>NC_140078.1:5225641-6425641 GCF_964194135.1 Talpa europaea | reverse complement strand
ATCTTCTAGTTCTCATTCATGTATTCTACATTTACTGGCTGATATTCCTGGGTAAATATGTCACCCCTCCATCCCCACCCTCCCTTGTAGATTCCGTATATTTTACATCAATATGGTCTTATGGATTCTCCCAGTACCCCAAGATTTGCCAGCGGCAGTACCTTCCAGCTGCTGTTTTGACCTGTGACACACCTCCCTCAATTGTCAGCACTTCCTTACTTCCCAACGCCAGATGTTGCCCCCCCCCAAATGGAGTCAATCATTTCTTCTTTTAGTGGTGCATAGTGTTTAGAAACCAAAATCTGTGTGCTGGGTGAGTTTTCATGATACTGGAGTCTTATCGCTTATTCATCTTTTGAGCAGAATTAGGATTTGTGTATATTAACATTATGTGATTACATTGATATCCCCAATTCTTTCTCATCCTCCTCATTTCCATATTTATATCTTTATTATTCCAGAGTTGAATGCTTATTTCCAAAAAGCCAACCTATTTACTCATTGACTCCATCAGACTCAAAATACTTTCATGACAACTACAAATAACAAACCTGTTAGGTCCAGTTCCGGATTTCCCTGCAGTTCCTTTTGTACCAAGGTATCCAGTTAGAATATGTGTCTAGAAGTTACTTGAATTGGTTGTTTTTCTGTGGATTATATTGCTTATTTGCAGTACAGTTAATTTGTTTCTGCTCCTGTCCAATTTTCAGAGCTGCTTATTTCCATCTCTTTTGATTTAGTTCAAAAGCAAAACTACATAAACAGATCCTCAGAGAAATCTCCCATCTCTACCCATTTCACTTCATTCTCATCTATACATGATAGTAGTAATTTTCATTTCTTTTTGGTTTATTCTTCCTATGTTTCATCTTGCAAAACAAAAACAATCAAAAAACCTACCACTACATACACACACACAGACACACACACACACTCTACTGTTATGCACCTTACTTTTTTTTGCCCTTGGAGAAAGTGAAGTGATATTACTTCATAGATCTACACTTACGTAGATATAGGCAATGATATATCTTGGGATCACTTCATATCAGCTCATAGAGAGCTCCTTCATTTTCTTTCTTTTTTTTTTTTAAAGATTTATTTATTTATTTATACAAGCACTGGGTACAGTCAGAAGCGCGGGAGGGTGAGAGAATTCACCAGAGCCAGAGTGGGGAACAGAGCAGGCAGAAGGACCGAGGTACACTGCTGAGGGGAGCAGCGGGCGGCAGGAGAGGTCTGTGCGCCATGTGGGACCCTCCTCCGGTGGCCGGGGAGAAGCCGGGGAATGAACCGGCGCTGCAGAGGCTGCGGGCAGCTTCCCAACCCAGTGCTCAACCACTGTGCCACCGGGGAGGTCCTCCTTCATTTTCTTTTCTTCTTTTTCACAACTCTTGGTATCCACTGTGTGGTGATACAGTATTTTATTCATTCGCTCTCCCATGGAAGGCCATTTAGATTGTTTCCCATATTTTGCTGTTACTCATAATGTGGCAATGAATATCCTACTCTTTTTCTTATTCATGGCACTGTCCTTAGGATAATTTCCCAGAAGTGAGATTGGTAGGTAAAAGAATAACTGATTGGGTAATTTTGCTAAGGTTTGCCAAATTTCCTGCCCTGGAGGCTGTACCATGATGCACTCCTACCAGCAGTGTATGAAGTGCCATTTCTGCACAGTAGAATTTGGTGTCAAGTTTTTAAGGTTGCAAATTTAATAGGGGAGAAATGATATCTCAGGGCACTTTTAATTCACTTTTTCTCTTATGAGGAATAAAACTGAACATCTTTTTTTATTAACTTTTGAAAATTTTTTTACATCATTGTTCATTTTTAAACAATATTTGCTTCCCCCATCCCCTCAGGTGTAGTCCCCACAGAATTTCCTTCACCAATGCACCTGTGCACCATCACCTCAGTCCCCTGTGCTTCTCCCTCTCTTCCCCTAATCCCTCTCCCTCTTCCTCCCCTGCAGTATGTCTCTGATTTGTAATTGTCCATTTTTGCTTTGTTGTGTTTTGTACTATTATTATTTTTTTTACACTGATGTCTTATTGGGTTCCCCTATATTCCTGCTATAAGTGAAACCATCCAATATTTTTCTTTTTCCTTCGGGCTTATTTCACTGAGCATAATTCCTTCTAGCTCCATCCATGTTGCTGTGAGAGGCATGAGTTTATCTTTTTTGATTGCTGAACAATATTCCATTGTGTATATAGACCACATCTTCTTGATCCAGTCATCTATTTTGGGGTATTTGGATTGTTTCCAGGTTTTACCTATTAGAAATAGTGCTGCAGTGAACATAGGGGTACAGGTGTTCTTTTGAATGAATGTTTTTGTGTCCTTTGGGTAGATCCCTAGGAGTGAAATTGCTGGGTCTTTTGGTATAAAGCTGAACATCTTACCTGTGTAAATATAGCATCATATTTATTTAATTTCTGTTAGTTTTTCATGTCACTTGACAATTTTTCTAATGGATTTTTGGTCTCCTACCCCACCCACTTTCTATTTTTAAGAGTTCCTTACATAGCATGTAGATTGGTCCTTTATCTTCCTTTAATATACCTGTAATATATTATTAGCTGGAATATAGTTGCATGTATATTCTCTTGGTTTCTGACTTGTCTTTTGAGTTTGCTATTTTTTTTAAGTATACAATTCATTGTTCATTTTAATTCATAGTTTCAAAACTCTAGATCACTTTTGAGATTTCTCTTTCTTTTGTAAGCCTTTGTTCAACTAATTACCAGCATAATGTTTTCCTTTTCCTAATATTTCTTGAATTTGGGCTCTTCTCTCCACAGGACCATGACTAACTTTCTCGCACCAAGAGCATGTGACTGTGAGATCCATTTTCTTGGCTTCAGGTTCTTTTTCCCTCTGCTGTTTGAATGACCTACTTGACTTCTTAGTATTGTTCTGAAAAATTTGAAGATTCTGTTCATATTTTAAAAAATCTTTTTTCTCTGTTCTTCAGATTGTTAATCTATCTCGATGTTAAATAATTCTTTTCTCAATCATTTCTACTATGCTGTCAAACATATACAATAAATGTTTTTAGTTCATATATTGTATTTTTTGGTTCCTTTTTTACTTTAATTTTCCTCTGGATGTTTCTAGAAGAAATATCTTTTTATTCATTGTGAGCATATTTTCCTTTACATCTTTGAGCAGCTATGATAGTTCTTGAGAGTGGGTTACGATTTCCTATTTCATTTAAAGATGAGGCATTTTGGACTTGTGACTACTACACTGGTCAGGCTTTAGATTCTTATAGACTGCTGACTTTTAAATAGCAGGTAATTAACTTGGTTGAACTAAAACTATAAAATCTGCTCTTTTGAGTGGCAGCTAATATCTTGTTCAGTTATTTACTTTTACCTTAACTAGACTGCAATTTCCTGATTGTTCAGGGCAGAAAGATTGTGTTTTCTATCAATGTTTTAGTTGTCTATACACGAGCCTAATCTCAAGCTAAAAGGCATAAAATGTCAGGCTAAATTCTTGCAATTCTTTTCTTCCAAAGGACATCTCCTCTCTAGCATCAATCTGCTTTGGTTGAATTTCCAGTGACTTCCTGTAGTTGAATCCTCCATCCTCTGTCCTGAGTTGCTCTTTTTTTAAAAAGATTTATTTATTTATTTATACAAGCACTGGGTACAGTCAGAATCGCAGGAGAGTGAGAGAATTCACCAGAGCCAGAGCGGGGAACAGAACAGGCAGACTGACGAAATACACCGCTGAGGGGAGCAGTGGGTGCGGCAGGAGAGGTCTGTCACACCATATGGGACCCTTGCTAGCGGCCAGGGATCGAACCGGTGCTGCAGAGGCTGCGGGCAGCTTTGCAGCCCAGTGCTCAACCGATGCGCCACCAGGGGAGGCCCCTGAGTTGCTCCTTTTATATAGGTGTTTTTTTATGCGGGGGAGGGTATAGCCCAATAGGAGCTCACTCAGCAATAAGTCAAAGTCTGATGAATATTTCAACTTTTCCCTGTTTGTCAAGCTCTGACCCCTTCTGCTTGTGTGTTACTGGTCAGGTTGGTGGGGCCAGCACCTGCTGTTCAGGTTGTTGTTCCTACATATCTGGTGTCTTTGCTGTGGGCATAGGCCCAGCCACAGAGTCTCTATTTAACCACAGGAAACAAAAATATCAATGCACTGTTTGAAAATAAAGAGAATATCTAGAAGAACAGCAAGCATGTCTAATTATTTCTAATGCTTAGTATTTGCATACTTACTCAGCAGAGGATGCAATTTAAGCATGTTTTAAAGAAATACAAACTCCTAAATACAATTGAGGATCATCAACTTGCATTCTTTATTACCCGTGGCTGCTAAAATGAATTCTGATTTTTCTTATTTGGCTTGAAAAAGTACCGTTTTACCTACCTATACCCAAGCTTTGGGCTTGTTCATAAGTTTCCTAGCAACTAGGTTAATGATTGCAGTAAAAAAAATTTTTGGGTATTCTGGTATACTATGCTATTTTTAAGTACCAAAATACTGTTTTTTTTTTTTAAAGTAATACTGTTATTTTTGTATTTTAAGAAGTCTGAAAGCTGAATCATTTATATCTTGAGAT
The DNA here is from genome assembly GCF_964194135.1 of Talpa europaea. NCBI lineage: Eukaryota > Metazoa > Chordata > Mammalia > Eulipotyphla > Talpidae > Talpa > Talpa europaea. Next base: position 6,421,056 of record NC_140078.1, on the reverse strand, counting down.
ATTCCAAGAGTGTTTCATGCTGCATCAAAAATTCTAATTGAACAAAAGATCATTTGTTTAGAGAACATCTTTACTCTCTCCATTATCCTCAAGAGGGGAGAACTTATACTCGATAAAGCAAAGCCTGTGTTGCAGGGCCTCCCTGGTGGCGCAGTGGTTGAGCACTGAGCTGTGAAGCTGCCTGCAGCCTCTGTAGCACTGGTTCAATTCCTGGCCATCGGCAAGGGCCCCACATGGCACGCAGACCTCTCCTGCCGCGCCCGCTGCTTCCCTCAGCAGCGTATTTCGTCGGTCTGCCTGTTCTGTTCTCCGCTCTGGCTCTGGTAAATTTTCTCACCCTCCCGCGCTTCTGACTGTACCCAGTGCTTGTATAAATAAATAAATAAATAAATAAATATTTAAAAAAAAAAAAAAGCTTGTGTTGCAAAGATAATACTAATAAAGATACTCCATATAGTGGCATATGAACTTGGCCATTTTGAAATTGATACAGGTATAACTGTGACAGCAGCCAAAGCAAATGATGCTGTAACTGCACAGGATAATATGAAAGAACTTGAAGTTCAACTGGTAACAATAACGAAAACTCCAGGTTCTTATCACTAAAACATTGCAGTCTCTTTGAGGAAATAAGCTAAGATTCCTCAAAATGTGAGAGTGTCAAAAGAAAATATTTGAATTAACTAATACCTCTCTCCTCTCATTCATCTGACCAGAGTGTGTGTGTGTGTGTGGGGGGGGGGGTGTGTGTACATAATTCCTTATGCTTATTTGTTTTTATTTGTCAAGCATGCACATTTTTTAACAGAAAAATCTTCATAACAAAAATGCTTGGGATTCAACTAGGACATCCTTGGCACAGTCTTTCATTTTAATGATTGCATCAAAAGAATCAAGTCATGTTTTATTTAAAAATTTCCCAGTTCTTTAAAATTCCCTTTATTTTTATTCGATGCTTAATGTTTTTGTAATGCTTTATAATGCTTCGATATTTTTGTAATGCTTTATTAATTTTATCTCTGAACTAGTTGTATTAGATTTATATTAAATACATATTACATGCCACTTTCACTTCATACACTTAGTGTAGTGTTTCGTATTTTATGGTGCTTTAAATGTATGTATTCAAAATGTATTGGATGACTCATTTTGGTGATTTGAAATTATTTCATTGGTATGTACTTTTTGATAAGATGGTGGTATTAATACCAGATGCTGCTGGTGTCTGTTTCCTCTGGTACTGTACTTATTTATTTGGCTGCTGCCAGTGTCATCGCTGGGTCAGTGTTAAATTCCTAATAAAAGATTCCTATCTGTTCTCTGTCAATCCCAGAAAGGCAGGAGCAGGGAGGGGGACAGATTGCCGAGATCTTGGTCCAAAGATGCAGCCTGGGGAGTGAAAGAGAATGAATTCAGGTGTTAGAGTGAAAACCCCAGTTAAAGATCTCACCTCTCTGAGCCTCAGTTTCTACTTCTATAGGAGGAGGAAAGGTTTTGCCTGCCCGGCATTCCTCTGCGCACCCATGGGGCTGTCTCTTCAAGCCCCTCAGCCATGTTAGTGACCTTTGTTCCCCACAGATGTGTCCCCCGCTGTCCACAGATAAGGGTCTGGAGGCTGCAGCTCTGGGGGGTGTAATATGTCAAAAAAAATTGTGTGGCTTCATTGGGGAAAAGCCAGGACCTCAGCAGTCGAAAAAGGAGCTTGTGGTAGTAGGGCCAGGAGGCTCCCCCACTGAGTGAGGGGAGTCAGAAAGCCGGTGCTCCCTGGACTCACGTTTAATTTTAACGCCTTTCTCCTTTGCTGCATCTCAACTGGAAGAGTAAATTGAAACAGTGGGAACTGCGATGCCTATGCCAAGCCTCTTCATTTGTTTTTGAGGCTGAGGCTACCCAGGAGGAACCAGTGGGGCCCACTAGGAGGTATTTGTTTTGAAGAGCATTTTGGAAGGGTGGTTGGGGGAGGGTGGCTTCCCTGCTGTTCTTTTGGGACTGCTTCAGACCGTGCATGCGAGTGGCCTCAGGAACCCTCCAGCTATTTCCCAGCGACACCATAACACATGGAGCCCTCTCCCTCCTTGTTCAATAATTCAGAGGTCTGCAGGCCCAGCGGCCAAGAAGAAGCGTGTGAGACGGTGACTCTTTGCAGGGATTCCAAGTTCACTAGGTGTTCGCAAACCGTGCGCTGTTTATCTGATCCCACCACACTGCTCGAACGGGCTGAAAGGTCCGGCTGACAGCTCGTCTTGCTCAGATGCCGCCCAGGCTGCGCTGAGGCCTCTGCACATGCCGCGCATCGCTTCCCAAGTCAGTTTAAAAAATACTGGTGATGTTGTTTATTCAAGTCGAACTCTGTGCCCGGGCAGTTAAACAGACTCATCCTCAGGATGAAGATGAAGATTTCGAAGCTCTCACCCTCCCACTGTCCATGTCCATCTGCTGCTCTCTGCCGTGAACACAAGCTGGCACCGCCTCAGCGTCCCCGCCCAGCACAGCTCCGTGGTGGGAATCCGCGGGGCATCTGCCTTTACTCTGTCCCTGAGAGGTTGATTATGTCCAGATGTTTATGGCTAGTTTCCGTGGACACTCTGTCCACTTGTTCTAATTAGGACTCAGTTCGGGAGACATTTATCGAGCTCTTCTGGGAGTCGCCCAGTCTCGGCATGGCACCTGTCCATGTCTGGGCGGTGTCCCTGGTGGGGGGTGTTTGTCCCTCGTCTCGGATGGGCCAGCTCTCTCCCAGGACTCAAACCAAGCATCCCCCACTGTCCAGAAAGTCCTTCATGGCCGCTGGAATCCCAGAAGCTGCAGCCGGGAGGCTTGTGGGTCTGCTAGGTTAATGGTCCAGGGTCTGTTTGAGGGTCCAGGTCCCTTTGACGATTTGATGAAAGCTGTTTTCCCAGAAGAATGCACCTGTGCATATGTTTACCTTTCATTCAACAAACCTGAGTTTCTCAGTCCCCCAGTGCCCAGCTCACAGAGCCTACCTTCTGGGTTGAGGTGGGAAGGAGCAACAAAAGCAGTGACCAGCAAGTATGTTGTATCTCAGAGTGTGGTGAGTGTGGAGGAGAGAGGCAGCCCCTAGGGGGAGAGGAGGGGCGGTAGCGCTCCCTGAGGCTCCCCGGTCTTACAGGCTGATGCGCAGGTAAGCTGGCTTCTGTCTGCAGTCAGGACAGCTCATTAAAACCTGGCCAGAGGGGAGTGGAATGCTCTGTCAGCATGTCTGCAGGGCTCTCTGCCCCTGAAACTTGGGGGGAGGGGGCGCAGACCTGGTGGACGGAGGCAGTGGAGTGTGGGCCACCCTGGAGTCTATTACCTGCACCCTGCTATGACCCGCTTCCAGCCCTCGGTCCCCTACTGCCCAGCGGTCTTTGAATTCGTGACAGTGACCACCACCTCCTTCTGGTGACTAAGATCTTTTGGAGAAAGCCTCCGCACACCCTCTAGACTTCCAGACCCCCCCCCCCCTGCTCTGCCTCCCCCACTTGTCTAAGTTGCCCCAAGTGTCTCATGGCTGTGGGGTTGTCACCAGCCTAACAAGCTGATGGCACGGCAGTGGGGTACACAAGATCTGTGGGGGACAGGCTGGGTTTGAATCCAGCTTTTGCAGCTGGAAGCCTTTGGACACATCATGTGTCCTCTTTGAGCCTCAGTTTCCTTATCTGTGACGATCACAATAGTAGCTACCTCCTAGCGCTCTCTGGAGGATGACGAGACAGCACACGTGGCTGGCACCTGTGGTCGTGGTGTTGAATTTCTCAGTGAGTGTGGTGGAGACTGGTCACCGGGCACAGACTCACCTAGCGAGTGTCCTCTGGGAGCCTTCGTGATACCAGGGACAAGACAGACAAAAATGACTTTTCTTGTGGATCTGGCATTTTAGCGTGTGATGATGGAGAAGTGGAGCTGGAGATGGAGACTAGGAATATGCATAAATGGACTTGGATGTATGACTTTCAGCAGCAAGTAGGAGAAAACCCGCCCACAGCAGCTAAACCATGAAGCCAGTCGTGTCCTTATCAAGAAGGCTAGCTGTGCGTGAACAGTGCCATCAGGATCCAGCATCCTCCAGTCCCTCCTTGCTACTTCCCTCCGCGGAGCAGGTTTTCACCTTTGAACTTGTCCCATAGTCACAAGGTCACAAGATGGCTGCTGCCATTCCGGACATCACATCTGCCCCATGACTGTGACCAGAGGATGGAAAGGTGAGAAGGAAAACAAAAGCCTCTCTTTTCCTATGACTCTCCTTCTTATGAGAGAGAGAGGGGGAGAAAGAGGTAAGACATCCCCCAGAATCCTCTGAGATGTTTCTTTAGAGCTCATATGTGTCCAGGCAGGACTGTTCATTGGTAGAGCAGAAGAGGATCACCATGGCTTAAATCCCTGTTGCTCATCCCTGCTGCTGGCCACACTGCTGTCTGGACAAAGTCAGGGTTCAACTACTGAGGAAGAAGGCGAAGGTGCTGCTGGGAAGGTGCCCAGCGGGTCTGCCTCAGCTGCCCGGGATCCTCTTTAGTAGAGATGTCAGAGGCAGACGCTGGGGGCATGTGCGGGGATCCTGTCAGGTCCAGAGCGCCTCCTTGGCCTCACGTGACATAGTGCAGCAGGGCTTTCTGCCTTTTTACCATGTGGCACACGGAGGTGGCATCTGGTATAATCATGGCAAAGCAGGGGACAAGAAGCAGGCACACTTGAGAAGAAAGCAGCTCTGAGGGTCCTTCTGACTGGCCAGAGAGCACCCAAGGTCAGTGGGCGCTGGACACAGAAAGATATGCAAAGTGCTCCCTATTCCAGAGCCTGCTGGGCTCCGCCGTGGGCATCCCCAGCCAGAGCCACGCGCACAGACCCTGAAGCTTCACCCAGGACCTGGGGCGCTGCTGCCAGCCTGCTCCTCCCAGCCTTCCCACCTCGGTGCGCGATGTCACCACTCTCCAGGCAGCTCGACGCAAAACCTGGGCGTCCTGCTCAGCCCCACCTCCTCCGCTTCCCCAGATCAGTGTCCCATGAAGTCCAGGGCGCTTCTTTTCCATTTACGTCCGGCCCATGAATCTTTCCCCGTGGCCACTGCCACGACCCTTGCCGGGCAGGCTGGGTCAGCAACGGTCTCCTGTGCCTCCTCTTCTGCCCTCCTCCAGCCCCTCGCCCCCTGCCCCCCCACCCGGCCCTGCGGAGCTCCCCAGGGCATTCGGCATGACCGTCCCAGAGGACGACGTCCAGCATTTTCCGTCGTCTGTTCATTAAACACCCCGAAGGCTTCCGCCGCCTTCAGGACAAGATCCCGTTCTGGCCCAACGTGTCCTCCTACCACTTGGCATCTTCCCTTCTTCCCCCTCACTCGAGCTCCAGCCATGCTGCCGCTTCCCTTCCAGAAGGAATCAGGGTCTCCCCCGGCGTCATGGCCCTTGCCTGTAATTTTCTTTCTCTCCTTCCTTCCTTCCTCTCTTTCTCTGACTAGCGCGCCTTCAAAGCACGTGCCAGTCTCCGCAGCACATCTCGGGGGCCTGCTGCTCCCCCGATGAGGCTGGAACCCCCTCCTGGCTCGCCCAGGGCCCTGCGCGCCTCCATCACCACCGCAGACCACCTTGCACACCTGTCTCCTCTGCCAACCCGAGCAGCTAGCCCGTGGCTAGGGCGGGTCTGTCTTACTGGTCTCCAAACTCGGGCGCCGGCTCTGCGCCTGGCACGTGGCAGGGGCGCCATGAAAACACAGAGAAAGGATGAGAGAGGAGTCATCAACATGACTGGCGGAGAGGAAAGAGCTCACTCGTTGGGGCGGTGCAGGGAGGTTTCACAGGGGGAGTTGTATCGGGTAGGTGCTGAGGGCGAGTGGGGATTTTCCAGATGGAGAGCAGGTGCAAATGCGTGCAGGCAGGGAGAGAACAACGTGCTCACAGAGTAGTCTGTGCAGCCAGTCCCGGAGGATGCAGGGGGAGGACAGGAGCCGGGCCGGCGAGTCGGGTGCTGGCGGGGACCAGAGTCAGGATCTTGAGCGCTGGGCAGCGTCCCGGGCAGCCCCCGGAGGGATGCGAGCAGCGGCGCGAGATGGTGACATTCGTGTGGCAGAAAGATGATTCTGGGGGTGCCGGACGGGAAGGGGCAAAGGCCCAGAGAAGAGAAAGATTAACGCGCATTGTGGCCTGTCTGGAAGTGAATTCCCGCCGTCCCCCACTCCGCAGCGGGACTGCCTCTCGCCTTCGTCTCGGCCCTGCCTCCATCGTGTGGGACAGCGGCAGGGCAGCAGCCGACACCGGCCTGGCACAGTGAGACGGTTTCACCACGCGGCCTGGCATCATCCTGGTGCCTGGAAGGGGACTCCTTGGGGAAAATCCCCCTGCTCCCACCAGCTGCAACTGGGGGGTGCTCATCATCAGGCTCTGCTCCCCTGTCTGGCTTCTAAGACAGTTGAGCCAGGCGGGGAGAAGTCTGGGGTGGAGCTTGGAAGGCAATCGATGGGGTGTGGTAAGCATTCAGTGTGGGTTGGGGCTCTCAGGGAATTAACTGCTGGTTTTGGTACCTGTGATGCCCACTGCAAGCAGCTGCCTGCCCCTGTACGCGGTCAGGTTGCAAATAGGGCCAATCTTGGATTGAGCAAACCCCCATTTCTTGAGGGGTTATGTACCTGGTTCCTTCTCATCAATCCTCATGCGTCTCAACTAGTGGAGTGTTAGCACTCTAATTCTTAAAGGAAGAAGCTCAGGCACAGAGAGTTGAAGGTCTGTGACCACCTGAGATCACGCAGCAGATTCCCAGCATGGCTTGCAAGGACTGAACCGGTTCTCCTGCATCAGCTGCAAACTTCTTAGATTTTGGCCCGGTTACTTGATCGCTGCTCAGCCCTCTGTGAATGCAACAGCCAGTGTTTACTAAACACCGCATCGCTGGGCCTCCCTGGTGGTGCAGGGGTTGTCCCAGCACTATGAAGCTATCTGCAGCCACTGCAGAATGAGTTCTATCCCTGGCCAGGGAGCTGACCCACATGGCGCAGCAGACCTCTCCTGTCTCACCTGCTGCTCCCCTCAGCAGTGTATTTCAGTAGATCCGCCTTTTCTGCTCTATCTCTGGTGAATCCTCTCACCCCCTGTACCTCTGGCATATGCCCCAGTTCTTTTATGCATAAATAAAATTTAAAAAAATCTTTTTTTTTAAAGATTTATTTAATTTATTTATTTACACAAGCACTGGGTACAGTCAGAGGCACGGGAGGGTGAGAGAATTCACCAGAGCCAGAGCAGAGAGTAGAACAGGCAGAGCGACGAAGTACACTGCTGAGGGGAGCAGCGGGTGGCAGGAGAGGTCTGCGCTCCATATGGGACCCTCCTCTGGTGACCGGTGACTGGGGAGCAGCCGGGGATCGAACCGGCGCTGCAGAGGCTGCAGGCAGCTTCGCTACCGAGTGCTCAACCGCTGCGCCACCGGGGAGGCCCTAAAAAAATCTTAAAAAGAAAAATACCTCATCACCAAGCATGGTCCATTATGCTCATTGGAACCCAGTGACAACACACATCAGGCACAGGGGGGAAGGTATTTGGCCCCTTTTTACAGATGAAGAGTTGAGGCTCTAAGAGCTCAAGGGACTGGTTCTGCGTCACCCCACTGAGGTCTGAGTCCAGGCAATCTGACCTCATCTTACTTCCCTTCTCCCTCTGCGGCGCTCCCAGCGATGGCAAGTCTTTCCCTGTCCTCCCCCGCCAGCTCTTCTCCCTGCTCCTCCCAAGCTGAATCTCCACCCAGGCACTTCGCTCAGATCTGTCTGTTAATGAGCAAAGAAAGTGAGCGTGTGCGTCTGTGTTAAAATGAGTCAGCAGGTTGTCCAAGCAGTGTCTCTAGACAGCAGTACGCAGTGCCTTTGACAGAGTCAATTACTGCAGCCCCAGGGAAGGGCTGTTTAGCATCTTGAAAGAATTAACCAACCAGTGCATAATTATTGCAAATGAACCGCCTCTTAATTATATCCGTGTTTCTATTATACACCCTGGCGTGCTCCAGCCCCTGCAATCCCTGGCTCTGGGTTTATTAAATCTCCTTTGCACCACCGACTTCTGTGTGTGTGGGAACAGTGCTCTCATCTAACTATCAACTTAAAGGTCATGTCTTTGCCAGTGGACATTTTGGCCAGAGATAAAGGAAAATGACAAATTTGTTTCAATGAGCCCCAGCCTTTCTGCCTCCTATTGAGCTGTCTTCTGTCAGATGCAATTCAGCTCAATAGAAACAACTACCTTTGCTGATCCAGCTCCTGCAGGCCAGAGGCTTTCTGTGCTTCTTGCCTGCATGGAAGGAGATGTGATCCCCTATTTCACAGACAGGGAAACTGAGGCTTCAAGGTGCTAGGGACTTGCCCAAGATCACCTGCTTGACCCAGGGTCTAGCTGGATTCTGAGTCCATGCCTTCCACTGGCCACTTAAGCCACCCCTGCCCCAGGTCACCAACACTGAGCAGGATTAGGCAGTAACTTGCTTCTGGTCCGCATAGTCAGGCTCCTAGGCTGTGGTTTCCCGCTCTTGAGGTGTATTTAGAATTTGTCTCAAACTCCAGTTCATACCAGTTCCACATAACAGTGTGGTGTTTTGCCCAAGATTTCTGAGATGTTCCTGGAAGCTTTCTTTTCTGTGGTGGTGGGTTGGAATAGGGCCCTGGGAGCTGATTCTCCCCTGCTAGCTTCTTAGCACATGGGGCTGACTCATACTAGGAGGTGGTTTATGTGGCTGAGATTTCAACTATTTCCAATGGAATATCAGGCATTCTGTTGTCTATAAACTTTTTATTTATGTACAATTTATATCCATAGAAAAGATGACTAAGTTGTAGATGTATATTCTAATAAAGTTTCACAGAGAAAACACACTCAGAACCAGGGACCAGGCTGAGAAGCAGAATGTTCTAGCAAAGGAAGAAGCCCTTCCCAATGCTTCCCTTCTCCATGCACTGTGTAGACAGTGTGCAGCTACTACTGAGAGAACATTTTCTCTGTGCTTATCTCTTTCCATCTTCTCATTTGAGAGAAAGGTATCTCCATTTTACAGTGAAACTAGGACTTAGTTAACTCGCTCAATTTTTTTCTACAGATGAGAGGTAGAGGTTGGATTTGAACCTGGAACCACATGATTCTAGCTTCCCAATTCTTTTTTTTTTAACCTCTTTAAAAAAGATTTATTTCATTTATTTATACATATAAGAACTGGGTGTAGGCCAGGGGTGTTGGCGGGGGGTGAGAAGATTTACCAGAGACAGAGTGGGGAGTGGGGAGCAAACAGGTAGATCTACTGAAATATACTACTGAGGGGAGCAGTGGGCAAGACAGGAGAGGTCTGCTGTACCAGGTGGGTCACCTCCCTGGCTGGGGATCGAACTCATGACTCAGTGGCTGGCAATAGCTCGATAGCCCTGAGACTTTAACTCCTATGCCACCAGGAAGGCCCTCCCTTCTCAATTCTTAACCTCCAGTTTGGGAAAGCGTCATGCACTTAATTTCTCTGTGAGTCCCAAAGCCTCCTTGAATGCAAACTCCCCTTTCCAAAGATGGGTCTTGTAAGTGGTCTTTGGTGTCTGACATGCAGCAGTGCATCCAGAAGGCATCTAATAAACACTGGATGGATGAATGATTAAAGAAAAAGCTTCTGTTGTCTACTCAGATCCTGGCTGGAGAATAAAAAGCTCCTCTGTAAGGCTAGTTTCAAGCAACCAGCCATTTGCACAGCTGCCTGCAAGGCATGAGTAATCCTTTGGTCTCCGTTTCATCAACATTTCCTTGTCTTTTAAGTTGTGGTAAGAGGACACCCAAGGAAGTAACCTAGCAATGAGGTGGGGAAGGCTTCTTGGCTCCCAGGGAGGGAGGAAGACAGGCTGGAGAGAGCATTCCCCAGGCCTCTCAAAGTTCATGCTGCTTCTGCTCCCCGGTTGTTTCCCACATGATTTACCGCTATCTGGAAAATCAATTTTTTTCCTTTTCAAGACTATAGAGGAGTCTTCGTGTTTTAGAACACATTTGTGACCTTAAAGCTAACATATTCAGTGTGATTGCTTCTGGTATCTGTAAGCTGACCCTTTCTGTGCTATTTTTAGGGTCATTTCTAGAAAATAATTTACTTTTCACTGTGGAGTCTGTCAAGCTAAGTGGAGTTATTTCTTTGTGGAGCTGGATGAGTAAATCCCGTCCTAAAAGATGGGAATTTAAAACATTTCCTGCAGAGATGGGACTCGGAGCTGGGTTTATCTTGTGGATTAAAATAAAAAGAAGCTACCAGGAGGCCTACCTGTGCATTATGCATTCTTACATCCATCAGATCCACTTTTTAAAAAGTTGTCAGAACTGTTTGCATTAATAATAATAATAGTTCTATCAAGAGCCGCCATTTGCATGCTAAAAATAGCTCCTCTTGAAAATTAAGAGCTCAGTCATTGGAGCTGTGTGAACCAAGATCATATCTGGGCAAGTTACTTAACTTCTCTGGACTCAGTTTCCTGATATGAAAAACAGGAAGAATAATAGTTTTGTTGACCTCAAATAAATAGGCAGCCATGTCACCAGAAAACTGGGTTTATTAAGAAACAACAACAACAAAAGCAATTTGGAAAGGGCATCTCTCAGTGAAATCTTCCATAGATGGCAAAGGGATCTGGTAGAGTCCACTTGAGGAAACTGGGCATTGAAGTCTTGGTTCCGTGGTTTTCCATTTGCTGGGTTAGGGGTATCTCTGAGCTGTTGCAGGCAATGAGGAGCTTCCTGCTTCCTCCCATGGGGGCAGCAAAGCAGCTGTCACTTCCTGAGCATCAAGTCTCTACCCTGTGCACCAGGTTGCGCATGTGTGAGAAAACTCTTCTAGTGCAACCCTCATTTAAAATGGGATTTGTGTATATTGATTTTAACAATTAATATAGTACCTACTCCACCAGCTCTGTGAGGGGTAAAGCCATATAAGGCAAGGAAATCAGGGGCAGGGCTTCCATTAGGCATGGAAGCCAAGGATCTAGGACCTGTGATTCTTTTAGAAGCCCACAAAAAAAGTTTCCATTTAGTTGTTTTAAAATGGAAGAAAAATATAATAATGAACACACTATAATAAATCCAGCTGGGGCTTATATTTGTCTTTGTACTAAATGCAGTTGTAAAATATAATTTTAAATATTGTTTATGGAAGGAGGAGCTCATGCAGGCAAAAGTGCCCAGGATCTGTGAAAGTTGTCACACAGTCCTGGTGTGCATCAGTTGGGATTAGATTACCCATGAACAACAGTCTTCAACAAATGGAAATATGCTTGTCTCTCATATAAAAGAAATCTGAAAGTTGGCAGTCTGAGACATATTAGGCAATTTCTTGCTCAAGGCCCTAGACTACTATTTTTTTTTTTTTTTTTGTAGTCTGTCAAGTTTGCCTCATGGTCCAATGGGGCTGCTGGAGTGCCTGTCATCTTTTCTACATTCCAAGCAGCAGAGAGGATGCTTCTAGCATATTCAACAATTTGCACCCAATATGCAATGGGCACTCATACTTAACTGAACAAATGACCTGCTGCATAACTGTCAGCCCCAGGGGAGACTGGACTAGCCTGGACTCCAGCACATTCTCCATGCTCTCACAGTATCCTCCATGCTCTCTTACTTCATGGTCATTCAGGTTGTTGCGAACCTGTTCAGTACGAGTACTGTTCTGGGCATCAGAACCCAGTAAAAAAGCAAAGTAAACAAAAATCGCTACTCTCGTGGAGCTTATCTTTAAAGGAAGAAGCAAATAAATATGTTAGGTGATGCTCAATGGTGTGGAGAAAACCAAAGCAAAGAAGAAGCTAAGTCCTAGGAGGGCAATGTTGTCATTTTATATCAAGGGGCCAACAGAAGTTTTCACTGAGAAGCAGTAACAGGGGAGAAAAATCTGAAAGAGTTGGGGAGCCAGCAAGCCATGTAGATACCTGGGAAAAGGCTCTTGGTGAATGCACCAGTAAGTGCAAAGGCCATGGGGCAGGAATGTGCCTCAGTATCTGAAGAATAATGAGGGGACCAGTGTTGCTGGTGGCGAGAGCGGGAGATGAGGTGGAATGTGGCAAAGAGGAGACAGGTCACTTAGACCCTGGTGATCACTGTCGGAACTTGTATTCTGAATAATATGGGGAGCTGTTGGAGTCTTTGGGGCAGAGAAGGGGCATGATTCAACTTTCATTAAAGGGATTCCTCTGACTGTATGTCTAGGATTGACTATAGGGTAAGAGCAGAAGCTGGGCTACCAGTGAGGAGGTTAACTGTGTGTCAACTGGATGGACTCAGGGATGCCCAGTGAACTAGTGAGACATTATTTCTGGGTGTAACTGTGAGGGTGTTCCTGGAAGAGGGGAGCATTTGAATCAGCAGACTAAGTAAAGAAGTTCCCCTTACCTATGCAGGTGGCTTCACCCAATCCACCGAGGGCCTGAATAGAACAAAAAGGTGGAGAAAGGGTGAGTTTTCTCTCTGCTGTGCTGGGACATCCATCTTCATCAGCCTATGGACTTTAACACTCCTGGTTCCTAATTCTCAGGAATTTAGGCTTGGTTTGGAACTGTGCCAGTGGCTTTCCGAGGCCTTCAGCTTGCTGATGGCAGATGGTAGGACTTCTCAGCCTCTGTAATCACATGAGTCAATCCCTCAGAATAAATCGCTTTCCGTGTATCTCTACACATTCTATTGGGTTCTGTTTCTCTGGTAAAGCCTGGCTAACACATGCTCCCTCCAGGTGAGAGATGACTGTCTTGGACCAGGGTAGAGGCAGAGTAGGGGGTGAGAAGTTGCAATTCAGTTGGACATGACAGACTTTCCCTTTCTCATCCTGAAGACTTAGGGGTTCTTCATACCCCCCCCCCACCTCCACAATCAGATTTCCACGGGGGAGACTGCTCCTTTGGAGATTTATGTATCTATGTCAATGTCACTTCTGGACAAGTCTCAGTCTCCACAATTCACGGTGGATATAGACATGGGTTTCCAGTTCCAAGGTGAATTTAGTCTGCAGACAAGGTGCTGAAAGTATTTCTGAACTTCCCTAGTGAGCACATGAATCTGTCTGTTGTTGCTGCAGGCCTTCCCTATTGCCCTCCTCAAATTGCCTTTCTCACTCATGCATGATCGTTCTGGTTTCTGAAGAAGACACACGCTTAGTATGAAGTGGTGTTGCCAGCGCAACTCTTTTCCACCTGGATCCCTTTACACAATGCTTGCTCAGCCCAGTTCACAGATGGTGGTGCCTCAGCTGGCTCACAGCAATGGAATGATCAGCCCAAGACCATGTGGTTCTCTGTGATTCCATCTCTGGCTTCAAATCACTCTCCACGCCAGTCTGCGGGCTTTCTCTTGGCAAGAGCTGAGAGAGAACTCTCCCCTTTCTTCAGATGTCATAGCCTCCTTGAAAGTAGACGATTCCAGAAACAGAGTAAGGTCATCCAGTAAACACAGTCATCCTGTGTTTGTGAAGACCAGGGGCAGCATGTCTCGTGGTCTCTGTTCATCTTCAAAAAGGGAGTGTGGGGGCTTCCCTGGTAGTGCAAGAGGTTAAGTGTCAGCACTATGAAGCTATCCACAGCCACTGCAGCATGAGTTTGAGCCCCAGCCAGGGAGCTACCCACGTGGCGTGGCAGACTTCTTCTGCTGCTCCCCTCAGCAGTGTATCTCAGTGTATCTGCCTGTTCTTCTCTTTACTCTATCTCTGGTGGATCCTCACACCTCCCACACCTCTGGCCAACCCCCCGGCTCTTCTATGCATAAAAAAATAAAAATAAATCTTAAAAAAAAGGCATGTGTTCTTATGTTTCTCCAGATGAAGGATTTCTCTCCCCAAAGGGCAATGTTTGTAGCACAGGTGTGATCACCAGTACTTAATATTACATTTTTACATTCATTACCTTGTGTTCTTCATCCCACCTCCTGCCTACCCACTGGTCCTTGAAAACAATTTTTAGAAGGTAGTTATTAGTAAAGCTTGGCATATTCTGAATTAAATTTCAATGAATTGATGAAGCTCTTGTCAGGGAACATCAATGCCACAGAGTTGGAACTCTCTCCAGTGTTCCTGGAGCCCGCCCCAAGTGCCAAGTTATTCAGAAGTGAAAAGGCATATGCCCTCTGTGGGCTTCAGACAAAAAGACAGGAGAAGTCATTTACCTTTTTCTACATTTCCCCAATTTTCTCAATCTGTTCCTATAGCAACCCTAATAGGGATTGGATTGCTAGAAAAGCATTCGTTTCTATAGAAACAATTTGTTCTATAAGAGAAAAAGTTTACTCTGTAGCACTTGAAATCTAATATTAGGATTTTGGTTTTGTTGGTGGATTTTTTTTTTTGTCAGCCAGAAGAATATTTCCCAAGCCACCTACAGACGTATGCTGCATCTTAAAGCACAAATTTTCATCTTGTAGTGTGTTGTCATGTGGGTTCTGGAGTCAGGTTGCCATCTCAGATCTTGGGATCTTTACTAAAAATACACAAAATATATATGTATTTTAGACCACTGCCCTGCTCAGGTATGAGGAGCTAGAGCAGGTGATCTGGTGAGACTTTTTTTGAGGGGTGCAGAAATTTACTATTTCTCTGGACTCTTGAAAACTTGGAAGGATTTTGACTAGGTTGGTGGTTTTATTTGCAAGTGAAATCTAATTCAAAATGGATTAAGCAAAACAAAACAAAATGAAACAAAAAATATAGAAGAGGGGGTAGGAGATATAGGTGGGAGATACATTCATTCTTATATTTTAGAAGTTTGAACTTTCAGGTATGGCTGGATCAGGGCTCATTAAGACCTAGTTACTTTTTCTCCTTAAGCCCTGCCTTCTGCTGTGTTGGCTTTCTCAGGCAGACTCCTCTCAAGAGTTTCAGCAGTCCCCACTTTATCTTCCTGCACACCTAGTGTGCTATGGTGACCAATGCAAGGAAAGTTACTTTGGGCTGGTCAACCATGGGTGTAGCTTGGAAACCACGTTGGGCGCCAAACTGTTACGGAGCAACCCCAATATAAAAACGGGTTGCCTGGCTGGGGGTCTTCACCCGCGCACTTAAAAGGGACTTATTTATACTCCACTACAGGCACACACAAAAGGTTAATAAAAGGTTTATTTACAAGGGAAAGGGAAATGAGGAAATTCAGAACTCAGGGAGAAAATAGGGAAATAAAGTCTTTAATGTGTCCTACCTGATCCACCGACCTGGAAACCCAAAGGCACTCCAAGAGCTGGCCAAGTGCTGGGAGCTGGCAGAGAGCCAAAAAGCCCCCCCCCCACCAAAAGCCCACGAGTCTGGTTTTATACCAAACCTGGCTGCTTAACCCCACCCTCAGGTTCCAGCAAACTTCCCTTTGGTGGTGATGGGATTTGTTTCTCCCAATGTCTTTTGGCTTTGGTCTGGAGTGGGGGTGGAGTCTACAAAGCCTGTATGGAATTAGCTTTAGGACATACTTTTCCCCCTAACACAGCCAAGTGTGTTCAGTAAAAAGAGAGTCCTCATTTTCTAAAGTCCCAGGGCTTAGACTGGACTGACATGTCCACCCGTGAACCAATCACTGAAGACCTGGACCAACCAACGAAATGAGCAGATTGGCCAAACGCTGACCTTGGTCTGTGGTAAGGTCAGCAATTCCAAGGCACCACAGGCTAAGAGGGAAGGATGGGAAATATCAGCCAGGATGTGATTCAGGCACCAGGCAGGCACTTCAATGACTGATTCCAAGTTGATCACATTCTGAAATCAGACGGCTACTCATTAAAATCTCCCTTCATCCCAGGTTGGACAGAGAGAGACAGGTTTTCTTCTCCCAATCATTTTGTTTTTCTAATTAACCTGCTATCAGCTCTACCTCAAGAACATCTTTCAAACAAGATCTTTTTTTTTTTCCTTCTGAAGGGAGTTGAAGAAAATCAGAATACATTTGCATGTTACCTAAAACATTCTGGTCTTATCTCTGTCACCACAGTCTTTTCTTTTCAATGCCAGTTGCTATATAATTACAGTCCCCTCCAGCCTCACCAGTTCCTTCTTGAAAAGGTTACTGTGAACAGGGGACTAAAAATCATTTGGAAACACAGCCGAGGTCTGTTTTTCAATTGTCTTTTCATCCCAAAGTTCAGAGATTTCCAGAAAATCATGTGTCAGCAGAAGCAGCCGGTAAACAAGCTCTTCCACTTTTTGTTTTTTAAAAATATTCCCTGAGATGGTTGAAGGTGTGAATTATTTCAGAGAGGGTGTTGGTATGTGGCCAGTAATTTAAATTAGCTGGATTTCCAGGGCTTATTAAGCGCTTCAGATAGGTTTGTTAAAATTCAGGGAGCATTTGAGTAAGAATTTAATTTCTGCAATAGGGGCTCTTTTGTTTTAAAAAAGCTTTGTTTTCATTGTTCTTAGCTTGCAAAGACATTTAAAAGTTTAAAATCTCCTGAGAATTTTTTTTTTTTTGCTAACCTACTGGGTTAATGATTTCCAGAGAGATTACTTCTAACCAAGTTCTTATATTTTAGGACAGGAGTTATCCTGTTGGGATCAGGAGGGAGCCCCCGGGAACCTTTAATCTCCTGGCAAGACTGAGCGTTTCTGGTGAATGGATTTTTGGGTCCCAGCAGAACATCTGAGGGGCTCTTCAAGGTACAAAGCCTTGAACTTCAGAAGAGAAAGTCTTCAAGGAGAGCTCACCAGTGAGGGACTTTGATAAGCCTGGATGTAGGAAGTGTGCTCACAGGCCTGTGTGAGGGTGTGCGTGCGCGTGCGCACACAGGGAACATTTGAGCAATTTGTCTGTGCTCTGTTAGGTGAAGGTGACCTTAGAAACTGCATGGGGCCACCCCAGAGACCTTGACCTCAGGTGAGACTCCGATGCACAAGCAGATGGGTGCCTAGAGCAGTGTCCCCCAAATTTACATGCAGCCCTATCACCTGGGCCTCTGGTTTAAATGTGGGTTCTGATGCAGAGGCTCTGGGGTGGGTCCTGGGACTCTCCAGTGGTAACAGACTCCCAGAGCAGTCTGCATTTGGTCTGTGGGGAAGGTGGAGACTTGTCTTTCTTTAACCTCAGCTGGGGGAGAGTTTGAAAGTCCTCTTCTGGGTTCTGCCATTTCTTAGCATGGGCTCTGGCTTGTCAGGGGACTTGATGCCATGCCTGAAAAAGAAATCCCACATGAAGGGAAGGGAGAGGCCATTGTCTCAATCAGAGGTGTCAGATACTGTCCCTGTCTTGGCAGAGAATCAGGCTGCAAGAGAGAGAGAGAGAGGCCAGATCTGCTGCGATTCAGGCAAAGCTCATCTTTCAAAGTAGGAAGAAATGAAGCCTGTTGTTCTCTGAGAATTTCTTTCAGAATCTTTCTTCGCTCTGGGGGCTGTATCCCCAAGGGAGAAGAGATGTACTTAATGTCTTTGTTCATTTAGCTGAAGGCAGATTTCTCTGTTCCCCTCATGGGGGTTGATCTCGTACCTGCCTCTTCAGATAAGTAGCAGCCACACTGAAGCCTTTCATCAGAATTCTCAATGAGGTGGCAGCTTCTCAGGAGAAAAAGGGGCAGGCACTGCTGAGCTTCCCAGAGAATGGCAAAGCAGGCAGGCTGTCGTGGGCAGCAACGCTGCAGAACAAACCACCCCCAGCCCTGGAGGCTCTCGGTAACAGCCTTTCATTACTTCTCAGGGAGCGAGGATCAGAGGGGCAGTTGTGCTGAGCCAGTCCTGAGTGAGAGTTGATGGGTGGGTTGGTGGGGCATGGCCTTGAGGGGGAGAATTTGCTGTTCCAGAGCATCCCCAGCTTCTCCCAGTGCTCGCCACCCCCTCACGCTCATGGCGGTCCCGGAGAGGGCTCGTATCCAGTCATCAGGAGGGCCAGTTGGAACCCAAAGCAAATCATGCGGGGGATTGTAACAGGGTGGTCCCTAGGGGAAAGGGAGATTCCATGTTCCCTGCCCCACTCAAAGAAGGATGAAGTTGAACAGGGAGAAGCAAGAAAGACAGGGAGAAGGATGGAAGGTCAAGAAGAAGACCTGGAGGAAGCACATGGAGCAGAGACATGTGAAGAAGCTGCGCTTGCTTCTCGGCCTTAGACTTGTGCCGAGGACTTGGGGGGCATGGAAGGAGCCACTTGGAAGAAACAGTGACGTGGGTGAGAGACCCGTGGGGAGGTTGACAATGGCAGCCTTTACCTTGACTTGTATTTTGATTTTGTTCCTTTCATCCCAGATTTCCTGGCCCCTTCTGCCCCTTTGCTTTGTGTCCCCACCAGAAGGTGCCTTAGACTGTGGCAAGCTTTTGGGCCAACCCTGTTTGACTGGGCATTTGCCCGAGAGCGGATGGGTATTTAATTGGAAACCATTTTAAATACATTCTTTCTCTTTATCGCAGACTAGTAAGTATTGTATTGAAGATCTTAAGCACTAGATTATGGTTTGTCTTTATGTGGCAAATGGCAGAACCCATTTAAAGCAAGCAGGTTTGGGGGTCCCGGAGTGCCCCTCACCCTGCCCTGTAACAGGGCAAAGGGCATGGATGTAGGAGGCCCTTGATTATGGTCATTGGTAAAATGAATCAACTACAGAACCCCAACTTCAAGCTTGAGGTGGAGATGATGAATCTGTGATAGAGGCAGGTCCCTGCCATTCACTCACTCACTCATTCCTTCACTCACTCATTTATTTCTTCACTCATTCATGAAAGTTACTGCCAATCTCTTATGCAAAGCACCAATCTGTCAGACTTGACTTCGAAGTTTCACTTGCTTCAAGATCCACACCCACTTAAATTCCACCTCCAGATCGTCTCCCTGTGGAACTGTGGGACTTTTGCTCACTCCCCAGGGAGCTGTGCTGCCTGGACTCAGAGTCTGTGGAATGAGGGGGAGGGTCTCCCTCCTGATTGTCCACGGTGGGGGGGTGGGGGGTGGGGCGCGGGGTAGCCCCTACCTGTTGTCATGGAGATGCTGAGTGGCTTTCCACAGGCCCTGCCCCAGCCGGCTGTACTGCTGGCGCTGCTGCCTTTTGAGATAAAAGGGTCTGGTCTGGCTGGAACTCAGATCTGCTCCTCTCAGGCCCTCAGGCTCATCCCTGCTTGGAGCCTTTTTCCATCATCCTAGATGCAAATAACCTTTTTTTTACCTCACAGTTTTGTTTCTTTGATTCTGATGGATTTCTAAGCGTGTTGTAAATCCTCAAGTGCCCCAAGAATGGAGGAAACAAAACTCAGAGGGGGCCCGACGGACTTTGGATTATGGGGGCTCTGAAGGTGGGTGTGGTGTGGTAACAGACACTTGAAGAGGAGTGAACTTGAGCCCCTCAATCACAGACCATGTCATAAACCATTTCTCAATAAAAAATTAAAACAAAACAGAATAAAAATCTAAAAAAAAAAAAGAAGAAGAAAAGAAAACACGAGGGTTTCTAATCATTAGTGTAGGAAGGAAGACCCAATATACCCGCTTAACCTGGTAGCTAATGATGTGCTGGCAAGGTGGGTGGGGGTGGGGGTTGAAGGCAGGAGGAGAGAGAGCCCAGATTTATAACGGTTGCACATTTCCTTGGTATAAATACTCACATCAAGGCTCATTTCTACCGTGGTTGCCAGCAATGATTTAATAACCTGCTTGTAAAATTCTTGGGTATTTAATCATCAGAATTCCTGGATGTTGAACAACTTGCTTTCTCAAGCTGCTGAGAGCCAGCATACCCTGGCCCAGCTCCGGGACCAGACCGTCTGGATGGGAACCAGCGCTGCCTCTAACTAACTGTCTCCATGGCTTTGTGCAAGCGAGTAAACTATGTCTACTTCCTCACCTGTAAACTGGGAATACATTAGTGCCTGCCTCCTGGGTTGAAGAAGAAACGAGATACTGCACAGAAGCCATTTCCCTGTGACCCCTGCCATGTCAGCTGTCAGCTGATGGTGCAGGGCGGGGTAGACATACAACAGGCTGACCTAGTCCTGTTATTGGCTCACCCCATGTCCTGTCCAGATCCACCCAAAACAATACTAAAGGACAGTGCCAAGGTGGGGGGGGACAGGCCACTGTCTATGGGGTCTTACCTATGTGCTCAATTGCAAGACACCAGTTAGGCTCAGTGTTCAATAACAGCAGGGTTTAATTAACAAACAAGAGATTGGAAAAAGGAAAGAATTTCTAAGGCCACAAGTGGCCAGCTGTCCTACCCCAGATAGTGTCTGCATCGTCCAGTAGTCTCAAACAAAGGCCACCATGCCACATGGTGATGTCCCATCAGTGAGGGCCTGGAGCTGGTGGCACACCAATCAAAAATGCACCAGGGTCCAACTCACAGTGGCAGCTGGAGGTGCTCATAGGTGGGGCAGCTGATGTGACAGCGATAGTCTGAAGGTCAGAGTGGACAACAATGACTAGACAGCCATGGATTCAATAGCACCAGGAGGCAGTACTGGAGAACCTGGGGTGGTGGACAGCTCTCAAAGGTGGCCAGACAGAATGCCAGTCACTGATCAGTAGTGCTGGTTGGCGCTGGTCACCAGGAGGCATTGTCACAGACACCAGTTTTTTACTGGTGTGAACTTTGAGACACTGCACTGAGGCTGATGGTGCTCCACACAGGTGATGTCAGAGGAAGTGCTGGAGGCAGCTGCAGCAACCTGATCTCTGTGGACATCTGGAATTCTGGAAGTCTATGGGGATTTGCAGAGGTCTGCTCAATTCTGTGGAAGTTGTCTACTGAGTGCTTCTTCTTTCTTTGGAGGGTGTCAAACTGGCTCTTACTTTGCCTTATATCCTCTTCAGGGTCTCCCACCTTACAAGCCTGATTGGACCACTTTTCAATCCTAAGCATCTGATTGGAAGTAAGCGCCAATCAGCTTGCTTCTATTTTCAATCTGCATAATTACTCCAGGTTTGAATGACAGCTGGAGAGCTCAAGGCTGATTGATCCATTTATGATCCTGGAGCCTTGAATAGCCTGTACTCAGGTCAGGACAGACTCGTGGGCCGGAACAAGCTGCAGTGAGGCCAGAGGCACACAGCAACCGGCACCCTTCAGAGGGGCAAGGTTTTACAATTTTGGGGTACCCTGCAGCAGAGCTGGGACATGGATCCCAAAGACTGCACAGGGGGCTGCTGCTGGAATCATGTTTCACACTCTCAATATCCAATCCAGCCCCTTACATTCATCTTCTCCCATGGGGGCTAATGACAGGGCCTCTTCTGGCTCCCCCAAGGCCCATCTCAGTCACCACAACAGCACTACTGATCAGTGACTGGCATTCTGTCTGGCCACCTTTGAGAGCTGTCCACCACCCCAGGTTCTCCAGTACTGCCTCCTGGTGCTATTGAATCCATGGCTGTCTAGTCATTGTTGTCCACTCTGACCTTCAGACTATCGCTGTCACATCAGCTGCCCCACCTATGAGCACCTCCAGCTGCCACTGTGAGTTGGACCCTGGTGCATTTTTGATTGGTGTGCCACCAGCTCCAGGCCCTCACTGATGGGACATCACCATGTGGCATGGTGGCCTTTGTTTGAGACTACTGGACGATGCAGACACTATCTGGGGTAGGACAGCTGGCCACTTGTGGCCTTAGAAATTCTTTCCTTTTTCCAATCTCTTGTTTGTTAATTAAACCCTGCTGTTATTGAACACTGAGCCTAACTGGTGTCTTGCAATTGAGCACATAGGTAAGACCCCACTTTACAATAGTCCCACTTTCAATAGTCCCACTTTACAGGCAGGACCATTGAGATCCAGGGGGGCTGCCTAAGTCCCATAGCTATGAGTAAAGAGGTGGGATTGGAGTCCAAATCCTTGAGTCTAAACCTCCCCCCTCCTTTTTTGAAGGGAAAAAATTATTTAGAGTAACTTTCTGATTTTCTCTATTCTTTCCTTTTTTTATAGCAGCTTTATTGAATTTAATTTACATGCATAAGATTCACCTTTGAAAGTATGAGACTGAATTTTTAGCATATTCAAAGAGTTGCACAATCAGCATCATTATCCAAATTTTTTAAAATAAACTTTTATTGCAGGAACATTGGTTTAGAGTATATATAAATTTCAGGTGTATAGCATTATAATTCTATATCTGTAAAACCATGATCTAATTTTAGAACATTTCCATCACCCAAAAAAGTAAACCAGTTGCCCCCTGTAATCCCAAAGAAACTCAGAGATACTGGACATTTGTCTGGGCTTCAGCTCAGCCAGCTGGCCTCACAGGTATGGCGGGGCGGGGCGGGGCGGGGGGCGTCCTCAGGCGCCCTTTCGTTGACCACATCATCCAGGTCCCTAGAAAGCTCTACCTGGTTATATTGAGCTATTTGTTCTGCCTTCCCTCCCAAAGTGAAAGGGGACTATTTCATTTTTTCCATCTCTTCTCTCTCACCCCTCATTTTTCTTGGTTTTGGGAGAAAGTCCAAATGGAAGGTGCCAGAACCCTCTTTGCCTCTGATGAGGGTTTCTTTTATTGTCGCTTCTTTCGCTCTCCTCTCTTATTCCTCCTCCTTTCGGCTGCCCCTGCCACGGTGGAACATTATCTGATTTTAGGCACGAGGATGAAGGAGCTGTGATTGGGGCCCCCTGCTGTGCCAATCAAAAATAGAAATGAGAGAGTGGTTTTTCCAGACAAACCTGGAGGCAGCTGTTTGGTACTTAGAAATCAGACTGTGTTTAATCACTGGGGGGGAAATACGGATCAATTGCAGTCTGATCATAGTATTGTCTAAACAGCCCTTTGAATTTGTAAATGACATGTGGCAGGGGTATTTTTAGCTGCTGTTTTTCAGAAGCCAGCAGTCCCCCTCCTGCCCTCTCCACACCTCCCCTCTCCCTCTCCACATTACACTTCTCACGTGACAGTCTCTGGTTCTGCCAGTGTCACCTTCCTTGGGGCTGTTAAATATGCAAATTGCATTCACCTCCTTCACCTTCCAGACTTATTCTTTGTTCCTTGGTGGTGGGCACAAGGGGAAAAGATTGTTGAGCAAATAACTGATCTTCAGTTGTTTTCAAGGCTCCAGAGTCTTCGATTTTACAAGTGGTGCCTGTGGGTCAATTTGCATCCAGTGGCTGCTTTTTCTCTTTTTCCAGTGAATCCTGTTGGCATTTGGGAATAAAGAATTTCTGCCACATTCTGATCGATCCCACTGTGAAAGGATGGCCTGTCTCAAGACGGTGAAGACCTTCTGGGACCTTCATCCCCTGTGGCCTGGGTTGTTATTTCCAGGGTTGTCCTTTGAGACTTAAAGGGCAGTGCTTGACCTTGTCCACACAAGACATTTCTCTCCTTTGGGGCCGCAGGGTCCTTCCATGGAGGGCTGTTGTAGGGTAAGTAAATGATACCAGGCTTTGCTGCCCTCCCGCCGTTAGGATGGATGATGGATCCTTGTGGTCCCGAATGCATGCCTGATGGCGGGCCCCTGGAGGAGGGTGTGGGCATGCATAAGTGGGTACACCTGGGCTAAGGCTGGGCTTATAAGGGCGGCGTCACGGGGACGCCAGCAGTGCAGAGAAGCATAGAGAATGAGCGCGAAAGGAGCAGAGTAGAAATGGCCACCAGAGAAGGCCGAAGAGCCCGGAAAGAGTGAAGACCCCGGCTTCCCCGCCTGCTGTGTACCTGGTAATCCCAATAAAAGCCTGCAAAGTCCCTGAGGGCTCCAGGCCTCCTCCTTCACCCGTCTGCTCGGGTCATAGCGCACCTGCACTGTGCCCCCTTCCTGCCGTTACAGATGCCTGTGAAAACTCACTACATCAGTGAGCCTCAGAGCCAGGGTGCTCCAAGGGCTTACTCTTTCCTGATGGTAAAGAACCAACTGCCCCCTGCGGTATTATTGCCACCAACGTCTTTAGCAGAAGCACGCCTCGCTCCCACGCGCAGGTGCTGGCCAGATGCTTTTCTTTACAAACTCCTTGTCCTCCACGCTGGCAGCGTTCCCACCCCGGGCACAGGTGCATCGGGGCAGCTGAGGACTGTTGGGCAGGTTTCCTGGGTTCCGGACGACGGTGACAGCATCCCTGGTCTCTGCTTCACGTGACAACCAATACCTTCGGACGCTGAGCGGTGTCCCTGGAGGGAGGAGTCACCAGAGGGGACGGGAAGACATGGGCAGAGCCGGACTGGGAAGGCTGGGCCTGGTTCTCCGCCCCACGGCTGAATCGGCACTGGGTGCCCCGAGCGAGTCTTCTTCCCGCGCCTTGGCTTCCCCTCTGTGAAATGGGCATCTGCCGCCCTGGATTTGTCAGCTCGGAAAGTGTCATAGGGATGCGAGTCATTCTTCTGCCGCTTGTGGGGGGAGAGCAGGGCACACAGAGTGTCCCCACCTCTGACCCCTTGGCTGTCAGGGAGGGACAGTCGTGAATTCGCGGTGGGCAGGTGAGAGCAGGCGCTGGGCATCCTCGTTTATAATCTGAGCATCCTGTGAGGGGAGGATCCCCTGGACCGGGCAGAAGGCAGAGTCGTGGGGCCAGCAGGAGGTGAGAGTTTTGAGGAAGGGAAAGCAGGTTTGGGGTTTCCAGGTCTAGAAGCTTCTACTGCCCTCTCCCCCCTCCTGCCTCTCCTCTGCAGAAATCAGCCCCTGGAACTTCTCCAGTGGTTTGGAAACTGCAGCACTGAACCATGTTGGCGAGTGCTGCTCTCTGACCTCGCACTTCAGAGGACAAGAACTAGAGCATGTTTTTATCTTCTTTAGATCTACTCTAAGCCACCTCCGGTCGTTCCCGGGGCTCCCTGCATTGCCCCCCACCATGGTGGAGAAAGGTTTGGGGGTCTCCTATCTCCTTGACACCCCGGCCAGGCCCCCATGGTCACCTGTTGACACAGGTCACTTAGCCCATCCCAGGGCTCTGCTTCCTGCCCAGCCGCTGCCGGTCAATCTGAGACCCTGTGACCCTTCCCTCCCAAGGGCCTGACACTCCCCATACACCTGCAGCGCAGGGTCCTGCAATCCCGCTGTGTCCTGGGGTCACCCTCCCGGTCTCCTCTTCTGCTCCCCAGGCACACTCCTGTCCTCTCTGGCTTCTCCAGAGCACCTGACTGAGTCGCACCCAAGACTTATTCTTCCTTTAAAAGCAAAGCTGGTGGTGAGCTGGCCTGGCAGACTGCACCAGCTCTGACCTCCTGCAAGGCCCAACTTGCTCCCTCTCCCCCTCCCCCCAGAGAAGCAAGCACAGAGAATGGGGGACAGGAAAATAAACATACAGGGAGAAACCCAGACACAAAAACTTCCCCCGAAATGGCCCTGCATTGTCTTCATGCTCTGGAGGCTACAGGCTTCCCTGGCCAAGGTTCCAAAGTGGGGAACCATCCAAGACGAGAGCCAGGACCAGACGGGGCATCTCCTAGCAGGCACTCAATGCTCACAGGGAGAGGAAGAACGGGTGGGGCTCCTGCTAAGTCAGGGGGTCTGCAGCCCCTCTTCATGTCCCTGCCAGCAACTGGTACCCCCCACCCCCAGGGGTGAGCCACTCAAGGGCCATGTAGGTTGGCATTCCCCACGCCTCCTTCATGGAGCCAGGCAGCGTTTTAGTTCTCTGCTCTGCAGCTGGGGACAAGTTGGGGAAGCTGCGCAGCCACGCTGGAGGGGCTTGTTCTTTACTATAGCGCTGTCGCGCTGACATTTCCCCAACTCTCCATCCCCTCCAGCTTCATGGTTGTCAAGGAAACAGTTTCCTGGACAACCTGTTGACTTATTTGGCTGCCGAGTTTGTATTATCCAGTGTGGGAGCTGTAGTGGAGGATTAAAAAAAAAACGTCACCAAGGTAACCACCAGCAGCCGCTTAATTATAGTTTTAGGTAAAGATGAATTCTCTTTTGCAAATGTTAGTGTATTTTGGGGCTGGGGTGTGTGTGGAGAACCATCCGGAGATGAATATTCCCTAATTAGACACTTTCAGTTGTGGACAATCTTGTTTCATTCTCAAAGAGATTTGATTTCATACAAGATTGATTTTTTTTTTTCCCCTCTAAAAAGCAAGGACAACAAAATAATGAAAACAAAGAGGAGAAAAGACTCCGTTTGGTAGACATGAGGGTGTGTGTGGCTGGTACGTAGGCATCGCGGAAGTGACACTGCTGGCAGCTGTTTCCTGAAACATAAATGTGTGCGTGGGACTGAGAGCTAGTGTGGCTTCACCCTGGACTCTGGAACCAGACTGTCTGGGCTCAAATCTGGCCCCTGCAGCTTTGAGCTGTTGACCTTGGGCAAGTGACTTCCCCTGACTGTGGTTCAGCTCCCACCGCTGCAGAACGAGGGGGTGGGGAGAAAGTCTCAAGCTCCACTCTAGGCTAAGACAGAGGTACTAGGCCCCTCCAAGAATACCCATATGACACAGCACTCTCTCTGCACATCTTTCCAAAGCCAAGGGCATCTTCTATTCATACTTTGCATGTGCCTGGCTAACTGCTTCAGTGTCCACTCTGCTCGCTAATACTAATGGTTCTTACATTACGCGTCTTCGAGTCATTAGCATCACGCTGAGCATTTATTGCAGTGTTATACTGCTGTGAGCCTTTACTTTGCTTCTTGCTCCCAGCAACCTTAAGAGGCGTCTACCATGATTATCTCCATGTGATGCTAAAGAGGGAAAGAGAAGCTTCTTTTTTTATAGTTTCAATAAATAGATCAAAAATTTAAGGAATTTATAGTAGCCTTCTGCATGCTGAGTGTCATTTGAAGCTTCTTTCTTGGCTGTTCAGTCTTAATCAAGTCAAGAATTGAAGTGGAGCCTTTTGGAATTAACTCACATGCAGGGAAGTTGCCTTCTGGGAAGGAACTCGAGGCTTTTTGGAAATACCAGACATTGCAAGTTCGTTGCACCCTAAATGGTAGTTGGGGTGCTCGAAGAAGTGCCCTATCCTGCTGGGTCTCCTGCAGCCCAGCCCCTCCTAGACCTTCGGGCTGTCAGGTTGCAAAACTGCTGTGCAGCGGGTTGCATTGGGGTTGGGGATGGTCCTGCTTGGGTTCAGGGGGACATCAAAAGTCTAGCTCAGGCAGGAGCTTCTCTGCGCCCACGTTTCTGTACCTAAAGTTTAAATAGACCGTGGCCAGGGATTTTTTTCAAAATTTAAAATGCAGTGACTCGATCAGGAAAATGAGCGACTGACCCGGTGTTCACACCTGGATCATGCACCTGTAAAGCACATACTTCTAGCCACCGGCTAAACTCCCATGCACTGACACTGCCCAAAGGTGGACTCTGGAGCCGAAGTCCCTGGCTTAGTACCTGCCATTTTCTAGTGGTGAGACCTGGGCAAGTAACGCCCCTCTTGGGCCTCAGTTTCCTCATTGACCAAATGAGACGGAGGTAAAGCAACCTCTCAAGCATGAAGAAGCTCAAGGGAAAGACTCATGGCAGGGTGACCCGGTAAATGTTCGCGAAGGTGATAATGCCTCCTCGACACAGATGTGTCCGTGCAGGGGCGAGCAATGGCAGAGTGGCTGACACAGCCAGGCACAGGCCCTGCCATCACGAGCGTGCTCGATGGGTTCCTGCTCGGGTTTGTGTATCATCCATCTTGTTATTTTATAACTTCAAATGTACAGGCAGGCTGTCTCCCTTCAGCTCCGCACATCCCCTATGGGGGCCCTTTTTTCAAGAAACCTTTCAATTGAGATTCAGGTCCATGGACCAGCCCCCCACAGATCCGTGAGCTAATGCCACCGGGGAACATTTGTTTTGTGTGTTTCCCCCCACCCGCAAATCGTGGATATTTTCACCATGTCAGAACGAAGCCCTGAATAGCAATGAACGCTGGTGAGCAGCTGCAGCAGCGCCCGCTAGGCTCATCCTGCCAGGACAGGGGAACGGAGGTGCCCGGGGCTGCGGCCCAAGCGGGGGTTCCAGAAAGGTGCACCCCACCTTGGAGTTTAGCTTATTACAACCTTTCTCGGGGAGCTGCGTCAGCCACACACGGCTTCCCTCTCCTGCACTTCTCCAGGGACCACAAAGGCTTCTTTCTGAGCATCTCCCGTTCCCCACCTGCTTTGTTTTTAAGCCTTGGTGTTGGATGGAAAATTACACAGTCCACCAGGATGGCTGGGGAAGATAATTATTATTATTAAAGGCATAAAGAGAAGAAGAAATTGCTCTTTGCATCACCCCATGGCTTGGCAGAAATGAAAATAGCAAAAGACTTAAATGACTTTCCTGCTGGAAGGATGAATGGGCACCCTGCTTTTCATGGGAGGAGGGGGGTCAGGGACGGGGGTGGGGGGACACTGAGGATTGGAGCCCTGAAGTGGCCTTTGTGGGGAATTTTGGCTGCAGAAGAGGGGGTGATAAAATTCTCAGAGAAGGTGCCTTTTGGTTTCCCCTTGGCCTCAGAGGCCGAGTCTCTGTTTTCAGACAAGTCACACACCCCAAGGGGTCCAAAACTTTGTGGAAGACCAAGTGCAGTTATGTGGAGTAGAGATGAGTTGGGACTGGATGGCCAAGGTCTCTGGGTTGGAATCTTTGCTCTGTCGCATATCAGCTGTGTGACCTTGGCAGGTTACTTAACCTCTTTGAGCCTGTTTTTCCCCATCTGAAAAATGGGGTGATAATGATATCTGCCTACCTCAGAGTGGTTACAAAATGAATTAAAACATAAACAGCAGGGCCTCCCTGGTGGCGCAGGGGTTTGAGCGCCTCACTATGAAGCAATCCGCAGCCTCTGTGGCGCGGGTTCGATCTCCAGCTGGCCAGGGAGCAACCCACATGGCGAGGCAGACCTCTCCTGGCTCCCTGCTGCTCCCCTCAGCAGTGTATTTCAGTCAGTCTGCCTGTTCTGTTCCCCACTCTGTCTCTGGTGAGTCCTCTCACCCTCTGCATCTGTGGCCTGTGCCCTAGCTCTTGTTTGCATAAATAAATAAATCTTAAAAAAATATATAAACAGCAGACAGAATGGTGAGTCTTAAGCATTCTCTTTAGTGTTGGTTATTATTACTACTTCTTTCTTCAAAATCCAAATAGATGATGTCACCGAAGCTGGCTCAGTGTCATCTGAGAACAGCTAAGCAGAAAAAAACAGGATTTAAACTTAGACCTTTGGAGTCCACACCATGTGGAATTTTCTTCATGTTCATAGCTGCCTCCTGGAGGGTGCTTTCGAATATTCAAAATGCCAACACTTGTTCTAGCTTGTTAAGCAGCAACACCAAATCCTCCCTGGTCAGATGACTTCGGGCCGTACTTTCAGGACCTAGCCCCCTGTTACCGTGCTTCCTCTCTGCAAACAGGCTCGGTGGTGAGGAGCACAACAGGATATTTGCTTAGGATGGATGCTTAGTTAAAAACAGGACCAAAGGACAAGTTGCATGGAGCAGGGGATAGTTGCACTGTCCACAGGTTCTGGGGCTGATGGTTTTCTGCAGGTGGTGCCTCGACTTTGTGTCTTCTAAGGGCTCCTGGGTTCCCCAGGGCTTCCTCCATGTTGACCCTGGGAGAGGTGGGGGGGGGGGTCATCTCAGACCTTCTGAGAAGTTGCTTTCTCTTCTCAGCTAAATCCATACAGTGCACCTGCGGGGGGCCTGCCTCATTTGTACAATTGGAAAAAAGGCAGTCCCCTCTGCTTTGAAGCAGCTGCAACAGCTGCAGGAGTCGCGTTTGCCTTGCATGTGACAGATGGGTCAAGACAGAAATGCCCTCCTGCTGGAGGAGCTGGGGGGCCAACCAGACCATTTGTCCTGGGATTTCCCGCCATCTCCGCCGGACCCTGGGAGCTTAGGGGATGATGGGTGAACCAGGCGGTTCCCGCAGCCCTGGGTGCTCCTTGCAGCCCAGGCGACCAGCTTGCTGGAAAGAAGCATCCCATGTCTCTGGAAAGCTGCCCTCACCCCCATTCCCTGCAGGGTTATTTGGGGGTACAGTTGACAGGAGTATGCTTCTGATCCTCTTAATACATATTCAGTAGATGCTGATGAGGAAACTGCTGCCTTTTCTGGAGCGTTCCCTCTGTGCTCAGCACTTTATTCATAGAACAAAGAGCGACAGCTCCTGGAATGCTGGTTGCCTCCCAAGCCCACCCTTTGCTTCCCTGCTCAATCCACGGGATGGTTTGCTGGGCAGATGGTATGCTGAGGGGCCAGTGCCCAGCTGCCAGGGAATCGTGATTAATTTAAGGTTTATACTCAAAACCCATCCTCACCATCCTGTTCTTCTGGTTTCCATCTTCCTCGAAAATTGTAGCTGAGTGCGAAGCCCACTTAGACCAAAGAGGACTGAGGATTTCTGCTCTGGTGGCTAAAGCTTCATTGTTCCTGGACGAGAAGAGCAGATATGGCTGGCACAGCCTCTGCCATGCCCCCCATGCCTCCCTGCAGTTGTAATGGGGGGCTGGGCTGCCATGCTGCAGACACAGGACAAAGCCCAAGTGTCTTGGTAGTATGCAGAGTGTGGTCTGCAGGCCAGATTGTTAGACATGCAGAATCTGACTCCACTCCGGCTTGAGTGAATCAAAACCTGCTTTTTAGCAGGTGCTCTGTGTGCCCTTTCGTCTGAAACGCCTTCCTGGACAACCGCAAAGACCTCTGCGTCTTGACATTGTTGAGCTGCTGAACCATTTCCAATAAGAGCCAACCTCTGAGCTTTCTTGTCACAGATTTTCTGCTCCTGACAGCCCAGTAGTGGATACAAGCACCTATAAGCTAAACAGCCTTATGTGAGATTTCTCCCTAGTCCACCAAGAGCCCTTCAGAGAAAGGACCGTTATTTTCCTCATCTTACAGCTGAGTACACACTCCAAGAGGGAATATGCGCTTTCCCAGCAGCTGGTGAAGGCAGAGGCCCAGGGGCCCCAGACCTGGCCCCCGTGCACGGTGCCACCCCTTGGCTGAGCTCTGACTGTGCATCCTCTAGGTCAGCCGCAGAGGTGGCTGCCATCAGACAGGCATGCTCGTCCTCCCTCTGGCCCTAAGCACACACCTCACCTGCACCCCTCACCTTGCTTTGTAGTACTGGCCACTTTCTCCTCACTCATAAGCCTTTCTTTCAGCTATGGCGTCCCCAAAGCTTCTTGCTGATGCTTCACTAGTCTCAGAGTTCAGAGGAGAGTCTAGCGGCTCTTGGGTTCTCCTCACACAGGGCACTCAACCCTTCTCACTTCTTACCTTAGGAGTTACAGCTGGATGATGAGACTCAACAACAACAAAGAAAATAATCCAGTCAAAAAATGGGCAGAAGAGCTAAAAAGAAACTTCTCTGAAGAGGAAATGCAAATGGCCAACAGGCATATGAAAAAGTGTTCAACATCACTTGTCATCAGGGAAATGCAAATCAAAAGTACCATGAGATACCATCTCACACCAGTGAGAATGGCACATATTAAGAAAACTAGCAACAACAAATGTTGGCGAGGATGTGGAGAAAAAGGAACTCTCCTGCACTGCTGGTGGGAGTGCAAACTGGTCCAACCACTATGGAGAGCTGTGTGGAGATTTCTGGACCTGCTAAACATAGAGCTTCCATAGGATCCAGCAATTCCACTCCTAGGTATTTACCCAAAGGACACAGAAACATCCATTCCAAAGAGCACCTGCACCCCTATGTTTATAGCAGCACTGTTTACAATAGCTAAGCTTTGGAAACAACCCAAATGCCCAAAAATCGATGACTGGATCAAGAAGATGTGGTACATATACACCATGGAATATTACTCAGCAATCAAAAAAGATAAACACATGCAATTTGCAGCAACATGGATGGCGCTGGAAGGGATCATGCTCAGCGAAATAAGCCAGAAAGAAAAAGAAAAATACCGGATGGTCTCACTCATAGCAGGAATCTAGAAAACTTAAATAAGGGACCAGGAAAATGAATAACTATAAGAAAGTGAAAATCAAAATCAACAAAAAACTATGAACCAGAGACACTTTTTGGGGGGTGGGGGGCGGGGGGGGAGGGATTGGGGTCAGAATGGGGGGGGTTGCAATTGTATGGGGAATATAAAAATAAAATTTATTATATAAAAAAAAAAGAGTTACATCTGGAGACCACCCCATACACAGCTGCATGAGAGAACACCTGGTGGGGGGTGGGATGGACACATTTAAAATTCAGATTTTAGGCCGCAAAACGCTGGAGGATCTGACCCCGCGGTCTGTGGAGGGGCCCAGGAGTCAGTCTTTCTCTGTGATGCTCCCAGGCCCCCTGAGGGCCCACCTGCTGGGGCCCACCGAGCTGGGGAAGATCGGCAGTGAGAGGCGGGCGGCAGAGCAACTGTCAATCTGCCTTCGTTCTCGCAATTTTTACAGCTGCTTGATCCAAGTTTCCTTGGGCTGCAGCCGGCGTGGGTTGGCTGCCGTTCGGCGAACAGCGTCGCTGCGCTCTGCAAACACGCTTTCCTGGGAGACAAACAAACCATAGTGGGCCCCAGTTGGCCGCTGGAGTTGTGGTGTGCTCCAGCTCCCGGCGAGCCTGTGGAGATGCAGACAACTGCAGGGACTCAGCTGGTTTGGCTGTAGAAGGTGGGGGCTCCTCCAAAGTGGGGGGTCAGAACATCAGAAAGTGAGGTCGAGAGCTTTTGAAATTGTGGGAGTCTTGCGATCAGTGGTAGGCAGATGGGCAAAGGTGTCCAGGCCCTAATCTTGGCAAAAAGATCAGTACCGAGTTGATGAAGTTGATCAGGCTTTTTGTGGCCTCTGTGGCTGTCACCTGCGGCCTTGGCCATGTTCATGCAGAGGGCGCATGGGCGTGGGGCATGCTTGTCTGATCGCGGACACCTGGAGAATGGGTGTGGGTGTGCGTAAGTGTGCACACCTGAGCCTAGAGGTCAGGGCTACAAGGGTGGCTATGGGGGAAGGATGGTTACGAGCGGGCAAGCCACTACAGAAGGGGCCAGACCACGAGAGAAGGCCAGAGAGGAGCCCAGAGAAAAGAAAGCGTACAGACTTGCTGGGAGCTGGGGGGCTTGCCAGCCTCCTGGCCCCCCGTCCACCCCACCTGCCCTGCACCTAGTTGCCCTACAACAGTCAGTATGTTGAGCTACCTGGGGAAAGGAACCTTAAGTAGGGAGGTAATATTCTAGGCTAGCTGGGTGGGGCCACACTATGGCGCATGCCCTAGTAGGCAGAGAAGTTTCTCACGGAGTTAGGGGAGGTATAGCACAAGGTGTAGCCAGTGAGGCTGGAAGTGTGAAGGGGGCTGGAACTTGCTGGAGGGGCACCAGGAAAACGCAAGAAGGAAGGATCAGGTGTTCAGAGCAAAGACCAGCCCTGGCTGACAGCCAGCAAGGAGTGGGGACCGCCTCATGCCGCCAGAAGGACGGGCCCGCCAGCAGCCTGCCCGTCCTAGCACCTTCAGTAAGAAACGCTGCCCTGCGCACACCTTGCTTGGCTGTTTGAAGCCCCAGGTGGGACTCAGCCAGCTCACCTGAGCTTCTGACCTGCAAGGTAAGAAATATATGTCATTTTAATTGGCTAAGATTGTGGCTTTTGCCGAGGCAGTCACAGAAAACCAACCCAGGGTCCCATTTCAGAATCTGGGAGGCGGCGTTGGCCACGACCCTTTCTCATAAGGACCTTGACCTCCTCTGACCTTCCGGCCTCATCTTGCCAGCTGGGTTCTTGAGGAGTGGAGTCATAATATGCAGGATAGTCAATCTCACTGCCCATGCTACCTGGGAGTGTCATAAAATCATGTTCTCTGACTGACTTCTCTGCTCTCCCACCCCAGTTACTGTTGGAGAGTATTTTCTTCTGGTTATTCTTCTGTGCCTCCTATTCACACAGTCAAGGTGGGCAAAACATACAAATTTCCATCCTGCTTTGTGCCCTTACACGAAGTATTTTCACATCCCTGAAGACTTCGGGTAAACCTAATTTTTAACGGCTGTATAATAGTTCATCAGCTGGCTGTACTGTAACTTGTCCATTCTCTGCCCTCTAGAAATAGGACCTAGAAAAATGTAGGAAGGAAAAACCCACCAATCACTTTTTCAAGAAAAATTCTCAGGGAAGGTTTTGAGGGGGACTGCAGTTCAGAAGCTTACAGAACTTCCTTTAACCTGGCATTTCCACGTTTATGTTCTCCGAGGCCCTGGCACAGGGGTGTCAGTCCGCGGGGCTTGGAAACAGCTCTCAAGCCGTGACTTAGTGATAAAATTCAAGGACAGAATATGTCAGATAAAGATACATCCTGTCTGAGAGTAACTCTGTCAGTGGCGGGGAGGGAACAGAAGTGCAATTTATGGGGACAACTCCAAGCCAGACAATGTGCTAGGTGTTTACATTTTAAATTCTCTTTACTCTTTAAATAAGTAATGCATGCGCATGGCACAAAATTCATACAGAAATATGAAATGGAAAGTCTCCCCTTCAGGTATCTAGCCAGGTAGCGGGTTACCTTCCTAGAAGGTGACCACCGTGACCACATTCTTATGTCCGAACCGCCACTCTATCCACATGTAAGCAAATACGTGAATAAGGCAAACTCAGAAAGTCGCCATGTATACTGCTCTCCCCCTGACTTCTTAATGCTTTAATACTGTTCTGTATCCTTTATTTGGGGTTGACTTGCTCTTCTTACCTGCTAAACACACTCTGGTGATAGATATGTCATGATGGATTGAACTGATCCTCTTTGAGTAGACTGTTAAATTGTTTTTAATCTTTTTATTCTACATGACTAGTTCTCAACTGGGAGTGATTTTGCACCCTGCCTTGCCCAGAATGCACTTGGCAATGTTTGGAGAGATTGTAGGTGGTTGCAACTGGTGGGGTGGTATCCCTGGCTTTTAGTAGGTAGAGACCAAGGGTGCTGCGAAGCATCCTAAGATCCCCAGGACGGCCACCTGCAGCAAAAAGTAGGTCAGCCGGCATGCATGGCACTGAGGCTGAGGAGTCGAAGGGGTGTTGTCTGAGGCTTGGTGAGCCAACGCAAGGGTGTGTCCTGCCTGAAGGCACAGGATGGGGGCTAGAGCTCAAGTCCCCAGGTCCCCAGCTTGCTTCCCTTTTCAGGAAGGAGGGGGAAAAAGCTCCTGTCCTTATACTCCCCCACCTCCAGAGTTTATAGAGCCAAGTCTGGGGGGCCACACCCTGGGGTGGGGCTCCCTTTGTCCCTCTTGTGTGATTTATCCCCTCTATTCTGCTGGAACTCAGAAAAGTGGGTGGGAGATACAATTATCCTCAACAAGCCAACACAGTCATTAAAGGAAATCTCAAAGCTTTTAATTACCAGCATATTAGCATATTACGGATGGGGAAGCAGCTTTTAGTTTACAATAGCAGAGGCATCAAGAAGAATTGCCTATTTTTACCACTAATTAAGAGAATATTATGAAGACTTAGAGAATTAATCGTACTTCAGTACATCTTTATAAGAAGATAATTGGATAAAGATGGTTTCTTCCTTCCCACATCACAATATTTGCAGGCAGATGGCATTGTTCTGGCTGAGAAAGTGGGGTTGTATCAACACAAACCAACTCCTTTCTCAGAAGAATTTAATACATTAATCGGCCTCCTTGTTGCTGGGTATTGTTACAACTATTTACATCTCCGCGGGGCTTTACAGTCTTCAGATGCATCCACGTGCACCATGGCGTGCTAGCCTTTGAGTGGCCAGGGTATTCCTGCCCCTTTTATGGGAGGTAAAACAGGCAGGAGAGATGTAAGCGACTCGCGGAGGGTGAGCAGCTCAAACCAGCTGCTGTGGCTGTGTGGCAGCCCCTGATGCTGCATGTCACTCTCTCTGTCACCCGAGCATCCGGGGCCTGGTTGGTGGATATGCTGGGAGTGTTCAGCTGGGGACAGGGTGACATAAAGAAGGGAGAACAAAGCCTTTGTGGTCCTGAAGAACTGGTTTCAAATCCCAGCTCTGTCACTTCCTGTTGTGTGACTTTGGACAAGCGAGCGAAACTCTCAAACTGCGCTTCCTCATCTGTAAACATGAGCTTAGCTGGTGGAGCTGTGTCAGGATTCACAGAATGGGACCTGAGATGCTCAGCTCCGCACCCCGGGGGTATCACCTGCTACACTGCCCAGGTCCCTTCTGACCTGGTCACCGGTCACCCAGCAGCAGAGGAGAGGATGCCTGCGCCAGATGTGCGCTACGTGGGCCGCGGGGCTCCGGGGGGCACTGTGCTGGGAGCTGTCTCCCCACATGCACCCATAGTCTTTTCCTCCTCGGGGTAAGCTGCGTACTTGTGGGTCAAGGTCACCTGACTCAGGGGAGGCCACACTCTGCCTCACGCTGTCCTGAGACTCCTTCCCTTCCAATCCCAGGCTCAATCAGCTTCCCCATTAAATTCTGTCCTTGAGATAAACTCTCTCAGGAACCTACACTGGATGTTGGGGTCCTGGGCTACTCGATGTCCCTTTTCTTTTAGTCACTGAACCTTAATGTTACTTTGGTGAGCGACCCACCTGCTTTCCACTTGTAGTCCCTGAGCCTTAAGAAGGGCTGACTTCGGGGCCTTGGGGCTGACCCAGGCCTGCCAATGAGGATGCTGCTTCTCCTGCCCACAGGGATGAGTTACGGTCGACATATGGCCAATTTCAGCCAATCAGAGCTGATCCCGGACTTACTGGGAATTATTAGGAAAGAGGTGCTCTTTCTGCTGTGTTCCCACGGCCGCTGGGGTGCACACCTGGGGCTGATGACCCCAGGGAGCGCGGACATGGGATGACTTCTGGAGCGAAGCCCACGCAGAGGTGACAGAGAGCCACACAGATACAACCCCCTGGTTATCGGCTCCAGCCCTCCACACATCCTGAAGTTTGCATGCAGTCCATGAGTGAGATGACTTCGAGCTCTATCCCCAGGCATTTAAGCAAATAGACACCTTCAAGAGGGCGGTGGAGAGAGGGAGGGGAAAACACCTTGTGATTTTTCCTGCTCCATCTCCCCAGTCTGGCCAAGAACCCGCCTTCCATTTCTTTAGACTTCTTTCCCCATTTATTTTTCAAGACCATCTTTGAAACTGGCCACTTTCAAGAGGAAATGACATAGATTATTTTTTCTGCGTCTTTAAAATTCCATCGCCCCCTAAAGTTAACGTAGAAATCCATCTACTGTGGCAGCTTGAGGGTCCAGGTCTGAAAGTCCCCCTTTGCACCCCCATTGAGAACCCTGGCATTAGCCAGATCTTCCCCCTCCCCCTCAGCACCTCTGGATAGTGCAGGTTAGTTCACAGCCCTGAACCCCAGCTTACACCCAACCTCCTGTGAGACCCATCTTGAAACCCCAGACCTTAGCCCCACACTTGTCCCATTTTTTAGCTTCCTGAGCCCGCTGGGCCCTGTGCTCTCTACGCTGTGATTTCCCTTCTGTCTGTCTCCCTTTCTATGCCCTGGAGGACAGGCACCTTCTCCGCACTACAGTGCCTTCTAAGTATTTGGCTGGTTTTATTCATGGCTGGCTTCCCACAGCTGAGGACAGCGCCTAGTACCTAGTAGGTGCTCAATCAATACTCACTAAGTGCCGGGCTTTGCCCAGCAGAGGCAGGGAGGAGGGACGTTTCCGGCGCTCCGAGGCCATTGTTCTCCAAGACTCAGCCATTGCGTGCAATCTTTCTCCTCCCAGCCAATCAGACACCGGCTGCTTCTCTTCATTCATTCATTGCAGCAGCCCTGAGACGCGTGTCGGTGCCTACGCTGTGTCAGGCGTAAGTGACGAGCCTGTGTGGGGTCTTCTGCACGAGACTCGTCTCCTCTCAGCAGCATGGCGAGGGCACGGCACTGCCATGTCCAGACGTGCAAGTGGAGGCTCTCGGAGGTCAGAAACCAGGGATCACCGGCTTCAGTGGTGGCACCTGGGCGAACCCAGATTGGCTTGTTCTCTGATCCTCACGGGGCATCTCATCAACCAGCTATTGGAGAAGCTTCTAGAAAAGCAGGATTGGTGCCTGCCATTTTTAAGGGACCGACCTGGCGAGGCACCCAGGAAGCTCTCGGTAATGGACGACCGCCCCCCGCCCTGCACATCTGCTCTATCTCTTTCCCTGCCACGTGTACCCAGGTGTCCCACTGTTCCGGGAGGCGTAAGTCCCTCCGGGTTTCCTGGTGAGTTGGATTCTGAACCTTCTGGGCCCCAGCAAACACTGTTAGCCCTTCCTGACTTCAGCTTGGACAGAGTAGCCGATGGCAAAGGGACCGGGGAGTTTGCAGCACCACCTAGAACGATGTCGCTCTTCACAAAGTCACCGTGGAGCCATGTACTGATCTTGCACGGACGGAACTGTACATGGCAGTGCTAAATAATTCAGAGCCGGAGCTGGCAGCTCAGTGC
Source organism: Talpa europaea (assembly GCF_964194135.1). NCBI lineage: Eukaryota > Metazoa > Chordata > Mammalia > Eulipotyphla > Talpidae > Talpa > Talpa europaea. The sequence goes on along the minus strand of NC_140078.1, from coordinate 6,382,928 downwards.
CTTTTAATAGTAAATAATTCAAGTACTCTTTGCATTTCCCCTGCCAGTACATTGGTATAGCTGCCTGCTGTGGAGAGAAAGCAGGAGCCAGAAAATAAAAAAAAAATGTAAGGGCCTTACAACCAGAACATTCTCCCCCAAGTCTGTTTACCTAGAGCAGTGGGCAACACCATTTGCATTTGCCTTCTGATTTAGGGGCACAGAGCTGAGACTTTCCACATGCTGGCCGTGGTGACGTATTTTAAGGAACAGGGGAAATCGGACAACAATTTCCCCAGACAGCTACTCTGATTAAAGACTAGCAAGCGAGCCACTGTGCCTTCGCGAGCAATCTAAGTCACGCTCAGCCAACTGTTCGAGCTGAGTTATAGGTGTGAGAGCTGTGGGCGTCCTGCTAAGACAGTGGGGAGTCGACTGTACCCCACTTGCCATGCCCAGGGCAAGTGATGGCCGCTTCTCTGCCACAGATTCCTCACCTGCAGCTGACCTACCTCACAGCAGGCGGTTGAGGGCCAAATGGCAGTAGATGTGTAAAGGTCTCACGCAGAGTTGGGCCCCTGGAAACTACCCCCTAAATAGATGCCAAGAGTGAATCAAACTCCTTCTTTTAGTAAGGAGGCCATTGCGGCTCAGAGAGGGTGGGGATATACCCCAGGTCACACAGCCATAGCTGGCAGGCCAAGGTGAAGGTCAGCTTGCCACTGAAGTGAGCTTGAAGGAGAGACTAAGTTTCCTCGGGGCTGGGATGAAGCCAAGGGACTCTCAGGAGCTGCAGAATTCTTTGTAATAAGAAGTTTTATGCTACAGAGTTTGTATTTTTCTATGTTTTAGTATAAAAACTATTTCTTTTTCTCAGCACTTATTTCTTTATTCTCCACCAAGTACCTAGAGCTGGGACTATGCCATGACAGCCACACCAGCTTCCCACTTGCATGAGAACAATCAATAAGTAAACCAATCGATAAATCGTTTATCCATGATTAGTAAAAAGGAAACCTTGAAACAGGGGAAGAGGCTAGAGGTGACCGACAGCTCCTCGCTGAGGGCTGGAGTTGGGGAGGCTTCCATGAGGAGGTGACACTTGAGCAGGGACAGGGGTTGTGAGAAGCGTGGGGGAGTAAGGACGGGTCATGGCGGCAGGAGGGTCAGCTTGTGCTGGCCAATGGAGTCTCTCGGAGGCTTCGAGAGGAGGGAGAGCCGGGGTAGGGGTTCTGGCCCAGGCCTGAAAGCTTCACTCCCTCCCCTCAGCTCTGTGTTAGGGGCCCTGCAGTCTGGGTAGATCCCCTCTCTGAGCCTCGATCTCCCCTCTGTGAACATAGCTAGCCAGAGTGGCTGTTCATCTCACAAGCCTGCCTGGAAGAGTCACCGCACTGTACAGAAGTCACAGATCTGAGCATGCCTGGATATTGCTGCCATGGACAGCAGACAAGGGCAGAGTCATCTGCAGAGACTTGAAGTCTGTAGCGCAGCAACGCAAAAAACTACTGCCTGCAGGCAAACCAACCTCGTCCACTCCCACTGATGACCAAGCCGATAAAGATTCAGAAAAAGGGGGTCCCCAGCCCATACTGTGGGAAGCGATTGAACCCCAGCGTTTGCCCTCCTCTGCACCTCCCTGGCGTCAGCACACCTTAGGTCAAAATAGCTTAGGACCAGAAGTCTCTCCCCTCAAGAATAATTACATGTTTGATGCCGACGACCCACTGTTCTTACCTCCAGAAACTAAGCTCAAACTTGTGATTGTTGGAACAGTTCTTGCAGAGTAAAATCTGTTGTTCTGCTTCCGGGGTTCGAATCCTCACTGGGCTTTTCTAATAAGCCTTGTCTATCATCACTGAGACTTACCCCTGTGGGCTGCCAAGCTAGACTGAGAGGTGTTTCTCAAAACCCGGATACTGCTGGGGCGGGTGGGTCTCCGAAGCCACTCTGAGGACTGATGAGTTGCCGGGGGGCCGTGGGGCTCAGCACATGGCCCTCTGTGCAGTGGTGGGTGGACACAAAGCAAGATCACCAGGGGAGGAAAGGGCATGTGTGGGAAACTGTGAGCGAGCTTCTGGGCCTCCGCCACCATGGTCACGGAGGATACGACGAATTCCCCAGCAGCGAGCGGTGACAACAGCTGTGAAGTTGCCAACCAGGGAAGCTGCTTGGAGACTCAGGGCCCCGGGTTTGCACGGGAGCTGATTTGTATTGGAGTCTCGGCCTGGCATGTCCTGAAATTTCAGACTCCAGAAGGAAAGTGGGTATCCGGCACAAAATATATTTGCTACTGAAAGCAAAGAGTTAGAGACTCATGGCAAAGAGAATTTAATGACTTGAATCAAGCAGAAGGCTTGGGGACAGCTCCCAAGGTACCAGCTCCCCTTCTTAAAGGGAACTAGGATTGTTAAAGGATTACTGGTATCAGGATAGGGCAGAGGCAGGGTGGAGCATCTGGAATCTGGGTTGTACAGGTGCTTGTGACCAGATCATGCCTTGGCGTGGATGACAGTTCAGCAAACAGCAGCCGAATCCCATTGGGTGGGGCTCTTATGCAAATATATGCTAATGAACCCGAGGTCAGGTTTGGTTACCCAGAGTCCTCTGAGCACCTGCTGCTTTTCACTGGTTTGGTCTGGAATGGGTGCCAGACCTTCATGAAGTAGCTCTAAATAGCTCTAAGGGTTTGTCCTGCTAAGGGGTAAGGCACGTTTGCATTGCAGGCCTCCGGGCAGCAGATTGTATAAACACTCAGGTGTGCTGACCCACCAGGACCAATCATGATCAGCGTGGGTGGGGCCCTTCTGACTTCCTCCATCTCAGATGCTGTGGGTGTTGTGAGGACAGCGAGGCCCTGCCCTGAGCACCCCGATAACCTCTGAATAGACTCCTGTCTTAAGTGGGGCAGGGTTGGGAAGATAATTTTATGATGTCCTTATCTGTAATGTTAAACAAATTGAGTCATAGGGTGAAATGTTTCTTGTTCTAGTCGCTTTCTGTGTCTCTGGCTATCAGAGGAAATCTCTGTTGCCAGAGTCATTAGTCCCTTTAACCCCTTTCTCATACTTGAGACTCCCCATTTCATTTCTCCCCCAGTTTTGCTGAGTGTGCATGTCATTTGCAGTTGTGAGATTCTTCAAGTGCACGCGGTGGTGACTTGCTGTGCGTGTACTATGAAAGGCGCCCCCAGCACATGTGACCCTCCTTTCAAACACAAAGTTGCCCTGAGGCCAGGCTCAGTATCTAGCGAGAATTCAACCATGTGGATCTCTCCAAGAGCTCATTTCCTGATTGCTTCTATCATGGCAAGTCTTATATGGTAATGATGTTTCTTTCTAAAATAAAATCAAGTAAGAAAAAAACACAATTGAATTCATGAAAGATTGAATAACACACACTAAATAGCATATTGTGGTTGTTGAATGAGAGAATTTGGGGGAGCAGTATGGCTAGGACTCATGATTGGCTTTTTGGGGTCCTTAGAAGTTTGTGGGTGGGATGGGGGGTCCTGAGGCAGGGCAGGATGGGGGAGTTATTCAAGAACCTCCCAGGCTTTCAGAGATTTGCTGGGTAAACCCATGTCAGGTGACTCCCTGGGTCCTGTCTTCCTGGCCACCAAGACTAAAGGCTTCCGCGAGATGTTATTTAGTGAGGGAGGTACCAGGGGGCGTAGAGTCTGTCCTGGCTTTGCCACATACCGTGTTTCCAACCAGATCCCAGCCCTCCCCTGACCCCGTGGGATGGAGGACATGGTTTATTCCGAGAGCACTACACACCCCATAAAAGTTAAGTGTATTTATACATAATAAGCAAGGCTGGAAAGCTCGCAGTGGAATAGTTATGGGCAGAAAAGCAGGCCCTGGAAAAACTTCTTAGAACCCGTGACATGTAGCCAGCAACTCCAGCAGCAGCCAAGGGTCCCCTGGGTGGAGCTCAGAGAATTCACTTATTGAGTGGCTTCCAGCGGCTTCCAGCAGCTCCCAGGCACAGGCCAAACAGATACTTCAGATGGAGCTGATGTCATGGTATAAGGCGGCGGTCCATTAGGTGAGTGGGGACAATCCACAATCCTCAGAGCATCTTCCCACAGAGAAGGCTGATTCTTTCGGCCATCACCAAACAGGAGGTGAGACAAAAATAACAGTAACAGGAAATACCTTTAAAGCTTGCCCAGCGCCATTCCAAGGCATTTACTTGCTCACTATATTCACTTGTTTAATTCTGACAATAACTCTGGGAGGTGGGGACCCATATTAGGAGGCTAACAGTTCTCCCTGATCATGGGCCAGAAGACTCAGAACCAAGGTTCAAACGTTGGCATCTGGCTCCAGGCTCAGGTTCTCATCACATGCAAGGTTGGGGACTGGGGGCACCTGCCAGGCATTCTGGTGGCCATGGCAACCTGTTTGCCCTGTGGACCAGAATGCTTGCAGGTCTTTGCTGATGCCCAGAGCTGACCAAAGACTTCTTCTTTTCCTGAAACCTCCCAAACGTGGACTTTTACATCAGTGGCCTTTCCTGGTAGTTTAGACTGGCTATGGTTTAAAATTATGGGGAATCTGACTTTTTAAAGCAGATTCCCCTGTGTGTGTGTGTGTGTGTGTGTGTGTGTGTGTGTGTGTGTGAGATGGTCTGTGGCCAGACCAAGGATGGGAGATGGGGTTGCAGTTCCAGATGTGCTTCTCATCGGCACGTGACCGCAGGTCACTCTTTTCTCTGAGACTTGGGGGTGACAGTGAGACCATCACCTCCAGGCTGACGATCAGGACCCGGTGGGATAACCCAGTGAAAACTACACAGGCCAGGGCAGCGATTTGTGTGTGTGTGAGTTCCCATTCTCCAAATCGGGAAATGCCTGGTAACTGCCTCTGGAAGACAGGGAGACCAGGCAAAGGAGGGAAGGAAGAGAGAGGAGCCCATGTAAAATGCCGCCCATTTGTGCGATCTCGGGTATCCCGAAGAATAAGGGGACTCAAGTGATTCTTCCCATGTTGCAGGTGGAGGACTGAGGACCTGGGGGTGGAACAGCCAGTGCTCGTCCAGATAGCTGCCTCTTCTTCTTTGTTCTTAACCATCATCTTTTCTTTCTCCCCCACCATAAAATGTCAAAGCATGAGCATGACAAAGTGGTGGATTACATAAAAAGTTAAAAAATTAATTTCATAAAAAATTAAAAGATCCCAGGAGTGGGGGCCCAGTCTCCCTCCACTGCCCTGTGCTCCTGCTGTCTTCCCTGGACGCTCTGGGTGGGCAGCGGCCCTGGGGAGGCAGGGGCCATCACCCAGCGGCCTCTCCACAGCCCCCAGCCATGCGGGTGGACTCCTGTTTCACCTCAGAGATGCAAGATTGAACGTCAGCCTGCAGGTCTGCCCACAGAGCAGACCTCTCACCTAGGCTTTTTCACCTAAAAAGCATGTCCTGTTTGGCTAACATCTTGCTAGTTGATCTTTATTAAATCTAATCTTGCTTTCTAGAAGCTTAAGATCTAGAGATGGAGGAGGCAAGCTTCAGCTGACACAAACCACTTGGTTTTAATACTGTTAAAATTTTGATTTTTTAAAAAGATTTATTTATTTTGCATACAAGATCTGGGGTATAGGCCAGAGGAGCAGGGGATGAGAGGACTCGCCAGAGACAGAGTGGGGAGCAGAACAGGTGGATCTACTGTGACACACTGCTGAGGGGAGCAGCGGGCCAGACAGGAGGGGTCTGCTGTGCCATGCGGGTCAGCAACCTGGCTGGGGATTGAGCTCTGGTCTGAGTGGTGAAGTGCTGAGACGCAACCCCTAGGCCACCAGGGAGGCGCTGTTAAAATTTTGACAGCAAATAGTTTCATTCCAAATCCCTTCCTCCACAAACTATGGTCCTCCCCCAATAGAACCTCCCCTATTCTGCAAGGAAAGTGTTAACACCTCACCAAAATGAGGTGCTTGGTGCTCTGGAGCCCTTGTCTGCTCTGAAGGTCAGTTCCCCCCAACCCGGCTGTTAAATATTTTGAATAGTATCCTGGAGGCATTGTATACAAAAATGCAACACGTCACAGAGTAAAAAACTACAGAATGTCCTAAGGACCAAAGCAAGTTGTAGTGATCTCTGATCCAACAGGCAGCAAGTTTCTTTGGAAGACGGCCACCCATCCAGGCTGGGGGGACCCCTTCCTGTCTCACCTGGGTCTCTCCCTTGGCCTCCTCCCTGAGCTTTCACCCCAGCCTCCCTGCCTCCATGCTTATTCCCCAGCCACTTTGGCCTCTCTGCTCCAGCGGCCAGAAAGACAACCTGCTTCGCACCCGCAGGTGGCTGCTTGCTGTGGTCGGGGTCAGCCCAAGCTCCCTGCAGCACACACACTGCAATTGCCGTCCTTCTGTTTGTTTATTTTTGGCCTCCACCACAGGATCTCAGGCTCCATCATGGCTCCCCAGTGTTTACAGCCAGCGTCTTGCAGTGCTTGGTAGACAGCAGCAGCACCCTAGATGTTTGCTTAATTACAGAAAAGAATCACTAAATGGCCGAGTGAGCACTCGCTGTGAGGTCTGAAAGAGGCGGAAGGCACAGGGTTGTTTCCTGAGTGGGTGCTGGTTTGTAGGCAGAGAAGAGGGTGGCATTCAAGCTTGGGGGATGGCAGGCAAAGGTCAGGGGGTGGGAGGTGGGGAGGCGCCATCTGCCCAGGGGGACCCTTCAGCAGGAAGACAATACAAGGAAGAGATTGACAGCTGGGGGGGCTGGTGTCTTGGGTTCAAGTTGCGGCTCCGCCACTACTAGCTGGGGAGCTTGAGAAAGATGGGGACAGTGATGACACCCACCTATAGAGCTCTTCTGAGAACGAAATGTGATAACAGGTGTAGGTAAAAGGAGACCTGCAATAAATGTGAGCCAGGGAAGAGATGACACTTGCTGAGTATTTTCTGGGCGGGGCGCCCTCTGTGTCAATTTCCTTTAATCCCTTCCACAATACGTGAGCCCACCTTGGCCTCTCGTTCTGACAGGTGAGTTTGATATCCACCCCTGGGGGTGCACTATCCCCACTAGGGCGTTATGGGGGGTGATCCAGCATGGTGGCATCAGCATCACAGTAGTGATCAAATTAACTCACATTTCTGGGAGTGGACCGAATGTCAGGATTTTAGACCCCCCAGATGATCTTACTGGGCAATCTAGCTGGGAACCGAATTCGGGTCTGAGGACCCTGTGGTCTTCGCCAGGAGTCCCAAGGCCGTGGGGGTGGGTTTAGGCGGGGGCGTGGGCTGGGGGCTGTGAGCCACTCCTTAGTCTGGCTACAAGCAGCAAAGTCAGAAAAGTTTAACTCCAGATTCAGGGGACCCAGAAACCCAGTGTGGATTTGACCCCAAGGGGAGCTTCCCAGGCCTCAGCACTGTTGCTTTGGGGACTTAGGAATCCCAGATGCCTTTGCATTTAGGGGGCTGTCTGCTCCAGGCAGCCAACCTGTCTCAACCAGCGAAGCCTCTGCCCTACACAGGATTCAAGAAAAAGGCACCTGAGACTTTTGGTCATTTTTCTCGGGCCTATCTAGGACTTAACCTCCTTCCTGGGTCTTTTTGGAAGACAGCGTGGGTCCAAACCTGACATTTCCTTGACCCCCTGGGTTGCTTTGGTGCTTCCAGGTCTGTTCCCCAGGAGTTTGCAAATGGAGGCCATTTCCCTCAGAAAAATAAGTAAGCACACAAACAAAGATAGCCAGTTCAGTTAGATTTTCAGATACCCAAGCACTAATACTGCATGGCACATACTGACACTGAGAAAATTAATTGCGGTGTATCTGAAATTCAAATATACTTGGGCATCCTGTCATTTATCTGGCAGCCTTCCTGGGAGCCTCACTTTCTGGCTTAATTCAGAGGTAACAGTGTGGATATTGGCACGAGACCAGCCTCACTGGAACCCAACTCTGTCCCTTCATAGGAACTGAGTTACAGGCAAGTATTGAACTTCTAGAAGTTTCTATTTACCCATTAGCAATGCAGGTAATAATAGTAGCCACCTTTTCTGATTTTCTTAATTAAAATAAAAGAATGTATGTGGAACATTTACTAAGCTCTCCATTAACAGAAACTATTATTAGGCAATGAAATCAGTAACTTATTTTTAATGTATACCCTTCATTTTTTTTCTAATTCAAAGAGCAATTAATACATGCTCACTATGGAAAATTAGAAAATGCAGAGAGATTAAAGAAAACAAAAATCCCCCCTGTTTCTATCTTTCAAAGATGGTGGCACTGCTGACATTCTAAAGTTCAAGTACAGTCAACATTTTAGTGATCATTCTTCCAGCTTTTTCCCCTTAAAAACATGTCTGTTTATGCACAGAAAACTCAATTTTAGGCTGCAAGTCCTGATTTTTCTCCCATTTAACATCATATCAAGTATTTCCCCAAGTTGTTAGATATTCTTTGAAAATTTAATTCTCACTGTATGGATATCTGCAAATGCATTTAGGCAATTCTGTTCATGGTGTAAGTTTTTCTTGCTTTATAAAGAGTGAAACCGAGGTTAGACTCTGTTCTAGCAAGTCCAAACCTATCCCCCAGGGAGCGGTCAAGCCTGTCTCTGCCTCCTCTTCCCAGGTATCTCTCCTACTCTCCAGACTGTTTTCACAAGGCCAGCAAAAGCAGGTTGGTGGAAGCAGGTTCCAACAGGTTATCCAGCAGTATTGTTCTAGGGGGCAAGAGAGACCCTCAGGTGAACCAACAGGCCTGCCTTTATGACACCAAACCCTCCAAATCCCCCCTTCACCCCATAAATGAACATTCCACCCATGAAGAGGCATGAATAGCCACGACATCTGCACCTCGGTCCCTGGAAACCCCCTGCTCCCCGACCAATCCAGATGCCCTTTAATGGGGAGAGACCTGTAAGGGGCAGGGGCTAGATCAGCCAGCTCCTGCCTCCACACTTAATGGGTCACATAATTAAGCTTTTTCCCTTGTGTCGTCAAAGAGTTTGGCTGTCTGTGTGCAAGGGGCAGAGGGCCCGCTTGAGGTCTGGCTACAATAGTGCTCCATGAACTTTTTATCTTTCATTAAAAATTGTGCCGGAGCCTGAGCAGACTTCTGGAGGGCTGTCTCAAAGGGCAGCTCCCTGGCAGGCCTGGCTCCTGCCAGAATGTCTGTGTCAACACTAGAGACAGATGGATTTCAGCCTCGACCAGTGGGCCCAGGGCCGCCAGAGGCTCCATTTGTCACTCTCGACCTTCTGAAGTGGAGCCTGCTCACTGCTGAAATGTACAAGCACATAATCCTTCTTGATCCGAGGGGATCAGACTCAGCCTGTTCTGTTCCCAGTTGTGTGTGACATCTCATTTATCGTCCTGGTCTTTCCTGGTTCATGGAACCGAGGGGAGAAAGCCTTCCAAGGTCCTGTAGTCCTCAGGCCCTCAACAATTCATCTCCTCTGCGAGCACATAGAAAATCCTAAATTCCCATTCCTGAATCTGCCTTCCAGTTGCGTTAGCCCGGCAATCTGTGATGACAAAGCTTCTGGCTTATGAGCAAGCTGCTAATGGCCTCCCTTGTTCTTTGGTCTGGAAGCTGTGGGGAGAACCAACTCTTCACATGATGCTTGCACTGATCTACAGTCAGGCACTGAAAGCTTTGGATCACCCGAGGCTTCTTGTCTTTGGGGAAGTGGGATTAAATCCTAAAGCTGTCTCACTTGGGAACATGACTTCCCAATTAATACTCAGCTGCAGCGATGGTGGATGAAGAGAACCCCCTAATACAAGCCAAGGAGCAGAGAAGAGCCCTGGCAGGCAGCAGGGAGGCACATGAAGCACTCCAGCCCTGCTTTATGTGTTTTTATATGTTTTGACATTATGAGTTCACAGAACACAGCTTGGTTTTACAAAATAGTCCAGTCCAGAGAGCACACCACATAAAAGTGTCCAAACAAGTCCTTATGGCAGGAGGCCAGCATGGTTGGCTCTTCAGCTGCTTCGCTTGCCATTCATGCCACAGAACTTTCTAGAATGTAATTCTCAGAGCAGATTTGAGATGGAGGATTGATTTAATTGTAGGGCTCACATGTACTTCTAGACTGTCTTCTTTTTTTTTTTTTAATTTTTTTTTTTTTAATAGAGGCATGCTTTATTTATTTGTTTGTTTGTTTGTTTGTTTATACATGCACGGGGTACAGTCAGAAGCGCGGGAGGGTGAGAGAATTCACCAGAGCCAGAGCGGGGAGCAGAGCAGGCAGAAGGACCGAAGTACACTGCTGAGGGGAGCAGCGGGCGGCAGGAGAGGTCTGCGCGCCATGTGGGACCCTCCTCCGGTGGCCGGGGAGCAGCCGGGGATCGAACCGGCACCGCAGAGGCCGCGGGCAGCTTCGCAACCCAGCGCTCAACCACTGCGCCACCGGGGAGGCCCTAGACTGTCTTCTTACATGCGCTGATTATTTTTCTAATTTGACCGAGTTTAAAAATGTAATAATTATACCCAAATCTGCACAATCACTTTTTTCCTGGAGGATCAATGTAATTAAATGTGCTATTTAGTCACAAGTTGTTCTGAAGCCGTGCGGCACTTACTGATTTGTAGGGGTGCTGAGTGCCTTGGTTGGGGTGTAGGGGCCCAGGAGGATGGCTAGGATGCTGCCTTATCTATTTCCAGCTGCGCCCGGGGGAGGGGGTAGGAAGATGCCCTTTGTCTTCAACACATGCGCTTTGAAACTTCACCTTGCTGGGCCTCACTTCTTATCTGTAAAATGGGGCTAATGGTAATGGTAGTTCCTATCTCCTAGGATTATTTTGATTCAGCAATGAATTGCTATGCATTAAACAGTTAAAACACCGCCTAGCTCTTAGTTACTACTTATCATGCTTCAAGTGACATTTACATTTTGTCACTATAATCACTAAGTACAGGGCTGCTCCAAGTTTAACATGAGCGTGAAGCAGAGATTCTTATTTAATCTCTGGGACGTGGGGCCTGACACTCTGTGTCTGCAGCGAGCACAGGCGGTGACCACGCTGCTGTTCAGAGCACACTGAACTGAGGTACAAGGACTTGAGAACTTGCACTAACCTGTAGATTCCCAGCCCCAGCACAGCCCCACGGAGTCAGGATTAGTCTCCAGCCCGAAGACCCCATAGTTTGCCTTGCTGAGTCTTAGACTTGCTTGGGTCTCATCTGTCCTCCGTCCCTCCCTTTCTGCCTTCCTATTCCTGTTTTCTGGAAGAGGCTGTCTAGCCGGTGCTGATACACCCTCATGTTTCCAACCAGCTATTCAATCAGTAGTTGTAAAATGAAAATGGGATTGGCTTGGCATATGGTCGTTTCCAAAATTATGTTCACCAGCACACTCTCGTTTAATCTTCACAACAGCTTCACAAGGCTGGTATATTGTTACCCCATTTTACTGCTGCGAAAACTGAGGTGCTGACAATGTAAGCTGCTCAGCCAGCACCTGGCAGCTGGGGGGTGGGGGGATGGGGGGGTTTGAGCCCAGGTCAACAGCCCGGCCCATCCTGTCAGGTGGAGGAGGAGCAGGGGAGGTTGGGGGTGGAGGGACTTGGACAGAGGTGAGTCCCCCACTTGCAGCACTCACAGATCCCTGGAGGGGTTGGTCTGTCACCCCACAACACTGAGCACATAATGAGAACTGGAGTGTGTAAGATGCCACCAGGGGCATTGTGAGTGCATAGACAACTAAGCTGAATCTTACCCTAACTCTTAGCTTTAAAATAACTCTTAGGGACACAAAAGCCATGAGAGTGTTTATACGCAGGCTCCCGGTGAAGGCTAATATCAGGCAGGCTCCCTGGTGGCACGGGTGAGCTTCTCGGCTGTTCTGGGCCAGTGGGAAGAGGGACAGGGCTCCTGGCCCACGAGCCAGTGCTTTACTTCCTACCAGCTTGACAGCCACCTGTTTAGCCCGGCCGACTTGATGTCACCTAGAGAGGTGCCCATGATCCCTTCTGGGGGTGGCTGGGTCCTCCCAGCTTTCAACTGGACAATCTTGCTCCACCTCTGGCGGCAGAGCAGCCAGGCAGTGCCTTGGTGGGACCCGTCAACCCCTCCATCAGACACCCCAGGGCAGGTGACTCCAAAATCTACACTGGCTGGAACCCCACTGGGGGCATTTTGTGCATGGAGGGTCCCCATAGCAAGACAAGGATGCCTAAGGCAGACGGGAGCTGTCTGGTGTTCGAAAAAGCTCGTCTCCCTGGTAGTAAAAGACAAGCATATTAAAACAAGATGCTGTTTTATTATTTTTTCCCCTAGCCTGAAAGATGGCCGAAATTTAAAGAGAATCATATCTCATGTGGTCTGGGATCAGGCACCGCCCTCTGCTCCGTGGACCCCAGGGAAGACGTCACTTTGTAGGCACTGCCCTGAGAAAGAGTGAGAAATGTGCGCAAAGATACACAGCAAGGATGTGTGTTGGAGGGTTTATATTTGGAGAAAATCTAAGGTCCAACATGAGGTGAGTCGTTACAGACATTTTGGTAGACGCATGTGCCAGAATTCCAGGCAAAATTGATGCCCAGATTAACGTGTTGCTATGGAGGATGTTCCAGATATACTGCTGGTTAGAAAAGGTTACAAAATAACACACATAGTATGATCGCATTTTTATAAAAACAACCACCTGCCTACACACAGATTTTATATTTATATGACTGTATATATGTGAACATATGTACATATGTGTACCTTTATACATGTTATATATAAGTGTATGCATATATAAGTGTATGTATAGTATATTTATTAAAAATAATAATGATATCTGCATGTGATGGGAATAGGGATGTGCTTTCTAATTTTCTTATAGACAGAAGTGAATACTTGAGTGATTCAAATGAAATGTCTTAAGAGGTTGTAAGGTTTTTGTGGGGCATGGGGTGGGGGGCGGCCAGGGTCCCAGAGTCACCTTCAGTCTGGGTTTGACTCCTACTTAGACTCATGTTATCTGTGAGCTCCAGGCAGGGATGCAAATCTCACTGACTGTCACATAATAAGCGCTCAATAAATCTCAATTATCTGTAAATAGACTATCAGTATACACGACTACATTATCTATTTATCTTCTACCAAAACACACCCACACATTCAATTAGTCATGCATCTAAAATACTAGAACTGTTTTCTAAAACTTCAGTGTGGAATCCATAGGCAAGTCCCAGGGAGACCAATGACAACTCCAAATTAAGAATTTTCCAGTTCTCCATGGGTAACAGAAGGAGCCCCCTCTCTGGTGATATTCTAGCACAGGCTGGGTGAACCCAGGTGGTGTGACAGGTGAGAGATAACACTGGGGAGTGACCAGACCCCTGGAAACTGGTCTGGAGTGACCAGACTGCTGGAGCCCCTCGTGGGCCCCTGTTTGCAGGGGATGAGGCAGAGGGGATGGAAATTAGCCACAAGTCAGGCCACTGGGCTGCTTCCAGCCAGACCCTCACCATCTCCCTGAGATTCAGGGGTGCAACGTTGTGCTCCCCACTCAGGGTTCACATCAGCAAATGCTCTAGGAGCCCCAGGTGGCTAGGTGATGTGAAAGTCTCTCTTAGCTCAATAAGTTTAAATTCCCGAGAGCTGGGTGGTCATTGCTCCCAGCTCCGTGAGTCCCCAGGAATAAAGTTCAATACACACATTGTGCAAAAAGGAAAAATGATGTAAAAAATATACAAAATTAAAAATAAAATCCCCACCTACTGGGTGTCAAAAGGACCTATTTCCTTTCTTGTGTTCATATAGGGGTGAGTTCTGGACTTCTCTCTCCCACCTGGCCAGGACTCAGCGCCTTGGGTTCAGCTGAATCTGCCTGCCTGTAACATGTGTTTCAATGTATCACCATCCCTGAAAATCTAATTTTATTTCTCAAAATCTTTGCTGGAAATATCGAGCTGGAGCAGAGAATTAAATTTGCTCAAGTTCAAATGTGGTTTGCTATCATTCATGCAAGATGGGTTTCCTGCTCTTGAATTTGTATGACTCCTTATTGATCATCTTGGTGGAATTTCCTGAAGAAAATAAGAATTTCTTTGAATCAAAACATAATAAAGACAGCCCCCTGTTGCTAGAAAATTGAGGCTAGGAAAACTGAACTCAATCAAATTCCAGAGCAAAAATGAGACCCCCGACTTCTGCTTTTGGCCTTGAGCTGGCTGCTGGAAGGAGAAGTTACCCGCTGTGGAGTCTTTCTTTTCTTCATTGTCTTTCAAACAAGGACCTGCCCAACTTGGCATCGGTGTTACCAGATGCTCCTGCATGGCCCCAAGCCCCTGGAAAGCTGGGCTGTCCATCTCTCAGTCACAGAGAAGTTTAGAATGCACCTAAGGTCACTCAGCAGCTAAGTGGAGAAGCAGGGATTTAAACACAAGTAACTAATACCTGAGCCTTTTGCTGCTCCACCGTGTATACCTGGGAATAGTGGGGAGAGCCGGGACCCTGTAAAGGTGGCCTTGTTCTCAAGAAAGCTATTTATAAAAACAAACCTCCGGGCCAGAGTTGATCCAAGCACTGTAGCTAGTTGACCCTCACAAGATGGATGGGAATCAGACAGGTGAGTAGGGATGTGGGTATTAGGAGGATGTTGCTAATAATTATTATAAGGGATTACCAGCCAACTAAAGAGCCCTTAAACATGCTCCGGGGAACGGTGAGAGCCCACCTAAGCCCTCATTATGCTACACATACAGTTTAGATCAAATTGCATTTCCTGGGTATTGTGTTTTCCTTCCGAAAACCTCAAAGCAGCATTTATACCAGAGGAAATTTAATTAAAGCCACAAAGAGATCTATGCTTATGCAACTAGCTGCGTGGCTGAGCCCACAGCTAATTGAAGTAATTGGAGAATCGTTAGAAAGTGGATTTTATTCTCCCCGGATCTGATCTGCAGCCCTGTTCTTGTCATTGAAATCAAGTCCTGTGCTTTTGTGGCTTCAGAGGCCGTCTGGCAGTAGCCGAGAGAAGATTTCATTCCATTTGCCACTGGGGATAACTTTCTGGATATGCTGAGATCAGCTATTCTATCACCAATTGTCTTTAAGCAAAGGTCTTGGCAAAAATCATTCGGTCTGCAACAGACCGAACACTTTGCTGTATCATTGGCATCCCAAATATGACTAAAAATTCTTGTTTTTTGGTCTTTATTATCTACTTCAGAACAATATTCTATTCCCTAGAAGTTTTTTGATTTGGACAGATCAGAGTTTAAGTTGAAATTTAGCTTATATTCTTTGGGTGACTTGATAAAATCAGCTTTCACCTCTCAAAGCCTAGGAACACTGGCGCCCCAGGCCTCGCTTTCCACCCCTGGGCCCCACATACCTTGCTGAGAACATTACAATCACTGTTTAACTCAGTCAACCCGATGCCTGGACAAGGCGGGAAATACTAACATCTCCTTTTCAAATGTGGGGACCTGAAGGCCCAGAAAGGTGAAGGAACTTGTTAAGGTCACAAAGCCAGTGGCTGTCAAGGTCAGAGTAGGAGGCCCTGTGAGGAGGGAAGCACTTTGAGTTGACGGCTGTCCACGTGGGGAGTCTTTGGCTTATCAACCAGTCTCTCTCTCTTGCTCTCTTTAACATGGTTTTGGTGAGATTGGAGCTTATGGACTGTGTATGACTTCAACGATCTGTGCCTCAGTTTCTCACAGCTAATATGGGAATAAAATGGGAATGGGTACAGTACCGGCCCCACAAGGTTGCTGGGCAGTAAATCTGGTTGAGACACCTAGAACTAGGGACAGCATGTAGCTCTTACCATGTGAAGACAGCCTCCCCCACCACCTCGGGACCTGGAGGACACTGGTGCCAGCACCCCCACAGCTAGCAAAATGCACAGATGCTCAAGCTCCTTATGTGTAGCATTTGCACGTAACCTGCTTATACCCTGCGGCACGCTAAGTCAGCTCTAGACACTTCTAATACCCGCTACTGTGTAAATGTTGTGTGAACAGTTGCCATCCCATATTGCTTTAGGACTGACAAAACAGTAATTATACATTTTTATGCAGATGCAACCACGCTAACCACACAGTGTGAATTTGGGGTTCATTACTGGCTGGTCTTGGAGGCAGACCCACCCGGAGGGCATCGGTATTACCCGCATGTATTGGGGCCTGGTAGGAATCTAAGATGGTAACCCTTCCCCTGCCCTCCCCCACATCATCCTCCCTCCCTGGTGGCTTGGCCAGGACTGGGAGGGCTCCTGGGACGGGGCACACACAGGAGGGTCAGGGGCCACGCAGCAGCCACAGGCATTTCCTGCCATCTGCTTGTGGCCACGCTGCCATCCCAGGGGGGTGAGATCTGGTTTTTCGGGAGCTGCCAGACCATTGGATTTTTATGTTAAATCTCTGAATTTTTACATGTTTTAAACATTTCTTAAAAATACCCAAGCATATCGCGTGTTCCAAAGGAAACACGTCTGACCCTCGGGCTGCCGTTCATTTCCCTCCTCTCGTGTGGGCCTCCATCCCTGATGGAGGGGGACGTTTCCGGATTCTGAAATGTGGGTTCTTCCTGCCTTCTCGGAGAACCTCCTTAACTCATTCTTATTTGTTTCTGCAGGGAGCGCAAGACGGAAATTAAAGAAGAAAAATGTTCCACTGGCTTGGTGGCTACGCGTACAAAAAGATTTCCCCGATAAATATTGCTCCCAATCGCTCACTTGTGAAGGCTGCCTGATGTGAAATTAAAGTTGGGTGGGGGGCTGTGGCTGGTTCTGTCACTGTGGTTTGGGGGAAATGAAAGTCATTCATCTCGGGCCAGTGTGACGGGCCGGCCCCGGCCCCTGCCACCTCCCCACGTGTGCACGCAGACCTGAGGTTTTGCAGCTCATTGACGGATCCCATCTGTGGCCTTCATTTCAGGAGCTCGGGGCTTTTTTTAAGAAGGGAGGACTGCCCCATTGGTGATGAGTCTTGGGGTAACCTTTCATGAAGGTTCAAGGGCCCATAGAAAATTATTGGTGGATGCCTGTGAAAACACGCACCTGAATTCTACAAAATTCTTCCCAATCTCCAGTGTGAAAGTTCTCACTCCCCCTGCTCCCCTCTCTGATCTGCACACTTGTCCCTGTTCAGTCTGTGGGGTGAGTGGGGGTGCTCCATTCCCCCCCAGGAGTGTTTATGGCTGAAAGGTGAATGGGTCCCCATGGGATAGCAGACTTCATCTGGCCCCCACTCACTTATAACCCCCTTCCTGCGAGGGGATAAGGACTAGGGGGCCACCCTTTGCTCTGGGGTCTTCCTTATTACCCTGGTTATCACTTTGATTCTTACCATTACCCCAATGAGGATGCTGTAAGCACGCGGTTTCTCAAATTTCACTTCTTCCAACACAAATTTCATGTTTTTGTTGTATTTCTGTATAATTCAGGCTAATAACTTAATAGTTTTGTTGATATGAACTCACTTAAGTTTACTTAAAAGGAAGCTGACCTCATTACTGTGAGATCATGTTCTTTAAATAAGCACTGGCAGTAAATACAAATACACAAGGACTGTGCTATCATACGCTCTCTGGGTACTGTTGCATAAGAAGGTTCTTAACCTGAGATCTGCTCCTGTTTTGTTGAAAATGACAGGTGACAGAGGAGCACTAAGAACACCCTAGGGTGCCTGAGCTTCTCCTTGACTTAATCAGGTGGATGGAAAGAGGATAGACAGAGTCACTTACTCTGATTTAGTAGTATTGAAAGTGGTGGTAAGGAGGCAGAATCATCTGGGGTCCCATATTTTGGGGGCACACTATCCCAGCAGGTACAGTATCTTTAGTTCTCACTCTTCAGAGGCAGGAGATGCTCTGTGAGGATTCTAGGCTGAGTCTTCCCGGGGGGAAGGGATTCCAGGTCCTGGAAAAGTAGCAGTGCTGGAGCCATCGTCTCTTTGGGTAGGTTTTCTCAATGGACACTGACATGTGGGTTGAATTAGAGTCTCCAGCATGCGACCCAGAAGCTAGTTTATTTCCTAGTCTTTCCAGGGGCTTGTAAGATTAACAAAGTCTCTGAACCTCCACATTGGCTTCCCATCAGTCCCAAAGGGGCAGACTTTTAGATGAGAGAGGGAATGCTCTTCCCTATCCTCACAGGCACCCTCCCCAGTACAGAAAGCAGCTCTGTTCACAGGTAGTTCATTCAATAAACACATTTAAGTGTGCTGAGTTCAGACACCATGTGGTCGCGGGGGATGCAGAGGGCGGGGGAGGTGACAAAGGAGACGATCATTCTTTAGTGGATGCAGAGCTCAAACCTCACTCTTGAGATGATTATATTTTTAAGGGTCCATGCTTACCTCCATGAAACTTTCATAGGCCATTGAGATGTTCTGCCCCAGCAACGTGGTCTAGCTGGCTTTAGACCAATCTTCCTGTTGAGGACAGAAAACCTCGGCAAAAGAAATGCATTGGTGAAGGGTTCAGAAGCTGCTAAGGCAGCCCGGATTTAAGGAACCAAGATTCCAGAAAGAAGAGAAGCTTCTGGGGTGGAGCTCTGATATTTCCAATTCTTTTTCCTTCGAGGCAGTCCCTGGATTTCGAGCAGAGGTGGAGACCGATGGGCCAAGCAGGACTCTGGGCTGCATTGTAGAGCTAGGATGACACACCTTGGCATTTAGGGCCTGGCAGGGAAGACCAACGTGGTAAGCACCCTGCAGTGGAGCTGGAACCCTGGGCGTTGCTCCCTGGGAAGAAAGGTGAACTAGAAGCATTACTGTGCATGAAGATAAAGCTCAGCTGTGAATCATCTCAGTCTCTGATTGGATTAGGTGGATCTTTTCCTAACCTGTCTGCCAGAAGCAAAAGCAAATATTTAGAGATTGGAGCAATTCTCTGGACCTCTTCCCTCTTCTTTCATCCTATTGCCCTGGTTTTCCTCCCACCACTGCTGCCGCTGTGAACTCTGTGCCCGTGTCACTCAACAGCACCTGCCTTGGTCTTTGCCCCCAACTCTGTGCTAGGGGTTCCCTGTGCTGGGCCAGTGGGACCCGGCCTTTCATCCACACTTGTTCAACCTGGAAGTCAAAGGGAGTTAAGCAGCAGCTCGTAACCAGTGGGGGCGCAAATGCTTCCTTCTTCCGTCCTATAAAAGGAAAATATTGAGATCATTTATACATTTTGCAGGGCGGGCTTGACTGGGTCAATCAAATTACCCATAGTAATGACCGATTCAAGGATGTACTGGGACTGGCTTTTTCTCTTTTCTTTTATAGTCTAATCAGAATCTCACAGCTGTGCACTTGTTTTATTACCCCAAATGAGCTATCTGCACACAATTCAAGGTCTCAGGCTCTACTTCCTGGGGGAATCCAGACTAGGACAAAAATCATCTACAAAGCTAGATACAATAAAAAGAATCAGGAATACATAGAAGAAGATTGGGACAAAAACCAAGGGACTCTTCAGCCAGCAGAGATGGAACTACAGAAATTCAGATATTAGTGTTATCTGACAAGGACTTAAAATAATAAGTCACTAAAATGATGAGAAAATTTGGCAAAGAACAAAAAGCTACAAAAAAGAATCAAAATTTCTAGAACTGAGCTATAAATGAAAACAAAGCTGGTATAGTTTTGCCTATGTCAGACTAAGTACACCTTATGTAAAAATATTACTAGAGATTAAGAGAGACATTCTATAATTATTTTTAAAAGTACTTTCCATAGGGAAGATTTGTAATAGTAACAGAGCCTTTAAGTCAACAAAACTAAATGGAGAAACAGAAAAATCCATGATCATATTAAGGCATTTTAAAATACTTTTTATCAGTGATATATAGAAAAAAGATTTCAAATAGGCAAAGATTTAGAATATTTGAATAACATAATAAATTGACATATTGTCACCCAAGATCTGCAAAATGCACATTATTTTCAAGAACTCATGGAACATTTAACAAAATAGACCATACAGCAGGGCATAAGGCAGATCTCAAGAAATTTCAAAAGACTGAAATCACGCTGAATATGTTCTCTGCTTACAGGAGAATTTAGAAGAAATTAATCCAAAGATAACTAGAAAATTCCCATATGTTTGGAAAGCAAGCAACACATTTTAAATAACTGATGCAGAAAAGAGGAAACCAATGGGGATTAGAAAACATTTTTCATTGAATGACAATAGAAATGTTATCAGTCAAAACTTGTGCAGATTTTTACTCCAGCCAAGATGAAGTAAAAGGGGGAAGATTTACACTTCTGCTTTAAATTACTAAAAATTAGGAGACATAAAATGCATGATTGTCTATAACAGTGATCTTTGCGAGAAGGGAAGCAACGTGCGTGCTAGGATTGTCTTGGTTTATTACCTGCAGAAAAATTTCCATGAGACAGAACAAATTGTTAAATTGAAATTCAGAACTTCTGTTCTTTGAAAGATACTATTAAGAGCATGAAAAGACAAGTCACAGACTTGGAGAAAACACTGGTAAATTACTTATTTGATAAAGCGCTTATGTAAGGAACATTCTAAAGAACCCTAAAGTCAAAAGACCTAAACAAATACTTTCGCAAAGAAGATCTACAGATGTCAAATGAGCCCATGAATAGAGGTTCATCTTATTACTCATTAGGGAAATGCCAATAAAATCACAATGAAATGCTACTGAACACTTGTTGGAATGTCTAAAATAAAAGAATGACAATTCCAAGTGTTGGCAAAATGTAGAGCAACTGAAACTGGAGATAGCAAAGTTACTTGGAAAACAGTTTGACAGTTTCCTTGTGAAGTTAAACATGCATTTCGCAAGAAGCCCCTTTACCCCAGGTTTCTTTTGTGGGTGTGGAAGTTGATAAGCTGATTTGCAATGTTTGTGAAAATGTAAATGTCCCAGGATGTTTACTAGACAGTCTTGAAGAAGAACAAAGATGGAAAGTTGATACTACTAGATATTAAGACTTATGAACAATGAACAGTAATTAAGACAGCATGGCCACGCACAGGATAGACAAATAGAAGACTGGAAAACAAAAGAACATTCTAGAACAGACCCAGAAATTAATGTGATTAATGACAAAGGTGGCCTTTTACAGCTGTGGGGACATGACACACACTTTTCTATGTGTGTTAAGACTCAATAAAAAACCAGAAAAGTGTCAACTAGGAATAATAAGTGTATGGAAAAATAATTTTGCAAATATTTTCTGGGTGCTTATTCTGTATCACAGTTTACAGCAAATAAAGAATTACAGTTTTCTCATGATGTGTGTGAGCAGAGTGCTCTGGCAGAGGGAATGAATGTTTCTGCAGGTGATGGTTTCTCAGCTGAGAAATGAAGGCTGATTAGTATCTGAGCAGATCAAGGACATCAGAGAAGAGTTCATATGCAGGGAACAACCTGTGCAAAGGCCTGAAGGGGTGAGAGAACTTTCAAGCATCTGAGGTACCCAAAGAAGTTCCCTGTGAGACAAACAGAAGGTAAGAGGCCTAGGTAATGGCCAGGTCCTTCTAAACTTTATTCTGAGGGCAATGGGATTATTGGGGAATGTTAAGGGCTCAGTTGGGGGATAATGTGCCCAGATTTGCTTCTTGAAGAGATGGCAGGGGTGGAGGGATGGAGACCAGGGAGAGACATCAATCAGAGGTGGCCTGGGGGTCATGGCTGAGGACAGGATGGCAAAGGAAAGATAGGGTGGAGTTTGAGAAAGATTGAAGAGGGACAACGGCTGGAGCCAGGAGCTGAGTTGGTTTGGCATCGACGGAAGATGCTGAAGTAGTGTTAAGTCTGTGGCAGCAAGAGCTGATGGAGGGAGCAGTGGGTGGGGATGCCCCAGCAGAGCCAGAGGCGCAGCTCCACCCGCACTCACAGCCGCCTCGGCCATCTCTCCCCTACAGTTCTGCTGCTTCTGGCTCAGCTACATCCAACCTGCTGCTTATGACCCAGCCCCGAGGAGGCAGCAGGGGGGAAGCAGAGCCTGGCGCTAAAGAAGCATCTTGACAAAATAATTACAATGTCAGCAAGAGGCTTGTGAGCTGCAAATAAAACTTAACATAATTGAAGTCCCATATCCAAGTTGGGGAGAGAATTCAAACATTCCATGCCTCATTTGGCGTCTGTCTCTAACCTGGACCCTCCTTCTGGAAGCTGAGACCTGAGTGGTAAATGGTCTGGGGGTAATTCAGGACCACTGGGAAGCCAATGGGCTGCCACTTGGAGGCGTGCCAGCTCAGTTCCTGGAACTTCCTCATGATAATGTGTGGGGCGACCATCTGTTGTTTTGGCCAACTTAGCACACATCCCCATTCTGGAAATAGCATCTCTATTTCCTTGGGGGGCAGGCTCTCCTCTCCCTCTCCCACTGGATGTGGTTTAGATGGACCTGCTGCCACCCCAGCTGCAGAAGGGAAGTGGTGGCCTCTGGAGAAAGAGGGGTCTTTGCTTAAAGTCCCTGCAGGGACTGGCTTGGTCCTCTGTCCCCTTTGGGTCAGGTGCTTGCCCGTGCCCCAATCACTTGGCAGGCTTCTAGGGGGCTCTCTGATTGGATGGACTTGGATATCAAGCCACCACTCTGATGCGGGGAAGGGGGAGCGTTAAGTCACTCAGCTGTGCCACCCAGTGGACTCCCCTTGGAAATGATGGGGGACGCCTGGCAGGTGACCTCCATCCCTGAGTCAGCTCATATCTCCAGCTGCCCTCCCCCGTCACATATATTATTGTCTTCCCAGCTGTTGTCTCCTCTTGGGGGGTAATAAAATATTAATTTCCCCATCTCACGTGTGCCGCGTGGAGAGCTGTCCATCAGGGTTTCCTGCCCCTCCTGGCCTGGGGCGGGCATGGACCCATGCTGGTCTGGGACTTAGACTCTAGGTGCAAAGATGGCAGACCCTGCCCCAGCAGGAAGAAGCCTGGCGGAGAATCTCCATCCAGTTCTGCTTTCCTGGTCCCCACTTTGCCCCAAACCCAGTTCTTTATCTTTCCTTTCATCCTTTGGGCCAATCAATACATTTTTTTTGTTTTTTGTTTTTGTTTGTTTTTAAGAAAAATAAATGAAGGTAGAATTCCTATTGTAACAGGGTGGTCCCCAGGAAAGGGGGAGGTTCCCTGCCCCACCCAAGGGAGGGTGGAGCTGAGCAGGAAGAGGAGAAGCTGCAGAAGAGACTGAGGAAGGAAGCAGGATGGAGCCAGGAGACCTGGAGGAGGCACATGGAGCCTAGAGACACATGAAGAAACTGCGCTTGTCTTTTGGTCGTGGACTGGGTGACACAGATGTAGGTGAGACCCGTGGGGAGGTGACAGTGGCAGCTTTTATCTTGATGTTGATTTTGCTCTTTTCCTTCCGGGCTTGTCTGGTTGTTTCTGGCCCTTTTCTGTGGGTCCCCACTGGAAGATGCTTTAGACTTGTGGCAGGCTTTGGGGCCTTGCTCTGGGCCATTCCCATATGGATGGACTTGTACCCACGAGGGGACGGGTAACTTTGGGTGCTTCATTTAGAAACTAGACTCTTTGCCTTACCTGTATTGTCTCCTAGTTTTATTAAAGTTCCTTCCCATTAAAGTCTCCTGTGTTTTGTGTTGATGCGGCGGATGGCAGAACCCATTTAGAATAGGCAGGTTTGCGGGGTTTGGGCTGCCCCTCTTCCTGTCCTATAACACTATGATATGAGACTAACCATTTTAAGAGAACAATTTGGTGACATGAAGTCATTCGCCAGGCTGCAAACCTCCAGTTCTGTCTAGTTCTAAAGCAGCTCCATCACCTTGCCCCTGCAAACACCAGACCCAACAGGCAATCATTCCCTTTCCTGCCAGCCCCTGCTGGCCACCAATAGGCCTCTGTGAATTTACTTCATCTGGACATTTCCTCTCCATGGGATCAGGCATGATGTAACTTTCAGTGTCTGGCTCCTCTCATTTGGCGTTTTCCATGGTCATCTGCATTGTAGCCTGTGTCAAATTTTCACTTTTTCTTGACCAAGTAATATTCCGTTTGTCACCAGTTTTCTTCTTGTTTATCCATTCCTCTTTCCATGGACATTTGGGTTATTTCCATATCTTGGCTATGGGAAGAAGGCAGCAATGAATGTGTTTTTGTGTAACTGGATTTTAATTAACATTTTTAATTGTGGCAAAATACAAACAATTTACCACTTTTACTATTTTTAAGTGTCCAGTTATTTATGTGGACCCCAAATTCTAACACGTGTACTGAGAAGTCCTTGCTAATGAACACCAAGGAACAGTTTATTTTCAGGCCTCTGGCACCTCTGGTCCATGACAGGAAAAAAGTAAACAAGATCCTCTGATGAATCGGCATGGCCTGGGTCCCAGAAGGACGTTTAGGGGCAACCATTGAAAGTCATGGCTGGTGCCTCAACTTGGGGCCCCTTGAGAGGTGCTATTTGGTGAGAGCGCTGTGGGGAAAGTGAGCCAAGGAGATGCTCCTGGTCAGTGGCATCTGGGCTCACTCAGTTCTCATCCCTCCTCTTTGGCGTGGAAAGACAGCGCTGGGTAGAGAGCGTTCCCACTAGCGGGCTCCATCATGCAGCCCTGCCCAGCGCTGGCAGCGGCTGCGCCTGTCCCAACAGTAGAGACAGATAAATATTGACAGAACAGAAGCTCTTAGTGCTGGCCGCCCCTGCACGACAGGGCAAGATGCAGGCAGGCCTGGGGAAGGTAACAAAGACATTTACTGAGTGTTTGCTCCATGCCAGGTCCGTGCAAATCCATCTATGGATGTCATCTTGATGAACCCCCACCACAGCCCCCCACGGAAGTACGAGCATCACCCCCACTCTGCAGAGAGGCAGGGGAGCACAGGGTGGCTTAGCCTTGTCCTGGAGGCAGACCCTCTCCATGGGGGAGGAGAGAGAGCAGTTCAGCACCCACTGCATATGTACCTACCGTCAGATTCATAGCCCGTCTCTTTGCGTTCCAGAAGCTTCCTCTCCAGGGCAGCCTTGTGAGCGGGGCAGGTTCTTGATGCCGTGTATTAAAGACGATGGGAAGGGGTGGATCTTGGAGTGGCTTACTAGCTGTGTCTCTGGGGAAGTGACAGGTTCCCTGAGCCCCAGTCTTCCTCATCTGTATGAAGGGAGCAGTAGCAGGATCTAGCTCAGGATTTGGGGAGGGGTGAGTGAGTCAAAGTCGCAGAAGTCCTTTATAAACCGACGGCCCCATGAGTGCTTTTCCCATACGCTGGGCCCTTGCCCCTTAATACCAAAGTGTGTCTGTGCCCCAGTCCCCAGGGGGGTCCAGAGGAAAAGCCCATCCCATCCATATTTGGGTGCTGGTGGGTTAAGCGTGGCCCTCTGCGACCCAGAAGAGCTGAGTGTCACCCATGAAGCATCCCAAGCCCCCTATTGAGGACTTCCCATAGACAGGTGACCCCCACCATCCTCCAGGGTGGGCTGTAGGATGGTGTCCACCGTGGACAAGGACACTGAGGCCCAGTGAGGGGAGGAGAGCCCTCAGCTGACAGGGGCAGAGCTGGGGGTCGAGCCTGGGTCTATCAGATCTAGAAGCCTGTGCTCCTAGCTACCCTGCAACATTTCTCTGCGACTAGGCTGGGTCCTGTGCCAGCAGGGGGTGCTTGGGGAAAAAGCTTTTGATTAGCACTGGCGGGGGCCTCTCTGGATTCACTAGAACAATCCAAATAGGTGGCTCCTGCCTTCCCGGCGAATGGGAGTCTCCAACATCTTGCAGAGAACTTGGGGTGGGAGTGGGGAAAGCTCTGAAGAGACATCGGGAAGTCCTTGGAAGCTTTTGAGGCTGAGTAGCAGCACTAATGGGAATGCTCAGCCCCTCTCTGTCATCCAATTATTCACATGTTCATGTGTGCGGCATTCTTTTAGGGTCTAGAAGGGCACTAAGGGTTATGATGCACATCTCTTGCTTCAGAGAGCACCTGATGATTTTGGGGACCCCCTGCATCTTCTGATAATAGCACCTGGTATTGGAGGACCCCATCATTTCCTGTGCAGATGGTTGGGTTGGGGGGATGGGGTGGGGTCAAGCACGGGGTCTCCTGGCCAATGTTAGCCTTTCAGAGATGGCCAAGCCCTTGGTGTTTCTTTTCTCTGGGTATAAAGGCAGGTGGATGTGAGCCTGGCGGTGCTGATCCTGCCACCTCCTGGGGAGACCTCTTCATGAGCCAGCCCGCAGGACAGCAGGGCTGCGGTTTCAGAGACTTCTCATCCCATTGGGTGCAGCGGGCCCTCCCCTGGGCTCTCTGTGACCCCAGGCCGTGTGCCTTTTTAACCATCAGCCCGATCTGAGCAGGGATTCTCCCTTATGCCACTTGACTGCCACAAGTCCTTCGTGGACTCATTTTAAAGCCAAGAAGGAATATCTTTGAACTTAGTTATAACAGTTGCATGTCGTGCAGGGATGTATATCTGGTGTACATTGAAGGGATCTGTCTGGTCCCCTGGAGATGGGTTTTAGTCCTGGCTTTGTCGCTAAACTGTAGCAGGAGGCCCAGCTTCCCTGCTCTCGAGCAAGGCCTCAGTCTTCCCATCTGCAAAATGAAGCCCCTCTGTTCTTCACTTTCTCAGAATCTAAGATTTGTGTGTGTGATGAGACAAAATAACGAGATACTAAGGAAACTGGTGGGTCGCCTGCTGGACTCAGGGTTCCGTTGCTGATGCAGACGGAAGGGCTGGGAGCACTGGGGATGGGGGAGCAGAGATTGCTGTGCAGGAGCTTCGGCGGCCCTGGCGCCATCGGCGGCCTCCTGCAGATGCGTAAAGCATCGAAACCGATTCCGCCTGCAAAGCTCCGTCACAGATGGCTGTGGGGCTGCACTCTGAGCTCCGGGAAGGAATGTGAAAAGCAAGAGCAGCTGGCATCTGATCAGCCTCAGAAATAGGCTGCGAAGTTTTTCACACAGACCTTGAGTGCCCTTGACCTGTGGGAGCAGTGCCTGTGGTTGCAAACTCAGGAAACGCAGAATACCCAGCTCCGCTGTCTCTCGGCTTCCAGAAGAACCCAGGTGGGTATGTCACCAGTGGGACCCATCCCCTTGATCTGAGATAACATTGGCCCGATTGGTTGACTGATTGATTGATTGATTGCTAATGTACAGGAGGAAGCGCAGTTGTTTGGCTGTGTTCAGCTACCACCAGCAAAACCCTTGGTATGAGGAGCTCAGGGGAGAGAGCTATAGGCGTTCCGCCCTCACTGCAGTAGAAACCCTGCAGTGAGCTCTCCCCACTCGGTATCATAAGCTCCAATACTGAGGTGTCCACCCCAGTGAGGGCCACATGCCCGCTGAGGCCGGACTAGGTACAGGGTGGCTGCCTGCCCGAGGCGCTCTGTGTTACAGATCCTGGCTGATTTAGATCACTGACCCGTGGTGCCACGTGTGTGTTTCTCCTCCCAACCTTTCCATTTCCTCTCTGGAGCTTTCAATCCGCCAATAAAGAGTGAGCCTGGAAGACCCCAGCCCCACCCTCCTTCCCAAATGAAGAGGCCCCGGGGCCTCTGCCTTGTCTCTGCCCGTGAGCTCCCTTCCACCCGGTGTGCTGCGCCATTTTCAGGTCTCGGAAGCCATAAACCTTTATTTTTTTAAAACGCTTCCCGAAGGTTCTTGTTGAAGGGCATCTTGCAATCAAAGTAAGAGGCACAAGAGCTGGTCCAGCCACAGCACCGGCTGTGGATACCCTGAAACCTGCACAAAAGAACTACACGCCTGGAAACAAGCTTCTGAACCTCAGAGACTGAACTGGGGGGTGCTTTTCACTGACAGGGATTCTGCTGTGGAGCTAGTGCCCCTCCGGCCCTGGGTCACTGGTGCCCGGAGTCTCCACATCTCCCGTGTCCTCCCCTGTGGCTGCAGGTGACGCTAGGGGCCCCGTGGCAGGGAGTAGGCCCTCGGACCTTGCACTGGCTCTTCCGCACGCCAACCTGGGAGGGACGTGTCTCCCTTCTGGCTGCATCCTTGCCCAGATGCACTGGTTTTGGCTCACGGCTCAAGGACCAGAGGTCGTCACAGGAACTCGCCTGGCTCCCGGGGGCCGCAGCAAGGGGTGGTGCGTCCGCAGGGAGCAGCAATGAGTCTGCATGTCCTGTCCGTGGCCCCCCCAGACACCCCAGGGTCAGGTCCTCACCCTGACCGCCCACCTTTCCCTCTTCCACCTCATGGTCCATGCTCCCAGGATGCCCAGGTACGTTCCGCCCTCAGAGCAAGGCCTGACCTTGGTACCTGCTTCCCTTCTCTCCCTCCCCCCCCCACTCTTCTCCTGGCTGATTCCTACTCACCCCTCATGCCTTGCTTAGGTCTTATTTCTGTTCCCCCAGTTTCGACAGGCGCCTCCCGTGGGCTCCCAGAGCTGCCCACGTGTGCACGGTGGCGCCACAGCCAGTATTTTAATTTCCACCCTCTCCTTGCAGCAGCCAGGGAGCCAGGAGTTGGTCCAGAAAGCCTGTGAGTGGCTGGCACTGGCACAGCTGTTCACTGGCCATCGGTTGACTTTTTTTTAAAAAAACAGCAATGAATGAATTTCTTTTTTGGTTGACTTGGGTCCTAGTCTTGGGAAGTGTGAAATGAATCAGTTTTGTCAGAGATCCTTCCGGTAAAAAAAAGAAAAGCAGCTTCCTAACGTTCCTGATGACACACAGCTGCCTCTGGGGACGGAGAGGAGAGCTGTGTCACCTGCTCTCCCTGGGGAAGCTTGCTTAGTGGCAAATATAGAACCAGCAGGACAATTGCATGTCACCGAGGAATATCTCGCGTGCAGTTTTGTTTCCAGAAGTGTGGTAGCGGGAAGGGTGGTGAGTGTGGTTACAAGCACAGGCCGGAGTCGGGCCAGCTCTGTCACGAAGAAGCCACGGGGCTTAGGGGACACGCCTCGCTGTGTTGAACCTCAGGTATAAAATGAAGGGAGTAACCAGGGGCTCGTGGCAGGGCAACCCGCCCCGGCAGGCAGCACCGGCACCCAGCAGTGTCGCTGCTGTTGAGTATGGTTTCTTGTTTATGGCTACTCAACAGGATAAATAAAGGATTAGAAAGTGCTCTGGGGAGCTGAGCACTTGGCAGGATTAAAGCCGCTGGTCCTGGTGGTCTAGACTTTCTGGCTCCAGATCCGACAAGGGGCGCTTCTGCGCCTCAGTCTCTGCATTTCCACAGTCACCCTCCATTGCACAGGGTTGAGTTC
The DNA here is from genome assembly GCF_964194135.1 of Talpa europaea. Classification (NCBI taxonomy): domain Eukaryota; kingdom Metazoa; phylum Chordata; class Mammalia; order Eulipotyphla; family Talpidae; genus Talpa; species Talpa europaea. Next base: position 6,353,900 of record NC_140078.1, on the reverse strand, counting down.
GGGTCTTGCCAAGTCACTGGAAAAGCTCCTTAATGTTCTCATCCACAGCAGCAAGGCCTTCCCGAGTTCTTGGCGGAGGCTGCGAGGGGAGCTCGGGCCGATTCCCAGGGTTTGACTCTCAGCTTTGTCCCAGGCCGTGCTGCTTGGCCTGCTCCTACAACCCCTCTGGGCCTCAGTTTCCTCATCCGTAAAATGGGGTAACGGTAGTGCTTACAGTTCCCGGGATGGCCGTGAGAATTGAGTTAAATTCACATGGAAAGGGCCTGGAACGCAGTAGAAGTCGGCTGCTGTTCTGTCTTTCACGACCAGACCCCATGGCGGGGTACGGAGCTCGGGCGCTCAGGCGCTCGTTCGCCTCCCACCACCGCCTCTAGAGCCACTTTGCTTTCCAGCCAGTTCTCATTGCCCCCATGTGATAACGTGTTATTGTCAGAAGCGCTTGGGACCGTGAGCCCGGGGCACACGCCCGTGATTGCAGACACCTGGGCTGAGACGCCAGCGCGCACGGGGCGTGCACGGATGTAAATGCAGACACCTGGGCCGAGGACGGGGCTTGAGGGGAGTCGCAGGGGCTAGTGGGCTCCACACTGCCTGCCTGCTTCCCTGCCTGCAGGCCTGCCTCGGAGTCCAGTCCCCTGACTCAGCACTGAAGGCTCCAAAATTCTCTTTTCGCCTGCCAGAATCAACAATTCTGCCCGGCCTGGGATGGCTGCCAACAGGTAGGCAGTGGGGATTCAGCAGGGAGGGAGACAGCTCGTAGGGCACAGGCGGGTGAGGGGTCGGATGAGTCTCAGGGCCCATCTCACCGACGGCCGTTCCACACACATGGAGGAGGAGCTGGTGTAAGTGTGGGCCAGGAGAGAGAGCCGGGATTCTGGCCTCACCCTTACCCCGTGTGAGAAGGGGTTGGCACTAGAGACTACAGCAGCGTGCCTGGGGAGGTGCCCACGCAGGCTGGTCACCCAGGAAGGTCACTTTCTTTAACGAAGGAGACAAGTCAAGGGACAGCTGAGATTGAAGGCTGAGAAGGAGGTGGGAGGACGAGGTGGGCCTGGAGGCAGGTGACAGTGGGGAGGGGAAGAGCTCCGTGTGGCCACCCCCAGGATGCACTAGGGGGAGAGGACGGCAAGCAGAGCGCCTGGGGCCAGCCGGGCCAGCCTGTGCAGCTGTGGCATCTGTCCATTGTGCATGTTCACGGCTAAGTCCGGGCCTCGGGGGACAGTAGCACGTCAGACAGACCTCGCCCCGGCTGACGGGGCCAAGGGAGGACGCTATGTGGGAACAGACGTTCAGCATAAGTGGGAAATTCGAGGGGGTTGTCAGAGAGGGAGCCTACCTGAGCGCAGATATAAGGCCACGTGACCCTGAGACTTGTTCTGGAGACACAGCAAAGCCTGGAGACTTTTCAGCAAGTGCCCCAGCCTGAGCAAAGCAGATGACTAACTTGAGCTGAGCCCCAGGTGGCCTGGAGCTGGGAGACACAAGACAGAGGAGGGGGCCACCCAGAGGCGAGGGGCCCGCCTGTAGAGACCCAGACTCTAGTTCTGGGGGGAGATAATAGCGCTTCATGCTTTGCGTTTGACTTGCTGGCTGGGGTGGAGCTGAGCTGTGGGCTGTGCGAGGTGGAAGTTAAGGTTGGGCCTTCGGGAGTCAAACATCTTTTGATAGAGCCTCAGTTTGCCACCGTCCTGGGCAAGCTGCTTCTCCCTCCTGAGGGCCAGTGCTCAGTCTCGTGGATTTCTGGGGAGTGAAATGAACTAGTAGGTGTGAAATATTTAGCTGCACAGCACTGGGCACTGGGTCAGGCATCCAGAAAGTTATGGAAAAGACCCAAGAGGTTCTGGTGTCCATGTTATGATGGAAAAAACAGAGGGTCAGAGGGGCGAAGCCCTGGCTGAGCACCACTCACCGCAGCCACACTTGACCCCGGCCCACCGTCCTGAACTTGGCATCAGAGGGCAGAATGGCCACCCAGCCGGGTTCAGAGTCATAGACTTCTTTAAAAAACTGAAACTTACTTGATTACAAGCCTAATGCATATTCATTGAAGATTGATTTAGAAAAGGCGGTTTTGCCAAAAGAAGAAAATAAAACTCACCGGTGTTCTCACCACCCAAGATATCCACAGTTGACGTGCTACGGTATATATTTTAAGACTTCGGGGAAATTTTTCAAAACCTGAGACTGAGATCCCCTGCACTGCTTTTATTCAGAGCCTCAGTTTAGGCAGGACCCGCAGCCTCGGCACTGCTGACGTTCTGAGACGGATAGTTCTCTGGGAGGGGTGGGGGGTGTCCTGGCATTCGGGGTGCTCAGCAGGCCTGAGGTGCCCCTTGGGCTGGGACCACCAAAGATGTCTCCAGATGGTACTGAGTGTCCCTGGGGAGCAAAATTGGCCCCAGCTGAGAATTGGGATGGGGGTAGAGATTCTCCAGTCAGCTTTGAATCCTGGCTCAGGTGTAGACTCACCAGGTGAGTAGTGACCTGCGGCCCCACGTTGTGGCAGCCCCCTCCTTGAAGAACTGTGAGGGCCAAAGGACATGGAGCCTGGGATGTGGAAAGCACTCAGCAGAGGGGAGCTGCCATTGGCATGGGCATCCTCACCTCACGGCAGGGGTGTGTTTGTATGGGGGGCTTCCCAACAAGGTCTGAATTCTCAACCCCTGAAAAAAATCCACAACAAACTTGCCTGTGCTCCGGAGCAAGTGGCACAGCTTGTCTTCAGGAGCGACAGGGGTGGCTTGAGAGCCCGCTGTCCGCTAGGCAATCTCTCTCTGTCCTCTGCGGCGAACATTTCTGTGCCTCAGTTTCCTCATCTGTAAAATGGAGATAATGGGGTCCTGAGGAGTAACTGAGTTCTTCCAGGAAGTGGTTCTATCAATAAAGATGATTATTACATGTGCCAAGTCCCGGGGAGATGGTGTGGGAGGGACATGGGACACTGGCAGCCACCCAAAAGGGACCCTGCCTTGGAGAAGCTCTGGGTGAGGGAGCTGCTCTAGACCACGTGGTCAACCTCACCTCTGCCTCCTCCTCGACTCTGGCCAGGGTCTGTCCCTGCTGCCTGCGGGGTCTTGATGACACTTAGTCATCTGGGACACTGGCGTCTCCAGGGAAGTTTCGGTTCAAAAAATTCATTGTGTCCTGGGGGCTCCCAAGTGTTTTTGTTTTTTTAAAGAAGGCTTAAAAAAATTGTGGTAAAATATACATAACATCAAATTTATCATTTTATCTATTTTGAGCATACACTGCATTCAGTCATTTACATTGTTACGCAACCATCCTTCTCCAGAACTTTCTCATCTCTCCAAAAGGGAACTCTGTATCCGTGAAACAACAGCTCCTCATGCCCCCCACCCTGGCACCTGGTGATCACCGCTCTACCTCCTGTCTCTAGGAATCTGACTCTCTGAGGCGCTTGTGTGTGTGGAATCACACCGTGGCTTTTGGTGACTATTCTATTCCTGAAGTGTCCTGTCTTCGAGGTTCATCTGTGCTGTAGTCAGCTCAGGAGCTCCTTCCTTAAGGCTGAATGATCTTCCACTGTGTGTCTACACCTTGCACACCCACTCACCAGCTGATAGGCGTTTGGTTGGGTCTACATTTTGGTTTTTGTGAATCATGCTGCTATGTACATGGGTGTGCAGGAGTTTGTTTGAGGCCCTGGGGCAGGGCTGCAAGTAATGTTCTGGATCATGTGGGCTGTCTTTCTTGTTCCTGTTTAGAGGATGTACCATATTGTTTTCCAGAGCACTCGCCCTTATGTATTCCCACTGGAAATGCATGAAGTTTTTAATTTTTCCATATCCTCACCAATTGTGGTTTTTTTTTTTTTGTTTGTTTTTTTATAGTTAGTGTGTTTTTATACCCTAAAAACAATGGCATGTGTGTGAGGGCAGAGTCTTTCTCCATCTTAGTTCTTTTTTTTTTTAAAGCGCCTCAAACTGTTCCAATGAGCACTTGCAGGCCAGAGTCTCACAGCAGCCCAGTGAGGTGATGAGGCTACTTTTTCTTGTCTGTCTCTCCCTTTGACTGTGTTTTTTTTTGTTTTTTTTTTTTAACATAGGGGAGGCTGAAGAACCATCTCAGTGAGTCTAGAAAATTCCAGACTAGAACTCTGGTCACTTGAACTCTTTGGGCCTTTTCCTCTAGAGCAAACACCTCTTATTGGCACCGCTTATGGGCATCACCCTGGGCTGAGGAGATTTCACATTGCTGTGGGCACAGAGGTAACAGGAGTCCACAAAATGTCCTATACCAGCCTCAGCCCCCTGCTCAGAAACTGTGGCACTCCAACTGGCCTGTATCAGACAACCCCTGTTTGTCTGAAGGAGTCAGAGAAGGCAAAGAAACGTCCCTTATAGAATTCTCTCATCTGTCCTGACAAGCTTCTGCATTCACAGCTGGGAGACAGAGACAGAAATGGCTAAACCTCTGTTGTGTATTTGATAGACTAGTTTGCACGCACAGTCCCTTCTCATCTGGCTGCTGTTTCACATATTTCATGAGAGTGAAGTATAACAGCTTGGAATACCTATCCCACCCCTTTCGGTGGTCTCCATTCCTCCCTGTAGGTTTGAGTTACTAGCAATTTGATGTCATTTCCCTTCAGCATGAAAAACCTTCCATAGTAATTCTTAAAGTATAAATTTATTGGTGATGAATTCTCTCAGTTTTGGTTTATATGTAATGTCTTTGTTTTCATTTTTGAAGGATACCTTTATTTGATAAAGAGTGATGGGTTGACAGATAGCTTTTTCTTCCAATATCAAAAGGTTATTATTCCATTCTCTCTTGACCTTCATTATTTTTAGTGAGAAGTCGGCCATCATTCATAATTTTCCTCTATGTCATATGTTGTTTTCCTCTGACTGCTTTCAAGATTTTCCTCTTTATATTTGAATTTCAGAATTTGAATTTTGATTGTAATGTATCTGTGTGTTGTTTTCATTGTACTTATGTGGGGTATGCTGAGCTTCTTGAACTTCTAAGTTGACATATTTCACTAAATTTGAGAAATTTGGGGCCATTATTTCTTCAGATATTTTTTCTGCCCACACTATCTTCTCCTAGTACTCCAATTACAAGTATATTAGGCCACATGCTATTATCTCACAGGTCTCTCTGGTTATATTACAATTTTCTAATCCTTTATCTCTCTATTCTTTAGACTAAATAATTTCTATTGATTGGTCTTCGAGTTCTGCCTCTATTCTGATGTCATACCCATCCGATGAGATTTTCATTTCAGGCATTGCACTTTTCAGCTCTACGATCTATATTTGGTTGTTGTTATTTAACTAGTTTCCATATTCCTACTGAGATTCTCCATCTGTTCATTCATTTATGTGCATATTTTCTTTAAACCCTCAAACATGTTTATAATAACTGCCTTAAATTTCTTGTTTGAAACAATTTCAATACCTGGGATCATTTTCTCTTAACTGCTTTTCTTTTTCTTGATGATGGGTCACATTTCTTGCTTCTTTACCTGACTAGTCATTTATGATTGATTATTGGACATCATGTAGTTAAAGAGTGGATTTTGTTATGTTCCACTGAAGAGTAATTTTTGCTCTAGTGGGTAGTTAATTTGAATACATTCATACCCCAAACTGCTTCTTTTACGGTCAATAGAGATTGAGAACTCTGCTCAGTTCATTCATTTTTGAGTTTTTTTTTGCTGGTTTTCCTCTTCCCAAGCATATAATTCTGTAGTCATAGGATTTGGTTGCAACTTATATGCAGATGTTGGGAATCATGCTAGCTGCAGATCCCTCTCTTCATGATTTACTCCCTAACTTCCTAGCCGCTGTACCAATCCTGAACTCTGTCTTTTGACTCCTCAAGCCAGTAAGTCTACATTTTCCCTCACAACTGTTTGTGGATTGGTGGGCAGAAATCCACAAATCTGCAAATTTCTATCTTTTAGGTGTAGAACTTCCTCTACTCTGTTTCTGATTGTTCTCCAGTGCCTTCAAGAAGTTGTTTTTAAAATGTATTGTCCAGATTTTATAATTATGTGCGGGAAATTCAGTCCAACCATGCTATCCCCCTCATTCCTGTAACATGTAACAATAACAAAAACTTGGAATTTGATGCCAAGATAAAATGTTGGTCTATTGCACAAAAATCTGAATTGAAGGCTGCATTCCTATGTGGCAAAAACTGGCTGGAGTTGAACATGGGCACTTTCCCCCTTCAATAGAGCGTTTGTTTTCCAGTTTGCTACTTTTCCCCCACTCCCTCTTGTCTCCCCTAGGCTCAGGTTAGTTGTCAACTTCAGTGTTATGTTGTGGGCCTTGGTTTCCAGTCAAATTCCTCTCAGAGATTTTCCCAGTGACTCCGCCTAGTGACTTTCTGTAACCTACCTACCTATCCCTACTTAATAAGCCTTGGAGGCTGTGCTCACAACAGCTTTTTTCTCCAAGCAGCACTCCACCCCCTTGACCATTCCTTGACCCAGTCTCCCCTCCCTCTCTCCAACCCTCCCTTTCTTCCTTACTTCCTTCTCCAGTGTTATCTGAGCACCCTCTATGTGCTTGGAACTCTTTTAGGAGCTGGAGATATAGCAGGGAAGAAATCATGAGAAAGAAAAATCTTTGCCTTTGCAGAGCTGACATGTGAATGCATGATCATTACAATGAACAATTCGCAACATAGTGATAAGTTCTGTGGAGTCAGGGCATGGAACTTGATGGGCACTGGCAGGCATCTTAATCTCCAGCCTCCTGCTAATACTGGGCTTGTTCATGTTTTTCATGCTTCAGCGGGCAGAAAGCACTGGGTATTGGGCCAATTCTGATTTTCCCCACCTCTCAGCTAGGTGACTTTGAGAAATCTTCACACGGCTATGCCTCCATGTGCTTATCAGTATCATGGAGATTAGGACAGCTCCTATCTTTAGGGGTTTTGAGGTGAGGGAATTAAATAAACAGATACACATAAAAGCATAAACACAGTACACACTATACAGTAAATACTCCATAAATCTTAGTCACTATCACTAGAAGAAAGATATATATCACCCAGCACAATGCCTGACATATTGTGGACAATAGATAGCAATAATAATTACTATTATTTCTCCAATTCTGGAATGTGTCATCCAATTTATTATATTTCTTCTGAAAACCAGCAGCAGCTTAACTACCTTATTGGTGCTAAAGGAGAAGGGACAGTGATAATCAGTGATCCAGGCATTGCATTTGGTAACCGGAGCACTAGAAATCACTTGGGGAGTCGGGGATGGCAGCAGCTGCTATTGGGCAGGATTCCACTTCTGATTCTATTTCTATATGAAGCAACAATTTGAGAAGTGAGAAAATATCACGGCAGAATTCCAGAGGCTGGACTGGCACTATAGCCCCATAGCGTTAGGTCAACATTGGAGCTGCTTCAAGAAATGACAATTCTTTCCTTCTTCTGTCCAACAACACCTTCGCATCTGTGCTTTTCTAGTATGTTCCTGCCAAAAGCCACTTCTTTCCCAGCCATCTCTGGATGGGATTATTTAGCTGGGCTCATTTTCCCTCCATACCTCCCCCATCAAAGAAGTTTTGATTCCCCTCTGTGACTCTCATCTGCCATTTCCCACATTCTCAGAAGCACTCAGGGAAGAAGGTTCCGAGTTTGCCAGTCTGGCTGGTTTTGATCTGATATTTGTCAGGGCCTGGCATGCTTGTGGGGCTGCTTTGATTTTGTTTCTTTAATTCCTGGCAAGAAGCTGGCTTACAGAAAACACATCAGTAAGAGGAGCTGTCAGAAGGAATGGATCTGAGGCCCCAGATTGCTTGTAGACGGCAGGTACTGAGGCACAAGTCCAGGCTCCTCCTAAGTGGGTGAGCATTTAAGGAGTATCTCCCATAGGCCAGGACTCAACTGCCTCACCTGCCCCCTTGCCTGCTATGGGCTAGGTCTTTTCAAGAAAACAAGAACTTGTTTTGTAAAATGGGGATATTGAAACTGGAAATTGACACTTTCTCACTGTGAACTTTATATTAGTTATGAAAAGGTTCAACTGTAAATAACAGAGACCTAAAAAATAGAGACTAAAACAAGCTAAAAGTTTCTTTCTTTCTCATAGAACAGTTTAGAAGGAGGATGTTTAGGGCTGGTAAGACAAATGTACTCCAAAAAGTCCCCAGGAACTGTGGCTCCTTCTAACTTGTTTCACTGTGGTTGGTGTCCTTTTTTCAAGGATGCCTCATTGTCAGAAAGGGCTGTTGAAGCTCCTGCCATCATAGCTGCATTCCAGTCAACAGGAAGAAAGGGCAAAGACTGATATGCCCATCTCTGGAAGGACTTGTTCCAGAAGTTGCACAGACATCTCTTCCATTCACACCCTAATTGGTCATCGCTCAGTCACACAACGACCCCAGCTGCAAAGGAAGCTGGGAAATGTAGTCTTTATTCTCAGTGGCTGTGTGCTCACCTACCACATTTCTGAGTCCCATTACTGAGAAAGAAATGGTGACCAGGGAAGAGCCAGCAGGTTGTTTGGAGTACATATGCTGCCGTGGAATACATATCTCAAAGTGTCAGAGGCCCTACTTGGCTTTTCATTCTGTCCTATCACTTCCCTGAGGCTCGATTTCCCCACCTGTGAAGTCGGGATGACAGTAACTATCTCACTGGTTTGCGGGGCTTTAAATGTGTTGTATTAGAAGGTTCTGTCAAAGTTTGTGAAACTCATGTGGACACTCTAGGGCACACTGTGGGAATCACTTCCCTGCAGTGCATCATATTTCTGGAAGCCTCTAGATGAAATAATGTGATATCTGGCAGCCTGGACTTTGAAGCTTCTCCATGGCCTGTTGGCCAGAGTCATCATCGTAGGGTCCGCAGGACCCGCTGGTGTTGGTGCGGCGTCAAGGATTCGTGGTGTGGTGCTGCGAGTTCTAAAGCGTGATGGGGGCACAGCTGGTGTATGAGATGATGTTAGGTGGAATCCTTCCTGTTTTGAAAACAGGAATCTGTTGATCTTAACAAATCAACAAACGGGGCTTTTATGGACGTTATTGTTTAGGATAAGGCTGAGTTTTTATAAAGTGAGTTATTTAAAGAAAAATTAAGTAAAAAGTGAAGGAAAGGGGAGAGAAATTGAGTAAATGATAATCTAACTGGTATTTGGCTTTGGCAGAAATTCTGCTGAGAACCACAGCTCAGGCCAACACCTTTGACCTCGGCCTGGAAGACCCTGAGCAGGGGCCTGACTGACACTTTCCCGGACTCCCGACCCACAATGGAAACCGTGAGGTAATACATCTGTGTTGTATTTATGCTGCTAAGTGAGTAATCATTTCTCACACGGCAACACGGCAGAGAGATTAAGACTTGAAAAATGTCACGCACGTGGGCTGTTTCTTAAATCAGACCATTTCTTCATTTGTAACCTGGTGACAGAAATGCATGCTTGTGGGTTGCTGTGGAACGAGTGGGGAAGCAGATGCATGTCCTTTCCTAGTGGGAGGGAAGCACCGAGCTTCGTCACTAGCCATCAGAACACAGGGCTCCAGGGTCAACCTCTCAGGAGCTCGTCTGCCCAGTTGTATGATGGCAAGAGGGGAACCCTGCAATTAACCCTCCCAGTTAAGCTTTATATCACCCAACTCCCAAGTACCTTCTTTATGTGCTAATCATGTAGTTCTTGGCTCTTAATTCTCTGCCACCATCTCAAAAGGGCCAGGACATGGGAAAAGCCTGGAGAGAAATTTGAGCCTGGACCATTCTGGGTCACACAAGGTCTTTACCAGGGAAAAGTCGGAGGTCAATGTGAGTGTGAGGACAGAGCCAGGACACATAGGAGCAAGGCCTGGCCGAGCTTCCTAATGGATCTTTTTATTGGGGTGCTATGCCCAGGATTTGGATGGGACAGCAACTCACAGGATCCTACATCTTTTCAAAATGCATCAGAAATATTTCTCAACAAGAAAAGGGTGCCAGTAAGAAGCATCTCCATCTGAGTGGAGTCTTGCCAATTAGGAAGATTTTGTTGCTATTCTAAAGCAACTTCACTGTAGATAAGACATCGCCCTGGTCGCTGATTTTAAGAAATTCCCAGGTCTCAAGCCCACACAGAAGCTGGACTCAAACCCCTGGATGGTCTCTAGCAGTCACATTTTTATAGAGCCCCGTGGGATCCTGGTGCATATGTGTGTGAGGACTCTAGGGGTGCTGGCAGGTGATCAACCACCCCACTTTTCTGGGAATGTAAAGCTTGACTTGTAACATTCACAAATTCCCAGACAAATTCCCAGGGTGTAAACGCTGGCTGATATCATTGAGTAACTGGGAAGAGGTACATAGTAGCGTAATGGTAATAACATTGTCACCCTGCAGATGCAATAGCTGCAAATAACCCCAAGAGCAGAGACATTTCGTTAAATGTAGCAAAACAATTCTCATGCATTTTGAGGATTTATCTTTGTTTATGTATTTTATTTAATTTTAACTTTGTATGCACTATGAGCTTCAAGAATTTATAGACATTCATGTAACTTATAGACATTTATGATGATTTATATAATTTTATATAATTTATACAATTTGATTACTACCCCATTTACCAATGGGTTCACAAAGCTCCTGCAGACGTAGTATCCGGCTTCCATGCGCCAGAGCAAGTGGCTCCAAACAAGCTGTCTGGTTGGGGACCCTCAAACTGATTCTCAGCCAGTTGCATGATTTCTGAGGGTGGGGCCTGGTCCACTTACCTCTTAAAGTTTCCCAGGTGGTTCTGATGTTTGTCCAGGGCTAAGAGCCACTGACCTAAAGCCGAGGGGCCCAAGGTGTGGAGTGAGACTGAGGGTATCAGCATGACCCGGGAGTGCTTTGGAAATATCTGTTCTCAGGCCCACCCCCGCCCCGCCCCGAGAGTCAGAGCCTGCATTTCAGATAGACCGCAGGCGAGTCCTGTGCTCAAGGTCAGGGGGTATCAACAGCAGTGAGGAGCTCTGAGGTTTCTGAAACTCGGAGCATTGACCAGTAATGTCCTAGATGTGCTTAAAACTGTTAGGGGGAAGTGATGTCCTGAGTTAATCCCATACAGGCTTTGTGGACTCCACCCCCACTCCAGACTAAAACCATCAGGACATTGGGGAAGACAAATCCCATCACCACCAAGGGGAGGGTGGCTGGGACCTGAGGGTGGAGTTGGGCAGCCAGGTTGGATATAAAAAACCAAACACGTGGGCCTAGGACTCTCTCTGACTCGCGATCGCTCGCCTCCCGGCTTCATCGCTCCTGGCTGGCGGCCAGCTCTCAGAGCGCCATTTTGGGGTTCCTGATCAGCGGATCGGGTAGGACTCATTTAAAACTTTGTCTCCCGCTTTTCTCCCAGAGCTGTATATTTCCTCATTTCCCCTTCCCTTGTAAATAAACCTTTTATTAACCTTTCACGTGTGCCTGCAGTAGAGCATTGATAAGTCCTTTTAAGCGCGCGGGTGAGGACCCACAGTCAGGCACCCCGTTTTGTATCGGGGTTGCTCTACAACAAAACTACACATTCCTGGGTTCACCACCGTGACCCCCACTCAGTAGTCTGGGGCTCCAAGGGCCCTGTTGGAGTGGGAGCACCTTGTTGAGACAGTCCCATGCACTTCCGGTCCAGGAAGCAGCCGGAGAGGATCCACTTCACGTGCAGGGCTTCAGCCTGTACCTCAGTGTCACTGGGAGAGGGGACAGTGCATGATGATTGGCCGGACGCAAATGCGCCCAGGACACTCCATGGGGGGGGGGGGCCTTGCCTGTGGAACAGCATGGGGGAGAGGTAAGCATGCACTTTGGGGTGAGAGGACCCACACCGCGAGTTGTTGTCTAGCCTCTCTGTGCCTTGGCTTGGTCTTCTGTGAAATGGGGAGGACAGGCTCTCCCCATTCTGAGAAAAAACACAAGGAGGCATGTGGAGAGCCAGGCAAGCCGAGTCTCTGCCCTTGACAGCTGAACCCAACCTTGTGCAAGTGCATGGCGTGTGCATGTGCATCAGTGTCTGTACTCGTGTGGACATCACTGCATGTGCAAGAACACTCGTAGGAGAGTAGCAAGATACTTACTTACCTGGCTGAGCCGGGAGCTGTAGGCTGAGTTCAAGGGCAGAGCAGAATGCCAGGGGCAGTGGAAAGAAGCCGCTAATTAGAAAGGCACATGATAAGCCAGCACAGTTCTGGAAGGAGGAGATTAGAGAGACTAAAGCCTCAACATGCAAAGGCAGAAGGAATACAAAAGCGCATTGTTGCACAAAGCTGGGGGAAGAGTGGAGGGCAGAGAAGGAATTACTGGTCCTCAGTGTCTGCAAGGAAAAAAACAAGAGGCTGGACAGGAACTCTTTTTCTTTAGTTTAGTCATTTCAGAGAGGATAAGCCACAAATAACTGCCTGAATGCTTCCCAGCTAGAAAACCACTGATAACAGGGACTGTAGTCGAAGATGCAGAAAGGCCGAAAGCGTAAAACCCATCAGAATTCCCCAGGTGCCTCAATGAGCTTGGCAGCTAGCCCCTTGCAGCCTTCAGCCTTAGCTTTTGAAAATGCGCAGGGACCTTCTCTGTCTCAGAGGAGTGGGTCTGAGGCAGTTTGTGGGGGGTCGAGGGGCATGGTGGGAATAGGTGGTACCCAGGGCACAGAGCCTTTTGAGGAGGGGGTGGACTTAGTAGTTCCCTACTGGATGGTGCTTTGCATCTTAATCTCCAGCATAAGTAGCTCGTGCTGGCCTCCAGGGAATTGCGAGCATGGCAATGGATGGAAGAGGCTCTTGGGAGGGAAGGTCCAGCCCCCTGTGGATGTGAGCCCAGGCAGCAGGACAGATTAGGACAGATTAGGACAGATTGGGGTCGTGGTCCTTGAGTCTCAGAGTGAGACCTGAAGAGTGCAGCCTCCCTCCCCCTGCCTAATGAGCGGCTCCATCAGGAACTCTGGGGAGGGAAACTTTGTGGGTTGATTCAAATGTTTATGGAGTCCCTGCTCTGTGCCAGGAAGGGGCTGTGATGCAATTTGCGGGATCTGGTATAAAATAAAAAATGTAAGCCCATCAGACAAAAGTATCATTAAATGTGCTGAACTATAAAGCTTGTTCACCATCTCCCTTTCAGCTGATGGTCGTGCTTGACATTCAATGTCATTCCCAGGAAAGCAACATCACATTTTAAATTATTAGCATGACTTCACTGTTCATCCTTACATTGTGCACTGCCAGCTTCAAATGCAAATTTCACTGATATGCGGAATCACTGAAATGACACAACTCATGCTTGTAGCCTACACACGGGCGGTACTTGTTCTAGCTGAAGAGCGAAACCCCCACCCTGCACAAAACTCAGCCAGCTGCTTTCATTTCACTTCCTGAAACAGGTGCACACGTTTATCAACACTGTCCACCTTTGATTTTCATGCCAGCAGGATGGACTGCGAGGAAAAGGGGCCGCGGGCTGTCCTGCCCTCTCGCTTCCTCTCTGCGACACTGGTTGCGGCGCAGGGTGGGCTGGCGGGAGTCGTCTTCCTGTTAAGAAAGGACATGATTCAGTTTCTTGGCTGTTTGTGTTTCTTAGAATGCAGTTGCCTTCTTCTTGGTGTTTGCAGCCAGTTCTCCCCCGGCCCTCCCCCAGCCCCACTGAGCTATAATTGACACATCAAATTGTATGTATTTAAAGCAGACAGCCCGAGGGGTTGATGCGTGTCTATATTGTGAAATGAGCCCGTCTTCAAGTCCATGAACAAACCCTCTGCCTCACATAAGGGATTTTTTTTTCTATTTTGGGGGATCCTTTAGATCCACTCTCAGCCAATTTAAGGGTTCAGTGCAGCGTAAATCGTGATCACTGGGCAGCGAGTTCTGATTGGAATGGAGGGTGAGTCCCTGCGGGCCGTGGGCTCCTGACACTCTGTTGTAGCTGTGACTGTACCTGGAGTCTCGTGACTTGATGATTCTGTGCTCACGGGGCTTCTAGAATCCTCTATGGGTGCACAGTGTGGGGAATATTGCTGCTATGTGCAGGCTCCACTGTACTGCTGGGCTTCACTTAAATCGTAAGGTCAGAGGTAAAATTTTTAGAATCTGAAGATGGTGACAGCAAATAGAAGCTGGCGCAGGGTCTTGAGCACAGGGCCTGTGTGGCCACTCGGGTGACATCCCCGTGAGCTGGACTTAGGCACAGCGGTGATATAATCAGACCATGTCCCCCTGGGGTGTTGGCATGCTGGTGGGGAGATGCCCTGGAGTGGGAGCGATGAGGTACCTTTGAGGACAGGAAGAAGGCTGTGGGGTTGGACCTGCTGGATGATGGGGTGCTGCTGGGTGGCAGAGAATGAAGATGGATTGAAGAAAGAGGGCAGCAGCAGAGGGAGGCTTTTGGAGTCAGAGGGTCCTGAGCTGGAAATCTGGCTCCACCAGGCATCGTGACTGTGACCTTGGGCAGCTGACGTTCCATCTCTGAGCACACACCTTTCACTTTTGTACACGGAGGGGATCTCGTGTTTGGCTGAGCTCCTGGGGTTTGGGAATTAATGGGAGGATGTGTTCAGACATCTTTGACCAATGCTGAGTTTTATGGACGTGTCAGGTACCAGCAGGGGAGAAAAGAGGCAAAAGAAATAGCATGAGATCTGAGATGAGAATCCTCGCTTTGCCGTGAACTGACAACAGCCCAGCCACAAAGCACAGTGGAGAAGGCTGCACGTACAACAGGCGCCTGGGAGGAAATTGAGTTGGCAACTCGGAGGGCCCTGGGGCACCAGGTCCTGGCACTTTTCCAGGGACCCAGAGGGAAGATGGACTGAATGGAGCGTCCCCCTCTGCCCCGGGTGGCGAGACTGTAACGCGAGCAGGACAGCTCCCCCGCCAAACCCTAATAAAATTATGGACAATAGCAAGTTAGGTATGACTCAGCTAACACATTTTGAAAAAGGAAATTAAGAAAGGAAGACTTGCAATTTCAGGCATCTAACACAGCCACCACAAAACCCCCCAATACCGGCCAAGTCAATTCACCAGGTGATTTAAACAGTCTGGTACTGGCGGCGGAAATTTCCAGAGTGTGCTGAGAGGGGCTCCTGGGGCTTTAGAAGGTGACAGTGGCAGCTCAGTCATCGAGAAAGGACAGGCTCGTTGCTTACACGCTGTGCTGGGGCTTCACACACAACCTCATGTGACTCTTGGTGCGACCCTAAGAAGCAGATGCTGGTGTCACTGCCATTTACAGGTGGGTCTTCTGAGACATGGAGATGAAGTGACATCCCAAGGCCCCCAAGCTGGTGAGGGGTGGAGCTATTTTCTAGCTGAGACATTCCTGCTGCAGAGTTTGGTCCAAATCACCTGGTTATTGTTCCACAAACCCTGCGAGAATGCTTGGGATTGCGCGTGGGGCAAGCGAGACTTCCCACCTGAGACCCTGCTCTCCCTCCTCATCCCAGCCTTAGACAAACCAAAACACAAACATTCTGAAATATCTGGAAAGTGTTCATATAATTTGGGGTTGGGAAAAGCCATTTTAAAAGCCACAAGATCCCAAGTCAAATATTTACTATGTAAAACTTTTAAACTTCAGAATGGAAGAAGATGTGAGAATCAAGTTAGAAGAAAATTGAAAATCTGGGAAATATTTACCCCCCCAATTGACAAAGTCTTCTTATCCTTTAGAAAATATAAAGTACTCTTAAAAATCTGTAAGGAAAAGTCAAGCACTGCTGTAGAAAAACTGGTAAATGTCTTACCACAGGCAATTCACAGGAAAAGTATTGTAACATGGGAAAAGATGTTTTACCTCAAATAATATTTTACCTGAGAGTGGGGTTTGAAGAGAGAGAGTTGATGCAAACTTTGAATGTAACTGGAAGTTTCTGGAACACTGAAGCATGCTTGTGTTTGCTTCAGGAAAATTGATCTGAAGTATGAAAATGTCTTTGGTTCACATTTTATTGAACTGCTATATTAAGTCTCAATATTAGCTCCGCCCACCTAAACATGCAAACATCTCGGCGGCTTCATCTGCCTCACAGTTTTCTCGTGATCTGCGGTTTCATATATTTAGTGTTTGTAGAGGAACTTACGTATTTTATTTTATTTTCATGATCTGGCTTGGGTTTTGACTTTTGATCTCTGTCCTGTCGAATATTCATTCAATCTTCAGAAACCTGTAAACAGACTATGGACTGCAGATAATACGTCAGCCTTGACTTACCACCATGTGGTAATAACTTCTCACCACTTGCTAATTCCCTTCCATGTGTCCAGGGCTCACAAGAACATGTCACACTGACTGTCTGACATCTCGTCACACAAACAAATCATAGTGTCCTGGAGTGGTATTCAGAGGACTTACTGTTGTAAGCAATAGGACAGGGAGTCTTTTCCCTCATCATTGTTGTCGACTCTGCGGGTAAAAGGACTAACTGGAGCACATTGCTCCGTTACCTCGTGGGCTTCTCGAAGCCCTGGGCTGTTCCTGGCCCTTCGGGCATAGAAAGTCATCAGTGGGTATTACAAAGTGATAGATGGGTGAGTAAATAGGAGTTGGGAGTCTCAACTGGATAATTAATAGGTGCCTCTCCCAAGACTGTGGGGAGTTGTTCTACTTAACGTGTTGGCCACCCGGGTGAGGGACTGGAGAATGTGCTCTTTCAAAGTGTAGGTCACCTCCGAGTGACCTGCTGCAGTGCTGTTACCCAGGAAGACAGGGATAGAATTCAAAGCTCTTTGGAAACCAGCAACCTGGTATTCTAATAGCAGAAGGAAATTAATTTATACTTTACAAACCCAAACAATGGCTTCTGTACAGGAGGATGTGGGTTTAGAATCAGAGAAATGTGGGTTGAAATCCTGGCTCGGTCACTCCCAGGACATCTCACAAGGCACCGAGCTTCAGTGTCGTCTCGTGTCCAATGAGGGTGACGTCGCCTCCCGTGGTGCTGTGGCCCAAACGGGTTCATAAGGATGAAGGTTCTGGTGCTGTTTGCTGCACACGGAAGGTACTCGATACGGGTTGACTAGTCTAAAGAATATCTCCAAGCCCCCCAAAAAGCCATGGTGAACCTCAGGCAAAGGCAGTGTAGAGGCAGGATAAGGAAGTATGGAGCAGAGATAGCTGCCCAGCTTGGGCAGGGGGTGATGGTCACAGCCACCATCCTTGGCGGGAGTCGGGGAGCCTGACGAGGACTGGGTGCGGCCAGGAGCTCCTCCCACGTTCTGCGCTGGGCAGGTCTTTACTGGAACACTGGACCAGTTTTTGGTCACTCCTCCCAAAAAGAACACAGGGACATGGAGAGGAGCCCAGGGGCGTGTGGCCGGGGTGACAAAGGGGGTGGAAAATGCGTCCCATGGAGGCGGCAGGAGTGGGAGGCAGAGTAACTCAATTACTGAAGCCGACGCAAGGAACACGCTGAGTGTGTCTGTTGACAAGAACATTTAATTTTATTTACTCTTTTACCCAGGGACAGGCAGTTCAGATAATCACATTCCCTGCTTCATGGCATGTGGCATTATTAGCTATGTATTGCCGTGTAACAAAGCATCACACGTTGAGCTTAAATCATGCGAATTCATGGCCTCCCAGAATTTATAAGGTCAGGAGTTTGGGTCTTCGACTCAGCATCTCCCAGGCTGCAGCTGGAGTGTCAGCAGGGGCCCCCTTTCTGGAAATTGGACACCCTTCCAATTACACATGCAAGTTGGAAAATTCAGTTCCTGAGGTTGTAGGACTGACACGCCCACTGAGCTGATGTCGGCCATAAAGGGTCACTCTCTCATTCCTTGCACAAGCCATATCATGTCTTCAAAGCTGGCAAGGACCCCTCACTCCGGTCATCTCTGAGGGAATCACATGCAGTCACCCATTGCTTCATGATCCTGTATATGCAGCAGACAGATGGACAGCGGTGGTCCTGATAGGCTGCCCTTCCTAGTCCCGCTGGGTGTGCCTGCACTCTGCGACATTCATTAGCAACACAATCACTGAATGCTGCATTTTCCAGAACATGTCCCCATCATTAAGGGATGCGTGGCCATGGAACGAATATCAGCCCCTCGCTCTGCCATGTCACATAACCTAATGAAGTCTGTGAAATCCCATCACTTTTGCCATATTCTATTGGGTGGAAGCAAGTCACAGGTTCCACCTGCACTCGTGGGAGGGAGTTATACAGAGGGTGACCCATTGGGGCCCCTTTAAATTCAGGAACCAGAGCCTAGGGATGTGGGGAGACTGCAGGCATCTATGACATGAAGTTGCCAATAAAGCCACACACGTCAGAAAGGTTGGTTGCTGTTTGGGAGATGTTTGCAGCTACAAATCTTTCAACGGGGGCAAATTCACTCACCATCCCCAAATACTGTGTTCCCAGTGGCTCTGTCTTGTGTAGCAGGTGCTATGGGGGACAGAAACATTACTGATGATAAGGAAATGACAATAGATGGAGGGTTGCTGAATATAACATTGAAATACAATAAAAACTTTAATAATTTATTGAGCAGCTGTTATGACAACAGGAGAATACTAGCTGAGGATTCACCATGTAGCAGGTAGTACTTAAAGCACTTGACCCACATTAAAGCACTTGGACCCACATAGTCCAAGATTACAACAACCTCAAGCAGTAGCATAAGCATTTTATCCCCATAACAGTACCAGGTAAGTTAAGAGAGGAGCAGAGAGGCTAAGTAGCTTGCTCAAGGTCACACAGGTAGGAGGGACAGAGCTGGGTCTTTCTGACTCTCTGACTCACCTGCACACTCTGTGAACTAGAGCTAGACAGTGTGGGGTGAGGGGCTGTGCTATGTGGCTCCCAGTTCCCTTTAAGTCCTTTGTGGGCAGGGATATGTCTTGTTTGTAGCTATAAACAGAGCTTCTGATACTATTAAATGATTTTTTCAAGTTCCTTAAGTTATTTTTTATGCATTTTGAAAGAGAGATTGTTTGATCTCAGGTTAAATAAGTCCCTCCAAGAAGGACTTCTTGGAGGAGGAGGCTCTTGGGTGGAGGTGGCATGATGGGCACAGGACCGAGCTGGTAGGTCAGAGAGATGTGCCCTAAGAGTGCTTGGCTCATGTTGGGGTTGCCCAGGAGACAGGAAAACAAGAACAAGTAGTATTTTCAGATGGCCAGGGAGGACAGTGGTTTAAAACCAAAGATTTTCTCATCTTTCCCGGCTATGGCAGATGAGGGAAGTGTGGGGCAGGGCCGCGGCGGCGGGGCAGCCTTCATCATTGTTCTTTCCGCTCCAGGCAGGTGTATGCATGGGGTGTGTGTTTGTGTGAGTGGTTGTAGAGGCAGAAGTAATTTCAGCAAGATGGAGGAAGAGCATGATGACTTTCCCTGGCCCAGGAGGAGAAAACCAGCCTATGAACTCTGGAGTGGGACCTGAATCTATCCATCATCCTCACCCCACAAAGTACCCTAGAAACCTCTCCCCAAGTCTGCACAATGTCTCTTTAGCAAGAGAGGAACACAGAGGTTTCGATAGCTCTGAGCATCTCCTGCTGAGTATCTGGTTGAACAAAACACAATTTCCGAACCACCTAAGAGGGTGATGGAAGATTTCCTCCCTGGCAGCCACGGTAGCTGATACTCGATCTTTCTCTTGGAGCTTACCTTTCTGCTGCTGCTTAGTTATCCTGCCTGGGTTGATTATGGCTCAGGATTCTCGTCAATAAAGGGTGGTAGTGATGGCTGCTTTGACAACCTGGGAGCAGCTGGGAAGACGGAGCTTTAGGGGTTCAGTGATCACTCACTCATGACTTCTTGGGAGGATTTGGTCTGTTTCTGAAGCTCCCACCTTTCCCTCTGAGGCAGATGGATGCTTAGTTTCTTCTAGCTATTTGGAGAATTGTCTGGCTCTTTTGATTTGTGTCTGAGACAGTGGGGCCCAGATACTTTAAGCTTGTGTGGCGACTGTGTTTCCAGCATTTTGGATTCACAAATCCTGCTATTCCTTTTGGATCATGTGTACCCGCTCAGATGTCTCTGGGGTATGATCTCTCAGCCAAGGTGATGCAAGTATACAACCATGTTGCAATTTATCAAGCATCTATTAAGCACTAGGTATCTCCCTGGGAAATTTACCTTATCTAATCCCTACAAATACTCATTAAGAGAGGGGTTTCTGGGAGAGTGATGATCAGTGGGCAGGCAACAGATCTAGAAGCAGGCAGCAGACAGAGCAGACAGCAGCTCTAGAAGAGACAGCAGCTCTAGAAGCAGCAGCAGCTCTAGAAGCAGCTAGCATTTAATTAAGCTGTACTCATGCCCAGGCACTGCAGCAGCATCTCCCTCCTTCCTCTCAACGGGCCTGAGGACCAGCTGCCATGTGCATCCCATCAAGTAGCTTGATGACTTGTTTGCTCTCTTATAACTAAGAAGCAGCAGAGGGGAACTGGAGCCCACACCTGTTGCCTGTTGAAACACGATGGTGCCCTGGGTTCCCTATGCCCCACCCCCAGCTTCTCTGATAGTCTCACCTACAACAATGTGGTCGCCGGGGTGGGGCGCTGCTGAGTCCCACCCTGGTCTCTGTGTGGGTTCCAGGGGTTCCCCAGGGCCCTAGCACAGAAAGAGAAGGTCACATTTTGCTTTTGCCCAGCATGGTCTGTGGGTTAAGTTCCCCTTGGGAAACCTCGCCATAAAAGGGAACAACTGCTGGGCCCATGTGACCCCTGGGAGGCTATGGAAGTCGCCAAGGGCAGGAGAATTATTCGAGCACCCCTATATCCCAAAGCATTACTTCTGGAGTCTTGTTTCCTTTTAACAACAGCACTGCAAAGAAAGCTGTCATCACCCCAATGTTATGAGGAGCGAGGGGGGCCAGCCCGCAGGTGAGGGTGAGGGATGGAACCCATGACCATGACCTGTGATGCCTTCCTGTCCCATCTCTTCGCCAGCTGCACCCAGAGGCCAGCCCCAGCCCGGCAGGATCCGCTGTGTGTTCATTGTGTGAACAGCAGGTGTCATGGTTTTTCCTGCGTTGTGTGGGGCAGAGATTAGAAAATGACAGCCCATCGCTCAACTCCAGATCATAGATTTGTTGATTGTTTTTCCCATTTTGTTTAAAATATAATTTGCATACAGTAAAATTCACCTTTCTTAGCCTACGGTGCTGGGATCCTTGACAAATGACCAGTTATATAACCATGGCCACACTCGAGACAGGTTCTCTGTCACCCTCCGTGTTCCTCCCACATCCCCCTGGCGCCCCAGCCTCACTCCTGCACACCCAGGGCTTCTGGTCTCATTCGGGCCTGGTGAGGTGTCTCACAGCGCCTTTGGAGGCAGTTTCGGGTGCTAGCGTGATGCCTTGGCGATGCAGCCGGGTTCTGTCCTGCACCCCCAGTAGCTGCCACCCCTGTGGGTGGACCTGTGTTCCCAGCCATGACCGTCCCCACTCACATTACCTGCCTGGCCCAGAAAGCACCCGAATCCAACTGTCCTTGCTGAGTGCTTGAAAGCAGCATGGCTTGGGAAGCAAATGGCCTGGCTTTAAGTCGTGGTAGCCACGTGACCTTGGCTTTGACCTTGTCTGACTTGTCTCTCCCAGCTTCAATTTCTCTGTGTAGATAATGGGGTGGCAATGCCCCTGATGGAAAGAGAAACAAGTGAGGCTGGGAGATAGGCAGGCCTGGCAAGCAGCGGCGCAGGGCTGCCCGAGTAGCCTCAAGACCTCTCCCATGTCCGCTGTCCAGAGGAGCCGAGGCCAGTGTGGTCTGGGGCGGCCTGCACACGGCAGCTAGTGGCGGGCGCAGCTGCTTGATGGATGGTTCAGCACCGGGCCTGGCTGAGGATTTGGGGGGGATGCAGGCACCCTGATTATATATCAAGCCTTGGCCCGAGGGTGCAAGCAGGGTTCTAATGGATAAGAAAAGGACTCCTGTCAGCAGTGCTATTTATTATACCTGCCGGCCAGCCAGGCCTGGGCCCCGTGCTGAGCCGCAGAGGTTGAGAAAATATAGAAATGTTTTCAGGCTCTCGCTCCTGTGCTTCCTCCATCCTGGCATTGGCTCACCATCGCCCATAGACCCTAATAAAAGAAGTGAGCGATGGCCTGGCTTTTTCTAAGTGCCCGTCAATTCTGTTTTGATCCATTCACATTTTCCAGAAGATGGAATTCCACGGGAGCTTCATGTGAAGTGGGGAAGGTTTGGGGGACGCCGGGCGAGCAGGTGGGTGGCTTGTGCAGGCCTCTGCTGCAGAGCATGGAGCCGAGGGAGCATGATGGAAGCAGGGACCTCTGCCCTGGATTTCTTGCTGCCTGTTGGTCACCGTCTTCCAGGCCATCACAGCTCCTGGGCAGGCAGGCAGGCAGGCAGGGCATCTCTTACACACAGGAGAACTGAGACCCAGAGAAGCAAGGGGCTGCGAGTGGTCATGGGACGGGGCTGTCTTCCTACACCTGCTTTTCCGGCTAAGGCTCAGGTGCAGCCTGTGATGGGATTTGGCTTTAGGGGTGACTGCCTGCAGTGCAGTGGCATTGCCAGAAGCTTCCTCAAGGGCAGAACCTGGCTGTAATGCTTGGGTCATCTGCGGCCTGCCTCGGGGTGCTGGAGCTCGCTCTGTCTGCTCTCAGGCAGACGGCACCTCTCCGCTTTGTCTTGCCTCAGTATCCTCACCTGTAAAATGGGTGTGTGAATGCGCCGTGCATGGGACACACTCCAAACGGAAAAATCCACCTCCCATTAATTGAGCATCAAAAAAAAAAAAAAAAATATATATATATATATATATATATATATAGCAGGGAGGTGGGCTGTTGGCTTGGGGCTGCTGGCTTGGGGCTGTGAAGGCACAGCGTTTCTCCTCGGGCGTCCCTGGTTCTGAGCAGCACTTAACTTTCAGAAGCACTTAGGGTCTGTGACCTGAGGAATCCTTTTACCCAGGGCCCCATGCGGCTGACGCGCTGTCTCTGAGGCATGTTTGTCATCTTGAAGCCATGCGGGAGCGCAGATGGTCAGAGCAAATGCCACAGACTGAACTTAAACAACAGATACTTATTTCATGGTCTGGAGGACACATCCCAGGTCAGGCCTGGCCGGTTCCTGGGAGGCCTGTTTCGGGCTTGCGCCCAGCTGCCTCCTCACTGTGGCCTCACGGGGCAGGGAAGGGGCTCAGTGGTTCTGTCTTTTCTTACAAGGACACCAGCCCCTGGGACCAGGGCCACCCCCTGACCCCCTCCAGCCTCCATCACCCACTCCCAGCCTGCGCCGCCGATGGGGCTTGGGGCTTTAATGCACGTGTCCAGTGGCCACACTTCAGTCCACACGGCTCTCCTGGATTTTTGTAAATCTTGGTTGAAGCATAATTGAGAAATAAATATGTTTATTTAGGGTGGACATACGCCTTGTGAAATGGTCTCCAGGTGCAACTAATGAACAATCTATCAATACACAGAGATGCCACCGTGTGTACGTGTGTGTGTGTGTGTTTCACACTCACACACAGGAGGTGGAGGGTTCTTTTCCTCACCCCCTCCATCCGGGGCCCGCTCTGCCCCATGATCAAATCTGCCCCTGGCTTCTGTGCCGCCCACTTCCTGAGCGCCCTGCTGTCAGCTCTGCTCCCCCTCCTTCCGCCTGCAGGCCCCTCGCCCAGGCTCCCCCACTTGCCATCGCTGATCTGACAGGAGCCTTTCCCTCAGCCTTCCTGCCTCCAGCCTCTCCCAGGCCCCATCCATCCTGCCGCAATAACACTGAAACACTCAGCCCCGCGCGGATCAGCGCCCTGGAGTCTTCGGCTCTTTGGGGATAAAATATAAATCAGCTGCCCTGAGTTCACCTCATTTCCTCCAGTCGTGTCCTGCACTCGTGGGCGGCAGATGGTGCTTGCTCTGAACACCCCAAATTCTTCCACTCTGTCCTGCCTTTTCTGTCTTCCCGTTGCTCTGAGGATAAATCCAAATTCCTCACAGTTCCTCCAAAGCTGCGTGTGACCCGCACTGTCCTCCTTCTCCAACAGCAACACCCCCCGCTCCTGGTGGAGCTGTTGCCTGCCCCAGGATCTTTGCACTTGCTGCTTCATCATCTGGGAAGCCCTGTCCCGTCCCTCCGCGGGCCATGCCTGCACCTTATTCACTCTTCAGCTTAAATGTTTCTCCTCCAAAAGACCCCTCAGCCCTTCCACCAACGCTCTCCCACCCACCAGCCGAGTCCCTCTCCCACCGCACTTTATTTGCTTTATAGAAATTGTTGCAGCGTGAACTGACCTGGCTGGTTTGCTTATTGTCTGTCCACCCACGGGAATGTCAGCTCTGCCGGGAGGAGCTCTCCCCTGTGGTGGTCACTGGCGACCCCGTGTTGGCAGCCGGGTGGGAGCACATGGAGCTCAGTCAGCGTTGATGAGGGCATGACTGTCCTCCATGTCCCCCATGTCTGTCCTGCTCTCCTCTGCAGTCCACCACGGTCGTTTGCTCACTCCTGTGTTTCCTGCTGTCTGCGTCTCTGCCTGGCACGTGTGGCTGCTCAGCAAATAATTCCTGAAAGACTGGTTGAATGTAAAACCTACGTTCACCCTGCCTTCACCTGCCTTCACCCAGGAAGCTGGTCCTCTCCACCGCAGCCTTGCTCATTTCCCTCTCCTGGGCACCCCCAGGGGAGGTCTCTCCCTGCTGTTCGTTACCTGCTGTCGCGCACAGGTACTGCCACTCGTGCGAGGGAGGCCATGAGGGCTTCGTGTTGTAGACAAGGGAGCGCACAGGGGCCCTGCAACTTGCTTCCAGCTCCGTCACTGCTGAGGGATGCAGTCACTAATTGATGAACATAACAGGGGTGTGGTGGAGCCGGATGACACTTGCCATGACATCCTGTGGCCAGACGGGGTGTGATGGGACATGCTGGGGCCTGGCGGGGCATGATGGGACATGCTGGGGCCTGGCGGGGCATGATGGGACTTGCTGGGGCCTGGCAGGGCATGATGGGACTTGCTGGGGCCTGGTGGGGCACGATGGGGCAGGAGGGGGTAGGATTATCTTCATTATCTGAGCGTCGCGTGGGGCATGTTTTCAGCTGTCAGATTCAATATACTCCTTGATAACTATTTTTTAATGTCCGCTTTACCATCCTAAACTGATATTCATAAATAATATAATTTAGATATAGACATATGGAAAAACAACATAGTCTTATAACCAAAGAAGTAAAAAGGAAGTAATTTGTATAATATTATCTACTTAAGTGGATGCTCCGGAGGGGCTGGAGATAAGCTTCAGGAAGTGGTCATATGCTACTAAATAAAATAAACTAAATTCAGCTGGACCCCCGTGACACTTTTATCTTATAGAGAAATAGAGCTAAAGACTCACTGTGAACAGGGCGCCTCAGCTGCAGGGCAATAAAACTTTATTTATGAGGTCATGTGGTGGGCTGGATTTGGCCTGTGAGCTGTAGCTGGCCCATCCCTGGTCTATACCCAGGGAATGTCTGTGCACCCATCACTTCATCTGTCCATGCAACTGGATTGAAATCAAGATAGAGTCGATGTTCCTTAGTTTGGTCATATTAAGTCAGGAAGATGAGGGTCAGCCGACCGTGGCTGGAGCAGCCAGGCCCCAGAGGCAGTTGCCAGAGATTACTAAGATCCTACAAAATGTAACAACTTCCCATCTCTAGCCAGTAGCCTCCAGAGACCCAGGTGGGGATAGAGAAGCCGGCCTGTTGATGACCAGGGTGCTGAGGAAGGACAGATGATGTCTCAGGAGGACAGCGCCTATGTGAGGCAGCAGAGAGCCCTGAGCTGTACCCTACTTTGTGTCTTGGGGGGAAGGGTAGCACATCCCTAAAATTTCTGGGAGTCTCTAGCACTTTAGAGGGAAATCCCAATGTCCTTCTTGTGTTTGTTTTCTGAAATTCTCTTTTCCATCCAACGAAAGAGAAAAAATAAAGTTGAAAGAGCCTCACATAGTCCCTGAGCTGGATGGAACCTGGGGTTGCTACCCTCCAAGACAGTGTCATCAGCCCTTAGCGCCTCCTAGGCACGGAGTAGAATTTCCATTCTAAGTCCTGGAAGTGGGCCTGGAGAGAAGAGAAGGAAACTAAGGTAGTTCGAAGGCCACAAACTGGCAGCAGCAGGACAGCTTCTGCCTGAGGACAAGTTTGTCCACAGGAAAAGCCTACCAGCTTACAGGAAAATTAGGTTCCCACACAAAAATCCATCTTTTGTGATTCTCCTGAAAAAATTAGGAGCCCTAGGGATGCTGGGACTGTCTTTCACCTGCAACAATTGAAGCATGGGGTTGGGGGAGGGTGCCTGCTGCCTGTGTGGGTGCAGACTCTGCAGTTGCTATTGCTCACGGCGCCCCCGCTGCCCCACATCCTGCCCACTGCCCCACGTCCTGCCGCTTCCTCCACAGGGGCTTCTGCGAGCACCCTGTCTGGGATGTCCGTATCCTTAATGATGGTAAACAGGCCTTGATTAGCCACAACACTGGGTGGACGGTGAGGGGCAGCCTGGCCAAGGTGTCAGGACCTTTGAGTGGCTTCCTGGACTCTCTTGGGTTGATTCTCCATGGAGCAGATGGAAGAATCTGTCTAAAAAGCCCAGCTAGTCTGCACTGCAGGGCTTAATCCCCTACATTGCTTCCCACTGCTCTTTGGATAAAGAGCCAAACCCTTAATGTGACCAACAGGGCCCCAGGTGGGCTCGCCTCTGCCCATCTTCCCAGCTACCTTTCCCTCCCTTGTGTCCCACCTGCCGCCTCAAGCGCCACGTTACAGACCTCGAGCTTCTTCCCATTTCTCAGTGTTGAACCCTTCTGCGCATTATGAACCCCGATTTTAAATGGACGGCTTTGCTGAGACAGACTCATTTCAGTTAAGATTGATTTGAGTTGAAAGTGACCAGACTCCAAAACTCGGGATGCTTATTTGTCTCTAACAATGAACTGAGGCTGGGTGCCCCTGGCTGGAGGCATGGCGCTCTGGGGTCTTGGTGATCTCACACCCCCCCTTCCTGTTGCTCTGCTGGGTGTGGCTGCTGCACCTCCCCCTGCAGTGACCTTTAGGGCTAACCGTCCCTAGGTCCGGCTGGGCAACCAGCGCGCAGGGGGAGAACAGCAAAACCCTACCTGCTGCACCTCCCCCCGCAGTGATCTTTAGGAATGGCTTTCACCACCGTCCCTAGGTCCGGCTGGGCAACCAGCGCATGGGGGGGGAGGGGGGAGAACAGCCTGAAGCAGAGGAAGTGCAGCGGAAGTTCCCCGAAAAGGCAGAAGCTTATCAAAAGACAACGACCACCAAGAACCACTACAAGAATGCTAAAAATCTTATCCCGTCTTTCTAGAACTACAAACTTTAATCCCTTATTTGTCTTTCTAAACTTCCTTCTTTCTTCTATAATGGTCATTGCTTGTTATGTAGATCACCTCCCTGATGGTGATAGACTGAGCCCATGAGCAAGCTGATTTCATTGATATTCATTCCTGTGCTTTTGGAAAACATATATATACTGGTCACAAACTTAAAGAAAATTACACTCAGATTTTCACTCTTGAAGTGTGTCTGTTTGTCATTTCTTTCGCCGACGCCCTGACCACCCTGCACGCTTCTCTCAACCCTGAGGTGGCCTCATCGTCTACTGCTGTGCTGGTCCGCGGCAGGTGGCCTCAGATCCAATACGGTGGCACACAGATTCCAGCACAAGATGGAGAGAGGGAGGAAGGGCAAAGTGACCAAGGGGGCATGTGCACCATCTCTTAACTCCCTCAATTCTCACAGGTCTTCACTTCTCAATAAATTCTGGCCAAGTTGATGACATAAGACACCTGCCCCCAGCGGCAGGGTAACTGGGAAACCATGTTCCCGTGGAAGCCGGTCACACCCATACCTGCAGGGGTCTTCCTCGGTCTCTATGTTCTTTGCCACCAGCCCATTTAGGCCTTTTAATTTTTTTTTGATGGGGTCTTTGATGAGCAGAAGGTCCTAATTTTAATTCATGTATCCAGTTTATCCAGTTCTTCTTTTATGGTTGTTGCTTCTGAGCCATGTGTTTGAAGCAGGCTACGTGCCTGCTGTGTAGATAATTAGGAAATGTTTGCTTGAATGGCTTAACTCCTTTAGAGTAGAGCTAGCTTGCAAGTCTGTGAATATATGATTCTTCGGGCTCCCTCTGGTTTGGGGGGGAATCCATGTGAAGGCTCTTCTCCACCCTGGAGCCCAGGCCCTAAGAGTCCGGTTGATGAAGGGTCGAAATCAGAGTAACAAGCAAATGGTTGCGTCTTCACTGGACAAGGTTTTTCCAGGCACCTCCCTGGCCTGATATTCTCGGGAAATGTTGCTTCATAAATATTGAATTGTGCCATTCCCTTCTGCGCACACCGC
Source organism: Talpa europaea (assembly GCF_964194135.1). Lineage (NCBI taxonomy): Eukaryota > Metazoa > Chordata > Mammalia > Eulipotyphla > Talpidae > Talpa > Talpa europaea. The sequence goes on along the minus strand of NC_140078.1, from coordinate 6,325,620 downwards.
CAGCGACGGCTTCCTAGAAATGAATTTGGAGTCACACAGTAATTACCCCTGGAAGCGTTCATTCAAGTCTGAGAGCAGATTAAATAATGAATAGGAATGTCATTTATTCGTTCCAATTTAGAACCCATGTCTCATTATTTTTCTGGATGAAATTGAATGTCAAGAGGGGTAGACACTTGGAGGGGCGCAGTGGGGATGGATCGCGATGTTGACTCATACGAACACCGCATGACACCTGAGAAAGGGTTCCAGTCGGGGGGTGAGGGGGGCCAGCCCCTCCTAGGACTGAGCATGGTGGCAGGTCGTGGGGGCGGCAGCGCAGACAGGCAGCATTAGGGACCTGACTACAGTTCTGTCGTCCTGGCTCCCGGACCATCACCATTTCTCACTCTTTTGACAGTGTTCCCTTAGAGGGAAGTGTAAAGTGCAGAAAAGCATTAGAGGGAGCAAAATTCATCCATTGTCCTGCCACCCAAAGGCAATGGTTATTAGCATTTGGAGCATTTGTTTCCCCAGTCTTTTTTTCTGTGCTGAATTTTATTGTGGTTTTAACATAACTGAAGACCATACCATAAACACGATCGTCTCCTACTGTGTGGGTTAGCTCACCCTTAGCACAAGCGCATTTTTGAGATAGTGTTGCACGTGCCTCATGAACAGTGAACTCTGTGGTCTCCGGGACCCTTGTCTTTCCCTCCGATGCATCCCAGGTGCCCAGCACAGCCCCTGGACAAAGCAGGCCACCAGCAAGCATGTGTTGGAAGGACGTGTCAATTTAGGCTGGCACACCACACCTTAATGTCAGCAGCCAACAGTCTAGGGTGCTTATGGTTTTACCCCACCCAGCACCCTCTTAAGAGATTGATCTCTCAAGACCGAAGAGCATAGACTCAGGAGCAAGTCTGGAGTGCAGCGTTGGGCTTGCAAACACAGCCCCGGAGCCAGGCAATCTGGGGGTGTGAACTGTGTGACATGGCCTTGGGTAGGTCAATCTCTCTGAGCCTCGGTTTCTTCTGGTATAAAAGCCTCTAATATTGAAAATCTACTTTGTTGGATTATAAAAAGAATTCAGTGAAATAACCAAGTCAGGATCTGGCAAAGAGAAAGTAATTGGGAACCGTTAGTTGTAACAACCACTCCTCATTATCTGGGGACCCAGATCAAGTTGTTTTACCTCTGGGATATTATTTCCATCTCTGGTTCCATCTCTGGTCATGGTCATTGACACAAGATAAGATGTAAAGAACTAAGCAAACCCAGAGCCTGGCACACAGTAGGAGCTTAACAAAGAATAGTGAAAATTATGCTCTGAAAAAAACATGCTCCCTGGTGCCTCTAACACACCGAAGCCCACTCCCTGCGGGTGTAGTTCTTGGTTGTTCTTTCTTTTCCCTCGTGTCTCCTCCACATCCCTCCAGGGCCCTCCGATCACGGCCCCTTTGCTGCCTGTAATCTCGGGTGCCTATAATGTCAGGGACTACACATTTCCACTGTAGCCCCAATTCCAGGGAGTACTCTCACATCACCTCCTTGGGTGCTGGTGGGAGCAGATGGGGGCAGCCGATGGAGGGCTGGAGCTCCATGTCCTAGGGGAGTTGGGAGCCAGAGCAGTGGTTTCTGGAAAAACTAGCCGCTTGTCATAAATTTCTAATCTGTTTGGTAATGTCTGGCCAATCTGTCTTTTCCTGACTTAATTCAAAATTGGATGGGAGGGAAAGAAATTTGTCTGAGTAAATCTAAGTGAGTGGCTGTAATGACGCGTTGGGGACCTGGAGCCATCAATTTGAGGGGAGAGAGGGCAGAAGTGGGGGGGGAGCTACTGGAAGCTGAGCAGGGTTATGGAGGGTCAGAGGCGAGAGGATTCTGGGTTTTGTCAGTGTCCCTACATTCCAAATCCTCTATTCCAAATCCTCCATAGGCTTTGAAATAAACTCCGTGAAGTGTAACTGACATCCAGTATAACGCACCCATTTTGCCTGCACAGTTGGAGTTTTGACAAACACCCATAAAACCACCCCCCACATTCCCAACCCAGCCACCACCACCTGCTCCTGCCACCCCCCCAGGCAATGATGGACTCTCTGTCACTATAGATTGGTTTTAGAATTTCAAATAAATAAAATGTAAAATAGACTTTTTTGTACCTGTTTTTTTTCACTCAGTATGTTGCTTTTGAGACTATTCTGTTTTTAAGGTAAAATCAAATTCCATTTCATTCACGTACAGATCCAGACAATTCAGTGCAACAGGTGTGTTAATTATGTGGTCTATTCTTATGCTGATTTCTTAATGTCCAGCTTACATGCCCTCTCCTCTGAGAGTCCTTCCCTGGCTGTCCCCCAGCAACAGCGGCCAGGCTGATGACAATGCTGATCATAACTGCCATTTCATAAGTCTGCCATGTTTAATAATTATTTGCTTTACAAAGCTTATCTACAAAGATGATTTTTACCATCTCAGCCCGCATCTGAGTTAGAAATTATCGTCATCATTCCAAAGTAAAGGAAACCACAGCTCAAAGCGCTGTGCAGTGAGCTAATGTCGCTCAGCTAGTCAGGAACAGAGCCAGACCCTGATCCAGGTCGGCGACCCCAGGGACAGTGCCCACGACTGTTCTCCCCTGGCGCCGCGCAGGTGGATGCTGTTCTTGAATTGCCATGTCTCTTGAGGAATGGGCACCTAAGGCATTACAGAATGCCCCTCTTCATCTCTGAAAGCAGTCTGTGTTCTGAAGTCAGCTCGGTCTGAAACTGACATAGGTCTTCTGGTTGTCTTTGGGATGGTGTTTGTAGTTCTGGGACTCCTGGTGCTCCCACCAAAGGGGCCCTGGCAGGAGCAGGGGGAAGAGCCTCTTTTACTAAACTCTAAGCAGTTGACATATGTGCTCAGAGCGATGGCCGGTGCGAGATAGAAATCTAGAAGGGGTGCCCTGGGGACCCCAGCCCAGCCGGCAGAGCAGGCATCTTCTAGAGGCCCGTGGTCGCCGGCAGCCCTGTGTCCGCAGTTGGATTTCTCAGGGGAGGCAGCAGCAGCGGGAGGCCTCCTTGGCTTTGGCTGCTCCTCTGACTCCAAACTTGAGTCATTCTGCACTGCCAGCCTCTCTTTCCTGTCAGGCGCACTCGGCACCCCCAGGGGCTCACCTTGTAAAATGACACATGGTGTGTGCGCTGGAGGAAAGGTAGAGGGATTAGCTATAGTTGTAATTTCTCTTTTAAAAAGAAGCTCTTTCATGAACCATACTGCTGTGTAATTTGCAAAGTGGGCTGTTAGGGGGCGGGGAATCATTGCAAGGTTCTACAGGAGACGCAAACACCAAGGTGGACAATGTGGACCGAGGCTCTGCCTGAAAGAGTAAGGGTAAATTCTGCACCTTGGCTCCTGGCCAACCCTAATTATTGCTATTCTCTTGCAATTTTAGCCTTGAAAAGAACAGAGAAGGTGGCCGGGAGGAGAGGGGGTGTCACTATGGGACTCAGTTAAATTCAGTCACCAAGAATAGCCTTCTGCCTGTAATTGAACATAATTAGACACACAGACAGGCTGCCGGCTGGCTGTTAGCAGGTTATCTACCTTCCGAGCCATGAGGCAGGGAGAGGGGGGTCCTGTCTGCTCAGGCTGCTCTGTCCCTACTGTGTTGGCAGCGAGGACCAGCATTAGACAGGCCAGAGTGCAAATCTGCTAGCTGATGACTTAGCTGGGCTCTGCCTCCATTTCCCTACCTGCAAAATGAGGATAATAATACATTGAGAGCATGGTTGCAGGAAGAAGTGCAATGATCCATGTCAGTTATTCCCTCATGTCCTTGCCTGTCAACCTGTGGTGCCCAGACCAGCATTCCTGCCTCCCTGAGTCCTGGTAGGAAAAGCTGAACCCCCTCTTTACAAGATCACGGGGGACTCCAGTGCAGGTCAAGAATTGAATCAGATTGCCTTATACTTCCTTGTATGTTGAATTCATTCATTTGTTTTTTTGAGGGTACTGGGTTCTCTGAGGTCCCCAGTCTCAAAGAGTTCTCCCTCTACTTACGTAAGATGCAGAAGGCAGAGCCTCGGGGATGAGGAGCTGGGTCTCTGTCTGGAATATTAAGCCTGGACCCACTCACCCCAAATCAATAAGTCACCCTCACTTTGTGCATCTGTGGACATAGATTACCATTTATATACATAGTCTTTAGCAACTGAGATCCCATTTCTAGAATGTTCCTAAGGGAACCTGTCATTTAAAGAACCCCTGCGGTGAACTCTTCTGCAAAGCAAATAACTGCCAACTAATTTACCCATTTTACAAAGCTTGATTCTGTCATATTATGATTTCAGAACAAAGTAGGTTGAGCTGTTGGAAGCCTTAGTTCTTAATTAGTGATATTCAGGATAATTATTATTTTTTTTTTGGCATGGGTGAAATAGGTCTCTTTCCCCAGTCTCCATGGATATAAAACCACCTGTGAAGCTTTATATTTCTATGTTCTTTTTTCAGTACCTAATGCTAAGTGTGGGACTGGATATTTACATCCATATATAGATAAGATTCAGAATATTTTAGCACCCTTGAAAGTGCCTTAGTGTCCCCTCCCTGCCTGTAATAGTTCCCAGGAGGGTAGCCTTTCCCTGACTTCTGTCACATAAATTTTCTTTCTTTGAACTTCACATAACAGACATGTACAGTAAGTATTCTTTTATATTTAGTGGACTCAGCTTCACGCAAGAAAAAGTCAGAGTCAAAGAAAATGATATTCACCAATTTAATGATCTATATTTTCTGAAATCATTTAGCCCTCAATTTCCCACTCCTGACAGAGACATGGCCACAGAATATGACTTCTCCACCTTAAGCATACTACGAGCATTGAAAGGGGGCAGTGTGAGAGAGGCAATATGGAATGGTGGAGACTCTGGCAAAGTGGAGAGCATATACCCTGTGTAAAGAGTATAGGTGCCACCTCATTTCAGCCCAGCATTGTCGGGCTTGATGTGGCCTGTTCTCTGAGATGTCAAGAGAAACTAAAAATCTAGATTTTTTAATGACTTTCCCAAACTTTAAAATATTGAACAAACAAAATCTATTAAAAGGCAGGAAATGGACTATAGGCCACCCAGCTTGTAATTTCTGTTCTGAGAGCCAGACAAGACTTTCTTTTGCTCTTTTCTTGTTCCCTAGTGACCAGCAAGGGGGCAATGGTTTCTGGACATATCTTTGAGGTCCTAACAGCCAGTTTTCATTAGAAATGTTCCTATAAAAATTCATTTCCACTTAAACTACATGGCAGAGTGAGTCCTAATTACTATATTTATAAAAAATTGTGTACAATTAGAGTGGGGACTCAGGAACCAGGCCAATTCTCCCCTAGGATGTACATTGAAAAGCACAGTTTAAAAGGACAAAAATGCTTTGGGCAGAGCTATAATGCAGCATCTCCTACTGTCATTTCAGTCACTGGTTTTAGGGGCAGAATACAGGTTCTTGGGGGCACTTTGCTCTAACTTAGACCCAAACCACTATCAGAACACCAGCATTTCTTTTTGGAGACTATTAATAGAGTAACTGCATTTTCTGAAGCAACAGTCAGGGCCCGCCATTCGCTGAGGCTCTGTGGGGTCAGAGACCAACGAGGCACATTCAGAAATCAGAGGGAGACAGACAGACATGCAACTTGGTGGTGGGACGGCCAGGTGACCTGGAGTCCTTGATCCTTTCCAGGCACGTGACCTCCCGAGGCAGTCGCAGCACAGAGCCTGCTAATGGAGGGGTCCAGTGGCTTGGCCTGCAGCCCCCCTCTGGTAAGCGAGACTGGCCCAAGTGAGACCCTTTCCTCAAGCACAAGTCTCAGAGTTCGTGAGTTTTCTATGCAAGGCAGAGCCCACAGCACCCTCGCCCAGGTCAGAGGAGCCAGAAAGAACATTTGTCCAAAGATGAGCATGTTCAGGGTTTCAAGTAAGACGTTCACCACTCCCCCCACCCAGCCTCGAGGTGACCCAGCCCACTGACTGACTAGCTGTTCCCTGAGCCTGCCGTGGCCACTCGCCCTCCTAGGTGTCTGCGTGGTTGTGTCCTCTGCTGGGGCTGCCAGCACTGCCTGTGCCCACTTGTCAAGACGCAATCACCGTGGTCATACCAGGAGCATTTTCCCTGGACCCAGCCTGGCAGGCCCAGCCTCCTCCTCTGAGCTCACTTCTCACCGGCTGCCACAGCTGCTTCTTGGAGGCTAGTCCACTGCATCCACGGCTCAAGGCCCCGGCCAGGCCCGGGACATTCCTCTCTCACTCTTGCGTTCATAATATTACAGGTGCGGGTTGTTTGAGGCTGGCGCATGCTGCTGGGTGCAGGCGACCAGACACAGCTAGCCTATTAGTACCCGCCACCCCGTGGAGGAGGGGGGATTCCACCTGTGTGGACCCGGTTACAGCTTGGACTTGAGCCAGAGGGAAGAGGAAACCGGGAGAGGAAGTCACTCCCTCTTCCTTCAAGGGCATACCTGGAAGCTGTCCTCATTCATTCATTCATTCATTCAACATATGCAAATTGAGCATTTCATGTGCTGATTTAGATACTGGAGATTTATGAATAAGACAAAGAAATTCCCTGCCAGAGCGAGTGCATAGCCCACTAGGAGGAAAGAGATGCTAGTAGGATAAGATATAACATATATGCCAGGTAGTATGAAAACTGCCAGAGAAGAAGAAACTTAATTCTTAAGGAGCTTGCAGGGTAAGGAGGGTGCTTGGGCTGTGAAGGGGGTTTGTATTTATGGGCAGAAAGTGGATTGTAACGGGAAAACCCAGAAATGCGGCCTCCCGCCTGCAGGTGGCGCCGCTGAGCTGGTGCTCCGTGACCTTCCCCTGAAGGTGAAGGTGAAGGACGCAGCCACAAGGTGGAGACGGGCCTCAGACTCTGCTGCCCCTGGAGTCCTCTTGGGTGGCCTTTTGTATCTCATCCAGAGCTTGGCTCATTCTTGGAGACGGTGCTTTTTATTTTCAACGATGGAAGATCCATTTTCCCCAAAGTCTCATTTCATTCATTTTTCAGGAACAGAGGCTCATTTCGCCTCGCTTGGATTTCAGCCACACTTGTCACTTCTTTTTTATTCTGCATTTGAAATCGCAGGCCGTTCCAACTTTTTATGTTTCTTTTTGTTCCCTGGTTTGACAAAGAGCTATCTGGCTGCATTACGCATTCCCTAGTCTCTCTTTCCTGCCTGCAGCCAATGCCTGCTGTGCCACGTCCTCAACTGAAAAATGAAGACTACCTCCTGTCGACTGAGAGAAACAAGTGTGTAAGAAAGGTCACGAGATTCAGGAAAAAAAAAATGCAGGGCACCTGTGCCTCGTGTGTTTGATAAGCAGTTTTTTAAGTATAAGTATGTCCCCCAAATTGCATGGGATATATTTATACTAAAATGTACATATTATGAATTTTTATATGAAATTCAAGTTTTCCTAGGCATCCTATAATTAATCTGACAGTTCTAATCCAGGGTGCTCAACAGAGGGCTGGGAAGGCAGTAAGTGGCAATGCTGCTGCTGAAAATGATAATGACTTTAATGTAAGATATCAGAATAAGTGCCTGCCCCAGGAGGGGGTGACCTAAGTAAAACTGACCTAAATAAAGACATGAAGGAAGGGAGAGAATGAGGCACTCAGACATTTAGGGGAAGAAATTTCCAGAAAGGGAAACAGTAAGTGCAAAGGTCCTGTGGTAGGAGAAGGTCTGATACATCTAAAAACTGTGAGGACACCAGAGTGGTAGGAGCAGAGTGACCGAGGGGGTCTGAGAAGAAAGGCAGGGCTGGGTTGTGCAGAATCTTGGGGACACTTCAGTGTTTCCTCTGTGTGAGCTGGAGCTGCAGGGAGGCCTTGAGAGACATAATCTGATCTACATTCAAATAGATCCCCCCCCCCCGCCAGGCCGCCTGTGGAGGATAAATTGTGTGGCAGAAGCAGAGTGGCCAGTGAGGAGGTGGCCGGCAGGTGGGAGAGGACAGTGGTTTGGAGCCAGCTGGATGGTGTGGGCATCTGGGTGCAGCACTGGTGAGACTTGCTTACAGTGCCCCATTGGGGGAGAGAGACGAGGGGAGAGTCTAAGTCTGACTTGAGAGCGTTGCAAGATGGAGACAAGGGAAAGAGGCCATGACTGAGTGGCCCTTTGTCCAGCGAACTGAGGACCTTGTCTGCAGAGCAGGAACCAGAGGTGAGAGGGAGCAAGGAGGGAAAGAGCAGCACGTCAGGCAGCAATGTGACTTTGGACCTGACCTCTAGCCCCTGGGGACCTCCAGCCCCTGGGGACCGCCTTTTCTCCTTCTCCTTCCTGTCTCCGGCTAACAGGGTACAGGGGCACATCTGGAGGGTTCTTGCCCCCTGGCTGCCGGCCAGCTGTGGCCTGAACTCCCTCTGGGACGAATGGGCTTTGCTGCTCTGGGTGTTTGCCGCAGCCTTAATGTGCTAAGAACATCCGCATGCAGTGATTTCGAGACTCCTTGTGCTCCTGGCCTTCGTGTCTCCAGGAGCAGGGCTGGAAGGGAGGTTGTAGGAAAGTGGGTAACTCGTGAAACAGCCCATACCTGTTAGCAATAGGACTTCTAGAAACAGAAGGAAGTTACACACAGTTGCTATCTTTGAGCCATTTCATTTCATTGTGCACACTCCTCTCTCTCTGTCTTTCTCTCTCTCTCTCTCTCTCTCACGGGAGGAGAGGGGCCTTGCTTATATTTTGGGGGTGAGCTTTGCCAGCCTTTCTGTCTGTGCACATGTAATGAGACTCATTAAATCGAATCCGTACCCTGATTTGTTCCCTCTTTCTTGAGTTTCTTCTCAGCTTCATTGAGGTATGGCTGACAAAGAACAATTTAGGTATTGAAGGTGCACAACATGATGTGGAGACGATCGTGAAAGCACAACCACAACTGCACTGATGCGCCGACGCCCCGCCTGGCATGTGGGATGGGTGTGTGGGCGAGAGCCCTGAGCTCTGCTCCCCCAGCAGAGTCCACGTGCACAGTAGGGAGCATTACGCGTCGTGACAGGAGGTCACACAGTAGGTCTCCAGAACTGACTTCTCTCACATCTGAGAGCGGTCCCCTCCGGGCATGGCTCTTTTGCCTTGTTGTTCTCACTATTTCAGAGCAGGTGGAGGAGAACGAAGGGGCGCAGGCAGGTGTGAGCCGACACCCTGTGCAGAATCAGGAACAGAAATGTCAGGATGGCCCGGCCACGGGAAAACAGACGCCTCGTCTTCAGGTTGGAAGTGCCCCCTCCTCCAGGTGAGCGAGCCTGTCACCCCAGGTGGGGCGCGGTGTCTGGGGTCACCGTCCCCCAGCACGTGCCGTCTCAGCCTCAGGCGCCGGGGCTCTGCTCTGCAGCCCCGCCAGGCTGGGAGACGCTTCGCACGGAGGCTGCAGTTTCCGGGAACACGTTAAAGGTCTGTTTGTGAAAAAATGACTCTCGGCTGCTGAAGAAGTCCTCATCCATAATGCATGGCCTTGAGGAGAAGGAGAGTCTAAATGTAGCCCGGGCTGGAAAAGCTGACGAGGCTGAGCAACCACCCCAGCAGGCGGGCGCGCTCCCGCTAATACAAGCTGCCCGGGCAGGCCCCGAAGAGGGGTTCGCATGCGGGGGGCTTGGCGTCAGGAAGAGTCCTGTGGCATCTCTGCAGGGAAACAAGGAGGAGGGGACCAAAAGCAGGGAGCAGGCATTTAATGGGGAGGTTTTCCCCCGAGTAACTGCGCCCGCCATCTCGGTCCGGAGCTTCTGCTTTGGCTCCCCCTCAGGCTGCAGTGTGTGTTCACCGCCGGGAGCAGGTGGGGTTGGGGCCTGCTGGCCCAGCGGTCCTTCCTGTAGCACCCCACCTGGAAAAGAGCCTGCTCACTTGTTCAGTGACCTTTCTGGAGTGGGGAGCCGTCCACATCTCGTGCGTGGCCCTGTTGGTTCAGTCTTGGCGCCTCTGGAAGACATCTCAGGCGCCGGCTGCTGAGAGAGGTTTGTTTTGGAAACATCATGGAAGGTGTTTATAGTGGGTTGAACAGTGTCCCCCAAAGAGATGGCCCAAGCCCAGCCGCTGGGCCTGTGAAACCTTCATGGAGTCAGGTCTTTGCAGATGTCAAATTAGGGACCAAGGTGATGTCTTTTGGATGGGGCTCTGAACCAGTGACCGGCGGCCGGAGAAGAGGCCACAGAGGGGAGATGGCAGGTGAACCCAGAGGCGGGGACGGGGCCCATGAACTACAGGCCAAGGGTGACTGGGAGCGGAAGGCAAGGAAGGGCTTTGGGGGGATCCTGACCCTGGCAGCACCTACACTTCAGGCTCTCGGCCTGCAGCTGTGGGAGACAGTGAATTTCCGTTGTTTGAAGCCACAGGGTCATGTGATTTGCCGCAAGCAGCCACAGGAAATGGCCACAGTGTCTCTGGCACTTTCTCCAGCCATGTCGGTTTCTCACGGTTTCCAGTTCTGTCCCCCTGTGTCCCCCAACAGCCCTTCACCGTACCGACAAGCCCCTTCCCGTCTGGGTTCTGATGCACCCTGGTTTTGTGGCCTTGGACAGGTTACTTTGCCCATTTATGTCTCTGTCTCCATGTCATAAAAATGGGGTCCACCCCGCTGACGGGGGGAGGTGTAGGAAAGCCCGTCACGTGGCGAGCGTTCAGCACACGCAAGCACCAGCCGCTGCACGTTCTCCTAGAGGGCTGCGCAGGTGTGCTGTGTCCCGTGCCGTGCGGAAAACGAGCCTGCATGTGTCCCCTGCTTCTCAGGAGTGTGCCCTCTGGTTTCTGGGGGAAAGCAGTGAGCGCAGGCAGGGAAATAAATACACATGCTCCCCCTGACGTCTGCACGGTGCTCCCCGGATGTGCTGCTGAGATTTATGACTATTTGGTTTCCCAGTGGATGGGGCAGGATGGGGCGGGGAACGGGGTGGGGGGGCAGAGCCGTCAGGTGGCTGAGCCCATCCCACCCAATTAGAGAAGAGACCCCCCCTTCCTCCCGCCTCGCCAGCCTCTGAACCCAGGGTGAGGTTGGCACTGAGCTGCACTGTCAGGAAATTGCTTCCATCTTCCCTGTTGTTTTACAAGCAATGTGGGGCGAGAGCTGAGTCTACAACGTCGCCGCCTCCTGGCTGTCGTGAAGCCAGCTGGAGAGAGGCACGCGTGTTGCTGGAGTCCCCTGGGCAAACGAAGCCATGTTCTTGCTAATAGAAACCAGCACCCCATTGAAACACCGTGGAATATTTACTCCCCTGAGTGCACCTGAGCAATTCGGGGGAAGGGGCTGCCATTGCTGACTCCGGGGAGCTGGGGAAGTGGTTCCTAATAAACCTTGTTCCGCAAGGCTCTTCAGGAAGGTGATCAATTTAATTTCCCAGTCTGAGGGTGGAAGAGGGCGTGTTAGTCAAAGAAGGGCAAGAATTCTCCCTGCACCTTCTACGTGTCTCTTCATAAGGCCTAAAACCTTAGCATTAGCCGAGGGTTAGGAGAAAGGAGTCTGGACTGGTTAGCCAGGGCTCTTTGACTGGAAGCAACAGAAAGTGACTGTGCATAGGAACGACAGCACCCTGGGGGGCTTAGAGCATGGAAGAACCAACAGAAAAATAAGGTTGGGGGTGAGGTGGAGAAATCAGGTCCCTTAGATCTCAGGGAGGTCTGGGAGGCAAGGCCAGCCTGATGGTCTTGTCTGGGCCCAGCAATGAGATGAACTAACTGCCTCTTCTTGCACTGGGGTATGATATGATCCTATCATTTTTGCACAGAACTGCACTAGCTGCACACTCAGCTGTTTCAGGCTCACCTTGTACTTTTCTTGCCTTGACCCTGGGTTCAGCCATTTCTCCAAGGAGCCCTGGCTCGGGAATGGTGTTTACAATCCAAGATGGCATGCTGGATGCCAGGACATCATTGCTTCTTGGCCCTCAGTGGAAAGAGCACGGTTCCGAGTCACATACCCACGCTGCGGTCACAGCTGAGTGCGCACAGGAAGGGGTCCCGACCTGGGCTAGGTAGATCGGAGGCTACACATCTGGGTTTGCACGACTCTATGGCGGTCACGCCTCGACACTGTACCAGGGGTCAAGCATGACAGCACACGCGTGCTTGTGTGTGCATGTCTGTGCATCACACGAGTCTACGGTGATCCGGTTAGCCCACACCACAGCCCGCTGCGGGCATTTTCTGTCTACACTGGAATCTTCCTCTTCCCCAGTGGGGATGCAGGCGCTCAACACAACCAAAGTCTATACCTATTGTTTAACCCTGTGACACAATGGGAAGTAACTTCAGAATTGTTATGCCCAAATCTCCTCAGCGACGTGTCTACTAAACAGAGTTCCAAATCCATTTGTAGTCCTGTCTTGGCATCCAGTTTGAGGGTCTTCCCCAAATACTAGGTCTGGAAGCCACTGTGGGGAGCAGCCTCTGAGTGGTTAGATGATCCATTTGAAATACAGGCCGATTCCTTCAGAATAGTTTCTACCTACTTTTAAGGTGTTTTCCAATTCTTGTTGCTATAATCCTTCTGTTTTTGACTAAGTTGTGAGACTTAACGGAAGACTCAACAGTGCAAGGCAGGAAACACACCCCCTGTCCTGTTCCCTGACCCTCTACGTGGTCTCACCCAGTGGGTGACCAATTTCATCTTGGTTAGAGAGCTATACCTCTTTTTTCAAAAATAATCAAATACATATAAAAAATAACAATGGTTATCTAGAGAGAGCGAAGAAATTGTGACCCCTTCTAAGCCTTTAAAGGAGGATTGATTAACGTGGCATTTTAATAAATACAGCAGAGACGAGGAACGAGTGTGGACTGGGTGTTCTCCACATGTCCCTTTCTCTCGGAGGCCTTCCTGAAGCAGAGCCGCCAGCCCTCATCCAGGGTCCAGGCTTGCCCCTCCCACTGCTGGTCCTCCCTCCACCCGCACCCTGTGGAGGCCTGGGGTGCTTCCAGGCACCTGGCAGAACCTCCCAATCCCTTGGCCCCTCCCACAGGTGGTTGGCACAGCCCAGCCCAGCCCAGCCCAGCCCAGCCCACCAGCTCTTGGATCACTCCTTCCCTCCCCTGGACATCTCTTTCTGGTTCCCAGGGATGTTAAAAATGTGGGTGTCCTCATTCACAGACCTCTGTTCCTGGAGACCCTGGTCTTCTACCAAGTGACTCACCAGCTGACCCAGGAAACAGGTTTTTCAGATGCCTTTATCTGCTCAGGGCTCACAGATTCAAAGTGGAAGGTGCTGTAAGTGGTTTCCAGGGTACAGGCTTCCTAGTAGCATCCTGGAGAATTTGGAGATGAGGCTTTAAGTGATGAGCAGTAGGTGTTGACTGGAGGTGAAGGGGGATAATGCTGCTTTGCAAATACCTTGGGCACCGGCGCCTCCCCTGCCCTGTTCCCGGCCCATGGGGTGTATGGGGGTTCCCAGCAGGTGGGGCTTTTCAAGGTCGACCAGCAAACCACCTTCTCCTTCCCGTCTTGCTGCCCTCACCCCAGAAGACCACGGGGACATCCCCTGCAGGAGCCTGGAAAGGCAGCAGGTCTTTTTTCAGCTTCAGACTTTGGGGAAGCTGTTTTTATCACTTGTGAAAGTTGATGTTACTTTCAGAGGCCCTGGCAAGCCTTGCTGTTTTGGGGTGTGATGGTGTTTTCTCTTGGGAAATTTGCTTTGCCACTTTTGTGCCCTGCAATCTTAGGCAACAGCTCACTTCAAGGAAGCATTTTCCACAGTTTCCAGTGACCTTCACCCCATCATCCTGGGAGGAAGGGGCGAGACTGGAGTGGGTGGGGCCTTGTCAGCCTGCAGAAGTTTGGACTTTTTGCCTGTTGGCCTTGGAGCAAGGGAAACAGGCAGGAAGTGGGTCTAGAGGCGGTGGTACAAGAAAAAGTGAGGATGCATGGTGCCTGGCTGAACCGGCAGAAACATGGTTGAAAAAAAGCAGGAAGGAGGGATAGGGAGATAGTTGAGGATAGGGAGAAGGTGAGGTCAAGCTCTGGGAGACTGACTCCAGTAAGGCAAGGATGTAGGCGCAATCTGGGACCTCGTCCATGCTTAACATCGAAAGCAGCACCTGGCCCGTGGTAGACATCCCAAAATAATTATGAGATGAATCAACAATTGAGTGAATTACCTAAGTTCTAGACTCTACCGATTAAGAAGAACAGATGAGGTGTTTGTACAAGAGTATGGGAAATTTGTAAAAATTGAGAAAGTAGTTCAGCTGCCGAAACAGTTCCAAAATAGCAATAGCTACAATATAATAGAAGTTTATCTTTCTCTCTCATGCAACAGTCTGTGTGAGCATATGGGGTAGAAGGGCAGCTTCGCAACCATCTGAAACCCAGACTCCTTCTCTCTTGTTCTTCCATCTCCCATACATACTTTCTGTCTCTTGGTCCAATCTGGCTGCTCTAGCTCCTGCCAGTACATCTGCATTCCAGCCATCTCTACTTTATCTGTGTGCCAGTCAGTGGTAAAGGCACATGCACTTTCTTTAAGGACATGGCCCAAAAGTTGTACACATCACTTCTAGTAAAATACTGCTGGTCCCTCATTCTCAGTAGTAGAACCACACTCAGCTGTGAAGAGGAGTGAAATGGTCTCCTTCCAGCAGTCATGGTCCCAACTGAAACATGAGGGTTCTTTGAAAGAGAGAGAGGAGAAAGAAACACTGGGAGGCAAATAGCCTGTGAGGTAACCATTATTTGAAACCCATTTAGTGAACTTTAATGCTTCTTTAATCTGGATGGTGTACCGATTAGATGATTCTCTGCATTTTTCTGTATGTTTAAAACATTTCGTAATAAAAAGTGTTGCCTAGACATGAATCTCCCACCCCCCTACTTATCTCCATTTTCACTGCCTTCATCCTTGGGTGTGGCTGAGCCTCACTTTCTTCATCTTATCATGGCTTTGCGTGAGAATTAAAACTGTGTGCTTGGGCTAAAATGGAGCTGTCAAAAAAAATACGTGGGGCTGCAAATGACAGAAGATCTGGTTATAATTTAAGGAATAACTTAAACGAGGGGGGCAGCCTCTGTTACTTAGCAAGACACCTGAAGAAAGAGGCTCCCAGCGTGGCGTGGGCAGCTCGCTCGTGTCTGGACCTGGCCAACCTGTGCTCCCCGAAGCCTTTCCTCTCGGCCCCCGCAGAGCTGTCCCAGTCCAGGCACCACAGCGCATCCGGAGTCATTTCCTCTGCCTCCACGCACCGCGGACCCTTGGCCGATCCATCCTGCCCTGGGGGCCGCTCTGTGCTGGGTGGGATGTTTAGCTGCACCCCCGGCCTCCGGCCACTGGAGGGCAGTGTCGCCAGCCAGCAGGGGCGCTCCAAAGTGTCTCTGAGTGTTGCCAGATGTGCCCTGGGGGACAAAGTCACACCTAGCATGAATGACTGTTCTGAGGTTGGAAAGAAGGGAAGGAAAATGTCCTTTGCATGCAGCTTACTTTCTCCTAGCAAGAGAGGCCTCAAAAGGGGCACCCCACCTCCATTTCTTCTAGCTGGGGGGAGAGGAGGGGGCCATTGTCTGCTTTGCTGAGAGAGACCCTGGGATGGAGCTTCTGCTTTTCTAGGAGAGGAGTGGCCCCCGTGGAAGGAGGCCCAGGGCTGCAGTGTGCATGCCCAGCAACACCTGCACGGTGGGGTCGAATGCCTGGCCAGTCATTCAAGTGGCCGAGTTGACGGTCGGCTGCAGCTGACATTTGTGGGGAGCTCACCACCTGTTGGGCACTTTGTTGCGTGCACAGCTGGCATGGAGAGCTGCCACTCTCCATGGGGAGAACCTGTTTTTCTCTCTCTTGTAGAGATGAAGGAGTTGGGGCTGAGGATGAAGCCACCTGCTGTGGGTCCCTCAGTCTCTGAATGGGGGGACTGGGAACCTCGCGTCTGGCTCCAAAGCCCGTGTGAGCAGCATCAGGCACCGAAACCATGCCAGCTAGTCTCAGAGAGAGAATTAACACAGGGTCTGTCAACTAAGTGTTAAAGAAGGGAAAAGGCAGCAGGAATATAAAGGTGTCAGAGCAGAAGCGACTTCCCGGAGCAGCTGTCACACCGGACCTAGGGGCACAAAGGAAAGAGCTGGAGTTGTTGAGTAAAGAAGCTCGAAGGAGGGCAAGCTCCACCCTCGCCTCCACCCTCACCTCCTCGGCGTGGTGCTGGCCGCTGGGTGCTGGCGGCTGAGCAGCCGGGTGAGGTTGGTCCTAGGACTGTTGGAAAAAATCCGAATGGTGAAAACAAATGCACAAGATGCGAGAATGACAAGAAGTCAAGGCAGGATCAAGAGACAGAAGGAGAGAGGATGTGCTTCCTCCATCTGCCCCCCCCCCCAGCAGCTGGTGGAGAAGGAAGGTGGGGGTCGGGGTCCCAGCCTGGCATCACAGGACGGAGCTCGGAGGCGAGCCTGGGGCTCAGCGACGGTCCTTAATAATTAACACGTCTGCTCTTCCTGGCCCGCTGATGCCTGGAACTAGGGCAGGTGATTGATGAGCTGCTACCGCTGGGATGAGAGCGGCCAGTGGCTTCGGGATACTCCACTCAGAAGGCCGGCTTGAGAGAGGTTGCTGGCTGCTCCCGAGACGGGTTGCCAGTCTCCAAAGTCTCCATTCCCTCTTGAAGTCACATTTTTCTCAGCTGTCACCATCCATGAACCTCCCAGTTAGTTGCTGCATCTTCCTGAACTGCAGAGGCTACCGAGAACCAAAAATCATTTCCCCAATTTGTCGGCACCTGCAGTATTCAGAATGCAATTCCACTCCTGCAGTGGAGCCCAAGGTCACCTTCCTGCTGCCTCAGGTCTTCCAGAAACACCCAGTTTGTCCATTTCAGGGACCATGTGCTAACTCTGGGGGGGTGTCTAGGCATCTTGCAGAGGTGAAGGCTTCTTGACATGGGATCATGTTCTTGGAGCACTAGCAGCAACATCTGGGCCTCCACTGCACCCCCTTGCTGGGTGGGCCAGTTCCCCCATGGTTTCCCTGGAGACCAGCCCAAGTCTGTGTCTCATGAACCCCCAGGGGGCTGTGGAAGCACCTGATACCCTCTACCCATTTCTTTGTTTTTTGATAGTTGGAATAAGTTCCTCTTTCGGGGCCTCCCTGGTGGCGCAGCGGTTGAGTGCTGGGTTGCAAAGCTGCCTGCAGCATCTGCAGCGCCGGTTTGATCCCCGGCCACCGGGCAAGGGTCCCACATGGTGCGCAGACCTCTCCTGCCACCTGCTGCTCCCCTCAGCAGTGTACTTCATCAGTCTGTCTGTTCTGCTCCCCGCTCAAGCTCTGGTGAATTCTCTCATCCTCCCGCGCTTCTGACTGTGCCCAGTGCTTGTATGAATAAATAAATAAATCTTTAAAAAAAAAAAAAACAAGTTCCGCTTTCGAGGATACCGTCCAACAGTTTTGCAGAGGGATTGTACTTGTTTATCCCCCCGCCCCCTTTTACAACCAGCCTTCCAATTGCTCCAGATCCTCATCGAGGAGGGTGTTGTCACATGAACCTTTCAGGTGGGTGTGTGATGCTCTGGCTTTACAAGCCTTCACTCGCCTTCCTGTGATGTGTAACGCAGCTCAGCACTTTGTCATATGTTTACACCCATGTCGGAGATCTTCTTTGTGGAGTGTCTGTTCCAATAACATTTTGTACCTTTTTATTTGCATAAGTGCCATTCCGCCTTGATGATCAATCTGGCAGATGATCTCCTTGCAGAGTTGGGTTTTCTCCTCTCAATTCAGGAGCCTCGGGAGCGAGTCATGCATCTGCTCCTAGTTTGTCTTGAATTCCAGGATCCACGTGAATTGTTCACCCTCCAGGAGTCTGCTCCAGGTTCTTATTTCCTAAAGATATTTTGATATGTACCTTGCATGTATAATTACCTGCTTTGAAATTCAGATACCTAAAAGGCTGAAGCTGGGTCCATGCAAGCAAATACTTATTTGAACTTATTTTTAAAAAGGAAAACAAGTTCTTTTCAGAGGGTCTCTCTTATTTGCATCTTGCAAGAAAAGACATTGAAGCTGTGACAACCATGTGAAACTTCTAATTCCTGAGGAGTAGGCAGGAGACAGGAATTACATGAGTGTGCTGGGGGACCCCTAACATCACCCCCAGCTTCCATGACCTGCTAACAGGACTCAGCATAGAGTTGTATGCATGGGTGACTTACTGCAGTGAAGGAAGACAGAAAAATCCACAGGGAGAAAAGATCCGAGCAAGCCAGACACAAGGGCGCAGAGCCCTGTCCCCAGGGATTACACATGATGGCCACTTCTGTAGCCAGGAGTTGTGACAACACCTGGACAAGGCTGGAGAAGGTGAGAATTTATCCTCAGCCCAGAGCAGAGAAGCTGTGCACCGGGGGGACACACAGAAGTGAGTCTGAGCAAGGTAAACAAGCTCAAAGTCCACGTGGCCAGCCAGAGGACTCTCCTGCTGTACTGAGCCACCGCCCTGGGTGACCCAGCCATGCTGAGAAGTGCAGGCCACACTCAGCACTTGACGTGATGTGGGAAATGTGTCCCTCCAACTCCCCTGGAGAAATTCAACAACCTGCATCGCTTTTGCAGATTCTAAAAAGCAAAGGTGAGAGTTACTGTGCTGATAACGCAAAGGGATGGTAGGTCCCGCTTATTTTTGTGGCAGAAGATATGTTGATTTACCCCACTGTGAGATCTGAAAGGGACAGTGCCACTACATTTTTCTGCAGAGGGAAACCAAATAGGGCCGCTGGAATGGCTGACTCGGGCATTTACAAAGGACCCTTGCTGAGCACACACGATTGTTCTCACTCACACGCAAGGCCCATTGGAGACGGGGCTTCTGTTTCCTGTCTACCTCCGTGGCCCAGCCCCCATTCAAGCGCCCAGCATCTGACTAGCACATCTCCCACACTAGAGACGGAGGATAACACGAGGCCACCTTGACGCATAAGCTCACGCCAACAACTTGGGGCGGGTCGCATCCGCTCTGCAGGCCTCTATTACCCAAGCTGCAAAATGGCAGCTTCATCTTCCAGATGCCATGGCGAAATGAGATAATGAATGGCAAATGCGCAGCAGGGGAGCAGCTGGCGTGAGAAAGCGTCGAGTAAACAGGTGTCGCTTCTGTGGAGAACACGCTGAGGCCAAGAAGAGGTGCTGGTGACACTTGTGGTGCGGCAGGGATGGAGGCAGGAGCAGCTTCCAGTGTCAGCTCAGGGGAGTGCCCCGAGAGTCCCGCCTCTGACTGAAGACAGTGGGTGTTTGCAGCAATCCCTCCTTCCCCTCCACCTTCCTCCAGCTTGAAGGATTCTGTAGTCTGCGGCTGTGCTGGGGGGAGGCTGGCTGCATCCCCTCGCTGCAGCCGTGGGCCCTCACCGGCTTACTGGAATGTGCAGCGTCCATTTTCTGTCCCGTCATCGGTCCCGGGCAAGCATGTGGCCCAGGGGGTCCAATCAGGGTGCATCTAGCGTCACCTGCGCTCCCCAGGGGTGGGACTGTAGCCAGGTGGCCTTGTGGAGAACAGTCCTGAGACCACGGCGCTGAGGAAACGAAACCCCTGGGTCACAGGCGGCATTGTTAGGCCTCTGGGTCATCCAGCCCGAAAGCTTGATCTTACCTGCTCTCCCATTTGCAGAAACAGATCCCCTGGATCGCTCCCGCCAGTTCATGTGGCCTTTTCTGGTTAGTGGGTAACTGGACACGTTTCGTCATGATGTGCCGTTACCTGCTTTCATGTCTGCGTGGAGAGGACAGCGACGTCTTAGTATCCTGTGTCCCCAGCGTCTGGACGGTGTCTGGGGCAGCTCGGCATGTGATCTTGTGTGTTGGATTCCTGTGACGAGTCTTGCCTCGTGGCACTTGCGCCTTCTTGAAAAAGGAGATATGTGGATGAGAATCTAATTCAGACGTGAGTCAGGTGTGACCAAAGTCCCAGCTGGTTGCATGGGCAGGCGATGCCGCCACACTGAGGGTACCCTGGGGTGACCCCCGCCCCAATGCTGTGAGGAACGCTCAGGGTAAACAGCAGGCGCCAAACCCACTCACAGACCAGCTGGGCTTTGTAAAAGAGCCGCAGATGGAGGGGGGGTTTTATCCTTAAAAGGTCAGTTGGAATTGTGTTGAAAGGAGGAGCCAGCCCCCAGGGAGCCCCAGCAGACACTTCTGGTTCAAATGGGACTGAGAATTGGTTGTAAAATGACTTAAAAGAGAAAGAAAGAGAATCTGAGGATCTTGGTTCATGTGAGAGAAAGGCCCAGGGCTAGACTGATCTTGGGGAACACGAAGGAGCAGAACCTCAGCTTGTCCCCGCCGCCGAGATGCCCTCGTCCGTGCCGCCTGGACAGGGATGGCGATACCAAGTGCCTGTGCACCCCCATGGGTTCACAGAGGTGTCCGCCTGCCTCCCTAGCCCTGGTGCCTGTCTTGGGTCCAGCCTCTGTGGCCAGAGGGACACCGTGCCGGATGAATCTAGGCGCCAGTCTCAGACTTCACCCCTTAGGTGGGTCTCCATTGTCAGAAGAAGGGTGAAGGGCGCTGGGGACAAAAGCAAAAGTAAGGGCGTCATTTGCATAGCCAGGGCACACAGGAGGGAGTGGGAAGGAGCAGGAGGACAGGGACAGAGGAGAGCAGGGCCCGGCTCTTAGGAGCTCGCAGCCTGGGGGCAGGCGGGACATCGCTGCTGTGTGCCTGGGGATAGGACAAGGCATGAGCTGGGCAGGCCCCTGGGTCCTCCAGGCCCTCGCCTCCACACGTAAAGGTGGAAACACCCTGGTCTGGGGTGAACTTGCTGAGTAACCCTGGGCACCCATGTCCCCCTGCCTCCATTTCTTCACCAGGATTACAGGAGCGCCTGAGCCAAGGGCTGTAGAGAAGGAGAGACGGACTCTTGGAGGCCACGCAGCACAGCGAGGGCCCAGCAAGGGCTCACTGTCAGCCCTGGAAGTCATCTCTTGCCGTTCCACCCCCTCCTCAGGCTTCTGAGACTTGGCCTCGGGAGTAAATACTGCCCCGTGGTTCCTTTTGCTCACTGCATGTGAAGCCCAGGGCCTGGCACATAGTAGGTGCACAGCTGTGTGAGTTCTGGCACCTCATAAACATGCATCACCGGTCCCTCAGAGACAGAGGGTCTCTCCTAACCCCCAGGTCATGAGTCAGGACTCACTGGTTCTTCAGCAGAAAGGGGTCAGCAATCGTGGGTTCAGTGACAGTGAGAATCTGCTTCGTGCCAGCCTCTGTGCCAGACAGGTTCTTTGCGGTCCTCCACCGTCCCCTCAGTGGGGGTACCATTGTCCCCATTCTCTAGATAAGGCGCCTGAGAAGGCGAGCCACGGGCTGCTTCTTTAGAGCAGGGATCAGAACGCTGCCGCCTGCCTGTGGGTCCGGTCTGGCCCACCACCTGTTTCTATGCATAAAGTTTTATTGGCACACAGCCACAGCCACTCATTTACATAATGCCTACAGCTGCTTCCCCACTACGGCAGCTGAATAACTGCGACAGAGACCATATGGCCTCCAAAGCCTAAAATATTTACTCTCTGGCCCTTCACTGGAAAAGTTTGCCTGGTTTGGAGGAAATATTTGAGTGTTTCTTTTTGCCGGGTCAGCAGATCAGATCAGGACCGGACTTCACGCCATGGTGTGGGATGGCTGCGGGCCGGGCTGCCAGTGGGTCCCCTCTGCCTGGTCTGAGCAAGGAGGGCGGCCTGGGCTGTGTTGCAGGAGCCGGCTGGCTGCCTCGAGTGGAGGCGGAGCAACCTGTTAGGCATCTGCTGAAATCAGCCAGGCCAGGGAAGGCCGGGCAGGAAGTCCCGGTGGGTTGCGAGGTTTAGGAGAATGACTGATATCTGGGGGGAGCAAGAGGGAAATTCAGGGAGAGATCTAAATGTGGGGGTTCACCGAGCTGGGAAATGCAGGAGGGAGGAGGGAGGGAGCATGGGGGGAGGGGAAAAGGGAGAAAGTGGAGTGGGGGAGGGGAGGAGGAAGAGAGGGGGTGGGGGGGGAGCTCTGTTTGGGAGGTGTTGAGTTTGAAGGTCTGTCCATGTCCCCCCAGAGGTTGGCCCTGTGGGTCTGGAGCTCAGAGGGGGCGGGGCAGGTGTGCCCCAACAGGTGGGGATATGGAAGTCTCCACTGTGGGGGTGTCCAAGCACATGGAGTGGTCTGAAGAGTGGGGTAACATTCAGAGCGCCAGCCTGGTGCTCTGCTCAGGAGAGCCCAGCCCCACCCCCAGACAGCCCCCGGGACCTGTCTGTTTACCTAGCGTCAGAAGTCCCAGGGGAGCTGGAGGCTGTCACTCTTCCTGAGACGCTGACACCTGTCAGGCTGATGAGGCCTTTTTTGGTGCCTTGCACCCCCAGCTGCATTCCTGCTCCAAAGCGTGGTTCTGGGGAGCAGGCTGCACCCCCACCGGGACATCTTGCTGGAGTTGTTTCCTGCTGGGGCTCAGGGGAGCACTGGCCTGTTGGGAGAGCTGGCGCCGGCAGCATTGGGAGTGTTGGGCCCCAGAGGTCCTCCTGGCACGGGCCTGGGGCGGAGGCCGGGGCACCAGCCTGCCCTGTGCATTGGAAACGTTTGCATTCCAGAAGGGCTGAGGAAATCTTTTCCTTCCAGAGATGGGCTAGACCAAACCTCAGATTTGGTTTTTGTCTTGAAAGACTTGAAGGTTGCCTGATTCTTGGGGTGAGGGAAGCAGAGCCTGTGTCAAAGCAGGTGGTGCCTCCAGCAGAGAGCAGGGCGAGAGCATGGGGGAGGCGTTAGTCTCCCTTGTCAAAGCCTGGCGGACTCTGGCCGGTCTGCCTGGAGCTCTGTCTGCCTCCTCTCGTTTCTCCTGGGGATCATGGTCCTCTGCCTCCAGATAGCGCAGGCAAGGGTGGCAGTAGGGCTAGACAGACTCTGACCTCGGCGGGTTGGAGCTGTTGGGGAAAGGCGCCCCTCTCTCCACACCTGGCTCTTCCCACCAGCCAGTGACTCGTGCCTGCTCTATGGGGCAGAACACTTTTGGGGGCCAGAGACAAATTCGAGTCCACCTGACTTCTCACAAAAAGGAATTTATTGGCTTGGGTCACTGAAAATCCCAGGGTGATTCTAGTTCAGGTAAAGCTGGATCCAGCAACTTGACTGACATTCTTGGACTCCGTCCCTCTGTCTCCAGGCCCTGCTCTTCTCTGTGCCAGCTTTGTTCTCATTCAGGCCGCCCCCACATTGTGCGGAGATGGCTGTTGGCTCCAGGCTCAAACCACCTAGCCTGGCATTGCCACCAGAAGGCTAGCGCCGCTTGGCTGACTAACATGCAGTGCAAGTGCTGGGGTTTCCGTGTCAGTGGCCCCAGCTGGAGTCATGTGACTGCTCCAAGCCCATCACTGTGGCCAGAAAGTGCTGCGTGCTCACAGGCCAGGCCTGGGTGACATAGCCACACCTGCAGCAGGGGAAGGCCAGGTGTGGGGAGCACCAGGGTGGTGCTCTCTAGGTCACGTGTAGGGAGTTCTCTTCACAGAAGGGGATGCGCAGGGGCCAGGGAGAAATAATGAATGTTGTGCTCGCCCCCTCCGCCAGCAGCGAGGAGCGCGTGCCCTCCGTGACCTGGACTGGCCCTCAGGACACAAGGGGAGATCCTCTTGGTGGGATGTTGCGTAGAAGACAACCCTCCACCTGGATTAGACCAGGCCTTGGCGTGCAGGGGGTGGGGGTTGCATGGAGGAAGCTGGGGTGGGGGCCGAAGGGAACCAGGACCCGGGGGTGTGGGGAGAGAGGCTCCAGGTTGGGGATGAGTCTCCCTCCTTCCTGTCCCCTCCCTCTTGCTCCCTCTCCCCCCTTCTCCTTTCCCCCGTCCATCCCCAAATACTCGAGTGCACTTTCGGCGCCAGGCATGTCATTCAGCACCAGAACCAAGACACCAAGATGGAAACACCCCCACCTCCCATGCTTGTGTCCAGAGGCCGTGAACAGACAAACACACGAGGGCGAACACCCGGGCAGAGGCCCGGTGGTGAGAAGGAGCCGGCCCTGCAGAGAATGGGGTAGGCGAGGGAGGTACAGTGAACACCGGGGGTGCCAGGGAGCCCCCGAGGGTGGGCAGAGCAGGGGAGGCCTCTGGAAGGCCGGGCAGGGGGTTGGGGTCTCCGAGCTGTGCTGCCTCCTGGGGGGGCGGGCGCGAGGGAGGAGCCGGCCTTGCGGGAGCAGAGGGGGGGCAGGCGCAGTGGCCAGTGGCCGTCGGGGCCCGTGGGCACCAGCTGCCCTGCGCCTGTCAGAACCGCCCTGTAGCAGTGCGGGGCGCCCACAGTCCGGGTAAGGACACTGAGGCTGGGCGGGCACATACCAGCCCGCGGCACCTGAAGGTGAGTCTGCCGGGACCCCGGGGGCTCTGCCTCTCCCCGCGGAGCCAGGCGGCAGCCTCCCAAGGTGACTCACCGCTCTTCTCTCCTTCCCGCCGCCCTCGTTTCCTTTCTGAATTTCCACGGCGCTGGCTGAAGCAGACTGGTATTTCAACGTGCCAGTACCGAGTGGCAGATGGGGGTGGGGGTGGCGGCAGCACTGGCCCCTCAGAGCATGAAGGATGGGAGGCTGAACCCCACCTGGCCGCTGAGGCTGCAGGGACCCCCCCACAAGCCAGCTGCTCCCACAGCCTAAAAGATGGTGGGGGTGGCACACGCCAGCGTCCCCCCGTCCCAGCTCTGCCATGGTTTTGCAGCCGGGAAGCAGAGCTGCTTCTCCTAGCACGTAAATGTCACTTTCCTTGATGCCTTCCTTTTTTATCGGAGCGCTTGGAAAGTGGCTCTGTCTGCAGAGGAGCTGCCTTGGCCTCATCCTGCAAAAGCCTCCCTATCAGTCCCCGTGCGGGCTTCACCGTAGATTATTTTCACAGCTTGCTTTCTCCCCCACCTTTGGGTGCTGATAGCATCTTAGCCAGACACGTGACCGGAGGAGGAAACTGTCCATCACAACAGGCCGTGGATTGAAAGGACATTTAGCGCCCTTCGCAAGAACCCCTCATTCTGGGGTTGTCCTCAGAGTCCCCGACCCGGGTTCAGGCTTGAGGAATTTGCTTCGGGGGCAAGAGCTGCCCTCTCACCTAGACGTGCGGTTAGTGACTGACTGTCGGTGTTTCCTGCCCAGTCAATTCTGAAAACAGGACCTCATTTCCTTTGGGGCGTGGCTGCTGCCCCTAAATTTGAGTCGTGCATTTTGGGTGGGGGTGAAATCCACTGCCACCCTGCCCCTGACCCCACTTTCAGGAGTCCACCAGTGCACATATCCTCTCTCTGATCTACAGGATTCACGCACAACAGGAAACGCACGCCAGGCCAGCACCGTTTGGTTTGGGGGGTTACCTGGCAATTACTAGAAAGAGAAGTTGTCCTAGGAAATGGCTGCGTGGGTAAGATGGAACCCGGGGGCTGCTGGAGGCTGGACTTTCTGGGGAGAGTCTCCTTAATAGTGAGGCCAATGCAGAAGAAAGCAGAACTCAAACTTCGGCGGGGCTGGTGGTGGGGGGCGGGGGATGTCATTCTGATGATATCGCTCCAACTCCTGGAACCAGCCATTCCTGAAGCTAATTAATCTTGAGTTGATACTTCCATGAGCTTATTCTGCTTGATGGCAACTGCACTGCCTAATTCCTCTGGGTAGGATCCTGGCTGCTCAGGGCAACCTGTCTCTGAGTTCCTCCATCCTCTCACGTCACTGCAGAGGGGCAGCTCACAGCACGCAGGATGGGCGGAGCAGCTGCTTGTTGCTACCCATGCAAAGCCCACAGGGGCCATCTGTGAAGGTGCAGCCGCTCTCTGGGGATCCCTGAGAAGGATGTGCAGAGTATGCAGGGTGGGGTTCCCTGCTGGGACAAAGTTGACAGTTGGGGCACAGAGGCAGAGTTCTGTGACCAGCGCGAAGAGGACACAAACCCCTCTCTTGCTGCAGCTGGGCCTGAGTCCTCCCAGCTAGTGCTCAGCAGGGACTCTCACAAGCACTTTCCCTCCGCTGACTCACCCCAGCGCTGCTCCTTCATGCAGCAGAGTTGACTCAGGACCTCAGTCAACTGACTGACGTTGGAAGCCTTTCCGCCATCTTTGTCCCTTAGTGACAGTGTGGTGTTGAGACTGGTCCCTAACCTCTCAGATCATCCAAGTTCTTGTGTGTAGAAGAGGAATAGCAGAAGCAACTGCCCCAGAGGGTCATTAGGAGGACTCCGAGTACTGACCCATACACAGTAAGCAGCCAGTAAGCCAGCATTACTATTCCGCTGACGCCAACATCCTACTTTCCATGGTGATGCATTGGGGGGACTGGCAGTTAAAATTTTAAAGAGGGAGTGATATAAATGGATTATTTCTATGCAGTATAGTTGATGATAAAATGAACATAAGCCACAAGTATAAGCAGCGCCAGAAGCCCAGAACAAGATCAGTCCAACCCATTGGTGGGATTCAGGAAAGGCTTCCTGGAAGAGGTGACCGCTCAGCTGAGTCTTGGGGATTGAGTAGGAGTTAACCCAGAGAATAGCAAGGGCAGGTGCTCAGAGGCAAAGCAGGAGCAGGAACGATGCCCACTGTTGTGTTACCAGCCAGTGAAATATGATGGAAGCTGAGCATCAGAGCGTGAGATTGGAGAGGTCCACAAGGAAGGAAGAGGGAGAGCTTAGGGTAGAACCTGGGCCAGTGGGAAGACCTTGGAGGATTTCTCATGAGGAGCAGCATGATCAGATTTGAGTTTTAAGAGGTTCAGCCCATCTACTGTGCTATGGGACAATTAGAGTGAACCCCAGTTCGCCTTTGAGGGAGGTGGATCTTGGGGTGTGGCTAATGAGGTGCAGACCTGGGCAGCGGTGGCTGGAGGTGAGGGGCAGAGCCTGGGATACACGGGAGGGAGCCGGCTTAGCTGGACTCGTGCAGAAACACCCCGCTGCCCCTGGTCCTTGCTTGGTGGCCTTGGCCGTGATTTGAAGACGCATCACGTGTGCCTGGGAGAGTGACGGCTTGTTTACCAGCTCCCTGGCGCTGACATCATCTCTCCCCAGATTAGCTTCGTCTTTCTCAGCCAATCTGCCATATCCGGGCATGTTTTGCCTCGATCAACAGTTGTCTTATTTTTATATCCCCAAATAACGATCCCAACTCTTTAGCGACAGGCCGGATTCTCTAAGTGCTCCTCACAGCAAACACAGCAAACACCTCACGCGTTGTGACAGCTCTGGGCCACTCACCACTCGCTCTCACACACCCCCCCCATCCCCATTTATTTTCACAAAAACCTGAGGTAGCAACTGGGACGGATATCATGGCGCCCCCTTCAGAGAGGAGAGAACAGAGGGGCTGGGAGTAGAAGTGACGTGCCCAAGATCTCACAGTAAACACTGAAGTGGGCTTTCACATCCCAGGCTTTTTTTTTTTTTTTTTTTTTAATATTAAAGCATTTTATTCTGGAACACCAGTCTTTCATCACTGCCCAGGATTATTTAAAGCCCCGTTTTGGTGAATGTCTTGAATCTGCTGTCCCAGCAGGGAGTCGTGGCCGCTGTTTATAGTGTTTGCTGATGGCTTTCAGGTTGGGATAAGGTTTGCTGTCGATGCAGAGCTGTCTAAGGGTGCGCAGTTCTGCTTCTATTGTATGGAATTTTGCTTGTTTACTAGATACTTAGGGATTCATTAAACTTAAAGACAGTTTTGAAATGCAGAGAGGTCCTTTTGGGCTGGGGTTAGCACCCAAAGGCAGCTCAGGGTCGTGGCTCTCTCTGCTCTGGGTGGGCGGGTGGCCCTGAGCTCCCATCACCTCTTGCGATCAGGCCTCAGCAACAGCCTCTCCTGGAGCTTTCCGGAAGCCGCCTGGCCACCACCGAGGCTGTCATTCCCATTAATGCTATAGGCAGGCACCATGGCCACAATTTCACAGTCATCTCAGCTGGAAAAGCTGGCCCAGGGCATCACACGCGGTGAAAATCATGACCTCAGAAAAGCACGGTGAGGAATATGGTGGCAGCTGGCTCAGCTCTGGAGTTTGGGCCTCGGGCAAGATGCTGGCTGCTTCCTCCCTTACCCCGCTAAGCATGGCGGGCGCCTCGTGCCCAGGTCACAGCCGAGTGCCCTTGTGCCTATTTCCCCAGCTGAAAAATGGGGCTACTGCTATGGGACTTCTTTCTAGGGTCAAAATCTCAGGGCACCTTAGTGTGGATCCAGCAGGAAGATACCTGTCACTCCCGGGTGCCGGGCCTGGAGTGCTCCCTCTGGTCTGCTCCTGGGAGGAGGCTGTGCACATGCAGCCAGAAGCGCCCTCTGTGCACCACCCCTGTGGCCTGGCAGGGCAGCCTTGCTCCCGCCA
Source organism: Talpa europaea (assembly GCF_964194135.1). Lineage (NCBI taxonomy): Eukaryota > Metazoa > Chordata > Mammalia > Eulipotyphla > Talpidae > Talpa > Talpa europaea. The sequence continues at coordinate 6,297,381 of NC_140078.1, read as the reverse complement.
AGTCACACTCCAGGTATGTTGGCCGCAGAGCAGGACTTGAAGCTAGGCCTCTGACCACAGGGCCAGGCTTGGGCAGTGGGGTGGTGGGGGTGGGGGACAGATGAGGCCCTCGCCAGGGACACGAGACACAGGGAGCGCCAAAAACGCCTTCACCAAGATGAATGCTATTCAAGCGCAATATTTCAAAAATCAAAATCAATGCAAAAAGACTCCATGGCAAGTATCCACAAGGCACAATATCAAAATTTTAAACAAAAACAGGACCCGTCTGACTAATCAGACTCTTGCTCAGACTCCGGTCCTGCTCGACGCAGGCTGTAGCTGCCCCCATGTTGGCTGAGCGCCCCCCCTTTCTGGGGGCCCTTTTTGGGGGCCCTAGGGCTGTGGCTGCCTCATCTGTGCCACCTCCTCTGTAAATGGGAACAGGAGCTGTGGCTGCCTGCTCATCAGACGCGCAGGCCTGAGCTCACCTCCAGAACTGGGAGTGAGACCAGCCCCACCCGCTCACACAGTGACAGCTGGGATGGGAGAGCACCCCCCCCCCCAAATGCTGGAGTACTGTTTCAATTCCAAAAGAGAGAATTAGATGTTAAAGAGGCAAAAGGACAGATTGTACTGGAAGGGGTGGGGGTGGGGCGCCTGCTCCAAAAGAGTCGCTCTGATGAGAGACAGGCTGGGGCAGAGCTGGCTGTGGCCACAGGCCCTGCCCAATGTCTGGGCTGGCACAGGCCTCAGAGACAGAGGGCACCTGGGCATTTTTCCGGGCCTGTTTCCCCAGACTCACCTATTTCTGTTCAAGAATGTTCAATTCTGGTTACGTTCCTCTTCTTTTGACAAAGAAATCTTGCTATGTTTCAGGCCAATCCATTATAATTCCAACCTTTTGACCAGACCTGTCTGTTTTGTTTAACAATGAAGAGGTGTGTGCCTCAGGCCCTCCCCCTGGTACACTTTGAGGGGAAGAAAGCAGCAGGATGAAGAGATCCCTGTTTCCTGGGGAAGGAGCCCAGTGAGGTGTTATGGGGGGCTTGGGGCAAATATCCAGCAGAGTTGAGAATGTTTTGTTGTACAGTATAGTGAGAAGTTTCTTCTAGAATGTTGCTTATGGGATATTCCTATGAGGGCAGAGTGGGTGCTTGGGAGGCAGAGCTTCACTGGCAAGGATAGCAAGGGACATGTTGCATTTCCCCCAGTGGTCTGCAGGAGCTGAGGAGCAGCTGCACCTGGGCAGAGTCTGTGCTCTCCAGTTTGCCACAGTCCTCACAACTCCCTATTGTGTACATCCTGTGTGCTTTCCTCAATTGTATTACCTGTCTTGCTAGTGCAGAATTAATGTGTTCTCACATCAAGATTAAACATTGTGCATCCTAGGATCAGAGTATCTGAAAACAAGACAGGAACAGGGAATCCATTAGCTTTCAGGTCCCCCAGATCAGCCCTTAGGTTCAGCAAATACTCACTTTCTTCCTATTTCCCCAAGCCTCTACCAAAGGAGTATATTCCCAGCCCCCATGATGTTGGGCTTCACATGCTTTGTTGTGGTCAGTGGGATGTGGGTGAAAGTGACAGTGTGCCAGTTCTGACCCTAGATCTAAGTGGCAGTACGTGTTTCCATTTGCCCTTTTGGAAGCTTCTGTTCCATTGAGCTGTGTGTCTCCTATTATGCTAATACCATACTGTTTTAATTACTGTTGCTTTATAATAGATTTAACATTGGCTAACATGTTACCTCCATTTTTCTTCTTCATTTTCTTCCTAGAAAGTGGCCCCTTTTCCAAAATGATTCCTGGTAATCTAGTAATCACATCTATGTTCCTCTATGCTCCTAAACAGGGTCCCTGTAATATGCACACATAATATCTAAGTCCTCCACAGTAACAAGTTTGTACAGGGAAACAGAAGTTACCACAACACAAACATATTCATAAACAGGCTGAGCACTTATAAATTAGCTTCTAATTAAACATTCTTCCCTGTTTCACACCACTTGTCTGTTCCCATCTATTCAATTTTGTTAGTCAAGTTTTTCCTGAAAGTTGGATGTCACACACACCAGACAATACTGTATCAATTACAAAGTAAAATGGGAAATACTGCCAAAGATGTAGGGTTTCATGAAACTGATAAGAGTGAGGTTAAACTGCAGGTGCTCCTCACGTGTTTATACTTCACTTTATGGCACTCCATAGAAAACGTGTTCTTCACAAGACCCTCCACCAGCAAAAAGATAAGGACTTGCTGAAGGTTCAGATGATAGTTAGCATAGTTTAGCAATAAATTATTTTTAAATTAAGGTATGTACTTTGTTGTTTTGACAATGCCATTGCATGCTTAGTACAACAGAGTGCAAATATTTTTTTATGCACTGGGACACAGTGGTCTTGAACTGAACCCCCAGCATCTTTGAGGGGTGCCTATACTCAGTTTCTATCTAATGCCTCCACAAACCTGGACTTAGTGGAGCTGTCTTTTTAAAAATCAAAGGGAAAAACATTGATAAAAGATAATGATGGAATTTACTGCCTCGAACCATCAAAGTTTCAGATTGTCCTTTGGGAAGATTTAGCCAGCTTTGAGAAGATACTTCATAACATGATTTAAACATCAAATCTTAAAGATTGTTGTTTGTGTTGTGCTAGCAAAAAAGAAAAAGTGTGGGGAAAATTACTCCCAAAGAAAATGATCCACGCTGTAGCCATTCATTCTGTCCATCACGCTAATTTAGCTCATAATTTTAATTATAACTTACAGATTTCAAAGGTTTTTAAACTGTTTTCTTAATTTTCTATTGCATGCTTCAAATGAGGCATAACATTTGTTGTTGTTGGTACTTACTACAAAATTTAGAACCGTGATTTAAGAATCATCTCCTACAGAAACCATCTTCCTGGTGTCAGTTTCCTCAAATAAGAAGAAGCTCGAGCACTTTCCAGTTCTTGCGTCAGCAGTGGGGTCCACCAGAGCAGTGGGGTCCACCAGAGCTCTCACCACGCAGTAGCCAGCACGCCGCCCCCAAGGGAGGTCGGGCTTGAGTAAGCCAGCTGGGAGCTGGTACCTGGGACTCAGTGAGCGAGCCCGGCACCCACACCTTAACACCACCTCCTTTCACAAAAAATCAACACATGACATCTGACAGCGCAGACTGAGCACGCAGGCTGGCACCTGGGGCATGCGGTTGCTTGGAGTTAAACAACCAGCACCCCATCCAGAGATGGAACATCTCCCATCAATCAAACACCCCCTTGTGCTTCTTTGGGGTCCACTGGCACCCCTCCTGCCTCAGACAACCAATGCTCTGACCTCTTTTGCTACAGGTGCATTTTGCTTTTCATGTCAACAGGATCCTAAGAGCCCACTCTCTTCCATGCCGGCCTCTCACTTCATCCCTTCTCGACCCCGAGTGCTACTCCATCTGTGGGAAAAGAGAGTCACTCCATCTTGGGGAGGGTGGGGAGTGTGCAAGAGCTCTCGCTGGGTCATCTAGGGAGTAGAGATGACACAGTCGCTCTGAAGGAAACGCTGGCTGCTCCTCGTGGCCTTAAGCATGCACGTGCCCCAGACCAGCACCCCGACTCCTCGGCTTTCCCCAAAAGACTTGAAAACATGCTCAGAGCAGTGTTATTTGTAGGAGCTCCCAGATGGGAACCCACCCCATCGCTGTTGGGGTCCAGTCTGTTGGGGTCTTCTGGTGAGAGAAGCCTCACCAGAAGTCTGCACCTTCCCTGGGATAGGGCAGTTAAAGAGCAGAGGGCAGAGGCGGACTCTGCAGTGGGCAGAGCGGCAGGGCCAGGAGCGCCGAGGCCCGGGTGGGGAGAGCAGGAGGCCCAGTTCGTCCCCGGGGAGCTGGTCAGCGGGCAGGCATGGGCCAGGCCTGGAGGGTGAGGGCTGCTGGGTGGGTGCTCCTGACCTACACCCCATCTGCTTGCATCCTGCCACAGCAGCCTCCTGGCCCCTGCAGAGACAGGGCCCTGCTGGGGTTCAGTGTCCCGCCAGCGCCCCCTGCTGACGAGGCCGGGCGTGCAGCCACTGGCCCGGGAGGGGTGTCCAGGGCGGGGTCGAGAGCGGGGCTAAGAGGAGCCGGCTGGATGCTGAGGCAGCCCCACAAGGTGAGGGCTGCGAGCACTGTGGCCTGTCCCTTCGGCCCTCTGGGCCTGCGGTGCTTCTGTTCCTCTGGCCCAGGATGTAAACTAGGGGGTGGGTGTGAGGAGGCGGGAGGGTGGCGCTGGGCCTAGGTGACCGGTTCTGGAGTCAGAGCGCACTGGCTTTCATTCCTGCCTCTGTGTGGATCAGCTGAGCGGCCTTGGGAAAGTCACTCAACCTCTCTGTGTTGCCTCATCTTACTGTGGGGCCCCTAACCGTGCTTGCTCCCTCCTGTGGTTGTGCGGGTGGGGTGATGAAAGCGGGCGCCAGAAGCTGTACCAGTATCCCACTTTAAGGGCGAAGAAACTGGTGCAGAGAGGGTGGCTGTCTTCCTGAGGTCACACAGCTCGGGAGTGATGTCGCTAGTGATGGCCCCAGGGTCTGTCTTTGTCATCACAGGCCCCCTGCATGGGGCAGACCTGTGTCCAGGCCCCACGGAGGCCAGAAGTAAACCTTTCCTGGAGACACGTGTGGAGTCTGAGGGTGGGGGAGCTGCCCGCCAGGGTCCTGCCTGTCTGAGGAGGTGTGGGTGGCTCAGAGCCAGGGGCCCTGTGGTGACAGCCCCTAGCCGCCTGGGCAACTCCTCTGGCCACCCATGAGACACTGGTCATGTCCATGACGTGCCTCTGTGACCAGTGTCACCTTCACCTCAGCTTGTAGCATCCAGAGTAAGGGAGTAGGGGTTGTCTGTTGCACTGGTTTGCTTCTGGTTAATTTTTGTTTGCCCATTTTGGGGGGACATTTTGCTCCCGTTTTGTGCCCCAGTATCTTGAGCAAATGGTGGTCAAGAATTTTGTATTTGCAAAGAGCAGAAACCTATCTACTCAAGGGAGCAAAAGGGAAATGTGCAAGAGAGGAAAGAAAGGAATTCGAGAGCAGGTCCTGGCTGGGCCATAGCAGATTTAGAGGGTCAGCGGGTCCCTGAAGTTTAGAACATTCCAGGAGGGAAGGGTGGTGTCCCGGCCTGTCTCCCTGGGACTGAAAAGCCGTGCTCGCACGGTCATACCGTGGCCAGACCCAGCCATGGGGCATCCCTGCTGTGGGGGAGACCTGGGAGGGAGCGCCCCACATGGGGGGCCGCGGGCTGCTGGGTGGTGCCAGATCTCACAGGCTGGGCGAGTTGTCCCAGGGCTGTAACAAATTAGGGCTCAAGGCCAAGAAGGAGAGGCTGAGGCTTTGGGTCTAGTGGGGAAGAAACTTCAGCTCAAGGAGCACAGCTGTCCATCAGAGGCCTGTCCCAAGCACACCCTGACCCCCACCGTTGTCAGGCGGGAAGTTCCAGGTCAGACTCCAATGTCAAAGGCATCCTCCAGGTCTCTCCAGAGGGTCCTAAGGGGCAGGTGGGCAGGAGCCAGGCCTGAGTTAGGAGGGGCAAGCGCGCCCTCTGGTGGCCGATGGAGGTGAGTCCAGCGTCCTGGGAACCGGGAGCCAGAAGCTGGAGTGGGCAGAGGAGCTGGGCAGGGAAGGGGCCGGGGCACTGGCAAGAGCCACAGCATACCGGGCACTTGCAGTGCGCCTTCTGTGCGCTTTGCAGACATTAACTTGTCCTCCCCAAAGCCATCCATGCTTCCATTCTCCTGAAAAGGTCATCGGCCCTGTATCCCAGGCCGGGAGTTGAGCCTGCGTTTTCTAGCGGGTGGATTTGGCGACAGTGGAACACACCCTAGATATTACATCTGAGGGCCATGAATTTCATCTCTTATCAAAAGAACCTCCAGGGAGACTTCTTTCCCCGGGGACTTAGGGGTCTGTTCGTGGAGCTTGGAAACCCCTGGAATGGGATGTGAATTGCCAGGTGACTCTGCACGTTTCCCTGGGTTGGGGCCCAGCAGAGTCCAAGAGCCTGTTTCCTATTATTTTGATGTCCTGTTTAGACTTTTGGGGGCGCGTAGGGATAGAGTTGATTAAAGAGTGTCACAAAAGCTTGTCTGTGCTCTAATTGACTTGTGATGATCCTAGATTTTGCATAAACCAGCTTTTATTTAGCTCTGGCAATATCTTGATTTTGACACTTCATCAGGGCCTCCCTGTGAGGTTGAGGAAGGTCAAAGTCACCTCCTTATTTAAAATTAAAATGAAAATTGAAAAGGAATGCAGCAACTGTGGTAGGTTTTAAATATGTGTATTTAATAGAGTAATTTCACCCCAAGTTTAATGCTTATTCATCTACGTTCATGTACAGATAATGTCAGAAGTCTAACGGGGAGGATTCTATGAATAAACAGCCCAGCCCCAGCTGCCCTCCTGGCTGCAGCCCATCCCCGCTCTGTAAAGGGCACAAGTCGTGAGCTCGTCAGCCCCGGACTGGAGCAGGGATTACAGAGCATCCCGCCACCTCCCAGTTGCCTCCTGGGGAAGCTGCTCTTCAAACAAGCTGGTTTCTGGGGTCAGGTGGGATCCTGGGGGGGGGGGGGTGAGAATGAGGATAGGGAAACCTCTCACCTCCCTAGGTTGAATTCTTCACCCTCTGGCCTCAGGTCAACCCTAAGCACCCAACCCCTACTGGAAGGGCTGCCCCAAAACTCCTTCCTAAACAAGAAATGGCTGTGAGCACCCCTCATTTGGGTAATAGTGGAGAGCTTGGGCGTTGGGTTGCTTTCTGTTCCTGCCGGTTGAGACAATGTGACCTTGGCTTAGCCTTTTTGAACTTTGATTCTTACCCTTCAGGTTAGGTTGATAATTGCTTCTCCCCAGGCAGCCGTGGGAGGGGTGGGGTTCATTGAGTGCAGGCACCTGAGCGCTGGGGTCTCCCTGGCTCTTGGGCCTCAGGTCGTCCTGTGGGAGGGGGACGGACAGGACATCAGGATTTGGAGAGATCAGCGCAGGGGTGGGGGGACATAGGGCAGGGCTGCTGATCTCACGCTGTTGCGGGAGGAGGACCCCGGGGGTCCCTACTAGGGTGTCAGCAGCACAAAGCTCTCCCGACACGGTGATGCAGGTAATGAGGACCCATTTTGTAGGAAAGCAAGGCCCCGGCTAGCTCAGGTCAAGCCAGAGGCCACATGGACAGCCAGGGGCAGAGCAGGAGGGCCCATGCCTGACCCCGGAGCCTCAGGGCCGGCTGGGCAGAGCGAGCAGGGAGCCTGTCCTGGGGCAGGCGGGACACTTGTGAGGCCCCACAACCATTCCCCAGGGAGCCGTGTGACTGGCCAGGAAGCGGGTGTGGGAACAGAGTGGGCGATCCTAAAAGTCCATTTTAGGGAAGGCAGGGAGAGGCAGCAGTTGTAAACAGAGGCAAGATCTAATTTGATTTGCGCCGTGAACTCCGCCCTTGGCGATCTGGAAAGCCTGTTTCTAGCTCCCAGCCCCCCAGCCGGTGGGAAGCCCCCAGCCTGCCCCCATCCCGGCACCCCCGGTGGGTGTTGTCTGGGGCACCTCTCAGCCACAGCCTCGCGCCCACCAGCGCGGCTCTGCTTGGAGATGGTCTCCTGTCACACCTCCAGGGAGGCAGGACCGTGGTCACCCTCACACGGCACCCCGGGGCCTCTCCATGGCAGAGCAGGCTGGGGCGGGGGCGGGGGCAGGGCAGGGTCTGTACACCCCAGGACAGTGCGCACCCCTGTCTCTAAAGGTTCCTGGCCATTTCCCAGTGCCAGCTCTGCTCCCTAGTGCCTCCCATCTCCCTCCTCCTTCCCTGCCTGCCTCCCTCTTGGCAGCTTTTCTGCCTTCGGATTCCTCTTCACCCTGGCACAGGGCCTTGCTGTACATGCTCACCAGTCTGACTTCCAGGCCCTGCACCAGCAGCTGTGCAAACACATCCCTGGGGGCACCAGGTCCCGTCCAGGAGTCTGCAGACCAGAGCCCAGGACTGAATCCAGCCCCCAGCCTGTTTTTGTAAATAAAGTTTTACTGCAGCGTGCCACGCCCGGGGGCTGGTGTCCCTGTCCTGCTGCGGAGTGGAGCAGCGGGGTAGGTGCCTCGTGGTCCACAAGCCTGAAATATCTACTCCGTGCCTTTGTAATTGGACGTTTTCATGCAGCACCTGGAATGTGTGAGGGGCTGGTTCAGGGTCCACATCATGACCCTGCCAGTAACCTGATGCTGCAGCTTTAACAAGCTGACTTAGCCCGGCTAATGAGCAGGTTGGCCTGGCCCTGGAGGCACAGTGGTGCCAATAACTCCTGACTACTCTGGAAAAGCTTGAAATGAAGTAGGGGAGCCCATCGGGCACCATTCAAGAGGCCCAGAGGAGGGCAGGTCTGTCCCGGAGGGCAGCCCTGCAGCACCCCGCCTCCCCCAATCCAGCCCCAGCTGGGTGGCCAGTGGAGGCCCTGCAGGAGGGACCAGATGCTGGGGCTTGTCTGGCTCCAGAAGCACCTGGGCCCAAAATTGCCATGCTTTTCAGTTTTTTGCTAAAAGCTACATGTGTGGATTTTGTGTGAATCCTGCCCGTTTGTGAATATCAGAGCTCATTTCCCCGTGGCTCCGTCGATTGTTTTCAGCAACCTAGACTGAGAGTTTGAGACCCAGGGACAGAAGGTCAGTGACACGCTCCCTGGTTTGAGAGATCAGCGACTCTGAAGCAGCCCCCGTGGGGAGCACACTTGTACATACACGTATCCGGTCTGCCCCACCCAGGCACCTGGGCCGGGGGACAGCACAGGCGCCCCAGCAAAACCTCATGGGCAGCAGCAGTGACAGGGACGCTTGGGGACTGTGCAGGTGCTTGTCAACAGGAGGATGGAGCAACGCCTCGCGACATAGTGAGCCACAGCTCCATTTATTAACCTGGACAAACTTCAAAACACTCTTTCAGAAGGAGAAAAGCATAGTATTTTATTAATACCAAACTTTACACGTGGAAAGCAATAGCGTGGATGTGCTTACCCAAAGCCACACACCCCGAGTGGCAGGAGTCGAAATCAAGGCCAAGGAGGGGGGAGGTGAAAGGTTATTCCCTGGCTCGGATTTCATCTCTCATGTTTGTTTCTTAAAAATTAAGCTGTGGACACAGGCGTGGCCTCCGGGCACCGATAGCAGACACTCTAAATCTGAGGCTGGCTTCTCGCTGTGAAAAGTCCTCGAGCGAATCACATATGACTTGCATTTTCTGCACATATGTGATTTCTCAATAAAACTATATTCAATAACTGAAGTCACGTTCACGAAGCAGACTGGATCTGAGCTGGGTAGTAGAGCCATGTGTGCCTGGTATATGATTCTCTGCTCTTTTGTGTGGCTTGAAATAGTTCACATTGAAATTCTACGGGCCTATAAATGCGTGCCAGTGCAAGTTGACATCAGTTTTTCTCTCTGCAGCTGCCTGACTGGTGGCCGCAGGGCTGCCCGATGAAGGCAGGACGGTCACACGCTCAGGCTTCAGAGTAAAACACATCTGTCACCTCGAGCCTCGCTCTACCTCCCTGAGCTTCAGCTTCTTCACCTGTAAAATGGGCAGGATAACATGGGCCTCGCAGCTCTGCCTCTAGGCTCATAGTACCCAGTCCTGACAGACCTGCAAGTCTCAGGCCTGTGTGAACAGAAGAAAAGAGCTGGGAACAGAAAGTGATGGCGTGGGGCAGGGAGAGTCCAGGGGGACCTCCTAGCTAAGTCAGCCTGCAAGGAACCTGTAGGCTGATCTCTGGGAGCAGATTCCTCCCTCACCTTCTGTCTCAGCCTTGGAATTAGCACAGGCCGAACACTGTCCCTCTGCACACACATACACAACCACATACACCACACACACACAATGCCAGACACACACCACACACGTATGCACACCAGAGCCCACCCACATGCACCTACACACCACACACATACACAACTACATGCACGCAACACACAGCCACATGCATGCACATGCATGCCACACACAGCACAGCACATAGAAGTCACACACAAACCACAAACACCACACACATGGTGGCACATACACGTCACACACCCCCACACATACTCGCTCACCACACCACACACACACGCTACACACACCCCACACCATATGCACACACACCCCCGGGACTGCTAGGTGGGTGAACGTGTTCACTGGAGAGTGAGTGTGGAGGCTGCTCTCTGTGCTTGTCAGGAGGAAAGATAATGTGGTTCTGCCGGGGTGGGGGCCAGGGGTGGTCACTTCTCCAAGTCTAGATGTTTTTGAAGGTTACGACTAGCAGGTGGTGCTGGCATCTGGTGGCTTGAAGCCAGCGGCGCAGCTACCCCTGCCATGCCAGGACAGCCCCGCAGCAAGGCGCTGCTCCACAATGGCGGCCGTGCCGAGACTGAGCCCTGGGAGAGGGCAGAGGGCGAGGGTGGCAGCGCTGGCAGAGCGGACTTGTGGTGAGCGCTGTGGGTTGAACCACGTTCTCAAGGCCAGTTCCTCTGGAGAGAGGCCCTGCCCACACTGTTTCTCCCAGGGCCTGCGTGGTGACCACACACCCGGCCGGGACTGGCCGCCACAGCGCAGAGCTGGCTCTCGGGCCCTTCGGAGAGCACGTGTGGACGCTCGCCTGGGCTTTCCCACCCCCTAATCACTGATTTGCAAACTCAGATTGGGCATCTCCTGGCTTGGGGGGGGACCACGCTGCATTCCCAGTGTGTGCCCACGTTCACGCTGACTGATGTTACAACTTGCATGGACTTGGAGTATAAGCTGTGACGCTGAGGCGTAGCTGGCAGGGGCCACGGCCGTCTTCTGTGGCTGCAGTGACAAGTGCTGGCGCCTTAGTGGTGCAGCAGCTATTCAACACCTGTCCGGTAGCGCCCAGTACTGTGGGTCAGAAGCCAGGGCCTCGGCGGGGGGCTCGGGCTGCATGGACGTCAGCTGGGCTGGGCTCTTCTCTGGAGGCGGGGGATGAATCTGCTCCCAGCCTCATTCAGCTTGTGGCCAGAGTCAGTTCCTTGCGGGTGTAGGACCGAGATCCCTCTATCCTTGCTGGGTGTCATTTGGGGGCCACTCTGCTACAAGCCCCCCGTTTCCTTGCCAAACAGCCCCTCCATCCACCACAGCACACCGAGTCCCTCTCACACCTCAGTGGTCTGGTTCCTCACCTGCCATCAGGCAGAGAACATTCTCTGCTTTTTCTCCAGCTCCTATGATTAGATTGGGCCACCTGGATAATCTTGCTTAAGGCCAACGGTGAGACAGAGCATTCTGGAACCGCCGTCTCATCCTACTCACAGACCCAAGCCATCCAGGCAGACATCCTGGGCCATTTCTAGATTTCTGCCCTTTACCGTCCTGAAGAATAGTCAGGTCTCGCCTGGTCCTGACCCTCAATGACCAGCTTATGAACCGCGGTGGCAGACGAGCCAGGAAGAGCCCGTCACCTCACTGTGCTCTGGCGCTTTGTGTTGACCGAAGAGTGGCACAGGCTGTGCCTGATCAGCGCCTGCTGTGGTCACTGGCTGGAGAGACCGTTCACCCCACGATGTGAGAGTGCAGCTCGGAGGCCCCGGAGACCACACCGCTAGTGAGAAACTTGAACTCGGGCCTGAGACCCTGGAGGTCAGAGCCACCGGCTGACCCGCCCCAGGCCCGAGTTCCCGGGGTCCAGCTGTCGGGACAGCCGGCTCTGGGCACACTGAGATCAGCTGCTGTGCTGTCCTCATCGCGGCCACACTCTGCTGAATCCAGTGTTGTTTCATCCGGTCCTCCCAGAAACGCACCCGAAAGGGTAGGCGTTATCGCCATTTTCCAGAAGGAAGTAAAATAAAACCAAGCCAGCATCAGCCACACAGAAAGGGGCGGGGCGGATTCGAACCCAAGTCTCTGATTGCGTCACCAGGGGCCCCCAGCTCCGGCCTGCGCTTCTTAACGGCTTTGAGCCGCTGTCGTCCGAGTGTGGCCCGTTCGTCACCCCCGCGCTCGCTGATTTGGTTCCTCTGGAAGAAATGGCAGGACTCAGAAAACGGCCCTTAAGGCTCAGGGGCCTCACTCTATGCTGGAGCTTTAGCCCCTGTAGCCAAAAACTCTCGTTTGGGGGAGGTGTCAGAGGGTGTGTGCTTGCGTGTGTGCGTGTGCGTGTGCGTGTGTTACAGAATAGAGCTGAAATACTGTCTGCTCAGAGGGGTGTGGAGCATTTGCTGCTGTTTCCTTGGTTACATGTTCTAGGGCACTCGAGAAGGTTCTGCCTAGTTGCAGAAGTTTATGATTTTATAAATCTTTAACTTTAAACCCCTCCACTCAAAAATCCATAGAGCTGGAAATTGAATTGTCTGTAGCAAGTCAGCTCGCAGCTCATTCCTCTCCCCAACCACCAAACCCACCTTCGCCGGCGCCAGAAATAAAAGAGCCGGGGTTTGGTGGGCAGACGGGGAGGCCTCCCACAGACACGCCGGCCTCGCGGGGTTGCCCTCACACCCCGTCTCGGACACCCGCTGCGGTGATGTCATGCCGGCCACAGCGTGGAACTCCCCTCCGTGGCGTCTGTGGTGGCTGCAGGGCCCAGAAGTGTCTCCCTTCCTGGGGCGTCCTGATGAAGTCAGATTTCCTGGGCTGTGGACCAGGTGCCATAATTGCTTTGTGAATTGGCAGATGCAAAATAAACATTTCTGGAGCCTGAAGTACACGCAACCCTCTGGGGTGGAGGGGGCAGGAGTGAGCCCTGCTGCGGGCGCTGGGCATTTGAGGGGTACCAAGTCCACCAAGGCCGCTGCTTTGCCGGGAGGGCACGGAGCCACAGGAAGCCCGGCAGGGCCAAAGGTGGGGCGTCTGGCTCTACCTGACTTTGGGGGAAGGCGAGGATGAGGCATCTGGGACTGGGGGCCAGCCTGGGTCCCTTGTGGGGTGTGGGTTTTCCATACTCACCCAGAAAGCAGATATGGCAATTGGAGGGTCCCTGCCAGGCCTAGCAATGAGTCACTTTTTCCACCACCTCCTTCCTCCCTGCCACGTCTGCGCTCTCAGGCTGTGGTTGTTGTGGAGCGAGAGCAGGGTCTGCCCTCTGGGAACAGGCAAGCCTGAGTCTTGGGAAACCTGTGTCCTCCCTGGTGCAGGGTTCAAGGAGGGGGTTCAGACACCCCACCCCCAACAGAGAGTTATAGTTGCACAAGAACTGGCCTCCTTTCACAAAAAGAGTGAAATTCAAATTCAGATGGCCACAAGGCACAGTATGTGAGCTCTGCCTAGCACCCCCACTGCCTACCTTCTGGAAGATTTGGCCTCAAAAATTCACCCCTCACACGGTGCTTGCCCTGGCTGTGTCCTCTGCCCCAAATGTTGGTCTCAGCGCTTTACCCATTATCACCTCCTCAAGGAAGCCCTCCATGATCTCTCTATGTAAAATACTATCCCCAGGACTTTATTCTATCCCTCATACTTTGTTTTTTCCCCACAGCCTTTGGAACTGCCTGGTGTGCTACCTTCCATTTGGTTATTTACTGACGGCCCGTCTTCCCCGCTAAAGCTCCGTGAGGCAGCTTTTTTACCTGCCTAGTTCACTACCGTGTCCTCATGCCTGTAAGAAGGAAGGCAGAGTGGGTGCTCCACAGAGAGAGGACGAAGTGCCAATGAGTGTTGGACATGCGTCACAGCAGAGACTGAACCATGGAGGTAAGCTGGACTGGGGTGCAGATTAGAAAAGTGTGCTGGGGTGCAGGTAGAGCCGTGCTCACTCTGGGTTGGAGAAATTGCGGGGGGCGGGGCACATCATGAAACACCTGGAATCATTGTTCTGCTGCCCAGGGAAGGTGATAGTCTATGAAACTTATCCATGGCAGGAGAGAAGCGGGGAGAGGCAGGGCTCTGGAATCTGACAGCTCAGCTTTGACCCCAGACTTTCTCGCTACCCACTGTGTGCCCGTGAGCAAGTTGGGAGACTCTCCATCTGTTTCCACATCTGACCCCGGGAGCTTAGGATAGTGTCCACCTTGCAGAGGCCTGGGGTGGGCCTGAGGAGAGCCTCCAGCTAACGCGCCTGTGTCTGCAGGTTCTCGGCCTATGTATGATGAAGGTCAGCTTTGAAGGTTCTCTTGGGGGACTGTCTTAGCCCATTCAGGCTGCTATGAAATATACCCTAGACCAGGTGACTTTGAAACCACTTACTTCTCACAGTTCTGGAAGCTGGGAAGTCCAAGATCGAGGTGCTGGCAGCTTTGATGTCGGGGAGAGCCCACTTCCCAGTTCCTGGATGGTTCTCCCTGTGGCCTCTCATGGTGCGAGGGGGAGGAGCTCCCTGAGGTCTCTTATAAGGGCACTAATCCTAATCCAGAGAGCGCCACCCTCACAACCTAGACTTGGTCTCTCCTGTCAACGGGGACACCCATCACCTGTGGCTGCCTGTAAAGGAACTTGCATGACTTGACCAAGGCAGGCCTTGCACAGCACAGACCTCGTAGCCCCGGATGGAGGTGAGGGGGCTGGACCGCTCCGGAAGGAGGGGACTCAGATATCCCACCTTGCGCCTTAAGATTTAAAGTCAGGAAGTGTCAGGGTAGAGTGTGAGCTCCCACCTCTCACCCAGTGGAGTGAAAGGCCAGAAACCTGTGTGGGAAGCCGTCAGGAAGGCAGGAGCATCTGGCTGAATTCCAAACCCAGGTGTGCTTGGGGAGAGCTGCTGCCCTGCTGGCCTGATGCAGCTGGGTCTGGGGTGCAGGGCTGATCATGACCTGGAGCGTCGGAGCCAGGCACGCAGCCTGCACACAACTGTGTCCCCCAAGTGGCAGTGAGACCTGGGGGTACACCTCATGGCCAGGTCTGCTGTGAGGGGCCAGGACTTTGGGCAAGTAAATCCCAGAGTTCTTGGACAGAGGAATGGTGAAGCGGTAAGAGGCTCTAACAGAGGTGTTAGATTCTTGCTCACGAGGCTCAGTTTCTTTATTGACACATGAAAAGAATGGGGGAGTGTTTGGATTCTTCATGGATAGCAAAGGTGATAGAATAAACAGAACTCAGCAAACTTTTATTAAAGACCCACATAATAAATATTTTAGACGTGTGGGAACATATGGCTCTGTCCCAACTAATACACTGCTCTGAGAACATGGACACGGCCAGAGTCAGTGAGAGGATAGACATGGTCATGTCCCAATAAAACTTTATTTATAAACCAGCCAGCCAGCTGAGGGCCATGGTTTGCTGACCCCTGGGGTAAAGAGTTGAGGTCAGTCTTTCCACCTTTATAAAACAGAAGATCATTTATGTTTTTGCAAAATGCCCTTCCCTCCCTTGAGTAAATGAAGGCTCATCATTAGGATTGCTAATTGCCTTTCTCCTTTAAATAAACAAATGAGAGTCCCACAGTTAATTGTTCTTTCCTCCCTTGAATCATGGGGCTCCTCAACAGATTTCCTCATTGTTTCTTTGTCTAAACAGAGCGTTGTTTTCCATTATCACTTTCTCCTTTTGCCTGATGGAAGCTCAGCCATGGGCCTCTTATTGTATTCTCATCTTTTGCAAGTTAGACGCAATCCCGTCATTGCAGCACATGTATGTACACACACACGCACGGGCTCAAGAATGCACTCTTTGTGGTCGTAAAAAAGAAGTTGCTCATCTTCTGCTCTGAGAGTCTGGAAAAGTTTATGAAGATCCACTCATATCTATGGCATCGTCCAGCGAGACACATCATTTCCTGGGGAGCGGGCACTGCCCCCCGCCACAGGCCCAAGTTGGCATCAGGATTTTCCACGAGACGGTTCTGGTTCCCCAGCAGCCAACTCGGAGGTGCTCCTGAGCTCCATGCTGCTGCCCGGCCCAGTATCTCAGGGGCAGGTCGGGGGCAAAACCACCCAGTGATAGGAGAAACAGGGTGTGGGTCAAAAACAAAGGGCTTCCCAGGACCCCGTCCCCTCTCCGGGGGGACCTGCTGTTCCCTTGAGAGCCTTTCTTCCTCACTTTGAAGCAGAGCTTTGAAGCCTAGTGTGTAGCTCGCGAAGGTATTTGCTACCTGCTCACAGACGTTTGATAGCGGCATTTGCAAACAGTGGAGCCATAAAACATCTTAGTTTATTATACTTGTGAGTATGTGAAATGGGAATCATTGTAACTAGTGTATGAAGCTTCAGTCAGAGAAAGAGAATCAACAATAAGGATTTTTCGTGTCCTTAGGCAAGTGGGGAGCAAGCACAACAGCCTGTGGGCACCTGTTCCTGGGAATCTGACGCTGGGCAGCAGGGCAGCGGCACGGAGGCGAAGTGGGCGCGAAATGGGGGAGGCAAGGGCCACCTGGAGCCGCCAGGACAAGTGGGACCCCCCCGCCCACGTGACCCCCAGCACCCAGGCATTCTTCCTCCCGGGAGCAACCGGGCACTTGCCTGGGATGCTGAGATGCTGAAAGAGGAGTCGCAGGAGCTGGAAGTTGTCGGCTGCTGCCCGTGCCAACCAGGTGACCCAGCAGAGGAACGTCGATGTGGGGAGCTGCCACAGTGCCCCTGGCACCTCCCTTCCAGCGCAAAAACAGGAGATCTGCCTCTTCCCTTCTGTCTTCCCAAATTTTCACCTAAAATGTCCCCTGTGGCCCCAGCTAACCAGAAACTATTCTGGGAATTCCCACTTAGCTGAATTGACACATTCCAAACCCACCGCAATTATTACATGAAAAAAATTAATGGCAATAAGTGAACTGATGTGGGCTTTTATTAGAAACGTCACTCCCAACTGTCAGTTTCAATGTAGACATGCATAAGAAAAAGTTCTGGGTGAGGCTTAGGGGTGAGACAACCTGGATTCAAATGACTAGAACAAGTTATTGACCCAGAACAAGTTATTTAACTCTCCTGGGACTGCATTGTTTCACGGGTAAAGTGGGGGTTAAAAGCACCTGACGCATCTAGATAATACCGGCAAGACTGAGCACATGCAAAGGTCCTGCGGCAGGAGCTTGAGAGTGTCAAGGGAGGGCTCAGCAGGAGATGCGTGTGGCTGGACCAGGTGATGGCAGGTGATAAGGTCAGAGAGGTGATAAGGGGCCCAGCTGAGGCACAGAGAGCTCGGTGAAAGGGCACCTGGAGTGACTATGGTCCTAGGCACACCTTGGGGCCAGGTGCGGCTCTTCCCGTGCACGTCCTCCTTCAGTCCTCACCCAATGAGACAGACACTGAGACTAGGTCCATCTGCCAGGTGAAGAAGCTGAGGCCCACAGAGGTTTAGTTCTTACCTGAAGCCCACAAGCAGGATGTGGCAGGGTGAGGGTTCAAACCCGGATCTGAGGGCCTCAAACCCATGGTCTTAATTTCCAGTGGGGGTTTGGGGTAGAGGGGCAGGGGAAAGGGCTATGTCTGTCTTCCTGGGGAATCATTGGACTCAGTCTCTTTGTCTGAACTGAGATCCGCGAGGCTGGCACTGCCAGAGAAGAGCATGAACGGTCCGGGCGCTGGCTGAGCACAAACCCTCAGTTCCCACGGAGCTGGAATTCGGGACCGGCCCAGGGTCCTGAGGACCAGCAGGGAAGTGCCAGGGTCTCCAGCCCCAGGGAAGCGGAGCAGCCAAGGCCTACTTGGCAGCCGCATGCCAGCGGACCTGTCTCCCCGCAGACATGAATGGGGGCATGACTCACCGTGGAGCAGCCCTGCGTGGTCTGCCCAGGACGCGCCATCGGCGGGACGGCAGCCCCAGTGTGAGCTGGGCCAGCGAGGCAGCGTCGATGGAAAAATGCTGTGGTGGGGTACACCCTGGCACACTGCGGTGTTCTGTGCTGCCCCAAATTCACCCATGGCCTCCTGCCAATCCAGTGGGATTTGGAACATTGGTTTTTAAAAAACAGCAACCCACAGAGCATTTTGCCAGCAGCCCGGGCCCCAGACGTCGGGCACTGCTGCTTTCTCTCTCCAGGTTAGAGCAACGCTCACTGTCCGTGGCTAAGCGCCGGGTCCTGTCCCCACGTCCACGCTGTTCTGTCACATTTGATCCTCATGGCGATCTTAGGGGTATGCTTTATATTCCCATTTTCTGAGTGATAAAACCGAGGTGCACAGAGGTTAAATAACTTAGATCCTAAAAACCAAGATGCAGAAGGAATTTTTACTGTCGCGTGGCAGTTGTAGGGAGTGCTCAGGACAGCCAAAGTCACATGAGTGAGGGCACTGCAGTTGGGGCATTCTTTGCGGCTGCAGGTTAATCATAGGAGTAGAAATAAACAAGGCAAAACTGGCAAAGGCTCCTACTGCCCTGCTCATTACCCATCTTCCCTTCCTGACTAACACAAACCCAGTTTTATTTAGTGTTGCACTGTGCCTCAGTAGAAGACCCCAATATAGCCTCCTTACAAGCTGTCCAGTCACCAGATGGGCCTTTTAAAAAGGCTCTTAATAAAGAGTTTGCTCAGGCTCTGGGTGAGCCCTTTTGGTCCTTCCTCACTTTGCCTCCTTTTTTCTATAGTTTGCCAATGTAACAGCTGGAGCCCTGGCAGCCACCTTGCACCATGAGGTATCATTGCACATGGAAGCGTGTGCTGAGATGGCTGATCAGGACCCTGGGGTATTAATGGCACCATGACATTGCTGTGACAGCCCTGTACTGCCTTCTACATGACAGGAAAATGAGCCCCACATTTTAGAAGTTGCATTTGGGTTTCCATTATATTCAATTGACACTGAGGTTATATAGCAGTGCTTACTGAGTGTGGCCTTATGCTGGCCACTGAGCTAAAACTGTGTGGCACAATCTCATTTAGCTCTTGAGCTAGGTGGACTTTGGGCCCTGGGAACCTGCATTCAAATCCTTGGTTCTTTCCACTTGGACAAGTGACTCCTTCTCTGTGTGCCTCACTATCTCTCTTTCTAAAATGGGAACAGCAGCAGTGGTGTCTACCACATCAAGTTGTTTAGAGGATTAAGTGAGATGATGCCTATAGCGTGCTAAGACTGTAACCTGGCAGGTAGCAGGTGCTCAGTGAACATCAGCTATTATCCCTATTATAGAGATGAGGAGCCTGGGGTGCAGAGTCCAAGGTTCCCGTGGTGTGGGGAAGGGCAGCAATTTGGATTCAGGTAGGATTGTGTCACTAAAATAAAATAAATGACACATCAGATGATCTCTAGGATTATTCTTGTTTTTAATTCTGTGCATTTAATGCTAACTGTATCCATGAGACAGTGAATATGGAACCAATACACATCACAGCTTTCAGCTAGTGAAGAAACATGCAGTTTAAAAAACACCACTAAGCTTGTTTGTGTGGCCGAGACTGGCAGGGGCCAGGAATGCAATAAACTGACATGAGAGAGTTTCTGTCCTTGGGAGCCCCCAGTATGGTGAGGTAAAGGGGATCATCCACAGGACTCCTACGCAGTAAGGTAACATGTGTTGTGAGGGGATCCCCAAGTTATCTGAGCTCAAAGGAAACATTTCTAACCCAGGAATCAGGGAGGGCTTCCTGGAAGAGGAGACATTGCATTTAGTGATGAATGAAGGTGTGATGCGCTGCTTCTGCCACAGCCCATCATCATCCCTGCCCATCTTGGGTATCCATATCTTTGTGTCACCTTCTCTCCCCAGGTACATGGGCTGGACTTGGGGACTTGCTTCCAAAGAATGAAATACGGCAAAATGGATGGGCTGCCATTTCTAAATGTAGGTTCACAACACTGAGCCGCCCATCTCTCTGGCACTTCCTCCTGCCTGTCCACTCTGCCAGCCACTATGTCCGGCACGTGCATGGAGAGGCCCATGCGGTGAGGAAGGCTTCCGGCCACAGCTTGTAAGGAGCTGAGGTCTCAGTCCAAAGACCCAAGAGGAATGACCCAGGAGAAACAGCCTTCCCCACAAGCATGCGAGTGAGGCTTTGGGGCCACGGCAGCCTGTGAGACCCAGAGTCAGCGGACCCGACTGAGCCGTGCCCTAGAAACAATGAGACAGAAACTTCTGGGACACTGCTACGCTTCAGGGAAGTGTTGTGCAGCAACAGCTAACAGCTGTGGAAGGTAGGAATGAACCCACACGTCAGGAGGGAAAGAGAACAGAGAGCCCCTTCCGGTAGGGGGGCCAGCTGTGCAGGGGCCTAGAGGAAGAGAGAACAGAGCCTGAGCAGAAGCACCCGATCTAGTGGGCTCAGCGCACAGGCGGCAGAGGTCCCCTCCATGCAGGCACAACCTCTACGCGTACACAGGCCCTCCAGGGCCTGGAACATGAAGGACGTGCAAACAGTCGGTACTCGATAAATGTGTTTGTGAGATGTGGTCCAGGGAAGAAACGACAAAGGGGAAGTCTTGTGAGTTCAGGATGGGCAGTGAGGACTGTGGCCTCCTCGCAGAGCCTGGACTGGCCCTTGGCACCTCGGGAGCCTCAACTGGAGTTTCAGCCAGATGGCTGGTCACCGGTGAGAACAACCTGACGGAGGAGTCACACGAGAAGCAACAGCGGAGGAGGAGGCCGGCACAGGCCTGCAGGTGAGAGAGGGCCTGGAGCGGCTGGCTGCCAGGAACCAGAGCTGGGGGCTCTGTTGGAAGTGGAACCCCGGGATGGGCCTTCCCATTGCACAGAAATAACCACACCACAGAAATAACCCGGCCAAAGGCCAGTGTGTCAGCCCAGGGACTGCGGGCAGCGAGGGCTGCCTGCAGCTCCCAGCATGGCGGGTTGAGTGGAGGTGCTGCTTTCAGTGACAGGACGTATTAGGGGCATGACCCTGACCTCTGCAGGCCTCCCTCTTGCTCATCAGTGGGAAATCCCACCCAGTAGGACTCTTGCAAAAATTAAATGAGATGATGGATAAAGACACCGCAATAAGAAAGCAGGATTTCCATGCATGTGTGACTTATAGGAGATAAATGACTTCTACATTATGTAGATAGCTACATTTGAATAATTTTTAAATTTCATCTATATTCTATTTAAACCCCAGAGAAGGAGCCGTTGGGCCTGCCATTGGGGCACCAGGAGAGAGGTTCACATCTGGATTTTTTTTTCCTCCACTCTATCCCTGGAAGAAACAAGTCACTCAAAGGAAATGAGAAATCTCTCGACGAGAACTCACTCTCGCCAGTTGTGGCAATGGCAAATTACATTCTGTTTTTGCTGCCATCTGCAAACGGTACCCTCCTGAGAAACGGCCCCCACCCAAACCAGCACCACCTCTGAAACAGGATGCCACTGGAGCGGCTGTGTTCGGGCCTGCTTGCTTCTTGACATCATTCAGGGTCTGAATGTTCTGTCTCGCCACCCCAGTGTGTGGGGGTCGGGGTTTCGGGTGCTCACGGGAACTGCAGCGTGCCTGTGGGTGCAAGTCATCTCAGCTTTCAGGCCCAACAAGCACACTCACAGCACGGAACCTTCAGGACCTTGACGCAGGCACGCTCCATGCTGGGTGTCCCATGGGTGTCAGGCTAGTTGCTGGGATGCCCTGGAACTCCTGAATCTCAGGATCCTCCAGGTTGCGCCTCATCCTAGTGCCAGATCAGGGGTTCTCAACTGGGAGCACTTGTCAGTGTCCAGAAACATCACTGCTTGTCACACCCATGGGATGGGATGGCGAAGGCTGAGCTGGCACCCAGCAGGGGAGGCAGGGGTGTCGTTAAACCCCCTTCAGCGCACAGGACAACCCCCAACAAAGAACGGCCAGCCCCAAATGCCTGCAGTGCCAAGGTTGAGAAACCGCTCTAGACTTTTTTGTTGGTTGAACAAGTATTGAGCGCCTACTGTATGCCAGGCCACCATCAGCCCGGTAGATAAGATTGTGAAGGAGACCAGTTTAGTTCCACCCCTCAGAGAACATTCTGGTGGAGGAGATGATAAGAAGCTGCATATAAACATGGGGGTTTCCTCAGATAGTCTCAGGTGATGGCGAACACTGTGAGGACAAGGCCACTGTGTCTTTGTACATAGCGGTTTCCCTATAGTTGGCACGGGGCCTGGTGCCAAGTGGGCTCGGTGAGTTTTCACTGATTGGCTGTGAGTGAGAGGACTCAACTCTGCTGTTGGTTAACTAAATGCCTTTGGGCCCAGTTTTCTCTCTGTGCCTCAGTTTCTTCATCTGTCAAATGTTTCTACAGCTCAGGCTAAGAACCCATATTGATAAGTGGCTCTTCCGGCCTGCACTCCTCAGAGGCGCTGCAGGTATACAGCCTTCAAAGCCGGTACATCCAGGCCTGACGGGACCTGACAGTGTCTCCCAAAGGTCCTGGCAGGGGTGTCCGTTGGCAACAGAGTTGTTTTCAATGACGTTTCATTTTTATCAGACCAGAAAAAAATGTGCACACTTTCAGAAGGCCATTTTACTGCTTCTGCTGTGGCTGCTGACCCTTGTCTAATCCTGCTAATCACATATACGCGAGTTAGTTCTGCCTGGCTAGACAATATCAGTTACAGAAACGGCAACAGAGAAAACTGGTTGTTTCTTTTATAGTCATAAAAGGTCAGCCCCAAAGGTATCACCGAAGGCACTGGGGGTTCCTGGGCCGTGTCTCTTCAGCCTGAGCCGTGTCTCTTGAGCTCTCCAGTTGTGCTGAGGATTCATCCGTGGGGCTAGAGAGGGTTCTACATCCCTAGGCCATTCCGGGGCATTTCTCCCAGCTCCCTGGAGTCCTGGGGCCCAGTCTATGGAAAACCTTTAGGAGCCTGCTCCCACCGGGCTCGCTGGCCGCGCGTTACGGCTTCTGCAAATGAGCAGATGAGGGTTTGCAAAACAGCAAGAGGAAGGAGAGAAAAGCAGGAACGGGAGAACAATGGGCATGCCCTGACCCTCTGCCCTTGGCAGAGCAGGCTCTGGACCTTGCAAAACAACTTCTGCCAATTGTTTTGGGCCTGCTGCTAAGAGTGGCCCCCTGCGGGCACCCTGCCTGCTGGGACACTATGATGGTCCGATGGGCAAATCACTTTTCTAAGACGAGGGTCCAGAGCTGGACTCACATCTGGCCTCATGCCTTCCTCCCAAGCCTGGCTCCTCTGGGCGCTTCGGCCACGCTCTGGGTGTTCCTGCACATTTCTCCCTCTGACTCACACGACACTCAATCAGGCCACGAAGGAGCCTCCCGGCAGGATGCCCAAGTAGTGCCAGCCCTGAGATAATGTCATTCCAGATGCCTCATGACTAACTCATGGCCCCTGGGGTGTCCCTTGGGTGGGGAAGGGCTGAGGCCCTGCATCTCGGAAGCTTCAACCCAAGTATCTCTCGAGAGTTTAAGCCCAAGTGTCTCAAGATGATTTATGACGTCATCAGCAGGGGAAAATCCAGGCTCAGGGATCGAGGCAAGGAATGGCTGCCCAGAGGTGGACTGCCACGCTTGACCAAGTAAGGGTGTGGCTTCTGGGGCCTTAGGTACAGTTGACCTTCTGAATAATGTTTGACCTTAGGAAAGCAATGAGTCATGAGGCTCCAGCCCTGGCCCCAGCCGCCGTGAGCCTCAGGGTTGTTTCTGTCCTGAAAACATCTGCTCGGTGGGTGTCAGCCACTTCCGCCAAAGGCAGTGGGCAGCATCTGGGGAGACGCCAACTTCCTGGGAGGACCCTGGACTGATAAAGACCTGGAACTGCAGCTGGGTATTGGCAGCTCTCAGCTTTGGGGCAACCAGCAGACACTGGATTCATCCATGAAAATAAATCTTGTTGACTTTGAGATGAGGGTGCCAGGGAGAAATGGAAGGCAGAGGCGCCGGGAGGGTGGCTGTCTTCTCTCCATTGCAATCGGACCAGCGAACTCATAGGGCTCGAAAACAAACAAACATCAATAACAAATCTCTATCTGGGGCAGGCAGAATAGAGCGCTGGTCTCACAGATAATCTTGAGTTGAACCTCACTAGCTGTGTGACTCTGGGCAAGTTACTCAACCTCTCTAAGCCTTAGTTTCCTCATCTGCAAAACGGAGTTAATCAGACCTACCTTCCAGGATTAAATCAAATCACGCACAGGAATGCTCTGCCCTGCACAAGAAGGAGATAAACAGTACGCAGCATTTGTGATGATGATGTTGTTATAAGGCTGAGTTGGGGCTGCTTGTGGATCACCTGGGTGGTAGCTGGTCACTGAGGAAGACGAGGGGACGCTTGACCCTTGAACAATAGAGGAGGTAGGGGAGCTAATCACCCCTCCCTTAGTAAGTGGAAATCTGCATATGCTTACTGATAACAAGCATATTTTGTCTGTTAGATGTATTTTATATCATATTCTCACAATAGAGTGAGCTCGAGAAAGACAATGCTATTAAGAAAATCATAAGGGAAAAAAATGCATTCATGGCACTGGGCTGTTACTATTGAGAATGGAAGCTGGGGTCATCTGTTGGCAAGATCACTCATCCATCAATACTTCAATATTGTCTTTTTTTTTAAGATTTATTTATTTATTTATACAAGCACTGGGTACAGTCAGAAGCGCAGGAGGATGAGAGGATTCACCAGAGCCAGAGCGGGGAACAGAACAGGCAGACTGATGAAATACACTGCTGAGGGGAGCAGCGGGCGCAGCAGGATAGGTCTGCAGTGCCATGTGGGACCCTCACTGGCAGCCGGAGATCGAACCTGCACTGCAGAGGCTGCGGACAGCTTTGCAGCCCAGCGCTCAACCGCTGCGCCACCAGGGGAGGCTCCTTCAATATTGTCTTATACCAGCCATGTTACCTGTGTCACTCACCCTAGGCAGGGAGGTAATGGTTTCACCTGCAGGGGACAGGGTAGAGTTGGAAAGGAGAGTGGTTGATTACTGGGCTCTTCCTAATACCTATCCCATGCTGCTAATTACTGTGGCTTAATTTCTGGAAAAACTCCCCCTGGGGCCTGGGAGAAAACTGACATAAAATCCAGCTTCTGGGCTTGCTGGTGCTGGCAGGATGAGTCCAAGGAAAGAGAGTTTGTGGGGGCCTAGGGAGAGCCTGGGTGCTGCAGGAATCTCGTGGGGAGGGTATGTGGGTACAGGCAAGCCCAAGCTCTGGGTACACAGTCTGCATGACCTGGGCACCCCCTATGTGCCAAGCCATGGGCCCCAGGGGTGAATATGTGGCCCCAGTGGTACCATGGACAGATGCAGAGGGTGCCCTGTGGACATGTTTAATACATAGTTACATACAAAACTACGTTTGCCTTCTCTGTGTGATCTATGGTGCTAATTTGTTATTGATAGCAAGGATTTTAAGTTCCTTAAAAGTAGATGAATATAAGTGAAATCCATAAGTGGATTTAAATATATATACATTATATATGAGATATAGTCATTACATTTGACAGGTATACTTACATATTTAAATAGGATCCTCTGTTTCCTCTGTGTCAAAGGGCAGCAGACAAGCCAACCTCAGAGGATGTGGCCAGAATCAGTCTCTCACCTCCCTCTAGAAAGTGAGGGCTCAGGCCCCGTGACTGCCGCCACCCACCAGATGAGGAGGAGCGGGTGGCGCTCGGGAGATGTGCGTACAGGTACACATCCCGTAACATCTGCAATGGCAACAACCGAGACCAATCTTGGGATGTCTTCTCGTGGGGTTCACTAAATAAACCACAGCACCATCACGAAGGGGAACACTGATGCTCAGGTCTTGGGTGGGGGCTCATCACTTTGAGCCCCCTTCCTCCTTCCTCTGGCATCCCAGCTTTGCTTAGGCATCAACTCTGCCACCAGCTCTGTCTAACTTGGGGCCAGTAAATATTTTCTAGAAAGGACCAGAAAGGAAATATTCAAGTCTCTGCCTTCCATAGGGTGTTGATCAACCAATCAGCTGGGCTGTCTCGGCGGGGATACAGCGGCATGGGGAGCAAGCAGGTGGGTGCGGCTGGCTCCCAATAACAGTTATTTAGAAAGCCAGACAGTGGGCCCCGCGGGGAGGCAGGGGCATAGTTTGCCCCCTGTGTTCTAAGCCAATCATGAGAGCCCAACCCCCCACCAGGGGTGGGTTCACAAAGCAGTCTGGGGTTGTCAGCCCTGAGCCCAGCCCTGCTGAGGGTCGCTGGTCTCAGCTTTGGTGAAAAATGTCTGGGAGGCACATGTGGCCAGGGCAGGACTCTTGGACAGGGTGAAGAGGGAGCTGTGGATAGGGACTCAGGGCAGGGGGTCAGCCAGCCACAGGGGCGGAAGTGGAGAGGCTTTGTTCCTAAAAGAGGCCCCTGTGCCTGGCGCAGAGCAAGCAGGGGTGGGGAGGACTCGGAGGCAGGCTGAGCTTGGGGATTGGGGGCGCCATGGTCCTAGCAGCCAGAGAAGCCAGCAGAGAACTCACTGGTGGGTTTTGATGAGTTGTCTTGTGTCATGGGCCTAGAAAAACATCCAGAAATTTCCACCGCCCTGGTACCATCGCTGATAGGTGGTAATTACCATGTGCAGATTTCCTACGTGTGTTGAGTAAGAAAAATAAACCAATGTGCTTCGTGGCCACGAGGCTTGTGCAGGTGACAAGCCTCTGCCCTGCCCTGGGCTCTTCCTGCCGTCTTAACATTTTTGTGGGGTTTGTATGTCCTTTTGGAGTTTTATTTACTGGCCCATTTCAGTCTCATAAATCCCCTGTTTTGTTTAGCCCCCACCACTCCCCTCTATGGCCCCTTATCCTCAGCGCCCTCACGGTGTTCAATGTCCACCAGATTTTGTAAATATTTTACTTTATCCAGTTGCCGGCTGTGTCCATGTCCAGCATTTGTTTTTATCATTCTTCCTCGCGTACTGCACATCCCTCCCTAGAACGCCATCTGTGTTGCTGAAAGTGGCCGCGTTTCTCCCTTCCTATGGCTGGACCGCGCTCCAGGTGGGGCTAGACCGTGTCTTCCCTTCCAGGGAACCTGACAGTGGGCTGCGGGGCCGCTTTGCGTCCCAGTGGTTGTAAGTAGCGCCGCAAGGATTTCGTCTTGGAGGTGGGCTCGGAGGTGAGGTCCTCGGGGACCGGGAGCACGGGCCAGGCAGAGCATCCATGCAACACGCACATGCTCTGCTGGGCAGTGTTCCCTGCTCCCCAGGACCTCAGCTCCCCCCCTGCCCGGGAAGGCAGTGAGCCCCAAGCAAGGCAGGGTCAGCACGTCCCTCCTGCGGCTGAGCGGCGGCCGGGGCTGACAGCCTTCCGTGAGGGCCAGAACCAGCCCTGGTGCCCACAGAAAGGCGCAAGGAGCCCTGTCTCGCCCGCCTTCCTCCCCTGCACCATTCTGCCACATCCCCTAGAGTGGTGGCTCCCGAGAAAGGGCATGACCTTCTGAGCTCCTCTCCCTCCCCATCCTTCCTTCTTCAGCAGTAGCTGGAGGCCTGGTGCTGGCAGATGTGTGTGGAGACAGGCTTTCCACGGTGCTGGTGAGGGTGGAGAACGCGTGAACACGCTCGCAGCAGGAGTCGTGTGACTCCGGCCGGGGTTAGTTGCTCTTCTACTCAGAGTTAAACTCGGGAGAGCTCATCTACAGATGGGCAGGAAAAACCCATGCTAATATTGTGCAGTTTTGACTTTTCTTTACTTAGAACAACAGACAGGAAAAGACTTTACATTTTAGTAGCTTTAGCAGCGCTCCCTACCCCCCCCCCCCCCAAGGTTCTGTAGCCAGCCCCATGCACCAAGGAGAAAGAAACAAGAGAAGAAGCATGTTTGCAGAGCAGAGTGGGGGTGGGGGTGGCTGCGAGCCCAGACCTTGCTCCCCTCGCTCCCCCCACTCAAACTCGCAGAGAGGAAGGAGCTGGGGGATTTGTTTGCACTCAGTTCAGTTAATCAAGTGGCCAGGCCGACATCAGCAGTAACTTAGACCCTATCACAATATTTTCTTTGGCTCCTGGTGAACTTGAAGGTGAAGTTGGTGAGCGGGAGCGCGCTCTAGCCCACTCCCCTGGGCGCTTCTGGAGGCGTGAGAGCACAAAGCAAGCTCATTCTTCTCTTAAAAACAATCAGGCCCTTTCCTTCTCTTATTTATTTTTTCATTTTAAGTCCAATTTAGAAGGGGCTGGGGGCGTGACTCAGTCCTTCCTGGTGCCCCTTGGAGAGGCTGCTTATGGGAACAGGTACAGCCGATCTTTGGAAAGGAGCACCCTCGAGGAGGCAATGTGCCCACAGCCGTGGTTTTCCTGTCAGGTGGGGGAGGCGGGGGACCTGGTTCCCAGGTGGCCCTGGGGTGGCCCAGCCCCCTCCCACTGGGACAGCCTCATGGTCACCAGCCCAGTGCAGACAATCCTGTAGGGCGAGAGCGTTTAACAATGGGGATGCGAGATTTTATGACATTACATGTAGCCCATGCTTCACCTGGTGTCAGTGAGAACTTCTGGGCGCCCGAGGTCACAGCAGCCTCTGACACAATGCATTTTAATTAATCACCCACCCCCATAGCAGAGACAGGACTGGGGGGGGGGGTCTGCCCCTCACAGACACCAGGCAGTGAGGAAACTGGAGTACAAAGAGGTTAAGTAACTTGCCCAAAGCAAAGACTTAGTGGGGGTGGCTCTCGAATTCAGACATACTGACCTCAGGGTTCATGAAGTAAAAATAATATAATTATTGTACCATGCATGGGTGGGAAGGGAGAAGGGCAGAGGGAAATCAGAGTAACTACGTTAATTTCCTCATCTTTCACTGGAAGGAACTGCTCAATAGCTCGTGTATAAATCAAGAAGTGGACCTATCACCAAAGGTAAACGCAACTGCCGGTAGCCCTGGAAGAGTCAAAACCCAGAAATGACACCTCCAGGGAGTGGGACTCTGGTGAGGGAAGGGTTTTTTGAATTACACTTTTCTTTCTTGATGAACCATGCTCTATTAAGCGCGTATAGCATTGCCATCACTTTAGAAACTAGCTTAGAAAAATAATTCTCTCAGTGAAGGGCGCCATCTTGGCGATGGAAGTGACGAGCGGAAGTGACGTGTTTTGGAATCGCCCTGGGGTCGGAGCCCACCTATGGGAGGCTCATCCTGACCATCGCGCTGTCGGTCAAGACTCCCTCCCACCCTGGGAAGAGTCTGCCTGGAAAAGTCTTCCCAGTTCAGCAGACATAACATTCCAAAATTGAGCTTTATTCCTAGGGAGATGGCTGCCCTGCCCCCCCCCCCATGAGGTTACGGGGTCATGGGAGAATTCGGGGGTGAGGAGACTGACGCAATAGCATCACCGTTGGGGGCATGCGTGTCATCTGTGAAACCCTACCTAGGTCTGGCTTTACAGATACTTGGAAGATATTATGGGCGTGGAGTTGCTCCAACTTTGGGGTGCCTTCATACTCAGTCCCCCAATGCACCCTGGTTTGCCCGTCTTTGGCCTCCTGGTGGCCCCATCCATGAGTGCTGGGTTCTCAGAGTCCCTTGGGAGCCTCAGCCCCTGCCGCAGACCCCTCAGAAGATTCCAGACTCTGCCCAGCTGGGTCACATCTCTGTAGGTCTTGCCATGAGTCACGGCGGATAGGCTGTGCTGTCTTCACTATCTCGGGGAACCCGAGAGCCCCTTTAATTCCCTCCAGCTGCGTCTCTGCAGGACTGAGGTAATCCGTTCTGGCGCAAGAGGAAGGCTGAGGGTTTGTTGTGTCTTTGTTTCATTCAAATGGTTTGGAGGATGACTCACTCCATTTCTTCTTTCTTTCTTTTTAAACCAGGGCACCGTCTGGGAGTCGTTTTTGATTAGAAGTTGACCTCAGAAATATGTTCGCATCATTTTGAAAACATCTTCCAGTACCACAGAAACCGACTCCGAATGAGAAAGGACAGTGAGTGGACGGAGGCCAGGACTGGGTGTGTGTGCCCAGGCCTCCCTCGGGCCCATGGCCTCCCCACAGTGCTCTGGGGGTGTTGCTGGGGGTGCTGCTGAGTCAAAGTCAGGATACCCAGCCCCGCCAGCCCCCAGTACAGGCACTGACCTGGGCCCACTGGCCTGCAACTCCGCCTAGTATCGCCAAGTACTTGGCTGACCACACGGTTCTGAAGGGGCACTGCATGGTGACCCCATTCCTCTCTCGAAGCTTCTGTTAGGCAGGTTCCGCTGGAGTTTGAGGTCCGAGTGGCCTTGTCAGGTGTGTAAGGTCATGGACTTGACCCACTTGGTCAGGAGCACCTCATGGGTGAAATCAGAGGGTGAAGCCGGGAGGCCAATGGTGTGGGAGAGGGAGGTCAGAGGTCATGTGGACAGGGAAAGGGCAGGACATGGGCACGTGGGGGTGGAGGCAGCAGAAAGCTGTGGCGGGCCCAGGACAGCTCTGTTTTCATGGTTAGCTCCATTTCTACATGTGCGAAGGGGACAGGCGAGGCCTGATGGGCCCATTTCCCTTGGAGTCCCCAGACTATTGGGAGGCAAAGCCTGGAGAGCCGGAGCAGAAATCACTTCCAGTCAGGGGTTAGGGCTGCGGACTCTGGAGAGGGTGGAGGGGAGCCCCTGGGAGCTTAGGGGTGCGAGCTGCTTCCTGGGCAGGAGTGAGGAAAAGGGAATTCTTAGAACTGAGATCCCAAAGACAGGTTCGGACAGGCCAAGGAGGTTAATGGTAGCAGCAGTGCTGACTGAAAGAGGGCAAGGCATCTCACCTCTAGGCGAAAGGCAGGTGCCCCAGAGGCAGGCTGGGCTGAGCTCTCACCTGCGGGAGCAGCTCCTGGGAGGGTATCTCCTGGGCCACGTCTGCGTGCGGAAAGCCACCTGTTTGTGGCGTCTGGGCTTCCTGTGGCTGCCCTGGTGGATTTACTAGCCAAGTGGCCTCCTCGAACCACGTGAATTGACTCCCTCAAGGTTCTGGAGCCCAGAGGTCCAAAATCAGGGTGCCGCGGGGCCAGGCTCCCTCCAGAGGCTCTCGGGAGAGTCCTTCCTTGCTTGTCTGGCTCCTGTACTTCCAGGGCTCCTTGGCTTGTGACAGAACTTCAGGCTCTGCCTCCGCCTTCCCCTGGCTCCTCTGCATGGACATTTGTCCTTGGGTATAAGGGCCACCCCAATAATCCAGGATGATCTCCTTTGAGATCATTAACTTAATTACATCCCCAAGACACTTTCTCCGCATAAGGCCACATTCATACATACATCCGCATTCAGCTGGCGGACACCTGGGGGCAGAGGCGCTACAGTACTGCAGTGAGGAAGGTCTGTTTTCCTCCCGGTTCCTCTGGGAAGTTCTTAGTATAGGAAGTATGGGTCTTTATTCATTCATTCCACAAACATTCAGGGAATACCTAGCACGTTCCCGGCACCCCGCTGGGCCCCAGGGATTACAGAAATGACCCCATTCTGGCCATGGAGCTGACTGCAGTCAACGAAAAAGGCAACTGCACTTGGGAGGTGGAGCTGCCAGGGAAACAGGAGATGGGCAAGACCCAGTGTGTTGGGGGCTGGGTCCCACCTCCAGCTCTTACCAGACCAGCCAGGAGAGTCTCTCAAAGATGAGACATATAAGCTGAGACCTGGATGCTGGGAGGGACCAGGCTTGAACCTCCCCTTTACTTCTTAGCTGTGTGACCTTGGACAAGTTGCTTACCCTCTCTGGCCACCGTTTCCTGGCATGTATAAAATGGCAACAACATAACTTCTTATACTGGAGGGGCTTGGTGAGGAAGCCCTTGGGGAGCCCCCGCAACTGCAGAGTTCCCAGTAAGCAATACCTAATCTTCAGAGAAGAATTCATAAATGAATTAGTCTCGTTGGCACAGCAGCAGACCCCTGAACCAGAAAAATATTTTAATAATTAGGGCTATTTATTTAAAAAAAAAAAAAGATATCAAAGTAGCCATCACACCAAGCTCTAAAATGTCTCGGAATTCCTACCTCTTATCTTTCAGCCTAAGTAGGTTTGTTTGAGTTAAGGAAAGGAGACCAAAGGATCCTATTGTCTTCAGGGTTTGGGACTTTAATGTCTTCAGGGACGCACAAGTGCAGTGGATACTGGCCGCTGTTTTGGGCAGAGCAAGCTGAGTCCTTGAACCTTGGCCCATGGTGCAGGGACCTGACTCAGCTGGCAAATGCGGGGTCTCCTACATCTCAGCCATGCAGCAGCTGGACTGAGGGTTGTGCTGGCTGGTGAGCAAGGACCAGGGGAGGCACAGGGATCCCAGAGAGGGTGCAGCCCAGTGAGCACCCAGCTGCACCTGCAGGATTACTCCCCTAGGGGGCAGCAGGGCTCTGCCGGGAGTGCCCATCTTGGCTTTCCCTGAGCACCGGCCGCGCCTTGCCTTAGGATGCACCTGGAGGTTCAGCGTGAAGGGAAATTTCTGCACAAACTCTGCCTTGGCTGGGCCAGAGGATATATCTTTTCACGTTCAGATGTTTGAGGGGAACTGCTCAGTGGGAAGGAAAGTATTTAGCAGCACGTGGATATTTCTAAAATCAGAAGCTGAATGCTGGTTTCGGTGTTTGGCCACCAGTTTTTTTTTGGGGAGGGGGTCAGGGAGAATATTTTGTAGACATGGGGAGCTGATGAGTCCCGTCCTGGGTATGACAGTGCCGGGTCCCTAAGATAAATCTAGCTGGGGTGTCTGGGTAAGGGGGGATCTGAGCTGGGACTGTGGTCTCAGGTTGGGAATCAAGGCGTGGAGATGGCCCAGGGATGAGAAGACAGGTCCGGGGGTTCCACTGAGCTGTGGAGGCAGAGGGCCAGTGGGCTCCATCAGAGAAACGGAGCCAACCTGCTGCTCCAAGAACCAAGAGGGAGGTGCCCTGAGGCTGCACTGGAGGCCACAGAGCCCTTCGGAGGAGTCGGGCAGTTGGGGCGGCCAGGCAAGGCCCCCGGCCTAGGCTTGAGCAAGGTCGCGTCCGTGGTTTCAGCAGCGTGGGGGCCTGACAGTGGCCACGGAACGGGAGGAGGGCAGGAGTGGGAGACTGGACCACCCTCCCCGGACTCAGCCAGGGCCTGACGGCTTCTTCTGCCGTGGTTTCTGGTTGCTGCGACCAGGGAACTCAGCACCAGTCAATGCCAACGGCTAGGAGCCAGGGGAGAGGGAAGGTGAGAGGAAAGCAGTGAGGTTGACCGAGGCACTCGGGAGAGCAGAGGAGGTGCCCCCAGAATCCCTTAGATGGGGGTGGGGCGGGGCCCAGGGCGGAGCCATCCTCCCCAGAGCAACAGTGAACCTTGGGGCTGGTCTGCGTGCCTTAAACACCTGGGCCGTCCAGGGATGGGCAGCCCCAGTCTTGGCGGCCCCGCGAGCCACGTGAAGGGTCTTCACAGGCTTTAAGTGTTGTGGTTTGATTTGAGCTGTGGAGCCAACATCAAGCAGCTGAGTGGGAGGAGGAAGCATGGAGAGCAGTTAGGAGGCAAATGTGCCGACGGCATTTACCAAGGGTGGTGTAGGGGCAGGATGGGCCACGGAGCAGGTTTTCTATGATCCCGTGCAGACGGGGTAAAGGAGGAGAGAGTCCTGGAGACCTCAGTGGCTTTTCAGGCTTTTATTGGGGTTTACCAGGTACACAGCAGGCAGAGGTGCTGGGGAGCAAGGAGGCTGGCAGGCCTCCCAGTCCCCAGCAAGTCTTCACTCCTGGCTCTCCGGCCTTCTCTCGCGTTCTCTCTGCTCTTCTCATGGCTTCTCTGCTTCTCTCTCGGCTTCTGCTGGCATCCCCGTGACACCGCCCTTAAAAGCCCAGTCTCAGCCCAGGTGAATCCCATCTACCTAGGCCCACACCCTACTCCAGGCGCCACCATCAGGCATGCATTCAGGACCGCAAGGATCCATCATCTATCCTGATGGCGGGAGGGCAGAAAAGCCTGATGCTTTTACCTTACTCCACAGTGGTCTCTGTGGATGCTGAAGGAGACTGTGTAAGACCATGCACAATGCCCTGGCAGGTGGTGTTTTGAGATAAAAAAAAAAAAAAAAAACACAAGCTCTAGGGCCCTCCCCACCTCCAACATGCTGTGTGACCTCAGCCTGCTTACTTGACCTCTCTCTGTGTATTAGCTGTTTGTTGTTATATAACAAATTACCTCAAAACAGCCAGTTAAAACAAGTTTTACCATTGCACAGTTTGTGAGTCGGGGCCCCAGACATGGCTCAGCAGCAGGGCTGCGGCTGCATCGGGGAGCAACAGAAGAGCCAGGCACAGAGCAAGCCAGGGCCATGCAAGCCTCTGGTGATCTAACCTCAGCAGTGCCATCCCCGCCTTTGCCACATTCTTTTCTTTAAAAAAGAGGCATAAGGCCAGCCCTCCTCAAGAGGGGAGCCCACAAGGATGTGAACCCCACCACTGGGAACTGTCTGAGAAACTTGGCCAACTCCCTGGGCCCCAGATCGCTCATCTAAGAAGGAAGGACCCTAAGAACGCCTTATCTGGGGATGGTCTATCAGGAAACACAGGCACCTGGGCAGCCTCGAGAGTCATTGGCTTTCAGCAGCAGGTGTGCACTGAGTGTTTTCTATGTTCAGGCCCAACACCCAAGCAAGAAGCAAGACAGACCAGGCCCCTGCCCTCAGACGCTGGCAGAGTGTGGGTAGCACAGGCAGCAGATAAGGTGCCATGGGAAGTATAGGGACTTGGGGTCTGGAGAGACCCTCCCAAGGGTGCAACATTGGAGACTGTAAAGCAAGAGGTACTTAGGCAAGGAGAGCAGGAAGGGTGTTTCTGGCAGAGGGAACAGCAGAGGGCGGTGATAGGTATGTGGGACTGAGAGGTGTGGGAGGAGCGAAGGGTGGGCAAAGGACAGGCCCACAGAGTATTTGGGGGCCTAGACTGGACATTGTCTTTATCCTGAGAGCAGCTGGGAGCCACTGAAGGGTCTGGAGCAAGGGGTGACCAGGTTTGTGTGCTTCGAAGCCCAGGTGGCAGAGGAGACAGCACCGCCTGGTCCCGGCTGCTTGCAAGGCTCTGAGGGGGAGGCTGACGCTGGGAACAAGGAGAAGAGAGCACCTGGGGACAGGCAGCAGTGACATGGCCGTAGGGTAGAGTTGGCAGGTGAGCTGTAGGGTCATTGGAGTCAGGGGCTAGAAAGACAGCGTGTCAAAGAGCGGGATGCTTGAACGCAGGCGTCTCCAGTTACTGGTGATTTCAAGCACAAGGGCTAGATTCTAAGCACCCCCTGGACCAGGAGCATAAGCCTCACCTGTGACCTTGTCAGATCCCCTGCCCCACCCAGGCCTGCTGAGTCAGAATCTGGGGGGAAACAGCAGTCTATGTGTTCACAAGCCCCCCGGGTTTTCTGACACATGGCACCTGGAACCCCTGCTCGTGAGGACACTGGCTAAGGGCGGAGGGGACAGGCCAGGACACGAAGAATTTAAGAAATGACGCCGGGATGTGGATGGATGAAATCACCTGAGTTAAGACCCGAGTAGAGCTGAATAACATGCCGTGATGCAAGAGCCAAGATCACCAAGAAATGAGGCCAATAGCTGGAGGGGGAGAACAATCTAGAAGTGGCAAAAAAGGATCAAGGAAGACACCACCCCCAGCCCGGTGATGCAGAGGCTACAGGAGGCAGGCAACCACCTTCTGAGGGGGCAGTGGGCAGGACAGTGCCCCCAAGATGTCCGCCTCCTCGTTCCTGGCACATGAGGCTCTGCTGCTTTCCACGCAGGTGTGAGTCCTCATCGTGCGATGGTGGCATGACCTGCTACGCAGGTGGGCGCAATAGAGGGGCTGAAGGTCAGGCGGGGAGAGGTAACGCCAGGAGCCAGCTTGGGCAGGTGCCATTGCTGGCCCGGAAGACGGAGGCCGGGCCCCCCAAGGCCAGGAAAGGGACTTTCCCGGGAGCCTCCCGAGGGACAGGCCCAGCTGACTTCTAGACTCCGGCCCAGAGAGATCCACTGGACTGCTGACCTCCAGAACAGTAAGGCTGTGGTTTCACGTGTTACGTCGCTGTGCGGTTGTGCTCACGGGGTCCCAGGGCCGAGAGGGTCCTCAGGCCGGCGGTGGCTTCAGTGGGAGCAAATGCGTGGCCGTGGGGACTTGGTGGGCTCTGGGCTCAGAGGACAAGGAGGAAGGCAAGGTGTTTCGGGAGTTGAGGGGGGCAGGGCAGAAAGTGGAGTTTGCAGGACCCTGTGGGGTTAGTGGGAGACCAGCAGAGGCGTGAGAGTCTGGCGGGAGCAGGGAGAACAAGCAGGATTCGCCCTGAGTGGAAGGCCGGGCGCTCAGGAGTTGGGAAGAGGGTCTGGGCCCCCCCACTTCAAGCCCCTCAGGCACAGCCTAGACCCCAGGGCAGAGCTGTCCCTGTTGGGCCGGGGGAGGGTCCCCGGGGTAGATTCGGAGGAGCCCTGCCCAGGGCGTGTGTGGACGAGACACAGCAATGGGGGTTCAGGCACGGCTGCAGGTGTATTGGGGTGCCCAGCTGGGGAGGAACCCCACAGTGTGTTGGCCGCTGGGGCCCAGCCACAGAGGCTCCCAGGATGCCCCCAGGATCCGTCTTGTGTGGTTTGTAAAGGGCTAGGCCCTGCCTGGCTCATCCCTGCCCTGAGGGACCCACCAAGCGTCTGGCAGACAGGAGCGGGGTGGAGGGCGGAGGTGACTGCAGGACCCCAGAGGCGGCAACAGCCTCAGGCTCCAGACCTCCAGGGGGTCAGGATCGTTATGGCTTTCTCCAGCAGGGGGAACTGGCTCTTTCTAGAAGACTGGCTGGGAAATGCTGATGTGTGAATAGAAATGAGTAAACTGAGCCACATGGGACAGAAGAAAGGTCTCTCTTGACTCAGATGTTTGGTTTTTAAAATGTGTTAAATATTAGGAAATGATTAATTTTCCGTGCATTCCAGATGAATCTGTCGTTCTCAGTGTCCTTGCGTGTGTGAAGCTTGGACGTGTGTGTGTGTGTTCAGGACACAGTCTGGAAGGGCCTGGCGCGGGTGGGGTGTGGCACACGGCCGTGGACAAATAAATACGGCCTTCTCGCCCTCGTGGCACCTTCAGGTGAAAGAGCATGAACGAGCCAGCAGCTCCCCGAGCGGGGGAATTCTGTACACGTGGCGATGAGGGCACGCGGGGCCGGGGTGGGGGCAGAGCCACATCCCTCTGTGGGTCAGGGAAGCCCCACCCCGAGCCCGGGATGTTTGGCTGGAGATGTGAAGGGTGAGCGCCGCCGTCTGGGTCCCTGAAACTCTGGGGTCAGAGCCTTTCCGGTCCTGGGAAAGCAGAGACAGGTGGGAAGCGACTGAGCCAGGAGGGGAACAGCAGAGAGGCCCGGGCATGGCCAGAGTGCGTCTGGAGACGTGGTCACCAGGGAGGATCTCTGAGCCTCTTGCCTCAAATTCGAATCATTCTAAATGTACAGGGAAGGTTCCAGCAACTGGCTGGACGCTGAGGCTCCTGCACTGTCCCAGGCCCCAGCAGCAGAGCTGCCTGCTCCAGGTTTAAAATTTAAAAAAAAAAAAAAAAAAAAAAAATGATGTCAGCAGGAGGTTGGGGCAGGAAGTTTCTACCATTATCCTCCCAGAGAATGTTGATATTTGTTTTTAATTTTTAATCTTTTATATTTTCCTTTCCCCACTGCCATCCCTTATAATCCCGAGTTCCTTTCTCCTTCCCCCTTCACCTCAGTCCAGTGTTTATTAATGTCCACTAGTTTTTATAAGTTTTTAACTGTTGACTCATCTGCTGTGTAAATATCCATGTTTGTCATTGTCGTTCTGGCTTAGCTTATTACTCATCATTCCCTCGAATTCTCTCCATTCTGTTGACAATGGCTGCATTTGCTCCGTCCTATGGCTGAGGAGTAGCCTGTGGTGTGGCTAGACCACATCGTTATCCAGTTGCTGTTGATGGACAGCGAGGCTGCGTCGGTGACCCGGCTATTGTAAATACTGCTGCAATGTCAGAGCAGAAGGTTTTTCGTGTTGGTAGTTTTATGTTCTTTAGATAGATGCCCACGAGTGGGATTGCTGAATCAGATGGCATTTCCACTTTTAGTTTAAAATACATCCCGATGACTGTCCACCAGTTTACATTCCCACCCACTGTGTTACAGGCTCCTCTTTCTCTGCATCCTCCTGGCACTTGCTCATTGGGGGTCTTTTTAATATGTGCCATCCTCAGGGGTTTGGGGTGGCGTCTCTGTGTGATTTTTAACTTGCGTCTCTCTTTTTTTTTTCTCAAAATATTTATTTATGCATACAAGAACTGGGGTACAGGCCAGAGGCTCAGGGGGTGAGAGGATTCACCAGAGACGGAGCAGGGAACAGAACAGGCGCATCTACTGAAACACACTGCTGAGGGGAGCAGAGGGCGAGTCAGGAGAGGTCTGCTGCACCGTGTGGGTAGCTCCCTGGCCTGCCGGGGATCAAACTCGTGCTGCAGAGGCTGTGGACAGCTTCATCACGCAGTGCTTAACCCCTTGTGCCACCAGGGAGGCCCTTAACTTGCGCCTCTTGTTGGAAGTGATAATGACCACTTTTTCTTAGGTCTCTTGGCCTGAATAGCCTCTGTGGTTAATTGTATGTTCATATCTACTGCCCACTTAGCATTTGGGTTGTTTGTTTTTTCTAATGTTGAATTGTATGCATTTTTAAGGTATGTCTTGGATATCAACCCCCTGTGAGTTATATATTGTGTGAATATTTTCTCATTCAATAGGACGCGTTTTTGATCTTGTATTTTCTCTCACTGTAATAGAAATTTTTAACTTTCCATAATGGAACAAACCTGATTGAGAAAGATTGGCACTGGTTCTTCATGGTTTGATCATATTCATTCATTTCTAGAGGTTTTGTCTTTGGTTTGTTCAACTTTTCTGTTTCTTCCTGGTTTTTTTTTTTTTTTTTTTAAAGATTTATTTATTTATTTATACAAGCACGGGTACAGTCAGAAGCGCGGGAGGGTGAGAGAATTCACCAGAGCCAGAGCGGGGAGCAGAGCAGGCAGAAGGACCGAGGTACACTGCTGAGGGGAGCAGCGGGCGGCAGGAGAGGTCTGCGCACCATGTGGGACCCTCCTCTGGTGGCCGGGGAGCAGCCGGGAATCAAACTGGCGCTGCAGAGGCTGCGGGCGGCTTCGCAACCCAGTGCTCAACCGCTGCGCCACCGGGAGGCCCTGTTTTTTTTTTTTTTTTTTTTTTTTTTTGGTGGGACCCTCGCCGGTGGCCAGGGATCGAACTGGTGCTGCAGAGACTGCAGGCAGCCTCGCAACCCAGAGCTCAACCACTGCGCCACCAGGGGAGGCCCGTTCCTGGTTTAGTTTTATAAACTGTATTCACCTAGGAATTTATTCACTTCTTCAAGGTTGTCAAATGTATTGGCATATGCTTGTCCATAGTTAATCTCTTAGCCTTTGTATTTCTGTGCTAGCTGTGTAGCTTCTCGTCTCTCCTTTGTGATTCTATACATTGATGTTTTCTCTTTGTTAGCATAGCTAGAGGTTTGCTATTTTCTTTGTCTTCTTGAAGAACCAGCTCTTAATTTCACTGTATCTCTTGTATAGACCTTTGGATCTCTATTTAGTTTCTTTCCACTCTTGTTATTTCCTTCTGACTTTGCATCTTATTTATTCCTCATTTTTTCTGTTGCTTTAGGCATACTAGATTATTTGGGATTTTTCTAGCTTTTAGTAAGGGCCTGCGTTGCAATTATCTTCTCTCTTGAGATCACTTTTGCTATAGATTCCAGTTGCTTGTGTTTCCCATTCATTTCAGGATCTGAAAATTGGATAAGCCCACGTTTTTGGCCACTAATGATCTAGTTAGGAGAATTCCATTCCCAGTGTCAGACGCTGTGTGTCTCCTTCCAGATATGAGGAAAATGAGCTCCCGCCAGGTGATGACCTTAGATCCGCTTGCTAAATGATGGACTGATAGCTAACGTTTATGAAGCCCTTAATGGGTGGGGACTATTCTTATCATTGGTTTACATCTGGGGAAACTGAGGCACAGGCTGAATTGTGCTTACCAAGTGTGATTCACATACAAATGCAGAATACAGGCTTCAAAAAAAATTTTTTAGATGATTTCTGGTTGCTTACTCAAAAAAATCGTGAAAGGTTTTCCAAAAGTGAGTTAAAGCCTGTAGCGCCCAACTATAGCAACAGTCGTGAGAGGGCAGAGTTGCACGGGAGGGGTGTGACTCTGGGCAAGTATATTTTGTGTCCACATAAGCAGTCTGAGTTCTCTTCAGGTCAGCATTCAGCCCCGTCCTGGTGGCCCTGTCTCACAGGATCTCACAGTGCAATAAGTAAAATTATTGCACTGGTTATGAGAGCGGTGAGCTCCCCAAATGCTCTTCAAGAAACTGTCCCAGATCCTATAGTTGTAGGTTCTGGAGTTCTTTGGGGCATCTGGCTAATCTTGTGCAACAGGGACTGGCTGGTCCCTGTCACCAGAGGCAGACTATGGCATTTCAAGGCTCGCACTTCCAGCAGCCCGGCCCCACGGTGGACTCTGAGCTCGGGGCACCCTGCCCTGCCTGTATTGCTGCTTCCAGACACTGGAAGGGAGCCTAGGAAATCCCCACCAAAGCATTCAAGTGTGGGATGGGGTGGATTGTGCCCCCAAAACATAGCCTGGGGCAGAGACCTGTGTCCCTGGAGTGTATGGGGAACACTGAAGAGTGGGGTGAAGTTGAAACAATATGTTTAGACGTAAATAGCAGTTACTTCCAAACTCCTGGGTGTTTCAGTTATAGGGACAAAAGGCTATTTTAGGAAAAAGCCAGCTGGAAAGTTCTAGCATTTATAATGGTGATAAAATGCTTTATTGAAAAGAAATTTTTGGAATTTTGTAAGATATTCAAGCCAAAGAGGACTGCTCTTGCCTTCCATGTGACCAGCTCAGTCTCGTTGGTGACAAATGTTCTGGGCCCCCTGGGAGCGAGGCTGAGGGGCATGTTGTAAATCTACCTGTATGCTCGAGACACAGATGACACAGAGCTGCAGCGGAGAGCAGGGAGGGAATCAGACAAACCAGGCGACCTTGTGGCTGTGTCTCTTGGGGCCCGTGGCTTCCGAGAGCCCGTGTTAGGTGTAAAACAGGTGAGTCCCAGGGCTAAGCACATGGTGTACGCAGTGGCCCTTGCAGTGGAAACGCAAACAGCATCCAAGAGTGAGAGGACAGACACCAGTCACCATTGCTTCTGACTGTTTTATTGCTAAACTATCATGATACAAGCCGTATAAAAATACTTTACATATAGCAAAAATAAACTACATTAAACAGGAGATTAAAAACATTTTGCATAGGAATGTGATGTATTCCAACTTATCAGTCAAGCTTTTCAAAGCCTTCCAGCACCACCTGTTGGAGAGCGTTATTGTTGGAGAGCTAGCACACAGGACACCCCCAACATTTTCTCCCCTCTGAGGGCTGCAGAGGTGACCGGGGCAGTGAGGCTCTGTGACAAGAGGCGCAGACGCCAGAGCTGCCCTCTGCTCAGGCCAGTCAAAGCTGCGTGCTCAGGCCCTGACTGAATCGGCGCCAGTGGTAGCCAGTTCATCCAGACCCTGAATTTCATGCAGCCAACAGCCGCGTCAAGACAGAGGGCGAGCGCCGCTGCCGGCACCCAGCACCCCATCTCCTTTCCAGAGGGGCTTGTTCAGGGAGCATCCCTGGCGCACCAACCACTAGAAAAGTTTGTCTGAAACAAACTTCAGTTAAGACAGTGATGGCGGAAACACTGGGGAAAGCAAGGGCAGTGTTGTCCCTGTCGCTCCTCAGTGGTGCATCTTTCTCTTAAACTTGGAGTCAGAAGGTGGGAAAACACTGTTTTTGATTTGGCTCCATGAGATTAATGCCCGAGCCCTAAGCTTGGGAAAGCCAAAGGAAGTTGTGTGGGGTACCTGCTGCCAGAGGCTGTCCCTCCAGAAAGTGAGCTGGGGGAGGGCTGCCCCGCGTGTCCAGAATGGCACCGCCCCGAGCCTCTTGTAAACGCGTGAACAGTCGCCAGTCAGACCCCTGACAGTCTTTCAGTTCTGAACAATAGCGCTTAGAGAGTGTTTTTGACATGAAAATAAACATTCAGCATCCCTGGAGTCCAGAGTGACCATTGGACCAGCTTCCAACGGGCCCGGGTGTGGCCACTCCCACACCCCCGAGCTGCGTGGGAGCCGGACGTCTTGGCCACTGGGTGTGCGTGAACAAGGCACGGCCGGGCTCCCCAGGTCTCAGAAGGAACTGGCCGAGCTGGGAAACTTGGCCTGGCCTTTGCTCACCTGCTGGGGGTCTGCGGGTTCCAGCTCTGTAAACTTCAGCCTCGCGGACAGGGCGCGGCGGCCGTGAACGCGTGGGCAGCCCCTCGCTACAGGCAGTTTTAAAATTGTCCTTCAGATCGTCACTCGGTCTCTAGCGTGGGGCATCCGAAGACACTGCAGTTCTCAGTGACAGAGGCTCAGAGCAGAGGTCGTGGGCGTCTCGCTCAAGCAAGACAAGGGGTGGGCCCTTCTTCTGCCAGGTCACCCCTTCCCCAGAGGTGCTTCCTGCCAGGGGACAAGAGACCGACGGACAGGTGCCGAGATGGGGTTTGGTTTCTTTTTTTTTTTTTCCTGGAATGATTCCATTTCAAGAATACATCATTTCTCTTAAGGGGGGAAATCCCTATGTAAAAAGAGACACTTAGAAAGGATTTCTGACCACTTATAAATATTCTCTAATCCCAACAGGGGTCTGATATTTTGAGGATAAAAAGCATAAAAATACAGATAAGAAAATAAAATTTAATAACATACTAATTTGGATGGCTATTATATATTATCAAGCAGCAGTATTTTTGTACAATAACAGGAAGACTTGCAAACTTTGGAAATATACTACATTCAGCCACGTGGTGGGTGTCGGCGAAGTGCTACCTATTTACAGGACCTTGACGTAGCCGGTGCCGACACCACTGCCGAGCTCCCTCCAACAGACGAGGCACTGGTCTTCACCGTTTAGACATCCTTGCTCCC
Organism: Talpa europaea; assembly: GCF_964194135.1. Classification (NCBI taxonomy): domain Eukaryota; kingdom Metazoa; phylum Chordata; class Mammalia; order Eulipotyphla; family Talpidae; genus Talpa; species Talpa europaea. Next base: position 6,254,753 of record NC_140078.1, on the reverse strand, counting down.
TCCTCCTCTGCGAGGATCTGATCGCCTCTTCCCATACTGCAAAGACTTCATGAGCAATTACTCTGGGCGCAGCTTGTTCCTGGCACGTGGAACTGACGAGACTTTCTGGGCAGCACTGGTTCCTACACCCTTTCTCTTGCTTATGTCTCAAAGCGAATGCCCTGTCTCCTTCCCTTTGCTTCTCAGTCACGCTGTTTCTGAAGGTGCTTCCTGTGCGCTCTAGCGAGGAAGTCTTAGAAGGAGGAGTTTAGATCTGCGTGTGTTACACACTTACGCACACACAGGAGCTGGGGCTTCCGGGAGCCCCTTTCTACTCACACGCTTAGAAGATTGATGGAAAACACATTAGCCCTTTTTCGCCCGTGCACAGGGAGGCTGAGCGACTTTGCTACAATAGCAGGAAGGCACTTAGTTAGTAAGACATTCAGATAACCGAGGAAAGGCCAATTCCCTCATGTGCAACAACTGGCCCCTCGCCAGGGCAAGTGAGAACAAATCACTCACCAACACTTTAATTCCGCCCTGGTGAAGTCAGTCTTGCTGGCGGGAAAATTCTTTGGGTAAAGTTTTGTATAAGGAGCTTTTTATTAATTCGGAAGGATGGTGCCTTCCAGAACCTTGCACCCTGAACAGTGTTAGGTGGGAGAGCTGCAGCAGACGGGGGTTCCCCTGCAGGCGGGCAACGGTCTCCAGGCTGTGGCCACAGGCTGCCCGGGTGACAGGGGCCAGCAGGCCTTCGTCTAACAGATCGGATTGGGAAGTCGCTCTGTGTGCAGCTCTGGGAACACTGTGCTCTGCTGGTGGTCCCTGGGGAAGGGATCGGATGGCCCTGGGCTTGCCCCAGGGTGTCCACAGAGAATGCAAACAGACACCTCTGTGGGATAAAAACACACCTGCCAAGAACACTGAGGGATTCACTTGGCAGCAGGAGCTGCACCCATAGAGAAAGACAGCGAGGACTCTCGGGGTGTTCAGTGGAGAAACTCAAGAGTGGTCCAAGCAGAACCCACTGCGACTACGGGGTGTGCCGGGTGGCTCCGCTTCTGTGGTGACGAGGCAGCAAAAGCAGCTGGTCTTTAGGGCCGAGGGAGGCCTCCAGTAGGTTTAGATAAACTAACAACAGGCTTGGGCCGCAGGTCCTGAGCGCCAGTATCCTGCTCTGGGTGCAGGCCAGGGAGGGAATTCAGCCCTGTTGTTCCATGGAGGGGAAACCCACTTGGAGAAACACTTCGGCCTGCCAGTTGCTTCATTTCAGCAAAAATACCTGCTGCTTTGTTGCTGCTTTAGCTCTTCTGTCATTCCTCTCAAGTCAATGCACATGCTAGAGATTCCTCTTAACTACTGTATGGGAAAGCACTCTGGTTGTTAGAAAGGTTAAGGTTGTGCAGGTGCGGCCGGGGTGACCACCTCAATGCAGTGGCCCCACACACTGCAGGGTAAACAGCACAGCTGAGAAGGCGCCACCCCATGCGGCCAGCTTTTGGAAGCTGAAAAAAGTCACATATGTCCACACATGGTTACTTAGCGCCGTGACGTTTTACCAGGAGGTCCTGTCGAGACCAGACAGTTTGGGTTTCAGGATGAGAAAAGTCAAAGCTTTAGCTGTGTGGCCCAGCTGCGCCAGGACCAGGCACTGCCCAAGTGGCCATCCGGCTTCGGTCTCCCCAGAGAGGGCTCGAGTTGCTTCAGTCTGGACTCCAGGGCCACGTGGCTTTGGTTGCTGCGAGGGAGAACTCCCTTCAAAAGGTGCAGGAGCTGTGTCTGTGACCTGGAGAAATGAAGGCGAGCGCCGGGGTTTAATGACAGTGCCACCAATTGGGGCCCCTCCCGTCTGGGGCCCTCATCTCTGGTCACGCAGCGCGGCCTGGTCCAGTGTGCTGCCGGGGGCTGAGGCGGTTTTGGTCAGCAGGCACTTGGGGTTTGGATGGGACACGGTCAGAGGCAACTGAGATGCTCTTTGGGGTTTAAAACAAAAACCCAGAGGCAGAGTTCTCCCTGGTGTTTAGAGAGAGGCGTGAGCTCCTTAGTGGGGTCAGTTCTGCCAGGACACGGTCCCGCGGGTGGACTCCGGCCAGGAGACGGGCAGTAAAGGGAACGAGGAGAAGGCTCCGCGGGGTCAGCTACAGAAGGTGTCTTGTTAAGGGCGGCGTCTACGTCTGATTTCTGGCGGGAGGTCCTGAAAATTCCTTCCTGATAATTTCATTTACTACAAAAGAGAGAGAGTAGAGGCGTGTGAGAGAGAGAAGGCCAAAGCCAGATCACATTGATTTTCTAGAACCTCACAATTGGGCTATTGTTTTACAAACACATTTGACAATTTTTAACATAAGAAATGCCGCCATGGGTGGTGATTTCCAGGCCATAATTTACCCAAGTAGTAACTTTTAAAAAACCATAGTGGCAGAAACGTCGGTCCATGTTGTCTCCGTCTACTATTCTCATGTAATAATGTTGGTCTTTTGATTGTGAGCCACACTCCCATGACAAAAGCCAGTCAATACCTACACGACTACATCTGATAAAACACACTTCCTGACCCACAAAACTGCCAGTTCTGTAAAGAAGGGTCCTCCCTGGTGGACCGTGGTAGGTGACTGGGGGTGGGCATGGGGGGTACCATCCACCTGAGAGGTGTGACCCATACCGCCAGCTCACACACCGTGCTGTGAACCAGTGGGCCCTCAATAAAAATGATCTCATTTTAAAAAGCAAAGCAGCCCCCTGGAAAGAGCCACCCCACGTGGCCGCCAAGACTGGCCATCCCGGTAAATGGGATGGCACAGCAACGCGCCCCCTGGTCTCCCAGGAAGGATTAAATTGTAAGTTTTCAAAGTGGGGCTTGTCCTTAGAGGTGCTCTGGAAAGTTCAGGTGCCTGCCCCCCAGGACTGTGGGATTCCCAGACACAGGGCCAGCATGTCCTGAGATGAAGAGGAGCCTCTGCAGGAGACACCAAGCTTGGGACAATGAGGCCTGAGATCAGTGGCTCCTGCAAAGCGGCTTCCCTCGATTCTCGGGAAGAAGTGGCCCTGGAGTCAGCCCAGACCCAGGGTGAGGGCCACCTGGTCTTGAAGCTGGGTGGTCCCGGGGTGGAGGAGGAGAAGCAGGGGTCCCAGCAAAGGTAGCTCAGTCTCCCTTCCCCTAGTTCTGACACTGACTTTTCCCTCCTCCTCCTTTTCTGTCTTCCTCTCAGCCTAGAGCTGAGGTGGAAGATGAGCAGGGAGGGCGATGACACCCAAGGTCTGTCCCTGCTCAAGCTGGCCTCCTGAGTCAGGAGCTTTTTCCTGGAAACACCCCGCCTGGGTGAGTCTGTGACCCCCACTTGAAGAGGGGAGCAGACACAGACTGCTGTGGAGCTGGGTTAGCAGGTTTAACTCTGTGCCTCAGTTTTCTCCTCTGTCAGTTTTCTCCTACATGTGACCTTTCAGGGCTTGTGTGGATGTCAGGCATCGGGGTTCACAGGAGCCCCCCAGTACGATGCCTATTCTGCAGGGTTCTGGGGCATGTGCGGCCATGGCCAGTGATGCCCGCACCTCTGTGTGGGACGCTGCTTGGTTTCACTGCGTGTGAGAAGCCGGTGGGATCTGCGTGCTGAAAGCCTGGCCGGGGTGCTCCGAGTGCAGGCTCAGGAGCCAGAGGGCCAGGGTTAGAGCCCCACCCTGGCCTGGGTCGAGGGTGGCTCCATGCCTGTTTCCCCATCTTTTCTGTGTGTAAAGATGTTATCTTCCCGGGTTCTTGAGGAACCAGGCGGAGATAATGCAAGTGAGAAGCGACCCCAGTGCCTGGGGCGGCGGGTGCGGGCTGGGGGCGTGCGGGGACGTGTGAGAAGCGGCTGTTGGAATAGCTGGCGGCTCCCAGCAGGGACCGGTGCGTCAGGAGCAGCTCTGAAGATGGACTCGCATACCCAGCACAGGGCGGTCACTGTCCACAGTTGCCAGCTACTCCCAGGGGCCAGCCCGGCCCTTCTGAGAGCAGCAGCAGTAGTGAAAGCAGGCCTGGGGAGGTGGGGTCAGGGAAGCTTTTCAAAGCCCGGATCCCAAAGGGCTTCCTGTTTTCTCAACCTAGGAAACCAGAGGAGTTGATCCTCAGTGGAAACTTCCTGCAGCCTTGGCTTTCTAAAAATAGCCGGTGGGCAGCGAGGTGGGCACAGCGGCCCTCACAAAGCAGTTGTTCCCACTTCAGAACACGGGCGGGGGCCCGGAGCTGGCCAAGCAGCTTCTCCCTCCCTTGGGGGGGGCGGTAAAAATGGTCCTGGGTCCTGAAAACTGCTTTCAGGCAGGAAGGAGGAGTTGCCTCTGGAAAACCCAGGAGCTGAGCACCCAGACCTGCCTGCCACTGGGGAGGTGGACAGAGAAGGGGTGGCAGGGACCCTCTCCGAGGAGAGGAAGCTCCGAGCTCACTCCCTAGCTGTGAATGAGAAAGTTCTGGAGGAGCATCTTGGTCAGCAGCCACATCAGTCTGAAAACTGGGCCTCAAAGGGAGGTCTCTGGCAGGCCAGTTCACCCAGACTCAAGTCTCTGTCCTGAGGAGGCCCCACCTTCGCAGACCTGAGGGTTTGGGTGGTGGGGGAAGGACAGGGGTCCCACGGCCCTTTACTCACTCTATGATGCCCACCACGGACCCACTCCCTGAGGAGGTCTTCCCACTCAGCCAGCATGCTCCCTCATGCTCCCTCAGCCAGCACCATTGCTCCAGACCCATCCTCCATCCGAAACCCCACGATCTCATCCCTGTCGGGCCCTCTCTACTCTCAACCACCCCGGCTTCCATTCTGCACTCGCCCCTGTCAACTCGTGCCTCTTAGCCTCTGCCCTCGCTGGTGTCCCTGCCTCTTCTAACACTGTCTTCCTCACTCTTCTGTCACACTTGCTCAAACACCTCCTCTAGGAAGCCTGCCTGGGCAGGATCTGCAGTGGCCACCCCTCTGCCCCCACCTGCAGTTGTGCTGGGCCCTCTTATCTCCACTGATCAGTTCCTGGCAATTCACTATATTGCTTTGTTTATGTCCCTGTCCCCATATTCTGAGCTCCTAAACAGTGTCTTGCACAAAGGATTACTCAGGCATGTGTATCAGCAAAGTAGACAACAAGCTCAAGGGAGTAAGAAGCTCAGGTCACAGGCAGGCCCTGGGATTTGTCCCCAGCTCTGACCCGCTATCCTGTATTATGGAGTCAGCATGTCACTCGACTGTCCCGAGCAGCGCTGCCATGCCAGCTCCCGGACCTCCGCCCAAGCTCTTCCCAAATTGGGCCACACGCAGGTCTGCAAACAGCCCTGGCCCCACACCACCTTTTCCTGGAGGCCTTCATCCATTCCTGCCTTGGGGCCCTCGCTTGCTCCAGAAGCAGGTACTGCATCCTCCACACATCTTTTGAGTGTCCTGTAGCCCCACACTCACTGCCAGTGCCTACTGCATGTATCTTACCCTGCTGTGAGGACCCCACACTGTCAGCCTAAGTCACTGGGGGGTAGGGACACCAATTGCCACCCTATGGACAAATGGGTGGCTGGTCTGTTATTTGCCTGGCACCAGTTCTCCACAAAAGAATGCAAGCTGGTCACATATTCGGAGTTTCCTATGTGCCAGTCACTGCACAAGGCACGAAGTCACCTCTCACACCAGACCTGGTGATACGCTCACCCTGGTGTTAGAGGGGAGAGAGAGACAAGCAGTCACGTGCATGGCGGGGTGTGGGGTCAGGGCTGGAACCCAGGCCCGTGTTAGGAGCCCACAGGGCTGTGCAGCGGGCAGAGACTGTGCTGTGAAGTTCAGTGTCATCAGGTTTCTTCTGGGGCCCGGAACCCTCAGCATCTACGTGTGAGTCAGGAAGGACAAAGCAGCTGCTGCTGAGAGTGGGGAGGGCCGAGGGCTGAGTGGTTAGTGGTCAGCAAGCATCACTTTCTCAGAGGAGAGCTGAGGCCAGCGGTGTGCAGGCCTAACCTCTCATCACCCCAGCGAGAGGCGCGGGACGAAAACACTGACGTGGTGTCTAGAGCCTCGGGGATTTCTCAGCCTGACACCTAATGCTGAAACCAGAAAGGAGCTGGACGGAGGTGAGTATATAAAAATTATGCATTTTTCTCTGTAAAGCTCCAAGAAGAAATCTAGGGTACATTTTCAGGGTATAGATGTGTGTGTATAAATACATACACGTAACAAAGGGTCATTCATGTATATAAAGGTGTTACAAGTCAGTAAGAAAATTATAACGATTCTAATAAAGAAAGCTGCAGACATAAAAAATATATAGCAGGGGCAACCAACTTGTTCTGTAAAGTGCTAGATTAAAGTATTCTCAGCTTCGGGGCCTCTATGGCCCCTCCTCGAGCCTCGGCTCTGCTGTTTTCGTCTGAAAGCAGCCGTGGACAATATGGGAGTAAAAGGAGCTGAGCTGCATCCCCCACAAACCTCCCTCACAAAACAGGCTGGAGCTGGATTTGGCCTGAGATGTAGTTTGTCAACCCAGGGTATGTCCCAATGCAAAGGAAGGAAAACAGCGTGTTTTCTTTGCCTATTTTTGGAGGGTGGCAATCTGGGGGTGCAGTGCCTCCCACAACTCTGCCTTGACTGAGCACTGACAGTGATTTCTCCTAGCATGCTGCTCTGCCCTAGGGATTTTCTGGTTCACGGAAAGCAGACACCCGCACACGGACCCTGCTGGGCTTGGAGCTGCCCAGCATCAGCTTGAAGAGCTGCAGCAGAACAAGCATGGACTTAGGGGCATCTGGGGGTGGGGGTGCATCTATGCTTTTCCCCCTTAACTGTGAGCTTTGGAACTTAATCCCCTGAGAAAGAGGCAGCAGGAAGGAGGGGATAGGCCCCATCCTGCTTCTCTCCCAAACCTCAAGCATGTTTTCTCAGATCTGGTTAGACCACGTGCGTGCCCAACGCCAGCCTCGCCCGGGGCCAGCCACAAAGGCCACCGCCCGAGAGACACGCCCCCGGCTTGGGTGGGAATCGGGGAGGCTGTGTTTCCTGGGCCAAATCAGAACCTGAGCGCCAACACCACAAAGCCCACCCACTGCACTTCTCCTGTCCCAGCCCCTCGCCGCATTCACTCCTAGGACCTGCGCTGTGGAGACGATAGACCGGGGGGCTGGGGGGGGCAGGCAGCACACTGCTTTTTGTCCCAGATGCTCGCGGGGAAGCTACCTGGAAAGCCAGGAATGAACTTCCTGAGCCTGCCTGCCCAGGAGCATGTGGGCTAAGGAGCAAAGTGGCCCTTGGCCTGGGGCCTCAAAACTGAAATGACTTGACCTCTTGAGAATAAAGCTCTGCGTTTTACTTGTCAAGTAACTTCCAGCCTCTCATCTTCTCCCAGCCCTCCCTGTGCCCTCTGGGGGCACTTGAGAACATTAGAGGAAACGCTTTCCAGAGGGGTCTGGCCAGGCTTGAGGGGCTCAAAGAAAAGGACAAAAAAATCCTTGGTAGGCCTGTAGCCCAGAGCTGTGGGTGGGGTCTGGGAGTGAGGATGGTAAAGCTCTGAGGCCACCACATCAGAGCTGGACGCTGCTGGGGTCCCGTGCCAGCTCGCCCAAGTTCCCAGGCCCCTGCAAGGTCAGAAGCACTGCCAAGTTCCAACATCAGGGAGGGAAGAGGCACATTAAAAAGGCCCTTTGATCATTTCTCAGCACCAGATATTTCAGCTACATTTTGTCATCCTGATTCCTCGATGCAGAGGCCGCAGGAGGGAGCATGGCACCTGCTGGGCCCCCAGCAAATGTTTGCTGGTGTTACTGCCTTTTGAGAGTTGGTATTCGATAGTCACTGTTGGAGAATGTGCCAGACTAACCTTGCCTCCTAACTAAGGGTCCATGGTAACACTGGAAAGTGGTTATAGCTCAGCAGGCACAACCCCCTGAGAAACGTGGCTCTGGGGTGTCAGCTCTGTGTGCAAGGGGCATGGCATCAGATGGTTCTTTGTACTGGGTTCCAGAGCAGCCATCAGCATGCTGCTGCTGAGGACTGTGGGTCTGGCCTCTGAGGTAATGCCTCCACTTTCACTGACAAAGGGGGCATTCAAAAGCACAGCCCAGGGAGCTGGGGACACATCGGGAGGCATGAACCCCCGCCCCACGCTGATGCTGGCTGATGGCTAGTGAGTGCTGATTCAAATCAGAACATGCAGGGGACTGAAAACCAGCAGTTGCATCAAGCAGCTCAGAAAAGCAAAACCAAGTCCTCACTCCCCCACACGGATTCTGAGGCCTGCACTTGTACTGTCTGGGAGCCGCCCGCTCTCCGTGCAGACCCAGAGTCCACAGTCCATGGCAATGGTCTGCTTGAAGCTGGCCCAGGGGCTCCACTCAACTCAGTTGGAAAACTGAGGCTCAGTCCTGAGATTAGCCAGGAGCAGGGAACCTTCCAGAGCGAGTGGCCAAGAAAGCCCTGGGGTCTGAGCTAGAAACCTAGACGGGATACTTGGTAAACTCCAGTTCTTCTAGCATAGCTCCTCAGGCTCCTCATCTGCCTGCTCTCGCCCTCACCCCCACCCAGCACGGAATGCCCCACCACCGACCAGAGCCTGCCTTGACTGCATACGCAGAGCAGAGTATACAGAATCAAAGAGGGCAGAAACAGAACTTTCAAACACTGAAACATGACATTGCTGCGTTTTTTTCATGCGAGACAGTCCTGGCCCAGGGTGAGGCCCCTGAGCGAGCATGCAAGTCCCGGATCTCAGCCCCCCGCCTCCCGCCCAGCCTTGAGCTCCAGCCTCACACACTCACGAGCTCGGGGTGTCCCCTTCAGACAGGACAGGGTTCAGCCCTGAAGAGCAGGACCTGAGTCTGTGAGGCTGGATTGGAAAGTGAGGAGAGAGGGCCTTGAGGGTGGAAAGTTCTTTTTCTTAAAAAAAAAAAAACAAAAAACAAAACTCAGGGAAACACACAGCTGGAAAACAAAAGGAGAGGCAGAAGATATCAATTACCTTTCACTTTGATTTCTCGGATCAAAGATCACAGTCATTCTGTTTCATAATATGTTTTGTATCCAGCTAAGGTGTGTGTCTATCAGCTCTGAAAAAGATTTGCAAAACCATTTTTGAGAAGAAAAAAAAAATCACCTTCGCCCTCTATTATGCTCGCAGCTCGTGCTAACATCCACTTAGAGTCTTAACCTGGGCCCCTCGGCACGGCCTCAACCCACTGGCTGCCGCGTAAGCCTGAATTCCCTATCATGGAACATTTGTGCCAGGATTGTCCCCACACCAGGTTCTCGTCACCGAGAGGAGGGACTGTGCAGAGAAGCGGCCCCCTGGAGGTCAGGGCTCTGCGGCAAGGTCACGGCTTTGTTCTTTCTAAGCCAGACACGTGGCGTTTCGGGGCGAGGCCGGTGACCAAGAGGAGCTGCAGGAGGTAGACACCTGAAAGCAGACACCGAGGACCCACTCAGCACCCCTCCAGGCCTTCCTGGGGACTGAACCTGACCCCTGCTTCCTTCTCAGAGATGTAACCTCAGCGGGCATGCAAATTCACAAGGCTGCACATTTTCTTCCTGTTATTTTGGTTGACAATGAAAAAAAAAAAAAAAACCTAGCCATTTTTATAGCCCCCGCCCAATCAGAGCACCTGAAGGCATTTAAAAAGGCCACGTGAGCCATCTGTTCTACCCCCGTCTTCTCTGCCATTCCAAATAGCCCCCCTCTGCAGCTGTGGAAGGCCTGTGGCTTTCAAACGCTTGTTCTCTTGAGCCCCTCTGGGCAACCATTTTGAGTGCCTGGTTGAGAAATATTTTCTGGAGTTAATTTCTACAGGGAGCACTCTAACTTTATTAGCGGCGTTAGGCAAACCAGGATGTTCTTTCCAGAAAAGGCACACGCTCCCTGAATCCCCTCGGAGGCCGCGCAGTTGGGCTGTGAGCTGTTCAGCAGATCCGCAGCGCCAGGCGGGACTGCAAGCCGGGCTCTGGGGGGTGGGCCGGATGGGGGTGATTACAAGCTGCTGCAGCCCAGGATAAGATTACCGCCTCGCTTCTCCTCCTTGCCAGCCCCAACCCCGCACCTCAGACCTCCTGAAGGTGCCCGGCAGGAAGGCAGCAGCCTGGTGGGGGGGGACCGGCTTGTGCTGCCCTCCTCTGCCCCACACTGGCTTGTTGCCAGAGCAGAGGCCTCGGCACAGGACTCGCTCGGGGTCACACAATCCTACCTCTGTCCCCACCTCCGGCCAGAGGACCCTGTCCCAGAAGCTCAGGCTAGAAGCTCTAGTTGGGATCTCAACCTTCACATGGTGAAAGTCAGGCTTCTACATCTTCCTGCCATGACCCCCTGAAAAATAACCTTGCTCCACTTGTTCACATTATAGGAAACACGCGCTCCCCTCTTGCGGTTGTTCAGGCCACTCGTGGTCAAAGCCACATCCCTCCACATGCAAATGCTCCTGGATCTCCCCTCAACATGTATCAGGAAACAGACGCTCTCGACCACCCCTGCCTCAGTCTCTGCTCCAGGTCCCCTGAGCGGGCACCCGGCTCCTGGGGGAACTTGAAGTAGAACATTTGGCTCAGTCGTTGCTCCTGGAGTAACAGGAGCCGCGGTGCTGGACGGCACAGGTGTGTGCACTTCGTCCAGATGTGCCCAGGTGAGCAGTGCCTACAAGGTAGCAGATGCCAGGCAAGGGCCCAGGTCATGCCCTTGGAACTGCAGGCGCCAGGCTCTTCCCATCACTGGCCGGCACAGGGTGCTCGCTGGCGCATTCCAGCAGGCTGGGCAGGCCGGTGCCTAGGAGGTCAGGCCCTGCTCTGCCTCCCCTCCCCTCCCCGCACCAGAGAATCTGTGGCCTTTTGAGGTTCAGCTTCCTGTTTAGTCATGAAGTTTCACTCTGTCTCTTGCTGGAAGACAGACAAGGCCCAGACTCCCCACTCATGCCACCTCCTCATTTCATCCTCACAGCTGTCTCGGGGGCTTGCAGGGGTCATGCCCATTTCTCAGGTCAAGGGACTGAGGCAGAGAGACATGGAGTGACAGCCTGGGCAGAGGTGAGATGTGGGCCGGCTCAGTGGGCACCGTCCCAGGCCAGGCTTTCCTGCTGGACTCACAGCAGAAGCGCTCAGGCCGAAGCCCTCTGCCGCCCCGCCCCGTAAGGGCTCTCTCACTCCTCAGCCACAACTGGGGTTGAGAGCACCTCCTCACCAAGGCTGCCGGGATGACCAGGGAGCGGAAGAGCCGGCTCGCTGGCATGTGCCCCTTAGCTCTACAGTACAGTCCCCCAAGGCAGAACAGGCTGTGGAAGGAGACAAGACCTATCCAAAACGGTCCTCTGCAACGGCCGAGGACTCAGTTCTGCTTCCCTACACCTTCCCCTAGACCTTTAAAAGAAAATTCTAGCAAGATGGAGGGAACAGCCAGGAGGAAGGCTGAGTTGGAGCCATCCCCAAGCTACCTAGGTGGCCTGACAGACCCCCTGATGGCAGGAAGTGGGGCTCTGGCCGAGAGTGGCCGCCCCACCCTGAGGTCTCACGGGCTCAGCTGAAGCCCTGTGCAGGGATGTTGCATTTTTACAACCCCAGGCATCTCCATGTCTTGGGGGCCGGGTAATGGCTCAGGATGCGGACTGGACGTGCCTCAGTGGTGAATACAGATAATCAGTAGGGGACTTCCAGGGGCCCACAGATGAAAACCCGAGAACCTGTCATCCTGACATTATACGACCCACTTCCAGGCTTCTGAGCACGCAGAGGTGGGCGGGCTAGGAGGGGAAGACTGTGCAGGTCGTGGAGCTGAAGGGTCAGACACTTTCCTCTACAAAGACAGACCAGGGTCCTTCCCAACCCATGCAGGACGCACTTGCCTCTCCACGCCCTTCTCCCTCAGCTTTTTATCCATGGAGAAACCACCAGTGTCTTCCCCAAGCGAAGCCGCTCCACGAGGAGGGACTGGGCAAGTGTGTAAACTCAGCCTGGAGCTGAACTTATCCCTCCTGGCCGTGCTTTCCCCTAATTCAGCAGAATCTCTTCTCATTACATGCAGCTGAGCTGCACCTTCCTCTCACGCAACCGCAGCTTCGAAGGCAGCGACCGCAGCCAGGGAGCTGCTGCAGCGCGCCTGGCTTCCTTGTCCTGCTGTCCTTTCATCACAGCTCCAGCCCCACACCTCTGCTGAGCAGCCTCCGCCACAAAGCAAGTGCTGCAAAACAGGCTGCTGCCCCCCCTTTTTTTCTTTTGGAAAAAAGCAGAAGGAAACAAAACAGCACTTGTTCCTCCACCCAATTGCCATGCAAGCAACAGTGATCCAAACCCACAAACCAGCCTGCGATCTGCAGCGTATCCCCAAAATTTGTAAGCTGAAGCCCTAACCCCCAATGGGAGGCTGTTAGGAGGCTATTAGGAGCTCGGGGGGCAATTGGGTATAAATGAGGTCCTGATCCCCACCACGGGATCAGTGCCTTTGTAAGGACGGGAAGCGCGTGCCCGCGCTCTCTCTCTGGCACAGCAAGGAGAAGGCAATTGCAAAGGCCCTTGCCAGAACCCCAGCATTCTGGCACCCCAATCTCAAATTTCCAGCCTCCAGCACTGTGAGAAAATGCACATCTCTTGTTGAAGGCCCCAATCTGTGGGCTTCTATGATAGCGCCCGAGATGGCTAAGACAGGCCTGTAAGCGAGGTCCGGCCAGAGCACCCAGCTCTCTCGGGCCCCACGTATGCCCCAGGGCAGGCGGCATCTGCGGAGAAGCAAGCCCAGTTAGTGACTCCCCCCTGCCCCGCAGGCCCTGGCTGGGACCGAACACAGCAGACTTCTCTGCTAAGGCCGCACCTCCGCGCAGGGGACTTCCAGGTACAGGTGACAGCACCTGGGCTGCTTAGGCCCTCATCCTCCTTGGATGTCACAGCTGCAGCCTGTGTTTCTGGTGGGGGTTAGGTCTCTGTGGTGGGGGCCACAGCCCCCTTGAGACGGGCTGAGCAGGGGTTGAGGGGTTCATACTCCAGACCAGGAAACACGTCAGTAGCCAGACTGCTTGGGGCCAAATCCCAGCCTGCAAGTCCGGGACCTCCCAGTAAAAGGGGTGAATGATGGTCCCTAATGACTTGTAAGGGGACTTCAGGATCCTGAGCCAGCACACAGAGGGGCTCTGGCTGCGGCTGGCACACACTCGCTGAGGGAACACCAGCCAGCTGTTGAACTCCCGGAGCCTCAGTTTCCTCATCTGTGGCATGGGAATAAGCACGTGTGACCACGCTGCCCTGTCATCAAAGGACACTCAGGCCCCCGCCAGAAGCTCGCCTCCCAGACTGAACTGGTTCACGACCCGGCCACCCTCGCTCACCAAAGCACTTTCACCTTGGAAGCTATTTCTGCATCTTCAGAGTGGGTGGGTCTGAGGTCAGCAGGCTCAGAGGTGCATCTCCACATCCTGCTGAGGGGCCCCCTCCTGCTACACAATGTTGGCTGTACGAGGCTGGTGACACCCTGCAAACTAGAGGCCCCCGGAAGCCGGCACTGACAGCCACCAAGACACTTTACCAGCAAGACTGTGGAGCTTACAGGAAAAATGCCACGCCAAGTCCCACCCTGTCCCCAGCTCTCGGGATGAGTAAACAGGGCACTTCTGAGCCCTGGTTTCAAGTCGGAAGCCTGGGTGCTTACTGGGAAGAGAGTGTGCCGCTGGCAGACCTGGCAGGGGGTAGAGGGGATGCTGAGGCAGTGCAGCTGGTATCAAAAAGGCGCCAAGCCCCAAGGCGGTGTCCACCCTCAGGCTATTCTGGTCAAGCAGCTCGAGACAGGCCCCGTCCCCAAAACCCAGCTTCCTGGGGTCCTAATCCCAGCCTCTTCCCATTGCCCCACCTCCGTCACTAGACTTCAGGCGTCAACTCCAAATCCACATACATGCAACCTGGCCACACGGGGGGGGGGGGGGGGGAACCTGGTGAGCTGTGTGGAGGGCGGGAGGCAGAGCACTGCCCCTCTAGGCCACGATCGGGATGCCACTTGGAAAGGAGGCAGGTGACCAAGTTCACCTCGCCAACACATACGGGTGCTTGCAGCAACCTGCAGCGGCACCTTCTCTGCAGCCCGGCGCTGTCACCTGCACCTGCCCAGATGGAGTAAGGCAGACTCCAGAGTCTGGACACAGCATTTAAGTTGCATGTGGTTGCCATAGCGATAGATCCTGTTTTTCTAGGATGGGGTAGCATGGCTCAGGCTACCCTGTGAGTACAGGGACCTCGTCTCTCATTCACTGTTGCATCCTTAGGACAGAGCCCAGCACGTAGTAAACACTTGGCAAAAGTTTTATGGAGGGATGGTGGAGTGAATGAAAGAAACGCACACCCCCAACTAACTGGATTTAACCAGAATCTTCCCATTGAGGTCTCCAGGAGCTGTGCCTCTAGGGAGAAGGTCTTTGGCCGGGGCCACCTGCTGTTAGCAACACCAATGGGTGGGCCTTATCCCTGTGAGTGCCCCCCCAACCCTCACCTCACCCAGCTTCCTGGCCAGTCTGGTTCCTGGGGCTTCAGGCAACAGAGTGAGAAGAGTGGGCAGGACCAGATAGGGAGGGGCAGGGAAAGAGGCAAGGAGCTGGGATGTGTGCAGGAAGTGGGGAGAGGGGCTTGGGTGGTGGTGAGGGAGAATGGGGGGGGGGGCGACCATAGCAGCCACTACTGTTGGCTCCCCAAAGTCCTGTCCTCCCTGATAGAACCCAGGACAGAGGCCACACGTGCCCACGGCCGGCTTCCCAAGGCTCTCTGCGCCCGGGCAGGCAGCTCTGACTAACGAGACCTCAGGGGAAGTGAGCCGGGGCAAAGGTGCTGGGAAAAAGGCATGAGGAGAGCCCGCTTTCCTGCTGTGGATGTCAGAGCCACAGGAGGTGACGCTTAGAACCACGGAGGTCACTGGGTGTCCACTGGGGGAGGCTGGCAGTGGGGGGGCTCCTGGGCCTTAGATGCATCACTGAACAGCTGTATTAAGCCTGTAACCCCCCAACACACCCCAGCCCTCTGTGATGTTCAAAATAAAAGCCTGATTGTAGCTAAGTCTCTTTTTGCTGCTATTCTATTACCAGTAGATGAAACCTCCTGATACAGAATCATCCTCCTGGCAGCCAGAACCTGCTTCTTTGAAGGCAGTTCCGAACCGAAGACGTGTCCTTGGGAAGCCCTAGCCCTTAGCAGGGTCACGCAGCAGAGATCGCGCCTGTAGTGTGGGGAGAGCAGATAGTAGGCAGCATTCTGTTGTCTACCCCAGGCCCCTGGGGGGTGAGATTTAAGAAGCAAAGGGTGGGGTGGCCTCCTTGAGACCACGATGCCAAGTCCAACTCCATGTCTAAATGTTGAGGTGGTGCCGGTGAGCCTTAAAATACAGCCAAGACCTGGGGGGTCAGAGAGATGGCGGCTCCCCAGGTACCACTGGCGGCGCCAACGTTTCTCCTGCTGGCAGTGTTCCCTGTGGAACAGGAGGCGGAAGCTCACCGCCCCTCCAGGCTCCAGCTGCCTGTTTGCGGACCTGCGGGCCCCCAAGCCTTCCCGTGATGTCCCTCTGGCCAGTACGGCCCAATGTCCACATGTCCCTATTGGAACCAGAGATGCAGTGATCCAGCATCAGTGTAAAGATTCAACGCCATCTGTGGACCATGACACAAAAAGAGCCGAGCGTGGACGCAACACTTCCATGGAAGGAGACAGCGGCGATCTGCTCACTGGAGCTGCCGGAAGTCAGGCCAGCTAGGAGCGTGCCGCCGGCCGAGGCCAGACCAGGGTAAGGAATGATGCGTGAACAAAGCTGAGAGCTGGGGACGGGCTTATGGGGAGACGGCATTTACAGCACTGATGGTGGGTGACGGCCTGTTGGGAAAAGGACGGCCTTTGCAGAAGGCGGTCTGGGCCAACCAGGCCTCCCTATGAAAAGCAATGAAACTAGACCCTTACCTCACGCTGGGAGCTAAAATCAATTCCAGGTGAACGGCAAACTTAAGCGTCAAAGGTAGGACTGCAATGTGCTTGGAGGCCAAACAGGAGAAGCTCTTCATGACGTCAGGGTGGAGGAGTCTTCCCCCGCCAGCCCTGGAGCCTGGAGGAGCCTCGAGCAGCCTGGAGGGCTTGTAAAAGTCAGCCTGCTGGGCCCCACCCCGGCTCTTCTGATTCAGCAGGTCTCGGGTGTTGCCCGAGATTTTGCATTTCTAACAAGCTCCCAAGTGACACCCCACTGCCAGTACGATGACACATTTTAGGCAGCACCATCCCTAGCTACAGAAGAGGCCCAAACCTTTTAGAAAATAAATTTAAGTGAGTTGACAGTTTCGGAATGCTCCTCAAATGACACTATCATTTCACTCACACGAGCTGCTCCAAACCATTTTAAAGTCCTCCAGTATCAACTGCAGGGAGGACGGAGGGTGAGGCAATCACTTCCACACTGCGGACGGGAGTGTCAACTGGTACAACCACCTCAGAAGACAATTTGGTATTGTGTGCTAGTGTCCACCCAGTGACAGAGCCACTCCCTGACAGAAACTCCTCGGGGTGCATGCAACATGAGAAAGAACATTCTGAAAAGCACTGTCTGCACAACCAAGGGCGGAAAGCCTGGAAGCCACTCCATGCCCAGCACCAGCAGAGCAGACAAATAAGCTGTGTGGTGGAATATTGCACTGCAGGGAAAAAGGCGAGCTTCCCAGTCATCACAAAGGCAACAAATGCATCTCAGTAACAAAATGTTGAAGGAAGAACAGGTGGCAGAAAAGGGCTTTCTGAATGATTCAGTTTATGTGGCTTTCACCAGCCTGCAAAACCCTAAGGGTTGTTCAGTGAATCGACAAGCGGTACAACTCCAGAGACGGATGTGACCAGAATGCAGGCCGGGACAGCGGTGACCCTCTGGTGGGAGTGCAGAGAACTCCTTCAACACTGCAGGCTTGACCCACGGGGCACATGCAGAGAAGACAGCCAGCCCCATGTGCCTCCTGACGGAGGAGCTGGGCAGCCTGGCCACCCATCCCCTCCAAGCCCTCATCCCACCGCCAATCACAGGGTGCACTGAGGGTGTGGCAGCACCCTAACTGGCAACGTGGGCACCACCAGTCAAACCCACATTGTGCAAACCACCAACTCCTTCCATCACAGTCCCAGAGAGGAGCTGGAGAAACACCCTGGGGCTGGGGCGAGAGGCGGGGAGCCACACTCACGCGGACTGGGGCACCGAGAAGCGGGCTCTAGGCGGCCACGGAAAATGCCAACACCGAGTTTGATGGTATTAAAGAATTCTTCATTTCTAGGGGTGATCATGGCACCCAGGAAAATTCTTTTCGAATCCTCTTAGAACTGAAAGGTTTGCAGATAAGAAATCTGTCAAAGAACTCAGGCAACGTCATGGTCTTTAAACTCGGCGGCGGGTATGTGGTCATTGTTTGTATTGTTATTTTTTATATCTTGAGTATATTTAATGGAAGCACTTTGATATTTTTTAAAAGGGAGAAAGAAAGAGGAAGAAGGGAAGAAAAGGGGGGGACCAGGGAGCAGAAAGGGGAGGAGCAAGAGGGGGTGAGGGAAAAGAGAGGAGGGGGGTGCAGGTGCCGGGGAGAGGCCTGAGAGACTGAACGGAGGAGGGAGACAGGAGACAGATACCCCGGGGCCACCCACACCTCAGCTACCTGGTAAGCAGCAGCAGGGGGGTCGCCCTTGGGGACTGGGGTGCACACTGGAGGCAGGCGAGCCTCACCTCCTGAGCCTTCCCTCACCACCTGGCCAGCCTCCTCGCCCTGTTTGTGTCCTCCTGTCCAAGCGCCTCTCACATCTGAAATGCCTGTCTGTGCTGTATTAATAACCCTCTTTGACTGGGGGGTAGGGACCCCCACACTCACCCCGACAACACCTGCCAACTTACTTGGCTGTCCCAGGTGACGCTGGCTGGCCTGCACGGAGCTCGTGCCCTGTGCTGGGCCCTGAGCTGCGTACCCAAGTGAGCCCCTGCGGGTCTCGAGGACCAGGAGCTAGGAATGGTCAGCATGAACCCCATTTTGCATTTGAGAAAAACAAGTCTTGGGGAGCAGCAGGGACACCCAGAGGTGCCAGGGCACAGCCACCCTTCGCCAGACATTCCCTCCTTGCCGAGAAACACAGGTCTAACGGCAGAGACGCCAGGCCTCTCAGTGAGGCCCGAAGTGACCAGAGTCCATCCCTGATGTCCAGAGAGGACCCAATTGGGCTAACCTATCCCTCCTGCTCCTCTGGCTCCTGGACTCTGCACACTCGTGCACACGCACACGCACACACAGAGCACATGGCCACATCACATACCGCAGTGCACGTCACTCAACCAACACTCTGCCGTGCTCTGCGTCTGGCACACAGGCGCATCAGCAAGTGTGGCGCTTGGCACCCAGTGCAGGAAACTGGGGCGAGGGCACCAGGCTCCCCACAGCAGAAAGGAGAGGTTCCGACCTTAGCAGGAAATAGCTGTCCAAGCTTCTCCCGTGAAGAGCCCCCCGGCCTGAACGAGACTCTGAAATTTGAAGCACCTGCAGAAGGCGGCGAATCTCACCCTTTACTTTCCTCCAGCACCTTCCTTTAAACAGAGCCTGACCTCCCTGCCCTGGCAAGCCAGGGCCCACGGTCCCACAGAAGGACCCCCAGGGCTCAGTGCTCCCCAGAGTCCCAGGGCTGTGAGACCCCCGACTTTGAACTTAGGAGACTTTGGGGGAGGACGTAGGCCAGAGTCAGGGACCAACAGGCCGTCTTGGAGTGGTCCCCAGACACCTCTGGCAGCAAATTGCTGGGGGGCTGGGTGGGGGAGGGACCCAGAGCTGACTGCAGTGGGAGCCTCTGCCAATGGGGCAAACCTGCTTTCCGGAACCTGCTCCCTTATGAGGACAGACCAGGAACCAGTGTGGGTACTTCCCCTCCCAAAGGGGCCAGGTGGGCCTGAGAAGGGCGTTCCAGGCCCAGGACCCAGGCATGAAGCTCTCCGAGGCCTGGCAACCTGGAAAATGCGGGGCTGGTTTCTGTTTTCTGCCCCAGAAATGCCTGGAACTCGAGGGAGGGAGGCCCTGGTGGCCAGGCCACCTGGGGAGAGCCCCGGCCTGGCTGGGGCACAAACCATGGGCGGTTTACCAAGGATGGCAGGACCAGCTCAGCGCCCACTCCCGGGTGTGCCGGCCTCCCCACGCTGTGCCAGCCGGGCCCATGGGGACAGCCAGGCCCATGGGGACACTGCGAGGGGAGAGGGAGCTGGCCCACAGCAGCTGGAATGGGGTGTGTCTGGCCCTCAGGCTGATCCCGGGGCACCAGAAGGGGGAGCGAGCTCATGGGTCTCCCTTTACAAAGGAGTGCTCTGGGGTCCACAGCCAGCCTGCCAAGCACGGCAGGTTACACAGGGATGGAGGAGAGATGTCAGAGACCCAGTCCCGGCTCCACGGCAAGGGGCAGCCCCGCTCCCCAGGCGGCCTGGCCCTGGGCTCGCCAGTTGTTTCCATGGGACTTGATTTTGCTGTCACAACAGCCTCTGGCCGGCAGGGTCTGGCAGCCCTGCTGGCGGGAAGCGAGAAATTGACTTTCTGGCAGGCCTGGGGCCAGCGCATTCTTGAAGGCCTGACCTGGCCTGGGCTTTGGTCTCTGCTTCTGTCAAGACTGGACAGTCTGAGGCCTGGAGAGCATGGTGTTGAGAGGGAGCTCAGGGACCAGCTGGAGGCCCCTGTGCCAAGATGGGGGTGTCTCTCCTTGGGTGTGGCTACACAAAGTCCCAGCAGGACACTGAAGGCCCCCAGAGCGTTTTGTTCTGGAAACTCCAGGCCCGATCACACATAAAACAACTCAAATGCCCCCACTGCCCACAATAAACAGAATCGAAACACTGCTATCAAGCTAAAGGCTGACACCTTACTCCTATGGGTATCTCATTAAACATTTATCATGTCCTGTGTCTCTCAGTCTTTTTTTCCGGGCCTTTTGAGGAGCTCACAGCCCTAGTTCTGATGTCAGGACCAAGGCCTGATTCTAAGGGTGCAGACTATCTCCCCAGGTTCTTTATGCCATCAAACTTTGTTAGCAGAAGCTTATGTGCACTCCTGAGCTCCCCGAGAATTGTGTGGCATCTTTTATTAAAGCAAAAAAAAAAAAAAAAAAAAAAACCCCACATAGATAAAGAACATTTACAAACTTACTAGCTGGCTGTGTGGCCCTGGGCCAGGTCCTGAGACTGTCTGTGTTACTGTTTCCTCATCTATAAAATGGGGTGATGATTGTACTCACCTCCTGGGGTGGGGCTGTTCTAAGACAAGATGAGTGACTCCAGCAGCCTTGGGAGTGTGAGGACATGCGGAGCACTTTCCCCGTGTTATCTGCCCTTCATGCTGTGAGCACATTGCTGTTCTTTTATGATCATCAGTACTAGATCCTTCAAACCCAGGCAGCACCTGACTCCCTTGCAGCCTTGGCTGTTCTTCCAGTTCCACAAATACCCGGTGAGGCTCTCACATGCAGGCAGCGGGAGCAAGAGCATATGCTGCCAAGGGTCTACTCAAGGGGACAGGCAAGTCAGACCTGGTCCCTAATGCCCAGATCCTTGCCCTTCCATGGGGGCAACATCCTACAGAGAAACTCCCAGAAGGTGTCTGAGGCAAATGGCAGCTGGGGGTGGGGCTGGGGGGACAGAGAGAAGACAGGGCCCTGAACACGGTCGGATGTCAAAAGGCACAGGGAGGAGGGATGGCATCCCTGGGGAGGCAGTGGGGTGTGCAAAGGTCCAGGGGCAGGAAGGTGCCTGCACTGCCAGGCACCCTCCCCCGCACAACCCAGGGCCAGGCAAGCATGAGGGGGCACGGGAAGTAAATCCCCACTTCATACTGGCCTCCACGGTCATTTCTAGGACCATCTGCCCCAGCCCCTGAAACAATTTTTTTTAATACATGTAGGAAAACCTGCCTCAACGATGAATACTTGAAACCTACATAATGCTCCGATGTGGTTCTCCTGAAATAATGTGTTTGATGAACAAGAAACTGTGACCCCAGACCCTAAAAATTACACTTGGCACATTCATAAATGTGTGTGGAACAGATGAAGAAACAACCAAGCATATTAAACAATATGAAATATCCACCCTTTTTCAGATTTTCGAGCTGGCTTCCGGCAATTATGGTTGTGCTTACGGTGCCAAGACCCAAATCCATTCTCTCTGCCTTCCGCTGTAGTAGGTTTTAGATCTGCACCTGGGTGGATAATATAAATATGAAAACTACACTTCCCAGCCTCCTCAGCAGTTCGGCACAGTCACATGAGAAGACATGGCCCATGAGGCATCAGATAAGGGAGCTATGTGATCTCAGGCTATACTCTTAAAGGGAAGGATCACACCCCGTCTCCCATCCTATCCTCCCTTCCAGGGGCTATCTCAGTGCAGGTGAGGGTACCACTCTATGAATGGTGAAGCATTAAGACAGAAAAAGCCTAGTTCTGGCCCCATGGAGCCAGCATACCCGAGCTGCGTATGCCTGTGCTGTTACAAGATGAAGATACTGTGGGTCTGGGTTACAGCAGCCCTGTACATCCTAGTCCAGATGTTAGGGGGAAAAGGCTGTCCTAAAGCTAATCCCATACAGGCTTTGTGGACCCCACCCCCACCCCAGGCCAAAGCCAAAGACACTGGGAACTCCACATCCCATCCCCACCCAAGGGAAGGTGGCTGGGACCTGAGGGTGGGGTTAAGCAGCCAAGTGAGTATAAAGACAGACACGTGGGCTTTGGGGGGGGTCCCCCATTTTTGGCTCTCCACCAGCTCGCAGCGTCCGGCCAGCTCTGGGAGTGCCTTTGGGTTTCCAGGTCGGCGGATCGGGTAGGACGCATGAATGACTTTATTTCCCTATTTTTTCCCTGAGTTGTCCATTTTCCTTCTTTCCTTTTCCCTTGTAAATAAACCTTTTATGAACCTTTTGTGTGTGCCTGTAGTGGAGTATTCATAAGTCCCTTTTAAGCGCGCGGGTGAGGACCCACAGCCAGGCAACCCGTTCAATATCGGGGCTGCGCTATAACACACACACACTCTCCCTTGCCTGCAGACTCTACTCTGAATTCACACTTAAAGGCTCCTGGATGCTGTGAGGAGTGGCTCAACCTGCCGACACTCAGGAGCAATTTTATGATTCCCCTTGGCCTGTGTCATTGGGGCTATAACCCACAGGCTACAGATCGGTTCTTTCCCTGAGGCCTCAGAATGTCTGAGCTCATTGCTAAGCCAGATAAAGAAAGGAGAGGAAGTCATATTATTTAGATTCATCTAATTACACAGACAAAAAGAACCCGCTAAAATCTTAAACATCAATTATTCTTGGATTTATGAGTTCATAATGGTACCCCCTTCAAAAAACCCTAATTGATCACCATTGGTGGATTTTAATGAACCGACCCATTATTTTAAAAACTGATGAATAAAGGGAAAGAATTAAGCATTCATTCTGCATTTCCTATATGAATTCTACCATTGTTGATAAAGGAAAGTTTCTCTTTATAGAAGTTTTCCAGCTAACAGAAGAGAAAAGACGTCGGAATTAGAATAGAATATCACCATTTTGCCTTTAGTGCACCACTGAGTTAGTGGAGCTGGGCACTGACCATCAATGGCTGCTAACACCACCAAAGGGGGGGCAACCGGACATTGGGTGCTTCCTGACAGAAGGATTTGCCACCACCTCGGAAGCTGTCTTGCCAAAAACAACTGAATCTGAACCGATTCAGCCTCCAGAATCGACGACCAATTTACCGGAAATGCAAAGGATCATGCCAAGCTGCCCCATGGGACACAGTTAGCACAGGCCAGACTGGAGAAATTTTACAAGATAAATGACCTGGTTTTATCAACAAATAAACTGCAAGATGATGAGGAAGATGAATCACAAAGGCTCCAACTATCTAATCTCTGGAGGGAGAGAGGAGCCTCTATATTAAAACAGACTTAGAAACCAAGGCATCTACTTGCAATGTATGGGCCTGGTCTGAATCCTGATTCAAAAGAATTATAAAATAACCAAAAAGAAGAAGAAAGTTCATAATATGCAGGACACAAATGGAAACTGAAATCCTAAAAAATTCATGGCATTAAGGAATTTTCATTAAGTTTCATGCTAATGGCATTACGAGTAATTACAGAAACCATTTAGAAGTACACGCTGAGTATCAACACATGAAATGATACAGTTTTGATGTCTGGGGTATGATGTCCAGGGCCATGGAGGTGGGAGGTGATGGCGGTGTAGATGAAACCAGACCAGCTATGAGTTGAGGGTTGAGGCTGAGCGGGGGCTACTCAGGACCTTGGGCTGCTCTGTATCTGTATGCATTCAAAATATTTCATAAGGGCCTCCCCGGTGGCGCAGTGGTTGAGCGCTGGGTTGCAAAGCTGCCCGCAGCCTCTGCAGCGCCAGTTCGATCCCCGGCCACCAGGTGAGGGTCCCACATGGCGCGCAGACCTCTCCTGCCGCCCGCTGCTCCCCTCAGCAGTGTCCTTCGGTCCTTCTGCCTGCTCTGCTCCCCGCTCTGGCTCTGGTGAATTCTCTCACCCTCCCGCGCTTCTGACTGTACCCAGTGCTTGTATAAATAAATAAATAAATCTTTAAAAAAAAAAAAAATTTCATAATAAGGTGGGTTTTTTTAATCTTACCCCTAGCCACAAAGCAGGGGAAGTAAGAAGAGTAACCCCTACAAAGCCCACATGGGCACCAGGTGCTGGGCTAGGCAGCTTTGGATGTGAGCAGCACTTCTAGAACAGAAGTCACAGATTCAAAAGTCTAACAGGTCCAGATAGAAACCTTGACTGAGTGAGGTCGGCCAAGCACAGACTGAACAGCATGGTGGGACGGTATGTAGCGGACACCCCATCTACCTTCAGGAGACCACAGGGAGCGAGCGGTGGGGGCTGTGGACAAGCAAAAGCACATGCTCTGTTTGATGGAGGGGTCTCTACCCAGGGTCCACTTCCTGCTGAGTCCAGGGAACCACCAGGCAGAATGTGAGGCCCGGGGCAGTCAGATCCTCAGATTTTCCAAGGGAAGCCGGAAATCTGTATTTTTATGTGCAATCTCCTGGTTTTTAAATGTTGGCATCTAATCCAAATATTTTTTTAAATACTGTATGGGCCAAACAAAATATCTGCAGGCTCAATGCAGTCGGTGGAACCCCAGTTGGCTGCCCTGTTCCAAGAACTGAAGTCGACCACAACTCAGCCCATCTGTAAGAAGTGGGAAGGGCGAATTAATCAAGTCGGGTCAGCTCTTTTTTAGGGATCCAATAAAGCCGAGAATTCAAAAGACACCATCAACTTCCAGAAATCTATAAGAACCGGCTGCAGAACGCTTCCAAGGCGTCCTCCACGTCGCCGGCTTATGCAACAGAACCTCCCTCCATCCAGAATGCTGGCAACTAACAGCCTGGGAGTGTCCTTTCAACTTTCCCGGATGGTGGAACTAACAGGCTTCAGATGAAACCCATTTGTTGGTCTGCAGAATGCCTGGGACTTAAGTCCAAACTGTTTGCAACAGACAATCTCATCATAAAATCAACTTGCGGTGCTCAATGCCATTGTAACAGGCCCAGCGAGCGCTCCGCTCTGCTGCCTGGCCAGAGATCCGATTTTATGGCAGGTGGAAGGGATGAGGAGGCAGCTGTCACCCTGAAACCTGAAAGTGGCAGGACTGGTTTGCCGAGGACCAGAACAGAAGCCTTCTTCAAACCCAACCCTCTGTTCCCAGGGACTTCACCCAGAGACAGTCTCTTGACATCCTGGATGGACAAAACAGTCCCGGCCCGGCCTTTATAGACACGATCTCAGCTTAACCAGACCCCTGGGCCGATAACCAATTAAAGAGGTGTCAGGAATGCGGCGAAGACGAGCTGGAGAAACAGCTTCATCTTTCCCGGAGAACAAAGCCCCTCTTTTTGTAAAAGAGAGAAAAGGAAAAGAAAAATTGGTGTTGAAATAAAGATGAATGGGGTCCAGGGCAGGAAGAGTCCAGAACTACACCCAAAAAGCAACAGAAGACAATATGGGCCCCGTTCTCAAGTCAAAGAATGAAGTCAAACCGGGCTATTTCATAAAAGACGATTCAGGGGGACTTTCTAGGAAAATGAGACTTTACAATTTAAGTGAAATGGGAGTAGGGGTGGGGGGAGGTAGGGGTAGAGAGAAAAATCCAGCCTACAAAATAAAACTGAGGCCTGCTACTCACCTAGCCCATAGCCTCAAATAACTATTCGCTTTCCAAGTTTTGTTTTTCTAGAGAGAAACAAACTGCAGCCAGAGCTGATGTTAGGAATTATGGGTTTCCTCATACAGAAGTTCTGGTGAGGGTCTGGGACGTGTGGAGCTGGTCACAGTGGCCGCCTGCCCACGGCGGCCTTTACCGGCCTGCTCTGTGGTAGGAAGAGAGCAATGTCTCTGGACACTCACCTACATCTACACCCTGTGCTGACAGGGTCAGAAGTGGGGAAGGACCCTTAAAAAATGGCTGGGACACTGACCTGTCCATCCACCTCACGTCACTGGTCATCCTGCTCCTTCGCATGGAGACGCACTGTTAGCAAGGCGAGTAGCTGCTTCGTGGATGCTAACGCTGCACAGGTGACTCGGGGTAGTTAAAAGCGTGGATTTTGGTGAATAAATGTGGGCCCCTCGGATGACACCAAATGCTGCCTCTCTTGGTCCCTTTTATTGTATCCCGTCTCCTCCTTGCGGGTCAGATGCTGGCCTGGAATGCAGGCTGTGTGGACGGCAAGTCTGAGAGTGGACTTTCTTGTGGTTTGGGTGCTTTTGACCTCAAAATGCAAGAGCACATTCCTTTGGGAACATGTGCTTTGCAGAATCTCAGAAAGATGGCAGCAGGCCGCTGGGTCCGCTGCAGCCGGTAGGCGGCTGCTTCTCCTTACATAAGCCAGCCACGCAGTGTACACACCACCCGGCTCAAAAGGCTGTGGCGGGGCGCCGCTAAAAATTGGAGGTTCTGAGGGGACAGGGAAGCATCAAGAGGGGCAGCGTGAGGACGCCCCTGAGGACAGGCTACCACATGAGGCTCACCCCCTGGAGAGGACAGGACCCGGCTGCCTGCTCCCAAGTGATCTTGGGAATCTTGTGGGCTCGACTCTAGGCGAGGAGAGTTTTCTGGACTTTGGAATTTTCTAGTGAGGCTCTAATATCCTTTGCTTAATTAACAAGCAGCAGCCTAGGAGGGTAGTAAGAACTGAGGCTGAGAGCCAAACCCAGGAGCCCAGCCCTGTCCTTACTGCCTGCTGTCTCTGTAGCAGCAGCAGTAGAAACAGTAGTAGTATAGCCGTAGTAGCATCAGTGACAACAGGAGCAGTAATGACAGGGATATTAGTAGCAGCAGCAGTAACAGTAGTAACAGTAGCGGCAGCCGCAGTAATAGTAGTAACAGCAACAGCAGCAGAGTAGTAGTAACCAAAAAGCTTCTGAGTGACTTACAAACAACAAACACTTTCCCCTGCTCTGTGGACTTTGGAAGTCCCAGGCCAATCACGGGCAGACTGGCCACTCCCTCACATCACCTCCTCACTGTAACCTCAGGTGGCAGGAGCAGGCGAGGCCTCTGCAGGTCTTCTAAAGGGCGCTCGTCCCCTTCACGAGGGCTCACAACCTGAGCACCTTTCAAAGCCAGCCCCCCACACCACCGCCTGGGCACCAGGCCTCACCTGTGAATTCTGGGGGGCACAAGCACTCCACCTACTGGCCAAGTGCTGGCCACGGAGCTTGCCCTCGAGGAGCTTGCCCCGCAGAACGACACTCAGATGGGGCTCTCCAGGAACCTGGGGTCTCAGTTGCTTAGCTGGGCAACCATTTGCGTGGTTCTCATCGTAACAGAGAATCCAAGCTTTGTCTTCACTCAGTACCACCAATGCCCAGCCATGGGGACAGCATGCAGAAGCCGTGCTAGTCCCAAAGTGCTGCTTCATCCTGGTCCCTGGCCCCTAATTGCATCCTGGAGGGGCACTGCCCGCTGCTCACATGCTGGCACATGCAGCTTCTGGGCAAAAGCTTTGCAAAGGACACCCTTGGCCCCTCTGCCAGTGGCACAACTTGGGCCACTGTGCCACTGTCTCCCAGGGGCACTCAGTGGGGACACCCTAAGTGCCATGGACCAAGGGCATCACCTCCCTCATGCAGGTCAATACCCCAAAGTCCCCCAAGATGAATTTGGAAGGGAAAGAACCCCCGGCCTGCAGCCTGGGGCTCCACCCTTATGGAAGAGACAGGGCGCAACGGTGATGGGACTCCAGCTCTGAGGCAAGAGTAGCCAACTATTCATTTTCCTAGACAAACAGGTAGCTTTTTTTTTTTTTTTTTTTTTTTTTAAGATTACTTATTTAGGGCCTCCCCTGGTGGCACAGCGGTTGAGCGCAGAGTTGCGAGGTTGCCCACAGCCTCTGCAGCGCCGGTTCATTCCCTAGCTGTCAGCAACGGTCCCACAAAAAAAAAAAAAAAAAGATTACTTATTTATACAAGCACTGGGGTACAGGCCAGAGGCTTGGGAGGGTGAGTGAATTCACCAGAGACAGAGCAGGGAGCAGAACGGGCAGAAAGACCAAAGTACACTGCTGAGGGGAGCAGTGGGCGCGACAGGAGAGGTCTGCTGTGCCATGTGGGATTCTCACCGGCTGGCTGGGAATCGAACCCACGCTGCCAAGTCTGTGGATAACTTCACAGCGCTGCGCTCAACCCGCTGCGCCACCGGGGAGGCCCTAAATAGGTATCTTAAAAGGTGCTCCAGAAGTCCGGGCAATCAAACAAACAAACAAATGAGAATGGCTGCTACATTTACCCAGGGCCTCTTTGTGCCAGCCTGTTCTGAGCCTCCACAGCTGAGCCTCTGCAGGGTGTTAACTCACCTCTTCCTCACCCACAGCCGGTGAGGAAGGGGCTGCGGAGCTGGGCACAGTGAGGTCAGGCTGGGGACTCAGCCCAGGTCTCCAGCACACAGTGGAGCCAACATTCAATGCCAGTGTCTGTGTGTTAGGGAGACCTGGTGAGAAAGGCTGGGAGCTGGGTACGAGGCAAGGAGATGATGGATATAAGGCCGAGGAAAGGGGGGGGGCACAGGGTGAGCAGCATGGCACCACTGCACTCATGGGGGCAGCTCTATACTGCCCGGCACCCACGCAGCTACTTCCAAGAGGACTCCATGTGGTGCGGTCAGCTCCTCGAGGGTAGAGAGAAGGCCACATGATCCTTCCCTTCCCACCCCCAGCCTCACCGTGGGTCCCTGCACCAGCAAAGGGGAGCAGAGCTCCAGACTGTCTGACCCTGGGGCCGATGGGCCATCTACAAGCTGCTTTGCTGCTAGAAGCCAGAGCCCTCAGGACTGCTGGAGAGTGTGGGTCATGGAAAGCCGGGTGCAGAACTGATGCCTGTCTACTCCCCAAGGGGCTCCCTGCTGTCTTTAACATGGGGTGACAGCGTGGGAGGGGTCCGTGCATTTCTTGCCCTGAGACTAAAGCAACACCAGACACGGTGGCAGGAGAGCCACCTGTCCCCATTCAGGGGATCACTTATTTATGAGGTGCCCTGACCCGGATCCACCCCCAGGTGCGCACACGGAGGGTCCTGTTACAGCCACTTTCCATGTATCTGCTGGAATCAGGCATTCTGCATGTTGACTTTCCACCTGATAACCCCCTTTAAAATGAAAGCACCAAAACGTCGCCTGACCCAGTTGGATGTCAGTTGCTCAAGGATTTCACATGGGCCTCCCCTTTACAGTCCAACAGAGCGACCCCAAGTCAACCCCCGCTGATTATTCAGAACGACACAGCTCAATTATTAAACAGCACAGCAATACCCTAAAGTCAGACCCAAAAGGCGCGTGGGGAAATCTGACCCTGTGTGGGCTGGCCCCAAGGTCTCTGCTTGAAGTGTTGAGGGACAAGTTTTACTAGAGAATGTGGGAACCCCTAGAAGTCACAGAGCCCCAGAGCACCTGGATGGTCACCTCGGTGGGAAGCATGAGCCCTATGCCTGCGCCAGCGCCGGGGGTTCCTGCGCTGCTGGTGTCCATCCCTGGGCTCTCTGATAGCTACTGAGGCCATTTTGAAGCCTTCTGTCTTAACTTCCTAAGCCTTGGCTGGGCTCCTGAGTAAATTTTCCTAAATAATTGAGGTTCAGGGATTATCCAGTGCTCCCGCCTGCAGAACCAGAGGCTGGGCCGTGGCCAGGCGCCAGCCGGAGAGGTTTCCGCTCTCCCAGTGAGAAACCCAAGCTACCTGTTTTCCTTTTTGGGCAGGGGAGGCGGCCCTGCCTGCCTCCCCCTCCTTCCTTCAGCTGCACCTGGCCGGTCCCAGGTGAGCCCTGCCAGCGCCACCGGCCCTTCCTCCCGCGACAGAACCAGAGCCGCCGACACAGCCTCTCCGGGCCGCAGCCCTCCAGCCGGGCCCCGCCAGCGAGCCGGGCACCTACAGACTCACACAAAGCCAGCTCTCGTCCTCGCTTGGCCCAGCCACCCCGTCAGCTGGGCTCCCCACAACGGAAGCCCCCCGTGTCCTCCCGTCAATGTGCCTCTCTGTTCCCCAGCACACGGAGCCGGCCTGCAGCCTGCCCACAAGCGCCCATTCATGCGTCCTTCGCTGTGGTCTCTGTTCACCGAGCTCTCGCCTTCCCACCCCCACCTCCCCAAAACACAAAGCAGCTATCAACTGGGATTCTTTTTCTCTGCAGGAATAAAAGGGCAGCTTTCCTTCCTTTCTGTTTCCTCTCCTTGGTCTAAATTTGGCAAGTGGAAAAAGTGGGAGCAGTTAAACCGGCCAGTTCATGACCCAGCAGCCACTAGGGCCCGAGGTAG
The DNA here is from genome assembly GCF_964194135.1 of Talpa europaea. Lineage (NCBI taxonomy): Eukaryota > Metazoa > Chordata > Mammalia > Eulipotyphla > Talpidae > Talpa > Talpa europaea. Next base: position 6,224,995 of record NC_140078.1, on the reverse strand, counting down.
CCACTGCCGCTTCTGCAGGGGCACCTAAAACTCTCCCCTCTGCCCCCCACTGCACTGGCGATGATCCCTGCCCAGAGCGGGGTGCGGCCTGAAAGGTCATCTTACTTGACCCTCAGGGGGACACTGAGGCCCAAAGCAGAAAAGGCAAAGACCCAGGCCATACAGCGAATGGCAGGGGAGCTTTGGGGCACCCCCCCTCACAGGCAAGGAGAAAAAAGAGCCTCTCACCATCATCCAAGTAGGTCTGGTCCAGGTCCTGCTCCTGTTTGACTGTCACTCCCGTGGGCAATACTTCCTTTTGGTCACTGACCGGGGGTCCGTTTTTGGCGGCTCTTTGGCTCGTGGCATTCTGCTGCTGGATGACCGTGGGGTAGGACCCGGGGCTCAGCCTCTGGCCTTGCGTGACGGGGGGTGGGCCGGGCCTGGCCGAGCCGGGCGCGAAGTTCTCGCAGTACATGATGTGCTGGAACTCCTGGTGGCCCCCGCAGCGCAGCTGCTGGCTGGTGGGCGAGTAGTGGATGACCGGCGAGGCCTGCTGGGCGGCCGGCGAGGAGTGCAGCAGGGCCGGGCTCTGGGCCTGGGAGCCCGTGTGCACCAGCACGGAGCGGTGGGTGTCCCCGATGGGCAGGGGGGCAGCCATGAGGGCCGGCTGCTGGTAGCCCAGCAGGCTGGGGCTCAGGCTCTTGCTCCGCTGGTAGAGCACAGCCGCGGGGTTCTGCTGCTGGTAGCGGGCGTCGGGGGACGAGAGCCCCGAGCGGAACTGCTGGCAAGGAGCCATGGTAGCCACGAGGCAGGAGGGGGACTCGGCCACCATTGGGTGCTGTGGGTAGTAAGGCTGGCTGCCCAGGCCCCCGTGGGCGGGGCTGCAGATCAGGGTGGGGTCGTATTCGTCGGTGGGCTCTGTCTTGATGGCTGGGACTGCGAGGAGAGAGGCACACAGGGGACAGGGCGCTCAGTGAGCTGCTGACGTGCACGGCCGGTCCCCGGACAGCGGCCTGGGGAGTCTGCACCGGCTGGACCCAACGAATAGTCGGGCTCCGCATCTAAGGGCTTGGGCCAGTGGCTCCCATGCAATTGTCTTAGGTCAGAAAGTTGACCCTGGGTGACGACCTTGGACTTCAGGTCTTTCCAATAAAGGGGAGGTGGCCGCCAGGTCTGCCTCAGACTTGGGGCATGTATAGCCTATTCCTGCAGCTTTTATCATAACCCAACCAATCAATAATATCCGTATAATCTCTGATCGGAATCCTCTCTAGTGAACACTAGCTCCAGGAGGGCAGGGATTTGCATTTATTTTGCTGGCTCCTGTGTCTCCCAGCCCAGCCCAGTGTCTCGCATGCAGATGAATAAATGGAAAATGGCCTTGTCCCCCTTTCTGGGACTGTAGTGCTTTGTGGAAATGAGACCCAGGAACTCTATTTGGCCGCAGGGTGACTACCCGCTGTGGGGTCAACTAACAATTCCACCGGTCTCAGAGCATAAGCACTTCCTACCCCATCACGAGCAAATCTCAGACAAACACAGGGGTCCTCAGTTTGCAGCCTCCCGCTAAACAAATCCACACATGCCTCTCCTAGTCCACCTCCGAAGGGAAAATATTAGTAACAATAATAGCTACTGGCATTAACAATGGCTTGTTAGGAGTTTACACTGAGCTGAGAACTTCACGTGCATGGATTTCTGACCGCTTGCAAGAGAGATGCCATTGGACAGATGAGGAAACTGAGGCACAAAGAGGTGGAGTCACCTGCCCAAGGTCCTGACCCACACGCCCTGTGGCCTGTCCACACGAGACACCTTCAGGGAGACCCCTTACCTGGGTGGTAGGTAAAGTGCTGAGGCTGGCTTCGTTTTCTCTTCCCATTGATGACGTAAAAGTTCACTTTCACGGATGCACGGATATGCTTATTCCGATATTCAGGGATCTCCACAAAAAGCATGTTCTGGAAGGGAGGTTTTGCCATTAATTCAACTGTAACCGTGTCCAGATCCCTCCCAAGGGCCTCAACATATTGATCCCAGCACACAGGGGTGGTGACATGTCCCCAATTCTCCTTTAGGGACTTAAACAGACCTGACTTTTCAGTTGTAGCAGAGAGAGAACGGCCACTTGCTCTATCCGAGTCTATTCGCCATTACAAATCAGGGGGTGTGGGATGCAACAAATGCTTAATTTGTTGATCCATTCGATACCTACTGAGTGCCTGGTAGGTCCAAAGCACTGGGACTTTGACCAGAGAAGGGAGAAAGGGAGTAGGAGAGAGAGACAAGGGAGGTGGGGACGCGTGACAGGGAGCCCGGTCGTCTCGCCCCTGCTTACAGGCTGGCTCTTGTCTTTATCCACCGTGGCTTCCATCTCCCAGATTTGCTGCCCATCTGGAAAAGTAAGAGGAACAACTGTGAAGAAACCATCAGAAACCTAAGATGTAAGGCAAAAATCCAGCACCTGATCCTCCCCTGGGTTTATGTGCGATCCCCTCAAGGCGTGTGCGTTATCTGTGTTGTGTGTGTGCACGCGGGCCTGTCGACTTAGCCACATGTGTATGCTTCGTTTTCCAAAGGGAATGCATGTGAACGATGGAAATAAGGGAAACAATAGAAAATAAGGGAAAAATTGACGCTGCCCATCATCCCGCTACCATTACCTTTCTTTCCCTATGCATGGTCCCCTTTCTTTAAAAACACAAGTAACACTGATAAATGTTATACTTTATTATATATTGTGTTCGACCAAAGGCAATTTTCAAAATGTCCCAGATGTGCCAAGACCTCACCGGGGCCTGCTACATGTCCCCGGCAGCACCAGGCAAGCCTTCTGGCTTGTCTGCACGCACAGGTGGCTGGTGGATTCTGCCCTAAGAGTCTCAGACCACGTCCTGGCCTGTGAGTCCCGGGAGGGGGAACACAGGAGTCCCCCCTCTGCCTTTCAGCCAACAGACAGCCTGGGGGTCAGACTGTGCAGCCACGAGGGAGAGGTCTTACTCAGCAGTAAAATCCTCATCCCTGGAGCACGGCGCTAGGTCCCCACTTTGGGGCCAAACAAAACTCCACATTTTCAAATAAGAGATTTTGACAGGGGCCGTTGGTCGGTTTTCAACTAAAGCAAAATCATTTCCACAAGTGTTTCCAGGGTATTTTGTGACACAGTGGCGCTGAAGAATACTAAATGGGTTTATCAAAAGGCGAAACAGATTCTATAAGCGAACAAGCTTTGGGAAAACACTAAGCCAGTGTCAAATGGTTTCTCCACTGCAGGACTTCTCAGAGCCTTTCATCTGCTTGCGTGCAGCGTGGCTCTCTAGACGGTCTAGAGTCTGTGGCACATGCCAAAGAGCCCCCAGGCCCCTTTAAAGCACAGTTATCAGCATCTTCTTTGACACAGAGGTGGATTTGAACCACAGAGCCCTGGGTCTGAAGAGTCACCTAAAGAACTTTCTATGTATTTTCCTAAAAATAATTAATAAGCAGGCTTGCGCCTGCTACCCAAACTGATGCAATCAGATGACCTCACAAAGCACTGGCGGGGCGCCTGTGCGCCTCGGGAACAAGGGCATCCTGATCTTGCAGTTCTTTTAGGCGTGTTCCTGAAGTGACTTAAGGAAAACTTCAGTTTGTGCTGAAAGGGAAGAAGGAAAGGGGATTCTCACCCCTAGATCCCTGCGAAGGGACGAAGTCACCTCCACCACCAGAGACGTCTTGTCTGTGCCCAGGAGACATCTCGTGTCTGAGCACGGACGGTGTCAGCGGCTCCAAAGACGGCCAGAACCTGCCGCCAGCCAGCGCTCGGGAGGAGGCAGGAAGGACAGGCAAGGGGTGTGAGGGCCCAGCGGGCCTTGGAGAGCAGGACCCGTCAGGTGTCTGCAGCACGTCCCTCGACGGGGCCGTACCTGAGGTCCTTCTGGCGACTGCACTGCATTTTAGCCAGAAAAGCCACCGCCGGGGGCCTCTCAGCATCCCACTCTGCCTGCCAACCTCAGGACCCTCCTCCCAGACCACAGGCCCCGGCTCCAAGGACTTGCGCTTCTCCCTTCTTCAGAATCAGAACTGCGAAGCCCTGGAGGCAGCCACCAGCCCCACCGCCTCATCTGTGTGGACACTGGTCAACTCACCAGGCCCCTCCTACACACCTCACTTAGATACCCTCCCTTCCTTCCCACACCCCCCTGGGCACCAGCAGAGCAAACAACGTGACCAGGACATTGTGCCCGGGCCAGGCAGCAGCCCCTCTGGACGCCCTATGCAGTCAGCCAGCGCTCCCCCAACCCATGCCACAGCCCAGCTGTCTCCACAGGCAGCCCCGGGTGAGGAGAAGCAGCCAGAGGGGATCGGGGGGAGCCTGGGCGCTCTGTTAGGCCCCAGCAGCATGCTCACTGTCACCCTCAGCTCCTGGGCATGTTCTGTGGTCACAGCCAACACCCCTTCAACGCGTCGCCACGGTACTCACCACTGTACTGTACTCCCACACACCCCAAGCTCTGAGCCAACACACGCAGCTCCAAATCTACCCTGCACCTAATGCAGCTGTGGGGGCTTGGATCAGACACTTCACTCTCCGCCTCTTACCCAAAATGGGGGCTAATCATAGGACCGACACTTCAAAGGGTTATCCCCAGGGTTAGAGACGCATGGCAGAGCATAATGATGGACACACATGATGAACATTATCATGGCAACAGCGTGTTTAAATGTTGCTTTGTCCATTTCTTGTGGCTTACATTCCACTATGTGTTCATATTTAAAAAAAGCATCTTAAATCAGAAATTAATACATGTTCTCTGATTCCAAGTCTATCTGCAGGTTCGTGCTTTACACAACACCCCCCGGTCCATTTTCCGGAGCTCCCCTTCCAGCCTTTTGCTCCACACCCCCAGCATGGGGGCCTTAGGGTCTCCCCAGAAGAGCCCGCTACCCCATCCTCTGGAAGGAGCTCCTCACACCAGTGGATTCACAGTAATGCCGGCACGGCTCTCCCAGACTGGTGTCACCATCCCGGCTCGCTCTGCCTTCCGCACTGACTGGCTGTGCGGCCTTTGAGCGCTAGCTTCACCTCTCTGCGCCTCGGTTTTCTCTTAGGTAAGTGATGGATGGACTGACTCAAAGAGCTGAGGCCACAACTCAGAGATTAAATGCAAAAGGCTTAGCAAGACGCCCAGCCCGTAGTCTGTGCTGCCGTGATGGTGTCTCACGTAGCCCAGACTCTAGGAAAGCGAACAGCTGGCACCGTGACCTGAGCGTCCCGGTAGGTATCGGTTTCCCGTTTCATCGTGGCGCTCACACCTCTCGTTGCAAATGAATGACATGGCCATGGAAAACATTCCTCGCCGGGGGCGGGCTGGAGTGCGGCCACCCAGGCTTGGCGCGGGCGACCGGCCACAGCAGGTGCGGAGTACCAAGCTGCCTTTTGAAGAAGGAAGATGTGATTTTCTGACCTGGAAACACGTCCCTATTGTATTAAAAAGCCTGTCTAAGTGTCGCAGGCCTGTAGGTAGAGCACACGGTCACTTTACGGGTCTATAAACGTCAGCTTAACTTGGGGGACTTGCTCCCCAGTTACTCGTATGGTTACATCCTCAGGACTGGGACTGGATGGATGAGGTGAGATTCGTGTGATTCCAGAAAGATGGTAGGACTGTGGGCAAATTTAATTTGTGTTAGTTGACAAAGAGGAGTGTATAGTTTAGTTCGGGGGAAGACACCCCTAGTCCCCATGTTATTCACGGGTCAGCTGCAAATTGCAGCTGCATGAGGACTTCCTGTCTCCCAGGAGCCTTCTGGGGCCACGAAGTTTGCCGGAGCCAGGCGAGGGCCACCTGGGCTGCCAGGGTCTGCTGCCATCCACACACCGCCCTGCCCTCAGGCCTCCCGACCAGCAGGCAGGGCCTGATGCTCCTCAAGAGCTTGAGAGAGACAAAAGACTCAGCTCCGCTGCTTGGGGACCTGCCTCTATCTGCAGCTCCTCTCCTCCATCTCAGCTCCAGCCACGCTTCGTCCCTCCCTCTGGCCTCACCCAGGACAGTCGCTTCCCATCCTCCAGGTCCTGCTCAGGAGACTGCCCCCATGCCTGTCCCTCTCTCCTCCTACCTCCCACTCTCCGACACCTTGTCTGCCTGTGGATTATCTCTCCCCCCTGCCAGGCTGTGAGCTCCCCAGGGGCCTGGCCAGCCCGGTTCCCTCTCCATGTTGTCCCCAGCACTATAGCCCCTGGCACATAATAGGTGCTCAAGAAACGCGGGATCTGTGAACCCACCGATCACGGGCCCCCAGTGCTTGGCCACAGCTGGGGCTCAGGATCGTCGGCCCAGCAGCCTCTCCAGCAGGAGGACCCCACAGAGGATCCTCTTGGGGTCTGGAGCAGACGTCTGGGCAAACGGCCTGTCCAGAATGAACAAGACAGGCAGCCAGGAGGGGGCTGGGCCCGGCCAAGTCTTGCTCAGCGGGGAAGAGAAAGGAGCCAATTTCTCTGGGCAAAGTGGTTGTGTCTGGGGAAGACGTAGCAGGAATGCAGGGGGAATCGGGTAGGGGGGGTGTGCAGGCTGTGTTTTCGCTCGACTCCAAGCTCAGAAGCACATGCCTGGAAAGCCAGTGTGGGTGCACCGGTCTGGGGATTCTCTTTGCAGGGGGCTCTGGAAACTTAGGACACAACCAAGTGTCGGGGAGCAGAGGGGCCGGCATCTCAGCCTCAATGAGCAGAAGAGGGGGGCTCACGTCAGCAGGCAGGAGAAACCAGCGAGCCCCTGGAAGGAAGAAAGCCCACCTGTCCTCACTCAGGGCGCCGGCATGCCACTGGGCTGGAGGCAAACTGGAAGGAAATCAAAGTGTCACTCTGCGTTAGGAGGCCTGGCCTGAAGCTCCCCAGGGCTGGCTCAGCTTTGAAGAGTTAGGGCTGAAGGCCTTTCAGTCTGCTCGTGAGCAGGAGAATGTGTGCTCCCTGCACAGCCTTTAGGAGCTGGGCAGAGGGGGAACCAGAAGTGCCCCCCCCCCCCAGACTAGGATTCCTTCACCTGAAATGGTCCATCTGCCCCAAGGGAATTGGAGGGATTTGAAGAGGAAATGCCTGCCCCCCAGCACCCCCTCTCCTCCTGCCCACCAGGTTCTTGTGGGCTTAGCTTTCCCTCCCCTGGGAAGCCTGCTCCACTGGCCTCCCTGCCCCGTCCCTAATGTCTACTCTTCATCCAGATTGCCAGAACAATCTCAAAAATATAAATTAGATCATGTCACTCTTAGAAGCCTCCAACAGGTACTAGTTACTTTTTCAAATAGCATCAAACTTCTCACCCCACCTACAGGGGTCCACATGCCCTCAGTCCTCCCCTCTACTCCCTCCCTCTCATACTGCACCCCCTGGGGCTGGCTGTCAGTTCCTCAAACACCCCATACTTGTCCCCACACTAGGGCCTTGACAGTGGGTGATTCCTTCTGCCTGGGAGACACCCTTCCTACAATCCATGTGGCCCTCACTTACTCATCTTCAGGGCTCTGCTCAAAGCCACCTCCTCAGGGAAGCCCTCCCTGACTACTCTCCAGGGTCGCCAGATTTAACAAGTAAAAATATAGGCCATCCAGTTAAATTTGAATACAGTATTTTTACAAGTATGTCCTAAATGCCGGGCCACTGTATAGGACCTACTCATACTACAGAAATTCAGCTGTTTGTCTGAGATTCCAATTTAACTGAATGTCCTCTACCCAGGCCCCTAGCCCATTGGCTCTCACTGCTGGACCTAGATTCACGGTCTCTCCCCTCTCAAAGTAACCTGCTTATAACCAAGTCTGTCCACGCTGAGGGTAGGGCCCTCCTCCGTCATGCGTTCCCCAGTGCCCAGTACAGCACCTGCACATAGTAGATGCTCTATTAATATCTGGGGAGTGATGATGGATGCCCAGGGCTGAGTGAGCTGACCGAGGCATCATCGTAGATGGTTTCACACAGAGTACAGATGTCAGCTCATCCTTCATCTCACCTCAGATGTGACTTTTCCCAGAGATAAGCTGTTCTCGATAAATGTCCCCACCTGCCCCACATAGTCACTCTGGGAACTAGGAAATGGGGGTTTTGGACTCAGTCCTCCACTGATGAGCTCCAAGGAGGCCTGTCAACCTCACTTTGTGACTCAGCTCACGGGGCAGAGCAGGCCCTCAAGCCTCTGACAAGTCATGATTGCAGGAATCCCATGGTTCAGGTGAGACCAGGCAGGTGCCAGGCAGGCAGGACTCTTCTCCCGGATGGGAAGCCCTTCCTAATGCCGAGAGATGTAAGTCCAACTCCCAGAAGGGGTGTGGAAGTTCAGCTGACCTTTCCTGAGCACCTACTATGTGCCTGACACTTTCTGAACCTTGATCTCTTTTCTCTGCTAAACTATCACCAACCCCATTTTAGAGATGAGGAAACTGAGTCTCAAAGCACAAAAGATGAAGCCAATCCAGGCTTCGAGCCAAGTCGGCTGACCGTGGACAGTCGGCCTGAAATACATACAATTTCATTTGTCTGAAAAAGAGAATACAACCGAAAAATATAACAAAAATAATTCAAACAGGTGTCAGATAATTCATAAAAGATGATGTTCTCAGGGTAGGAGGGGGGATTCCAAGCTGATGATCACCAATTGCACCGAGGCCTGCTGATACCAAGAACAACTTCTGATGGTGGAAAAGCTGAGCCCAAGTTAATCAAAAAACTCCCTTCTCTGTGTCCAATTTCAAAGACACCCAGACAGGATGAAGTTCGTCTGTCCTGAGAGCGTGGGGACTGGAGGCTGGGCGAATACGGAGCTCTGAGTAGAGGACAAGTTCTGTGATTGCTGCTGCTGGAGGACAGCGTGGCTCCCGGCCGCCGTGAGCACCGGTGGACCCAGCCAAGGGGTCCCTGACACTGGGCATGAGTCACCCAGGGCAAAGGTCTTGCAGCGCCTGAGTCATGCCCCGGCCCCGCCTGGAGCCTGACAATTCCCAGAGGAAAGCCCGATGCAGAGAGACTCCCAGGCCAGGTCTATTGTTTCAGCAAATGCCACGCGGATGAAACCAAACCCCCGGAGCAAAACAGGTGGGAGGAGGCGGTGCCTTCTCGAGGATGGAGCCGATTTTTCCAGGACACCAATCCGTGGAAAAGCACTTAATTTAGCACCAAAAAATTATTTTAAGAATATGCACTTCTATTTATTAAACAAAGCTCCAGATACAACCTTTGGGAACCTCCAAGTAATAAAGTGACTCATTTTAGGATATGATGACTCAGTGGGAAAGAGGGAATTCCACCACCCACGCCTCCTTTCTAAAAAATCAATCTGCCCTCTCAACAGGTGCTGAGAGCCTCTGCCATCACCCTGTTCCAAGAAAATCGTCCAACAAAACAAAACACAAATTCTCTTCAAACAATTTAAGTTTCAGAGCTGAGTAATCTGAGGCAGGCACGTTTCCAGCCTCCGCCCCCGCGGGGACTCGGAGAGCCAGGGAGCTCCTGGGCCGGGGCCGGGGGCCTGAATTAAGAAAGATTTACCAGCTGAAAAATTCCAAAACCCTGTGTCATGTGGAGGAACCTTCCAAAACACTGGCTCCCGCCCAGGCTGGCGAGTCCCTCGAAGCCATGGCAACCCCATTCCGCTGCCACATCACTTTTATTTTTGTGTCCTTAGATTTGTTCCTGTTTTGCAATGTTTTGCGGGGACCCCCGACTCCGCCTGAGGCCGGGGTGGCTGGGGGCCAGGGTTACCAGCTGAAGTCAGGAACAGCCTGCACTTCCCCCGTGAACTTTGCCTGGAGGGTTATGCATTTTTCACATTTCAGGGAACAGAGAAAAGCTTTCCAGCCACACAGCAAAGGGTACATAGGAAAGGGCCTCATGTGCAGGGGGCATTCTCTTCGTCCTCTTGGATGTGATGGCGAGATTACTCGGGAGCTGATGATAAGAGCCCTGAGTTTTAGCTCTGTTGGCAGCTATCGGCCGAGCTGGGGCCCACAGTGCAGCCTCCCGGAGCCTCAGTTACCTCCTCTGTAAAATGGAGAAGATGCCGGTGTGACAGTGAAAAGCGAGGACACGTCCATTCAACAATCTGTGAACAGTAGCCTATGAAGCCGCTGGCGGCCACTGCAGCATAAGTTCGATCCCTGGCCAGGGAGCTACCCATATGACCTCTCCTGTCTCCCTGCTGCTCCCCTCAGCAGTGTATTTCAGTAGATCTGCCTGTTCTGTTCCCCACTCTTTCTCTGGGGAATCCTCTCACCCCCGCACCTCTGGCCTGTACCCCAGTTCTTGTATGCATAAATAAATAAATCTTTTTAAAAAAATCTGTGAACACCTACTGTGTGCCAAGGACTATTCTGGATGCTGCAGTACCAGCAGCAAACACCAGGCTCTCACTCTCAAGGAACTAAGCCTGCAGCCTGGGAGGCGAGCAGACAAGACAGTCTCAGCGGTGCCGGGGCTGGGGGCGAGGACTGACCTCAGCCTCAAGGAAGCATTTGCCGATGTGATGCTTCTCCCAGTGCTCACAGGCGATGAGCATCCTCAACATGCCAAGTTCAAAGCAAAGAGCCTGATCTCATTTAATCTCACCTCTGAGCTGAGACTTGAAGGGACAGGAGGAGGCGATTTTATAAAGAAATGGAGGAAGATTCTCAGAGGAAACAGCAGCGGCAGGGGTGCCGAGAGACACACCAGGGTGGGGTGTTTGAGGACAGAGCGGAGCCTCAGTAGCCACAGCCCAGGGAGCCAGGGGCGAGTCCAAAACGCTGGAATGGGAGAGGTGGGCGAGGGCCAGCTCATACCGGCTCTTGGAAGGCATGAAAATACTTTAAAATAGTAATAAAAATAATATCATAATCATTATTATTACTGCTGCTATAAATAAGAGGCCATTTTCCAAAACACCAGGCTTTTCTAACTTAAGAAACACCACGAGGCCCCTCTCCTACTGTTTTTCCACCGATCTCCAATTTGTCATCCCGCTGGAGTGGAAACTGCCAATTCCATTTCAGTCGACAGCTATAAAAAGAACGTTGGAGCTGGTGGTGCCGATGACCCAACGTGGGGGCTAAGATTAGCCCAGGAGGTGTCACCTTTCCTTAATGTGAGAACCAGCTGGGGTTCCCCTTCCTTGGAAAACTTCAACTGTTCCACTCCACCCCACCCCACCGAGGCCGTGCCGGCCAAGCTGTCCATGGAGATGGGAACGGGGATGCGTTTTGGAAAAAAGAAGTTGAGCAACAGGGATTCCCCCTGCAGACGGCAGCCCTGGGCCGGGAGGCATGTTCTTGGGGTCAAAAGAGCAGATCAGCTCCCTGCAAATGGCAGGCAAGCCCCCCGCCTGTCAGAGCCACAGGGAGTCAGACATGCCACCAGGGAAGCCCCCCACTCCTGCTGAGGTCCAGGGGTGTCTTAAATCCCTCCCCCCATTTGTCTGTTGGCATCAGTCCAGGATCTGGGATTCTTTAGATGCAAAAGGGTTTGAAATGGAGCCTTTCAACCCCGGGGACCCGCTGCGGAATTCAAGGGTCTATATCACTACAAAATGAATCAAGTCAGGGGGCCAGAGCAGCCGGAGTGTCCTCATGTAAAATAATCTGCATCTCGGCTTTTTCAGAGTAGAACAGCAAGTAGCCAAAGGTACGGATTTCAGGGCTAGGTTGCCTGGGGGCAAACCAGCACATCATTTCCCGGCTGTGTGATCTTCACTAAGTTACTTAACCTTTCTGTGCTCTGTTTCTCATCAGCACGATTGGGAGAACAGTAGCGCTCTTGTTGGACTATCAGGACTCAGATTAGTTAATATATATGAGGGATTTAGAACAAGGTCTGGCACCGGGTTTGTTGTCATTGCTTATTGTTTTCCCAATGTTTCTTGGTTCCATGAGATAAAATCTTCCTTATCTTTGTCCTTCCACAGCCCGAATATGATGATAAGCAAAAGAGAAGCTCATATTTAATGAGCATCTACAATGTGCCAAGTTCTAAGCAAAGAGCCTGATTCATCTCATCTTCTCATCTCTCAAGAGAAGCAAATCATCTGCACTTTACGAAGGAGGAAATGTCGCCTCAGAGAGGTAAAGCGTCTTCCCCAGGATGACAAAGCGGATCATGGGTTCAAAGCCAGGTGGTCTGACATCAGGGCCTTGACTTATACCCCCTGCAGCTGACAGCTCCCCACACCCGGCCAGCCCAGGCCCAATACCTGCGCCAGCATGTGTCAGGCCAATGGGGCGCTGGACCAAGCAATGCTGGAGGGATGGTAGGAACATAACAGAGATTGGATGAGCGCCCCCTAAACACCACTGTGTGCACCTGGCCCTGCAAGACAGGACTGCTGTGGCTTTAATTACAGGAAGACCAAGACTCGGGAGGCTGAACAGCAGGACAGTGCTGGTTATTATCTACGGGTGAGATCTGACTCCTCTCTGGGGAGTCGGTTAGATGAGAGGATATGCATGAGGACAGCGGTGAAGGAACCCCCCAAAACAGGGTTCACCCTCAGGGAGCAATTTTTATTACTTTTCTTAATTGTCAACTGTTCAAAGTTGAATCAGGCCCTGAGTTTTCCTCCCTTTAAAAGGCAATTTCTTTAAACTGAAATTTCTTCTGAAACCAAGAGAAGGAGACCCAAAGAGTAAATGCCATTCATTGATTTGTTTGTTCATTCTTTCAGCAAATACTTGGATGCTCAAGATGCCACTCTCCTGGTCAAGAACCTACTACCTGAGTCCTATGACCTGCTTAAGCATGTGTCTGTATCTGGCCCTAGGAGGATGCTCTGACCTGCTCATCAAAACATTTGCCAGTGTCGCCAGCCTCTAACCCTAGTCACACACTCTCGGCCTCGCGGGAGCCTAGCAAATTTGTGTCCTAAAGAATATTTACTCTGCACCACCACCTGAAAACCCCTCAAGACACGCCTGTCCCCAATCCACTCCACGCCTGCCCCCAATCCACTCCACCATACAGAGGGCTTCACCCCGGGAAACAGCAAGTAACAACCAGCACCAGCTCACATGCCAGCACTTACCACACACCAGGCATTTCACAGGCACTGCACGTGGATGAGCGTTTCATCTCCCGCCCCGCCCCTGAGAGGCAGGTCTGCCACCTTCCTTGGGCACAGGAGGAAGGTGCTGCACGGAGAGACCAGGGACTTGCCCAAAGCAGTGGAGCTGGGGTTTGAGCACAGGCAGACTGGACGGCTCACCACGCTGACGAGGGATAGAGGGATGCTCGCGGTGGGGTCACTTATAAGAGCATAAGGTTGAAAGCGGCCGGATGCGCAAGGAGCGGGGAGTGGTTCCATCAGGTACCATAAGACCTCGTGACAGCAAGTTCATCCTCACCTGTCCTCAGGGAAATGCAATTCAAAAGTACAGTGAGGTCCTTCCTCACACCTGTGAGAAAGTTTAAAAAAGAAGCCGGGGCTCCCTGGTGCGCAGGGGTTAAAGCCTCAGTGCTATCAAGCTATCAACAGGCACTGGGCATGAGTTCGATCCCCGGCCAGGGAGCTGACCCACATGGCGCAACAGACTTCCCTGTCTCGCCCACTGCTCCCCTCAACAGTGTATTTCAGTCAATCGGCCTGTTCTGCTCCCCACTCTGTCTCTGGCGGATCCTCTCACCCACCCACCCCCCCACCTCTGGCCTAACCCCAGTTCTTGCATGCATAAATAAAATAAAAAAAAATCTTAAAAAAAAAAAAAAAAGACCAGCAACAAGTGCCAGCGAGGGTGTGGAGAGAGGGAGCCACGCACCCTGATGGTGGGGATGCAGGAGGGCCCAGCCCCTGGGGAAAGCAGGGCAGAGGTTTCCCACTCACAGATATCTACCCCCAAATGCAAAAACACTCAAAGGAATACCTGCACCCCAATGTTCACTGCAGCCCTATTTACAAGAGCAGAGCTATGGAAACCCCCTCAGCGCCCAAGACAGAGGAGTGGGTTACGGAGACGTGGCGCACAGACACAGTGGAGCACTATCCAGCTATGAAAACAGAGGAACTCTTGCCATTTGCAGCATGAATGGGGCTAGAGGGAGTGACGCTAAGTGATATAAACCAAAAGGGGAAAGACGAATAATGGATGATTTCACTACAGAAACAAAAGAATAGACAAAACTAAACAAAATAAACCCTAGAAATTGGACTGAATGGAGGCTATACAAGGGGGGAGATTCAGAAGAGGGGCACAGGGGAGGGGGCCTGGACTGTGGTGGGAGATAATGGCTGCTTTGGGGGTGGGTGGGTGGGTGTGGTAACATATATCTGAAGAGGCGTGAACCTGTACCTCTGAATCACACAGCTTGTAAACTGTTACCTCAAAAAATATATAAAAAATATGAATAAGTAAAAGTTAAAAAACAGAATGCACGACCTGCACTTAGATGTCTGCATCACTAACCCCTTCCTGCACCATCAAGGCCCCTGCAGCCCAAAGCGACCAACCTCATGCTTTTTAAACCCCTCCCACATCCAACCCATCGGTCCATCTCCAGCCCCCCTGCCATGGCTCTACTTAATGGCCCACCCCTTTTTGTGTGCAACAGCTTCATCAAGCTTATTTAAAATCAATTCTACCCTCTACCATACCTTCAAAGTAGGAGAAAGCAAGCCCATCCCGAGAAGAAGCGTGGTGTGAATTAGGAAGAAGCGCCCTTCCCCCAAGACACTGTGTCCCCCCATCCCAAGCGGTCTTAGTAAAACACAGATCGATGCTGGATCCAGTTCAAGTGGCAGCCCCCCCAGAATAAGTGCCCTTGTGCGGTGCACAATCCCTACAACTGGACAAGCTGCCTGTTATAGTCTCTGGATCATCCTGCAAGCAATAAACAAACAGAAAAGCATCAGCACCCCTTCAAACTGACCACCAAAATTATGTCCACGACAAAACCAAACCAAACCAAGGCTAGTATCCGGAACAAGTGAATAATTGCGGAACCTGATATTTCCCTACTTCAGGTCGTTTTCTTTTTACCTCGTCCTCATGTGACCAATAAACAAAAATATTGACCCTCATAGCAAAGAGTGCGAAGTAAAAAGTACATCCTCAGTAAATTCTTTTAATTAAAAGAAATGGCCCTTCTGGGCTGCGGTGAAACATTACTGACATGGCAGAGGTGGAGGTTTTGACTTGTAGATTTCTGAAAAGCAATTTAGCGATTTACATTTAAACTCTCAAAACGACTCTCCCAAATTCCACTGCTAGGAATAAACCCTAAATAGCCAAAACAGAGCTTCATATATAAGAAAATCAAGCAAGGTGTCCTGAAAGCATAAGACTACAGCATTATTTTCAAATAAAAACTAAGTGGCTGACATTCACTGGCTTGCGATTACTTGACCAGTATTAACTAATTTTTTCTGCACAGAAACCCTGATATTTAAGCCCACAGGAGTTATCCTGCGGGGTAACTCTTGTTACTAAGGTTCTACGCACAAGAAACTGGGGCACAGAACTGTCAGGCCATTTGCCTAAGATCACAAAGTAAGCAAGCAGCCAAGCCAGGATTCGAACCCAGAATGCACAAGACCAGAGCAAACACACTTGGTCAAGTGCCAATCACGGTAAAAAGATGGAAAGGGCTGCCCCTTTACCATCCAACTGGACAACCAAGGGGCAGTCAAGGCCTGTCCTGGCACATGGACGTCACAGTGGCCGGGTTGATGCCAAGACCCCAGGAACCAGGGAGATTCTCACCATGAGCAAAGGAGCAGAACAAAGTCTGCACAATGGGATAGGCCACCCCCACCAGCGCTGTTCGGAAGAAAGAGGTGGTCACTTTCGCACGGCTCCAGTGGACAGAAAACAAGCTCGAAACGCCCCCTGACCTGTGGTCTTCTCCATGAACACGACTTTGGACTCAGCCGTGAAGTTCTGGCCCGTGAGGATCATCTGCTGGCCCCCGTACACCAGGCAGCTGTCGATGTCTTGTCTCTCCACCATGGGCAGCTCGTGGGCCGATCGCTGGGCTGAGGGTGAGACAAGAGAAGGGGCTGTGATGAGAAGCGACATCCCCTGAGTCCAGGTGACAAAACAGGACAGGCGCTGCCCCTCTGCCGCTGGTTGTCATGGCAAACGTGGCCCACCACACCCCGCAAGTGGTGCCAAGTTACTTGGCTAGTTTTCTCGTGAGAGCACTTTGTGTTTACATGAGTCAAGAGATGGGTGCGATTTTGTTATTTTCTTTATGTTTTATGAATGGGTGGGCAAGTCAACTTTATTATAGCGTAACCCCTCCTTCTGCCTCTGTTGTGAGCCCAAGCAGCGGAATGTCAGAAGCATGTATTCTGGACATTTCTGCCCTGGAATTCATTTCTGACCCTGAACATGGCTGCAGGTAGCCCGGAGCTGCTCTGTCCCCTCTGATTGCATTTTTTCAAACTCCCTCTTGCTCGCTCACACTCCCCATACTTCTAGAATGTTCTTATTGTCTCTCGACACACTTAGCAGACTCCTACATTTGAGCATGCTTTCTAGTTCTTCTTTCTGGAAGATTCTTTACCAATTACCTGCCTTTTCCCCTTTCTTCTTGCAGATTCTATTCAGTGTCACCTCCTCAGAGAGGCCTCCATAACCCTCCACTTCCCCCACCTGAGTTAAAACAGCAGGTCCCACGCCCTTCCAGCTGTCTATGTCTCTCCCTATTTAGCCTGCTTGGTTTTTCTGAAAGAACTTTCCACTTTCAGATACCTACATGTAGCTTTATTGGTTTATCTTTCATCTCTGCCCCTGGAGTGACAGTGTTTGTTCTGTATGTGCTATGAGGCGAGAACAGAGACCAGGACTTGGGAGGAGGGGCTGGACATGCCAGGTGGGTGTAGATATGAAAATATCTCAAGACATCTTGACACCTACATCTATCTCTATTTTATATAGATCCTCAGCTAAATAAGGAATGAAAGACAAAGGCATGGGACAGATCTATACACCTGAATGCTCACAGCAACCTCCTGAGGAAGGTTTTTAAATGATTTGCATTTGGCTGGGGAGATAACTAAAGCTGAGAGAAGTCAAGTCAAGGGCATGTGTTGGAGCTGATATTAAAGACCACAAAAGCTGGTTCACCAGCTCCAGAGCCCCACCTCTTAGCCATTCTAGTCACTAGTTCCTCTGGAAGGCAGAGACCAGGGAAGAAGGAAGACCCTCTCTGCAGCCCTCCCTGAGCAAAGCCAGAGCCAGGTCCCAGCCAGCACGAGGGGCCCATTTTCTTAGGCCTCGCCTTGGCAGTGTGGGCTCCAGAGGCCTGCCCTCCCCCTCTGAGTCAGCCTGCACTCCTGGCCCTCCTCCCAGAACCCCAGCACTAGGCAGAGGGCCAGCCCATACTGTGCCAGGGTCCTGCTGACCTCCTCATCCGGGAGCCAAGGCAGCAGCCATGTGAGGCCTGAGGCCCACACCTAACCCTTCCCTCCTGGCTGGCCTGGGCCTCCAGGTGGCCGAGCATCTCCCTCCCTCTGCCCTGAAGCCACGTTGAAAGTGGCTCCTTCAGGAGCCACAATGCACCGGCAATGTTTAAGGAGTTGGCTGTGGCCCAGCCAGCCACACCCAGACACCTCACCTTGAAAGCACCACCCAGGGGCCTCCCACGACCCCCAGCACCTCCGCTCAGCCCAAGCTCTCTTCCCCGGAGACTAGCCAGCTGCCACTTAAGAGTATCTATTAAAAGGCCTCTCTGCAGAAGCTGCTAATTTCTCCCACATGAGCTGGGAGTTATTCATCCTTTCTTTCAATATAGGAGTTTTGCAGGACTTCCTAATGGAACAGTCACAAATGCAGATATATTCACAGTAGAAACAGCAGCTACATGACCTAGAAAAGCAGGTCCCCACTTTTAAGACCTGCCTTGGATGAGTTTGGGGGACAGCTGGGGGCTTCTAGCCCCAGGGGGGAGGGCGGTGGCCACAGCCATGCCTCCCCTTTTGCAGGTGGAAAACCTGACTCATCAGGCCGGGACAAGCTGGCCAGGGCTCCCGCCAGCCCAGCCAGGCCTGGCCGTGGCCGTGAGCTCTCACATTGGGCGGGAAGCTGGCCCCACAGCTGTGCTGTGAATCACGGCACATCGCACTGCTGGTCTTTTTCCTGAAGCCACCTCACTGTTCTCCTTCCAGAGCTTCAGCTTCAAGCAACCAACCGATTCACCCTCTTTGCATTTTGCACCTCTTCCCCTGTTCTGAAAGAAACTATCTTTTTAACTGAAAATTTAAAGAGAAACAACAGGGGAGCAGCCCAGCTTCCTGGAGGCCTTTATCTGCAAGCCTGTCTGGTCTCTCACAGGGCGGCGGGGTCGGCAGCAGGACCTTGTTACAAATGCAGAATCTTGGGTCCCACCTTGACCCTCTGGACCCAAATCTGCTGTGGAACAAAGAACCCAGGTTCTTCTTAGGTACTAAAAAGTCAGAGAAGCATGGCTGAGCTCTGTCTGCATGGCAGCTTCTGTCAGGAAACCCAAAGATGCGTCCCCCAGGCCTTGACTCCGGCTTCTCAGGCTCACCCTGAGGCATCGGGCGGATCCTCTGCTGTCTGGCTGCCCTGCGCCTGATAGGATATTTATTTAGCAGCATCCTGGTCTCTATCCACTACATGCTTGACAGCCCAAATTGCCTCGAGATGTGGCTAAATACCTCCTGAAGAGGAGACCCAAATCGGCTCAGACTGAGAACACCGTGCTAGAAATTCTGATGCCAGTGGTCTGAGGGGAGAACCCCTGCAGGGAATTTCTTTTTAAACAATCCTCAGATGATTCCAACAGGCCACGCCAGGTTGGCTCTGAAGTGCCATCTGCGGGACCATCACCGGCTGGGTCACGCCAGACCAGGAGCAGTAAAAGTCCAAGTTTCCTGGGCTGTGGGATCAGCAAGCCCTGCCTCAGCCACCTCCCTGCTGTGTGACCCCGAGCAAGTCACTTCACCTCTCTGGGTCACCAATGCTTCCTCTTTAAAATCCTAACCGCCCCTGTCCTCGTGAGTCTGCACCAAGTCGTGCCGGAAATGCCGCGTGGGGACACGTGATAAGTATCTAACTGGTGAAACGGCCAATAAGCCAAGTGTCTGTCGGTGGATGAGTGGCTAAACAAAACGTGGTCTATCCACATTATCTGGCCGTAAAAAGGAATGACCTCCCAGCCAGCTGAACTTGAAACCATGAGGCTGAATGAAGATCAGTCCCAAGAGGATGCAGGCTCTCTGACCCCATCACACAACCTGCCCAGCAAGGCACATCCGTGGACCAGACTCGACTGGGGGCCCCAAGAGGAATTACTCAAGGGCCTGGATCTCTTTTTGGGGTGGAGAAAATTTTCTAGAACTAGATCGAATTGGGCTGCACAACATTGAGAGTGTGCTTCATGCCACTGAATCGTGCTAAATGGCCCACTTTGTGTGTATTTAATCACAATAAAAAATACATCAAGACAAAAGCCCTTAGCCAGTGCCCAGCACCGGGCAGTCACCCCAGAAACTAGTCCTGATGACTGTTAGCTTTCAAAATGTCACTCTTGCTTGCTTAGTCATTTTCAAAATAATTTCTCATTTTGTTACCTTTTAAATGCTTAAATTACAGCCCTCTTGGATAGCTGTCAGAGACACTCAGGGCTTCTTTACAGACAGAAAAACAGCTGGTCAGAATTCTTTTACCCTGCCAGGGGAAGACCTCAGTGCCGAGGAGAGCTCAGTTCCTGCACAAGCCCCCCGGGAGTCCTTGCTGCGGCTTCCCCAGCCTCACCCCATCTTCCCGTCTGTAAGACAGGGCTGGCAACAGACCCGTCTCGTCTCATGGGTTGTTGTGAGGATTAAATGGGAGAAGTCACAGAAGCCTGTTTGGCTCAACAAGCACTAGCTAGCAAGGTTAAGGATTGAAAACTGTAGCTTCTCGAGCTCTTTCCACAGGCCGAGTGCTAGCGTCTCCAAGGCGAGCGACCGTATCAGCACTGAGTGCAGACATGTGGCCTCCCTTTGCCAGTAAATCCTGACCTGTATCCTAGACTTCTTGACCAAATCAGGTTTTCTCAGACAAAGTCAAGGTCCCAGCCATCTGCAGTCTAATCCCCGGGTAGAGGAGGCCCTGAAGAAAACGCTGACACCCAGGCCACAGCACCTGAATCTCCCAGATGGAGGCTGGGCACTGCACGTTAGCACTTCAGGGGCCACCTGAGGAAGAGGGGAGGCCCCACATCCCCAGAGAACCCAGAAACAAAGCAAACAGATCCAATTAGCCTGCGAAAGAGGAACTGCAGAGAGGCAGACACCAAAATTACCCTCCTGGGGTCCACTTCCCATGCACACTGATGCAACTCCAGCTTCTACGATGCTAAGTGGGGCAACACCTTGCAGAACCCACGGGAGGGCACTCAGGAAAACCTGCGGGCCTCGGCCAGTGCCTCCACCCCACCAGCTCCCACTGACTCGTTCAGCTTTTCAACCCTAGATTCCAGACCCACCTATCCTGCGGGGTCCTACCCAAACCAGCACCACCTTTGTAAAGTTGGCCTCAAGGGCCAGGAGCAGGCCTTTGGGGACATCTAGACCCTCGCTCCAGCACAAGCTTGGGGGTGGCCCTTGGGAGAGGCTTCTGCAGGCCCTTCTCCTGCCTCCGGATCCTGGCACGTCATAAAGTGGCTCGGGGCATCTGTGTTTTACGGGCTCTGAATCAACAGGATTGTTGATTTAACCAGTTTGGGTGTTTACTTTCGCTGGGAACAGTGGCTGATGTAGAGTGGAGCGGCAGGCAAAGGCTCGACAAGGGACAGCCACACCAGGCCGGCCCCGCAGGTGTGTGGGGCTTCCGGGAAATGGGACATGACGGCCCACCTGTCTGCCATCTGCCCATCACAGGGCGGAGTGGCCAAGGATTACCATCTTCCCGAGCACCCAGAGGGAGAGGCCTGAGGGGTTTCTGTGGATGGATGGGTCCCGCTAACACCCGACTGCAGCAGCCCCAGGGCGTGCTTCGGCCTGCAGGTGGTCCCACACATGTTTGTCCCAAGCCCCCGGTGCATGCGATGAAGATGCTCCCAGGAGCTCCTCGAGTTCAAAGCCCAGCTCGCAGAACTTTGAAGCTCTGCATCCGGGACAAGCCACTTCATTGGCGCCTCTGTTTTCTCATCTATAAAATAGCCCCGTCAGAGCCCAACCTCATAGGGCTGCCTGCAGATTCCATGAGAAGGCAGCAGTTGCTCCCACCTTGGAGCCCTAAGGGTCCCAGAGGACAGGGACCATGGCTGAGAGCTCGCAGTGAGGCAGGCGGAATGTGAACCCAGACCGTGGGATCCCGACCCTGAGCAGGGACCCAGCAGGAAGGCCTCTGGCCAATCGGGCAAGGAGGGGCCTCTGTCCTCCTCCCAGTCCAACATGGACCACCAGGGCCACACGCTCCCACCATCAGCCCGTCCTTGGCTATGGGCCTGGCTTGGCCCAGACTTGGCTGACTCAGGCCTGGCCTGGGAGGGGCTGTGAGCAGGGCCAGCAGCCAGGCCCTTTGGCCCCACAGCCCCCACTCTGGCCACTCCTGGGTCTTCCCTGGGACGTGGGGGCGTGGGACAGGGGAACCTAATTCTCCTTGTGTCCAGGGCTCACTGCTGTGAGGGGCCTGACACGTCCATGCTGGGGGAAGGAGGTGAAGGCACAGACACATGGGGTCTGCAGGGCATGAGACGCCCAGGGCTGGACCTCAGCTTTCTCTCTTTCATGGCAAAGCTGTGGTGACACCTGCCCCACGGGCCCGTCCATCTGTGGGCCAGCACCAGGTCCACAGCATGAATTATTTCTGTCTTCTGATCGGATCAATACTCTGCCTTCCCAGAGTCCTCCCAGGGGCCCCTCAACATTCCACACAACTACACTCAACAAATGACCCTCCCAAGGGCCCCACCAGCTCCTGGATGACCCAGGTCACTGAGGGAACCAGGCCACCTGACAGGAGGACACGGCTCTGCCGCTCCTCTTGCCCCCCACGTGACCACTGCAAATTAGCCCCTTCTGCCCTGACTGCTGGACCATGAGCTCCAGGGGCAGCCCTGCCCGCTCACCGCTCTCACCCACAGGACAGGCGTCTCCTATGGACTCAGCGAGGAGGCTTCCGGGTCACGAGGGGGATGACCGTGAGTCCACGTGCACGACACCGGGGAGGCAGCATGTCTTTAGGGCACGGCCATCCTTCACGGCCCCCGGCCAGGGGGCCACATCAGCCAGCAGAGACATCCCCTTGGCCTCAGCTCCCCCCAACGCTGCACACCCTGCCGCCCCCAGTCAGCTCACCCCTGCGCACCGCAGACCCAGCTGTGCTCCTCGTCCACAGAAATAACTCGTGTTAACTTCTGTCCCAGCTGGCTGCTGCCCGGGGCCGAGACTCAGAGCAGCCCAGAGGAGGCGGAGAGTGTCCGGTCACATCCCCCACTTTCATCCTAACACTAGCTGTTAGGACGAGCCAGTGGGACGGGGCAGAGCTGAACCCAAGCTCACAGCCTAACCCCAGCCAGACGGCGTCTCCCGAGAGTAAGCTGCTCGTGAAGAGGCTTCTCCGTCATGACTGAAAAGTCTCCTTGGAGATCAGGCCTGACAGAGGGCTGCGGCCTGCCCTCCGCCCCAATTTCACCCCAGATTTACTGCTCCGGGGCCTCCAGGGGGACAGTCTAGTGCTGCATGGTGGGAACAAACCCACAGATCTCTGGGGCCCGGAGCAGGGGAGCATGTCACTGGGGCTGTCACTCAGCCTCCGTCCAGACGCAGGAGGACGAGGACGTCACAGCAGCTGGCTCCCTCCTAGTTGTGTGAGCAGGCAATTTATTTATTTACTGTCCCTGTGCTCAGCTTCCCCTTCTGGGGACTGATGCCAGGTCTGCGTTGTTCTCACCATGAGCCAGCCGCGATACAGAAAGTGCTCAGCACACAGTAGGCTGTTAATAGTTGCTCGTTTTCTGCCCCCTCTTCCCTGTCCCGTGCCCCCAGCTCCTTTCTGCCTTCATCTGGTCTCTGAGGACCGACTATCCTCTACTTTGTGCCAGTCACTGTGCTAATGTGCTTTAAATATAAACCTCATCGTGGTGTTCCCCGACTTAGGACTCGTGGGGAACTCAGGCACCCCCTGCCCAGAATGGGAAGCGACACTGAAATTCATAGATTGGGACACACACTTCCCTGTGACCCAGCAATCCCAGTCCAGATAGTCACCCAAGAAAAATGAAAGCCTCTGGGGACCTCCCTGGTGGTGCAGGGGTTAAAGTTTCAGTGCTATCAAGTTATCACCAGCCACTGGGGCATGAGTTCGATCCCCGGCCAGGGAGCTGACCCACATGGCGCAGCAGACCTCTCCTGTCTCCCCGCTGCTCCCCTCAGCGGTGCATTTCAGCAGATCCACCTATTCTGCTCCCCACTCTGTCTCTGGGGAATCCTCTCACCACCCACACCCCTGCCTACACCCCAGTTCTTGTATGCATAAATAAATCTTTTAAAAAAAGAAAGAAAAAAATGAAAGCCTCTGTCCACAAAAGGACTCGAATGCGACTATCCATGGCAGCCTTCTCCATCATACCCAGCCCCCCGGAAACAACCCAGTGTCTACCAGTGGTAAACAAACAATTGTTGTACTCATACAATTGAATACTGTTTCGCAGTAAAAAGCAATGAACTACCAAAACCCGCAATAATAGCACTGGATCTCAAAAACATCGTGCCGAGAAAAAACAGCCGACACAAGAGCACACATTGTGTGAACCCTCTGCACGGAGATCCGGACAGGGACGCCGACACGTGGTGACAAGGGCCGGAATAGTGGCGGCCTGTGTGGGAGGCCTGGGAGGCGGCCGCGGGGGCCCCCAAGTGAAGCCGTGCTGTGTCTGGCTTTGGGTGGTGATTACATGGGCACCTACAATTGTCAAAAGTCACCGAGCCGAAGACTTAGAGTCTGCACAGCATATCGTCTCTTAGCGATGCCTCGGCCGAACTTATCTATGTCAAAAAAAGGCAGATACTGAAAAGAGAACGTTCACTTTCTAGTCCACACCCCTTGCCCTCCCGATTCCTGCCAAGTGAGCAGAGTGACACCCATTCTGTGCCGGGGCCGGGAGGACTTGGTGGAAAATGGCTTTTCTGAAATGGATGGTCAGAGAGACCCCGGCAGGGCAGGGAGCAAGCCCGGGGGGCCTTGGGGGCCTCAACCTCTTGGGACATCGCCCTTCTTGCGGCCACCTCTCTCCTGCTGGGCAGCCTGGGGATGTCTGTTTGCACCTTCTCTCGACAAATCTTCTAGAAGACGGTCACCGTGCCAGGTTCCAGCCGGACATGAGGAGCTGACGGGTAAATCATGTCGTCAGCCCAAGAAAAGGCGGCCCCATATCCAGTGGGGTCAAGGAAAGTTTCCCCATCTAGTGCCATCTAAATGGCACATTGGATCAGGAGGAGTTAACTGAGAGACTGAAAAGTCCCCATGCCCATAGCACACCCCAGCCCAGCAGATAGGAATCGGGGGGGGGGGGGGGCACTCCTCACAGACTTAACACTCCTCAGGGATTCTCACTTTACGTGTAGCCAAGTTTGAGAGCAGGTGTTCTGGGTGCAGGTGACAGCAAAGGTAAAAGCCTTGAGTCAGAGAAAGGTCCAGTGGACTTAGAATCAAGGCGAGAACATGCGGGAGGAGTCAAGAACTGCAGCTGGAGAGGGGTAGAGGGCTGGACAGAGCCCCCGCCAAAACCACCCTGCCCTGCGGAATGTGACCGCAGAATAAGGATGGAGATGAGCTCATCCTCAATGGGGGGGGAAGGGCCTGAAACCAGGCAGCGTCCTGATGGGAGGCAGGAAAGGACATAGAAGCGGCCCTGATGACACGGAGGAGGGGGCGCCTACAAGCTAAGGGCGGTGGCCACCCCAGTTGGGTGCAAGGACTGGCACAGACGGGCCCCCACTGAGCCCCCACTGACACGCTTCGGAGCTTGGGGCTCCAGCACTGAACGGGAACCCGTTTCTGGGTTGTGGGCCTCGCACTCAGCGCTGACCGGCTCTGCAGCCCTGAAAACTCAAAGAAGAGAGACAGATGCGAGAGATCAGCCACCATGCAAGAGATCAGCCACCGAGGGAAGGGAAGCTGGAGCCGAGAGCTCGGGGCGCCCGTGGGGAATGGGGAACTGCCCCACGTCCAGGGGCAGGGTGACGAAAGGCTGCTGCAGCTGTGATCCCGGGTAGGTTTGTTGTTGGGGAGCGTGAGGGTGACCCCTCCTGACCTCTCCCACGTCCTCCGAGCCGTGGGCGGTGTGGTGACCTGCTGGCTGGGGAGCGGGAAGGGGCGGAGGCAGTGGGCAGAGGCTGGAGGGTTGAAGAAGCTTCAAAATAGTCTTTGCGAAGAAGGAAGGAAAAGCGTCTCCTTGGCAACACTGAAGAGCTAGTTGATAAAGAAGTCGGGAACGTGGGGGTGCCCATCTGTGCCAAGGTGAGGTTCAACCTCGGGCAAGCTGGCCGGTAAATAAATGTCACGGATCTGGTTCCCAGCAAATAAGTTCGCTCTCGAGAGCGAGGCCTCTGGTTGTTCAAGTTTTCTACCACAGTCGGAGAACTTACCCTTGATCCCGCGGACCTCACATCAAAGGCACCTCCAGAGTAAACAAGTTAGCCTCGCCTGGGGGTGTTTGTCTTACCCTCTCTCCCTCCCCAAGGAGTCCACGCTGAGTCAGGGAGAGTCAATAAATATTTATCCCGCACACGCTGTGTCAATACGTGTTATGGGCTAATTGTCAACAAATATTTATTGACTTCATCTCCCCGAGGAGCACGCAGTCCGCAAAGCTGACGGGAGGGCCTGGTGAGGGGAGAGCGGCCCGATCTGCAGCTCTGTCGGGTATGACAAGGAAGGGGGGTGCTACCGGCCCCTAACCAAGCATTTCACGCAACGCGAGGGCCCGAGACCTGGCTCTGCCGCCCCGGAGTAAGAGTAAGTGAATCACTTTACCAAGAAAGTCTCGGCTTCCTCATCTGCCCAGACAAGGAGGGGGCGAATCCACTAGAGGCTTAGAAAGAGAAAAAGAAAAAACACCTCTGTGCAGGGCTCTACAGCTTGCTGCTGGCGACCTGAACACCTTGTTGGCAGGAGAGTGGCTCGGTGATGCTCCTGCAAGCTCTCAGATGGCCGCGAGATAAGGGGACCCAGCTATGGAGAGGAAGCTGAGCTCCTGCCAGTGGCCCTCCTGATGTCTCCGCTCCCCTCCTTGCAACAAACCACAGCCCCATCCTGGAGAATGAGTCACGGGCCAAAAACAGGTATTTCTCAAAATCCCCCAAATCATTGAGGAAGAGCTACGAGTTTCCTTCCAAGGCATCTTCACAGTCAAAACCAAGGGTGGGACTGTGGGGGCGGGGAGGCAGCCACCATGAAGGGCTCCGGGCACAGGGTGGGTCTGCTGAGTAGAGCAGGGGAATCCCCATGTTTCCATGATGCTTTCTCAACACTTGTCTGTTCGTGCCTTTCGCTTCGAACATCAGAGCAGAGGCTCGCCACCCCGGCCGGCCGGTCCGCATCTCGACCAGCAAGGCTGGAAGAAATCAGACGACGCCTTCATCCCTCTGCAAAGACCAAGACGGGTTCTGGCGTCCTGCTCTCCTCACTGGCGTCTAATCCTGAGGCGGTTGTCCTAAATCCTCTCTGCATAAAATATTCGTGTGCTCCCTTTGTTCATTAGTGTCTGATTACAGGGACCTCTGATTAATCGAAGCCAGGTGCAGATTTTGTCTGCTGCACAGAGTACTTTGAATGTGTTACTGCTTTTTAAGAACCAGGAGATTTTTACTTTATCTTTAAAAATCAGATCTGGTCACACCGAGTCTACATTCCCACATGGACGATGAGTGACAGCAGTCCATTTGGGTGGGGAATGTGCCATCCCAGCACCCCAGTCTCCACCACTCCCTACTGCCACCCACCCACCCACCCCACTTCACCTCATTTCCATGATCTCGCTGGCTGTTGTAAGCAACTGATTTTGGGGTGCCTGAGTTATGGTAAAAAGGTTGGGGGTGGGGGATTAACCTGGAATAACTAAATTTAGAATAGGACTATATCAAAAATATTCCTAGAAGAAAGAGACTAAAAATATATACCAACACTTTTTGTTTCTGGCAAGATGTTTACTTTTTTGTCCTTCTTTATGTTTTTAAAAATGACGTCTAACCTCTCAAACAACACACAGACCATAAGCTTCGTTCTATTTGCAAAATCCAGCAGCGAAACTTGCACAAAGCACCTTAAAATGAAGCCTGGTAGGAATGAGCCAGGGTTCTGCTCAGAGCCCTCCCAGATGGCCAGTCTCAGCCACTGGAATCTAAAAATCCTCCACCTCTTTGCCTGCGTCTTTCTCGGCAGCAGGCTGAGCTGCTGAGGACAGAGTTCAACTGTGCTCATGTATGGCTGCGCAGTGCAGCGCCAGACCCAGCAGATTCCCCTCAACACACAAGGCTGCCTGAGGGGGACGCGGGAGCGGGGGAGCGTGATTCCTTGGTGCCAAGGCTCCTGTTCCAATCCCAACCCTGCCATCATTCCACTGTGAGGACAATAATCCAATAAACTATAGAGAGGGCAGCAAGACACCAAGTATTGCCAAGGATCGTGGCTGCGAATATTGATACCCTGTGGATGCTCAGCGCTCAGCCCAGGGATGGGCAGTGCTGTCCATCAGCCGTGGGCGGCCGCGTGACATGACTGCATTCCTACTGAAAGAGGAGAAGGAACAGGGAAAGAGGACGCCATGTACAGGGAAGCCGTGCCAACTGCACCTACCCTCTTAAAGACCAAACAACATGTGCACAGCCTGGCTCATCTAAACAAAGCTTGTCGGCTACTCATTAGCCATTTATTTTTTCATTTCCTGTGAGGCCCCAAACCCCTCACAAGTAAATAGAAGCAGAGAGAAACCCTTAAATGTGCTCTGTCTCTGGCCATGCTGGTCATCTTGGGCCAACAGCTGACCCACGTAGGTCCTGGGTGTTCCTGCAGGGTACCCGGCCCAGGGTGTGTGCCCGAGGGGGCAGGGCATGAACAGTAAGTACCCCGGCCCTGCCCAGAACCCCACTTACAACACTCGATGGGGTTAGAGGCCGTCTGCAATGAGACAATCCTTCCACTGGACTCTGGAATGTGCACCCGAAAAACCAGCCTCACTCGGGTGTTCTTTCTCCCAATGTCGGTCTCTCCTTTCCGCAGCTCGATGTCAGCGTTTCTCAGCTTCAGGATCCCTGCACAGTCGATGCTGCCAGGAGGTTGAGAAGCCCATTTAAAACCGACCGCTCAGTGAGCAGGAAAGACCACCCAGCAAACCACCTCGTGAACCCTAGTAATTCTACAGCCAGCTGCAGGGGAAACTGCGATGCATGTACTGATAAAGATTTCAGCCAGGAATTTATACCCAGCAAGGGGGAAAACACTTACAAAGTAATTAGAGAAAATCCCAGTGAAAATTATTTCTCTAGGGAGACTTTTTTCATGCCAACTTTTCTATTCTCAAAAGGACATGAAGGACTCAAATAGGTAACGGGGGAGAATGGATCATAGACCACTCCATGGAGGAGAGCAATAGATCAACATTCCGTTTCCTCAACTTGACCGAGACTCTGCAGCCAGGTAAGAAAGCCCCCGCTCTGGGAACCCACACTGCTGTGTTTAAGCGCTGGGTTGCGAAGCTGCCCGCAGCCTCTGCAGCGCCAGTTCAATCCCCGGCTGCTCCCGGGCCACCAGAGGAGGGTCCCACACACTTATGGCATGTCTCCTTAATGCCTCTTCTCTGAAATATAAAAATAAAAAAATAAAATAAAATAAAAAATAAAAGTGAACCGGCGGCAGCAAGCTGCCTGCAGCTCACTCAAGGGATTCAGCAAGAATGCAGAAAGAGCAAAAAGGGGAGTGATAAAGCCAACGTGAAAAATGCTAATAACTGGTAACTCTGAGTGAAGGGGAGATAGGAGTTCCTTGTATGGTTCTTACAGTTTTTCTGTAAGCTTCATATTATTTCCTAATAAAAAAAAAGTTTAACTCCCGTCCATGGGCACAGTGATCCTTGAATCTTAGCCATGTTGGCTTTGTGAGTTTCTTCACAATTTTTAAATGTACATAAGTCTAACCTCATGCCAAGCTACACAATAACCCAGATGCATGAGAATTTGTCCTCCCAGTACACATGAAAAATATTAAGGTGTGGGATTTTTAAAATAGAAACTTTAAAAAAAAAAAACAACTTTAAAAACAGAAGTCTCTGTGGGTCCATCACAGATTGGGGACCATCTTCTGGGCCTGTTCCCACCAACTCCACCCTCTCCCAAATCCCTGCCACCTGGCCCCACGCATCCCCCCAAAGACCCAGCACCCCTGGCCCCAGCCCTTACGTTGCCCTCATGTTGTTTTTTGGCTCCAGAGGGATCTCCAGGACTTTGGTGTTGCCGACAATCTTCTCGTAGCTGGTGGTGGTTACAGTTTTTCCCGTGATCCGGTGCACCTGGTAGAAGGCGTGGGGCTTAAGGATCCGCTCGTCAGCCGTCCCAATGAAGATTTGAAGCCCCAGAGGCTTATTTTCCATGTAGCCGTGGAGCTGGGGGAGAAGGAGAAAACAAAGTCAGATTATTACTGCACCATTCACACGATTCACACGCAAGGCATGGCCCTAGCCCAACAAACAGCAAAGACCAGAGATGAACAGGAGCCGCAGGAAAAGCAGGGGCTTGTAGTGTCATCTGGAGGGATGGAGAACTGAAAGCAACTGATGTCCAGCCAGAGGAAACTGCTTGAATGAATTACAGGGATTCTATCTAAAATGGAACATTAGGCAGCCCTGAGAAAGAAGGTGGTAGATCAGGACTGCATTTATGGAGAAACAGCCAGAAGCTATGGCTAGTTGGTGGTCAGGGGAGGGTTGCAAGTTAATGAGAATAGAAAAATCCAAAAAGAAACTGGAGTTCCTGACAACGGTTGCCCGGGAACAATGGAATAAAGAAACTTCACTTTTTACATGACTATATTCCAATTAGCAAGACTGATTTTGTAATTAAAAAAATAATAATGAGCAAGGCAAAAGAAAATTAAAATGAAGAAAATACGTGCAACATATCACAGACCAAGGACTAGTATACAGAATATATAAAGAACATCTATTGGAAGAAGGTGAAAGGTATGAACTTCCAGTTATAAGATACATAATGGATATTGTAGGGTAAGGTAGAAAGTATCAGGCTTTTCTGCCCTCCCTCCATCAGGATAGATGATGGATCTGCGGTCCTGAATGCATGCCTGATGGCGGGCACCTGAAGTAGGGTGTGGGCCTAGGTAGATGGGATTTACCTGGGCTGAGACTGGGCTTTTAAGAGCGGCGTCACGGGGACGCCAGTAGAAGCCAAGAACGAACAGAATCCGAGAGAAGAAGAAGCAGAAGCAGAGATCACCGGAGAGCCCAGATAAGAGTGAGGATTTGCTGGGGGCTGGGAGGCCTGCCAGCCTCCCGGGTCCCCAGAACCCCTGCCTGTTGTGAACCGGGTAAATCCCAATAAAAGAACTGCAAAAGCCACTGAGGACTCTGACTCCTCCTTCACCCGGTCTGCATGGGATCAGAAAACCTGCTCAGTGTCGTTCCTGCCTTACAGCTATAAAGCACAATAGGTTGGCTATAGCTAACACAGGTATATGGGATGAAGGAAAGCTGTGATGAGAGTAAATCCTGAGAGTTCTCATCACAAAATTTTTTTCTGGTTTTTCTTTTCTTCTTACTGATCTGAGAAGATGGAAGTTAGCTGTGGTCACCATGTCACAATTATGTAAATCAAACCATTATGCTGAAACTTACATAGTGATATATGTCAATTACATCTTAATAAAACCAGGAAAATTTTTAAAATAAACTAATTAAAAATAACTAACAAACAATAGTGTCTGCAAAAGAATAAAGGACAAGACTCCCTGGCCAGCCTATTTAAAATTGAGTCCAACCCCCTTCTCCCTCCCTCTTCTGCTTTCTTTTCATCCCACCTGGTATACTATCTATGTTCCTTTTACTTGGGTCTTTCTCCTACAACCACACAATCACCTCAATGAGGGGAGGGATGTATATTTATTTAACTTGCCACACCTAGCACCCAGACTAATACTTGGCACAGGTCAGACATTTTAGTACATATTTGCTGAATGAATAAAACTATCCAACCAAAAAATAGGTGAGAGATTTGAACAGGCAATTCACAGAAAGACAAATGGCCATTAGCATAGAAAAGATGTTCAATTTGATTTTACACAAGCAAACACAAACTTAAGCAACCAAGGAGACCTGGCTAAAAGGGGACGCATACAGATATTTGACAATATCAAGTATTTTGGAGACTCTGGGGACAGAGGTACTCCCATGCAGCTGATAAAACATAAACTGGTATGACTAAGAGTACTGGCATAGCAGATACTAGAATTAAAAATACATTAGTTACATCCATGGACTAATCGGTGATACGAAATCTAAAAATATGGATAGCCCAATACGATTTATTTTTCAAATTCTGAATGTTTTGATCCATCTACTTAAACACATGCAAATGTAATAGGAAAAGATGCGCAAGGATGTACTTCAAACTGACTATAATACAATCACTCCTAGGATAGAGGAGACCAAGGTTGAGAAATTGGCTAAAATGGACTTTAATTTTAATCACAAAGTTAGAGGAAGAAGAGATGCCTGGCAACCTGTCAAAATAACATTGAAAAATAGAAAAACTGAAAAAATAGAAATAGAAAACATAAAAACAAAGCTGAGAATTTGAAGGTGAGTTTCTATCTTGCTACTCCCCAATTGAGAAACGCCATACAAATCATTTCACCCTTTGCACCTCTGCAGTTTTCTCTGCCAACCAAGGGGGGCTGTGACAGGGAGTCACTAATATCCCACCCTTCTGTGAAGTTCTACAAAACTTCAGGGAGGGTCTCTCAGTTGACTGCCAAAAAGCAAAGTCTGCAGGGCAATGGATGATGACACACGATCTAGAGTCGCGCTGTCCAAGACAGTAAATAATACAAGATGACATCAAACTGACGATTTGGTTTCTCAGTTGCGCTGGTATCCAATTGCCACAAATAACTAGAGACTTCTGTAAGAGACAGCCCAGATCCAAAACATTTCCCTTTCAAAAAAAAAAAAAGGTCAGCTGGACAAGGCCACTTCAGAAAGATGGGATTCTCTCGTGCCCTTCTGAAAACTACCCAAAGAGACAGACTGGGAGTGGAGCACAACCAGGGAGCACCTCTTTCATAACCTGCCAGGCCATACCAACAGCATTTACATACAGTTAAACACATACATGTGTATTTCATGTCTGATACACACCCGAGAGACACCCTATGGAGGAGA
Source organism: Talpa europaea (assembly GCF_964194135.1). Taxonomy (NCBI): domain Eukaryota; kingdom Metazoa; phylum Chordata; class Mammalia; order Eulipotyphla; family Talpidae; genus Talpa; species Talpa europaea. Next base: position 6,192,690 of record NC_140078.1, on the reverse strand, counting down.
TAAAAATGGGAGTTTGGGTGTCTTTATCTTTCTCCCCCATGCAAATTGAAGACAAGGTGCTGTTCTGAGATAAAGATCACAGGAAGAAGGGCAGTGTTGAGAAGAGATTTGTTTTTGTTGTTTTATATTTGAACCCAAGATAAATATATTTCCTCATCTCACCTCCTGGATTTATCAGGAATATCACACAGAGAAGGAGATAGCAGAGCAGAAACTGCAGGCTGGGTGTACTCAAGGTAAACAGCAAGCAAACACCCACAGATAGAACTTGTCAAGTCTCCACATCTACCTGAATCCAGCCACTCACAAGCCCTCCCCTGCAGGGACACTAGCCCAAACCAGAACGGCCCAATGATCCTTAAAAATTACCAATCAGACCCAGACACTCCTCAGCCTACAACTTTCCAAAGACTTTCTGTGGACTAAGAATAAAATCCAAACTCGGTGCCATGATCTACGAGGCTTCCAACCTCCTGCTCCTTCCCCCCGATGAGGCTCCTGCCACAAGCAGCCATCTGTTCCTGGAGCACACCAAGCTCCTTTGGACCTCAGCACCTTTGCACAATCATCTTTTCTCTCTGGAACATGATTCTACCAGCACATTTAGTGCTCAGATCTTCAGGTCTTTCCCAAGTCACATTATTTAAATACACCCAGTGTTGCTCCTTGGGCCTTGCAAGAGCCAACTGCTAAATTTTTAGGAATTCTAAGAGTCCGTTGATATCTTTTTAGTAGCTTGAAATCAGCCATGGTGGGAGAGTTTTACACCATAAAAATTGGCAAAGGCTACAAATCAGGCCTCCCTTTTTCTGGAGAATGGAATGGTCAACATTCACTAGCACACAGCCGCCAAGGTTACATCTTTACTCCCTAAAATTTCCTTGGTTAGCTGTTTACTCACCGCCGCAATACCCCTCCCACCTGAAGGGGATCCACAGTGGCAGGAATCTTATTTCTTTTGTTAAGGGTGACCAACAACTTTGCTGAATAAATGGTTAACAACACAACGACACGACAGCTACATGCACACGATCCTCCAGCCAGTGCTCACTTAATCTTGAACATGTAGCCTGGGCCTGCTTGACAGATGGGGAAACTGAGGCTGGCCAAGGTCAGGTAACACTTGCTTGGTCAACTGTGTCAGCACAGGGCAGAGTGGGGATTTGAACTCTGGGCTGTGGGACTCCGACTCCACCCCTGAACCGACACACGCTCCGTGCCCTTGGCATCTGGTGGACTCACAGCCCTGCGCTGACCTGTGGCTACAAACCACGTCCACAGAGCAAACGTCAGCAAGTGCTGAGTTAAAAGATCAAGCGTGTTCTTCCTGCTGAACAAGAGCGAGCGGGGGCGAAGAGGAGGAAGGCTGCTGGAAGGAGGGAGAGAAACAGCGCCAACAAGCTCCCACCTGTCTTGGAAGGTCTCTAGAAGGTCTCCAACTACCCAGGGAAGGCTCCAAGGCAATGACTGATGACACGTGTTCTAGAATTTGCTGTCCGGGTACACTGGCTGCTCCTTCGGGGTCCCCTCTGAGTGCAGAGCAGCCTGCAGGTTGAGCTGACATAGACCCCTCCCCGGGGACCACCGGAGAAGGTGTGGCAGAGTAGAAAGACCAAAGTATTTCATTTTGGCTGAGACAAACCTAATGTCAATTATTAGTTCTGCTTCAGAATTTCCACCCCAGCCCTGCTGCTTAGCAGCCGTGTGACTTTGGAGTGGTGGCTCTGCTCTTCTGAGCTTCCCTTTGCTCAGCTAAAACAAGGACATCACTCCCTCTCCCCAGGGCTCTTTCACAGACTCCGCAAGATGACCTTTGCAGGGCCCCCAAGCACAGCACACATGAGTGCCCACGAAATGAGCATTTCCCTTGTCATCAGAGGCTGATGCGAATCCAAAGTGGAGGTGACAGTACTGAACTGAACAGAGAGGTGAAGATTGAATGTGAAAGATGAATGAAGCGAAAAACAACCCGAAACACCCTGGCTGGTGGCAAAACCCAGTCCTGGCTGTGGGGTGCCCAGCCTCTGACAAGGAGGGGCAAAAAAAAAAACCTCATCATCCTGTCGAAAAAGGGCATTTCCACTTCCACGCCCCCGCCCCAGAAAGCAGAAGGCTCCCTGATGCTCAGAGTGCTCACTCTGGAGAAGCCTCGCCTGCTCCTGGAAGTTTGGCCAAAAGGGTACACGGTGATTTCCTTGCTAGTCCCAAAACTGAGTCTTGCAAAGAACTTGGTGTCTTGAATGACATGCTCTGCCCTGGGGTCCCCAGCGCCTGCCATCCCTATTTTAGGGAGACCTTGGTCCTGAAACATCTTTCCCGATTTCACCAAGGGTGAGGCTTTCTCAAGGGCCTGGGCAAAGAGGTTTCCCTTCCAGCCACAGCAGGCACCCACTGCAAGGGCTCAAGGTCGAGTTCAAGGAGTTCAAGGTCAGTGGGCCTTGGAAGCCCTAAGGGGCTCTGCTTGCTGCAGCTGAGGTGTGAGCAAATGTTTTGTTTCATGTATTTTCCCAGGTGGTTTGCGAGGCTGCCAGGAGCGTTTCCAGAGTCTGCACGAGGGCTGACACAGGAGCAGGCACTGCTTTCGGCTCCCAGCCGTGCTCAGAGGAAGGCAGGGTGGGCCCTTTTCGGGATGAGAAGGGCGAGGCTCAGGAAGTAAAGTGACTCGCTCATGACCTTACAGCTCAAAAGCACCGTGGGACCAGCGATGCGGCCGTGTTTGCATCCGCTATGGCACCCTGTTGACTCGGACGCGGAGGAAGACTGAATTCCAAGTCTGGATGCTGCTTTTAAGTCAGGCAAGTCCAGCCCACCCGCTCGGCATCGGGGAACCCAGAGGCCAGCATGGGCTGTACATCCCGCATCCCGGAGACCCACAGCCTCACAGAGAAAGCTCGTCAGACCCACCCCAAGCCCAGATTCAAGCTCTGCCCAGTCTTAGCAGCAATTTAACTGCCCTGGTAGAAGGACACAGTTATTAGCTAACACTTGCTTTCCCTTTTCTTCTGAAAGGAAGGATTCACTCATTGTCAGGAAAAATATTTTTGAATATTTTTTAAAATCCTCCATCAAAATAATGAATATATGCCCTTCCAGATTTTTCGTCGTGGCAAAGAAGCATATTTGGGATTCCAGTTTGCACATTGTTTCCACTTAACAATATAGTGTGACCATTTTCCCCTGTCACTAAGTCTTTGTTTTGTGAGATGAAGTCAAAGGATAGCAGGTTTCTTCCCAGCCTTAAGGTGCCCGGCACCATTTACGGAGGCACTGGCCCCCAGAATCATGCAAATGCAAGGGGCCCCTGAGAGCCGGGTGCAGTCTTCAGTTTTGCAACCTGGAGCCTCACAGGCTTCCCCCCAGCCCCAGCCCCACCCCAGTGCAGGCTGCACATCCTAGTGGGGAAAACCGTTCTCACCCCTCAGTCACTGAGGTTGTTGAGACTGCGCCCTTTAGAAACAGCAATGACAACACTTGTAAATGACACTTCCTTGAAAACCAATTTTCTATCAACTCGTTCGGAGCTCTTTAAATAGTCTCAGCTGGAGGAGGTGGCCACCAAATGCAAAATGTGGGACTGATTTTCAAAATGGCAACTGGCCAAAGACACTGGTTTGAATTTTATTAAAATCAAACTTTTAACAATGTTAAGTAGCATTTTTTTCTGTTGAATGGGGAATATCAGGAAATTGGTCTCGTCCTCAAAGATTTCACTCTAAAAGAAGGGAGAAGCCCAGGGGGACAGCCATTCCCAGAAGCCACACAGCTAGGGGTGGGGGGGGGGTCACCAACACACTGGGAGCCGGAATTCCACCTTTATTGTTGGATGCAAAAGTGGCAGAATATCCCCGCTACCCGGCTTCTCAAATGAAAGACTCTTTGCCAAGAAAGTCTTTCCTTGCTGCCCACGAAACAGGGCCTTCCAGTAATAGTTGCCTTTGTTACATTTATCAACAGTTGCAAGACTTCATTTATTGCACAATTAGTTGTTGCACGTCTGCAACACATAAAGTTCCAGAAACTATTCAATTGCCCTTTTACAGAAGAGTAAACTGAGGCTCAGAGTCATGAGGTCCCTCACCAAGAAGCAACAGAGCCAGGGTTTGAACCCAGGACTACTTCCTTTACCTGTTCTCTATAGGTCCGATGCACAGGACAGTGCAGGGGGTCACCCATGTAAAACTTGGGCCCTGGTTGAAATATGCAAAGCTGAGAGTAGAGTCTACAGAAACAGATAAGCCCAAATCCACGACAGACAATCTTGCAATTGTCTTTCAAAATGGCAAATGTCCCCTCCCCTGGATGGAGCAATTCTACACCTAGCGAGTGAGTTATCCTACGTGAGGGATATGTGGGAAAAAAACTAAAGATAAGTTTGTTCAAAGCAGCACCCTTTAAAATAGCAAAAAAGGAAAGATAATCTAAATGCCCATCACAAGAGTACTGGCTTAGTCAGCTGTGGCACGTTACGAAAGAGAACGCTGTTGGAAAAACAGATGAGTATGCCAGAGTCTAGCACCACAGGGGCTGAGACTGGTACCGAGTTGTGCAGTGGACAGCATGGGCAACCATACGGGGCTCCCTGAGGAAGTTTTTTCTCTACCAAATGGAATAAATCTCCAAAACAGATTATAACAGTGAGAAAAAGGTACTACTTGTGGCTGCAAGGTGTGTGTGTGCGCGTGCACGTGCACATTATGTGTGTGTCTAGCCGAAATAAAACTTAGACTAAGAGTGGAAAAGAAATCAAGCCCCATTACAAAACATCCACTAGATTTTGACCATTCCCAGGGAGAAGCTCTGCTGCCCCAGGAGCCTGTGGATTACTCTTCAACACAAAAAAATTATTTTCTGAACATAAATAAATAGAAATAAAACCAAACCAGAGAGACACCTCCTCTTTTTCTCTTTGTGAATCTTAACATTTCTTTTAAAGGCCACGGGGAAGAAAAGAACAAGCAATGATGGGGCAGGAGCAATGCCCCCTGTCCTCCTGCCCAGAAGGGAAGACCCAGAACCCACCCCGAGACCTCAAGAGCAGGCCACGGTGCAGGCCTTCAGGGAAGGAAGAGGCAGCAGAGATGCCAGCAGGTGCCCTTTGAGTTCAGGGCACGGGCCCGTACCAAGAGAGAAGCAAACCACACAGCACATCTAGTGGAGCAGCAAGTCTCCATGGCTGAATTCCACGTAGACTCTAAGTGCTGCTTACCAGCGCGGTCACCCCCGGCCTGGGCTGAGCCAGCATCATCTTTCCCTGTACCAGCCTATAGCCTGGTCCCTGGGCCTGGCTGCGGCCTGGACTGGAGCAGCAGACTCCCCGCTGGGTCTGTGTTCTACCAGGTCCATTGAATCAGCCTCCTTCCTGTCCCTGCTCCTCACCGCCCCACTCAACCTACTCAGTCTTTCCCACAGAATCGTTTTTAAAATTTAAGTCAGGACTTGTCACTCCTCTGCTCAAAACCCTTAATAGTAAACATCTTACTCAGATCCGAAGCCAATGTCCTTAACGTGAGTCAGAAGACCCGGTGACCTGGCCCCCGCTTCTGCATCTCCAGCCGCCCGCCCTCCACTGCCAAGACTGGCCTGTCCACCTCAAAAGAGCCAGGCATGTTCTTCTGCCCAGACCCTCCACACTTACGTCCCCTCTCCTTGGCATGGTCTGCCCCCTCCTCACGGGGCTCATCCCTCTCCTCATTCAAACCTCTGCCCAGCCGAGTCCTTACCAGAGGCCTTCCCCAAGCACCCAGTGCAATCTGGTGCCCCACACCCTTCTCGCTCTCCACACACCCACCACCTGCTTGTGTTGCATCAGCCATCTTTCACCACCTGACGCTGCCTGACATGTCTGCTTAGCTTTTTCTGCCTCCCCACTAGGTGAGCATCTTATCTGTTTTGCTTACCGAGGCATCCGTGGGACCTAGTATGCATGAGTGACCCCCGGAGCGGGGAGGGGGCACAGGAGGGGCCAAACAGTTGTGACCCTGCCGGACCCTCCCCTCCCAAAGACAGAGCCGCCAGGCTGTCCGCATCCACTTCTCTGCAGCTCGGCGTGGGCAGGACTTAGCCGGTGGCACAACTGTGACCCAGACCGCCCTGCTCCAAGTGCAGGTGACAGCATCCCCAGGGCGTGATGAGAAAGGAAGCCGTGTCTGCTTTCTGACCCCCTGGGGTCCCGCTGGCCGGATGTGTCTTTGGCCTGGCAGGCGGCAGCTGTGACCAGCGATAGACAGATGCCCACAGATAGGGCGGATTTTGAAATCAACCAGTGAGCCACGAGCAGAGGCTCAGACCTCCGGCACAGGTTCCTGCCAAGCCAGCAGTCAACCCGGGAATTCTACACGAAGAATCAAGTCATTCTATATTTCTCACATTGCTGGAAATTAAAACCAGACGTATCTACCGCACAGCAAGCATGCTCGCTGAAGAGAGGCTTGATGGCCCCAAACATGCTAAATTTGTTTCCAATTCCCATATCCACATTCAAAACCCCGAGGAAGCCATAGAAAAGAGTGTGGAGAGATCAGAGGGGAGGTGCATTAGCCTAATGGGATTCAGGACCCCAGGCTTCACCCGCTCCCACACTCGCCCACCCCCGCGGGTCTTTGAACCAAGAAACTGGATCATTTTACCCCTACCCCATCCGCCGGGGGGGGGGGGGGGGGGCAGACACACCAAGCTTCCCTTTTCGGCTCCCCTCTCCTCTCTCAACCCCCAACTTCTGGTCCCCTCGATAGAAGCGTCAGCCCGGCCCTGGCCCCCCACCAGCATCCCCTCCCGACCAGTTATCTCTGGGGCCAGGGAGCCACTGAGTCATCCAGATGATGAGTCTCCGAGTCCTGGGCTGAAATATGCAAGCTGCTCTGACCTTTGGATGGAGTTTTGGTTTTCTGTGTTTTTTTAAGAAGCCAAACAAGTACTTTTCACAGCTTCCTTCCGTCCTCCTTGGGCAGGGCCAGCCTGACAGCCAGAGCTTGGGACCTGCCAGCGGTGGCTCTGCCTGTTGGGGTGGGGAGTGAGTCGGCCTCCCCTGCCTCGGTTCCCTCACCTGCATGGGGCCTGCTGGCACTGTGTGCCTCCTCTGCGCGGGGCCAGGTGGCTGGCAGGTAAGGCGTGGTGCGAGCGGTCAATAAACGGTAATACTATGGCGGGTGACTCAGGGCTGTGAAACTCTTCTTGGAAGAAATCATCTGGCAGGCTGTCTTTGGGCTCTCAAACACAGTGCTCCTCAGCCACGCTTAGAATTATATCCGAACCCCTCACCACAGGCTCCCCAGCCCTGCAGCTCTGGCCTTTCCCAGGTCACTTCGTTTCCCCAACCCTGGCCCACCCGCGGGGGCCTCCTGGCTCTCTCCTCCAACGAGACAGCTTGCTCTCACCACAGGGCCTTTGCACATGCTGTTCTCGCAGCCTAGAACACTCCCCCCTCCGCCCCCCGCCCCCAGGCCTTCCCACAGCTGGTTCCTCCTGAGTCGCAGGCATCAGCCTAACGCGAGGCCCCCCCACCCCCACACCAGCAAACCTTCCTACGGGTTTCCTTCCCCTTCCCTCCCTCCCGGAGGGATAAGTGTTCTCTTAGGTGTTTGCCTCTTTCTCCCCCACCTGGATGAGCGGCCCATTCCCAGCGGCCCTGAGGAAGGAGCGCATTCCTGACTGCAGGCGAGTGCCCCTCTGGGGTGCCAGCCTGAATTCCCGGCTTCCGCGTGGCCTGAGCAGAAGCAGACCTTCCCTTTACGCAGGCTGCAGGAGTCTCTCCGTGAAAGAGACACCAGGCCACTGCACCGAACGTCAATGAGGAGACCAACTCGGGCTGGAAAAATGAAGTGGACTGTCTCCTCTGGGCGGCGCGACACAGGGAGAGGCTGAGTTGAAAGTCCAGAGACTCGGGCGCCTTGTGGAAGTAGCTAGGGAAGCACCAGCCTTGGGCGGTGTCCCCTGCCACCCATGCAGCCACCTGACCCTTCAAACACCCTTCTCCAGGAGGGTTCGCTCTGGGCACTGCTGACATTGAGAACCGCGGGGTCTAGTGTCTGGGGGGAACCTGGACTCTGGGGGGGGGGGCGGGGGGCAGATGCAGACCCCTGGAGGGGTGATGGGGGGCTGAAGGCTATTCCTGGAAACCTATCTGACCCAGACTGGGGGGACCCCAGGGCAGCTGGGTGTGCCCCAAAGATGCCGGGGCCAGAAGCCCGCAGCGCCCGCCCAGAGAAAGGGCAGCCTGGCCCCACATCCGCCCAGCACAGACAGGGCCGTCTGGGCGAGGCATCAGCTCAGGTCCCTCCTCTCTCCTTGCAGCCAAAAGCTAGAAAAGCAGCCAGCGATGGAGGCTGGGACCAGGCAGGGCTGTGAGCGGCCAAGGCGCTAAAAAGGTGAGGACTCCCAATCAGGTCACACCCCCACCCCCACCCCCACCCCCGGTGCCCACAGGTCTCTCTGGAGCCGGACCAAGAATTCTGAGTCACTTTTGCCACAAGGGGGAAAAAAGGAGAAGGCAGACGTGATGTGTACCTTTCTGCACTCTATTTTGGGAGTTTTTAAGATCCAATTTCTTGCGTTTCAAAGGGTGGGTTTGGGGCGGGCTCTCTGACAGCTTTATACGCTGAACGCGGCGGCGAGACGGGCTGGCCTCGCGCGCCATCGGGAGAGGCGGCCCTCTGGCAGATCAACAAATCGCCTCATCCGGGAACAAGGAGCCCGTTCTTGAGCAGGGCCAGGGCCTGGCTTCCCTGCCGCGGTGGAGGCGGAGCCTCTGACTCACCTCTCCGTGGGGGCGACTCCCCTCTCGTCCACTCCTTCATTTATTCACTCAGTCAGGGACAGATGTCAGCTGAAGGCCGCTCCCCAGAACAGTCCACACACACCCCTTGTGAGGAGCCAGGTGCTCCTCAGGACAGATGCTGACACTGGGGTCCCCATGACGCCAGGATATACAACAGTGACGGGGAAGGATTGAGGAAGCAGGGGTTTCTGGGTCTCATCAGCATGGCCAGGCTCACTGCTGGTTTGGAGCATTGTCTGACGAGGGGCGGTCTGGGCCGAAGATGCCACGAAGCTGCTCCCCCACCAACCCAGGTGGGACAACCACAAAATGTGTCTGGACTTTATCTAATGCCCCCAGGAACAAAACCAGCTGACTGAAAACTACCCTTCAATTAAGCTGACATTTCCTGTGGAAAATCCGTGCCAGAGCCCCAGCCCCTGCCCATCAGGAAGCACCCCTGGCAGCATCTTCAGGGGACACCTGGCGTCTTGCACTCGTCACCTCTCGCCCCCTCCACTGTGCCACCCGCCATCTCCTGCCTAGACCACCACACCGACCTCCTGATAACTTCCCTGCTTCTCTCTTGCCCACATCCCAAATAGATTCCCCACCAGCAGCCAGGGGGGTCTTTTTAAAGCAAATCAGATCACATTGCTCCCCTTAAAACCCAATAATGGCTTCCAGTGCACACAGACTTAAACCAAAACCCACACCAGGCAAAGTCCTGCTGCCCCCCACTCCCTCTCTCTCCAGCTGCATTTCTTACTGCCGAGGGCAGCCTCACAGGCCTGTCATTCCTCAGCCCCAGCTCATCCTGCCTCAGGGCCGTGGCACCCACTGTCTCGTCTACCTGGAAGGCTCGGTGCCTGGATCCTGACTGTCACTCAAAGAGCAGCCCAGCTCCAGAGGATGTCCCCTGACCCCTATACAAAATAAACTGTATCCCACATCCTCCCATCACCCCCTCCCCTTTAAATCTGAACAAGCTGACTGGCCCTGTTTACAGTGAGGGGACGTTTCCTCAATGGAATGAACATCTGTGAGGGCAGAGACTCAGCTTTCTCATTGACCTGGACCCGGAGCCCGGCACAGGGTGGGAACCCAGCCAGTAATTAATGAGCAAGTGATCTGTGTTTTCTAAATATTCCACAATGAGCATGTATTATCTTTGTTATGGGGGGAGGGTGGGAAATGTATTAAAAAGTAATCATAGCCACCTTGGACCCCAAATTTTGAGGCTTTGAAAGGCCCCAGGCACCTGCCCTCTCCCTGGCCCCTGGAACACTGTCTATAAAGGCAGAAGGATGAGGGTGCTCCAGATTTTACAGATGAGAAAACTGAGGATCAGATGAATTATTTTTAATTAAGTGTAGGTAAAGCTCCTTTGATGTGCCACACACAGTTCTGGGTGCCGGGAACTCAGTATGAAGGGGGACGGGGCTGGAAGGAGGCAAGGCTGAGACTTTTAACTTTGGGGAACAGACTATGCAAAGAGAATCTCAAAGGTCCCCCCAGTCCATCGATCAGAGGAGACGTCACCTGCCTTCCCATGGGGGAGGGGGAGATGGGCTTTCTCCATGGACCTCCCCCAAGTCCAATATTCACCTCTCTGGATGACAGGCGATGGAAAACAAGACAATAAATGAATCAAAACTTTGAAAGTGGATCATAAAAACTGACAGTATCTTCCTTCAAGGCCACTGCTGTGGCAGAAAGGTCTTGCCCTCTCCTGTCCCTGCTCCCTCCCTTAGTAACAGGGCCCTGATAATCATAGGTGGCAGTGAGCTAGGGGGATACACTTCCCCAGCCTCCTTGCAGATGAATGTGGTCACATTCCAGGCTGGAATCGGTGAGAGGTACCCCAAAGTACAGGGAGGACTTGCAGAAAGGCTCCTGGGAGGAAGCTGACCTAGGTGAGAAGCGTTCTCTATTGCCCTGTCTCCTGTCCTTCTTGGAATTCCACAACTTGGAATAGACTTGGAATATGGATGTGACGGTGGGAGCTCCAGCCATCATTTTGCACCCTAAGGTGACCTTTATGCAACAGGAGAAATGAGCCTGGCATCCTGATGACCTCATAGTACTTTAGAATTTCCACATGAGAATAAATTCTTGACATGTTCAAGCAAATGTTAGTTTGGGTTTCTATCAGATGCAATAAAACCTACGCCTAATGGGAAGACCCAGGCCACCACCACCACTAGAACATCTTTTCCTCGGTGCCTTCATATTCTCCTCCACTGCTCAGGTGAGCCTCAAGTTGAAACAAAACAGGACCAGTGCGTCAAAGGGCCTCCTGAGGAAAGTGCTTTCCCAGTGTCCATCGCGCATCTGAAAGCAGCTGCCAGATCCAGAGAGTCAAAGGACTCAACTGCTCAGAAAGGCATCAGGTGACGATGCCCAGTGAGTCTGCGAGGCTGCACGCCCTCTCTAGCACCGTCTAAACAAGCTTATCCTCAGGAGGGGAGGCGACAGGGGCACAGACAGCGTCTGACACACACAGGAGTGACGAGGCTAGAAATAAAGTCGCTGCTTACTTTCTGTCTGGTTCCCGAATGGCTTTTTCCTGGTTGAAAGGTGCCAGGCCTGGCAGCTTACTGAAAATTTAAAATTCAAGTCAACAAATATTTGTTGAGCACTGTCTATTCACAAAAAAAGCCACGCTAGGGAAGATTTGTATAGGGGGTGGGGGTGGCTCTAATTAGTCATAACAAGGAGACAGGCGGTTCAGGGAGTGCTGGCTGAGTACTGGGCATTGTTCTCAGCTCACTCAGTCCTGGGCACACTGCGAGGTAGGTTCTATTATCTTACACCAAGGGGAACTGAGGCACAGAGAGGACAGGCAATTGTTCGAGGTCACACAGCCAGGGAGGGAGAAGCAGGGTTCCAACCAAGGCAGGTCTAGCCCCAGGGCCCCTTCTGGCCAGTGCTTGTGATTCTGTCCTTCAGGCTTAGGAGAAGCTGGGGAGCATACCTACGGAGGCCCCCAAAACCTCAGTTCCTGATCTCTCACTGGGCTCTTACTGTATCTTTAACGGTCAACTCCTATTTTCACTTATAGAAAGTTGTTTTAAAGGGAACTCTGTCACCAAAGTTCCCTTTGGTGTTTTAAAGGAAATTGTTTAAAAGGAAACCAGGATCACCAGTTAGAAATCAAAGGTGTGTAGAAAAAACACAACAAAGTAACAAATTAAACAAAATACAAATAAATACAATCATTATAAATGTTTAGAAAACGGGGATTAAGTGCCACAAAATTCACTCACGCTGTCCCCAGGGTACCACAGTCTGCAGAATGGAATGCAAAGTATATTGCAGAAGGCACAGGACCCAGGGCTGGGAGCCAGTAGCTCATCGGGGGACTAGTTAAGGGGACCAGTCAACAAAGTCCAGCAAACGTATGAGCTGAGAGGCTCTGCAAAGCCTTAACTACAAGAAGATAAAGCACCGCTGCCTGCAGTGTGCTGGGAGGAGGAGCTGCGTGCAGAGAAGGGAGTAGGGGGAAAATGCAAACGGTGTATAAAAATTTGATGTGTTTTCCTGAAACCCCAAATGGGCTTAGTTCAAGCAAGTGCCTGGCTGCCTTTATCATGCACGCGTGCATGCATATGCATATATGTGCGTGTGTGTGCATGTGTGTGTTTACCAATCAATTTTCCAAGGGAAAAAGCTTGATTGGTAGCCTTTGCCAATTTCTATGGTGTAAATACTTCCCATATGATGGATTTCAAGCTACCAACATGATGTCACTGAACACAGACTTGGGACAGAGGCTAAGTCATTCCATTAAATGCCATCTCCACCATCTGGACACCAGGGATGCAAATAACCTCGGTGATAGAGAGTATAGTGAAATGAGGAACTCCTGAATAGGGAAATGCGGAACTCCTGAAAATCTAGCCATTGACTCCCGTGAGCCAGCACAAACCACCCGGGCACACCCTGCAGCAGACGTGGGTCCCTATCAAGATCAGTCTGTCCATTTCTCTCTCTCGGTGCCCTCTATCTGCTGCTCCCCTGGGCCAGGGGCAGCTGTATTCCTGGCCTCAAGGTCCAGGCTCCGTCTCACCCCAGCAGGACCAGAGCCTGGTCTTTAAATGCAATCACACGCGTCTTCCTGTCTAGACGAGGCCCCTGGCTGCCAGGGCCTCAGACTAAACGAATTCACAGTCCTCCAGGCCCTGGCACCACAGATACTTGGGGCTGAGCCCCTCAGGGCCAACCTGGGAGCCAGCGACCTGCTGGGACCCAGCTCAGCCCCGGGCAGGCCCCAGAGCCACAGAGGAGATGTCCCAGTGCTGGGGGCAGCGTGTGTGAGTGTGGCATGGCGTGCAGCATGCCACCCCCAGGGACCCGGGTGTCAAGAGTCATCCATCATCCTCTCACTGAAAAGGGGGAAAACATAACAAAACCCCCGCCCAGCCTCACTGAATACGAATGAAATACAAAAGCCACAGGAGAAAGCCTTTCCTCTTCACGCTTCCCTTTTCCGGCTGAGAAACACCACCCGGCCAAGATAAGGGCCATGTGGGGCCTCGGGATGGTTTCAAAGGGTTGGCACCCACCCACCCGCGGGCCGCTCTGCCGCTCTCGGCCTCCCCGCAGCAGAGACGGAGCAGAGGCGCCAGGCAGCGTGCCAGGGCCTTGGAAGAGGTTTAAGGCTCACGCCACAGGAGGGAGGAAGCCCGGGCTGTCAGGAGCATGATGAAGCGCCTCCTTATCGGGAGTTTTCCTTTCAAGTGTCTCCAAGTGAGCGCCTGGGCTGGGCTCGTCAAGGCTGAGCGTGCTCCTTTCATGTCGCCCGTGTCCCCGGGGTCATCGGAGCGTCCAGAGCGCACGGAATCAAAGCCTCTGTCCGGGCTGGCTGGTGGGGCCAGCGTCCCAGGGAGGATGTCATGACGAGCCACCCGGTCTGGGCCTCCGGGGCCCCTCGGGGCCTTTGCAAAGCCACAGAGTCACCGGGTTTTGCCATCAGGAAAGCAGGAGCCGAGACTGCAAGCAGGGGACCCCAGCTGTTGACCTGGGGTGAGTCACTGGACCCTACGAAATGCTTCCACGTGGTTCTAGCGTAAACAGCCCCTGTCTTTCACCACGAGGAGGATGCAAGTGGCTTAGAACTTGTCCTCTGCAGCGACGAGTCTTACTCTGTCCTCACGGGGCTGCTGTGGGCCATGAACAGGGCCCGTGTGCTATCGCGTGTCGTGACGTCAACAGATGCCAGAGAAACCGGCTGGTCTTACAGTGCTCTCGCCTCTCCACTCACCGGGCCAATGTCCCTAATGGACACAGGGAAGTGACTGACCTCTCGGGGAGAGGGCATGCTGACAACTGGAACATCTCTGCACCCCAAGGGTGATGCTCGCTCGCTCGGCCCGGACGCAAGCCAGCTCCTCCACCTGGGGAGGCCCCGAAAGAGCAGCAACCTGGCTCAGCACCACAGAACTGGGCCGGCCCCAATCACCCAAAGCCCGGGGTGTGCAGACAGGCCCCGGGGGTCGAGAACATCACAAGGTTCCTCCCTGGTGCCACGTCAGCAGGAGGCCCCAGGCAGGATGCTCCCCCCACCGGATGGGTATAAAATGCCCAGTAAGAGCCCGGCCTGGGGCCCAGGGCTGTGCCCATCGGCTTTCTAAGCCACGTCTGCATCTCAGCTCTATGAATTGTCAGGGCTGAGAACACGGGCCTCGTCGGTCCGAGGGCTTCATAAAAGCTACGAACCCACCTCACGGCTGCAGTGAGGACAACAGTGCCGGCCACACTGCAAGTGTCCGACAATTCCCAGCAGGAACCACCATCACAGCCTCATCATTCAGTCAAACTTTCTCCAAACCATCTCAGGCAGCTCAACTTCATTTGTTTATTGAACTGACGAGTCCTCCTTAGAGTATGGGATATAGGGGGATATGGGCCCATGATGTCCGACCCCCACCCCCCAGCCCTGCAAGGGGCACCACACTTCCTTCTATCCATCAGCTCAGAGAGGCTAAGCAAGCAGCCCAGGGCACCCAGCCCAGAAGGCCCAGAAGCTTCCCCGGCCCATTGCTTCGCTACGACAACACCTGCTCCTCCTATTTCCTCTTTGAAACATTTTCCTTTTACTTTCAAGTGGAAATGGGCACACACCAGTGACTGGCGCCCACTTCACTCCAGAGAGGGGTGTGGCTCCCCCCGGCCACGCTCTACTGAAGGCCGAAGCCCTTTTCCTTCTGCTACTGTTTCCAGATCTGCTGGCTCAGCCGGCCACTTTCCCTGGCCAAGAGCGCCACACGGTCTCTCCCCACCTCCGGAGACTCAGACCTGTGAGGTCTGAGGGGCTGGAGCTCAGTCACTAAGCAGGAGGCCCCCGCGGGGTCATTTTACTATCAGGGAGCCCTCCCTTCCCACAGCAGCAAGTGAGAGGCTGAGAAGTCATGGTTTGCCAAGAAGGGTTTGAAAGAAAGGGAAATGAAGTTTGTTATGAGAAGAAAAAGCTCACACTAACTCCTTCAGGAGTAGAGAGGCTGGGTGGTGGCCCAAACTCTGAATTGCCCCGTCATCAAGAGAGCAGCTCTGGAGCTGAGGGCCCGGACATAGCGAGCATGACCGCAAATGGGTGTCCCCCTCCCTGGAGTCACCCACCCCGGAGGCAGCCAGTGCAAGGCCTCAGGACACCCGGCCGCCCCACAGGTTTGGGTTCTCAGCAACATGTCCAGATGGGCCAGGCCAGCCGGACCCTGTGGGCCAGCGCTCCGTGGCCTCAGGCCTCCATTCTCACGGGGACTAGAGAGTGACCATCTCTTCAGGATGGACGCATCCTGGGAGGATGCACTTCTCCATGACCAAGAGGGAGAGGCGACGACTCCATCTCAAATGCCCAGGCGCAGCGGGGGCCTGGCCAGCCACAGACTGTCCAGGTGATGTTTGGGTTCTGTCTCACCCAGTTCTGAGCTGGGCTGGGACCGAGGAGGAAAATCGACGTGCTCCCTCTTATAAACCTGTGGTGCTCAACTCGGACACCGCTGGAGCCTGAGACCAACAATAAAAGCATGCTGACCCCACGCCAGGTGTGAGGCGCTCCAATCCCGCGCTGGGTGAGCACACGTTAAGTTCTTCTGAAGAACTTAACAGGGTCACAATTATCCTTTCACTGCCCTCCGTGGAAAATCTGTGCAGCAGAATGGCCACTCCCTACGCCCGGCTACTTAAAAGGACGAGGACATGAGCGGGAATGGGCTTCCTCATAAGCCAAAGCCTGACGGTCTAGAGCACAGATTAAATGCCTTTGGGAAGTTCTAGGAGGGAGATATGGGTTCATTTTTCTAAAGTGTTTCCCAAAGCAAGTCCCGGATCCCTGTCCACCAGGGACATGCCCAGGGAAGCAGGTGTGGGACGCCAGGACAGGAGCCAGCTCTGGTCTCACAGACGGGCAGCAGCCCAGCTTCTGAGCCTCGCTACAGCTGGCAGTGGGCCCACCGTGCCCGATTCTCCTGATGGTCCAGCTCAGCCGGAGTGAGACCTCCCCTAATGTGTACATGTTGGTAACTGGTGTCAACTCTCGTTTAAGATCCCGAGCCAGCTGCAACCCATCTGCACACAGACCTTGAGCACAGACACAGTGCTCTCTCACCTCTGCACCCTTACCACGCTGTTCCTGACCCTAAACACTCCTCCTTAACAGCCTCAACACCCCACTGAAATGTCACCTCCTCCAGGAAGCTGCCCCTGATTCCCTGAAGCAGTTAGCAGTTGGACCCCCGACCCTCACCACCCCCTCCCTCTGTTACATCCTTTCATTCTTACAGGCCTCATAAAAGGAGCGTTGAATGGGCACTTTCTGCCAGATCTTCTGTTTAATGCTTCGTCGTCATCACCTCCAGTTTGAGTTTATCATCATCCTGCTTTACAGCCGCAGGGAGGCTGAGTGATTTGCCCAGAGTCACAGTGGCAGAGGCGGGATGTGAACCCAGGCCATCTGGCTCCATCTCTCTGTTGTTGACTTCCCTGTTAACTTCCCTCTCTCGTGACCTCAATGATTCCTCTATCCAAATCTCCCGGCAGACTGAACGCTCCTTGAAGGCAGGGACTGACCTCATTTCTCCCCTCTCGGGGTACACATCCGATCCTCAGCAAATGGTACTGACCGTTCCTTCCATTCTGACACAGACCCCAAAGGCCCAGGGCTCGGAGGTGGTGTGGCAGATGGGCCCAAGACTGGGGAGAAGCCTCCCATGAGCAGTGTCACTGCCAGCCGGGACCCGAGCTGGGACAGGGGCCTTGTCAGGACTGGCGGGACACTTCTCCCAGCGGTCACGGCTTCCAAAACCCTCCTCCCACTCGGAAGCGCACTTTCCCAGGTTGTATCTTTGTCCAAGGAGAGGGCCAGCCCATGCGCAGACCCCAGGGCCCAAGGTGAAGGAGCAGGAGGAGGCCAATCCTCTCCCCTGGCAAGAAAAGAGACAAACTCCCCAAAGCAAACCCGCAGCGAGAGCCAGGGCCTCCGTCCTCCAGGCGCACACACAGCCGGCTCTGGCGTGACTAAGCCTAAAGAACGTGTCCCCCCGGCCTCCAACCCTTCTTTGCATTGTGTGCTCCGGCAGGGCAGGTGGAGGACCCTGGCCGATCACGGAGCCCCCCCCATGTATAACAGCGCGTGGGCCCACACTCCATGCTCCCCTTCCTATGGACCTTCGCTCCCAGCGGGTTTGGCAGCTCCGGCCTTCCTGCCCCTGCCAGGCGGCCCCCTCCCCCACAGCTTCAGGGGCAGGCTGCTGGGGGATGGTTATTCAGAACAGGAAGAAGGTGGGGTGCCATGGGGAGGCAGCCTGTGTGGGAACAACACTTGGGACACAATAAACAAGCCTGTTGCCTTGTTCAGAGACAGACCCCAGGACCCCCATCCTAGCACAGCCCTAAAAGCATTAGTTCAAAGTTAAAGTCAGACACACGCAAAGCTGAAGCCCCCAGGGGAAGTCGGAGCTCAAAGACAAGCCTCCCTTTGACTGCAAAACCGCAAGGGAACACCCACGGCATACTTCTTGATTAAAAAAGGAAAGTGAAAAATAAGGGTTTTTTTTTCTTCTTAATCATTATAAAACTAACTTGTGCCTCGTCCACCAAGTCACGACTTCTGTTTGCTTCCGGAGAGGCCGAGTCACGCTGGGCAAGAGGCGAGGGGGCAGAGGACGCCTGGGCCTGAAGTGGGCCTGCTTCATCGCTGTCACTTCCTTCCTCTGTCGCCTTTAGAACAGGAAAGCCGGCGGGGGGGGGGGGGGGCCTGCCTGTGTCACACAGCCGTCACCCCAACTCCCGGGGCACCACACATCCATAGGGGTGAGGCAAACTGGGCTCACCAGTGCTGCCCTCAGCAATCATGCATGGAACAGATGAAGTCCCTACTATGTGACAGGCACAGTGCTTGAGCCAGGGATAGAGCAAGGATGCAGGGATGTGGGAGGGAAGACAGACTACATTAAACGATGAGAAAACCACCACAAGCAGAAGGACAGAGGATGGGGGGAGGGGTCGGGGCAGGGGGTATCTAAATAGAGGATCAGGGAGAGCTTGGAGGAGGTGACAGCTGAAGTGAAACCTGAGTGAAGCAGAGAGTTATGTGAGCATCTAGGAGTAGAAAAGCTGGTGCAAAGGCCCTGAGGCAGGGGACTTCTTGGAGCATTTGAGAAATAGTAAGGGGCCTACAGAGCAAGCGTGGAGTGAGTGAGAAGAGAGACACGGCAGGAACCAGTGACACGGGGCTTTGCAGTCCACACTAAAGAGTTTGTGTGCATTGAGTGAGAGAGAGACACAGGACGATGGAGGGCCGAGGAGGGGTAAGTCCTGATTTATATATATATATTTTTAAGTATACTTTTTTTAAAGATTTATTTATTTATTTATACAAGCACTGGGTATAGTCAGAAGCGCGGGAGGGTGAGAGAATTCGCCAGAGCGGGGAACAGAACAGGCAGACTGATGAAATACACTGCTGAGGGGAGCAGCAGGAGGCAGGAGAGGTCTGCACACCTCACCGGCAGCCAGGGATCGAACCGGCGCTGCAGAGGCTGCGGGCAGCCTTGCAGCCCAGCGCTCAACCGCTGTGCCACCAGGGGAGGCCCCGATTTATATTTTGAACAGATTCCTCTGGCTGCTGCCTGGGGAGCAGACTGGCAAGGGGCACAAGTGAAGACAGGGACACCAATTAGGTGTCATAGATGTCACCCCATCAAGGGATGATGACAGCTTGGCCCCAAGGGCAGAGGGAGTAGCAAGAAATGGTTGTGCCAGTGGCACCGAAGTGTCAGCACCCCCTCCCTGGCCCCAGGGCACAGACCGTGAAGGATGCCAATGCATAAACAGGATGCAGGCTCCGAAGCTGCAAGGAGCAGTGAGGAGGAGAAAAGTCGGAGTCTGAAATGGTTGCACTTACTACCTGCAAGAGCCTCCCCCTGGCTGGTGAAGCACATGCTTTTGGGGGGCTCGGTTTTCTTGGTAGTAAGCTATCAGGACCCAATTAACAAGGTTACACTGGGTAATGCCAGCTGGGGCTTGGATAATGGCTGGGGTGTTGTATATGCTCTGCGCTTAGCACTCTGAACCTTGGGCCGCCAATCCAGTCACCATGTGACCTTCACCACTCACATGGTCTCTCTACCCCATCTGGTCATTTGCAAACTGATGGCGATAGCAGCTTCCCGGGTACCCCATGCACACTGGAACGAGACAATGTTAGCTTAGCAAAAGGGCCGACATGCAGAAGACCTCATTAAAATGGCAAGGCGAGCCCTCAATAAAATAGTAACTGAACTGAAGCCCTCAGCAAAATGGTAACCGAAGTCCTCAGTGAAATACTACATGAATCAGGCACACTAGTCACCTAGTCATTCACTTACATGATTTCGAAGCTCCTTCTAACTAAAGCATCCCCAAATTCTTAAAAAAGAGAAAAAAAAAAAAAAAACAGCTTAAAGTCCCTGAATGAGTCAACTTTGGAGCCAGGAAATCATGCAAGTTCACGCAGGCCTCACTGAAGAAGAGCTGAAGTCCCACCTCAAAGTGAACAAAACTAACACAGGCACTTCTGCTCAGGTGATACCTCCTCATCTGAGTCACAGAGTCACGGACATCTAGAGGTGGGAGGGAGCTTGCAGGGTGTTACTCCCTCATTTTGAAGAGAGGCTTCCTCAGTTCAGAGAGAAGCATGTGGGTTGAGGCAGGAGTGGAGGAGATACAGGCAGAGGTGGAGGAGATACAGGCAGGGGTGGAAGCCAAAGAAACCCACCCCCACTCCGAAGGCCTGTTGTCCCAGGAGCCGGGTCAGAGGGCAGGAAGAACAAAGCCAAAAAAAGTCACATCTGCAAGGAGCAAAGCAATGGAGTAGGGACATCTCTTAAGAAAGGCAAATGCCCTTCTGGCTATCAAGTTAAATTCCAATACCTTAAGGGGCCACACAGATAACATAAATGAGCTGAGCAGCCAAGACTGAGGAGTGTCGCTAACCCAAAGATAGTCACATTTGGCACATTTGGATATTCTTTCTCTTTTAAGAATTGTAACACCAAGGCCACTGCCAGTTGTCTGGCACTTGCAGATTGGCCAAGACAGCTCTTCCTCTGAACCCTGAGCAGGCACATGTCAGATGACTGTTTTTTATAGATATGCAAATGTGGGTGGTGCCTTCGTGATATTCAGGGCCCACGCGCAGTGTACAGCCTGGGCAACTGCACCCAGTCACACAGAAGACCCCGGGCTGTGAGTCTGGGGGACTGCTGTTCCATTCCTTAGTCCTATAAAAGGCACTGACACCTCACGTGGGAACCAAAAATCACCTCACTGTCAGCCCCTAACTCCTAACTCAGCCCCAGTTGGCTCTCATTGCTGTCCTGTTGCCCAAGATGGACACCAAGAAAGTTTCTGCCTGTGGACCTTTGCACTAGCTGCTCCCTCTTCTTCAACACCTGTCCCCAAGAACCCGGCTTCCTCTTTCAGCGCACTCAGAATTCTGTTTAAATGCTACTGCTTCCGAAAGCTGGTCCCTAAACAGCACCCTCCCCACCTCAAACCACCTTCCAGGACACACACACACCCACACACTTTATTTTTATTCTCATAACTTTTTTACCCCCAGACGGATTGTAGATTACCCATCTGGTGGCTGTCTCCCTCCCCCAGAAAGCAATTCCACAAGAGCAAGGGGCGTGTCCTCTGTCCACTCCAGGGGACCACTATGTCCACTCCACTGTCCTCTATTCCACCTCCAGTCAGTGAGCATCTCCCATAAAGGGAATGACAGTAAACATTTTAGACCTGCACATCCTGCAGCCTCTGTCACAGGACTCAGTGCTGTGGCTGCAGCCGGGGACAAGGTGTAAATTAATGGGGGTGGCTGCAGGGCAATAAAACGTGAGAAAAGTGGGCGAGGCTAGATGTGGCTGCACAGAGCAACAACCCCTCCCCCAGAAAGCAGCACCTCAGGCGCATGGTGTGCCGGGACCCCCGGGGGTCACGTCACAGCAGGTTGACTCAGCAGCCTGGGGGGGATTCTCTTGTGAGCCAGACTGGGGTCTGGTGAATCTGAACCTTCACCCAACACAGGATCCCAAAATTGTGTTCAGCAGAAACAGTTTCCCAGTCTTATAATGGGTGTCAAGTCAGGAAGATGGGATTCCCTTAACAGAAACCTGTTTCCCAGGGAAAAGTCTACTTGGCTAAATCAATGACACCAGGAAGATTACGTCAGCTTCCCTTCCTCTGTGGAACATCGAGAGAGATGCTGTTTAAGTCAACGGTAACGCACACCTGGGTCAGTCTGTGGCAACTGAAGACGCAAGGGCCTCTGCCAAATCCATCCAAGCGACGAGGCTGCCGCTGCTGAGGACGACGGCGTGCCAGGACAGACACGGAACCCCTGAGAGGAGAGTCAAGGGCCCCGACACAGGGTGGCCGCCCAGGCGAGGGTGGGAAGGAGGCCCAGCACTGCCCGTCTTGGGCGTTCCAAATCCTGCGCCCCAGGAACACATTTCACATGTAAACTGCAGACTGTCCCCAGGACCGGCCAGCACAGCTCAGCACTGGGTGCTGGGACCTGCACACGCCAGTGTCTCAGCCGCCTCAGGCCGCCCCGGGGCCCCGGGAACCCCCTCTCTGGACCCAGGATCTGCTGGGAGAGTCAGCTGCAGCCCCCCGCCAACGCAACACCCCCACAGCCTATTGTTCTGAGCCCGGGAGTGGCTTTCTGGCTGCTGTCACCCACCCAGGGAGGAGGAAGCCAGGTGGGCGGGGGCGACACTGCGGCCAGTCTGAACCTGTGTAACCTGACACAGGAAAAGTCTGGCTCGGTGCCCCAGCAGACTGGGCAATTTCCTGAATTTCTCAAAATACGTAAGCAACAACGAAAGCCCCTAGGAGCAACCTAGGGCGTGATCTCGGGGTCATTCAAGATCGCCGCTGCTTCTCTGCAGCCTGTTTCTGCTTTGTTGTCTAACTAGAGGGCAGGCGTTGGAGCTACACCGTGGAGGTTCAGCCTGTGGCGTGCCCACTTCCTGTGTGACCTCAGGGAAGTTGCTTGACCTCTCTGTCTCCAAGCACTGCCTAGAAATAATGGTAGCGTTCCATCCATTTATGCAAGGAAAGCGCTAAAAACAATTCCCTACCTGGCTCAAGTCTTGCCAGAGGCTATTTTGCCCTGCTGTTACCAGATAACTTTGGACTTGACTATGAAGGAGGCAGGGGCTGGGTACTGTGAAGAATGACAATTAAAAGGCTGGTGAGTCGTGAAAAAAACAAATGATCTTTAAGATGCCAACTGCATCACTATTTCATGTAAGCAACCACAGCCCGAGCCAATACCCAGAGCCCCACATCCAGCGAGAGCTGGAGTCCAGCTCTATGTGCACCCAGGGTTCAGTGTGGCCCCAGTTGCAGACCTCCTAGGTCCAGGCCCACCCCCACTGGCCAGCTGGGGCCCGAGGGCAGGCTGCTTCACCTGTCTGTGCACCAGTTTCCTACCTGTAAGATGAGAGCCTGAATGACCCACCATGCTCTGTGGCTTCGCTCTGCACGGCTATGTGGGTCACTCAGGAACAGGCATGGTGAGTGTCAGCGCAGGGACCTTCCTCGCCCCATCACTTGGGCACTCAGGAGGCCCCTCCCTGGACACACACCCTGCTCCACCTGGTTCACACCTCCGAGTCTCTGCTTTCACGAGAAGCCCATGACCACTGCAGCCTCAGCCAAGGTCACCCACGGGGGCACATCTGGCCCACAGATGCACTTGGATTGGGCTGCACTCAGGTCTGTAAATGAACGGGCAATGTTATAATCCTGAGCCTGGTCTAGATGACATCCCCACCCCATCCCCATCTTTAAATGGAAAGGCTGGGTCAAGTCACCCCCAGCAGACGCCTGCCCTCTGAAAGTCAGAGGACACTCAGTGGGGATAGGCCGGGTCACGCAACCTGGGGACCCCAGCCTTTCCCGCTGCCCCCAGCCCATTCCTTAAAAGATCCACTTAGCCTTTCTGAATATACCTGCATTTTGGCTCTTCCCAAGGCCTCCACCCCATCCTCTCTGGCCCGACCACTGAGCAGTTGCTCATTCTGCTCCCAGACTCTCCTGTTTCCCCCCGTTCCAGTCTATTCTCAGCAAGGCAGCAGAGCAGAGGGGCAGAGCTATCACCCAAGCCAGACCCCGATCCTCTTGGCTCCTGCCTCGCTGAGAGCAAAGGTCCTCAAATGCTGCTCGAGACCCAAATCTGCCCTGGGCCTCCATCTCCTGCTCTTCCGTCCTGCTGTCCCCACACAGCCTCCCCTCTGGTCCTACACCACGCACAGCTGTCCCCGCAGTCACAGTTGGAAGCCTGATCCCCAGGCCCCAGAACCGTCTTGTTCCCTTTGCTTAAATGTCACTTTCTAGGAAGGTCCATCCTACCACTCCTGATTGCCTTGCCCTGGTGATTTCTCCCAAAGCACTTACCACCTGCCAACATACTATTTAGGTTTCCTATTTATTCGGTTTATCATTTCTTTCCCTCCGGCCAGAACATCCCCTCCACGTGGGCAAGAATTTGCGTCTGTTTTGCTCAAGACCAAAATCCAGAGCTCGGAGCAGGGTGAACAGCACAGGAGGGGCCGGGGGAACATTTCACATCACTGAGAGAAAGAGCAAAGGCAGCCCCCGTGATCCCAGAACCCACCGCCATCCGGCTCTCCTCCTGCCCTCACCAGCAGGGCTGAGTGAACCTTCTTGAGAAGCAGACACAGCAGCCCTCATGGAGGCAAATTAGCATCAGCAAGACTGGCTTCCTGTCCCATGTCTTAAAAGCAGGGGCCTCATGAGCACAAACATTTATTAGTCAAATGAAAGCCAACAGGAGTGCTGCCGGCTGTCAGGGCCCGGCCTCCCTCGGGACGAGAAACCCCATCTGGCTCCCCTCTGCCTCTTCTCAGGCGTAATTTAAAGTGAGCTGCAGAGAGCCCAGGATGAACACCGTGGCCGCGCCCCAGCTAGGAGATGGAAGTGCCGCCGTCATCAGCCTCCTCTGTGTTGGGGGGCAGTACCCCAGGCAGGTGCATCCCCAGCGCCCTAGTCCACGCCCTGCAAAGCTCAGTCTGGTTCCCCGGGAAGACGTGGCGATCAGGTTTCTGCATCTGCCAGGAATTTCTCCTAAAGGAACTCCCCATGTTTTTTTCCATGTGAGCATCTGTTTGGAAGAATCGAGAGCACTACTTCGGAGGTATGCACTAGCCTAAGCATTCTCAGATTTTGACGGCTTTCTAACCAGAAGGATGATTTCTCCATCAGCTTTGCAGCTAAAAGCACGTCCCACACGGCGGAGAGAGTGTTCTGTGAGAGGCCCGCACGAGGATGGACAGACGTGTGACGCGGTGTCCGCTGCCAGGAATTTCTACTCAGGCCTCTGGCTAAAGACCCTGTGAGCAGGCGGCAGGAGGGTGGGGGTGGGATTCAGGCGGCAATGGCATTGCAGACCTGCTCTCAAGCGGGGATCAGCAGGTCCCCCGAGCTGTGGAGCTATGGAGTGGCTTACAGCCTACCCTTAGAACTGCCTGGGAAGTTTTGTTCACCTGGCAGGAAACAGAAGGAGGAAATGATATGGGAGGGTTCCCCCAAAACATATGTGGCTCTTCTGAGGTGAATCAAGGGGTTCCTTTTCTCATCAGACTCCTCCAAGTCAAAAGAAGCATAACAGTTGTTCTATTTCTATTTCAAAGCTTCTCAGAAGAAACCAGCCGCTCCAGGTACGCTCCCAGCCAGACAATTCTTAGAAGTGTATAAATATAGCCTTCCTCTTATCTCCCTTTCTATTTGATAAACCTTGAAGCAGCCCAGCCCTTAATTGCCCCTGGCAGATACAAACAAGGATATTTGCCTTAAGCCAAATCTAACCCCAAATTTAGTACCTAAAGGTTTAAAAGCAGAAATCTCACCCCCTAATAATCAGATTCCTAGTCCTTCATGAAAAAGAAAAATAAACAACTACAGAACCTAGCAAGTTCAAGCCAAGGGAGCTGCAGAGTGGCTGCCACCCTGAGTGAGGCCCCTGCCCTGTGTCCTGCTCCCCACCACTCCCTATCGCTCCCTGACATTTGGCCAATTCAGTCACTGCCTTTCGTCGCCCGGCCCCCATGAGCTTGTCAGCTCATGATCCCAGTTTTCCAGCCTCTTTGGTTCTCTCTTTAGCCCACCGTTTCTGGAGAAAGGCAGGCTGCTACTGAAGACGTGGGATATAAATCCTTACAGTCCACACCCAGCTCTCCAGGAAGGGTGCAAGTTGCGTGACATCTTCCCACAGCCTAAGAGTTAGAAAGTCCAGGGCTTTGCTTCTGTTTGAGCTCGAGGCTCAGACATCCACCGACCTGCATGATTTCTTTGCTTGGCTATTTCCCAAGCCGGTCCTATATCCTCCACCCCACACTGAGCTCCTAATCTTCCCCTAAGAAAACACCTTCCTCCCCAAGTCCTCCCACGCGGCATCTGTCACACCCTCTACCTGGGTGCTCCCTCACCTCCCACATCTAAGCCAACAGCCACGTCCTGAGGATCACATCTGCCACCTCCTAACCCTCACCACCTTGAACTCTCTCTGGCACTGCCACAACCTTGCAGATCCAAGTCCCTGGGTCCTCCCTTGCTACTGCTGTCTTGCTGGAGAGAAGCCCACGTCATCATAAAAAGGTTAAATCAGCATCACCCTCTTCACCTGGGCCTGGGACTAAGACTCCTGCACGACCTGGTCCTGCCAACCTGATACCCTCAAAGCTAAATCCAAGTGACACTGGAAGTTTCAGCTCCTCAGACACACCAAGCTCTTCCCTGCCTCGGGACCTCTGCATGAGCTGAGCCCTGCGCATGGGGCAGTTCCACGACCACCCAGAGAGAGAGCAGAGAGAGGGGGAGGGTCACCCCCTCCTTGGTGGCTCTATCAAGTGCTTCAGGTCCCAGCTAGTAAGTTCCTTCCTAGGGTCCCCCGGCATGGTTTCTTTAGCGGAAGCAGTTACCCCCACGTGTGAGTCCAACAGATGAGGTGGTAACCAGCCGCTGCCTTGCTCAGAGTCCAGCTGTCATGCCAGACCCGCCTCGTCTGGCCCCCGACCCACCACAGGTCAGCAAACCATCCCAGTGTACCCTGCACCTCCCGGGCCCCCTGAGCTCCTTCAGGCCAGGAACCATCCTCACCATCATCACGGCGGGGGCACCGAGCACAGTGCCTGGCACACATCAGGACCTCAAAGAAATAGTTGCCACTTTAATGAGTCATGTGATCTGAAAAGCTTTTAAGGTTTGGAACAAACTTCTTCCAAGACCAAATGACTCAAAAAAGAAAGAGGGAGGGAGAGAGAGGGAGGCAGAGAGAGCGAAAGAGAGAGAGAGAGCGAGAGCAGGAGGGAGAAACCACAGCCGAACATGCATATGCTTAAGATTTTTAATTTTATATTTAAGGAAAGAGAATGAAATGGTCTTAGACTCATTTTATTTTCATATAAAGAGGAGCATAAAACCACGAGGCGTGCCAAAAAAAATGAAGTTTTATAGTGTGGCAAATAAGAAAAAGAGAAGGGTGGGACCGATAATTGAGAGGAGGCAAGACGCCGGCGCGGCACAGAAATAGAAACAGATGCAGCGATAAAGGGAGACAGAGACCACGCGCCGGCCCAGCACAGGCGGTGCCGGCGGTGCAGGCGCTCCTCGGCGCTTCTGGGAACACAGGGGCAGCCCTCCCAGTTTCAAAGGGGTTTTCACACCTCCCCAAAGGTTAGGGAGCGCGAGGCCGCTACGGGCCTCTCTCTTCTTCGTTTTCCAAGAAGTTTCAAAAAAACTGACTTTCTAGGCTAAAACGCATAGGTCGGCCCATTTCATGTTGAAGAGAACACTATTCAGAGGATCTCACTTGAGAAAAATACCCCACTTCGCAGCTTTGGAAGACAGGGTGACGCATGTTTAAGTTATACATTGCTTTTTCAAAGGTTCAAGCAAGAAGAGGGAGGAGGCCTCAGGGGCCGCCGCAGGGAAGGCTGCAGGCGCGGTATAGCTGGGATTTTTTTGCACATCACACCCAGGCTGTTTCCTTCTCTGGAACTTTCCATGGCCCCAGCCCCCAATGGGGTGAGCAGAGCCTAGCACCGAGCCTGGACTGACTCTCTAGCCAAGCAACCTGGAGCAGTGGGCTCACCCTTCCCAACCAGGGCCAATTAAGTGCCCCCGAGAATCAAGGTTTGGGCACCAGTGGGCTGACAAGGGGATGAAAATTGCAACAAAGAAGGAGGGCGAGAGGCCAAAGGGCAGGAGGTCTGGATAGTCCATCCCAGGCTCTCTGCCTCGGTGAGCAGGTAAGACAACGACGGTCAGGGAAGCTGTGCGCAGGTGGAACCAGGCCCACCTTGACCTCCTGCTTCACAGGGCTGAGGAGAAGTAAATGAGCCTGCATACAGAATAGGGCCAGGCCAGCTGTCCATGCTGGCTGCACACTCACACAGCTATTATCATCTTGTTAAAGGGCAAGCTCACGAGAGCCAGGACTTCTGGCTGCTGGCTCATTCCATCACCCGGAATCGAGACCCACAGTGAGTGCTCAACAAACACGGTCAGAAAATAAAGACACCACATGGCTCTAAAATGCAGCGGCCATGAAAAGAGCCTCCTAACTTCCCCTTATCTTAGTTCCTACTCTCCACAGAGCCATCAGAGCGGAACTTATCAAAGCCTAAATTGAATCATGCTGTTTTCCACTTTTCACATCCCAGGAGAAAAGTGAAACTCTCCCCCCATGGCTCTCCAGGCCCTGCATGTTCTGGCCCCTTCTAGCCTTTCTCCCCCGTCACTCCCGCCTTCCACACTCCAGTTACACCAGCTTCCTCAAGTTCCTCTGCCTCCAGCCATTTGCACTTGCTGTTACCCCTCAGCATCCTCAGCCTTAGCCTCTTCCCTGAGTTCTTCGAAGATGCTTGTCCTCCATCAGCACCAGCGCCTCTGCTTCACACACCCAAAGCCCCGTGCACTGTTCCTTCATGCCACGTGCCACCTTGGTAATTTCATCGCTTGCATTATTATTTAGATTTTTTTTAATCCTTCATTGTATTTCAGCATCAAGCACAACATATGGCAAAGAGCAGGTGCTCAAGGAACCTGCTGATGGGCTAACCGAGCACAGAAAGGTGGCCCCCTGACTGCTCTAGTTCAAGTTTTTTTTGAATTGACTCTCCTGGCCTGGTTTTATGCAGTACAGTAGTCTCCTCATAAAGCCCCCTTTTTCTGATTTGCTTTAAATGAATTTCTCTCTCTATTACTACCAATGACTGATACTAATACCACCAGACACCCCGACTAAGACCACTCTCTGAGTGGGGAGGTTCCCATTCTAGATCAGCTGAGCCCGGATCACGGACTTTCTTTTCCAAAAAAACAAAACTCAGGCATGACAGAGTAAGTGGTCCCAGACCAGCCCTTCAATCAGAAACAATTATAACACAGGACAAAGGCATCTCAGTCAGCTGCTTTCAGGCATTAGACAGCAGGCAGAAGACCGTGGTGCCTGAGAGAAAGGAAACATTCATCCAGGTTCTGTCGGAAAACAGCTTTTCTATCTCATGCAGAAGGAGGGGGTGGAGTTCACAAAGAGCATAGAGTTCAGAGTTCCTGAGCTATGGAAGCAGCCGAAATCTGTGGGCAAGGCATCAGGGAGGAGGAAGGTGCTTGGGAAGCCAAGTGTGGGCACAGAGAGGCCAGTATGGAGTAGAAAGGTGAGTGGTGAGTGACTGAGCGGGCTATGAATTTATAATTTGAGCCCAGAGGGAGGGGTGACTTCCCTACCAAGTAAGCCAGAAGTCTACGCTTCGGGAACAAAGGTATGCTCCAGTAAGAGCTACTCAAGTCCTGGCCTAACCAAGACTCAACTAGGAACTACTAACCAACTACTCTAGGAACATTGGAAGGCCAAGTCCCATCAAGTTGGAGGCCAACACCATGGACTTTGCTTACCTCCACCCTAACCAAGCATGGAACCAAGCCTAAACGAGTTCAAAGTGATCAGGCAGTAACTGAACTGCCTTCAGAGGAAAATAACAAAGTCCATAATCTACAATGCCCAGCATATAGTGTCACAATGTCAGACTATAACCAACAATTACTAAACATGCAAAGAAGAAAATACAACTCATAACAATGAACAAAAACAGAAACAATGAACTGAAAATAGATGCCCAGGTACCATGATGTCAGATTTAGATAAAGTAACTGCCAAAGTGTCAAGTTCCGGTGGAGATTTGGGGGTTCCTTGGGTTTTGTTTTTTTGTCTGCATTTTACTCACTTCATAGTTTCTAAGTAAATAGTTTCAGGAGATACTTAAGAATCCACATTTTTAGAAACTCTCTAGAAGTTTCTGATGCACAGTATATCAGATTTTTATCACATAATTCTTATTATGGAATAGTTGAAGGCAAATACAAAAAAATGTTAAATTAATTTAAACGTATTGACGGGTCTGGTTCATCAAGTTAGTTGGTTGGAACTACTCAGCAGTTCCTGGTTAACCAGACTATACAATTTAAAACATTTCACCTCTAATTATTTTGGAGGAAAAAAGCATACTTCTCTACGTATTTTTTTTTAATCTGAGGTTAAATCAAAAGCCACAGACATAAATGATAATGATTAAGAAAAAAACAAGAGGAAATGCGCATGGTTTAATATAAAGTTAAAAAAAATCTGAGCACAAACCACTGTAATAACAGTATATAAGTGGATAGTAGGCAACAGAGCCATGAAAGGCAAGAGAAAATCTATCAAAATGCTAATAATGGTTATTTCAGATAATTTAACTATGTGCAGTTTTAGTTTTTTCATACTTTACAAAAACTATACTGATTTTCCTCTAGGCACTCTCAACTGAAATTTAAACACAAAATGATGGCTCTGGAAATCTTCTGTCAATATGCTAAAACTTTGCAAACTCAGTGATTTCCCAATCAGAATGGGAAGGGCAGAAGGACCTTGAGTAGGAAGGACCTTCCCAGCTCTGGAAGACCTTCTCTGGTTTGAGCAGCTGGAATAGCTTCTGATACTAATTCAATCTCAATTTTTCCCTTCCTCAGAGAAGCAAGAGACAGAGACACATGTTTCAAAGTAATAAGCAACAAGCAGCACCTTACAGAAGTGGATCACATAGGGACAAATGAGGGACATGAAGAGAACAGAATTCAAGTCCATACCTGAACCACAGGGTGGCCGCCCGTCGGAGCTTTCACAGCCCCTCGGCTGCCTTCTGTCTCATAATGGGCCCGGTGATGCGGTTTGGGCTGCACTTCAATCCGTAGTTCATAGGAGCCTGACTGGTGAGATAGTGGCCACTCAAGTGGAGGGAGTGATGCAGTCACTGGGATGCTAAAGGAGAAACAGAAGCATTCATGGTACAACAAATCAGAGTCAACCTGTACAATAAACGTAAATGGCCACTTTTATAAAAGTCATGTTCAGTGGTCACACAAAAGTAGAGACCTTTCTCTTTACTTTTCTTCCATACTGAAGACACTGTGACTTATATCTCAATCCATGAAGTTATTTGCATTATATGTTCATTCTAGCATGTCTTTAACTCCTGTAATTTAATTTTCCTCCAGGAATTCTGAAGACACACACCTCTAAAAAACAACCCTTAGCCAAAACATTTTCCTTTCCTGGAGAAGGGAAAGAGAAGAAGGAAGCGTGAAGTAGAAACAAGGACTCCCAAGTGTCACTCATGTGCCTTGTGCCCTAAAACCATGTAACAAATGGAACAGATGACATCCAAGAACTTTTTCAGCTATTTCTGTGTCCAATCACCTCAATGAAAAGTATATTTTAGGGAGAGGACATTTCTTGTTCTTCAAGTCATTATTTACTGGGTTAAATGCATAACATTGACAGCAGAGAGGTGTCTGGCTTTGGTATGGATGAGCCAAGTCACTCAGACTCCCAATAGTAAATGAAGAGTAATGGTCAAGAACATAACCCAGATACACACCCAAGTTCAAGTCCCAGCCCCACCTCTACCTACCTTTATTACTTTGAGCAAATGCCACCACATCCCTAGGCCTTCATTTCCTCAACTGTGCAAATGGGGGATACATGATCATATAAAGAGATCAGCACAATAAGTGCTTGATAAGTAGTAATCATAATTATTTGTCTTCCTACAATATGTGGTCTATTTCAAATAAATAGTTATTTCCTTCAGATCTTCTGACTTACTTTGAATATTTAATACACATGAAGTTGTAAGATCCTTAAGAGCATAATTAAGTTTCATTTTCTTAGTTTCAACCCAACCAAGCACACACAGCCCAGCCATGCAACTTCAGATAGTAAAGATGTGGTTATAATTATGTCATTTAAGAACTGACTGAGGCCTTGGCATCCATCGACACTACTTCTTCAGAGTTTCACCTCTACACTGCCTCTTATTTCACTATTTTATTAAAAATAGGTTCAAGAGGAGATCTCACTTATGGAATGGCTCTAGACCATGTCTGGGACATTTGACAAGTTCTAAGTGAATATTCAGTGAGTGAAAGGGTGTTAGGATGGACAAATAAGTGAGTGGATGAACAGTTTTATTTCAAAGAAGTCTTGTACATTCCAAGTAGCTTTGAAGATGCCAATACATACACTTGTCTCACTACGTCCTGATTTTTCACATATGGAGGAAATCATTAATCCAATTCTTTGTATTATTCTTTTCCATTAAGGCTAGGGCTACTAGAAGCTGACATTATAATAGCCCCCCTCCCTTATCTGCAAGACCCCTAGCAGATGCATAAAGCCATTTATAGTCCCAAACTATACTGTTTTTATTCCTGCACATACATACCAATGATAGTTTGATTTATAAATTAGGCACAGTAAGACATGAACAACAATAAGCATAATAAAAAGCAGTGACAGCACATCTAATAAAAGTTAAGTGAATGGGGCCTCAGTGTCTCAAAATATCTTGCTGTACGTAATATTTTCACACCACGATTGACCATGAGTAACTGAAACCTCAGAAAGTGAGACCACAGAGAAGGGAGACACTGCAATAACTAGACTTAGTTCAGCACTTGCAGTGAAGCCAATTCCATCCCTTGTCTATCACAGCAGACTGGCGGGGGGGGGGGGGGCGCGGCAGCAACCCTCAAACTCCATCAATTCTGGAGTCGAGCTGGGACATCTATCCCGCTCATATCATCGCTTTGCAAGCAACTGCCACCCCTTCTTCCCAACCAGACTGCCTCCTGAAGCCCCTCTTATCCTGAAGTCTCAGGGGGTCCCAAGGGCCTTTATTTCTACCTTAGTTACAGTGCCAAGAAACACTCAAGCTTCCGCCTGCAGCCCAGATGCCACCGTATTAAATGCTCTTTCATCATGTACCCAAATTGAAATATTTTAAAATTTGTAAAATCAGGCTTACAAAAAAAATCACTTTACCCCTAAATATCTTTCGAAGCATCAAAGCATTCAGTGAGATATTTCTAAGCACCACGTTCTAATTTTGTTTGGTTCTGGGATAAGTCTTTGACCATTGAAATACTGTCTCAAGAATTAGACCATCGGAGCCAGTGTGAAAATCTTCATGTGTGTGTTCTCTCTGAAGAGTTTTCTACACATCCAAGATAGACATCATCCATGAGACTTTCCTAAACGCTCCATCCTCACAATCTTACCAAAAAAAATGCTTATAAATATATCATTTAGCACAGAGCAGAACTAAAGGATTCTATCACATTCAGAAACTTTTGAATCCAGTCCCAGAAAGGAAAGAGAGGCTTTTATAAGCAATAAGGTCGCAGATAAATGCCTCGCAATTCTGTTTTATATCAATGTTCATCTCTACTCCCAATTATTAAATAAATCACATTTTGGGGACTAAGCTGTAGCAGACGGAACAAGGAGCAGAATCTGCAACCGTTCCAATCAGCCATTGCTGGTTAGGTGACTGTGAACGCACCACTTCACCTCTCAGAGCCCAGATTCCTTCCTAGGTATCGGGGCGGGCTCCCTCCACAGTGCCCACGGTGGCTGTGAAATATTGATCATGGGACTCAAAGCTCCATGGCCAAATGGCCTTTGATGTGACTATACGTTCTGCCCCCAGCTGAGTGGGCAGGCCCTGGACAAAGGTTTCGCTACACCTCAGTTAAGCCAGCAGCTCTGTTTGAGGAGCGCCAGCTGACTTACAAAGGCACAAGAGCCCTCAGAACCTGTTCTGGAGGAAATTCCAGATTGGACACTCCATGCCATCCATTTTCAGCTGGTGTGGTGTAAACAAGGCCTGATGGGGAGGGCCCTGCCTGCTCCAGCCCCACATCAACCACAGAGGCTCTGCCATGATCTACTCTGGTGTTCAATTCAGTATTTTATTTGAAAAAAGACGTTTCCATTTGCTAAAAGCAAACATGTTGAAAACTGGGAGATGGTGACAGCAGAAGGCTTCAGAATCTCACACTTCTTCAGAGATTAGATGAGATAACATCTACCCGTCATCTCTGCGTGCCTCACTCTTCTTGTCATCAAGATAAAGGTAACAGTAATACCAACCACGTTTATTCGAGAATTAAATGAAATCAACTCTACAGAATACTTAGAATTGTGCCTGGCACATCACAAGTGTCTTAAATGCCCAGTATTTCTGACTAGACCATGTAACAGGAAGGTCATTGGGAAGACAATCTCCAAACACAAGGCTTGTCAATGAAGACTCACTTTCTAGTGTTTCCCCTATAAAAACTCCCTTCTAGTAATGACAGCTCTCCCTTTCCTGCACTGTGTCCATGCTCTATGTCAAGAGCTTGACATAGGTCATCTCAGCGAATCCTTGAAAAAAGCACCATCAAGCAGGTACTGCTATTTTCCTCACCTCACAGGGAATGACCCAAGGCCCAGCTAGGTGCAGGTGCCCATTGAGAAAGAGGATCCTGACTTATTTAGTAATTTCTGCTCTGGGCATAGCCTCAAAAAGATGCTCAAGGAGAAACAAGTTCCTGATTGATTGGTGATGTCTGTCAGTGGCATAGCAAGATGGCAGCACCAAAGCATCCACAATCACACAACCAGTGAGTATCAGAGCCAGGACTCAAATCCAGTTCTGAGACCCCTGAAGTCTACATGCTGCACCTGCATACGTCTCTCCAGCTTGCTGAGTTTGAAGCTTCTGGAGGATGATGGCTGACACAACCGTGAGGGCCTCGCTATCACGGATTGCAGCACTGATGCAACCAACATCGGCTCCCCTGGCAGTGAGAGAGCAGAGCCCTGGATTAGGCTCAACTTGTTCTTGTTAGAACTTCAGCTCCAAGAAGGCAGAAACACTGGCCCATTTTGTTCACCACACTCTCCCTATCCCTTATAAAGTACCCAGCACACAGCAGGTGCTTGATAAATACCTATCAAATCCATCACTCTGCCGGGTGCCATATGAGCAACTGCATGCACCCATGACGGCATCCTCAGGATGGCCACA
The DNA here is from genome assembly GCF_964194135.1 of Talpa europaea. Classification (NCBI taxonomy): domain Eukaryota; kingdom Metazoa; phylum Chordata; class Mammalia; order Eulipotyphla; family Talpidae; genus Talpa; species Talpa europaea. Next base: position 6,157,971 of record NC_140078.1, on the reverse strand, counting down.
GTCCGGCACCTGTGTGCCCATCTCACAGATGAGCAGCTCTGAGAATGTCTGCAGAAAATTAACCTTTCTTCTCATGTCTCACAGTAAGTGGAGATGAGGATTCACATCCATTACCCCCGCTCTAAATCCCTCCCCGCTCCCCCAACTCTAAGTCCCAGGAGACCTGCTTCCCCTAAACCGGGCTGTTGCAGTGGACTCACCTGCAGATGGGAATGGCGGGCACCAGCTGCTTGGGCCAAGTGGGCGGCACCAGCAAGATGGACTCGGGGGCCGAGCTCCTCCGCTCATCCTGCTCACAGGGCCCCAGGAACTCCACCGTGGGGTACAGGTGGCGCGGCAACCCGGCCTTCTGGGGGGCGGCGGACACGGGCGTGGGGTCTGGACTGGTCTTCCACATCTTGGGGGGGATCCCGCAAGGCGAGTCCGCCGCCAGGCTGTTGAGGGCATCCATGAGGACCGCAGAGCCAGCCGAGGGGGGGTACCCCGCGGGGGCACCGTCCTCCCGGGGCTGCGGCGAGGGGCTCCGGGAGCGCTGGGGCGAGGCTCCGGGCAGCGGGGCGACCAGGGCCCCGGCACACGAGTGCCTCCGCTTGGCACCAGGCGACGAGGAACGCGAGGCAGGACGGGGCACGGGCGAGTGGCGGCCCAGGCAGCTGTCCTCAACGAGGCTGGTTCGAGGTGACATTATTGGCGAGGTTCTGGGGGAATAATGAGCAGGGATGTTTTGAAACTGGGGACACAGGTCGTCGGGCCCGCCGTTATTGGGCGAGACGCAGGGCGAGGTGCAGGGGGAGAAGGTGTCGGAAATGAAGCTGGCAGAGGAGCCGCTGCTAGCGGGGCTCAAGCAAAGCGGCTCGCGGTAGCTCTCCAAGCCGGGCACGGGCAGGGTGAACCGCGGGCTGCCGGCCACCCCGGGCACGGGCGGCTGCTCCCCCAGGAGGCCAGTGTCTCGGACGCGGAGGGGTCCCCCTGCCTGCATCAGTTCGTGGGACGGAGTGATCTCGATCCGAGGGCTCAGGCCTGAGGCCCCAGCTGGCTTGGCCGGACTCAGAAAGTTCTGGGGCCCTACCCTATCCGGCTCTCCGAATCTGCCGGGGGGCTCGCCAGAGAGATTGGGGTGGGGGCTGTATGGCTTGAGGCCATAGTCCAGGACATCATCATGGTATGCGAGTCCGGAGGGTGGGCTGGCGACCTTATGTGCACTCGGTTCTTCTGGAAAGAGAAGGGGGAGGGGGGTCTTTTTAAGCCTCTAAAACAAAATTCCCGATGCAGAACAACCCCAGGCTGGATTTTGTCTCCGGCCCCAAGCCGGAACCTCCTTCCCTCGACCAGGAGGGTGACGCCGCTTCACCCCAGATTCCATGAGGAGAGAGACCAGGCCGGCTGGGCTGCGAGGGGGCTCCCAACCCGGGGAAGCATTTTCTTTGGGCTCATGCCCCGCTGTTCACTGGCGACTGAAAGCCTCACCACACAGTATTTACCCAGCTAGCTGATGCTCCTACCTCTGGGGGGTGTGTGTGTGTGTGTGTGTTGGGGGGTGAGGGGGGTCTTTTGTTTAAATGCCAGTCACAGCTCACTAGACTGACTTCCCGCGCCCAGTGGGGCATGCCACACAGTCTGGAAAACGTGGATCTAGCTGGGCCTCCTCAGTCTCCCCTGCAGCGTGTGGGCCCCGGGTAGCGGACGCAGGGGAGCCTGCCTGAGACTGGGGAGCCTGGAGTTCAAATCCCAGATGTTCGTGCCCCAGGGTTAAGAAGTGGCTTCGTTCAGAAATGGGATCCCAATGCAGGCCTCAGCTCATGTTTCATTTTACAGATGAGGAAAGTGAGGTGCTGGGGGGAAAGAGATTCACCCAAAGATACAGAATTAGTAGGATGTGAGATCCCAGACAAGCCACTTGACCCCCCCCAAAAGCCAGGGTCTGGCTATACAGCCTCCCAGACTATAAAACCAGGGGAAGAGGGAGGACCCAGGTTCCTCTTTGGTAATGGTGTCCAGCTCGGGTTTGTGCTGCCACCTCAAAGTGCCCCAGCTCCCCACCCCAGGAGAGAGCTGTGTAAGGAGATCACGCCCCGTTAACCACCTAAGGATGTGGCTACCCCTCGCCCTGCACTGTCATTTAAATTCTCAAGTAGATGGGACCCCGCTGCTGGGCAGACACCCCATTTTACTGGTCTGTGTCCTGCGCACAGCTCACAGGGCTGCTTGGGGATTTCTGTGGAATGTGCAAGGGGACCAGCTATTCATTCCCACGCCCCTAGCCCACTCCCCCTCCTGTCTGAGCCATCCTGGGATCCTGACGGCTCCGCCCTCAAAATATAAACCAAATTCTTGTGCTGCCCACTCTACCACGACCACCTGCACATGGCATGTCCCCCCTAATCCCTGGTCTCCCTGTTTCAACCTCACCCTCCATAGTCTGTTCTCGGCACAGTAGTCTCTTGAAACGCCCATTGATAACACTTGCTTTAAAGCCCTTCCCGGATGTGATGTTGAGTCCTGGCATGCTGTCCCCTGGCCCCAACTTTTCTTCCCTCCCCCACTTTTTCCCAAGGTGATTCAGCAACAGGCCCACTCGTACCCTCACTGTTCTTCTTGCCCCAGAGTTCTAGAGTGTGCTGTTCTCTCTGCCTGGAAACCCCCCAACATCTCCACATGACTGCTCCCCTTAGTTCCTTCAGTGTCAGCTCAGTTAACACCACCTTAGACTGGCCCCATCAGAAAGTCACCTCAGCCCCACTCCTGTGTCATTCTCTACCTCTTTTCCTTGCCATCTTTTCTCCACTGGCACGTGGTACTACTTCACGTCACATCAGATGTTTACCAATTTAAGGACTCTCATCCCACTAGATCGGGGGCAGGCAAATTACAGCCAAGGGCCAAATGTGGCCCACAGTCTGAGTTTGTCAATAAAGTTTTATTGTAATCCAGTCACACATGTTTGTTTACCTCTGGCCTATGGCTTGCTTTTGCACTACAAAAGCAAGGGTTGCTAGCTGCAACAGAGACTAAAGTCTACAATAGTCATTATCCAGCCCTCCATAGAAGTTTGCAATGCAGGCACCAGACAGCATGCTCCACCAGGGCCGGCATGATGTCCCTCATAGTTCAGTGCTGTTTGCCAAGCACCTAACACAAGCTGTCTAAAAACATTTGTTGATTGACTGAGCAAATAAGTACTGCAAGAATTATGTCCCTGGGCCTGCCAGTCAGAAATGAAACTTCTTCCTAAAGCAGTGGGGCTGGCCTGCCTTGGGGAGCCAAGGTGGCTGCGAAAGTTCCTTGGTGCCATTTCCAGGCCATCCTGGAGGAAGAGTTGGCTGGTACCCCAGCCCAGGGGACTGCCCTTAAGATAAAGATAAGCAACCTCAACAGGGCCAACTTGGACGGGCCTTGTCTGCCCATCTGCCTGCCCCTTTCTTCTGTCACCTCTCTGGACTCCATTCAAACTTGCTATGGTTCTGCTCTTAGAAGACAGGAGCTCCTTTCTACCTCAGGACCTTTGCACAACTGTTCCAGATAGCTCAACATGCTCTGTCCGCTTCTCTACACAACTGAAGCCACTCAGTCCTCAGAGCTAACATGCTCTCAGTGCTCCCAGAAGGCTTCCTGACGTCCAAGACCAGGTCAGTCCCAACACATTTCAGGCAGTGAAGTAACTCTGAAGTTATCTGTTCAGTGTCTGCCTCTCCCCCAATCTCCAGCCCCATTCCCCCAATCAGTAAATTCCACCAAGACTCTCCCTCCCCACAGTATCCCCAGTACCTGGTCAGCACCTGCCTCAAAAATATATGTGGATGGACTAAATCAGTTGAGAAAGTGAACCTATGAAAAAATTTACCACTCAAAGATGCTAATACCACATATTCCAGACACACGTATCCTTGGAAGCAAGCAATGTAGTTTTTAGAAATTTTTCCAGCAGATACACTTTCCCACATACAAAATGAAGTGCACACAAGATTAGTTCTGCCCCATTGGATCCCAAAAGACTGGAAGGCACCTAATGTCCATCACTGGGCATGAGGTCATCCCGGCTCCTTCAAGTAAGGGGACACGAGGCTGCTGCTGCAAGGGCTGACGAAGTGACTTCTGAGTTGATATGGAAAGACCAGCAAGATACAGTGTTAAAGGAGAAAAGCAGGATACAAACAGTATGTGTGGGATAAAAACAGAGGAGCGTGTGTGCACGCACATACACATGCATGCACAAACATGCACACACATGCACACATGGTGCTTACTCAATGCACTGGCTTTCTCTGGAAGTTACAGGTAACAATGATGTCCTCCCAGAAGGGGAACTAAGTAATCAGAAAGAAGACTGATTTCTGTATTATGTAGAGAAAAACATAATTCCCCAAAGAAGCTTTTTACATTGTAAAGGGGGTGGGCAGTGACATAACCCAATATATAGTGATGACACCTGGTTTAGGAGGAGGAAATTGAAATCTAGTCTTCCTCTGCCTCTAATGAGCTGTGTGGCCTTGGGAAAGTCCCCCACCCACTCAGGGCCTCAACCTTCTCATTTACAACAGATGGGCGTTAAACTGGATCAGTCTTCTGGTTGCTTCCGGCCCTGAGGTCCTTTTGATTGTTCTAGCTGGAGTCTATAGGGTCTGATGTTCTTGTGAAGCTGTAGTTCATCATAAACTCATGTGCAAACTCGCACACACACGCATGCATACACACCTTCCTGGCAGGTATTGGAGCACAGATTTCTAATCTAAGAAAGAATCAGCATCAAATCCACATCTAACAACATGCTGATAAACCACTGCCCTTCCAACCAGCAAATAAAACAGTCTCCTAGCAAACATTCTGGCCTTATCAGAAACACACCCTCAGGCCCATGTGAGCAGGCACAGAAACTTGGCCGCAGAAACGCACATCACACACTCCCTGGGAGCATGAGAAACACAGAGCCAGTTTGCTCAACAAAAGCCTGGAAAGTATTTACATTGGTTTTAATTACTCCAAGCAGAATTTCTTTTTTCCTCCCCAAGATTTTGAAAATTGAACAGCAAACAGGGACTACGAAGGTAACTTAGGGTCGTTTTCCCAGGCCTCTGGGTAGCTGACAGTAAATCTCACAAAGGGCTCATCATTAAAATATGTCTTTAGTGGCCTCCCTGGTGGCGCAGCGGTTGAGTGCTGATCCCCGGTCAGTCGGTGAGGGTCCCACATGGCACGCGGACCTCTCCTGCTGTGCCCGCTGCTCCCCTCAGCAGTGTATTTTGTCAGTCTGCCTGCTCTGCTCCCCGCTCTGGCTCTGGTGAGTTCTCTCACCCTCCCGCGCTTCTGACTGTACCCAGTGCTTGTATAAATAAATAAATAAATCTTTTAAAAAATATATGTCTTTAGGCAGCAAGGATTCTTCCCATTTCTCCCTAGACACCTGCCACCCTCCATGGTGGCTAGCCCCCCCCATGCCTGCACAGTGGGGAGCAAGGTGAGCTTCCTCTCAGAACCACCACGTTTTCTCAGAAGAATTTCCAGAAACCTTGCTTTGCTTAGCCCTCCCATGATCTGAGCTAACACCATGTGTCACTGTAAATCGTCATTACTTAACATTTCTATTTAAATTCATTCATATATTTTAATTTTTTAAAGGAAACTTTACACCATGACCACAAATGGAAAATTACTGTCACTCCCATACATGGAAAGTAGGGTAAAAAATTCAGTGAGAAGAAAAGTTACTAAATTTAAGTGAGCCACTGTGGTTGGGAGGCTCGGGACCAGGGGCCAACTCTTTTTTCCCTCTTGATGCTCTTTCTTTATGGAGGTGCCACTATACACATGGATTTGGAGTGTAGAGTCCAATGTGTGTTGCCAAATGTTCTGCAGTTCTGCACCCTTGCAAATGCCACAATAATCAAGAATGTTTCCACAACCCCAGGTAGACTACTTTGTTCAAGGCTGGAGGTAGGGAGAGGGAATGACAATTGTTAGCCAGAAAGGCATCAAGGACACAGAAGCACCTAGTAGAGACTCCACTCCTTCCTCTAAGTTCAACGAGAAGCCTCGCGGTTAAGGAGATGGAGCTCACAACGCGCAAGGTATGACTGTGGATCACACACCACCACCTCACCTGCCACAGGAGTCCCAAAGGGAGAAGGAAGGTGGAAGCAGTGACAGGCTTCAGAGGTTGCTGTTGTAGGCCCTCTGTGCCTCTGTGCCTTGGCACATGCTGTTCCCTTTGCCCAGAGCTCCCTTCCATACCACCTGTCTCCACCTCTGCTAGCCAGACACTATTTGTCCATTAAGATTTCACTTGTGCTGCTTCCTCCTGAAGGCCCTCCCAGACTCCTTAGGCTGGATAGGGCAGCTTTCCTTCTGTGTTCCCGGAATCTACCAGGTCATGTAGTGAAGTCACCCGCTAGACTAGAAGGACATACTGACAACGACAAGAGCAGCAGCAGCTAACACCACTGACATCACGTGCCAGACACCAGCACAAGAACATCACAGGTAATAAAGGAGTTAATGCTCACAACAGCAGGGGAGGCAGACCCTGATTATTCCCCTTTTGCAGATGAGAAAACTGATTCACAAAGAAGTGAATTCACTTGCCGGTGCCCCACAACTCCACCCCAGACAGAACCAAGTGCACCATCAAGTGCTCAGCCAGGGCTTCTCCATCTCAGAACTACTGACATCAGACTGCAAGGTTCCCGGTGGTGGGGCTGCCGGGCTCAGCAGTGTCCCCAGCCCCTACCCACCAGCTGCCAGTAGGACCATCCCCACCACCTGCCCAGTTGTGACAACAGAAAGGTCTCCAGGTACTGCCAAATGCCTCAGCAAGGTGAACAGCCTCCCGCTGAGGACCACTTCTCTGCCCACCGTAGTGCCCACCCACCACAGGCTGGCACCCAGGAAGGCCCCGCCATCCCCTAAGTCAGACCCCAAACCTGAAGTGGTTTAGAAAACAGACCTGACTGCCCTCCAGCCCTGGAAGGTGAGGCACCTCCATGGCAGATGTGAGAAGCCATGGGACCCTCCCCTTCCCTTCATCAGCTCCCAGGAGCTCACCCCCAAAACAGCTAGGCCCCAGCAATGTTTGGGAGATCTCTGGCCAGTCTCAAAAACAGCAGGATAAGACAGCTGGGGAGGCCACCCCAGCTCCACCTCTGCCAGGTGTCTGCACTGAGATCCACACTCAGGGTGAGGGGAGGCCCAGCCCCCAGCTCAACCCCTGCAGTGTGACTTGGGGAACTTGGGTCCTAGCACAGTAATGAGCTTGGTGGGGACGGTTCACCCCATCCACACAGAGCCTGAAACACGCAGAGCAAACACGCCATCCACTGCCCCGGCACACTCCTATTGCAGAGTGAGCTTTAAAGTTAAAAGTCCACCCTTTCCGTACATCATTGCTTCACTTTACAACTTGGAAGTGAGACCCATACTAGCCCCCAATGCCTTCCAAAGCATTCAGAAAAAAGAAAGAAGAAAATTTCCTAAAAATAAAATGGTCAGTACAGATCTCGTTGGCCTTCAAAAATAGGTGGCGTGGGTAAAACGTGCCTCCAATACCCCACAGCCCCATGCTTTGTGCTCATTCCTCCAGGCGACCTGGGAGCTGATCAAATCGTACTAAAGTGTTAATGACTCACTGAGTGACTTGCTGTGACAAAAATGGTAACAGCTGACACCGCCTCACCATTCACTTTATACCAAGAACCAGTCTGCGTTTAGCCTATCACTGTCTGTCTCACAAGGGCACTACAAAGCAAGCGACAGTTTCCTCATTTTACAATGGGGGGAAAGAAGGCTTAGAGAGGGTGACTAGTGTGCCAAGGTCACACATCTTCTCTGTGTCAGAGCTGGGATTCCGTCTCGGGCAGCCTGGCTCCTTTGCAACCATCACCATTCCTCTACCCCACTCCTCAAGGAAGGGGCTACTTCCTGACGGTGACATCCTAACCCCAACAGAGGGAAGTAAGGTGTCCCCAGAATAGGAACGTCTCGGGAAGGTAGGCTTAGGCTGCCCCTGACAACTTAAGCACAAGGATTCCTTTCTTCTGGAATGCTATAGTCCCTCCCTTTGCTCCAGGATTCAATCAATGACGATTCTTAAAGCACATGCAGGTCACACAGGGGTCTCTGCTAGCACCTCTCCTCTTGGGGCCTCTGGCGGGCCAGTTGCCCACCCCCAGAGACAGACAGCCAAGTCCGAGGCGGCTGTTCAGCACCAACCCATCAGCTACCAGATGCTTCTGCACAAAGGAGTGGCAGGAGAACAGCTCCTCTGCCCAAAACTACACGCGGTAGAATTTTCGGGAAGCAGAACAGAATGACCAAAATAGAAACCCAGCTCCAGACTCTCCACGAGGCATCTGTCCTTTGGGGAGAGGGGGTGGGGACCACCTGAAACCCTGCTTTCAGGCTCCCAGGACTTGGAAGGGAGGAGCCGGGGCCTGGCCTGGAGGACAGACGCCCCTCCGGAGCTGCCCTCCATTCCCGTCTCAGGCCATGGACCCACTGCTGCTCCCGAATGCACTCTAGGTGGTGTGTGTCCGGGGTTCTGGGTTTGAGACATCACAGTCTGTTGCTATGACAGCACTAAGGATGCCACAAGCAAGCTCAGTGAACAGGCCGCCAGAGGAAAGCGGAGGAGGAGGGAAGGAACCCGCCTCCGCCACCCCCAGCCACTCTTGTGAACGCCCGCACCTCGGGGCTGCAGGAATCACAAAAGGGCCAGGAAGGTGGATGGATTTTGCATCTGGCTCCGGCATCACCTACACGAAAAAGCCCTTTGCACATTACAGATTGCTTTCAAGTAATAAATTCAACACTCAGAAACTTTCCAAAGAGCCCTCCAGGCCCTTACCAGCCCCCCACCCCCCTCACACAGATGGTCACTGTGCTAACCCCCAAGAAATGAATCGTGGGTATTAACAATAATGGAGAAGCAGGTTGTCCCCCAGTCGCGCAGGATGAGACATACAGACGCAGGGCGTGAAGCAAGAAATTCCATCCAGATAAGTCAGGTCTAGAAAGGGCGGGAAGCAGCTTGCCCTCCAGTCGTGTCAACGTGGAGCCACTGGACAAAGCCACCTTGAACGCTGAGCTCTCTGCTGACCCTGCCCCAGCTAAGACAGCCGCCTGCCTCCGCAGACAGGACAGAAAGGAGGGCTCTGGCCTGCTTCCCAGGCAGGCTGCCACGGGGCCAGGTGCCGGGGACACAAGTCCCAGGACCATTTGCAAGCCGCAAGCTGGCCTGGCTGCGCTCACACGGCGACACGTAGTCTTTTCGAAGGAGTTAGAGAAATGTAAGGAATCTGCAGCCCACACGCCTCCAGGTCAGCTTTTAGAGGCAGCCAGCAGGGCCCAGACATCTGGCAGATGTGAGGTCTTGTCTTCATCATCCCATCGAGACAGAAAGAACCACTCTTCGGGGTTAAAGTCATTTGGGGAGCCCTCCTGTCATCGAGAAGCGTGGAGGCCTGCCCATTTTTATTCCTTCGAATAGCAGATGCTTGCAGGGCCACCCCCTCGGCCTGTATTCTCCCTCTCCTCACTGACAAGGCTGGGGAGAGGCGGTATCATCTGCTCTGTTGCGGATGCAGAAACTGAGGTGCAGGGATTTCCTGTCACCAAACAAATCAGGGACAGAGCTGGGATTCAAATGGAGGCATCACATAAATGCAGCAAAAATGCAAACATTACATAACATCTTGGGCTGTTTACTTAGCGAGTCACCCAAAATTAAGAACAGCCCCCAGGTGGTTCCCTGGTGGCCCCACCTAACCAGGAGCCCTCACAAGCCTGTCTCTTCTCACAACAGACCAGGTCGCCTGCTCAGCAACATCACATAAATCAGACAGACGGACACGTCAACTCTTCCACGCAACATTATATCTGAGAGTCATGCATTGCCTAAGTGGCCTCAACTCCTTTTTGATCGCTGTGTAGTATTCCACACCCTGGGGACGCCATCACCTATTTACCCTGCCTCCTTGCTGCACCAGAGGCTGTACCACCTCTGTTCAGAAGACAACAGACATTTCAGATTAAACTTGTGATCTGGAGAGCCCCTTTCCTTGCGGCCACACACACTTGCCCTGCGGTGCACGACAGAGAGCAGGGCTTGGTGGCTTCCTCGCCAAAAGGAGAAGGACAGATCTGCTGAGGAGAAGTAACCCGAAATAGATTGCAGATAATCCTCCCTCAGAAACAGGCGGCTCACGGCTGCACCCAGATCCTTGTCAAAAGCCCGTGCGAGGGGACATGGGCAGGAGGGGCCAGCCACCTTCCATGCTTCCTCCTGGAACCAGCCAGCAAAGACCCCTCATCCTGACACCCGCCCCTCAAAACCTTTGCCTCTTATTATTGAGCCCCCAGCCGCCGCCCGCCGGCATAGCCTGAAAAGCTGATTTCCTCCTTTATTTCACTCAACTTGAAACCCTGGTGGAGAGTTCCCCTTGGAGGCTGTGGGGCTGCGGGGCCCTTGGCCAGGGGCAGAGATTTAAAGTCAATGCCTTATTGACTAGTGGGTGCTTTATTTACACTCTCTCCCGGGAGCTTTCACTGCGGTGCCATGTTCCCGGGGGCGGGCACACTTCATCAGCAGCCTCTGCCAAGCCCAGTCGTTAATGGCATGCCTGCCTTCTCCGTGGTGACGAAGGTGATGTCACCCGCGGTGGACTTCAGACCTGCATCCCACCTCCTTCGGATCGCCCAGAGAAACAGCCCCTCTCTGTTGTCTTGGAAAGAACTTTGGCAGGCATTTCAGACTTCAAGGGTTTTTCCCCCTCATTTAACATCCCCCCTTTGGCAAGGCATGCCCAAGCAGGTCTGTTTTGATAAGGGCTTTTATAAATCCTGAGCTAAGTGCCAGCCACTCTCCTCCCTTCAGAAAGCTCACCCAGGCCTGGCTCAATTAAAATCCACGTAGGAAGGACTGGCTTCCACAAAGACATTTTATTAACTACAGCAGGCCCTGCTGAGAAAGTGCTCTTTGCCCAAACCTCAGACTGAAAGGCAGGGAGGGTCTCAAATGCCAGCTCGGGGAAAAGCAATCTCTGCTCTGCTGAGGGTCTGCAGTCTGCCTTTGAGATATATATATATATATATATATATATATATATATATATACACACACACACATATATTTTGCAGAGGGAAAAGGCCCGGAGCTTTCCATCTGAATGCCAGTGCCTCGGAAACCAGGGGACAGAGGGACATGTCAGAAAGACACCACGAGTGTCCACCTGGCAGGATCCAGAAGGTCCAGAACTTCACAGGAAAGAGGGGCTGGTTTCATCCCTAAATAAACACAGGAAAACAGAGCCATGGGGACTTTCGTGGAATAAAGGAGCATAATGCCTGTGTTGACCACATACAGGCGAGGCTTTTGTTTAGAATAGGGATCAAACAAATTTACCGTAAAAAGAAAGGCCTGAAATCTGAACCCCGGATATCTGGAATTAAGTACCGGGTTTTCTTTTCATTTTCAGTTTGATAGTGGTATTTGATTTGTCTCAAGAGTCTTTATCTTTGAGACCTACATACTCATCTATGTATTAGTGAAAGAGTGTGCCATCTGGAATTTGACCTAATCTCTTTAATCCAGGGTGAGGACATGGCACGTGGGAGTGAGTGGGTCCATGCTCTTTCCACACTTTGGGAAAAGTTCAGGAAGAAGTCAAAGGCGGTTCCTCTTGCTCTGGAGGAACCCACGTGGGGCTCTGCTCAGGTAGGGCAGCAGAGAGCCTGCCCTATTCCAGGAAGCGCCACGGCCTGCCTCCGCCCTGAGCTCAGCTCCGAGCATCAGCCAGGGGAAGCTGAGCAGGCCAGAGCTGCAGCATCTGGGGCTATTTCCTGTGCTGGTGGGGGAGGAAGAGGAAGTCCCTTTGCGGGGGAACCACAAGGCATCCATCACGCTGTGCCGTCCAGGGCTGCTCCTTCCTGGGCCTGGTGCCGGGGGTCCCACGGTGCCGGCCAGGACACCCTCTGCCCACAGAGAATGCAGAGAACCTTCCAGCCCCAGGACGCTTCTACAGCTAGCTCTGTTCTGGGGCTGAGGCAGGGGCCAGAGGAGGGTTTGTACAGTCAGAACTGACAGTACTTGTGAGTTAGATCATCACGGAGGTGCCGCCCAGCCCGAGCGCCTCTCCATGGGCCAAGCCTCTGCCCTCCCGGCTGGTTCCTGCAAGTCTCGGGACTCATCAAAGGCCAAGGCAAAGAATCCCACAAAGAGCCAGTGCCCTCAAGAAGAGGGAGCCCCAGAAGAGTGTCAGGGCCAGTGGCCACTGCTGCCATGGCCTCAGCCACTGTCACACAGTCCCGTGCCCCCTGGGAAGCTGGCAGTGGCCCCAGCAGGTGGGCACCGCCACCTCCTCTCCTTCACAGGCGCGAAAACACAAGCCCCTCGGAGACTCAGCGTCGTGAGCCCTCAGGCTGAGTGCTAACAAGGAATGGTGCAGCTGCGCCTTTGCGTCATCGGCCTGGTATTTCTTGCCGGCTGCACGCGTGCCTGGCTGTCCTGCTTGGCCAAGGTCGTGCAGGTACGAGACCATCGAGGCAGAATGTCAAAGCAGGACTTTCCCATTTCAGACCCGGTGCTCCAACCTGCCGAGCTCCCAAAACTGGGGGAGCATGTACCCCGGGAGGCATGTGGAAAGCACATACCCCGGGTAGGATGTAGAAAGAAATGGAAAAATCCCCAGACTCCCATTTCTAGCTGGGCCTTTCCTGTTTCCATTGTGCTGCACGGTTTACAAAGTGCCTAGCCCCATGAGGACAACAGCAAAGATGCAACTGGAAATTATATAAATGTCCAATACACGGGCAAAGGCAGCCCCTGCTCCCATTGTGGGTCCCCCGAAGCTGGCGGGGGCAGCTCTGTGGGGTCCTGCTGCTCTTGCAGGTGACATTCTGGAGGAGAGTGGTGGCGCCGAGCGCAGGGACTTGGGACTCCAACTGCCTGGGTTCAAAATTTGTGATTCCCCTGAGTGGGGCTCAGCAAAGTTCACTGACCCCCAAGAGTCTGACCTGGTTGGTGCCAGGAGGGGCTGGAAGATTCTACCATGCAGCTAAGCACAGAGGAGCCTGGGCCACCACTGCTGCACTTTCCGAGTGGATCCAGCCCCATCATCTTGCAGGGCTGGAGGACCTTGGGAACCCACCCAGATAGCATCACTTTAAGGTTTCAAGAGCATCTATTCCTGATCACGACCTAAGGCCGCCTGGAGAACAGAGGGCCATTAATCTGGAAGCTGGAGTAATGTGCTGAACATGAAGAATGATTAAGGCCACTTTCTCCCCACTTCCTCTGCCGCCCTGACAGGCCCAGGGCCCAATTCTAGGCTTCACTTCACCGTCCCGGCTGCACCTGGAGATGCTGTTTGTACAAAGCAGGCTTATTAAGGCCGGTCCTTAACTCAACACAGACGGCAATGTCTCTGAATGTCACATGTGTTCAGCAAAACTGCCTGCTTGGGGTGGAACTCTATTTTTAGTAAGCACCAGAAAAATAAAACAACACCCTGATCCTCTATCCCAGCACCCGTTTGTCCCTATTTGTTTACCAAGCTGAGTCCTGCACTGGCCTGGGGGCCAGGCAAAGGCAGGACCACATCTAATTCGTCTCTAAACCCCCTCAGGGGCTGGCACAGAATGCTGACAGATGAGGTTTTCATTGTCCCCTGTGAATGGCAGAGAGCAGGTGTTTCTGAGCTGAAGTGCAGGTGACATCAGGGATAAGCCACAGTAGGGTCTGCACCTCTACCTGGAAAATGGTGTAAACAGTGAGTAGGGCATGGAGGTGGGGGGCAGGGTGGCAAGATAAGGGATGTGCACGTGCAGTGTGCTCCTGGGTATGCAGAGTGCTCCTGTGAGTGGAGTGCTCCTGGGTGTGCAGAATGCTCCTGGGTGTGCAGAGTGCTGGTGTGGTGTGTGTGGCCTGCAGGTGTGTGGGCAGGTAGGACCTATGGCTTCAGTAGCTTTTTAAGGGCTGTGACCTGAAAAATGTAAGAATCACTGGAGCAGACTCCGCTGGCTACAACCAAGAGTCTGTCACTTCTCCCCGGGTCTGTGCTGGCACCACTCACGCTGGCTCACCAGGACTCGAGGGTGGGACACTGCAGACCTGCCGAGGCCAATGAAAAGTGAGCAGTTCTCACGTGGCAGTGCCACACACAGTCCAGAGGTCGGTCAGTCCCTCTGCAGGTGACCAGGCACTCGCAGGACCCAACAGTGTCTCCCAGTGTCTTACAAGTTGGGAGAAGGATTCACTGAATTCCCGACATGGACAGAAAGTAAACTTCATCTGCCTGCTGACCCAGGCAGCACAGCTTTCCCTTCAAGGTGTCTGAGCCCTGGCCGCACCCCGCAGCTGCAGGAGCCACTCTCGCTGTTACTATGCACTTAGCTCTCTCCCTCACTAAGGAAAAAAAAACCCAGCCTGCTTTGCAAACCTCTAGGCAAATAAATTTGAAAACCTAGATAGATGAAATGGATAATTTCTTTTAAAGATACAGTTTACCAAAACTGGTTCCAGCAGAAACAGAAAGTGCAAACAGACTGATTCCCATCGACACAACAGAGAACACTAAGGCAGAACCACCCCACGAAAAGGCACTGGGTCCAGACGGCTTCACAGGGGAATTCTGTTCCAACTTTAGAAACCAGACACTGTGGTCCCAACAATATATAAATGGTTCCCAATCAGAGAAAAGGACAGAAATCTAAACCTAATAGCACACCAAAAAGGACATGACTACCATCGCTGAGAATATTCTTCAATCCTCAGTCAACTATCTGGAAACAGATGTCACTGCCACCACCGTCAGAAAACAACCCACAGTGCCTGCGTGGGGCTGCTAGTAGGAATGTTTCAGTATTCAGAAATCTACTCACATAAGTCGACATAACAGCAGATCGGAGGAGAATAAAATCATGTTTTTCCACAGGTGTGTGCGATGGTATTCAGCTCCCATTCCTAGCAAGACCCTCGCGAACACGGGGCTGGGTGGCTACTTCCTTAACATGACAAGTACATGCCTGGATCCCAGGCGCCCTCCTGGGGTCAGGAGCAAGGTGGGGGTGCCACCACCGCCACTACTCTGCACCCGGCCACTGGAAGGGGTCCGTTGTGCCATTAGATGAGAGAGAACAATTAGAGGCCCCAGCTCAGTGAAGGCAGGGGCTGGGCCTCAGCCCCTACTGCACCCCAGGAACTAACCAACAGGTGCTCAGCAGGGAGCTGAAGGAGTAAGCAAATCAAGACTCACAATGATTGAGCACCTGTTAGCAAAATGCAGGTTTAAAGGAAAGGCCCTTGTCGGGTCACATGCTGTGCCAAGGGGCTAATATGGGGTAACCCATTCAAGGCAAACAACTCCAGGGGGTGAGGGCGGCTGTTTGGGCCACTTGACGGTGAGCAATTAGGGGCCCAGGGAGGTGAAATGACTTGCCCACCATCGCTCTGTTGATAAACAATTTAGACTCCAGCCTTGCCATGGTGCTGGGTCGCTCACAAACTGCCCCAGGTGCGTCCCTCATCCATGAGGCATGAGGGGGTGCTCGCAGTTCAGAACGCCAGTTCTGGGGCAGGCCTGCTGAGCTCATATTTCAGCTCTGCCGTTTACCTACTGTGCTTCGCTGGGGAGATTTTGCACCTCTGAGCCCTCTGCCGCCTCTGTAAATGCGGGGGGGGGGGGGGGGGGGGGACAGTGCCTGCTGCTGGGCTTGGAGGGTAGGCCGCGGGCTAATAAGCACCTGCTACATGCTGAGGTGCCACATAGGGAGCACACACTTCCCCCGAATTCCCCGGGCACCGCCGTCCTCCCGTGAGCCGTTCTCTCCCTTCCTTGGCTTTGCCAGCTCGTGCCAAGGAACGGCCACACCCCGCCTGCATCGCCAGCGCTGCAGTGCTGTCACCTGGGATGACACCCAATAGCAAGATGAGGGCAGGCGTGGGGAGTTCCACCCTTTGGATGCGGGGGCTTCGGGAAAGCACCCTCCCCACATCCGGGCAAGCCAGAGCAGACCCACATCTGGAACATCAGGCATCAGCCTCTCAGGGCTCACAAGATCCCTTCTCTTCCTGGGCCTCGAAGCTTCTGCGCTGCCTGCTTCTCCGCCGTTATTAGCTCGCGGGTCCCAGAGCATCACCCCCTGCTCCCCCAGGGCGGCTGCACGTGGTCAGTTCTTCCAAAGAGCACAGCGTGGAAAGGAGTCACTTTACAGCAGAGAAACCTGACCAGCGCTGCCTCGGCCAGGAGGTTAAGGTCAGCGTCCACAGTGATGACCACGTCCACAGTACGGACCCCTGATGTCATGTGACATGGCGTGACGTGATGCGGTGGAAACACTAGCTTTACTTGTGATCTTCCTCCCCCAAGCTCCCGTCTAGTCATGAGGAAAACAACAGAGACCCCAGCGGAGGGGCTGACCAGACCCCAGTTGAGGAGCTGTCTAACCGCTCACTGACCAGTGGTCCTCAAAACTACCAAGGTCATAAAAATCAAGGACGGTCCCAATCAAATACGAACTTGAGTGCCTCATAGTGCATCCAGAGGGGTTCATTAGTTATACCAAAGGTGCGATACTGATGCAAGAGGTTAATAACATGGTACTGGGGATACAGGAACCCTCTGCACTATTTTACAATTTCTCTGTAAATCTAACAGAGTTCCAAAAAATAAAGCTTGTTTAAAAAAAAAAAAAAACAGGTACTGGGGCCTCCACTGTGGTCATTTAGACACCCATCTGGCGGCCACCACGCATTACTTGCCAAGAAAAACTATAAAAAGCACCTCCCATCAGATTTGGCTTGGAAACTATTTCCCCGGAAATCTCCCCCCTGCAAAAATAATTTTTTAAAAAAAATATGTTAGCTGATTGTGAATCTGGGAGGAGTGTGCATATTCGTTCCCTGCAAAACATGACTTTAATCTTAACCAACAGAGAGACCACGGATGTTAGAGGGATAGCTTGCAGATTCTTAATTGTATCTTTTCAAAGCAAAGGCTGGCCTCCAGATTGCCACTGGAGAAGACTGGTCTCTTCACTGGCTAATTATTTCCATCTCCAGCCAAAACACAGATTACTAATTACCCTCTCCGGGTATCCAAGTCAAAGGATCCCCCCCTGCGGAAGTCAAAACAAGCCGGTCACCTCAGGTGGCCAGGGAAGACCCAGATAGACGTTAACTTCCGCTCTACCTAACACAGCACCTCTGGGGAGGGGCAAGCCCCCAAGGCTGGGTGCAAGTCCTCCACAAACTAGCCAGCACACCCCTCCCTGCTGTGGCAGCAGCCAAGCTCCGGGCATCTGGAAGTTACCAACTGGCTCTTCTGAGGGTTCAGCAAAGCCCTGGCTGGGCCGGGCTGGGCTGGGCTGTCAAAATCAGGAAGCCTGGTGGGTATTTTGTTTTTTTTCCAAGACAACCTGCTAACCAGAAAAATACAGTGAGGTCGGGTGTGCAACCTCCTCCTTCTGGGGAAGGCTCACTTAAACGCGTGAAGAGACCAGAGGGCCCTGGGCCCAGCCTGGGGAAGTCCCCAGCCCAGCGACAGAAGGCACCTGCAGGGAATCTGACAGGTAGTTTAGGCAAGAACAGCCAGGGTCTTCCAGAATCCCCAGGTCAAACCGCCCCCCACACACACACACACCCATTATGACTGTTGGATAGGGGATCACTCATAGCCCGGCTGGTCTCCAGGGCTGATTCACAAAGGCAGCAGCAGCAAAACCCAGGGAGGAAATGGGCCGGCCTCATAACAGCAAAGTCAAACCACCCTCCAGCATTAGACAGACAACCTCTTCCTTAGTTTCAACACAAAGTCCCCAACACACGCTGCTCACACGCGGCCCTGCCTGCAGGGAGGCATCAGCTCCCAGGCCCGGATAATCAGGTGCAGTGGCAACCTCCTCTGGCACCTGCTCCCTCCCCCACTAACTCCATCCTTGGCGGCCTCACCCCTCCCTCCAAAGGCGAGTCAATCACTCCCGGCCCGAGGTCCCCTGAGCCCCCCAGCTCTAGCCTCCCCCCCAGACTCTCAGGGACTCCAGCCCAAGCCCTGGGAGCCGACGCCCTCCAGGGCCCGAGGGAGCCTACCGCCCCCTAAGGGTGGCTGCGGTCCCGACGCCTCCTTCCCTCCCTCACCTGGCGGGGAGGTACCCGCCAGCCCCCTCCCCCCAAAAGGTGACAGCTGGAGCCGGCCGCGGCCCGGGCGCACGCCCAGCCCGGCCCCAGCCCGGGCTCGGGGGCCAGGCCGGAGCGGCCTCCACCGACCTACGATGGGATCCAGATAGTCGTAGTCGAAGAGGATGGAGAAGTCGAACTCGTCTTGGGAGCTGCCCCCCGGCTCGCGGCCCGCGGGGTCCCCGCCGTCGGGGTCGGGCTGCGGCTCCGGGGCGTCCATGGCGCGCGGGGCGGCCGAGGGCGGCGGGGCGCGGGCGGGCTGGGCTGTCTCCCCGGCTGCGCGCTGGGGGCGCCGGGGGCGCGGGGCGCGGGGCGGCGGCGGGGCCGCGGGGCGCCGTCCTCGGGGGGGACGCGCGCCGGGTCCGGGGCGGGCGCCTGGCGCAGCGGGTCCTCGACGCACCGGGGAGCCAGCGGCGGCGGCGCGAGCTTCCTCCTCGGGAGGCACCTGTTGCGGCCGGGGCGGGGCGGGGACGGGCGGCCGGGCCGGCGGGGCGGGGCGCCGCGGGGACCCGGGGGCGGGCGCCAACCAGCAGGGGCGGGCGGCCGGGGCTGGCCGGCGACCGCCCGCGGGTCCTGGCCCCCGCCCCCGGCCCGGCTCGGGGTGCAGGCGGCCCCCACCTCCCAGCCCGAGCAGCGCGCCCTCCCAGACCCAGGGTCCAGAGCAAAATCAGCTGCCATTGGTAGTTTTGCCTGCATGACCAGCTGGTCCCAAACTTCGCCCTTTCTGCCCCTGCCAGGGGCCAGGGGCCAGGGCGCAGACTCCCTTCCGTGGCAGGGCTGCGTCTCCAGGTGCCACTGTGTGCCCGAGCTCAGCCACCTGCAGGCCCCAGGACCTGGGAGAGCCTCGCACACGACACTGGGGAAGCACAGGTCCCACCCTCCTCTGCACCTCCTGGCCACCTGTCACATGCAAGTGCTGGGACCCCAGCAAGAAGTAGACACCCAGGTCCTGGGGAGTTTGGTTCTGCTGGGGGAGAGGCTGGAGTGAAACCCTAACAAACCATCTTCCATGGGGAGTCAGGAGGGAACTCCCCAAGGCTGGGGACCAGGGAGGTGTGGGTCACCTTGGTGGTCAGGGAGGGCCCCTCTGGGAAGGGACATTTGTAGGAACCGGACTGATCTGGGAGAAGCATCCTCTGGCTTCTCCAAAAGCAAGCAAATGTCAGAAGGGCCTCCGTGGGGTGAACACAGAGCAAGGAGAGGCGGGCAGGGCAGGTGGAGAGACCAGCTGGTAACACACCTGGATGTTTGTTTAAAATGCAGGTTCCCAGGCTGCTCATGTAGCTTCTGATCCCCTATGTCGGGAGTAAAGGCTCAGGAATGCGGATTTTTAAATAAGCAGCAAGGAGGTTACAAGCAGGTGCATTTGGGGACCCTAGCACTGCTTTCCACTGAAACACTTCCAGGGTCCTGGCCAAGTTAGCTGAAGTCCAAAAAACAGGTTCACAGAGGTAGGAAAGAGGTCAGAATAGGGCCCTTCACCCCGGAGCATGTTGGAATCACCTGGAACACTTTTTTAAATGCCTCTGCCCAGGTTTCAATCCAAACCCACTGAACCAGAACATCGAAGGTATTTCTTGAAATGACTTCAGGTGACTCCAAAGTGCAGCCAACATCCAGGGTCACGGGGTCAGGAGATTAGGATTCCCTGAGAACCACAGCTTGATCTCCGGTGGGACTGACTCGAATCCTCCCCCACGTCGGAGGGAGAAGGGGGCGCCATCCCTGCCCCATTAAAGGACTTGAGAAAGCCGTCGGTCACCATTCATCTCACAGATATTTACTGGGCACCTCCTTGGCACGAGCTGCTCCGATCCTAGGGATGCAGCCACCCACAGAACGTGTCTCTGCCCTCGAGCTTCCTCCGGGAGGCAGAGGCACAGCAATGAATGGGATTTTCCAAACTGCACTTAGACCCGTGGTTCTTAACCCAAGATACACATAAGATTCACCTGGAGAACTGCTTGCACATTCAAGTGGCTGGATCCCACCAGAGACCAATTATAATCAGAATCAATATTTTGTTAAAGTTCTCCAGATGCTTCGGAGTGTGGCCAGGGTGAAAACTCCATTTCAGGGGCTGAGGTCCAGCTCAGACTCACCAACTTTCAGAGTCTTGGGAAGGACTTTCTGGTTGTCAGGGCTTAACAATATCCTTCTCATCATCACCATAAGCACAACCACTGGGTTTATCCAGTGAATGATCAATTTACAGGGAAGGAGAGTGGCGATCCAGGGTGGGAAACTTATAGTCAAGTCTCTAGGAGAAGGTGGACGCTTTAGGGCCTTATAACAGGATCCAAAGTCCAGCCCTGAAATCTGGTCAGGGAGAAATAAAGGAATCCGCCTGCCCTTGTGCTACAGAAAAGAGGCAAGGCTGGTGGCACATGCCCTTTGCTGTTCCCCCACCCATATAATTAAATGCCTGGTAGGGTAAGGTAAAAAATCAGGCTTTTCTGCCCTCCCGCCATCAGGACAGATGAGGGAACCCTGTGATCCTGAATGCATGCCTGATGGTGGGCACCTGAAGTGGGTGCACCTGCGCTAAAACTGTGCTTTTTTTTAAGGGTGGTGTCACGGGGATGCCAGTAGAAGCAGAAAGAGAAGCCCGAAGCAGAAGCAGAGAATGCCAGAGAGCCCAGATAGAGTGAGGATTTGCTGGGGGCTGGGAGGACTGCCAGCCTCCCAGCCCCCCAGCCTGTCACGTACCCGCTGAGCCCCAATAAAAGACCTGCAAAAAAACCACTGAGGGCTCTGACTCCTCCTTTACCCGGTCTGCATGGGATCAGAGAACCTGCACCGTGTCCAGTCCTGCCCTCTACATGCCTCTAGTGGACATCTGTGGCTCTCACCTACCCGAAACCAGTCTCCTTCCTCTGATAACGGCGTCCCATGGTATTCCTTTGGGAAACTACTCTTGACACAATTTGGTAGAACTGTCAACCTGTTTTTTCCACCCATCCCTGGCAAAGAGGTGGAAGAGTAACCCGGTTGATCCTTGGCTTGACCTGACCAATCAAGAATTTTATCTCCACTGAGTCCATGAAATCCACTAAGCCTTCAAACCCAGCCTGATGTAAAATGCACATGTGGATGGATGGACAGATGGAAAGGTGGATGGAAGAGTATGTAGTATGTATGATGTACATACATATGTATGTATGTAAAAGTGGATTTTTTTAATTCTCTCTCTCTCTCTCTCTCTCTCTATATATATATATATATATATATATATACACTACGTCATCATTCATTTTTGGACATTTTGCTGTCTCTGCTCAGGTGTAGTCCCCGTAAAATTCCTACCACCAAGTCACCCGTGAACCATCACCATAGTCCCTGTGCTCTCTGCCCCACCCCCACCATTTTAATCCCTCTCTCTCCCCCTGCCCTTAAAAGTGGATGCTTAGATGAATGGGTATTTGGGTCGAGGATGGAGGATGAAGGGATAGAAAATGTAGGGATGCTTGGATGGGAGATGCTAGAATGGATCACGAATGAGTGGATAATGGATGGATGGATGGATGGATGGATGGATGGATGGATGGATGGATGGATGGATGAATGGATGGATGAATGGATGGATGAAGAGTTTTACTCTTCTTGTGGATAGAAGAGCATTGAATTTTTTTTAGAGTCCTTGTCCCTGAAACTTACTCTGGCCACACAGCCGTTAAGGCTAGAACCTAAATTCTTACCCCCAACCAACCTCCTCTTGCGATCAATAGTCAATAAGGTAAGATAGTAAAGTGAAGAGCACTTTTGGATAAGGTTCTAGAAAATCTTCAGTCTTAGAAAGGATGGGTCAGGACACTCTAAGACTCCTCAAAACAGTGGATATATTTTAAAAGTTCTTAGGATTTGGAATCTGCACCAAAGTAGCAGAATTCTTTAAAGGAAAGGGGTTCAGACAAGGCCTGAACCCATAATGGGGTTTCTGCTGGAGCAGTGGGGAACGAGGATTTTTTTTCTCTAAAGGTCACCTTGAAGAGTGGGGGGCTTGGGTTGGAGGAAGGCATATTTTCAATTCCAAAATAAATAATTTGTGCTCTTAGGAGCGAGAGTTTGGAGCAGAATGCATGACCTTTATGCATTCAGAGGCCACCCCGAGGGCTGGCGGTGGGATGGAGGCCTTGACAGTGCAGCTCTGTCAACCTTCTCTCTGCCCTGCAGCTGACCTCCTTGCGGAGGCCCTGGCCTTTCAATTTTTCTCTGGCCTCCCCAGCAAAAGCGCAATGGGCAGCCACTGCTGCCCCTAAGAGTCTGAAACTTCCAGCATGCATTGATCCTATCTGACTCCGCAGGGGAATTCAGCTCCATTCAACAAGCATTTGCCTCAGTGCTTAATTACAAACTAAGGCAAGCCAGGGAAAGGAGCTGGCATCACATCAGGACATCTGATGTAGATGGGGAGGTCAGGGAAAATTCCCTGGGGAGGTGATGTTTACGCTGAGACCAGAAGGCTGAGCTAGTGAGGGGACAGAAAACCAGATGAGAAAGTAGGTGCAAAGGCCCTGAGGCAGGAGGCAGTATGTTGTATTGGAGGAACTGAAAGGAGAGTGGAGTGGCAGGTGCTCAGGAATGGACCAAAAGATGGGGAAAGATAAGGCTGGGGTGGGGGTAAGTGGGAGGGAGAGGTCCATGTAGAGAATTTTGAACTGAAGAGCAACAGAGAATGACCAGAGGGCACTAGGCAAGTGCGTCACAAGATACATTTTCGTTTTTAAACAATTGCTCTTAGTTCCTTGGGGAAAAGACACCACAGGCATCAAGGGTAGAAGCAGGAAGACTTTATTAGAGGGTCTTGTGCCCGCCAGGCAAGAGATAATGGGAGTTTGAGCTACAGTGACAGACAAAAAAGGCAGAAACAAACAAAAGGTACTTGCATCCTTTGGCCACCTCTTCAAATCAGCATAACTTGGTTCCACCTGAATAGAAATATTAAGGCGCACTGGCCCCTGAGCTCCCCTCCTCCACCCAGGGTGACCCAGAGTCCTGACTCGCCTTCAAGTTGGTCCCAGAGGAACCTGCCACCCACAGTGTTGCCCTTCTTCTCACTCCTGGTAGAAAACTCATTTTTATCTACAGCCTGGATCTCTCTCCTGAAATCTGGGTTCATAGTTCCAAATGGCCACCCAAACCAAAATTCTCCTCTCCCGCTGCCCCCCAAGTTCAAAGCACACCCTCACATTAGGCCTGTTCTCCGCTCGACACCGAGGAGCAGTCCTTGATTCCTCTCCTCTTCTCACAACCAAATGCAAACCTCAGCTCCGTCTTCAAAATTAGCCCACGCCTCCCAGTTCTTCCTCCCCTGCCGGTAATCCTGCTCCTCCCCAACCTCTCTCACCTGGTACCAAAGGTCACCCCAACCTTGGCCAAACGTTCATGTCTTCCTGCTTGTGGACGGAGGCATAACCTTCGGGAAGGTCGGCGCAGTCTCCTCCCTCATCTTACTAGTCAAAATGTACATTCACTAGGCCTCCCACAGCTTCCCATTTAGAATTAAATACAGACACCTGACCCGCGAGGAGGCCCTAGACATGCTGGCCCCCACCCGCCCCCACCCACCTTTGAGTATATCTGTCAGTTCCCTTGGCCCCTCCTACCATCCTTCTGTTCCCTGAAAAGGCAGAGCATGACCTCACCCCAGGGGCTTTGCACCTACCGTTCATGGCTGCTCCCTCACTTTGTTCATTCCTCAGCGCACATGCCACCTCCTCAGTGAAACCTGTCTCAGCCACGCCCATGAAAACAGTGTCCCTGCCGTTCTGCATCCCCTCTCCTTGCTGTTCGTCCCTCACAGCCCTCATCTCGAAGGTATGCTTTACTCATCCAGCTCCATGCTGCCCGTTTCGCTGACTTGATGATAAGCCCCACAAGGGAAGGCATTTTTGTCTGTCCTGTTCACTGGTGTCAGATCAGTCAGTACATGAAGTTGCATGAGGCCGAGAATCTGAGTCCCTGCTTTCTTCCGTCTCATGGAATGGCCGGGAATCTGGTGTATGGCACCTGCGGCCTAACCTCTAGCATAGTCATCACACCTGTAATCATTTCTATATAAACGACATTTCATCTGACTCAGTGGCTTCTGGGATATTCTACCTGTGCATGTTTTTTTTTTTTTTTAAAGGAAAAGATGGGGGTGATCATTCTAGAAAATGTATCCTATCATGAAGGATAAGTTCTTGGGGGTCATTATAGTAAGACTGGAGGGTCTGAATCACTGTCCACCCTTCCAAGCAGACCTTCCTGAAGGTTACGTCTTCGTCCATAGCAGGAAGAGAAACCTTTGGTACCATAAGGAACATCCCAGAACTGGGAGGCCCAGAAGCCAATCCAAGTTCTTCTTACTCTGCAATCTTTAAGCAAGTCACCTGTTCTTTCTGTGCCTCAGATTCTCCATCTGTAAAATAGGAGGAGTGGAAAGTTGGATAATACCTCTGAGGCGCCACTGCAGACCTAACATTCAAGAATTCTTTGACCTCATAAGGAAAACTAAACTGCCCTGGGTGGCAGCCAGGGCCACCATCACAGGCACACAACCCCAAGATGGCGCGGGCGGCGTCAGAGGACCCAACACACGCTCTGGAAGGCAGCTACGCTCACAGCTCTGGACACTTGCTCTGCTGTCACAGTCTAAAAATTCTTAACTCTGAACACGGGGCTGTACTTCCAGCCCTGCAAATTATGTAGCCAGCCCCAAGTTCTGATCACAAACCCCCATCCTGACAACTCCATTGTAATAAACCCTGACTCTAGAAGGTAGACAGGAAAAGTAGGCACTTTAAGTCTGATCTGAAAAATAGGAACATTCTTAATCGATTCCAGAAACTATCCGCCCTCCATTTACAGCCCCAAGTGTTAGTATTATAACTGACAGGTGGGTGTACTTGACTCCCACGGGGCTGAGCGAGGACAGTGAGGCTGTTTCAAGAAGATGCTAAAAAACTCAATAAGCAAAGAAGAAATTATATTTTCAAGATACGTTTCCAAAAATCATAACGAAAGCAAAATATCTGCAGTGAGGGAGCAATTACAACTCCCCTGGAGACCGACGGGAGCACTATCCTGCCCTCATTTAAAATGTTTTCAGGGGGCTTCCCTGGTGGGAGGGGTTAAGCACCGCACTATGAAGCAATCCACAGCCTCTGCAGCACGAGTTCAATCCTGCCCGGCCAGGGAGCAACCCACATGGAGAGACAGACCTCTCCTGTCTCCCCGCTGCTCCCCTCAGCAGTGTACTTCGGTCAGTCTGCCTGTTCTGCTCCCCACTCTGTCTCTGGTGACTCCTCTCACCCCCCGCATCTCTGGCCCATACCCCAGCTCTTGTATGCATAAATAAATAAATCTTAAAAAAAATAAAATTAAATGTTTTCAGGTTCATCGTGGATTTTTGGCATTAATTTTTATTTCTAAGATATGACATTATTATTCCCCTTGCATTTTGCCTTCTTGCCTTCTCCCCACCCCAAGCCCAGTCATGTTCGGGAATGAGCTCCTTAGGGGCCAGGGGAGCCACAGGACAGCTTCAGGCCTGAGTGTCACTCCATCTACCATCTACACCGTCTCTTAAAGCCCACACAGGACCTTCCCCATGAAAAAGCTGTTTTCCAGCAGGGGATTGCGGCCAAGGCAGTCTGTGGACAACAGCCACTGGGCAGGCCCAGCCAGCAGATGCTGGAAGAAGCGGGTGCCTCTGAAGACCGGAACCCCAAGCGAGGCGGGACTGGGAGGCACCCCACATGACAGCAGGTGGCCCAGGTTTGCAGCAGCTCAGCCAATTCCATCTTGCAGGCATATTATGCTTGGCTGCCCCGTCATTTTTTCAAATCTGAATTAACAATTTTTAATTGGGAGATTTCAGGTTAAAATCCAGATTGCCAATATCTAAAAAAAGGGGGGTATGATCTGGCACCGTGGGTCCCTGTTCCCAGCTACACCAGCAGGAACTGGGTTGAAGCTACCCTTTCAGATTCTCTGCCCACCACAGCCCCATCCAGGCCGCCCCCAGCTCCGGGCCCTGAACCCCTGCTTGCTTCCTTTGCCTCCTCTGTCCTGATTTGGTCTCTCCCTCTGCACCCCTCGTCTCACAGGCCTTCTCTGCTTTATGGGGCTTTAGCAACCCCTACGGTCTTGTTTTTAATTCGGTGGGAGGCGCAGCAGGGAGCATCGCTGACCAATTCAGAGCTCCAGGGTGGGCGGCAGGGGGTGGCACAGTTAGGGGGTGCAGTGGACGTCAGCCCAGCCTGCTCACTGACCCCACAACCATCTCCCAACCATCCACCTGTCACCCAGGCTGTCTTCCGAGGTGACTGCACCCCGATCTCCACTTTCTCTCCTGACATATTCTTTGCAGACTGAGATACCTGTGCTGCCTTCAGAGTCTATGACGCCAGGGGTGGGAGGGCCAGAGGCTGCCACCAGGGGCGGTGAAGCCACCCTCTGTCAGCCTCGCGTAGCGTGCCACACCCCGCCCCATACCTGACCCGCCACGCCCCCACCCACTCTGTCAACATAACCGGGGGCTTCATCTAAGCCCCCAGGAGCTTCGCATGCAATGGCTTCCCACGTGGCCATGTCGCCCCTGCTTTGCCCCCATCTTGATCTGACTTTCAAATCCGACTGAGCCCGCGTGACAGCGCCTGGCTCTGTCCCACGCCGCCCTGCGGGTGCCCGGCATCCATGGACCCTCCCTAAACACCCCTGCACTCGCTGCCTCAGCTTCTGACACAGGCTCCCTGGAGCCCCCAGAAAAGCCCTGGAGACTTCGCCTTTCCTTTCTTCGAGCGAGGATGGCAGTAACTCGAGTTAAAACAAACCAGGCGGGATTCCCGACAACAGCGGGACACGGAAACAAGCTCCGTGCGGCCGGCAAGGACTGGGCCACGATGTGGTCTAGCCACGCCGCGGACGGCTGTTCACACCAGGAACACTCGTCACACCGTGGAGTCCTCAGCCACGAGGGGAGACACACTCGCCATTTACAGCAAAGTGGAAGGGCTGCAGGGGGCCGATGCTCAGGCAAGTCATCCAGAGGGTGATTTAACAAGCAAGTACTCCCCAAAACTAATGGACACTAGTACATGAAGTGGGGCTTCTGGGGTTCAGAGGGTGAGGAGAGGGAAGGGGTGCGAGGGGGTGATGGAAAGGAAGAACAGGGAGGATGTGAGGAGCACGAGCAGCAGCATGACCTGCCCACCCCGCCCTTCGGGCCTTTTCTCCCGGCGGGAGTGAGAACGCTGCTTCCATTTCTGTGACTCACCCCACGCTCAGGATAAATCAGCTGCTGCCTCAGTTTCCCTGTCCCTCAGGATGAAGGCTGTGCCCCCCACATCCTCGCACCCACCTCTTCCCCTTCCGAGTGTTGGCAAAAAATCCCCAGGACCGGGGCCTCGTCCTACATGTTTCCTCCTCTGTCAGATCGGATTAGAAATAATTATGACTGGTGAGCATCAGTGAGATCCGGAGGCGGAGGCCTGTGCTTGAGAGCTGGGTTCCAGTTCTGAGTCCACCGCCGCCCCTCTGGAAAACTCTTGGCCAGTTCCCACACCTCTCTGCACCTCCCTTCCCCCCTCCGTGACGGAGACAGCGACTGTAGCACCCACCAAGACAGAGGCTCTGACAGGAACATCAACCCTCCAGGTCAAGGCTCAATACAGACTTGCTCTCCCCACCATGGACAGCAATAGAGACGGCATGACCGTGGCTCTGCCCTCAGCCACCACGCAATAGCAGCATCGAGTCTGTGCCGACCGCAAAGGAAGCACAGAGGCAAGCACTTTACGTGCGTGATTTCTCACGATGCCAAGTCCCCGAAGGCCACACTACCATTACTCCCGTCCGCCAATGAATAAACGGAGGCTTCACCCACCGTGAGGTGCATCCTCCAGAAGATAAAAAGTGCCCTGAGGCGTTAGAAATGCTGCACTCCTCAAGAAGGTTTTGCCATGAAATGTAGCTTCTAGAGCAACCTAAGCTACTGTTTTGTATCTTTACCACGAGAAGGACTGAGCTGACATTTCTCCAGCACAGGCCGTGACAGCTCTGTTTTCAGGGCTTTCTGTGCGTTACCTCCTGGATCCCACACCGCCATGGTCTGTGGCGCTATCCCACTATTACCAGGTTGAGCTGCAGTCCAGCCCGCTGAGCAGTGTGCCCCCAGCGCCCACTCACGAATGTGGCACAGAGAGGTGAAGTCACTTACCCAAAATCACACAGTTGCAATGTGGCCAAGTAGAAACGCAATCCAAGCAGAAGGCAGGGAGCTGGGGTCTGGGAGTCACAGAGCTGCTGACCCTGGGCTTGTTTACTCCTGAAATACGTTCCATCACCCCTCTTGAGATAAAGCCGAACACACCTCTTTCAGATCCTCAGTTTTTCCCAGGGCCTCAACCCAGAGCCGCACAGCAAGCTCAGTATTTTCTTACCGTGCAAATATTTCTACTCGCTAGTTAATGACCTCGCCCATCAGCGTGCACACGCAGGCCCGTCCCAGTGCTCACAGGGGTGTTGGAGTTCAAAGGGGCATTCTGTTTTCCCTCGGGAGACCCGTGTGCAGGGCTGGGTGGAAGCACATCGCATGCCAGCTGCCTTTGATGCCTGGAATTGCATTCTGTGTGCCCAGTGGCCTTGGCATGCCAAGTGTGTTTCACCAGGAACAATGTGGTGCCCTGTCTTCCACATGTGCACACACACACACACACACACGCACACTGGCACGAACACACTTCCAATCCCTGCACACAGGAGCATGGGCTGGGGAGGGCAGGCATGCTTGTGCACACACAAAATACACAGGCTGAATTCAAAACCTTGGGAGAGGAGCAAGTTTATGAAGTGGAGCAGGGGTGGCAGACCCAGTAAAGGGTGAGGTTTGTCTTCCATCCCACACTAAAACAGAAACCCAGCTTCTCTTCCAAGCATCCTCTCTTTCTGAACAGAGCCCAGTTTGGCATGAGCCCGTGCCCCCACCCCCATCACCCCACCACTATCCGAAGAACCCAGCTCCATCCAGTCTCTGCCAACTGTCCGAGAGCATGGCTTTTGCCGATAATTCTATATTAGTCAAATTCGGGGAGCCATCCTGTCATAAGCTTGACCACTAGCAGAGAGCAGGACAAACTGGTACCAGTCAAAACCACCTAAGCGTTGGCAGGGTCTTGCTTTCAAAAGTGCAATTCCATTAAAAATATGTGTCCTTGGCGTGGGCTGGGGCAAAGCGCACCATTCCCTAACCTAAGGCGCTGGCTGCCTCCTGGTTTGCAAAAAAAAAAAAAAAAAAAAATGCCCCTTAGGTTTATTTACTAAAATTGTCATTTCTCTCCCCCTCATGCCCCCCCAACTTTAATCAGCCACGCAGAGCACAAAACCTACATTCAACTCTGATTTTATGACAGGAGGCTGACTCCTCCCACGCATATTTATTTCACTTAACTCTCGCAGCCCTGCCCGCTGGGCAGCGCACCGCCCTGATGGCCCCCGAAAAAAAACAGCCCTTTACCCACGTCCTCGTTTAAAGACCGATTCATCAGCGCGCAGCCGAAGCCCTCCACCACCCCAACCCGATGGGAGGTTTTCATCTCATTTTCTTCCACGTTATCCGCCTCCCACCAGCTCCCCGTAGTATGATTTCACCAAGAGGAGGGGGGAGAGGCAGAAACTCGGAAAGGAGAGTAATCAGATCGCAGCCCCAACTGCTGGTACCCTGCACTTGGGGGAGGGGCTGGGGGCTTTCTCCACGGAGCTCTCCAGGGAGCTCTCCAAGGAGCTCTCCAAGGAGCTCTCCAAGGAGCCCATCAGGGGAGGGGAGGGAAGTTGGCGACGTGCGCATCTGCTGCCGCGACTGCTAAAAAGCAGCCTTGCTTACTCTACTTAACCCCGTAAAACGTCAAGCCTGCTCTCCTAAAAGAGAAAAAAAGGGCTTAATAATCATCATCATCCCGACCACCGCCACGCCCGCGCCGGGCCTCTGCTGTCCAAGCGAGCGCCGAAACGGTTAAGCAGCAGCGGTTAGTAGCGCGAAGCCCGGGCGCGCCGGGAGGGGAGCGGCCCTGGGGCGGGCTGGCCCGGGGATCCCGCCCGGGGCGCTCCGCTGGCTCCGAGCAGCGCGGTCCCGAGCCCGCGCCGGGGCTCCCCGCCTTGGCCGGGGCGCGGGCGCCGCCGCTGCTGGCCGCGCTACCTGTGCGCGCTGGGCACCCCGCGTCCCCGGGCCGCCCGCGACCTCCGGCGGCAGCTGAAAGCGCGAAGGGAAAAGCCGGAGGCGGAGGGGACCCGGCCGGAGTCCGGGGGGCGAGGCAGTTACCTTGGTCCACAGACCCCATGATGCGCAGCGGGTGGCAGTGCCCGGGGCGGAACGCAGCCTCTCTCTGCATCTGGAGGGCGCGGGGCTCGGCGCGCGCCGGGAGAGGGTCTGGGAGCGGAGACCAGGGGCCCGGGGCGCGCCGGCCTCTCTAGAGCATGCTCGCGGGGCGCGCTGGCCGAGGCGCCTGGAGCGGCCCGGGAGCTGCGCGCCTCCCGCCTCCCGGCTCGGGGCTCCCGGCGCGGCGGAGTCGGCGCGGCCGAGCGCTCGGGCTCACTCGAGAGGGGACGCGACTTCCTTCCCCGCGCTCCGTGTTTATAGGCTTTCAATGCAGTAAAATAACGGGATTCCCTCACTGTTTCCTCCTGTTTATCCAGCGCCATGGAAACCACTGGATCGCGTCCATCTCCAAAACTAAGGGCTTTCCTGCAAACTTCACACTCAGGAATCCATGACGTCGCCTCCTCCGCGGCCAGCCAGCTCCGTGGCTCCCTCGGCCGCCAGCACAAGTCCCTGATTGTTCGGCAGGGAAGGCCGGGAGAGGGAGAGGGAGCGGGAGCGGGCGGGCGGGCGGGCGACGGCCCGGGAGGGGGTGGGGTGGGCGCGCGCGCGTCCCGGGCGCCTCGCGGGGGCTCCCGGGGGCCGTTTGCACCGATCCCGGCCACCGCCTGCCCCGCACGCGGCGGCTTTTAATAAACCACGCTCCAGACTCCCCAGACCCCCATGTGCCCGGCGGGTGCCTCGGCCCGGGGCTCAGACCCGCGCCCCCAAGGTGGTCGGGCCCCCTGGACGTGGACCCCGGCCCTTCCCAGTCCCCTGGGACTCTGGGCGCTGGGGGAGGGGAGGGGAGGCAGGAGGAGGAGAGAAGAAATAAATAACGGTGCCTGTGTCAACTCTCCGGCTCCAAGTTATTTTTTTTGCAAAGAGTTTATTTTTAGATTCATTTAGAAAACCCGAGGTTTCCAGTGATGCTCAGAGGCTCCGGCGATAATGAAATGGCCGAAGGGACGCGGAAACCAGGCAACCCCTGTGTTTACACTTGCTCTGAATAAACAGGAAAATAAAGGGAAGGGATGTCATGAACTCGCTCAGCCTCCCGAGGGAGGCCCGAGGATGCCACGCGTGGCTCCCATCCGTGGGCCGCAGCGGGGGCAGGTCGCCGGGAGGGGACCCGCACCACAGGATGCTCTTCGGCCCCAGGCCTCCATTGGCCTCCTCACCTGCAGGCAGGTGCAGAGATTCTGGGCCCACAGATCAAACCAGCCCTGAAAATGGTCATTTCAGATACCGCTGAGGGCTCTGATAAAGGTCCCTGCTGCACCCAGGCTGGTGACTCACGGTCCCCTCCCCCACCACCATCTCCACAGCAAACTTGAACTTTCAGAGGCCTGGTTGGCGCTGGCACATCCCCTGGGACCACTCTGTATGCCAGGCCTGGGCCCAGAGCAGCTTCATGGGGCGCTCAGACACCACCTCTCCTGCCAGAGACACTCCACAAAGGGTCACTGGGACAAGCCACCCGCCCACCAGGGGACCAGCCTCAACCAGGCGGCCTCCGCAGAAGCGCTTAAATAACGCTGCTCCCCCAAAGAGCAGCCAGGAGTGCCCCCTGTGCGCCCGAGCCTGGTACTACCTTATCTTGAACACTTTGCAGCCCCTCTGCAAGCAGGGATCCTTCTCCCTCACTTTCCAAAGGGGAAACTGAGGCAACCAAAACAGAGGGTAACCCACTGGTTTACATGGCGAACCCAGAGCGCAGACTGGAAGGTCATGGAGGGGATTCTTTTCAGGAAGCCCGCTGAGGGGGTCCCATTTCCTGCACGCTCTGCAGCCCATCATCGGAGGCCAGAACCGGGTGCCCACCTGCTTGGATAGCCTGAGATTGAGGTGGCTCCCAAAATACGGGGCTTTCAGTTTTAAAACGGCAAGTCTTGGGCCAACTGAGCAATCAGCACAGGTGAGACCTGCTGGGGCGGCCCTGGCTGCAGGAACCCCCCGGCAGGGTCTTCTGAAAGCAGTCCCCCTACTCCATAACACTACAGCCACCCCTAACTCAGCCCTACTACACGCCAGGCCCTGAGCTCAGGTCAGCTCTAAATTCCTGCTTTGGCCCTCCCGCACAGTAACACACGGGCCCGGAGGAGGGTCAGCCCCGCGCCGGCCCAGGGGGCCCCACTGGCCCCAGGCGGCGGCTGAAATGAAAATGAAGCATTAAATAAAAAATGTCAAATCCAGTTCGTTGGTTGAAGGAGCCACATTTCCAGGGCTCAAGAGCCACCCAGGGACGCCTGGCTGCTGAGCTGGGCAGCACAGAACAGCACATGTCCACCCCACCGGAAAGCTCTGCCGGGCGGTGCTGGATGAGACCTTCTTTGGCTTTGCCAGAGCCCCCGACCCACTGTGTACAATGGGGAGACTACCGAGCCCCTCTTCAGAGTTGACGTGCAGAGTGAGGCTAAGAACAAACAGCAGAGAATAGAATAAACGCTTAAAATATCCATTTAAAACACAACTCCGTCCCCCGGTCAAGGTGTGGGTAGAGACTGAGCCAGCGCCCACAGTCCCTGCCCACCAGCCCCAGGCCGTCCTTTGCGAAACAACACCCCTGTCCAGGGCAGGAAGCCCACTCTCCGCGAGATCGAGTCCAGGGCCCCCTCCTGCCGAGCCCAGGCCGTGAGCCTTGTTGACAGATGAGCAAACCGAGGCTGCGCGCGGCGCTGTTCACACGGCCAGCCCAGATCTGAACCCAGTTCTGTTTGTCAACCAAGCCCGTGTTCCTGGCGTGGCAGCCCCTGCCTCCCGGAGGCCTCCCTGGGAGCCGAGGTCTTGGAGGCCAGGAGCCAGGCAGGAAACGAGCATGCCGGCCTCCTCTGCCAGGCTCATTATCGGGGATAATTTTAGACTCCGTCCCACCCAGGCGCAGGCCTCGGAGGCGGGTCCCCATCTCCACAGGTGCTTGGCGCAGCCGAAGGGGGGGCCCTTTGGCCTCGGCGGAGTCCGCATTAGCCACATTTTTATAGAGCCCACTCTTTGTCAGAGTTAAGCATTTTTCCCTTTCAAAGCACATTAGTGCTGGGGCCGGCGGGGGGGTCGCAGCTGAGTCACCTAATTTGCCCTCCTGGGCTGCAGCTCTCGGCGTCTCAGCTGAGCTG
Organism: Talpa europaea; assembly: GCF_964194135.1. Classification (NCBI taxonomy): domain Eukaryota; kingdom Metazoa; phylum Chordata; class Mammalia; order Eulipotyphla; family Talpidae; genus Talpa; species Talpa europaea. The sequence goes on along the minus strand of NC_140078.1, from coordinate 6,124,364 downwards.
TTCTTGGGCTCTTCAGACAACTTCTTTCCTCTCCCGGTGCCAGGGCAAGAAATATTTTGTCCTTTTGAACTGAACCACCCACTGTTTTTCACTTCTCTCTCGAGCACTCTCCCTTTTTTTGAAGGGACGCTCCAAGGGGGGTGGGTGGGAAGCTTCCGCGCACTAAATTATCCACGAAAACTCCCAAAATAGAGCCTCTCCGCCGGGGCGGGCGCGGGCCAGCGCGGGAGGAAAAAGCGAGAGAAGCGGAATCAAAGCAAATAGGAGGCGTCCAGGTGGCCGCGGAGCCGGGCCCAGGGCGACCTTGAATCACGGGAAGTCTTTTATTAGACTCTCTTGCCCCAGCAGCCTCATAAATAAGAAATGCAGGTATTTCTGCTGAGACACCACTTACTGCTGCCCCCCGACAACAGATGCAACACCAGGAGTGTTTGAAAGACCCGGGTATCTCACGTGGACTCTTCTGCCTCTACAGCCCCGGGGTCACCTCTACCTGCCGGTCACCTCGGCCGCCAACCACCTCCCGGCAGGATACACGGCAGTTGAGAATCTGGATTCCCTGGATTCCCAGACCCAGGAGGTGGGGCCACACAGGTGCAGGGGAGCCAGGAGCTCGAGGTGCGTGGATGGGCGTGGGCACGCCCAGAGGGCCCTTGGCAGGAGGGAAGTCAGCGCATCCTCACCCCCACCCTAGGATCATCATCTTACAAAGGAGAAAACTGTAGCACAGAGAGGTTGTGTGGTTTGCCCCAGCTGGCACAGCTAGGTCTCGGCAGAAGTAGGATTTGAACCCTGGCCACCTGAAGCTAGGGCCGTGCTCTGACGCACTAGCCTGTCCTGCCTCCTCTCGCCCGCTCCGGTGCGCTGAGGAACTCCCCTTCAAGTCTCTACTCGCGCACAGCTCTCCTCACACGCCTGGCGCTGCCTGAGGGATGGGGAGGGCTTGGGGACACACCTAGGAGACGCGGGCCACTGTGATGCCAGGGGCCAGCGCGGGAGCCCAGCACAGGGGCCTGGAGTGCTGGAGAGGTCAGCAAGCGTGCTCAGTGGGCCTGGTGCGCGGTGACCAGGAACCCGCACCTCCCACCTGGCTCACCCAGGCAGGGCGCCTTCCACGGCGGATCCACCACCTGTCATGGGTAGGACAGACTTGCCATTTCACCTCCAGGATCACCTCCTGGGGACCCCAAGTTTTCTTCCCTGCTCTCTCTGCCTCTTTCTTATGCATCCCCCAAAATTTATTCTGTCCTGCCTGATTTTTCCTAAGCTCTAGAATCCAAAGGACACATTTGAGCCTGTCACTCCTCCTGGTTAAAACTGGTCATCAGATTAGGGGAACTTCAGCACAGTTCTAGCCCCACACACGCCGGAGCATTGGTGGGGCATTCCTGTGCGTGTGGCCCTGCCCACGCTGCGGGGCACTGGGGGGTGGCAGTGATGACGTGGTGTGTGACTCCAAGGTTAGGTCATAAGAGCCACGTGGCCTCTAGCGGGCTTTCTTGGCTCACACACCTGGGGTGGCCGGCGGCCATGCTGTGAGGATGCCCAGGCTGCCCAAGACCGTCCACTCACCACGAGGGAGCCGCCTCGACCACCCAGTCAAGGCCGCCGATGTGGCGGCCAGACTAGCCCCCCAAGCGGCCCTGCCCCGCTAGAACTGTGAGAGAGTAACACGGTTCCCTCAAGACGCTAAGTTGGGGTGGAGGGAGGCAAGTGATAACAGCGCAACTGCCAAGGCCTGGCCCTTCCCCGCCCCATCTCATCTCCTCTCCCCCTTGGGCTCCCTGCTCCAGCCTCACTGTCCTCCCCTGTCCTGGTGCCACCTCATGGCCAGAGTGCTTCAGCCCTTTGCCCAGAGCCCTTTGCCCGCCATCGCTCAGGGCCAGCGCCATCCTATGACGCATTCTTCCATGACGCTCAGCTCCAAAAGGCCCCTCTGCCCTAAACCTCAACCCTAAACCCCACTGATCTCCATCAGCATCGTCTTTCTGTAGAGAACTTGCCATTCACCACAACTAGATCATATGCTCCTCGGTGCGAGACACGTCTCCCCCACCTCCCAACCAAGATAAAAACTCCCCAAGGTCAGGGACTTGGTTTTATTCACTGCCCCGTCCTCAGCACCTAGAATGATGGGTGGCATTTGGTTGGGCCTCAAAAAGGTTTGTTGAGTGAATAACAGATTATGAAGTAGTCTCATCCTTTTGTTGACTTGGTTCTGACTCACTTCTCAGCTAGACTAGGAAATTAGGGGCATGCCCGTCTTACTCGGGGCTTGGAACTCTGTCTGGAACTGGTGGGGACTCAGTAAACAATGTCACCTAATGTCTGCTAAGTGGTGATGACTATGCGGCGGGCGCTGTCCCAAACTGCCCGTGTGGACTAACTCATGTGGTCCTCCCCCAAAACTCCAGGAGTAGACTGCCGTTAACCCATTTTTCAGGTGAGGACATCAAGGCCCAGAGACCCGCCATCACCAAATAGTAAACAGAAGATAAAATGGGAACGCAGAGATAGCACTGTCATATTCCTAGGTCTTCTCGATGTTTGTTGAATGAATGAATGAGTGAATGAGTGAATGAGTAAACGAAAGGCATGACTGTCTGGCCATCTTCTCCGCTAGTCGAGGAGGGCCCTCACCCCATCACATGGCTGCAGAGGTGGGTGAGATGCTCAGCGAGGCTTGGCAAGGGAGAAGGAACGGGCAGTGGCTGGCCAGCTGGGGAGGCTTTCCCCGTTTCCAAGGGACGGAAAGGCTCACCTCATCCGGAAAGAACTCCCAGTTCTGTGGCTGAGGCAGGGAGCGAGGTGTCTCCCCAGCCTGGTTCACTTCAAAATACATTGTCTTGCTTTTAATAGCCTCCCTGATGCACTCTTGGAGGTTCTCATGACTGACTGTTCCCAAAATAATACCAGCGCCGCTTTTTCCAACTCAGAACTGCTGAATCTTGCTACCTCCCAATCAGCTGCTGGCTACCACCAGAGCCCTGGTAATCCCAGGGTCCCCCAAGCCGGAATGTGACCCAACAGGGAGGTTTCTGAGGCATTTGGAGAGAACCCTGGATGTTCCCTGCCAGCTCATCAGGCTGCTGACAGAGAGTTTCCAGCGAGTGCCTGGCCTTCTGGGTCTCCCTCAGCTGCTCCAAGACAGCTAAGCCGGGATGTGACAAGAGCAGCAACCCTCAGAATGCCCAGGCTCCCAGAAATGGGAAAGATTTTCCTAGAAGCTGCAGAGCTGACATGGAGTGAGAAGGAACTGGCTTTGGACCTGCAAGACTGATCAGCTGGGGACGACTCTCGGGAGCAGAAGGAAAGAAGAAGGAAAGCTTTCTCTCATTTGCATTCTTCAGAGGGCTAAGCTAGCAACGGAGGCCTTTCTTTTGTTAAAAGTTCTGTGGTGCGTCTAACTAGAATTTTTCTCCTCCTATTCTAAAAATCAAATGGGCTGTCTTGTGGCTTTGTTTATTCATTCAACAAACATCTTCAAGTAGCTGCAATATTCTGGACACTAAGTATACAGCTAAGCAGAGAGTGCCCCGAGTTTTTAATCCAGTGGGAGAGATAGAAAGTGAATATATAAACATAGGGGACACTGGTGAGTGGTGATATGGGCCAAGGGAAAAAATATGTGAGTGGAGACAGAAAGGAAGACAGAAAGAAGTCAGATTTCGCCAGAGTGGTCAGGGAAGGCATCACTGAAGAGATGACACTGAGCAGAACTGAATGAAGTTCAAGGGCTAGAGGGAGATAGCTGGGAAAATGCATTGAAACATACCAACTGACAGCATGTGCAAAGGCCTGAGGAAGTATCCTCTATGGTGGTGAGCCTGAAATACTCTGTCACTGGAAAATACTCATTCCTTCATGCATTCAAAAAGTTTGCTGGGCACCTGTCATGTGACCCTGAACTTAATGCCAGGTATACAGTGGAGAAACAAGACTTGATGGTAGGAGCTCATGCAACCATTTTGGGCCATGAGATAGAAACTGTGTTAAGAAACACAGAGCTGCAGGTCTCTAATGATCATAGAGACTCCATATAAACTCTGGATCGCTCTTAGTAAAAGAGAAATTCTATCTTTTTAAGCCACTGTTTTTTAAGGATCTTCAGTACAACAGCTAAATTTACGTCTTAAGCAATATGGATTTTGTTTTTAAAGTAATGGAATCCAACATTAGGAAGACATTGAATGGCATGATCCAATATGCACTTTAGAAAGATGGCCACAGAGAGGGGGTTAAGAATCAGACTCCAGAGTCAGCTGACCTGGGTACAAATCCCAGAACTACCTCTCTCCAACTCTGTGAACTTGAGCAATTTACTTACCTCTCTGTACCTTGGTTTCCTCAACTGCAAAGTGGGGATAATATTACCCAACTGGAGAGCTGTGGTGAGCAGTGGGTACACGTACGGGCACACTGGCACATCAGAGAGCCTTAGCTCTGGAGCACAGCTGCAAGAGGACACCTCCCACCCGAGCCCTTTGGTCTCCATGAAGAGCTCGAGAAACATACTGGAGCCTCCCCGCCCCTGGAGGCACCTGGGAGCCCATAAAGGCCTGCAGGCAGCTCCAAGCCTTTCTTTGCAGTCAGAGGGAATGGGCCATAAGGGAGAACACCTGGATGGGGCAGCGAACTGGAATGAGGCCACCGAGCCCTGAGGAGCTGTGACTGGAGTGGGTGTAGGCTGGAATCAGGCCACGTTGAAGAAAGCCACCTCAGCATAATCCAGCCCAGGAAGCGCAGAAAGGGGGCAGGCGTCCTGCCGGGAGAAGCCCACGGTTCTCTCCCCACCCCTGTGAACTCCCTAGAAGATAAGGAACCCAAGCTTCCTGAGGATATGCTCTGAACCTTCCCGCTGGCTCCTCTGAGCTTGTCAAAATATTTCTTTGTGGAGCCATCCCTGTTTTTCCATTAATAAAAGTATTTTTGGGCTCCCGGCAACAATGAGTGAACATTACAAAAGTGTTTGGGCCTTCCAAGGTAAACAGAACTCATCCCGGATCCAGCCAGCAGCTCTGGGTGGCTGGGCAAGGGAGTGGCTGTTCTTATTCTGGGGTGCTCTGAGCCATGATCTGGCCCAGGGAGGGTCATCTCTGGGACTGGCCGCCTCTGTGGGGAGCCTCACACCAAAGCAGAGGGCAGAGCGCGGGGGCCCAGCATCCCCTGGGCTCTCCATTTCTCCCCCGGTCAGTCAGCCAGTCTGTCAGTCAATACACGTGTGTTGATGTCCTTCTCTGGCCAGCAGTACACGGACAGAACAGTCACGGTCCCCGGTCTGAGGAGGACAGGTCTTGCAGGGTGACAGGAATGGAAACAGGTAGACCCACAGCTAGCTCTCTCCCTGAGGACAGAGGGGTGTAGGGCGCATATGGCCCAGTGGTGGCGGCCGTGGGTTCCAGTTCAGGCGTGCCAGTTACTGACCATGAGACCGTGTGGAACTTTTCAGAGAGTCCGTTTCCTCATCTGCAAAATGGGGACACTAAATGGGAAGTTAACAAAAGGAATGTGCTTAGAAGAGAACTGTTAATAATACAGAAATCTTAATTATTACATAATTGTTTTTAAAAATACAGTATTCACTTGAGAGGTGGATGGGTAGGTGGGTGGGTGGAGTGAAGAGAAGTGTCAGCAGTTGTCTTGGTAATTTACTGCTTCATGATAAATCACCCCAAAAACTTAATGTTTTAAAATAACAAACGTTTGTTCTCTTACCTTGTTTCAGTGAGTGAGAAGTTTGAGAGCAGTTTGCTTGGGGCCAGGATCTTTCATTGCTTTGAAGACAGCTGCTCTGGTGTCAGCTGGGCTGTGATCTCTTCTGATGGTCTGAATGGGGCTGGAGGAGCTACTTCCAAGGTGGATCACCCTCCCAGGACTGGTAAGCAGGTGCTGGTAGGAGGTCTCAGGTCCTCCCATGTGGACATCTCCTCGAGGCTGCTTGAGCTTCCCTGTAGCATGGCAGCTGGTTTAGCATGACAGCTCAGAGGCAGAAGTCACTGGAGTCACTTTGATGGCTACCACCACATCGGGTTCCTTGAATGAGTCATTATGGCCCCACACAATCAAGGGCAGAGTTAGGCCCCACCTTTGCCTTTTAAAGGGGATGAGTCAGAGAACTCACAGGGTGAGTTTAAGATCAACCTGACCAAATAGTCACAGTGACCAAATAGATTCCTTAAACAGATTAGAAAAACCTCAGCAACCAGCTTCCCCGACCCAGCGTAGAACATACTGCAGGAGCCCATGTCCCTGGAAGGCTGGAACAGGCCAAGCGAACCTGCAGGAGGCAATCAGGCCAACAGCTGGCTAGCCTGGGGCAGGCCCAACCACAAAGGCCATGGAGGTGGGGTACAGTTTCTCTGTGCTCATGGTCAGAACAGATCGTACACTTAAAATATGCACTTCAGTGAAAGTTTAGTAAAGCTGACCTTGGAAAACACCAGCTTCCTGAGCCAGGGAACTAACTGTTCCCTCAATTTCTTTGGTCTCGGTCAGGTGGTTGATAAACCTGGTTGATAAATCTGCCTGTTTTTATAAATAAAGTTTTATTGGAACATAGTCACACACATTGGTTTATGGATTGTCTATGGCTATTTTCACCATAAAATGGCAGTGGCACAAATGAGTAGCAAGAGAGATCACGTGGCCTGCAAAACTGAAGCGAGCTACTATCTGACCTGAGCTGAATCAAGATGTCCTGAAACAGAAGTGAGGCGCGTGGAGACAGAGCTGGCCCCCAAGGAGTATTTATAGTCCATGGCTTATGTTTAAATACATTCAACCAAACTTCCTATCTTCCTCATTTTTCCCTCCCTCCCCTTCTTGCTTTTCGGAAGGCACTTCAGTCCGCCGAATAGGTTATATGGACCAGATTCTCTCTCGGTGATTCTTTTTCATGGTGCTGACTCAGTTTACAGGTAGGCAGCGTGAAATTGCACTGCAATCAGCTCTAAGAACAAACATGAATTAGGGTCTCCCCGGTGGCGCAGCAGTTGAGCGCTGGGCTGCGAAGCTGCCCGCAGCCTCTGCAGTACCGGTTCGATCCCCGGCCGCTGGTGAGAGTCCCACATGGCGCGCAGACCTCTCCTGCCGCCCGCAGCTCCCCTCAGCAGTGTGCTTCGGTCCTTCTGCCTGCTCTGCTCCCCGCTCTGGCTCTGGTGGATTCTCTCACCCTCCTGCGCTCCTGACTGTACCCAGTGCTTGAATAAATAAATAAATAAATCTTAAAAAAAAAAAAAAAAGAACAAAATGAATTAAGAAACAATGGGAGCAATGAAACGAACGCTGCAAGGGGGGCACTGCCTCTCCCCCAAACCTGAAGAATCAGAACCTGGAATGCATGTGACAGACAATCTCCAGGTCCCCACCCTCAGGGCCCACGTGGGGGGGCTTCTCCCCTGTCTAAAGCTGGGTCACGTTGGTGGGACCCCAGGGAGGCGCTCTTGAGGCAGGACACTGGCGTGTCTAGCAGGAGATTTTTAAAAGTTTCTCTTGAAAACCTTTTTTTTCCAAAAAAAAAAGATTTTTTTTTATTATTATTTTTACAAGAGCTGGGGTACAGGCCAGAGACACAGGAGGCTGAAAGGATTCACCAGAGACAGGGTGGGGAACAGAACAGGCAGGCAACCGAAGACACCGCTGAGAGCAGTTTGAGGCAAGACAGGAGACAGGAGAGGGAGAGACAGGAGAGGTCTCCCGCCATGTGGGAATCTCCCTGGCCGGCCGGGGATCAATCGGGCGCTACAGAGGCTGTGGACAGCTTCACAGCGCTGTGCTCAACCCGCTGTGCCACCGGGGAGGCCCTCTTGAAAACCTTTTCATACCACCTGATAAGCATATTGATAAGCATCAGGGCTAAAGCAGCAGTAAAAGGGAAGGTATCAAAAAGAACAATCTAGAAACATGTATTTCCAATCCAAAAAGGAACTTTATATTGCATCTGTGCTAGGACACAGTCTCCCCTCCAGATGAACGTGATCGCAGAGTGGAGCAGCTGTGACAAGTGACGGTGGGACCAAAGGCAGCCCCCAGCCTCCTGGGGACGGCCCGGAAGACCCTGCGTGGAACCACTGAAGACAGGCAGACATGCAGGCAGGCCTGGGACCCGGACCCGCTAGAGAACAGCTCAGCAAATGCTCGCAGATGCCGTCAGCAACAGAACTCTCCAAGGCAGATGAGATAGAGGTTCTCAGAAATCAAAGAGAAATGTTATCTGTGCAGTCACTGAGGTGTTGCATAGTGAAGTAGTAATAAAATGCATTTCACAGACAAACGACATGGAGGCGGAGGAAGGAGGAAGGAAGGGCAGGGCTGTGGGGGCAGGAGGGAGAGCAGGAATTCCAGGTTTTAGGAATGACACATGGAAGCAGGAAGGACTAGGGAAGCAATGTGCCCCCAGAGCCTGGCAGGTCCCCTGCAGGAGGCAGGAGGCCTGGGGAGGTCCGCGTCACAGGAATCAGCAGGAAACCCTGCAGGCACCCTCCCTGAGGGAGCTCAGGGCTCTGGGCGCAGCCAAGGGAAGGACATGGGACAGACAGAGAACCTGGGGAGCAGGAGAAGCCGGGGGACCATGGTAGAGAGTGGAGGCAAGGACCCCACCCCACCCCCTGCGACTTCCAGTCTCCTCCTCAGCCTTTCTCAGACCCGGCTCCTCAAGGGCGCCTTACTTTCAACTTCTTTGCTTTTTTCTTTTAATTGTCCTCTGTTGTTACCACTTAAAATAAATAAATAAAGCAAACCAACAAAGCAAACATCTGGAAAGGTTTGTGCAAAGCGGCATCTTGCTCCAAGGACCCACCCTGCAGAGCAGAATGCAAATGCCCAAGGGATGCACAACTGGTCCCCAAATGCTCTCCCTGGAGACACAGCCCCCTCTGTTCTCCGACCAAGGTCCTGTCTCCGCCTGGGTTCACGTCCCTGCACATTTACCACTACCTCCAGGGCGCGGCTGCAAATGCCCAGAGCCCAAGCATCCAGCCAGCTCTTGGGCCTCCTGCCTGTGCCCACTTTAGGTCTCTCTTCTCCACTCTGGCAGTCACAGCCCTACCTCAGAGTCCTGTCTTATTTCTCCTGACCCATCTCAGAGGCTTCCTCTCCAGTCACCCCAGTCACCCCCCTGCTCCTTCCCCGTCAACAGACCCCTCTCTCCTCACCACTACCAAAGGTGTTTTCCAGCAACACAGCTCAGACCAGAGTATTGCTCACCCACTCCACAATGGCTCCCCATTGCCCGCTGAAACCAATGCCAGCTTCCTCATGGTGGCATTTAGCCGTCCTGTGATGGATGTCTGTTGTCTGAGTTTCCCACATCCATTTATTCTTCTTCTGGTAGCTCTACTCTTGGTTTTCTTGGGGGTAGAAGGGGCCACATAGCCTCCGCTTTGAGTCTGTGTGGTTTGGGGGCTACCTTTAGTCTCAAATTCAAGAGATCCTGGTGGGACCCAGCTGGGTCGAAGCATGTGCTACATTTGCCTGAACACAGTTAGTTCAGGATTGTTCACGCACCCAGCTCAGGCCAACCAAAGTCGACCCCGGTCCCCTGGCTTGAACAATTGACAAAGAGCTTCCCTCCCCCTCCCCCTCCCCAGCTGATGTTGCCAAGTTGAAAAGATTCAGGCCAGGAACTGCCAAGGGCCATCTAGACTACAGAGTAACGAGCCAAATCAGGAGAAAGCAGAGTGCAGAGCTCAAGAAAGAATTAGTTTTTAAAACAACTCTAAGTCCCTGGATACAACTGTGCCTGAAGCCAACACTACCTAACTGGCTCCCTCTTCTTTTTGGCTTCAACTGGCTTGACTTTCTGTCACTGGCAACCCAACAATATGGCCCCAACTTCCTTTTCTAACTGGAACCCCCTATCGCCCTACATGTCTCCACTCTTCGGAGAAAATGGCCTCTTGAATAACGTGGGGGATTTACTCCACCTCCCAGCCTCAGCCTCAGTCCTGCTGGTCCCCAAAGCCCTGATCACATCACTGCCTCCTGAGGCTCAAATTACTCTTCAAGGCATTTCTCAAGCAGACCTCGCTTCCATGAGACCCTCCCTTGCCTCCCCACCCTCCAGTGCTGTCAGGGAACTGATCTCCTGTCCTTGCATCCGGGTCCTTTGTGCACCTCCCGTCCCTTCTCAGAGACAGGGCCTCCAACATCCCCATTCTGCCCCTTCTAAGCGCATCCCTGACCCAGGAGAGAAGCTCAGGGAGCATCTTTGCACTCAGGGCCACCTGGCGAGGCAGCCAAGGCATGCTCACCTGAAGCCTCGATTTTACCACATCCTGCCTGCCAGGCACTTGTCACCCCATCTTTTCATAGCAGTACCCCAATTTTCCTTGGGGGAGAAAAAGCCCACTTGTGTGGCTTAGGAAGAGCATGCCCACCTCACTGTGGCACCAATAGGATACACTGCAAGCTGGCAGGGCAGGTCAACCCACACCCCAGGTGCAGGGCCGGCCACGTGACCACCCAAGGAGATGAACCTCTCTAGTGAGTGAGAAGGGGGCACTCCGCTGGCTGGGACTGGAGACCAGTGGGGTGTCAGCCTGGGCTGGGGGCCACCAGGTGGGGAGGTTCTGCCTGAGAAAGAAATAAACATAAAGCAAAACAAGCCCGAGCGGCTATGCCCTGTATGTTTTAGATACAAGAGCCAAGACCTTCCCAGCCAACCGGGCTTCTGTCACTCACAACTGTGAGTCTCGACTGGTACAATTTTAAGTCTCTGTCCCCTACCCAGAGCCAAGGAGTTCACAGATTATCACTAACTGCCGACCAAGTCCTCCAGGCCGGTCCTCAACTCTCAACCTAACCAAGAACCATCCATCCCTCGAGTCTCAGCTTAACTAGGACCCCCAGAAAGATGCCTCCTGATGCTCTCAGAAGAAAAAAAAAAACAGGTCTCCCCTGAGATTCCTAACACCCCACGATTTTCCTTCACGGCACTCCTCACAGTTGACGGCTGCCTAATTGTCAGTGACATTAAGTACTCTGTGTCCCTCTCCCCCCAAAACTGCAAACTCCACCAGGTAAAATGTTACCTCGGGAACCACTGCTTTCCAGATGAAGCCTGGGACACCTGGGGTTCAGCAGATGGCCACTAAATTCATAAATGTAATGACACCACTAGGACCAACGAAAACAGCATTTCTTGTTTCTCAACTGGAATATAAAGGGTGGAACCATATCTCCCGTCAGCAGCCACTCCGCTGCAAAAGGGTTCCAAGGGGAACCGGGCTTGGGCAGCCCTGAAGAGAAATTGCCTCTGTTTGTACAAATCTATAGGGTATTAGCATATTGAACTTGATCAGAAAGCCCAACACAATTTGTGATTCATTATGGGAGACCTTAGCCACGCCCTGAAGCAAATGTCAAATTTCACACATTTAATGAACTCCATACTTGAAATATGTGGCCTGTAAAATCTGATTTACACCGCTGTTAAAATCCTTCATGCCCAAAAAGGAATGTGAAAAGTATGTATTTGTGCTTAGAGAGGGGGCTTTGACTTTTTGAGGCATTAATTCACTCCCAGGCATATAAATGTTCCCTCCAGCATTATTTCAATTGCAATATTTCTTTCAGCACCTCAAATTTAGTTTTACCAACTTTTGAGAAGAGCGGTGCTGTGAGGTCACACGCGAGTGGGAACGTGCCCCCATATAATTGCCAGCTCTCTGGAAGGTAAATGGACTTGACAGCTGAGCTGGGGGCAGCCCCCCAAAACCGCGCAAGCTTACCTGGCACTGCGATTAAAACCTGCCTAAGTCAACACAGTGCACTCTCCGTGCCTGGCGGGATGACTTTTTTCTTTCCGTTCAGCCACAATTCGTATTTATTGGATGTTACCAGAAGGCGTCTTTCCTGGCAGGCGCAGTGCTGACTGGCACATTTTAGGGAAGTCTGATAACCTGGGGTAACTGTGCTACCTGGTGGGTAACAGGGGGCCTCCTAAGATGCTCCACTGAGCACTGGCAACACCTTCTGGACCATAGGGGCACCCCCTTTTTCAAGATTTACAGGCTCTGAGACGTCTGTCCGATAGAACCCCCCCCCCCATCCTGCGCAAGAAAGCATGGTGGACCACTCTGGGCTCCACCTCTAGCCACGCCCACTTCCGGGAGGCAGGAAGCAAGGGGCTGAGCTGATTGGTCTTCATCCATCCCCCTCTTGCCAGTGATTGGTTTAGGCTTGGGGCTGCATTTCTATACTGGCCAATGAGAGTTAAGAGAGACTTTGGGGGGCCTGGAGGGCTCCACCTGTCTTTTCTGAGGTCCCTCCGGAGACTCTGAGCATCACCCTGGGTGGAACCTGGTGCCTTGGTTTGACCAAGTAGGAATTAAAGCCCGTTATCCTTTGCAGGAGGCACCCTTGGCCCTTTGTTCTTGGAAAAACACAATCCAAATGGCCTCTCCCCACAGCAGACAGGCCAGGGAAGCTGTCAAGATCCCGCATGTGGCCCAGGCTGGGTTTACGAGATTCTCCTCCCAGGACTGAAACTCCAAGTGCTGCAAGGTAGAGCGACGAGGTGCGGTGGGGGTGCCCTTCAGTGACCTGACCAGCGGGCCCTGGTTTTTGGAGTTCCCAGGAGACGTTCTAGTCTGGGAGCCGCTCTGCAGGCCGGCAATAAATTCGCCCTCCCTCCCTCCTAGTTCCACTTCACCGGTGCTGATTGCAGTGGTTGCAACCTCATCGCTATACCTGGCACAGAGCGGCCTCCTGCGTCCGCACGTCCCGTCCAGAACTCCAGTACCATCGCTCCTTCCCCCAACGAGCAGCACAGACATTCCCACTTCAGAGATGAAAATCTCAGGCTTGGAGGGCAGTTGGCCTAGCAATTTGTAGCGAGCTGAGGGGCCTAGAATTGAAGAGTAACTGGCTTATCTGTGAGCAACCCTTATCTATGAAATGAGTTTAATTCTACTCAAGCCACATGGCTGCAGTGAGAGTCAGTGAGATAACTTGGCAACTGTGTGGTCTGCTCCCGCTCATGGCTGAAGCTCAGAAGTCTCTACTTTGAAAGGCATTTCCTGGGCCCAGGGGAGTAGCTCTCAAAAATCAAGGGCGCTTTCTCATGGATGGGTTCAGTCACCAAAAGCCACAGTCCTGGATTTGGAGAAAAATCAGTCCCACGAGAGGCAATGTGGTCTGGGGTCGGAGCCACATCCTTGACCTCTGGCATGATCCTGGGATCTGACATCTCTCCACATGACGCACAGTGAGTCTACTCCCTAAGCCGGCCTTGAAGAGCCCGAGGGCAGCAAGCTCTGGCTGGTGGAGAGAGGCCTAGGGTGTGGGGGGAGGGGGGAGAGAAGCGGGGAGAGAAGAGGGGGAGGAGGGGGGAGAGTAAACAGGAGCTTCCCACTAGGCAGCGATACCCACTCTCAGTCACTTCCCAGTGCCACTGCCACGTCTCTTCCTTCTGTTCCTCCCTACAAGAAACCCTTCCTGCCTCCGGGCATTTGCGTATGCTGTTTCCTCCACCCAGGACACGCCTTTATCACATCATGAGGGCTGGTTCCTCTCATCTTTCAGATTTAAACCCAAAATACACCTATTCTGGGACATCCTCCCTCATCCCCAAATCTAAAACAGACACACACACTCCACCCCTCTCACCCCACTCTGCTCCGACTTCTTAATGGCATCAATTTCATTTCATCCAAGTTTTATGACTGTGAGATACAATTTCCATTTTTGTTTACTTCACTCATTCGACCACGTTTACTGAACATCCACTGGGTGCCCCCTTTTCTAGGTACCCAGGAGAGCAAGTCGACCCAAGCCCTGCCCTCACAGGGAATATGTTCTGGCAGGTGAGATTAAAAATGATGCTCTAATGACACTAACTGCCTGAGGACAAATACATCAGGGTAATGGGGCTAGGGGTGACAGGGCTATGATAATGGATGGGTGGTCAGGGAAGGCTTCTCAGAGAGAGGCCATCTGAGCAAAAACATAAGTCACTTATTTGTTTCTCCTCCCACTTAAGATGAAGGTCCTATAAGAAAGTCAGGACCTGGGTATGAATGTCACACCCCAGGCTTAAGCCACCTGGCATCCAGTAGGTGCTCAATAATGACACATACCATGGAGGTTGAATGGAGCCTCCAGACAGCCCAGGGGCTCTCTCCCCCAGGGTGACGACATCCCTAGGATGACTCATGGTTCGAGGTCTCTACCCCATCCTGTCCGTTGCTGACTCTGCTCGTAATTAGAAGGTGGGAGCAGCCACAATGACAGCAGTTGGAGAATGTGGCAATTCCCTGAGAACTGCTATGTCAGGGACAGAGGTGAGGGGGTGCTGGGGAGTGATGGGTTTCCAATAAGTGGAGCATTCAGCCGTCATCTTTGATGGCATTTCTCAACCTTTCGTGATATACCAGTAAGGAATGCAGCTTGCTGGAGAGAAGGGAGCAATTTGCTCTTACCAGGAGGCTTGTGGCTGAGGGTTGAAATAGATTATAGCTCAATGAGGCAGCTGCCTCCGGGACAAAAGACCTGGTTCCCAATCTGGATCCCAGTTCTCACCTAGGAGCTGCGTGACTTCAAGCCAGTCACCAAATCTCTTACAGCCTTGCCTGGAGAAAGGATGACAACAGTCCCCTCTCTTCCAAACAAATCCATGTATAAAGCATGTTGCATGTATAGTTGACCCTTGAACAACACAGGGGTTGGGGTGCTGACCCCTCCAAGGTCACATATAGCTCACAGTTGACCCTCCATATGTGCAGATTCCACATCTGGGGATTGGACCAACCAATATCCATGGTTGATTGAATCTGTGAATAGGAAAAAAAAACAGGTACAGGGGACCCGCCCAGTTCAAACCTGTGCTGCACAGGGTCCACTGTAGTCATCGCTGCTGTTGAATCAAGACCCCACAAAGCAGACTAAGAAATGATTTGATGCAAAATGAAACCACCATGTGATTATCACCATGCACCCACCAGAGAGGCGACAATTAGCAACCGTGACAATAAAGAGAATGAAATGACAAGCAACAGGCAGGAGCAAAACTTAAGCAAATCACACATTCAAAAATATACTTGTATCCAGACATATAAAGAGCTCTCAAAACAGCAAGAAAACAGTCTAATAAAAAGAAAATGGGCCAAAGAGACACACACCTCACCAGAGAAGAGAGGTGAGTGGCAGACAAGCACATGACAAGCACATCGATACCATTAGTCATGAGGAGCAAGCAATTGAAATCATGCAGGGGAGCATAGCAGCTGTCAAAATGGCTAAACAAAAGCACTGACAATGCCAAGTGCTGATGAGAACGCGGAGCAACTGGAAAGCTCGTGCATTGCTGGCGGGAATGCAAAAATGAAACAGGTGCCCCAGAGAGCAGTTTGGCAAAGTCTTTCTGTTTTTTGTTTTTGTTTTTTAGCTTATTAGTTTTTATTTTTAATTTTATTTATTTTCTTACATTGTTAATTTTTGTACAGTATTTGATTTATCCCCTCAGGTGTGGTCCCCATAATTCTCCCACTGCCATAGCACCCATGATGCATCACCACTGTGCTATTCCCTTCCCCACCTTGGCCCCTCTCCATCCCCCCTTGCTCTTAACCTTGTTACTGAAACAGATTACATACTATAAAATTCACTCATTTAAAGTATACAATTAAATGGTTTCCAGTGTATTTATAGTCATACCACCATTGTTATAATCTAATTTTAGAATATTTTCATCACCCCAAAAGAAACTCATTAGTAGTCATCCCTTACTCCCCTATCTATTCCCAATCCTAGACAGCCACCCCATGCTCTACTATTTTCTATAAACTGCCTATTCTGGACATTTCCTATAAATGGAATGCTACACTGTGGCCTATAGCATCTGCCTATCTCATTTCATGTGTTCAAGGTCCATCCACATTGTAAAGTGAACCACGATACTACTCTATTCCTTTTGATGGCTGAATAATACTCCATTGTGTATACAGACACCACATTTTGCCTGTCCATTCATCAGGAGTGGACATGTGGGTTGTCTCCACTTGTTGGCTGTTGTGAATAGTGCTGCCTAAGACACTTATGCTGCTCTGTGGGCCAGGGCAACCTCAGCCTCTCTTTGTGTTGCTTATCTCATTTGCAAAATGGAGATGAAACCACCCACCTCCTGGGACAGGAGGTGTAGGAGGGAAAGTACTTTGCAATTGTAAAATGCCATAAGACAAGGTCCAGTTTTTCAGTCTTATTTCTGAATCTTCCAGAATCAACTCTTAAAACTCAACAACTGAATGCCACTGACCTATATTCTTAAAGAGTTACAACAGTAAATTTTATGCTATGCATATTTTACCAGAATTTTAAAACACCTCCAGGTCACAAAGGTTCACAGCACCCTAACCAAGGGCCAGGCCCGGGGCTGGCTAAGGATGAAACAGAAGTCAGTTCCTCCCAGGCTGTCCTTCTAGACCTTCAAGAACAGAAGATGGTGAGTGAGGAAGCACCACCTACAGGGGTACCAATCACCCCCCCATTCCTCTGCTCAGGCCTCACGTTTTTTTACCTCAAGCAAATTTTGCCTTCTATTACATTAATAAGTTTATGTGCCAAAGCTTGTTTTAAATCATTTTTCATCAACATAATTTCATTCTTCCTCCTCCTCCTGAAACCCCAAGTAAGTGGATCCTTTGGGGGACATCCCCTTGCTTTCTCCCTCGGCCATAGCTACCCCCACCCCGAAGGGGTATGAACACACCAAGCCGGTCCGGTGTGAGGGAGGCGGGTTCACTGCCCACTCAGAGAGGAAGACTCACCTGGGCGTTTAGAGACAGAACACCTGCCAAGCCAGCATCTGGGAAGGTGGGGTATTGCCTGTCAATATTTTGAAAGCTTTTAAGAACCCCCTGCAAATGGTGACCCCCCCGTGTGCATCACCCCGTTTTCCCAAAGGACTGTCGGGGTGGGCAGGGAGCATGCCTCCCGCCATCGACAGCCTGCCTTCTGCGCAGTCTCCAGTGATGCCAGCAGCTGATGTCCCCGCACGGACGACAGCGTCCTAAGTCCCACAAGTGGGGTCCCCACTCAACATATGAGGAATAGGCGCTCAGAAATCTGAAGGAGTCGGCGGTCCCTGTCCCTTGGCAAGCGTGGGTCAGTACTTACTCCTACCGAGCGGGGCCATGGCCCAGTACCTTAAGTGCCCCCCACCCCAATTCCAACACATCCCCTAAAATGACACAGCATTCATTTATACTCCCCCCCCCCCGCCCTTTGCTCAGTAGGACCCAGAAAGGTCATGCTTTTGACTCTGGTGAGCTCCTCCAGCCTGAGGCCATTTTAGAAGCAAAAATCTCCACGTCTGCAGAAGTCGGCCTGGCTAGCAGATTTTTTTCTGGCCCCGGTTTCTCTAATTCTGGTGGTGATGAGCTGCCTAATAAAATTATGCTAAGTTATGTGCATAGAGAGTAGCATCTTACACTCTAATTACTGGCCACGTCTTTGAAGAATTCCTGTGCATTTTCCAGGGTAATCAACTCACCTCTTTCTTTGGGGCTGATTAGTCGTTTGAACCAATTGAGGGCCCCGCCCCGCCCCCACTGGGATCCGCGGGGCTCTGGATGTCGTTAGGTACTCCAATTGCCTTTTTAAAAATCTGTTTCACATAAAAGGACAAATGAGAATGAATATTTGCCCATCTTTAAGACGCTAACTACATTCCTTTCCACAGCCTGTTCTCGTTACTCTTTCTTCGGGAGGAATCGGAACAGAGCCCGGCCTCCCTCCCTTCACGACAGCAAAGGGCTTCCTCTTCGAATTTGGACCCGAGGAGGCCCAGTCTTGAAATGTTACAGCTTCAAAGAACATGACCCGGTTCATTTTTCCCTCCCTAGTCACCCTCCGGGTCACCTCCCCACTCGCAGGTGGCCTGCTTTCCAGGACCCAGCATGAACCGCCCCCACCCCAGCTGCCCCCAGGCAGGCTGAGCAGATGCTTGATGGTATTTTCTGGAAAAGCAAGAAGAAACATCATCTGAGGACCAGCTCTTTCCCCTTAAATAGCACCATTTATGCCAATAAAGTCACACAGAGATACAGGCCATAGGAGGAGGTAGATTCTGATGGGACACCCCCCCGCACCCCAGGTGCACGAGGTAGAAAGAACAGGCAGGGGTGGGTGTGGGGGAGGCAAGGCAGGAGGGACATGGGGCTCTGAGACAGCTCAGTCTACTTGGCTACTGTTAATGCCGGAGGACTCCTCAGTCCAATGGGGTGGTCAGTAGCCTTCCCCCCCAAACCCGCCTACCATCACCCCCACCTCCCTGCCCTCACCTCGTCCACACCCCCAGCCCTTAGCACTGCAGTCATGTGCCCCTCTTTTCTGCTCCACCCCCTTCCTACCCCAGGGCCTTTGCACACCCCACTGCCAGCACACCATGCATTCCATGCATTTTCCCATGCATTCCATGCGCCCTCCTTCTGATCCTTCAGGTTTCTGCTCCAGTGGCCACCCCTTTGGAGGGTCCCTTAATCTTCCTCGTTAGTGTCTGCCTGTCCCTCTTTGTCGCCAAAGGGTATCTGAGTCTGTATGTGTGTGTTCGTTTTGTTTTACACACTGGAGAAGATAATCACTAGGAGGGTAGGGAGTCCTGTATTTGGGCCTCAGCTGGGCCTCCAGTCAAGGGCCAGTACCCAGCACCCAGAACAGTAGTGAGTGAATGAAAACATCAACATTATTCCACACAATCCATAACCCCCTTTCTGGATTCTGCAATCCTTCTGGAAGGATTTATCGGGACCCCATAAAATAAAAATATTTTTTCTCTTAAATCTCGTGAAAAATGGGCAGCACAGGCTCAGAACACCAAGGCCTTAGAGTAAGAAACAGAACCTGCAGGCTGAGTTCAGAAATGAGACCTAGCTGGGCACAGAATGGGGTGCCCAGGGAGGTGGTGGGGCCGGTGACTTCACAGATGATTCAGTTACCCCAAATTTTAGGGGGAATCTATTTCAAAATCAAATCCTCGGTATGGAAAGCTGAGGGTGGCTTTGTTTGGGCATTCCTACCAGAAGGCAGGCTTTCTGAAAAGATATTATGTTGTAGAGAACCGTCCGCAAAAGGGGAGCGGGAGGGAAAGGGAGAAACCCCAGGACTGGGCTGGCTTCTCAGCTCAGGCTTCGGATGAAAGCCGATCTGGGAATGCGTGATCCTCCAAAAATCCGCCAGTCCCCAAAACGCTTAAGTTACCCCTCTGACCACAGCCACATGGAGAATGAAATTAAATCCCTTGGAGTTGACTTTTTTTTTTTTTTAACATTATGCAATGTTTGGGTGAAAAAAAGGGGGGGATATCAGAAAAAAAAAACCTCTTTTTCCCAGAGTTTAGCAAAGCTATTTCTAGCTTTTAATGATACATTTCACCATGCTTCATGGGTAGTTCTGAGAGGCGCGAAGGCGGGCCGGTTCTGTTATGTAACCCATTTAAAGTAGGAAATTAGCAAGTCCTGAATGAATTCTGTTACTGTGCTCCAGCTTCTGGAAAGTTTGGAGCGACTACAGTTCTATTTTGAGGTGAGCAAATCCATCACAAATACCGCAGGGTTTCATGTCACCCTGAAAAGTTCCATAACAAAAACAGCTCAAGTACTTGAGGAGTTGGAACATCCCGTCTCAAAACCTCATCAGCCTGAAGAGCGGCAGGCAAACCCCTCCAGTTGCCAATTATTCAAAAATGCAAATATCCAAGATCAAATAAATATTCATCTCCCCCACACACCGGCCTTTTTTTTTTTTTACTAAGTTCAGTGAAACAGTCTGGTCCACAACATAAAAAGAAATGTCTGTTTTTCAGGGCGCCCCTGGCCATGCAGCCAGCCGGGGGCGCAGAAAGCTGTGTCCTGAGACAGGCCAGGGGCTGCAGCTCGGCCCTTGCAGAAAAACAGGAAACAGCCGCGTCTTCGGGCCTCGGGCTCCCCCTGGCGGAGGGAGGTGGCGTGTCAGCCCCGGGGTGGAGTCCTGCCCAGAGGGAGGGTCCTCTGACCTTGAGACCAGGGTCCTCTGACCTTGAGACCAGGCCTTTAAGGAACATCCTCCTTCCTGGGCCCACCTCACCAGAGCTGTGTCCCCCGTTTGAGCGGCTAGGGATGCAAATGTTAGGCCAGAGGACGTGGGGCTGGCATCCTGGGACTGGGTTTGTGCTGCTGGGTCCCCTAGGAAGGCAGACTCACATCCACAAACAGTAAAACAGACTCACGTGCACACTGTGTTGGGGTTTCTGCCTCTGACATTTGGAATGGGGGCATTCTTGGTTGTGGAGCTGCTGTGCACTGCAGGGGATCCTGGGGGAGATGTCAGCAGAGCACCCCCTCCCCAGCTGTGACAACTGAAAATGACCAAGGGGACAAAATCGCCCCTGGCTGAGAATCACTGGCTTCAGTTAATAAAACATGAAGCTTTCTCCCTCTGCACAGCAGCGTCAAAACCTCTTTTATCTGTGGGCCTCCCTGGTGGCGCAAGGGCTTAAGCACAGCACTATGAAGCAATCGCAGCCTCTGCAGCACGAATTTGACCCCTGGCCAGCCAGGGAGCAACCCACATGGCGCAGCAGACCTCTGCTGTATCCCTGCTGTTCCCCTCAGCAGTGCATTTCAGTAGATCCACCTGTTCTGCTCCCCACTCCATCTCTGGTGAATTCTCTCACCCCCGCCCCTGCACCTCTGGCCTGTACCCCAGCTCTTGTATGCATAAATAAATAAATCTTTAAAAAAAAAAAAACTTTTATCTGAACCCTAAATGACTGCATTCCACATTCCCCTAGCACTTTTCTTTTTTTACACAGGAGGAGATCCAAAGAGATCAAGGACAGTGTGTATAAATAAAATACGCATCATAAAACATTTTCCACCTTTTTTCTATTTATACCGATCACGTTTTGAAATTCCCACAACAGTACAGAATAATATATAATGCATGGTTTGGGGTTATCTTTTGCTGAAATCAAAATAACTTTTGTAACTGGGGGGAAAAAAGCAATTTACATTTCCTGTACCAAGAAAACAGCACAAAGTAGGAGCATGATCATCAGAAGCCCTGGTTTTGACACCGAATTCATTTTTTCACACAAATTCAAATAATCCCCAAAGGCAGAAAGTACACAAGCTTTATTAGGCGGCAGCGACAGCCACGCTGGCAGATGGGGTGGGGGGCTGCTCAGGGACACAGGAATTAGAACTCATCTGGGGATTCCCACTAAAGGAAAGCACTGTGCCAGAGTGCCCCGCTGGTCAACACACACTGTCCCCCGTGACAGATCTGAGGTGACAAAGGGACCTGCTTTGGAAGAGCCACGGACTCGAGATGCGCTCACAGTCAGCCCCACAGCAGCAAGATAATCAATCAGCCACAGGATTTTTTTGTAAATACCACTCCCTCCCGCCTGCCCCCGACAAACACAATATTCACTGACACACCAGAACCCCACAGCCCCCCACGGTAGGGGAGGTAGAACCGCAGGCGATGCTGCTTTGGTGGAGAAGTGGCTGCCGCAGCCGTGGGCTCCACAGTGGGGCTGACGTGTGTACATTTCAGTTCTATTCAAAGACATATTATATATATATATTTTTTTCCCCCAAGACGAAATGGACATCACTAATGGAAATAATTCCTAAGAATTAGATCCGTGACAAAATGCTTTACATTAAAAGCAGCAGGGTGGGGGAATAAAATCTGTTGTATTTACAAAGCTCCTGTCTATCTCTGAATGACAACGAAGCTGGAAGGGATGGGATTTAATGCCAGGAGAACAGAGTATCTCTTCGAAGACTTGAGACAACGTACACACAACACGTACATTTCAAATGTGTGGAAAAGATAAAAATAGCCTGTAGGTGTTGGCTCTAAACAGGGCAGATCGAGTAGGTCCATTGGTGATTTTGGCAAAGGTTCAAAATTCTGCCCCAAAAGGCGAGAGGGTGTTCCCATGGCCACCCCGGGACCAACACAAAAGCAGAAAACCAAAGTGTGGAAGAAACAAAAGGCGTCGTCACGTCCATTGCCGGAGAGCACAGGACTCAAAATACATTCCAAGGTACTGTCAGGAGGACGCAGGTCTCCAGCAGGGAGCACAGCCGAGAGCAGTGAAGGCGCAGGGGTCGGAGGGACAGGACAGGGCGGACTCCACTGGGGTCAGAACGTCACTAAGTTTTCAACAGGGAAAGCCCAGCGCCAGGGCGCCCCAGCTCCAGGAGGCTGCAAACTGCGGGCAGCTCTGACTTCGAGGTGCTGCTGGGGATGCCCCCCTTGGCATGGGGGGAAGAACACCCGCCTCTCTCAGCAACACACACACACACACACACACACACACACACTCCCGCCATCAGAATCCAAACTGTCATGGAGGGTCACAACTCCAGATGGAGACACCGGCCTGGACATTCTCCTAGAGAAGGGGAGGTCGGAAGCGGGGAAGAGAGAGAAAGCAAACACATGCCACTCGCCCCACGCACACCCAACCGCTGTCAGCAGCTGCCATGCAGACTCTCGGACGCAGGGAGCCAGTGCCCACCCCGCCGGCAGCGCCCACTGTGGCCGGAGGCAGCGTGGAGTGACTGGCGGGAGAGCTTCCCAGGGTGCTCGCTGGACAAAGTGCACAGGGGCGACAGGCACAGGGCGTGGGGAGCACTCCAAAGGCGAGGGACCACCTGCTCCCGATGTCCCCCCGCCCAGGAGCAGGAGACCCCGGGCGGGGTCCAGCCAGGCCGCGCCTGACATCTCCGAAGCACACACGGGGGCGACGTGCTGAAGGGCAGGAACTCCCAGAATTAATCACAAATCAAAGACAGCAACACGCCAGCTGTGGAAGAGCCCGCACTGAGCCCCACGACTCCCGCAGCAGCATCCACATCCCGCCCTGCTGACGAACCCCATCCTTGCCCTGGGATTTGAGCCCGCGTCATCCCCTGCGGGAGGGGCCCCTTCACTCCAGCCCGGCCTGTCCGCACATCTGTCCGCACGTCGCTTCCCTCTGAGACCCGCGGGCAGCCGCAGCCTCCTCCCACCGAAGCTCCACCTGTGTAGCTCACCCCTCAGTCCTGACAGGAAACGGATGCAGGGGGCTGCGAAGGGTCTGGCCCCAACCGTCCCCCTCGGACCAGAGTCCCGCGCACGTGCTGCTGTCTGAAGAGTCGTCAAGTCTCTTATCAAGCTGCCAGCACACTGAGGGCCCGCGCGTGGCCCGGTTCCTGCACCACCAGCACGGCTGAAAAACAGGGCTCCTTGGAGCGCGCCCCCCTCCAAGCTGGTACCAGGCCCCGAGAAGCAGACGGCACCCCGCAAGAGGCTCTGTCCAGGTGCAGATGAGTGCAGGGTGGCGATGCTGATGGGGGCACCTGCCCCTCCCTGGCAGGGACGCCCTAGACCCCCAGGAGCCGGAGTGGCCTTTCCACCCCGGGTCACCTGGGGAACATCTCAGCAGACGTCACCCTCGCCCCCCACGCCCACCC
Organism: Talpa europaea; assembly: GCF_964194135.1. Taxonomy (NCBI): domain Eukaryota; kingdom Metazoa; phylum Chordata; class Mammalia; order Eulipotyphla; family Talpidae; genus Talpa; species Talpa europaea. The sequence goes on along the minus strand of NC_140078.1, from coordinate 6,100,917 downwards.
CAAGAGTGTCAAAAGACCACCTGACCAATTTGTAAGAGCAAAAAAAGACATGAGGAGCACACACAGGTTAGAAGTGATAAAAAAATAAAATACCCTCCTGCGACCTTCCACTAGACGGAGACTTTATCACACGACCACACGATTCAAGTCGTAAGGAAGCTCGCCCCCGGGGCCCGCAGGCCACAGCGCTCAGGCAGGCCCCGCGGCTCTGCGCCCCTGCGGCGGGACGGGCTGCCTGTCCAGGGTCGGGCTCCGGCCAGGCCAACGCGGGCAGCGCGGCGCCCCCAGCAGTGACTGCAAACCACGGGCGGCGGTGACGCTAAACGGAACTGGAACTGGAACTCGGTCCCTCGGGAAGCAGAGCCCGGGCCCCCGGCCGGCCCAGTCCCCAGCCTAGGACGTGAGCTTCGAGTAGCTGGGAGGAGAGAACCGCCTTCGCAGGTACTTGAGGACGTAGAGGGGCAGACAGCTGACCAGAGTGATCACAGACACTTTCCACAGGAAGGACAGCGTGGCGATGAAGTACACATCTGCAAGCAGACGGAGACAGCGTGAGTGGCGCGACGTTCCGGAAGGCCCCCACGTCAGAGCTGCTCACAGCAAAGGCGTCTCATGTCACCAGCACAGGGCCCCGGTACTGGCTCCAGGCCCCCATCCCACATGAGGGAGCTCGCCGAGCGCCTCGCCCGCCCCTCCCGACCTGCTCCGCAGCTTCCCGGTGCGACAGGCTGCTTTCAACAACGGGGAGCGAAAACTCCCAGCAAAACGCTCCTACAGGTGTTTCTGATTTGGAATCTGACAGATGGCGTCACTTCCTTTGAGGCTGGCTGCAGGCATGTGGTCGGGAGCAGCCTGACCGTGGGGACCGGGGCGGACAGCACCTACTAAGTGCCAGCCGAGGGCCCACCATGTGCTTCTCGCCCAGGCCTGTGGCTGGTTCACAACTAAAGCCACAGCTTCCCGAGAGCAGAGCCACAACTTCCAAGCTACCTGTGACCCTCACCCCAAGCCACTGAGCAGACAACATAGTAGGAGCTCAAAAACCCATCCTGAGACACTTGCGGGGCAAGTGCGACCCACTCCAGACTGCTTGTCATGGGATGCGCCTATTAGCGGGCCAAAACCTTCCCAAGGGTGTCTGCTGATCAACAAGGGGCACGAAGAAACCTCTCCCACGACACGGCAGGTCTCTCCTGCCAGCGACGGTGGTAAGTCCTGCTGGCTGGTCACTGACTCTAAGTAAGACCCACACACCCGCCATCTCTGGCTCCAGAGCCCAGCACGATGGCCGGCTCCTTGGAGCAACTCTAGTCCTGCAGACTCAGTGGCGCCCTCTCTCCGCCCATCTGCATGGTGCGGCTGTTAGAGAAAACCCCCCATGCTGAAGCCCGAGGTTTCAGTTCTCCGCTACTTCACCGCTGCCCCCTGTCCTGGGGACACCAGCGAGACAAGGGCAGGAGGGTGCACTGCCTGGGGACACAGAGCCGGGCCTACGGCCCTCCCGCAGCAGGCACCGGGCCCTGCACGCCCACCAGCCCCGCCCAGCGCTCACCGATGAACTCGTGGAGGAACACCAGGGAGGCGATGTAGCAGGCCAGGCTGAGCAACTCGGCCACCGTCATGAGCCAGTGCCAGGTCTGGATGGTCAGGGCCACCATCAGCAGCTCGGTGAGGATCAGCGAGGTGAAGGAGATAGCCACGATGTGCACGAACTCCGACTCGAACAGCAGCAGCGCCCCGTACATGATGGTGCTCCCTGGGGAGAGGGACCGTGGGGGCTGCCGCCAGGGACCTGCTGCACGGTCCCGCCAGGAGCATGCGCGCACACACACACACACACACACACGCACATGTGCACTCACACCGGAGCTCTTCAGGTTTGCCTCTCCCACTGAGGTGAGAAAGGCAGCGCATTCGTGTTAAGGACATGAGCATGACATGTGGTAAGGCTCATCGTCCGTGAGCCTCCCGAAGGTTCGGAGGGAAGTGTCACTTGCTGGTTTTCCTGTTTCCTCCTGACTTTCTATCATGAGGCGCTAAATTACAGAGAGAAAGGGAGAGAGGACCCGGGAAACAGAGAGGGCCGAGGCGGAAGGGCAGGAACAAGAGCAGAAAGGAAAAGCGGCCGGGAGGAGTCACTCAGAGGAGCGGAGGCACGAGGAGAAATGTCAGCCGTCATCCCCAGTAACGACCGCTGCAGTAACAACAACGCCACGTTCACAGTAGTTCACAGCCACAAAAGGCAGCTGCGCTGGGACTCAACTGCCCAGACCCTACAGGAGTGGAAGCTGTAGGGACGGAGCAAGCGGGCGGGTGGGGACCAGGGCCGTGGGGCGGGGCCGGAACTGCTGCTTCTTGGGGACAGAGCACAGGTGTGCAAGGTGACGCCAGAGCGGCTCAGAGCAGCGTGACCGTGCTGGACGGTGGCATCTTAAAAACAGGGGGCTGCACCTTTTATGAGATGGCGGCTTCTTGTTTGGTTCAGGCTTTTTTACGGTATGGGTTCTTTGCACACACATGCACACACACACACACATGCAGTAACCCAGAGAGAAAGTGAAAGGACCAGGCGATGCGAGGGGCCAGCCAGGGTGTCCTCATCCACGCAGCCCTGCCGAGCGGGCAGTGTCCACTGTCTCGTGTTGATCAGAACCAACAGCACAAGAATATACTTAAAGGCGGGGCCGGAAGCCTCTGGACCCCAAAACCCAAGTGAGCACTTGCTTTGAGGGAGTCACAGACAGGTGGGGTGGGAAGGAGACCCACTGGACATCAGGACTTCCCCGCGGGATTTGCTTTCTTTAACCAGATGCGTGTCCATGTCCAAAGACTTCAAAATACCCCCCAATTTTTGAAATGGCAATTTAACCTCCTGCCAACAAAGTCAAGGGCCTCTGGCCTTTCTGCTAGCCTGTCCCCCGTCACTAAGACACATTGACAACGAACCGCCAAAGGCCAGCGTGTATTTGTGCATTAGGCAGGTGCACACAGACATGGGCCATGGCACAGATCTATTTTGGACACTATGAAACCTACACACGCACAGAAACTCTAGATGTGAGGAACAAATAATACAAACAGACTTTCGCATCTTTTCTGCTCACACACAAGCCACCTCACAAGGCCTCTGCCGTCTGTGGGACCTTCTCTGGAAGCCACTGAAGGAAATATGTGCTCCAGAAACTACAAGGTGACCTTGGAAAGGTATCAGAATATGCTGGAAAGCAATCACTCGTTGGCACAAGGGCTGGACACCCAGCAGGAGTTTCTGTCTGACTTGCACTATGCTGACAGCGCCACCTCTCACATGTGAGTTCACGGTCCTCGCGGACCCTCAGGTGCTGGGCAGCTCCCTGGGACACTGCGTCCTACCACTGGTTTAGGACTCAGCTGCTTCTCCTCCTGTCTGGAGATGGTGGAAGGCTGAGGCTGAGCCAGGGGTCCACCCCAGAGCCCAAGATAAACAGGTGTGCTCCCCCCCTTACCTTGATAGATGCTAATCAACACCCAAATTAAGAACGTCTTGTAGGACAGCGGCCGCCCCTGGAAGAGAGAACAGGAAGGTTGCCATGTGCCCCCTGCTCCTGTGACACCCCCTCACCCCACCAGGCGCCAGCTGGCTCTCATCAAAACGGGAGCACAGATCTGAGGGAGCACACAGAGAATTAAAGAGAATTGATATTAGGTGGGAATAAATCTGCCTTTTAATTAAAGGGGGAAAAAAATCCTTGAGAACAATTACATACACACACCACACACACACAAATCTCACACACACACACACACACACACACACACTTTTGAGATGTGTAGACTGGACCTTTCCAGGAGCAGACACAATTCTGCAAAGCGCAACTGGCAGGGACTGAAGTCATTAGTTCCCAGATAATACATTACTGAGCTGTCTAATATTTTACATGTGCTTGTGTTACTTTTTTAAGAAAAAAATATAAACTCCCACGTCTCCTCAAAAGTAAGAAAATTATCAGTTCACTGGCAGACCTTGAGGAGATCCTTGTACAGCTCGGGGTACAGCATGGCGACTTCCGACTTGACATCTTTGTCCAGGACCAGAGAGAACACAGGGAACATGGTGTAGATGGTGGAGTATCTAGGAGGGAAACCAGCACAGTGAGACCCAGACTGCGGGGGGTCAGCCTGGGCTGCCCCACCTCCCGAACCCGACTTCCTTCCAGCTTCCAGCCAGTCCCCCCACACTGCTTATCCAGCACCTGCTGCGCCAGGGCCGAGCAGAGCCCCCGAGGCTGGAGAGGGAAGCAGCAGGGGCCTGGCCTCGGGGAGCTTTCGTGCTGGTCAGAGTGAGGAATCGGGCAGTGGGCTCTGCTGTGTCAGCACTGACGAGGGCACTGACGAGTGTGTTGGAGGGCAGCAAATGTCCACCCGCAGCCGGAAGCCAGGGAGCCACGGGCACACTGGTTCTCCACCAGGCGCTAAAGCCAAATGCTGCCAAGCAGCAAGGTCGGCCTCCACTGCCCCCCTCTGGCCACGAGCTCGCCAGCTCCGAGCCCCATTAACTCAAGAAAGCACCAAAGAGCATCTGTGGACCCGCCTAGACAGGGGCCAGAGACCAAGGTGACCACTGTCCTCCCTCCCTCCCCCGGGCTTTGAGAGTCCCATAAGCCGTGGGCACCTTGCTGGCACCTGCTTACCCGATGATGAGGAATCCTTGATAGAGAGGGACAGAGGCAAAGTAGAACACGGAGGAAAACACAGCCTGTGCCGAGAGAAAGGAGACATCAGCAAGACCAGGACCAAAGCCCTTGTGCTTAGATAATAACCAGCACCCCCACAACTCTGGGCACATAGTTACGCCGCACTGATGCAAGCACTTCACGCGAATTAGTTCAGCCTGTTCTCACAACGACCCCCTGAGGGGGCACTGTTGCATCATCCCCATTTTGCAAGTGAGAAAGTGAGGCACAGAGAGGTTTGGTGACTTGCCCAAGATCACACAGCTCACAAGCATCGGACTCAGGAGTCACATGTGGGAGGTGAGGCAAACTCCACTCTCCCCGCCCTGGTGATTCGCTCTTTGGCTCCATCACCAGGGAGGAGCTTAGCAAGTGTCCAGAAACACTCTGTCTAGGATCTCCCGACAGCCATGAGATCCAGTCCTTGGGTCACCAAGCACATAAGTGGCCTGGCCGGACCCAACCCAGCTGCCCCTGGAGCCCACCACACCCTAAGGGCCTGGAGTCACAGCCTTGACGTTGGCCCGCGTGTGGGGATGGAGTCGGGAGGCTGCTGGGAGATTCTGCACCGGCAGCCGCAGAGGGCAGGGCTGCGGAGAGGGCTTGCTTCTGGCATAACTTAGTCATATTTCTGGAAATTTTTACCAGGAGTCCATGATCTGCTTCTTTTGCAATGAGACAAAGGCAATAAAGATATTTACAAACCCTTCCCAAAAAGTCTGCCTCCCAAGGTAGAAAATACTAGCCCCCAGCCGTGAAAAATAAGCTGGTAAACGGAAGGGGGCTTGATCTCTGAGACCGCTCTGCCTCTGAGCCCCTCAGCCTCCGGAGGAAGGGCCTCACGGCAAATTTCTATCGCTACAAATCCAAAGGGAAGCCAAGACATCTGCCACAAGAAGGCTTTTTGAAAACTGGACACAGAGAGAGGCCAAACCATCCCAGCGATCAGATTGTGTCCACCAGGCTCACTGCCCTTCACGCCCGCTCAGCGCTAGCCTGGCACCACGTGGACGGCGGAGTGGCCCCGTCGATTCAGAACTGAAGGGTGAGCGTCACTCAGGAGTCACCCAGGCTGCGCTGCTGCCCAGGAGGATGCTTGTAAAAATGTCAAGAATCTCATGCTCAGCTTTGCAAATCAACATCAGAGCCTCCTTCCTGCTCCTCATCTTAGGGGAGCGCTTGGGAGGAAATGGCAACCCTATGTCCACGTGTCCCCATGCCAAGGGGCCCCCATCTGGGGCACGCTCCCCGCCAGCCACCCGCACAAAGACTGCGTCCTCATCCTGGAGCTCGTCTCTGACTTGATGTCAGTGGGGACTTCTGGGCAGAATCAGCATGCGCAGGGCAGCTTTTGCGAGTGTGCCCAGGGCCGTGATGATTAACCTCCCGGTGATTAAAACCACGGTGCTGCCAGTCCCACCGCCGAGCTGACACGGATTACAGGGACAGATGTGTCTGATGAGGCGCCAGCTGTGTGGGTTTAGATCACGTTCACAACAACCACTTTGAGGCCCCTGCACACACATCTGCAGCTGGTATTGAAACCGTCACCTCGCCCCCAGGGGTGTGGGTGCAGCCCGAGAGCCTCATGTTCATACAACAGCACCCCTGGCGCTTTGAAAGGCAGGACGCCTTCCATGCACGGTGAAAAAGCTCCCCACAAAGCCAAGGTCCGCCTGGCGTTTCTACATCATCCTGTTCTGTTCTTGAGGTACTGTCAGTCCTTGAGGCCTGATGGGGACTCTTGTTCCAAGTAGCTCCATCTAAGGGGTGTCTCCTCCCATCTCACAGGGGGACGACGGAGGCCTGCGTGGTCAGTGTCCCAGAAACACCGGAGGGTACTGCCAGGAAGGGGCAGGGGCTGCCAGCTCTCATCCTACATCCTCACCACTTCCATGGGGGTATTTCCCCTCCATGTCCCCAGAGGAGGAGCACTCAAAAGCTTCCCATTCCTAAATGTTTTCTTTCCCGTCTTCGGCCTCCTTCCTGGTCCCCGCTTAATTGCTAGCACCAGATCACAGATTTTGAAGGCACTGGTGAAAGTGAAGCGGGACAATAGTTCATGCACTGCAGACTCCTTTTGTGTGGAAGCCAGAGAGGAAAGATGTCTTCCCCACTCCTGGCCCCCAAATGGAGGACACGCAAGGAGCAAACACGCATTCAGGATACAGGTTTTGGGGACCCCACGGCTGGGCAGACTTAATCCCTGAGGGACACTGCACACGGTCCTCACCCTTGGTATGCCTCCTGGGCCTAGTCATCGCCGCTGCCACAGGAGACACCGGCCTGACACCGTGGTAGAGGCAGCAGTCAGGAAAAGCCAGGCTCACCTTCGTGTGTGCAAACTTAGGGCCAGGGTATTCCTTTGGAACTTACCTCTGCACTTTTCCCTCTGGCAAACCAACTCGAACAACTCTTCCCTGATTAAGACAACTCTGGTCATTCACGCGACACCCCCCTGTGGCCAGCGCTCTCAACAGACACCTCCTAGCACTCACATCCACCGCACACCGCAAGGATGGCCTTTGTCACCCGACAGAGCAGAGTCTGGGGTATTCAAGGTTATCAGCAGGAAAGTGGCCAGGAAGGATTTAAGCTGGCCTTGCGAGACGTGGCAGCTCCAAAGCACAGACCAATTCTCAGGCTTTTCCAAGAGAACCACATGGCCAGGTGCACCTGCAAGGTGCCAGCTGCCCACCCACCTGCATGGTGCTAATACATAGGCTCCGATGGATCACGAACTGGCTGAGGGCAGCAGACCGCTTGTAGCTGTTCCGACCATGGACCATGAGCAACCGGCCAAGATGCTTGAACTGAGTGATGGAGAAGTCTGCCGCCAGGGAAGCCTGCTTTCCTTCCTAAAATCCGATGAAATTGGGCACCGTCAAAAGCACAAGAGGTCAAGGCAAGCACATTTCTTTTAATTGAAAAAGCAAGACACTGTAAGGAGATCTTTGAAGAACTTCAATAAAGAGATTCTTTGGTTTCAAGCTATTCTCGGTTGGTGGTCCAAGACTAATTTGATTTTTTAAAAGGAATTTATTTAAATAAAAAACATCCCCAATCACAGATAGTTATAATTTGGAGGTCAAATGGATCAAGTATTAAGCCTTGGGGGTTAAGCCCAGCCCATAATGGGTATCAGAAGCAAAGAATTATTCAAAGACAGGCATTTTGTAACAGTCAGACCCCCTGAGAGCTACACAGAAGGGGGGCGGGGGGACCTGATGCTACTGACAGCATTAAAGGAAAATGCCTGAACATACATCTTTGCACATTTATAGAAATGGAAGTAATTTACAGTCGGGCCACATAATGGAATTCTCTCCTCCTAAAAGGTGCCTGAGCACAACACACGTGCCTGGCCCGCACTCACGCCAAAAACCAGGAACGAAATCAAGTCACCGGGACCCGCAGATGGCAGGGACGTGCCCCAACTGTCCCCACCGCTTCAAACACCAACATCACATAACCCACCTCCAGAGAAGATGGAGGGGCCTGCCCCAGATGAAGGAAGATTAAAGAGACACCAAGACAGGCTGAGAAACACAACATGTGGTCCCTGACTGGTTCCTGAAGGAGCGGGCGGGCCCTCCCCGCCGCGCAGCCGCTCACCTTGCCCTCGACGCCCACGCCGCAGTCCGACTCCTGGATCATGCTGACATCGTTGCCACCATCACCTGCGGGCCACAGAGCAGAGAAAACCCGGGAAGCTGGAGAAGCCAGAAACTCGCCTGCCACAGGGGATCCCCACCATGACCCCCGCCATCACCCCACATATGACTGCCTCTGTGCCCTGCGCTAATTGCTCCCTTAAACCTGGGTGCACCCCTATTTTCCAGCAGAGGAGCTGCGCGTGGGAGGGACCAGGCGACTGGCGGAGGGTCCCGGCCCTGAGCAGTGGCCGGGGACCCTGCCCGCCCCTCACCAGGGAGCACCCCCATGCCGGCCCCGCATCAGAGGTGTGGGGGGCCAGATAACCCTCAGCAACAATTCCCCTGCACCCTGGTGAGTGCTTTTGATAAGCACAGCCCCCACTGATTCCCCCCAAGCACCCTTCGGTGAAACCACTGCATTATCCCCATTCCACCAATGAGCTGAGCACTTGGCTGGTGAAAGACCAGCAGACACAGGTCCTGCCCCTTCACCCTCCGCACAGCTGCATCCGTGTCCCTGGCAAAGGAAGCCCAAGTGCAGAAGGAGAGGCCTGGGGCACCCTTATCTGCTCTTTCTCAGAGGGAAATATTAAAAACAACAACAACAACAAAAACAGGGCCAACGCCCACAGGAAGGGGAGGGGTATCAGGACCCGAATGGAGGGAAATCTGGAGAACAGGCCCGAGTGTCCTGGGGGCATGGTCGGTGGGGCGGCAGGGCCGCTGCCTACCTACTGCACAGGTGAGCTTGCCGGTGCGTTCCTGCAGCAGGCGCACGATCTGGGCCTTCTGGGTGGGGGCACAGCGGCAGCAGACCACGGCCGGGCACTGGCAGGCCAGCTCCATGAACTCATACTCGTAGTACTTGAGGCAGACCTGGGGGTGGGATGGTGGGTCAGCCCAAGTGGCCTCCCTGACACCTCAGGAAGGTGCACGCTCCTGGGGAGACGTGGGGAGGGTCCCAGTACCCACCTCCAGGGAGTCTCCCGAGATGACCAGGGCGCAGTCATGTTTCCGGCGGAAGGCGTTCAGCTCGAGGTGGGCCTCGCCGCGGTTGGTCACCTGCAAGGGGACAGAGAGTGGAAGCAGCTCTCTGGAGAGGGCGGAACATCAAACAGCAGCTTCCTGCAGCCCCTGTGAAGACAATGACAGCCCCGGCCGAGGCCCCTTCCTCCCAGCACAGACCCAGAGCCAAACCTAGTTCTGCTTGCCATGTATGCGTGGGAATCGGGGAGCCAGTATACCAGCCCCGTCTGCAGCCCCCCAGGGCAACTGTGACCCACATAAGAAAAATAACAGCGACAAATGCTTTCATGGCGTGCCAAGCGCTGTGCTCAGCAGATTCATGGACTGCTCCATTTATTCCACATGACGCTACGAGAGCCGACAGGCCCCTCTGCTTGACCCCCAGGAGGCCGGGCAGAGCAGGACCTGGCAGCTGGTCTGGAGAGGCACACGGGCACCCAGGGCAGGCACCAGGAGCCAGGCGCCCGGCAGGGCCAGCAGCTGCCCCATAAAGGGGCAGACGGGCAACTCCGGGGACCTCCCCAAAATATCCAGGGTCCCTCCAAGTTGTCTGGTGTCCTGGCTCTGAGTGCAGGCTCCCAGTCCCTTGAGCCCCAGCTCTGTGAACCACAACGGGCCTGCTGGCTCCCAGCCTCCCAGCAGCTGCTCCAGCCTGAATTGTCCTGGTCAAGTACCTGCCACTTGGGCAGGAAACTTCTCATTTGCCCAACTAACAACCTCCTTCAAAGCACTCCTCAAGACTTCCCTTGGGGGTGGGGGCAGACCGGCCCCTGGCTGTGATCAGGAGCTGACTTCTTATCCAAGGGCCTGGCGTGCAAGGGTCCGCGAAACCTGACAACCCCGCCTTCCAGGTGCACGGACGCCTGTGCACCCTTCATGCCCATGTGCCCGATTTCACCAGCTTCTTGAAGGGGCCCCCGTCCCCTTAGGGGCCCAACCCCAGGTGGCGAGGTGGTGGGTGAACCTCAGCGCCCCCACCATGTGGCCCGATGCAGAGGACGCTTTACCAGCCGGAAGATGTGGATGTCCTGGTTCCTGGTCACCAGATGTGCATTCTTGGCTGTGCACGTGGCTGTCTCCAGCTTGTCCCCCGTCAGCATCCAAACCTGAAGTTAAGATATGAAAGGGCACCTTTGATGGCACTGAGGCCGTCTTGCCAGAGTTTCCAAGAGCACTGAGCTAACTTGATACGTTCCATTACCTCCTGGGGGCTCATGGTGTCCCCGACACAGCACAGGAAACACCCTGATTCAAGGGTGTCGGGACCCTGAGCCTCCACCAGCAGCAGCAGAAGCTGACGTGACGCCTTCAGACATCATGAAGCTCGTCCTGAGTGTCCTAATCCCCCTTTGGGGGATTTTTCTTACAGCCATAAATAATCTCACAGAGGGCAAAGGCCTATGCACGAGGGGTTGCCTTCGTGTCGGACAGGAAACACTGACTTGTCACGTCACTCACGGGTCTCTCTACCCACGACTTGCTGGGGGTGAGCCCCAACTAGCAAGCATGGACTGTCCACTCGCTGGCTCTTCCACACTCCCCAAAGGCCTCTCTGCCTTTCGCTGCTGTGAGCTCAAAAAGGGGAGGTGACTTGCCCAAAGCCACACAGTGAGCTCCTTCTCCACCCAGGCTCGAACCAGGTCTGCAGAGTCCGCTCAACCTCCCGCTCAGACACTTTTACCCATTAACCCTTTGTACTCTTTGCTCCCGGGAGGGGGTTGTTGAAAACCTCAAAGGAAATCTCAGCTGGACCACCTGAGGGCCACGTTCACGAGGCCCCTTCACAGACACTTCACATGGCAGGAAGCGGAAGCCCTGGGACGCCCCATCGCTTGCCAGGGGCCCTGGTGGCAACCACAGGGGTGCGATTTGGACCCCGGTGGGGAGTGGGTCAGGACGAAGGTGTGGCAACTTGCTGGGGAGGGCAGAGCCCAGGCCATGACACCGCAGCCCTGACACGTCCAGTGCTCCAGAAGGCTCCCGCTCCCTGGTGGAGGTGCAAACCCTGTGCACCCTGCGCCCAGCTCCCTGAACCCGCTCGCAGACGCCCTCTGCTGGTCTCTCCAGGTCACACTCCTGGGGAAGTACTTTTTGGTCCCAAACTTTAAAAAAATGCAAATAAGGCAATTTGGGAGGACAAGCGGACAGAAGGCCAGCCAGTCGCTCAACAAGAACACAAGAGACATGCCTGCCTGCGGAACACGGCACTGAGGCCCGAGGAGACGGCGCTTCTGCCTCCCGGGCCCCCGCCCCCGCGGGCCAGGCAGGGACAGCTAACGCGTGCTGCCTTCCAGACCAGCCACCAGGGCGGGTGCGAGCGCCCCTCGCTGTCCAGGCGCCCCGCCCTCACTACTGCCAATATCCCTACTGATTTTTCACTACGAGCACCCCCATTAATTTTCAGACTCCACTAGCTGTTGTAAGTCTGGAATTCATTTCCACATGGCAGGTTATTTCAGCCCCGGTCCCAGCAGGCCGGCCCTACCTTGATGCCCGCGTTCCTCAGGGTCTCCAGCGTGGGCCTCACGTCGGCCTGCAGCTGGTCCTCCACCCCAGTCAGGCACAGCAGCTCCATCTCCATCTCCAGGCTCTCAATCACCGTGGCCACTTTGAGGGAGCGGTCATGCACGCTCAGCTTGGCCTGGACGTAGCGGGCCTGAGACACACCGGGGAACAATCACGGGTGACCGAGGGGCACCAAGCACAGGGTGGGCCATGCAGGGGACATGCCTAAAGTCCGCCCTGTACGTTCACCTGCTGTGTGACTTCTGGAAAGTCACAACTTCTCCGAGCCTGACTGTTTTCACCCATGAAGCAGCACTAACAGCCCCCGCCACACTGGATGCAGCTAAGATGAACACAACCCAAGACCTTAAAACACAGGGGGTTCGCACGCACTTCATAATCAAGAGGTCTTCATCACCAGGTTTTCTGAAGACAAAGCCCCACTTCCAAAGATACCCACCCTTCTGTTTAACTCCCTCTTCACAGTGTTAACAAAGACCTGGGAGAAAATCAAAACCCCCTAGTGGTCTGGCCTCAAAGCACAGGCCTTTACAACTCAAAGGAAGATGGACTATATCAGGGACAGGATCCTGCTCAATGAAACAAAGAACTGAAACACGACCAGAGATCCCAGCATGTGGAGCCAGGCCAGGCCCAGGAGAGGTGTGTGTACACCTGTGCATGCTTTGTACACATGTGTGTCTGTGTACATGTGTTCATGCGTGCACTGAGTTTCATGCAGGGCTGGGAACACAAGGCCCTGCCCTTGAGGGCCATACAGTCTATGGGACAAGATGACAGTCAACCAGGCATTTTTAGCTGAACGCTTGGCTGTGAAAGTCAGTGAGCTTGTCCAATGCCAACATTATTTACAGCTTAAAAAAATGAGGGCCCCAACAGGGTGGTTCATTATAAACTTTCCAGAAGGTAAATTATGTGCCAGTGCCAGGGACACAGAGCAAACCAGTCTAATAAGTCTCTGCCTTCAAGAGGTTTTATTCTAGAAAGGAGACAAGATGTAGTTTTTAAAAGCTGTTTCATTAAAAAAACATAGAAACAAGGTCATTATAGTGCAATTAAAAAAAAAGTTAAATAGGGTTTTGGAGGGAGAGTGATGAGCTGGGGCTGCCTTAAACGGGGGAGCGAGGGGTTCAGGAAGACGTCTCAGAGGTGATGGCTTTGGAGTTGAAACCCAAAAAAAGCGAGGGGGTAGTTGGGGAGCCCTTGGAGGCAGGAGCAAGCCAGGCAGAAAGAAAGCAAGTGCAAAGGCCCTGCGGCCAAACAGAAGGTGGTGAGCTCAGCAATGACATCAGCAGAGCTGGAGGAGCATAAGGAGGTGGAGGCAGGGAAGGCTGGACCAGGGAGGTGGGCCAGGCTGAAGAAGGATGGAGTCCCCAGACCACGTACCTCAAAGTCCTGATACTGCTCCTCGGCCAGGGACTTCTTCGCCACTACCAGCACCCGCAGACCTTCCCGGGCCATGTTCCCACACTGCAGAGCAACCACAGTCAGCAGAGCCCTCCGCTGAGGACTAAGCCCTCTGAGAGCATGTGGGAGCCAGCTGGCCAGAGCACCTCATTCCTCGAGTAAACCTCAAAGGGGAGGCAGCCCCAGGGCAGCCTGAGGGCCACCACCACCCACATGTGGGCTTCCCTGGCTGGTTCACATGCACCCCACAACTTATGTCAACATGGTGAGAGTACAGGCCTGGATTTCTGCACACTAAGAAAACCAAGCCTCTGAGTACACCAGCCACTGATAGTGGGCAAGCTGCTGTTTCCATGTGCTCCCAGTTAACAGCAGAGACAGTCCCGCTACCTGCCATGTGCCCAGGTTTCCTGCCAGCCCCTGTGGCATCTGGGTTCACAGCATCTAACTGGAAATATATCACTGGGTGGACAATGTGAATCCCACCCAAGTTAAGAGACAAAACAAAATGGCCTGAAAAACTTGAGAATTCCTTCCTCCCCACTGCAGCTGACTCCCTGGGCCACCAGGGATAGGATGGGCAGGCTCTCACGTGGCCCCTGGGAGCCCCCCTTTCCTGGTGCCCACACCTGGTGTCACCCCCTCAAGCATGCAGGGGATCTAGTGACTTGTTCCCAAGGAGCAGAATGTCAGGAGTGAGGGAAGGTCACTGATGAGTCAGGAACTCTTTCTGCTCCCCCAGCTGCTCCCTCACAAGCCAGCACCACCCTGTAAGCTGCTGATGAGACACCCACAGGGTGAGCACACCGGGCAGCCTCCAGCCGGGAGCTGACGAGAAGCTGAATCCACCCACAACTCCTGAGTGAGTGTGGAGGTGGGTCCTGCCCCAGCTGAGCCTTCAGACCAGACCACAGCCCTTGCCAATTCCCCGGCCAAGGCTGGGCCCAGCTAAGCTGAGAAATAAATTGTGTTGTTCTACATCACTAAGTTTTGGGGTGAGCGGTTACCAATAAGGAATTTACCGAGAGAGAGAGGCAGCCCCCAGAACATACATGCAAGGCCCAGACTTCACCCCCAATCACGCTTACCTCCTCCTCCAGCCAGTCATTGTATTGCACGATGCCAGCCATGACCACATCTGCGCCCTTCATGTAAAAGGTGATTTCTCCAGTGGTTTCATCCTGGGGGAGTGAGAGGGGCAGGAACACCAGCTTTAAGGCCCGGTGCCCACTTTCCATGGGGCAGAGGGTGTCAAAAGTGAACTCAGCAGATGCCAATGTTTGTTCACTTGGCCAAAGATAAAAAGCAGGGGGGAGGGATGTGCACTTTGGGGCAAGGGCCACAGAAAATAAGAGAAAGCTCAAAGCATTTGGAAAACTATGAAACGATGAACGCAAGATCAAAAGGATTTAGGAGCTCTGCCCCTAACGCGACTGCCGCTCCGCGAGGAATGGACCCGCGTACAAGCTCATTTTGGATAAACACGGGGGCCTAACGGAAACAGCAAATCTTAGCCACCTGACAGGCATGCAACAGGGGTTCTTCACCTTGGCACCAGAACTGCCCGCCATGGGGGTGGCGCATGTACAGCAAGACCTTTGTGGCTCCTCCCCGCCAGATGCCAGCGGCCCCCCACCCGGGAACCACCAAAATGTCTCAACGCTAACACGGGCCCCTGGGGAGCACACTGCCTCGGTTGAGAGCCACTGATCGGGATGACCCCAGACCTTGTGTCCACCCAAGGACTCAGCTAGAGACCTGACCCCCAGCTCAGCAGGTCACCTGGTGTGGGTGAAGGACTGGGGCACCTGCTCCCGCCTGTGTGTGTTTGGACAAGTGGCTTCTTTTCTCTAACACTGTTTCCTCGCCTGTGAAACGGGGATGCTGATGGCTCTCCTGCGTAGGCTGCGGGCCTTCAAGGAGACCAACCACAGCAGGCAGGCAGCTCAAGGCACAAAGGAAGTGCTGGGGGTCATCCACCATGCTCTCGGGAGCCCCGTCACGCTGGTGAGAGCAAGGCCTGCTCCAGGGGCTCTGCCCCCCAGGGGCGTGTGGCAAAGTGTTGGTGCCACAACTGGGGGGCTCCTAGCACCTAGTGGATAGAGGCCAGGGGTGCAGGCAGATACCCCGCAATGCACAGAATGACCCCACAGCCAAGAGGAATCCAGCAGCCAAGTGTCCGAGGCTGAGGGACCGGCTTTGAGGATGGAGAGTCAGTGGCTGCTTCTCCCCCATAACTCCTTCCCCCATGAGCCCTGTCACGGGGAGGCAGGAGCCATCGCTACCTCGTGGCTACCGTCACTACCCCAGGAGCCCAGAGTAAACCCCACTCTTCATAACCAAAGCCCAATCAGTAATCGCTCCCTCTTTTAAAACAACACTCGCACGCCCTGCCTTTGCTGCCAGCCTCGTAGAACGGTGTGCCCACTCACAGACGCCCGCCGGCCACCTCGGTCAGCTGCGTCTGCAGAGCACCAGGCGGCACGTCGACTCCTCACCCCCCAGCTGCCCACTGAGGTCTACACTTGGGCCAAACACAGCGGTGGGGGCTGCTGGAGCACCCGAGCTTTCTTCTTTCCTCTCCCCTGCGCCAAAGCACCGCTTAGGAAACAACACCCCCTCCCAGCTTCCTCTCCTGCTCCAGGGGCTCATGGGGGCTTGGACATCGTGTCCAATATAAATACAGCATCAACTGTCTCCTCCCATTAGTCATTTCCTCCCCCAAGTTCATCACAAGGTTACTTCGTTCCCATGTGATGGTGAGATTGCACCGTGGAGCGCACAGAGGGCCGGCCCGTGGCATCGTTTGCGGCCTCATCTTTTTCCACTGTGGTCTCGTTCTGGCACCTGTTCAAAGGCCTCTTTTATTCAAACAACGACAAGCGGGTGATCTACACCAGCTACCCCGCTTCAGCTCCGCACGTGGGAAGGGTAGGTGGGGCCGTGCAACGTGGGGCACAAAACCCAGCCAGACGTCCCAGGGCCTCCTCACAGACCAGCCCACAGCCACACCAGAGTGGCCTCACCAGCCTGCTGCTCCTTAGACAGGTGCACGCCAAGACCAGACCTTGCTCTGTGAGTGGGAGTCGCCGCCCAGCACCGCGCGAGGGTACACGTCACACGTGTTTACAAGGGCTGCAGAAACAGGCAAGAGCAAGCCGCCACGTCACCGGTCCGCAAGCCCAGTGGAGGGATGGCCGTACGCCTGGAAACTGGATGGCTATTCTCAAATAACAGTGAGCATGTAGGAACACACGAGGAGAGAAGCTTTCAGACCCGACACAACAGACTTTGGGGCTAAGGGTTCTCTGCTAGGCCAAGGCCCTGGTCTCCACCCGCAGGGGCCAGCAGCACACACCCCAGAATGTCCCCAGGCATCTTCATTGTCCCCTGGGAGAGCTGGGGGGACCTCAGAGCCAGGGGGCACAGGAGCCCAGGGCCCTGGAGGTCCACCTCCACCTGTCCACACCAAAACTCAAGAGGCAGACCAACCAGGAAACAAGTTACTGAAACAGCGGGCCTCCACCCGACAGCCTGGCCGAGACGGATGCCCACGGATTTATTTTGAGAGGCAAGAAATGAAAAACCACCTAAGTACCCCCAGAAGAATATTTAATTAATGGGTTTTGTCAACAAACCACCACGCATACATTCAGATCATAAAAATCACACTTTGACAGCAGGAGGACACCCCGTCTCCAGCCCAGTGGCGGGCAGGGGAGCTAAAGAAGCTGGGAACGGAGCTCAATGCCAGTAAAAATGTATGTGGACATTTACACTCACACAGGCTTAGCAAAGAACTGAAGGGCCATCCTCAGAAAAGGGAAGGGGGCTGACTGTGAGAGGTGAAAACAGAGGGGACGCTCGGGCCTGTCCTGACATCGTCATCTGGTCTGACCATCTTCTGTGAACAGTGACTTGTCGCTACAACCCGGGAAGGGGTGTCCGGTTTGAAACACTGAGCGACCTGCCCACTCTCCAGCCCCCAGGCCTCCTGGCACAGGCCCCGTCCTCACTGTGGGCTCGGGGCGAGGGTGGGAAGGACAGTCCTTCACCGCTAATGGGAGCCGAGGCCTCGGGTCACTGACGGGACGGGAGACCACGGAATGTGTGGTGATGATTCAACCTGCAGTGACTTCAGCAGAGCCATGGCCCTAGAGTTGAAAAAATATCAAGGCTGGCACAAAATCACAGTCATTCCCTAGGAGATAAGGACTCTCATTCTCCAGGAAACAACCACCCACAGGATTCTCGCTGTGGCTTCCAGGCCACGGATGTTCCTGACATCAGATGTGTACTCACGATACGGTCTCCAAGCCAGGGCCAGGCCCGGCGCAGCCCGCGGGGAAGGGCAGCAGCCGTGTGGGGGAGAGAGCTCCTGCCCTGAGGCTGCCGGGGCCGCCGTCCTGTCGTGTCTGCAAGCACCTCCTGGCATCAGCACAGAACAATCCCGACGTGTGACACTGCCAGAGTAAGCTCACGCCCGGCCCATCAGAACCAGCTCTGGGAGCTCTTTCTGGCTCTGCCCAGGACGGGGGAGAAGGCAGCTTCTTGTGGATGGTGCCAGTGGCGCCCCCCACCGGCTCCTGCTACTCATGTCCTGTGGGACCCTCGCCACTGAATAGGGGCTGGACCAGGACTCGCTTCTAGTAAGTCAGACAAAAGTGAGGGAGGTCGTTCTGCACTGGGCTGCCAAAGATGCCCGTCTTGCTCCCTCCGAGGAAGCCAGTGACGTGGGAGCTGACCCCACGTCATCAGGGGCCTGCGTGGCCATGACCGAGGGGCTCCGGCCAGCAGCCAGCTGAGAATTGAGGCCCTTCCAACAACCACAAGGCGTGGGTCCTGCCAACAACACTGACCTGTCTGGAAATGGACCCTCCACAGCTGAACCTTGGATGACCACAGCCTGGGGGCGCCCAGGGCCTCACTCGGCCACACCTAGCCTCCTGCCCACGCAGCTATTAGTGTTGTGAGCCACTAAGTGTGGGGAAGTCTGCTACGTGGCAACACATTGTTAGCACCCCAACATTGCTAGGGTGCTATATATGGCATTCAAGACAGCCATCTCAGAACACCCCAGCACCCAGGTCCTAGAGTAAAGAATGTGAATTTGGGAGCCAGACAGCCTGGAAGGGAATCCTAGCTCCCCATTTTCTACCTGTGTGAACTAGGGGAGATTTCTTAGCCTCTATCCCTCAATTTTCTTCTCTGTCAAGTGCTAATTATCATGGTACCTACCTCAGTGGCTTATGGTGAGAATTAAATGAGTCAATTTATGCAAGTTATTTAGAACACACAGGAACTAGTTAAATGTTACTCACCGTCATGGGTACTGTCCTCACTGCTGCTGCTAGTAATACCATTAACTACTCCTCTAAGTACTAACACTACTATTACCACCATTACCAATTTACTAGACCAGAATCTACTACTCTTTGATCTCTAAGGCATGACACCCTTGGGGAGATCAGGTTGGAGGGGATGCTCATTTGCTTTTAAAAAAACAAAGACAAAACGCAAAACCATTTCCAAAGATTCTCATAAACTGAAGCAGCATTTCCTCCAGCCAAACCAAACACTGGAAAGAACCTTTAAAAGACAGGGGACCCATCCCACTGCCCAACAGGGCTGGGTTGGGGCTAGTAATCTGCATTTTCCAAGCACCCTGAAAATTCTGGTGATCAGCTAGAGTTGAACAAAGAGGGGTGTCAGCACAGGGGCAGGTCAGATCTCTGGGAGTGAAAGAGCCAACAGGAAAGGCAGATACTAATCCAGACTCCAGACTGGCAAAATTTAGTAAGTCTGACACTCTTAAATATTGGTGAGGATGTGGGAGAACCGTGGGACCAAGATAAAACTGGCACTCTCCGGTCAAGTTAAAGAGGAGTCCAGCCCACAACCAGACAGACAGACACATGTGCACAGACGAGGCTGATGTCAATCACAGGGAGCTGCCCGAGAGCCGAGGGAGAGGCCCGGCCCCGCCGCCACAGCCTGGCCGCCGAGAGGGAGCTCAAACCCAAGTCACACTAAGACCCCACCTCACAACCACTGGGAAGACCACAATTTCTAGAAAACGGAAAAGAACTGGTGAGGAATGGGAAAAGTGGGAACCTTTATACATTGCTGGTGGGAAGGGAAAATTGTGCATCCTTGCAGAAAGCAATTTGGAAGTTCCTCGTCAAGTTGAAGGACAGAATTACCCAGCAAATAGGTAAGTGGCCCAGCAAGTCCACTCCTAGGTTTATATGTAAAAGAACTGAAAGCGGGTACTCAAATCTCCACATACAATAGTTCACAGCAGCACTATTCACAGTAACTGAGAGACGGAAACAACCCAAATGTCCATTTATGGATGAGGGCTATGGAACAGTATTCGGCCATAAAAAGGAACGCAGCCTGAGACAAGCTACAATGTGAATGAACCTTGAAAACATAATGCAAAGAGCCAGATAAAAAAGAGCAACGGATGGGCCTCCCCAGTGGTGCAGCGGTTGAGCGCTGCCTCTGCAGCTCCGGTTCGATCCCCGGCCACCAGGTGAGGGTCCCACATAGTGCGCAGGCCTCTCCTGCTGCCCGCTGCTCCCCTCAGCAGTGTACTCTGTCAGTCTGCCTGTTCTGTTCCCCGCTCTGGCTCTGGTGAATTCTCTCACCCTCCCGCGCTTCTGACTGTACCCAGTGCTTGTATAAATAAATAAATAAATCTTTAAAAATAAATAAATAAATTTCAAAAAAATAAAAAAGAGCAAAATGGTGCATGATGCCATCTGTGCAAATTTCCCAGGAAGGGTCAATCCACAGAGCGACCCAGGGGAAGGAAGGGGTTAGTGACTATAGAGTGTACAAGGTTTCCTTTGAGGGACTAGAAGGTTTTGAGACTTGACAGCATAGCACCGTGACTGTACTAACATGTCACTGGAAGAAAGACTTAGATGTGGTTCATTTACATCCTGTGACTTACCCCACCATAAAAGTACAGTCAATTTAGCAAGAAAATGCAGTGAGAGATGTATTATTGCCAGGAAATGCCCCATCTTCGTTCACTAGACCCTCACTCTAGACCCTCCACTCAGCTAGGAGCTGACCAGCTAAGCAAGTTCTGTGCAGCTGATGAGCCAATCTTCTTTCTGCTTGGAACTATACGCCCTTGCTTGGAGGACAGACGCCATAATAAAGAGGGTGGGAAAGGGTAAGAAGGAATGTCAAGCCCGGGACACAGCATCCTCGGGGAGGGCACGGCTGGCCGAGTTGAATCACACACGGGAAACAGCTCACCCTCACGATGATGCCCATGCGCTTGCTTTCGTAGGTGAAAGGGAAGATCTGTAAGATGGTGAAGTTCAGGATCTGGTCGCCAGGGGTCCTCAGCTGCATGGAAGACTGGTCTCGGCCCACCAGGGTCAGGCCCACGCTTTCGGTCCACTGTACCAGGGCCACCTAAATGCAACACAGGGTGGGAGGTCAGATACATAGTCATGAACCCAGTTCACAGGTCGAGCAAAAATCACAGAGGTGAGGGGGGAGCACAGACAGGTGAAGCTCTAGCACCACGTGACCCGGGCCAGACCTAGGACATCCCCTCTCGGGGCTGCAGGGACTCCTGCCTCACAGCTGACCCTACAAGAAGCAGGCTGCCTTCTCCTCCCAGCCCAAGCCTGAGCCATGGCAGAGAGGACCGCCAAGATCCAGAGCAACCCCACACCACGGATCACCCCAGAAGTATCCACCCCAAACTGCAGATGTTGGGAAGGGGGAGCCAGAGGCTGGGCGGTGTCACCTGCAGGAACACAAATGTCTGCAACAGCACCCCGTGGGCAGCCTCACCCTCCCAGGGACACAGGGCCATGTCTGGGGACATTTTCAGTTGTCACAGTGGAGAGCCGAGTGCAGGTGGCATTGAGTGGGTAGAGTCAAGGGGTGCTACTGAACATCCCACAGTGCACAGAACGACCCCCCAACATGAATCACCCTGCCCCAAAGACCAGTCCTGCAGAGGTTGAGAATTCTGGCCAAAGCTTACAGGTCTGGGGTGCTGATTCCCACAGTTATGAGCCCTGAGGGGCTCTTTCATCCCACCTAGACACCCACCGACATCTAACCCGGGTTTTTCAGGGATGAAAATGGGGCAACCCTGGATAGGGGTGGAAGGAGGGGGGCACACAGCTGTGTTCGAGACAGGAATGGAGACAAGGAGGCGAAGAACAAGCAGAAAGATATCAGCAGGGCAGTCAGCTGTGCAGGGAGGTCACCACCGAAGGACCTCACTCGCCATACGGCCCAGTGCAGGTGACCACTGACGGTGTCCTCTTGGGAGAGAAATTCTCAGGGCTGGATCTAAGCAGTCGCTGGAAATTGAGTCACTGACACTCACCGGGACAGGAGAAGACAGCACAGCACCCCCTCCACACTCAGGGAGGGGCCCTGAAACCCACACACACTTGAAGAGCGAAATTTCAGAGCTCCCGGCACAGAAGGCCCGTGAGGCAGCAAATTGAGAAGATCCTGTTTTCTGTTACAGACGCCCCTGAACACAGGCAGTGCCCTGGAGGGGAAGCGGAACACAGCGTCCAAGAGTGTCCAGGACCGCCTGGCTCATGGCAGCAACACCTGACATAAAACCTCGCAGGTAGGATTCCAGGCCCAGCCATGTCCGTGTGGGAGCCAGTGGGGATGCAGAGGCAGCATGGCTTTCTGAAAGGATCCCTGGACCCCAAATTAGCCTGCTTTCTGTCACCAGGGCTCTTTCCATCACTAGATCAGCATCCTGCAGCATGGACATCTTTTGCAAGAGCTAAGAAAGCTGGCCAGTAAAATATTAATAGTGGTAACACCCAGTTACGCTAGTGAATCGATTGTGGTTTACTTTTTTCTTTTCTATCTCTATTTTCATGAATTCTACCATAAACATGAAGCAAGTGGGCAATCAAAAATAATAAAGATGGGTCTCCCTGGTGGCGAAAGGGGTTAACACGCAACCTATGAAGCTATCTGCAGCCTCTGCAGCACAAGAGTTCATTCCCCAGCCAGGGAGCAACCCACGTGGCGCAGCAGACCTCTCCTGACTCGCCCGCTGCTCCCCTCAGCAGTGTATTTCAGTCAATCTGCCTGTTCTGTTCCCCACGCTGTCTCTCTCACCCCCCACCACCTCTGGCCTGTGCCCCAGATCTGGTATTCATAAATAAATAGATCTTTAAATAATAATAATAAAAAAGATGTGGGGGAATATAGACGCCAGTAAGGTAACATGAACCTCTGCAAAGACAACGAAGGCCAAAGAAAATGCCTCTTTTATTTTTACTGTTACTCAGAATCTTAAAAAAAAAAAAAAAAGGCCATATCTGAGTCCTAGTACAGTTAATGGATAGAAGCGATCAAGGGCTACTCTGAGAAAAAAGGAACCGAGCAACACAAAGCAGTCCGAGAGAGGTTTACGCTCCTGGAAAGGCTCTGTGCAGCCCTAAGACAAATGCATCACAGCCTGGTGGGAGTAGAGCGTGGGAAGGCGCGTGACCCCTGTGCACGCAGCAGAAGGAGCTCAGGGGCAACATGCCCATCGCATGCCTGCATCGGACACATGTGCAAATCCGCCAAACTGCCAGGGCTGCTGGTTCCCAGTCCCTAAGTGCCCAGAACGTGGTCCTCTCTCACCACTGCCAGCCAGGGACAAGCTCCTCCCGTTCCCACCGGGAGAGCAAGACCAGACTAACCCTGGCGAAGAAATGGCAAAAAGCCAGAAAAGGCTGCAGCTCCTCGGGCTCAAGTCTGCACAGACCAGCAGGACCGTCCGTGCCTACCCCCTCTCTGCACACAGCTCCCACCTCACAATTCGGCCCGGGGTCACCCCATTTTCATCCCTGAAAAGCCAAGAGCACATGTCCATGGTTGTGGGTGAGGTGGGCTTCTGTGCTAGAGCTGTTCCAGAACATGGCACAGCCCCGAGAGCGCCTCCCCAGATGCAGTCCCTCGCCTGAAAATAAAAAGGAGGAGGCGGCGACTGGCCCAGGGAAGAGAGGCCCCTTCTGAAACTTCATTTCTGAACTTGGGCAAAGAGCCTCACTTTGCTAGCTGCCCCCCCTCCAGCCCTTAGCCACTGGTCTATGGACATTGTCAGGTGAGTCTGGAAGGATCTTTGAAATACTTCATATGTGCAGAGAAGTCCCCCCTCCTTAAAATGAACCGAAAAAAAAATGTGGAGTCCACTGGTGAAAGAGTAAAATGGTTTAAAAGAAAAACAACACCCAGGAGACCCTCTGGCCACTGATGTCACTAGCCTTAAAGCCTTCCAACTGCTCCTCCACGCAACCATGCCCCCCCACAGCCTCCCCGAGGTGGCTGCCATCTTGCCTAACATGGACTCCGCGGTGCTGAGTTCACTCAAAACACCTGCCGAATTAATGACCCAGGTACATGGTCGCTGCAAATGCTCATAAATGTCTAAAAATCAGACATTACCCAAATTCCAGTAACACAAGAACAGTTCAACACCTCCAGGTACGCACACATACTGCAGTTCTGTCACTTTTTAAAATAATGTTCAAGAAAATTGGGAAAGAAGCATCACAAAATATTGAATGAAGAGACAAAAGTCCTACCTATAGATTAAAATTTCCATGTTTTGTGAGAACGGGATTTGAGCACTACCTAGCAAGGCAGACCACAGTGAGAACCCACACGTCACACGCCGGGATGGCTCGTGATGCCCCTACCCATGACAGGTTGGCAAAGACCCTGCCCTCCTGCAGTACCGCTGGCAACGGACACCGGTGCAGCCCCTTGAGAGGACGGTCTGGCAACTCCCCCACTCAATTTAGGACCACCCAGCAGCCCCACCAGGACGAAAGTCTGTGTCCTCTGCGCAAAACTATGTCCAGAGCAGCATTAGCCACAATAGCAAAACCCACAAAACCAGAAATAACCCCAAGGCGCATGGGCTGATCGATACCAATGTCCCAGCATTCATGCATCAGAGGAACGAGACACTGATCCATAATCGATCTCCAAAGTGTCTGCCAAGTGAAAGCGGCCAGGCAGAGAAGACCACGGACCGTGCGTTTCCATTCCTCAGAAGTGTCCAGAACAGGCCAATCTACTATCTAGAGAGCCAGTGGACTGACAGGGCTGAGGTGTGGGGGGCATCTCAGGGAACATGGACATGGAATCCTTCCTTTTAGGGTGATTAAAACGTCCCACGAGTGATCATGTAATGGTTGCATAATCTCCGAGTATATTAAATAAATCCACTAGTCGTCTATCGGAAATGGGCAGACCGTATAGTATGTGGATTCTGTCTTAACTGCTGCTAAGGAGGGGGAGGGGAGAGATGTGGCTTAAAAGGAAAGTGCCCCGGGGGCATCAGCCTTCAGAATTACTAACAAGTTCTCTTACCCATCCCTGATTCAGAAGTGTCTCAAGTTCAACACCGCTCCTTGCCGGGGAACACCAGGCCCCAGCACTGACCTTGACCACTGCGCTGTGCACAGTCCCGCCGACGCAGGGGTACCCCGTGTGCCCCTGCATCTGCTGCGGGTGCCGGGGGTGGGGCTCACCTCGTCGGGGCTGGACGCCTGGTACACGCGGCAGGAGTCCTCGTACTGCTTCTCGGCCTCCGCCTGGTCGGTCACACCATTGGACTCGTACACAGGGGTGACGTTGTGGCAGAGC
Organism: Talpa europaea; assembly: GCF_964194135.1. Lineage (NCBI taxonomy): Eukaryota > Metazoa > Chordata > Mammalia > Eulipotyphla > Talpidae > Talpa > Talpa europaea. The sequence goes on along the minus strand of NC_140078.1, from coordinate 6,075,929 downwards.
GCGATGGCCTTCACCGCCTCGTGCACGCGGCTGCTCATGGTCCGCCGGACTTTGGTGGTGAGCGTGGGGCCCTTCTGGGCAGGGGGTTCCTGCGGCTGCGGGAAGGAGAAGTCAAGAGGAAATGATCAGTGCCTGGAAGCGTGTGGACCACGGGAGGAACAGCACACTGGGTGGGGCTTCTCTCTCTATAAACAGGGAAGGCAGGTGTGGCTACAGGCATGTGGCCACCAGCAGAAGGGCAGCCAGAGAGGCGAGCTTCATGCCTGGCTAAAAACACAACTGACTACAGAGACACAAACGTGACAAGGTGGGGGACTTGGGGGACTCTGTGAACAGGTGACTGTCTTCCTCTGGGTGGTGTCAGAGGCCCACACTGAATGTCACCCTGGGATGTGAAGGGTCAGGGCTTCCCCACCTGGGTGTGACGTTGGGGCAGAGCATTCTCTGTTGAGGGGCTGCTGTCCTGGACACCTGGGGTATTTACCAGCATCCCTGGTCGCCACCCATTAGATGCCAGAGGCACCCCCAGTTGTAACAAGAGACCAAAAATTCTCCAGATGTTACCAAAGTTCTCCCCGGTCTAAAAGCACTGTTCTAAATGTATGTTTCTTGATTTAACATAGAAGGCAGCAGATAGGGATTAAGTCTCAGCACTACCACCTCGCAAGCCTGAGTTCAATCCCTGGCCAGGGAGCTGACCCACAGGGCAGAGCAGACCACTCCTGTCTCTCCCTCTGCCCACCTCAGCAGTGTATTTCAGTAGATCTACCTGTTCTGCTCCCTGCTCTGTCTCTGGTGAATCCTCTCACCGCCACCCCACCTCTGGCCTACACCCCAGTTCTTCTACACAAAACTAAATACTTTAAAACAAAAACAAAACAGAAGGCAGCAGGGATAACTGATGCTCTCGGGGGTAACAGCCACCAGTAACAAACCCTCAGGGCAGGGCGAGGGAGGCATGTGAGGACAATGGAACAAACCCTGACCTCAGGCCTCCTCCCAGCAACCCCCACCTCTCAACACAGGCTGAGCCTCTGCGAGGCCAGTCACAGCATGGGGAAAATGATTTCAAGCAACACAGAAGAGAGAGTACTGAAGGGTAAGAAATCTGGGCTTTATTCTCGGATGGGGGGCTGGCCGTGTGACCTTGAGCAAGTCACGTCTGCTTTCGGGGCCTCAGTTTCCTGTACATGAGAAGAGCAGGCCGGGGGTGAGGGGTGTCCAGCCATGCTCCACACCGACCAGCAGGAACCTGTCAACATGGCCACACACGGGGGGTGGGTCTCCGTTCCCATCCATGGTACTCATCAGGAGCCACTGGCTTTCTTTTGAAGAAAGGTATGTTCAGATGCCTTTCCACAGCCACGGGGCCGGCTGGTCAGCTGCTGCCCACCTCTCCCAGCTCATCTTCCTCCTCACCCACTCTGCTCTAGCCAGGCCCGTGATTTGACCACTGCCAAGCTCCGTCCTGCCCCAGGGCCTTTGCACTTGCAGCATCTTTAGCCTGAATATGAAGACACACTCCATCCCGTAGTTCAACTCTCAGTTCAAATGTTGCCTCCTCAAAGAGGACTGAGCCCCCCAATTCCTGTTACTCTCTCTGAGCCCCCAATTCTTGTTACCCTGCTTGTCCTCACCCCGGGGAGCCACATGTCCACATCACCCTCTGTTGCTGTCCCCGGTCTCTAAAATCAGCCTGTTCACCTGATGCTTCTGACAGACCGTGAGATGCTGCACCCCTAGCACCAAGGACCGTGCCCGCGGGGACTAGGTCCCTGCTGCGCGAATGAACACGTCAACAACCTCTTATGCCTAAGGTGACAGTCAATGCACACATTAACATCCTCTTATTCCTAAGGTGATGGTGGAGAGGCCTTGCTTGACATGAGAATTTTTTTCACTTCCAGGGAGAAGCAAGCATCAAGGTGACCAACACCAGTTCCAGCTTTGAAACCCGTTTGGGACAAAGGCCTTCCTGCAGCGTCACCGCCCCGCAGGGAGCCGCGTCCCGGAAGCCAGAGAGGTTTATGGACTGGCTGGATGCGACATTCCATTAAAAACACATCCTACCGCAGCAGAGGGGCCGCGGGAACACATGGCAGCCCAAAATGGAGAACAGATGGGTCCGGAGAAGCCAGAAAATGACTTTCATTTAATTTTTTTAATACTATTTTTAGCAGTGGCATCAGCCTCCTCGGGTAATTAGACAATTACTAAATTATTCTGGTCACGCAGGCACACACGCTGCTCCAGCTTCCTGCTCTGTTAACCTCTGGTGTCAAGAGGACATGGGTTTCACTTCCAGGCCAAAGGGCACTGCATGGTAACAATAATTAGAGTAATGAATCAGAACTACAGTTTAAATGAATCATTACTGGCCAAGTGCTTTTAATTAAGAAGAATTCAGCTCTAAACTTATAACGAAGACTAAAGATTTACAGAAAGCATCCCCGCTGCAGAGGCTAAATCAAGAACTTTCTTTCCTAAGTTCTGTAATTTATGTTCTAGCGATGGGGGCACGTCTTCGTTTCTCTCCACATTCCTCGGCACCTGGATCACATTATTATTGCACGGTAGGGGCAATAACAAGACCTTTGACAAAGTAATTGCTTCGGCTGGCAAGTTTTAGCAACACTGGGTCCGAAGGAAAGGCCGAGTGAAGGATCCTTCGCCAACTTCGGGATTTACAAGCGCTCTGCCTTCATGTCCACAGCGGCCTGGGAATTCCACCCCCGCTGTCTATGTGGGTAACACAGGGTGGGGGTGGCACGTTCCAGGTGACCCCCGGTGAGACAAGCCCAGGGCGAGGCCAAGGGAGAAGCACAGATCGCCCTGACATCCAGGCCAGGGCACCCTCTGACAACAAATCCCAAAACAAGGGCATCAGATGTCACAGGTGCCTCTGCGTTCACTGTCCTCTCAAATGACTGAGATCCTCCCCACTGATGCTAAAACGCTCTCTTGTAATTTTCAAATCAAAGGCTCCTCCACTCACCAAACGGGGGTCCTCATTATCACGAAGGCCCAGGTAATAACAAGGGGTTCGGCCAGCACAACGTCAGGCCCGGCTGCAAACGTCCTCGCATTCCCCATATGGAAGAGTTTCACATTGGACAGTGTTTATCTGCAGCCTCCTCCCCATAGGCCCTTTAACCTGCACACATTTCTTCTTACTTAAAAAATACCAGGGAAAAATCAAAACAGATGTGCTGTCCACAGAAGCAGGTCATGGCTCTCTGCCCCCGGGTAAAAGCGCTGGTCTCCGACTGCGAGAGCGCGAGCGCCCCGTGAGGTCAGAAGCTGGGAGAGGCACCAGGGACTCTGCACACAAAGGCCCCGGGCTGGGGCTCATACAGGGTGTCCGCACCCTGCAGGACATGTGTGACATCCCCACCAAGAAACACGACGCTGTGGAAATCCATGGCAGGGATGTCTCCCAGGGGGAACCCCAGTACATATTAGAGGGGAATTGATACAAAAATGAAATGCTGAGTCACCATGAGCTCAATTTTCCTCTTAAATGCAATTCAAAGCTCACCACATGCCCCCCCACCTTTCATTCACGGCTATCAAGGGTGGGCTGCACCCCATCCGCAGCCATAGCCTCTACGTATGCCGGATGCCGCTGTCTCCTTTCAGAACATTGTAATCAACCCCAAAAGCAGTCCTGTGTCTACCCGAGTCCCACCGGCTCCACGTGCTATTGATTTCTGCAGCGAGAGACCCCAGGCCTTTCATAAGCAAACCTATTGAGCCCAAACCATGCTTTTCATGGATGACAGGTGCAGAACAAGAGCAGAATCCCTGGGTATCAGGCCCCAGTACATGTCTTCTGTTTCGTGTTTGTTCTTAAACATCACCAGATATGCTAAGAGGCCACGGCAGAACCCCACAGAAGATTAGAACATGCACCAGTAATATCCTTCTATAAAAAAAGATTGGTTTTGAAAAAAAAAATAGGAGCTGTGAAGCTGTAAATCATCTCTGATAAATTTCTCACAAGCGTGCCAGGCTGAACACGGACGAGAACTGAAGCCCATGAGTAACATCATAATTAGCCCATTAATTCCTGTTACTCTGCCCCATAACCAGGGGACAGGAAAAAATAAACATGCTCATAAACATGGAGTGAAACCATCCACAGTAAGTTCACTTTCTGGTACCAGTTACTGGACAATTTCCTCTCAGGTTATTGCCAATATCCATTAGTACTTCAGTACAGCAGATTAGCCCCAGGGCTGAGGAAGGAAGAGGAAAAAAAAACTTCAGCTGCCATTTTATTCAAAATACAAGGGACTGGTGGATGCCACAGGTTTGGGGGTGAAACCGGGAGTGAGGGGGAGTAGCCACTAATGGGTATGGATGGGGTCTCTTTTGGGGACGATGAAGATAAAATTGATAGTGGTGATGGGCCTCCTCACTGGCGCAGCGGTTGAGCGCTGCAGAGCTGTCCACAGCCTCTGCAGCACGGATTCGATTCCCAGCAGGTTCAGTATCCCAGGGAGATACCCACATGGTGCGCAGACCTCTTCTGTCTCACTGGCTGCTCCTCTCGGCAATGCTTTCGGGCCATCTGCCTGTTCTGCTCCCCGCTCTGTCTCTGGTGAATCCTCTTACCCTCCCACACTCTGGCCTGTAACCCAGCTCTTGCATAAATAACTAACTAAATCTTTAAAAAAAAAAAATTGATAGGGCCTCCCCTGGTGGCACAGGTGGTTGAGCTCAGCGCTGTGAAGCTGTCCGCAGCCTCTGCAGCACCAGTTCAATCCCGGCTGGCCGGCAAGGGTCCCACATGGTGCAGCAGACCTCTCCTGTCTCACCCGCTGCTCCCCTCAGCAGTGTATTTCATGATTCTGCCTGTTCTGTTCCCCACTCTGTCTCTGGTGAGTTCTCTCACCCTCCCGCACATCTGGCCTGTACCCTGGTTCTTGTATAAATAAATAAATCTTTTAAAAAAATTGGTAGTAATGATGGTTACACAACTCTGAATACACTAAAAACCACTGAATTATTCACTTTAAAAGTCGAATCATATAGCACTGAATCAATCTTAACATAGGTGTTGATAAATGTAATGATGTACACTGTGCACCTGTAACACTTGTAATCACAGGGAACGACATAGAACAATGGGGCACTGAAGCAGAGAGTTTTACCTGGGTGTAAATGCTAAACATGTGGCTCTGGACTTCATCCATGGAGTCGAGGCCATAGGCCACGGTGCCCAGATGCAGCCGCTTGAAAACCATCTCATTCTGCGTAAGCGTCCCTGAAACACACGGCAGGTCAGCTGGGTCCACATCCTTAAACTGTGTTACTATTAACTGTGATGGCAGCTGGTTTTTTTTTTTTTTTTTTTTTTGAGAGTTTACTGCATGCCGGCCAGCATGGACGTCTGTGGTGCTTTGTCTGCCTGGAATCCAGTCCCCTCCCTTTCGAAGAGGACATCCTGGTTTCCCCGCGTACATTGGAGCCCTCATTCCCTGGCATGAGAGATGTCAATCAGGGCGCCTGGCTTGTTCCATTGGCCCAGAGGGTGACACATGACATACACTAGGGCCAATCATATTCCATCTGAGCAGATCTTGGAGGGAAGGTGAGCGGAGTCACAGAACCCTGTCCCCACTCCTCACCCCCAGGGCTCCTGAATTGACAGAGCCGAACTCTGTCTTCATCCCTCTCCTTCCTGAAACCTAGTCTGTCTCCACTTGGTGACCTACCCAGGGTTCTTTGCAAGACTCCTTTTCCCGCATGGTCACTCAGAGGCAGAGATGAAGTTAAAACCCAGGTCCCCCCACTTCCCAATCCTTGCTCTTGACTATGATTAAATTATAGAGCAGCATTTTGGGGTGTGGACTCAGACTGAGTTCAAAGCCTGAAGCTCTCTGCACTTCTCTTCCTCCTCTGTAAAATGAGGATAAAAATACTCCCAAGGTGGGTGTCCCTGGTGGTGCAGGGGTTCAAGTCAGAGCTATCAAGCTCTCTCCAGTCACTGCAGCATGAGTTCCATCCCCGGCCAAGGAGCTGACCCACAAGGCACAGCAGACCTCTCCTGTCTCCCCGCTGCTCCCCTCAGCAATGTATTTCAGTCAGTCTGCCTGTTCTGCTCCCCACTGTCTCAGGTGAATCCTCTCACCCCTTGCACCTCTGGCCTGCACCCCAGTTCTTGTATGCATAAACAAATATGTCTTTAAAAAATACTCCCAAGGTACCTAATAAATTAGGGTAAAGGTAAACTGAGGAACACACATAAACACCCAGAACAGCACCTTACGTGTAAAGAGCATTACATAAGGCTTTGCTGCTGTCATCGCCACCAACAATCGATCGTCCCCAACAGGTGAAGAAAATAATATTGAGAAGGAAACAGCTCACCTGTCTTGTCCGTGAGCAGGTAGGAAATCCTCCCCAGCTGCTCAGGAATGGTGCTGGAACGAACCACTGTCCCCGGGATTTTTGAGTCCCTGCGGATCACCCAGCTGTACACGATCTTGCCCATGTCCAAGTTCACACGCAAGCTAGTCGGGGAGCCAGAGCAAGCAGGTTAATGGGACACACGCAAGACTCCTGTGAGCACAAGGACCCCACGCCTTCTGCTGGAGCAGGCACAGCCTGAAGCCAGACTGCAGGAGCCGGCGCCTGGCGTGGCCGGCTGTGTTCTCGGAGCACTTCTGCTCTGGGCTGCAAGTCACTTAAAATACTGAAAGATCAGTTGTTGTAGCCTTACTTTTCTATTAATGATTCTCTAGGCCAACAGATTTTTCATATTTGTTCATATTTCCACTGCAGCAAAGCAGACATGAGACAATTTACTGCAGAGAGTAGTTCAAGAAAGGATGGGACAGAAGGAATGTGCCCCACCTGGGACGTCCCAGAGCGTGGCTCCCCCAGCTGACCCCGACCACCCTTGGTCATCATGCTACAAAGCGACCAGCTCCTTCTTGAAGACACAAAACCACGGTCTTTCAATGAGTAAAAGGAAGAACGTTCACGACCCAGCGAGGCCCACCTGATGGGGATGATGTTGGAAAATAGGAGGAGGAAGCGGATGATCTGCAGGTACCAGCGGCCGGCAAAGTGCTGCAGGGCCACCATCACCAGGGACACCACCACCAGGGCGCCAAAGAGGATCTTCGTGAGGCAGTTCACCTCCAGGTCAAACAGGCCGATCTGGGGACAGTGCACAGAGGGGCTGGCCATGAGGGGGCGTGGCCACGCCCACCAGGAGAACAGCTGCTCCCCACGCACACCCCACCTGGCACAGGCAGTGGACTCATCGGTCCCGGGTCCTGGCTTGAGAACATGGGCTGAAGTTCCTAACAGCCACCCCAGGGGCCTCAAGGAATTCTGATCTCACATCGGATTAAATGACCCAAGGTTCAGAGTTGCATGCACAGCGGGTTCTTGGTGCATTTGGGGGTGCCGCCTGGCATAGCCCCCACCATCCCGCCGGGCAGCAGTGACATGACGTGTGCCCAGCACGCTGCATGCGGGCTCAGTACCAGCTGCGAGTAAGGGGCACATGCCATAGCAGGGCCTGAGCTGTAGGTGCTGTGTTAATGACGTCATGGTTCTAATGACTACACATTTCCACATGTCTTCAAAAATGCTTCTAACTAGCACATCAAACCCAACACTGCCCCCGGCCCGGGCTGAGCCTCCAACATCAAACAGAGGACGTTACAGTTTTCACGGTGGCTGTCACGGTGGCAAGGACGACTGTCAAGTGACCTTACTAACGAGGGTGAGCACCCTGCAAACCCCTGATTTGACAGGCCACAGATCCCACTCTGTGCTGGGGGTGGGAGCACAAGGCTGGGCTGCCCCTTCCTCACAGTAGGGCCTGAGCAGAGCTGGCACTGTGAGGCCATCTCTAGTCCAGGAGACGAGGCTTAGAAGCCCAGCACTCACAGCTGGTGCAAGGGCACAGGGCATGGACAACAGCCAGTGCCAGGAGCCTTAGCTTCGAGGCTCTGAAAACTGCAGGTGCGGCTGTGTGTGTGCACGGGCATGGGGGACCATATATATATGTGTGTACATGCTCATAGGAACACACGAGCACGTGCATACGCATGTACATGTGGAAAGATGGCATGTGAGGGGCTACCGCCAGGTGCTCAAGCTTTAACCCACCCACACTGTCATCAGCCCACATCAGGCCAGGGTCCTGTCCAGGCCAGGCAGCCAAGGCGGCTCACACACCTTGCTTCGAGGATTTGACGTATTCATCACGCTGCGGAGCTCTCTGCCAGTGTAAAGGACAACCCCCACCACGGTACCTAGGAGGAGAAGACAGAGGAATAGTAACACGGACAGGTGGGTCTGCAAACGGGGGCGCCCGACTCCCCTGAGAGCCGGCTTGCTAAACCCCACCCCGAAAGAGTCAGGAAGATGAGCCACTGGCCACGGGAGGCTCTTTAATGGCAATGACAGTGACGTGCGACACAGTCCCGTCGCCACCAGCCACACAAGGCCAGCGGCGCTGGGGGGACAGCGGAGGTACAGGATGTCCCCATTACTGTGAAAGTTCTATGGTCAATGCTGCTCTGTGGGGTCCAGCCTCTAAGAGCAAAAGATGCCAGCGAGGGGCCGGCTGTCCTTTGTGCCGCTGTTCTCAGAGGCTTCCCGAGGGGCCGAGAACATGCCCATCTTCACGAACCCTTGTGGAAACGTGAGTCTGCCCTTCCTACTAGAGCCCATTCTTCCTGCTGAGTCTGATGCCTTTCAGATTCTGCGTCCAACTGGAACATTTGGGGAGATCTTTGCGAAGTACTTCTCTTCTCCCTCCTCACTGTTGCCCCCCCTCACCAAAATGAATGACATGGCTCCTTCTGAAAGCAATTTACAGAAGCAATATAGAGGCTGCTTGATATTAGATAAGATGCCAACCCCAGAGAGTCGTCACAGAAATGCAAAATGGCCCAAAATAGCTGCTCTCTATCAGATTAACAAAAATTCAGAAGAGTGACAACATGTAGTGTCAGCCAAGAGGCGGGGAAAGGCACGCTGTCATACACGCTGTCATACACGCTGTCATACCCACTGCCGCCTGGAGGGGGGCGGACAAGCCTGTTTTTTGCAGGGGTGGGGGATACTGGCATTATTCATCAAACATTTACAAAGGAAACATTTAGCACAGTGGGGAGAACATCAAGGAGAACAAGGAGGAGAGCTGGGATAAATCCAGCAGCGGAAGAGGCAGGCGGGAGCCTGGGGAGGCCCCGGGAACACCCACCGCCTGGACAGCGGTGGAGAAAGAAGCGCGAGGCCCCTGCCCAGACACCACTGGTCAGGGGGTCTGCAAAAATTCAGGGAGGTGCAGACCCCGCCTGGGACAGTGCCCAGTTCCCAGAGTGCCAGGACTGTGTCTCCCCAGGAGCCCCCAGGAGAACGCAGTGAGCCCCCATAATGCACGCAGATCCCCCCCTCACAGGGAGCTGACGGTGTCCCAGCAGATGGAGGCCGGGAGGCTGGCTCCCGAGCAGATGGCGGGCTCCCGCGGCCACGGGCTGGCACCATGGCAGATGGCCGGAAGGCGGAAGCCCAGCTGGACTGAGCTTGAGGCGGCCTCGCAGCCACTCCTCTCACTCCCGCTGGGTCTTGAGCCCTGATGCCCAGGGTTTGAGGCCATCTCAGTAACAGAGCCCCCAAGGCAGGGTTTCTCCTGTTGGCTTCTGCCACCTGGAGGCCTTCAAATGCTCCCACACTTTCTCCCAACACCTCCCTGGGTGGTGCCCCCAGGAGATCTGAACTCCAGGTGAGACCAGGTGAGACCAGGTGAGACGGCACCAGCCGCAGCCCGGAGGCAAGCTGCTGGGTCTGCAAAGGAAGAGCCCGACAGGTTTTGGATGAATTGCTGGCTTTTAAACACAAGAACTTCCACATTAAAAAAAAAAAATGGAGTTTCTGGTTTCCCCTGGATACCCGAGATGGGGTAACACTGCGTCCCCATTCCTCAGTCTTACGAGCAGGTTCTCTCAGCTCCTCACTGCTGCCCATGGAGCCTCTGCAGCCCCTGGCCTCTGGCCCCAGATCCTGAGTGGTCACCTCTGTCTCTGGTGAATCGTCTCACCCCCCACCACCTCGGCCCACACCCCAGCTCTTGTATGCATAAATAAATCTTTAAAAAACAAAACAAAGTCCCCACATTCCACACCACCTTAGTGAGTTAAGCCCCAGGGGCTCCCACCCTTGGCTGTGCCGGGAGTCCAGTACCAGCAGGGCCGGGCTGGCAGCCCCAGGGACACACCCTCCGGCCAGGGCATCCAGGCCAGCCCAGTTCTGGTACAGATTAGGATGTCAATCTGCAGCAGCAATTAAGGGCTATTCCCAGAGTGGACGGAGCCGAGCTGTCCACAGGCCAGGCCGCTGGGCCCCTGGCATCTGTAAGTGTCCAAGGGGCAATCAATGCCGGTGTCATTTCGGGGCGCGGGGAGGGGACAGGAACAAGTGGGGAACACCATTTGACCGAGGGCTAATTTTCCCAACTGACAGATGATTATTCTAATTACACAGAGAATTTTCTTTCCTTTTCAAATTGCTACCATATTCCTCAGAGGGCGCTTACCCGACGCGATGACCGTGCCGGCCCAGAGCGCGTTCTCGATGCTCAGGCTCTCGCTGATGGAGGGGTCGCTGTCCTCCTGGAAGACACCAAACAGACACTCGCTTATCCACCAAGGTTTGGGGGAATGCACAGGCGGTTTCTAGCCTGCCCTTCCTGGGAGAGCAGAGGACCATGGTCACAGACAAAGGCTCCTGGGACAGTCACCCCAGCAAGACACTGGGAAAGCGGCTTTGTGATCTAAGCAGCGCAGGCTCCACTGCTGAAAGCAAGCTTCAGAGGCGGCGCTGAAACGGGAGGCGCCCCGGCTGGCCGGAAAGGGCAGAGAGATCATCTCACTGGGGGTCTATAAATCCATGGTCCTATTATAATTGCTGAAATAATTTCAATCCAAATGTCATTTCTCTTCTGAAAGCTCGGGAAGTGGCTTAAAAACCCTCTGGCCATGGCAGACGGGGCTGACACAGGTAACAACAGCAGAGACAGCCTCTGCTTTCACACTTCATTCACCATTAAGACAAGGCTGGGCTCCGGCACACAGGTAAGGCAAGGTGTCTGGCCCTGCAGGACAGCCCTGCTGCATCCACCTGGCTGAGGAGCCACAGGCAGCCTCCTGCTGGGTTCAGCAACCTCCCCTACTCCCCGCCACCCGACACACACAGCATCCTCCTGACCAGGACCCACACCACCCTCCCAGGCCGGAGTCCAGGTCATGCCGAGCTTGCTCACCCTGGTAAACGTCCCCACGAAGTTGTGAATGTCGATATTTGGCTCTTCAGCATAGACGTACGATCGAATCTGAAGAAGATCCTGTGAGACAAGAGGGGACATTTTGGAGTTAAAACAGAGTCAGTTTATGATTAAAGCAATTTCAGGAGGCAACCACTGTTTTCCAGAAGCAACTGTGTCATCCAAACAAGCTCAAAATCACAAGGCAGGCGGAGAGCGAGGACCAACTTCCACTGGGGGCTGTGCACCAAGGAGACACCCTGAGAGGCTCAGATCCCTGCGGATCGGGGTACCCAGCATTTCCCCAAATGGCGGGGTGCCTCTGCTACTCTGGCTGCAGACAGCCCCCGGTTCTAGGCACCTTCTCTGTGCAAGGCCCCTGCGGGGACAGGAAGGGCAGCAAGCGAATGCAGGTAGTGTCAGGAGAGCAACTGTCAACAAAAGTTCACGACTACACAGCATCACGTGTCCAGAAAAGTAAAGAAGCAGGAGAGTGTTGATGAGGATGTGGAGAAACTGGAGAGCCACTGGCTTAAAAGTAACTCGTGATGATGGTCCTGTCTCACTTCTTGTTTGCGGTCAGGTCAGCACCCCCAGAACAGACCTTCTCTGGCCCTTCTCCCTCGTGAATGGCGAAGAGCAGCATCCCGTGGCCACGAGCACCAGCAGGCGTCAGCCTTCGGGCCATGGGTGGCTGTGGGCACGCTGCAACCTAGTGGCTTCTGTTTAAACTGACTCTGGCTCCCTCCGTCTCACTGCACAAACTGTGATGTGAGTGAGGTGGGGCGGTGGGCAAGGCTGGGTGGGGCTGTGGAGCCCCTGCTGCTTCCAGCTTCCTGGCCACCCCGTTCCCCAGGGCCCTTGTGGTGCAGTTTCACACCCTGGACACACAGCAGGGAGCACAGGCTGTGGAAGACACCACCTCGGAGCCAGTGGGGTATGAAAGCCAGGAGGGGGCAGCCTGAAACACCTCCCAACAAGGAGACCTGAGCATCTCAGAGTGCGCGCTGGCGAGGCCCAGCAGGGCAGATGCCAGTTACCACTATTCCCGCGGAGGGCAAGGCCAGGGCAAATGGCAGAGAGGCGGTGGGCAGGGGGAGAGGATCAGGCACAGATGTCGGGGCCCAGGCAGAGAGACAGATGTCATGGGGCTCGAAGGTGACAGCCAGGCCCAGCTGGCTCTCAGCGAGAAGAGAAAGCTTTGGAGGCTTTGGCAGGGGTGCTGAGCTCCAGCTTCACATTAATTTTTCTGCAAGGCACCCCTGCAACCGAGGCGAAATGGTGCAACTGGGAAACAATGATGTAGCTTTCTCTTTGTGGCCTGAATTTACAGACACAAGTTATGGACACAGCCTGAGCAGAAGAGGCAAACAGCCTTGAGCTGAGCAACAAGGCTGGCAGGAGACTGAGAAACACAGAGGATGGGGCTTCCCAGAGGCAAGGCCACCAAGAGTTCAAAACTGCAGCGATCTGAAGGTCACCTCACGTATAGAGTATCCTGGGACCAGCCCATGAGCTTTGGCCAAGTCCATGTTCCTTTGCCCCTAACCTGCTTTTCAGCTTATAGCATTTAACTCCTTTATTCTCAACCTTGGTCCCCAAAACTCTGTACCCTCATTTCCTTTGTGAATCAGGGCAGCAGATTTGGATTTATGTCCTGCCTCCTTGCCACTCAATTCGCAAACAGCTGATTCCTCACAGACCTGCTGTCCTACCTCATCTGTGCATGTGGGATAGAGACTCCATTGTTCAGTAACACCTGGCTGTGGTTTCTTAGGGTTCTGAGAATGTCCCCCACCCTGGCCACATTACTTGGAACAACAAGCGCTCAGTCTCTCCAAGACCCCATACTACCCCCCCACCCCGCCCCACCCCACTTCAACCTGCCACCCCACGTCTGGCCCCTGAGCATCTAAGTTTGAGAGTCCTGCTCTGAGCCCGGCTGAGCTTCTGCAGGGACAGCTACTCACAGAGGCAGTGGGGAGCCTCTGAGTGCAGGCCACAGGGAGTCGCAGCTTCCAGTCTGTCTCCCCGTCCAGCTGGTCCGTCCGCAGGAAGCAGGACCCTAGGGAGGAAGGTGGGCATGTGCTGTCCACGCGCCGGCAATGCAGGATGCCCCAGGCTGCTGTGTGCAGTTCCTGCCCTCGTCCTCCTAAAAAACAGCCCTTCACTGGCCAGTGAGCAAAAGGGAAGATAAATACCCGGTGATTTCCCACTTTCTCCATCTGCTCTGGGATCAGAAAGCTCTGGATTCAAATCCTCACTCACTCACTCACTCTTGCTAAGCCTCAGTGTTCCCGTCAGTAAAATGGGGAGAAACGCAGACCTCAGGAACTCGCTGGAAGGAGTCAGAGGGATGAGCAGACCCAGCACGAGGGCTGGCACGGGGGAGTCCACTCTGGGCAGGGGTCACAGGCACCTTCTGGGGAACCGGACAGCCTGGGTTCCTCAGGTTAAGCTAAATGCAGCCCCAAGAGGAAAACCCACAGCTCCACTGGTGTGCTCCCCCAGCTGTGACTCTGCACTGTCTCTGCAACAATCTAAACCACTTACCTGTGAGCACCAACAACATATTTTTTACAAGACTGCTCGACCCAAAAAGATGTTTTTGTTCGCCTCATGGCTCCAAAATGATCATCTACTTCTGTTACATTTTCAAATGATTATTTTGCCAAATTACCACTGAAAGGTTAATGGCTATTTTCAAAATTGATCCCAGATGTTTACCGTTTTTTTCTGACGTCCTCAGGAAGATCATGTCAGCAGGGACCCGCTGGTTCTGGGTTATGAAGAAGAAGACTGTTAGCGTGCATGACCGTGTGCGGGACTTCCGCCCCCCACTGGCCCCTGGGGGGGGCCCCCCCGAAACCCACAGCCTCCTTCAAGAGTCTGCCTTGGTTCAAGACAGACTCGGCAACTGATTCTGTTGTGAATCTGACAAACCCTGCGCTCTGCTGTTCCTTTACTAATTCCTTGTTGAAATCTTATCTGGGAAAGAGACTCCTTCCCCCTCCCGCTTTTTTCCTTGCAAGTTCAACCATTGCCTCCTGAAATTCCAGCCCGGGACCCAGGGCCCAAGCCACTGCCGGGCTGCCTGTCTCGCAGGCAGCCTGCTGAAACCGAAGACTGACACAGACAGCTCAGGCTTCTGCTTCTACCAATTTTCCAGTTTGATGTTTGGCTTCCAGTGGGATTTGAATAAGGAAGTCAAGTAGCAGGAGGCAACAAAAGCCATTCTCAAAAAGAGAGAGGAGCCAGGGCCGCCCGGGTTTAATTATGAACAGCGAACTCGGCAATAACTAACATAAAGGGGTTTGTGTGGTTCTGAGCTGCCACCCAGAAGAGCTTCATTCTGCCTCAAATCGACTTTGAGTTCTTGGATTTAATCCTTTTAAAAGAGCACAGTTCACTTCCTACAGAAACAAGTTAAGACACAATCCTGTTCTAATCCGGTCGTATTCCCAGACTCTCGAGGCCACCCCAGAACCCAAACCCTCCCAAGAGCACACAATAAACAGAGAGATGAGTGCTGCTGAGGTAACAAACATATTAACAGTGTTTTTTCTTTAATGTGTTCTTGGCCTTCTTACTGTTCTCAAGTTACACTTAACCCTTGCACCCTATAAAAATGATAGGGAAGTGTAACGGTTAAGTCAAAAGATGCAAGCTGAAATTGCTCAAAAGGTAAATGACATAAATATTTTTAAGTGCTTAAGTAGTAAGCTGACTTCTGGGAAGGACTTTATGAGAAGCTGAAAAAAAATAAAACCAAAAACACACCCATCAAATAGGACATCAGAACTGGGACCTCTGCCTAGACGCAGGCTTTCTGGCCACCCAGCACACGTAAACCTTGAACAAAGACTGTGTGTGTCTCACGGGAAAGAGACTCTCCAGGGCAAAGTGGTTAGACTGCCAAGGAGCTAGTCACAAAGTGTGTGGCCCCCATGTCCCGTTCACGCCCTAGAAAAATGGGTGCCCCACTCACCTTTTCAACAATGATTAGATCTCCGACTTGGATGCTGGAACTCTTCACCTTCACCGTCCCTGCAAAGAAACAGGCCCCAGGTCTGGAGGTCTGAGCTCACTCCAATCAAGAAGCTCCAGGGCACAAACATTGCTGGGCTGCCCAGCCAAACAGGACACCCCAAAAGGCTTCCCACCCCCAACAGCATCATCCCTGTTGCCTCTCTAAGGAGGGCACCTGCTGCAGAGACTGCCCCCCACCCCCGCACCCAGAACACTGGCAGTCACACCCTCAAGTACAGTGCTCTGTCTTTGGGGCCTTAGAAGCTGTCCTAGGTCAGTACTCAGAGATTCACTCAACCTCAAAACAGAAGACATAAATAGGGAAGAAACTGATCATGAGATCATGAGGGGTAGAAGGTCCCCTCTTATTTTTCACCACCCCCCAAAAGAAAGATGCTAAGCCAAAGTGACAGATTTTGTCATTTTAATTTGGTTTATAGGGGCATGATCAAACTATAGAACTCCGAGGATGTTTATCTGGTTAAGCAAAAGCAGCTGCCATTAAACACTAATTCTGAGCTTCACAGCTGGGCGCTGTGAAGACCCCAGAGAAGGTGTTACTCTCTCCCAGCTTCGGTGAGGAATGTAGGTTGGGGTGTTCTCACAGGTAGAACCCGTCGGCACCAGCATCCACACCCCATGGACTCAGGAGGATGGAAGAAAAGATGACATCCAGTGTCTTTAGCTTTAAAATAACTGGCAAATGCTAGCAAAATAATCTGAGTGCACTACTCTAGATTTCTATAATTTTTCACAACAGTTTATGCTTTTCACACAATTTAATATCATGTGTCTTTTTAGTAACTCACCGCCACTGAGATTTTTCAAAGGAGGCCAATTATTTCTATAGAAATAGCTCTCACTGGTTCCATAGGGTTTGATTTTAACTAATCTTTGTACTTAGTTAAATGTCAGGAAAACAGTAAGTAGAATTGGCACTAAAAGAGGCACACAAACCCTAATGATTTCTACCAAGCATGCAGCAGGTTGCTCTGCAAAATTCTAGACCCTCCCAGACTGAGGATCTTGAGCTAGGTGAGCACTTAATGTGCCTTGTTTTCATAAAACACGGAGTTTATTCAATTCAAAGGGCTGAGTCCTGATAGAGGGAGACCCATGAGCTCCAAGTGTTCATTATATCAACACATTTACAAAGGGAATGACAAACACACCAATGAAGAGTCAGCTACCGACTGTCCCCAATTTATGATGTCTTGACTTACAATGTCTCGACTTAACGATGGCTCGACTTACGATGGCTCGACTTACGACAGTGCAAAAGCCACTGCATTCAGTAGAAACCGTACTTTCAACTTTAACCTTGTCCTGGGCTCACGATCAGCAACCCTGCGCTGTCACATCCTGGGCATTATCGGGGAGCCACAGTCAGTCCCACCAGTTATGAATCACGAGGGTAAACGGCCAGTACTCCATAGACTGCTTTCAGCTTCAGTGAAATGTTCCTCAAATCACATGAGATATTCAACATTTTAATATAAAACTGGCTTTGAGTTAGGGTGAGTCCACCCAACTGTTGGGACATAAGGGTTCTGACCACATTGAAGGGCAGGGGAGGCTAAGATAGGATGCTCAGTAAGTTAGTGTATTCCGTGCATTTTCGATTTATGGTATTTTCAACTCATGATGGGCTTATGGGGACATAAGCACATGGTACGTGGAGCAAGAGCTGTGTGAAGAGTCCTGTCACTGTGCAGGCTTCTATCCTGGCCTGAGCAGCTCTTCCTGTCCCACTAGGGGGCGACAGGGAACTGGGCAGAAACCACTGTTGCACCAGGGCGTGCACCCCGGGAAGAATGTAAACGCAGCAAGGCCCTCTCGCTGGCGAACTCCTCCTTCACCTGAGTTTGCCACAACTTTCCCAAACACAACTTTACCGTCCTTGGTTTTATTACTGAAGTGGATGATGGTGGCCTGGCCCAGACCACCCAGCCCAGGTGCCCATTTTTACATTTTCTCTTAATCTCTAAGTGAAAAGCATGTTTCGCTCCCCTTAAACAGTAACCACATTATGTACCTGTGTGTATGTTAGCGGGACAGAAGACAAAACCAGGAGGATTAAGCTGAAAGGGCTGCCAGAGATTCTATCTGGGGATCTTTGCATCGAATTTTTTTTTTTTTTTTTTAGTAATAAGCATGTGGTGCTTTTCTGAGAAGAAAAAAAAATAAATGAGCTCAAACTTCTAAGGGTCAGGCCCAGACCGAGACTTACCCCTGCTACCACTGAGTCCTGATTTATGATGGGCTCATTTGAACCCTGCCTCTCCATCCATCTGGTCTACCTCAACAAAACCCCTTAATCTGCTGTGTTTGCAGAGCGGTTTCTGGCCCTAGAAGGCTGCGCCTCAGGCAGGCACCCTACTCTACTTGGGCACCGTCAGCAGGGCCTGCTCCAGCTCAGGACAGCAGGAGTCCCATGGGGGGGGGGGTTACCTGTGTTCTGTAGGTGGTTCCCTCATTAGCATTTTCATATTTAAGGGGGTGAAGAACCTCCAAATCTATTGATCTAGGTTTGACCCTAAATTTTTTGGCAATCAAAAATGGGCAGTTCAGGGACCTCCCTGGTGGCAGAAGAGGTTAAGTCTCAGCACCATGAAGCTATCTGCAGCCACTGCAGTTTGAGTTCGATCCCGGCCAGGGAGCTGACCCACAGGGCGCAGCAGACCTCTCCTGTCTCCCCACGGCGCCCCTCAGCAGTATATTTCGTCAGTCTGCCTGTTCTGGTTCCCGCTCTGTCTCTGGTGAATCCTCTCACCCCCCGTGCCTCTGGCCTGCACCCAGCTCTTGTATGCGTGGATAAATAAATCTTCAAAAAAAAAAAAAGGGTAGTTCGGGTCTGCAGGCAGGACACATGTTTAGAGTGTGCCGGGGTATGTGTGTGCATGTGAGTGTGTGCTCTAAATGAGGAGGGAGAGACAAACAAAGCTGGAAGAATGAAAAGGAGAAGAGCTGGCAGCAGGAAGTAAGGGGGGAAGCAGACCCTATATTTAGACTCCAATCTTAGCTGAGGTTTCCCCGTCAGCCAGGTATCATGACGGGCCGTTGTCACCTGAATCACACATCCCTGTCTCGGGAATGCTAGGGTGGGAGAAGAGGAGGAGGAAGGGAGGGCCCGAGAGCGGAGCATCTTGGTGGCTGAGATTAACTCTCAGAAGGAAAAAGCTCTCAAAACGCACCGCTTCTCACCTGCCACGATCATGTGCTGAGTTGTCTACAACCATTTACACACAAAGCAAGACACAGACTGCGCTCTGGCAAGCTCCCCGCACCAACAAAGAAGCCTGAGAAGAAATGAACAGCACAGAGAGCGATGGGACCATCCTGGCCTTCCTCCAGGCCATCATCCCCCACGAGGAGACGTGCTCCCCAGGCCCACATGTACTTCCCCAGAGCTCCTGGTTTCCTCTCTGGCTCCTGAGGTGGAAGCAGAGCAGCCCACGGGCACGGGGCCCCACCCTTGAGTGAACACTCTCTGTTCTCATCTTAAAGTTTTGTTTTGTTGTTTTTTTTTTTAAGATTTATTTATTTATTTATACATACAAGCACTGGGTACAGTCAGAAGCGCAGGAGGGAGAGAGAATTCACCAGAGCCGGAGCGGGGAGCAGAGCAGGCAGAAGGACCGAAGTACACTGCTGAGGGGAGCAGCGGGCGGCAGGAGAGGTCTGTGCGCCATGTGGGACCCTCCTTCGGTGGCCGGGGAGCAGCCGGGGATCGAATCGGCGCCGCAGAGGCTGCGGGCAGCTTCGCAACCCAGCGCTCAACCGCTGCGCCACCGGGGAGGCCCTCATCTTAAAGTTCTTAACAGCTTTGGAACAAGGGCCCGTGCTTCCATTCTGCACTGGGTCCTGCACATCACACAGCGGGTCTTGATGCACATCACACAGCGGGTCTTGAATCCAGTCAAACACCCAGTAGGGCCTCTGGTCTGAAAAGCCCCAGGAGGCAGGGCCTATGCTGAGCCCCAAGGCCTTCATGCCCTCCAGGTCTTCTGCCTCAGAGCCTGCCACCCCCTATCTCTGACCTCCAGGCTCTGAGCCCTTTAGATGCATTTTGCACAAACTTCACAGAAGTAAGATTTTTACAATCTCCTCCTCAATCAGGAAACACCTCTGGAAAATAAATGCAGCCCATTCAGCTCCGCCACTTCACCCAAGTCCTCTGAGCCAGAACTTACAACAGGGAACAACTTCCAGCTCCCGGCGCTGTTTATTTCTGCAGAGAGGGACCCCAGGCCTTTCATAAGCAAACCTATTGAGGCCAAACCATGCTTTTCATGGATGACAGGTTCAGAATAAGAGCAGTTTGTCTACACTGCAGGGAGAAACCAGATGTTTCCCGTGAATTGAAACATGCAAATGACAATTCAAACTTCAGAACAGCCTAAAAAAAATTTTTTTTTAAATAAATGTCAGGGCACTGGTGTGTGTGGGCTTATTTTCTGACCCCCAACACTCCGGCTCTACTTCTATTTTTCATTGTGCGTGCAAGACATTGATTACTTTTGTAGCTCTCCCGCCTAGCCCTGGTTAATGTATGACTCTAACTCACACTCTAATCTGGCTGTGACAGTGATGAGTTGTGAATTCTGCAGCCTGTGTACATTTCCTGGGTTTGACATTAAAACACCTCTGCAGACCAGCAGAGTTCATGGGTTTAAAGTTTAAATTTTTATATTCCAATAGAGCTGTCTGCATTATCCAAAGTCAAAGAAAAGACGGTTTTTTGAAAACAGGCAAAGAAAGAGTTGAAAAGTATTATCATAAATTCCATGGCCTCTTCCTGGGGCCTTTGTTTAAAATAGTGGGAGCTTAAAAAAGGCTGAAATCTTAAAGGAACAAGCTTTCCACCCAACAGAGGCTTTTCAAATAAATATATAAATGGTGCTCATTGCTTCTGGTGCCCAATCCTGGTGAAATAGACTGACACCCCCCGGCAGGGGAGAAATACCTTTGAGGAATGATAACAGCAATTTACAAGTAAGATTTTTTTTCAGGGTTTGCTATTTTTTTTTAAATAAACAATAAATAAGTTCACCCATAATTTGCAATAAAGTGAAACTAAATACTTAGAAATATTTAAAAAAGGAGCTCATGGGTCTGAAATAGTAACGCTGCATCTGCCAGAGAAAGTGGCAGAATCTGTTTTAAAATGAGGCTCTGGGGCCTCCCTGGTGGCGCAGCGGTTAAGCCCTGGGCTGCGAGGCTGCCCGCAGCCTCTGCAGCACCAGTTCGATCCCCAGCCCCCAGTGAGGGTCCCACATGGCACGCAGACCTCTCCTGCCGCGCCCACTGCTCCCTTCAGCAGTGTTTCGTCACTCTTGTCTGTTCTGCTCTCCGCTCTGGCTCTGGTGAATTCTCTCACCTTCCTGTGTTTCTGACTGTACCCAGTGCTTGTATAAATAAATCTTTAAAAAATAATAAAATGAGGTTCCGAATCTTAAGGAAACTTGGGGATCCTTCGCTCAGTGAACTCTAAGATCCTCTGTAAAGAAACTTGGGGATACTTCTGCCGCAGTGAACACAGAAAGATCAGCACTGTAATTCTCCTCTCAAAAGCCTTTTTATAAAGCGAGAATCAAGTATTCCCTCGTGCCTGTTTGTCTTGAAAACCCACATGGTACTTGCGTTCAGGATTACCGTCCCCTGCTGACAAGCGCATCGACCCTCCCTGCCCCTGAGGACTCAGTGGGACACAACTCCCCAAAAGAAAAGCATGTCCTGGGATCTCGAAAACAAGCCATGTTCACTGCAATCCTAAAGAATGGCCCAAAGTAGATGGTGAGGAAAGCTGACAAAGAGCCACCACTTTCAAAAGGAGGTGAGATCTTCGAGGCTGCTCTGCCCCCAGGGAGGCTGGAGGGCGTGACGGTCAGCTGGGCTTTCAGGCCACGTGCGCTGGACAGTGGAAGTGGGTGGGATTTCCCCTGCCACAGACCTGGGCTTAGGGATCAGGCTCCCCCCAAGTGCCCAATGTCCCCAGCGGGGAAGCAGCAGCAGCAGCAGCAGCAGCAGCAGCAGCAGCAACTGTGTTAATGATGCTCCTGTTTGCACTTTCTTTTAAGGCTAGTGATCCTCTTGCTTCATTGAGCCCTGGATCACAAATGAGTCTGGGAAAACCACCAGGTATGACAGACCCATGGAATTCATGTTAGGAAAATGCAGATCCCACTACCCCCTCACACCCCATCCCACACATGTGAAAGTCAACACAGAACACCCCTCCCCACACACAAACACACACACACACACACACACACACACACACGAAGCTTTTCCTTTGGGGAAGACAAATATCAAGGGGAAAAAAATTCCTTTACTAACTATTCCTTCTGACCCAAACTGAATATTTCAAGTAACAACATTACATCCTGCTGGAGGTGCTGGCACTTCAGATCCTCCCTTCACGGGTTAGTATTTCCAAAGCTGTTGAACGCTGGTCATTTGGAAAGAGACGCTATAATTCAAGCCATAAAGCTCACTGAGGCTTAAGAAACTCTCATCATGTTTCAATGTGGATTTCAAGTAGGAGGGAAGGGGAAGCGCATTTATCCAAAAGCATGACTTCTATGTGGTCTGCAACAGTCCATCCATCCTACAACGAGGAGGGACTGACGGGCTCCCCTGGACACAGAAATGTGAAGTCGTGGACTACCCCCCTTGGCAAGCCCATGAAGGCTGAGGCTGCAGCCACCCTCTGCACCACCCTCTGCAGAGGGCTCGGATCTGGGCACGGAGCAGGTTCACAACCTGGGCTGGCTCCCCCTGCTCCCTCATGGCGACATGGGCCTCCCTGTGGACCCCAACTCCCCATCTGTAAAAGCCACCTCCGCAGGGCTGCTCAAAACCCTATACCCTAGGCCTGGTCCAGTACCTGACTGACTTCTGGACAGAAATCTGTCTGCTTTCCCTTCCGCACCTCAATTTTTTTTTTAAGATTTATTTATTTATACAAGCACTGGGGTACAGGCCAGAGGTGCGGGGAGGTAGGTGAGAGAATTCACCAGAAACAGAGCAGGGAGCAGGACAGGCAGAAGGACCGAAGTACACTGCTGAGGGGAGCAGCGGGCGAGGCAGGAGAGGTCTGCTGCGCCATGTGGGAATCTCCCTGGCAGGCTGGGAATCGAACCGGTGCTGCAGAGGCTGTGGACAGCTTCACAGCGCTGCGCTCAACCCACTGCGCCACCGGGGAGGGCCTGTGTGTCTCAATTTGACAGCATTTTCCAAACTTCTCCCAAGCCGCCTCCCAGGTACAGACTCCCTGGTCACAGAATCACTCCTTCCCGGAGCGTCACTGGCCTATGTGGTCTGTTCTTCTGTTCTCCCAGGAGGGGGAGGTCAGGAAACATGGCCTACTTGGGAAGAACAAGATGGAGCCTGAACTGAGGTCTGTACCCCACCACCCCAGCCACTGAGACCTCCGGCCCTTGGAGAACCATTCACCAGGGCTTCCTCATGGGCACATGACCTGGAAGCTGGCACAGAACCCCGAGTGCAAAAGGCTCCTATACTTGGTTTCACCTCTGCGACCTTGACAATCTTGATTTTGAACAGAGACCTGCATGTTCGTTCTGCACTGGGCACCACAAACCATGTAGACTCAGAATAAAGGCCACCTCTTCTGGGGAGATATCATTAGCTCCTCTGAGGGACTCCCCTAACCCCAACTCTTATCTCCATTTAGTTACCTACCAACACTTAATGAACCCCCACTGCAAGGCCTTCCCTGAGCACACTGAATCCCACGTACCACCCTGAGTTCTTCCCATACAAGAGTTACATTTACAGCAACTTTCTTAGGGAGGCACTATTATTATCCCCAGCTTACTGACAGGATAAGGGTCTGCCCACACAGCAGGGAGGAGGTGGAAGCAAGACTTGGAACCCAGGCAGGGCAAACTCAGAGCCAGGAAAGCAGTGGCTGTGAAAAGGGACACTGGCAATAAGGACCCTCATGTTCACACCATTATAGGGCAAAGTCTGGTCACCTTTTTAAATTGTCTATTCAGGGCCTCCCTGGTGGCGCAAGGGGTTAAGTCTCAGCACTAGGAAGCAATCGACAGCCACTGCAGCAGGAGTTTGATTCCCAGCTAGGGAGCTACCCACATGGTGCAGCAGACCTCTCCTGTCTTGCCCGCTGCTCCCCTCAGCAGTGTATTTCAGTAGATCTGCCTGTTTTGCTCCCCACTCTGTCTCTGGTGAATCCTCTCACCCCCCACATGCTCTAGCCTACACCCCAACTCTTATATGCATAAATAAAATAAATCTAAAAAAAAAATGTCGGGCCTCCCCGGTGGCGCAGCGGTTCAGCGCTGGGTTGCGAAGCTGCCCGCGGCCTCTGCGGCGCCGGTTCGATCCCCGGCTGCTCCCCGGCCACCGAAGGAGGGTCCCGTATGGCGCGCAGACTTCTCCTGCCGCCCGCTGCTCCCCTCAGCAGTGTACTTCGGTCCTTCTGCCTGCTCTGCTCCCCGCTCTGGCTCTGGTGAATTCTCTCACCCTCCCGCGCTTCTGACTGTACCCAGTGCATGTATAAACAAAAACAACAAATAAAGAAAGAAAGAAAGAAAACATGCCTCTATTAAAAAAAAAAAAAAATGTCTCTACTCACACACAGAGATATCTTGCTGGACTGTGAAGTCCCTGAAGCCCTAGTCCCTCATGTTTATCCTGTAATACAGAAACCTATCACAGACCAGGACATGACCGTCTCAAATACACTCAAAACAATGAACAGAGGGTCATTTTTGTGTGGCTCATTTCATTATAAAATACATCATGTACTTATTAAACCCTGAAAATTTTGTGAAAAATTAATCCAACTGGTATATTGTCTTAGATAAACCTTGAATGAAATAAAATGATCTAAAATGTTGGAAACAGCAATTTAATAAAAAGGGAAACCTGTCATCCACTTTTCTTCCCAGGAGTGAGTTCCTCATTATTAGGGCTTTTAATGCAATTGTTTAAAATTCAATTCTTTTTTTCCCAAGGTTTGCCATTTTTTTTCATTGTGATTAACAGAAGCCTCTGAGCCCTAGGTAGCTCCCAACAGGACCCGCTATCACTGGCATCCTTGAATTAACTCCTGCTAAAAACACGTATCGTGAAGCTAATTCTGAGACCTCAGACACAACTGAGGGACAAAGCTGAAACTGGCCTAGGCTTCTCAAAAATGTCAATGTCACTGGAAGATACAGAAAACCCAGGGGCCGTGCCAGGCAAACAGGGGCCCTGGGCAAAGGACAGCCAAGTGCAGGCGTACACTGGATGATGTCTGGGCCAGGGACAGAAAGGTCACACCAGGACTTTAGAGACAAGTGTTCAAGTCTGAGTCGGGGACTGTGGTTTAGATTATGAGTAATGCACTGTTGCGCATTGCTGAACTCCTGCTGTGGATCAGGGCGGGGTCATGTTAAGAGAAATGTCCTGCCAGGACTTAAAGGTGAATGAGGTTACTTAGGAGTAACAGGAAAGCTCAGAACTAAATCCCGTTTCGTGGCTAAGAGAGAATATTAAAAAGCAAGCTTGGCAAAGCACTGACACTTGAGGAATCTGAGTGAGAGAGACAGAGGAGGTTTCCACTGATTCTGTAACTGTTTGCTAATTAGAAATTATTATCAAACTTTTAAAAACTGTATTCATACAAGTACTGACATGATTAATCAGGAAATGATGCTGAATGTAGCCAAATATCATGCCTGGGAATCAACTGATGTCTTGCGTTCTGAGCATTTTTTTAACTCCAGAAATAGTGTTGGATGTACATTAAGATTTCATTCATTCCTGCGTGAATGAATATTTGTCTCATTTTGATTTTGAACTTAATAAAGAAAGATCCTGGGGAAAAGATTCGCTCTAGAAAATAGTCTTATGTCATTAATTAGTAAGGTCCAAAAAAACCTTTTTTTTTCCCTTCCTTCTCACTGAAATCTCCCACTTTGGGCTTGTTCCTCGGGCCCTGCCTCCCAGAAGTCTATCAAATAACTAAACTCACCTCCATCACTTTCAAAGCCGAAAGTTTCTTCAGTGTTTAGGGGAGAGGGTGGGGGCCAGATTCACCTTTAGAACCCTGGCCTGCCTTCCACAGCTGGGCACTGGAATGAAGCCCGAAACCACGGCCACAAAGGCCACCGACAAAGGGAGACACGTTTTTAATGCTCGAGCCATCTGCCCATTCTCCTAAGGCTCTTTTCAAAAACTGCGAGAAGTTAAAGCAGGAGCTGGAAAGGAAGGCTGTGGGGGAGGGCAGGAAAACCACTCAGGGGAAAAGCAATCGCAATATGAAAAGCCCCAAAGACAGGGCAGAGCTAGAGCAGCAGGGTGAATGAGGCCAGGCCCCTCCTCCCACACCCTCAATAGACCCTCTGCACCCCTCCACGGGGCTTTTGTCGGTTGCCTAGCATTGGAAATGTTTTCGTAAGAATATGTTATCAGTGGGGGATTTAATATACACAAGCCACAAAAACAACACCCTCCAGCGGGGTCTTCTGATTACCCACGTGGAAAGCACAGACCACCTGCCTTTGCAAAGATTAGCCTGGGTTTTTTCACCCGGGCAGCAAAATGTGCTAAATACAGTAGTTTAGCAATAATAAAGCATTTCCATGCCAACTCTAAATCCCGCCCCCTCCCATAAGACCACCAACTAAGAAGACCTATTCAAATGCACCACAACAAAATATTTTCATGCCCCCCCCTCCAGGAATTTATTTAAATGTCAACTGCTTTCTCTTTGGAACCCAAACATATTCCTCTGAAGGAAAATCCCATGCAAAGCCCAGCAACCATAAGGGCTTCCATAAGCGCTCACCACCATGGCCCGGGTGCCACAGGCCGTCTGTCTCTTCCACAAGCCTCCGTCTCCGGCAGGCACTACTGTTATCCCCTCAGCCTGTCCCATCTGAATTCTGAATGGGATCAGTAGTCTCTGGACTGGAGGGGCCACTCTCTCCTTTCTGCTCGCAACTGTGCAGAATTAGTAGTCAGAGACACATGTTACACCGGCCAGGGGTTTCGTGGCTGCTCGGATGGGGTACTGGGTGGGTTTCTCAAATTCTGCCATTGAAAAACTCCTTTCAAGGAGCTTTGTGACTAAAGGTAAGCTTTGAGCTAAGCTAGAGGCTCTCCATTCTTCAGTTACCGGAATTTATAACATGCCTTCAAAGAAATCTGGAGGAACATAGTATTTATGTCAATCTGGTACTTTTCCCCCCAAAACTAAAGCCAAAAAACATGTAGCTTGGTCACGTGGAAAGACTAGCTCTTCAGCTGGAGACGCAGCCTCCGCCTGAACAGAGGGGGCCTCCATCCCGCCTCTGCCCGTCTGGCAAAGGGACGAGCCACCCAGGAGCTAAAGGCACAGAACTCAATTGCAGGTCGATGATGAGCAAAGCATCTGACAGGCCCAACTCCGGGAGGACCGAGGACGCCTAGGAATGCAGCTGGGGGACCCCGGACTGGAGAGTACGCCCTGGAGACCCTGCCCCGGCTCAAGTGGGTCTCCCTGGAACTGACAAGTGAGTGACTGCCCGGCCACGTGGTGCCTGCACAGCCGCTGTCCCAGGGCCTTGAACTCTGCTCCCTGACTGTCAGCAGCCCAAGGCGGAGCCGCAACCCCGTGGCCGCCCGGCCGCCCGAGCCTGACCTCTTGCTGTGAGCCGGCTGTAGACCTGCGAGTTGACTTCCTTGTCCCGCACGTAGCATCGGATCTCCTCCACGGCCTCGCGGATGATGGTGACGGCCAGCACGAAGCCCTGCAGAGGGGGGTGGAAAGGGGTGAGCCCTGCAGAGCCCCACCGTCCTCTGCTTTTGCCAGAGGCCACAAGGGAGCTTGTAAGGCAGGCCCTGCAAATCATGGCAAACCCCAGGCTTCCCCAAGCCTCTGGGACACACACATACAGGACATCCCTGTGCACCATCACTGCAGGCCCCCTAACAGTCAAAATCAAACACCCCGATGGTCTATGCGCTGGCGGTGGTGAGGGACGGTGGCCCCTAACACAGCATGGGGTGCTATCTGAAGGGCTTTACACCCTGAGTGCACGTCCATCTCCCCACACCTCTCAGAGGGCCATTGTTGTTACTGAGATGCCCCTGTGCAGATAAGGAAACTGAGGCACACAGGGGTTGAGTAAAAAAATTCCTAAGAGACAAGTGGGAATTTGGAAGCAGGAAACTTGGCTCTTGAGTCTTCACTCTTAACTGCCACCCAATTCTGCAGCTAGGGGAACCCAGGAGGGTGGAGCCAGGAAGAGAGAGCAACAAGAGACAGCTTAAAAGAGAGAGAAAGGGCCTCCTTTGCAGCGCAAGGGGGTAAGCACAGCACTGTGAGGCTGTCCGCAGCCTCCGCAACAAGAATTTGATCCCGGGCCAGCCAGGGAGCTACCCACACAGCATGGCAGACCTCTCCTGCCTCACCTGCTGCTCCCCTCAGCAGTGTACTTTGGTCAATCTGCCTGTTCTGTTCCCCACTCTGTCTCTGGTGAATCCTCTCACCCCCACCACCGCACCTCTGGCCTGTACCCCGTTCCTGTATGCATAAATAAATAAAAATTTAAAAAGAGAGAGACAGAGATACAGCTATTTGCATAGTAACCTTCCTGTGAGCAACACACTGTGGGCGCCTCCCAGCTTCCTTAGCTACTGGTTAGCTACCTCTGGAAGAAAAGGGAGGCCTAGGATAGGGTGGGGAGCATCCGGGGTGGGGAGGAACAGGGCTGGGGTGGGGAGTGGAAGGGGACTTCCTTATCTGTAACATTCTCCATTTTTATAAAGATAACATGTGAAGGGCTCGCATTCAAACATGAACCTGCCCTGACCTTCCCAGGTCAGATATCCCTGCTAGAATCTGGGGGCACTGCCTGTCGCCCACACCCAGAAGCTATTTCTATCTAGATTTTTCTTCTTGTATCAATAAAGGCAAGACTGCTCAGTCATTTTTCTTACAAAATACCCTTGTCATCCCTTCTTCTAAGGCCCCCTTGAAAAGTCATTTTTTAAAAAAATACAGAGAACTAAGGGCCTGGAGGTTGGCGGTAATGATTCTTTGAGGATTTCATGTTCATACTGTTCGCCCGCTGATATATATCAACCGTGATGCGAAAGACTTTAAATCTCTCCTGTAAATCCAGCCAGAGGAGGGGCTGCTTTGTGGAGTCCTCCCCAGGCCTGGACACTTAGAATCAAAGGTTTGCTCCTGTTTCCAATCAGAGATAAGGGCACGCCGAGGTTAAAGGAAAGCTGGCAGGTTCCAGAAGAGAAGCATGAAGACGCAGGTTGGTGGCAGCACCCCGGCCCCTTCTCAGGCTGCTGTTTGGTTGCTCTGGGCCAGAGAAGAGGGTTTTGTTGCTGTTTGCTTTTGTTTTTGTTTTCAAATGTCCCTGTTTCTGTTTCCCTCTGTGTGGGCCCAGCTAAATGCGTGGATGTTACTGGAAAGTGTGTGTGCAAAGACAGGAGAGGGAGGCCTCCCTGCTGCCAGGGAGCCTGCTGAAAAAGGATGTTATCAATGTAACAAATATGAAGACAGAAACACTCCCCCCAAGCAAGCCTATCTGCCCCCACACATGCACATATATGCACACACATGCACACACATCATGCATACCGCCTTTTCGTTCTCCAGTCTCTAGTGAATTCTCTCACCCCTGTCTCCAACCTACACCCCAACAGTACACCACCACAGATTATACCCCAAAAACAAAAACAAAAATCTAGATTATTTGATCTTAAATTATTTGGTGTCTAGATTATCTGGTCTCCATATTACCAGGGTCCACAGGAACCCCTCCCGTACCCCGCTATGGTCTTCTAGGCTGGCAATCAAAGGCGCATGAGGCAGACTGATGAGAGGAAAAGTCACAAAGCAGTTTAACAATGACGTGTGCACATCTCCTGTGTCCACGGGCGAGACCCACCAGGGCTGAGAGACTTCAGACGAGGTCTGAGACAGGTCAGCTAGCACAGTGGGGCTGGAGCAAACATCCAGACACACATCTGCTCCATCTCCTTTCCTATAACTCTCCAAATTGCAGAAGAGCAAACGGGGACTCACAATAGAAACACATGTACAATAAGCTCAAAAATCCCTGAAAGAGGGCCTCCCTGGTGGCGCAGGGGTTAGTGTCAGCACTATGAAGCTATGGGCAGGCACTGCAGCAGGAGTTCAATCCCTGGCCAGGGAGCCGACCCACATGGCCCAGCAGACCTCTCCTGTCTCGCCCACTGCTCTCCTCAGCAGTGGATTTCAGTAGACCCACCTGTTCTGCTCCCCACTCTGTCTCTGGTGAACCCTCTCACCCCCTGCACCTCTGGCCTACACTGCAGCTCTTATATGCATAAATAAATAAATCTTTAAAAAAAAATCCTTGAAAGAATAAAAGGCAACGGCCAGCTCCAGAGATCACCACTGGCCGGGGCGAGGAGCCTCCCAGGCTTCTACGCAGCTACACACGAGACATCACTGTTGGGAGGGGAGGGACGGAGGTCATAAAAATAGAAGCATTTTGTCCATGTCATCCTGCAACTTTTTTTTTTTTTTTCATGTCTGGAAAACTAGGATCCACACACCCCTGCCCCAACCCCATCCACGCCGAAGGAGCGACCTCCGCTCCTGACTCCCGGCAGTGTCACAGAGTCTGGCTGGACCTGCTTCTAGCTCAGCCCCACAGAGCCTCCAAAAGATGGAAAAGCGGCATCTCCTAGTGGACCCCAAGCAAGTGCCGCGTCCCCTGTGCTGTGTGTTCTCATTTATCAGGGAAGGAGGCCTTTTCCCTGCCCTGTGGTGCTGCCTCCGGCCCACGGAAGCTCCAGCACGGCCTGCCCTCCCAGCTGCTTCTCAGACAGGAGGAGCCCAGCCCTCGCCTCTGTCCACATCCTGGCTAATTTACGCCAGGTGTGGCTGATGTCTCCTCCCAGAGCCGCTTGGACAGATAGGAATGTCTGTCTTCAGAGAGGGAGAGGCTGGACGACGGTGGACTCGAGCAGCAAAGAACTATTCTCACGTCCCGAATGGAAGAAATGAATGCCGTTCTCAGAGTGAGGTGCAGGCATGGCTTGTCTGACAGAGGCTGCGACACCCATCCATGGCTCACCCAGCTGTGCCTTAAAGCATTATCATCTCCCACCTGGCACCGATCAGGAGAAACAAGCAACAGTTATATTCCAGAATGTCTCTGGAGAAGAGACATCAGTTTTGCCCTCTCCACGCCCCGGTCACGCTGGGCTTCTCTCTGCTCTTCTAATGTTCTACGCAGCTGCCGACCACAGGGCCTGTGCATCACTAGTGCCTGCACCTGGCAGCTCCTGCCCTCCTACACTCCTGCCCGTCACCTCCTCAAAAGCCACCCTGGCTCATCTACATCTCCAACCCCTCCTCCATCCACTGAACAAACGCTACATGTGTCTGGACACGCCATCTGTCCCGAGAACCTTCAGACCACTTTTCACGATTTGAAAAGGTTTTACTAAGGCGCTGTCTCTCCGAACATCAGCTCCCCAGGCGCAGACATTTCTTTTTTCAGTCCAGAGGGCTTTTACTTTTCCCCACCTCTCGCACCACGAATTCACAGGGTTCCAGCAGCTCAGACTCCTCTCCTGGGGTTCTCACCGTGAGCTTCTCTGGGTGGAGCGGGCTCAGCTCCCACTGAACACAAGAACCTTTCTCTTCGGCTTCCTTTTTTCCCTGCTCCTTTTCTCTCACACGGGTCAGGAAGTTATCTCTGCTCTCAAAGTGCTCAATATGCTCAACAGGAACAGGAAGTCTCTTGGCCAGACTCTGCCAACGTCAGATGCTCCCGTGTTGCCATGGTGACACGTGAGCGCATCCCCCTCTGAGCTGCCCAGCCCTGGATGTCCACAGCATCACCTTTCTCATAGGTTCACGTGGATGTGGGCAGAGGACCAGCTCCCTGTTTTCCAAAAGGCCTGGAGAACACAGACGGGGGGCCTTTCCAACCCCTCCATGCTGGGGCCCTGGGAGGTGGTGGTCCCGGCCAGAGGAAGGCGGCATCTCCAGGCCGTGCCTGGCACGCAGCAGGTACTTGGCCACCACGTGGGAAAGGGAAGGGAGAAGGACAAGGAGGAGAGGGGCAGAGCACAGGGGCTTCTGGCCAGCGGTAGCCCCTGGACATACCGCAGCACATGATCTGTGACCGACTGTGCAACACTCCACAGAGAAAAGCAAAAACGCCACCTCAGAGAACAATTCAAATGACACAGGCACGAGCACAAAGGCTCTGTCTCCTCACTGCCCCGAGCCCAGACCCGGGCGACACACAATAGCATCCACGGACCAAGGAGGGCCGAGCAGCTGACCCGCAGGACGAGGGCATGGCTGGTGACCCCAGGTTGATCCCAGGGGTAGAGGAGCTGCAGCTTCAACATTCACAACTCAGGAGCTTTCAAAGTGCTGGCTTGAGGGGGTGCTCTCCCTTCACAGGCCATGACGCCCCAGCCCAGATGCTTGGGTGAGAGGGACAAAGAGCATCTGCCCCGACCTTCTGATGCATGGACCCACCCACCCATTACTCACCAGGGGGACCCAGTAGGTGTACAGCGCCCCGAGTCTCATCTCTGGAACAAACTGGGAGCAGGCGAGAAGTAAGAAATAGAGGTTGAAAAAGTATTTGAACTGGTTAAACAGCACCTGGAAAGGAAAGAGAAGAAGGCGTTGGAGCAGGCCCACGACACGGGTGAAGGCTGCATGAGATATTGCTGAAATCTTTCCTACGGACAACACAGCTACATGACCCCCTCACACAGAGCCGCACGGCGTGATGTTTAGGAAAATAATACACACAGGTAGCAAGAACCTATTATAGGGCCTCCCTGGTGGCGCAAGGGGGTTAGCACTGCACTCCGCGGCCTCTGCAGCACGAGTTTGATCCCCGGCAGGCCAGGGAGAACCCCACATGGCACAGCAGACCTCCCCTGCCTCACCCGCTGCTCCCCTCAGCAGTGTATTTCAGTCAGTCTGCCTGTTCTGCTCCCCACTCTGTCTCTGGTGAATCCTCTCACCCCCCCCACACATCTCTGGCCTGTACCCCAGCTCTTGTATGCATAAATAAATAAATCTTTTTTGAAAAAAAAACCTATTATAGAGGGAAAACAGTGAACACTGGTATGTGTGGAAATTACAAAGTGCAAAGACGCCAAGTGCAAACTCAGGAGCACTCCGGGGCGGGGAGGACAGGCCAAGGACGCCGGCCGTACTTGTTCCATGTCGCAAAACATCTGTTTTGTGAAAGGACAGGACAGGTAGGCCACTCAAAATGCTGCTTATGGAGGGGTCTTACTGGGAAATGTTTTGCTGTAAGACTGAATAAAAAAGTCAAGATAAATTACTATCTCCACGCGAGGAGCTCAGCACCATAAACAGGTGCAGCAGGATCCTGCCCTGGGTGGCAGGTGGCTGCCGCAGCCCCCACCCGGTGCCTGGAGGGAGACCAAGATGCGGATGTCATTTGGCCACCCGGCAACGAGCAGAAACAGCGCGTCTCCCTGGCTGTGGCTATGGGGCTGGGTGTTCCTGAGGGTGTAGATGGCATTGCTGTGACGTGGAGGATAGTGCCTGGTCTGTGCAGTTTCCGTGACTGAGAAATAAACTTAAGACACGGAGATTTGGGGGTGTAGGGTAAGGAAAAAGTATCAGGCTTTTCTGCCCTCCCGCCATTAGGACAGATGAGGGAACCCTATGGTCCCAAATGCATGCCTGATGGCGGGCACCTGGAGTGGGTACACTTGGGCTGAGAGACAGAGTTTATAAGGGTGGTGTCATGGGGATGCCGGCAGAAGCCGAGAGAGGAGCAGAGAAGCCGGGAGAGAAGCAGAGCCATGAGAAGAGCGGAGAGAACGTGAGAGACGGCCGGAGAGCCCAGAGTGAAGACTTGCTGGGGGCTGGGAGGCCTGCCAGCCTGCTGTATACCCAGTAAATTCCAATAAAAGCCTGCAAAAGCTACTGAGGGCTCCAGGACCCTGACCCCTCCTTTACCCGGTCTGCTGGATCAGAAAACCTGCGCTGTGTTATTCCTGCCCCTACAAGGGGGTTTTTGGAGTAGGGGCGGGGCTGGGGCTGAAGCAGCTCACAGTGAACATAGTCAAAATCACCCAGAAGAAAACACTGAGGCTGACCCTCTGCAACAGTGTAATGCACTGGGGCCTCACATCACCCCTTAACAAGTCTAACAAGCACTTTTTTCCCTCCCAGCAGTGGAACCAAGAGCTGCTGTGGCTTCTAAAGTGCACCCGGAGGCTATTTATGTGGTTCCCAGGTGCGCAGAGCACTCATCCGAGGTTGTACAGGTGAATGCGGTAAAACTTTAACAGAAGAAGATACTTGGCAAAACAGAAACATTCAAGAGCAAAAATGTTACACAAGGCCTCCCTGGAAGATAGGGTTGAAAATTTTCTTTTTAAAATTTCTGTTTCTACCAACACCTCCCCTATGCTGAGTATGTATTTTGTGATGCTAAGGGGGGACCTTTAAGCACTGCTGATGGGGGGGGTGTTGTGGGGGTGTGCTTTGGGAGTCATGCTAGCCCCTCAAGATGTTTTTCATTTTTAAACTCAAGACTTTGCACAAACATGAGGCTGTTCTCTCTGGTCAGGTGCCTCCCGCAGGCTTGTAGACAGAAGGCAGCCAAGCCAGGAGCTCAGGGCCAGGGAAGGTGATCGGCCAGGGCAGAGGGGGCAGGGGAACGTGAACGACACAGGGACCTAGATCTTTGCCGCATGCAAAGAGTGTGGGCCCCACCCTTACGTACCCCAGGAAGAAAGGTGAAGAAGTTGTACTTCTGGTTGTTGATGACATTTCGAGGGTACCTCTGGTCCCTCTTCTCCGGGTGCCCCAACCAGACCGTCCGGGGCCTGGGCTCCCCTCCACCACAGCATCTCAGCCACTCGCAGCACCTGTGGAGAAGACACACCCACAACTGTCAAGTCCCCACCCATGCATCAAGGCCCCGCCCATACCACTGGGGCCCCGCCTACACCACTGGGGCCCCGCCCAGACACCACCCAGGACAGAATGTCTCTGCAGCACCTTCTCAGACTCAGGTCTGCAACAATAGTTGGGACTGCGAAGAGAAAACAGAGCTGTGGCTTCTAGGAAGCTGTGTTTTGAATCAAAGATGCTTTGTCCCCAAGCCCAGACTATTTCAAGCAGTTTCATGCAAGTTTCATAAAAATGCAAAGCTAAAAAATATTTCAAAGCAAATATATTTCAACAAGCTCCATTATTACTTTTATATTTTACAAATGAGAGGAGGGAAGCCCAGGATAGTAAATTCAGCATCCAAGTCTGCAGGGATGTGAGAAATAGCCGAGGGAGTCTGGCCTGGAACTTGTGCATCTTATTCTAAAACCTAATGTCTCAACCTGCTGTTGAGGTTGCTGGTAATATCAAGATTAGGGGAGGGACCTTTCTCCACCCCCTGCTCTCCTTTTTAGCAACACGTTGGAGGAGCAGGTCAGAAAGACACTGTCTCGGCGCCCAGCACAACCTGGACACGGGCCTGCGTGCCAGCTAAGCAGACTGACCCCAGTGCCCATCCCCCAGCTGTCCCAGGAGGGCAGAGCTCATTAAGCCACTGGCTGCCAGGGCACCCAGCAGAAGCCAGGGAACACCTGCGAGTCTGGCCTGCCAGGCAAAACAAAACCGCTCTGACAACCCCCTAAAAAGGCCACTGGTCCCCAGGAGAGCCCATAAATAGGGCGTTTCCAGCATGACAAGTCCTTGCAGCACTGTGATGGAGATACCCCGTGCTGAATTGCCCACCTCACTGCCCCACAGACAGGCTGGTAGTGATAGCAACCCCCCCCCACCTTCCCGCCGCCCAGCCCCTCCAGACACGGCCAGCCGAAGCAAAACCAACCAGACAGACGACGGCCACTTACATAACTGCTGGTCCACAGAGATGGCTGTCCCTGCGCCCCTCCTCCTGCAGGCCAGGCAGGCCCTGCTGGGGTGCTGGCTACAGAGCTGAGCTGAGCAAAGACAGTCCCTGAGCATCAGGGATCTAAGAGTAGCAAGCCAGCAAGCTGCCTGCTGAGACGCTCAAAATTTCCATGATGAAACACAATGCTCTTTCTTAAAAATAGCATCCTCATTCCCGTAAACTGGTGCTCGCTCGCTCCGGGAGGAGAGTGGCTCCCACAAGGGCAGGTTTCACTTCTAGTAACTCATTCCTGCTGGCCCGGTTCTCAGTTGTCCAAAGGCCAGGGACACACAGAGTCCCCGAGGAGCACACGGCTGGCCTTGTTCTGGGTGTTCATCACCCACACTGGCCATTGGTGGACACTCACCAGCAAGTACTGAATATACAAGACAGGGAGGGAGGAGCCAGCCAGGGAGGAGCCAGGGAGGGGGGGAGGGACAGAGGGAGAGAGGGAGGAGCCACAGAGGGAAGTGGGAGGGAGGGAGAGGGAGGAGCAAACGGGGAGGGATCTCCCTCTGACAGAGCATCCTGCCCTATTTGCAGAAACCCTCCGGATGGTCAAGACTGACCCCCCAGGCCGCAGTCATCCCATAACGCTGGATCCCACAGCTGTGTTTGCAATGCCAGCTGCAAGACTGAACTTCAACAACCCTGTGCCGTCACAGGGTGATGTCACCCGTGCTCACCGACTGTGTTAGCGAAGCTCTCCACACAGACCGCCAGGTGCGGCTGGTCATCGCCGAGCCGGGTGCAAGCGCGCCAAGTGGCAGCTGTAGAAGCCTGGAAACAAACCCACGGGGGTGCTACAGCAACAGGGAACATCCATAAAACGGAACGAGCTCCCTGCCGTCCTGAAAGCACCAGAACGAGCAGCCTGTGCTAAAAGGCCGGACTGGCAAGACACCAGGCACCCAAGCGCAAGGGCCGGCCCAGTCCAGGTGCTCCCCTCCCCTGACAGCGAGAGTGACAGGCCCGGACAGGCAGCCACGCGGAGGGGCGCTGCTGACAGGGATCCCTCTGGGCAGGAGGTGGGGGACACCCTTTCCTGTGGGTTCTTTTTGTGTGTGGGTGGGTGTGGGTGTGTGGGTGTGGGGGTGTGTGTGTGTGTGTGTGGGACCCTCGCCGGCGGCCGGGGAACGAACCAGCGCTGCAGAGGCTGCAGGCAGCCCCGCAGCCCAGCGCTCAACCAGGGAAGGCCCTCCTATGGGTTCTTTATTCACGTTATAAATATTTTTCCTATGGTCTAAGTGGCTTCTTTTTTCCTTCAGCTACATTCACAGCAGGAGGGAGGGGGCAGCTGGTGGTGGACGGTGACTGGGTATTTGGTGGTGGGTGTGGTGTGAAACAGTTGCTGAGGTGAGAAACTGCTCCCCAAACCTATACAGTGCTGTAAACTGCTGTCACCTCAAAAAGGGGGTGGGGGAATAAAGAGAATGAAACAGAGAAATCATTAAGCAGGTAAATAAGCCGATGATAGTAAGTGCCTATGAAGTGCCCATCTGGGATTCCAGATCCTTCGGTGACCGAGCATGCCAACGAGGTCCCTGCTTCGCCTCCGTCCTCACAAGCTCGAGGCGCAACAGGGCCAGCGTTCGCGTGGGGTGAAACAAGGACATGGTCACCAGCGCTGAGCACCACCAGCCCGAGGCCCATCTCGGCTATTCCACTTGCCAGTCACCTCATTTATCCGTGTCCCGCCTGCACGGGATAGAACTTGCCACAACTAGTGTGACTTGCGGGTCAACACTGTTTACTGAACACGTAATACAACTACCCGACAAGTCATCGGTGCTCCTGGGCACGCGTCCTGCACACAGAGGGCTGGGCCCCTGCCTGGCACCGGACACGGTCACAGCCACACGGATCGGGTCCCCCCCTGGAACTGCTACTCCAGTCTGGAGGGAGACTGGCATATAAAGAACTACCCCAAATAAAATAGGGCTGGGCAAGGGGGAGGGAGGGAGATGCTCCGTAGATGGGGGCATGGGTCGGAAGCAGGTGATTGCTGAGGCAGAAGGAAGAGCCACCCCAACATGCAAGGAGCTGCAATTCGGGCAGACTGGCCCCCAGGGCAAAGGCCCAGAGCAGGAAGCATCCTGGGCAGGGCTGCAGAGAGCAGGCAGGCGGTGGGGCGGGACGCCCTTCTGGGAAAGCGGGAAGACGACAAGGTCACAGGAGGAGGGACAGAGCACAGGGCAGGTCACCAGGGCAAGAGCTCTGTGGTACAGTCCAAGGGCCCCAGGACCAGCAGGGGGTGGCAGGATTTGATGCCTATTTTTTCAGGGCCTCTGGGCAGAGAAGTCACTTCCGTGGACAAAAGCAGAAGCAGGTAATGGGCGTGAGGCTACTTTGGGGGAAGTGAATGCAGGTGATGCAGGTGATGGCTGCATGTCTCCATGAATATGCTCTGAACGCTGCTGAAACACTTGCTTTAAACAGAATCACTGCTGGCGTGGATGAGATCTTAATAGAGCTGTGTATTAACCAGCCCCCAAGCAGAAACTGAGGATCCTTTAGGAGGCTGTTGCCATCACCAGGCAGAGACAGTGGTGGCAGGAAGGGCGAGGGGGCAGCACAGATCCTCAAGACGGATGTCGCGGTGCGCTCTCTCTCTTAAACATGAGAAAGAAAAAAGAAATGCACTGTTTCATCACAATCCCAGCAAGCCCACATGGTGCGCGCTAACCTCCACATTTTTCCAGATGGATAAACGGAGCTCCAGAAAGGCCTCGGTGACTGCCCGAGACCTGCCTCTACAGCCGCTGCTTCAGTGGTGATGTGACTTTAAAATCCAGACATCCCGGTCCAGCTCCTAGGCTAAGAGCCCTGAGCTGCTTGCACCCCCCTATCAGCCTTGCAGCACAGTTCTGCCCCAGCTGCTTTTTCCCCCATAAGATTGGAACGTGGTTTAAGGACCATCAAGAGCAACGGTCCTGCCTGGGGGCATTTCTGTGAGCCCCTGGCCCATTCTTCTTCATGCCAGGCAACTGGCTTGCTCCTGGCCTCAGTCACCCTTCAGTGGCTGGGGGTGACAGGCAGCTCCTTTATGCCTCACTCACGGTGAGCACAGCACACATATTCTCAGGAGGGGCCCTGCAGGAGGAAAAGCACTCTTCGGGGGTCCAGACTGGAGAGCAGCATGGCTGTGAGGCTAACCAGAGGTGCCCTGCCGGGCCACACTCCAGCACGCACCATCCCCACATGTCAGTGGCCACCTTCCCTGGGTCTGCTCTGCCTGGACACCTAGCGCCCCACACACCTCCTTACCAGCACCCCAATACCTCACCCCAGTACAGGTAGAGGTTTGTCTCCTGATGTCCTCCTGTTACCGTAGCCCTCTGTGTTTTTCCTGTTGGTTCTAGTGACCGCACATCCACTGCACACCCACCTGTACCCCAGGGGCCTGAGCACTGCCTGCCCAATGCCTGAAGCCCAGCTCCAGCCCTGCTGTCCCGCAACCTGAACTAAACCGTCTGTAAGCAGGTGTGCACCAGCCTGGAGCAGGGGACCTCTCCCCAGTGTCTCCTTCCTTGAGGAAGCAGCGTAAGCCACGTACTTTCTTCTGTAGTTACTCTTGTCATAACTCTCCCTCCATCCTTTCACTTGGGCTAGCTGAGGTCACCCCAACTCGGGGCACAGGTGGGGCTGGCCAGGTTGGCCAAGCAGAACTCTTAACACAGAGAGGGGCATGAGAAACCTGGGACTAGGAGACCCCCAGCTGGGACTGTGTCTACAAACACCAGAAAGGAAGAGCTTCCCGCCCTGGGGTGACCAGCCTGGGGCTGCAGGTGGCTCCCCCCCTATTTCCCATTAGGGAAGTGGTGTCACGGAGGACAAGAGATTCCTGACAACCTCACGATTCTGTCTGCTTCATGGCTCTTCAGTCCCAGGAATCGATAAATTGGTCTCGTATCACTTTACTTGGCTCCAGGCCGTCCTCGCTGGTGTCTGTTAACCCTGGGTGTCCCGCATGATTCCCGTCGGCCGCGGGGCTGACGGCTTCCTAGTCATTTCGTGCGTCTGATTCTAAGCCTTCAGAGCGCCGTCACCGCTCGACATTCACACTTCATCACCACGGCCGCTCCACGCTCCCTGGTGCTGTGCCACCCAACATGGACAGGTTCGTCTAAACAGAAATAAAGCAGGAGTCCAGGTGCTCATTCTCACCAGCCACACTCTGAGCCACGTGTGGCCGGGGGCCACAGACTAGACTGTGCAGGAGCAGGAAGTTCCATGGAC
Organism: Talpa europaea; assembly: GCF_964194135.1. Lineage (NCBI taxonomy): Eukaryota > Metazoa > Chordata > Mammalia > Eulipotyphla > Talpidae > Talpa > Talpa europaea. Next base: position 6,036,422 of record NC_140078.1, on the reverse strand, counting down.
AGCGCTGCTGCTGTAGGGCTTCCCTTTAGAGATGTCTCCTTCCCCCTTGCTCTTGAACTGATGTCAATGCCACGAACCTACTCACAGGAAGGGAAATTCACACAAGCCGTCTACCCAACTTCAGTCATTTTCAACCCATCTGGGGGATTTCTCCATTAGTAGACTGTGGCTTTGGCGACATTTGCATACCTCAAGTCAGTGGTTCTCAACTGCAGTCAATTTTGTCTCACACACACACACCCATTAACAAGTCTGACTGCCACATGGGGAGAGTTGCTACCTGCATCTAGTACGTAGAGGTCAGAAATGCTATTAGGGCCTCCCTGATGGCGCAAGGGGTTGAGCGTGCACCATGAAGCAATCTGCAGCTACTATAGCAAGAGTTCGATCCCCAGCCAGGGAGCTGTTCCACGTGGCGCAGCAGACCTCTCCTGTCTCATCTGCTGCTCCCCTCAGCAGTGTATTTCAGTCGATCTGCCTGTTCCTCTCCCCACTCTGTCTCTGGTGAATCCTCTCACCACCTCCCCCACCCCCACACCTCCGGTCTACACCCCAGCTCTTGTATGCATAAATGAATAAATCTTTTTAAGAGAAAGAAATGCTGCTATTAACACCCTACTATGCACAGGACAGACTGACAGACCCACAGGACAGGAGGACAGTGCCTGGGTTGAGAACACATGTCCTAGGTTTTATTTATAGAAATTGATTGTAAAGTTACTCATAGCACCATCCCCAATGGAAAACCCCTGCCGTAAGTAGAAGGTAAACATCACAATCAACACAATGAAAAGTGAGTGACGCCACCAACTTCCCGACAGCCAGAGCCTGTGCCCACCGGCCACCGTGTGGCTGCTTCCCCTTCTTCACCGTGGAACATGTGCGAGGCTTTGCTGGTACCAGGTGGCCCCGGCGGGGCTGGAGCTATAGGAGGACAGCTGAAAAAGGAAGTGTCTCCTACGTGTCTCCATGATTTAGTTCCTGTCTGTGAGACTGACCGCTGCGGCCCCCACATGCCCATATGGTGGGAACTGACCGCTACGGCCCCCGTCTGCCCGCATATGGGAACGACTGTCCCACACCAGAAAACCCAGGCTTAGTGGCAAGTGCACAAGTGACCAAGTTCCCCACCCTGTGTCCAAACAGAAAAGGTGGCGGCCAGGCTACCCCTGGACGTAACGCCTGTAACTTCCCCCGCAGCTGCCACCACACCCCATTTACCTCCTGGGTGGACTTAGGTCCCTGCAGGTCCGAGTGGGGCTGACACCCGAGCTGGGACAGAGCAGCTGTCACTCTGCCGGCACAGTGCACTGCTGTTGTGTGGTCACAGCAGACCCAGCTGTCTGTCACTTGGCATGACAAAGTAACTCCCACCCCCACTCCAGACGGGCTGGGGATATGAGCTGCAAGAGAGAGCCCCTGAAGAGCAGCCTGGAAAGCCAGGGCCACAAGAGGCAACTGGACCACGTGGACCAGAAGGGCCTGGATGCACAGCCTAGCACCCCACACCTGAGCTTTCGGGTTGCTCATCTTCTGTGATCCCCACTTTTCCAATCTGTGAAATGACAATCATCACTGGATGATGAGGATGGAGGGTTTTACGTATCATTTGAGGGTTTTACGTATCATTGCATGGTGCCTAGCACGTCACTGGCATTCAATTAATAGCAGGCATTATTTCTCTTTTCAAGAATTAAAAAAAGAGAGGCACTTGCAATGGCCTCACCTGTTCAAGCAACAGCTGTTCTACTGGAGTGCCAGCTAGCTGCTGCCAGCTTAGCTCATTTACACAAAGGAAAAACCAAAGTGGATTTTCTTATAATTTGACTCTAAAACAAACCAAAGGGTTTCAACACCCAGAGCCTGCTGACCAGATGCCGAGGGCTCCAAAATCTGGCTGAAAGGCAAAGGAAAAGCAAATATTATGGGGGAAGCCGAGGGAACAATGTTTCTGGAAAAGGTAACTAACGTAGCAAGGGCTGGCCTCACTCTGCTGAGCTGGATGCCAGCAATCAGCGAGCATTAGGTAAATATTTGCTGACTTCCTTGCATGAATACTGGCAGTTCTGAAGCCAGAGCCAGGGAGGTAGCAGTCTCAGTGTTGGCGCTGGCAGATCCAGGAAGAAAGGAAAGAAAAACTGAAAGCCGTAAGGAGAAAACAACCCACCAGAGTGGTCCCCAAGGGAGGGGAGAGCCCCCAGGGAAACTTGGCTGTTAATGTTTGGGGGGTCACAGCTGCAGGAACAGAGAGGGAGGCCCTGGTGGCAATGGGTGGAGACCAAGGGCACTGCTAACCATCCCCCAGCGCATAGCACTAGTCTGCCCCAAATGTCAATAGTCCAAGTTTGAGAATCTGCCCAATACCGCCTGCGAGGACGGACGTGGTCTGCGCCTGCACTGAGGAACGCAGCAGCCGCTGGCGCAGGCCTCCACGCCGCTCCCGAGATGTGAAACCGACATTTATCCCATAAATGTCATCCATCTGGGTGGCCACGTGTGTCTGGTGGCTCCAGACCTTGGACAAGGTGGGTGGCTCCCACCTTGGACAGCAGGTCTAGAAGAACAGAACCCAAACTGCCATGCACAGGTGCCCAGTAGAAGGGATGCCAGGGGAGTGCAGGCAAGTCCATCCACAGCGCATTCATGGTGCCGCAGGGGGTTCCGCAGCAGCCTTTGGCCCTTCTGTCCCAGACGACGCCGCTAGTAAACAAGCAGCCCAGAGTCGGGGAAACAGAAAAGGAACAGGCCTGTGCTTGTACTTGGTTTTTAAAAGGGAAAAATGCTCCCAATCTTGTGGGCGTGCAATGGGCGAAAGCAAAATTTAAATGGCAGGTGGAGCAGGCGGTTGCCCATAACCTGACCCTGGAATGGGGTGTTATTGTGGCTTTAAAGGCAGAGCCACTCAGCAATATGTGGTCAGTCTTTACACCCACACCTTCCAATGAACCCAGGCACGCAGGGACCGTGGCCTGTGATGCCTTCAGAATGCAGGAGAAGTTCATGCATCCAGACAGCCTCTCTGGACTAAGTTCTATTTATAATTGCAAAAATGAACGGAAATAATGTCACTCAGTAACTACGCCATACAATTATAGAGCAAAGGTAATCCACGTAAATGTTAACAGAAGGCAGGGCTTCAAGTAATTCAAGCTGCTGTATCTTTCCCCTTTTGAATAATGGGACCCACTAATGTCCTACAGCAGGAATGTTTAGTCTCATCCTGGGAAAAGTAACTCGCTGGTGTTGACAAGCGCTGGTATCACTAGGCGCCAATTCCACAGACAACGCCCTTGAACTTCCTGGGAGGACTAGGCAGGGCCCTAGTGTACGGCCTGAGCCAAGCAGGCAGAGGTCTGTCTCAGGTGGGTTGCTATATCGCAACATTTAACGGGGTTCCAGGGCAGAACAGGGGGCTCAGGAAGGACTTATGCAGAGAACGCCTGAACGGCAATCCTCTGGGGCTTCCAGAACTCGGGCTAAGCTTGGCTTCGCTGTGGTGTCACAAGCACAGCTGTTATGTGGACGTCACGCGTGTGATCCCAGATGGGTGACTTCTCAAGTCTGGGGGCCATGCCTCCCTCCACTTCCCCTTTGTGTATCTTTGGGGTGACTCTGCTTTGGAGGAGGGCCAGCATTCAGAGTAAAAACTTCATAAAGTGAAAATAAAAGAGCAATCAGCTTGTAAAAATGAAGGGCACTGCTAAAGAAAATCAGCCATGGGCCTCCCTGATGGTGCAAGGGGTTAACACGCAGCCTATGAAGCTCTCCACAGCCTCTGCAGCATGAGTTTGATCCCAGGCCAGGGAGTAACCCATGTGGCACAGCAGACCTCTCCTGTCTTGCCCGCTGCTCCCCTCAGCAGTGTATTTCAGTCAATCTGCCTGTTCTGTTCCCCACTCTGCCTCTGGTGGATCCTCTCACACACACCCCATACCTCTGGCCTATACCCCTGTTCTTGTATGAATAAATCTTTCAAAAAAAGAAAACGAAAAAAGAAAATCAGCCATATCTACTCAAAGAAATATTATGCTGCCATTTAAAATATCATTTACAAAGTACAGAAAAAGCCCTATACTAAAATGCCAAGCGAGAACAAGTAGGAAATAAAAACATGTGCTACAGGGTTACGATTCACGAACAACGCACAGAGACAGGCAGGAAGTAAACAGGATGCTCAGACCTTCTGCTGTTGCGGCAGCCTTTGGGGAGGAGTTATCACCGGTGTTATATCCATCCCTTTTCTCTGACCTCCGGTGTTCTCTAATAGACATGCACTCGTATTACAATTAGAGGAAAGTAAGTGTTATGCTTTTTTACTGTTTCCCTGGCAATGTAAACTTGGCATGTCCATGGAGAGGAGGCGCGTCCCACGCTGATGTGAAGCAGCCACAACTGGACTGGCCGTGGTTCCAAAGCTCTCGGACGCCACCACCAAGTCAGTCCTACCTGCTCAACAACTCGTGCACTAGTCTACTCCCGTGAGGATGCGCAATTAAAGGAGACAGAGGACACCAAGCATTGGTGAGGATATGGAGCCTCTGGAACTCCACCTGCCGAGGAAGCACAATTTATACAAACGCATTGGGAAATTATCCATTTTCACCAAGCTCCACCTATGCTAGGGCCCAGCAAAGCCACGTAACACATATCCTATCCTGAGAGATGCTCAGAATGTTCCTAGCAGCCTACTCACGAGAACCCAAGCTGGAAACAGCCTCAGCATCCCAAACATCCCCCCAGCAACTACACAGGACAAAGGAATGAACCAACCGTGACCCACTCGCAACCTGGTCCAATCTTGTAGACAGAACACGAAGCAGGAAGGGCCAGGAGGCGGGAGCGCACACCCCAGGCCGCATTTAGAGAAGGTCCAAATGCTCACAAACTGGAACTCGGCTGCTAGAAGTCAGGGTGTGGGGCCCAGCCGGGGAGTGTGGGGGCTTCTGAGGCCCCAGCCTGCTTCTTTATCTGCTGTTGGTTACATGTTTATTCACTTAGTGAAAAGTGGTCTTAGGACCTGTGCGCTCTCCTGAGTGTGTATAGCATGCATGTGCATATCTGCATATTTTAAAAATCAATTTACTTAGGAAAAAGCCCTGCACGGTGAGACAAGTGGTCTTGTCTGTTCAGTACCTGGTCCTATGATGGATTTGGACACAATGTGTGGTTCCGTGTATGAGCACCTGTGCATCTGGGGGTGGGAAGTAGAAAGGGGGCATGCTCCAGTTTGAATTTTCATCTGGACTTTTATGGGAACGAACCACACACAAGCTAAAAAGCACTCAGATCCAAATGATCTCCTTTTACAAGGTGAGTACAGACATTTTGGACCTTTCTCCCATTTATATGAAGTCTCACACAGAAGGGTGAGGAAGATAATAAGAGCCAATATTTTAGGATCATTTGAAGTTTCTAGAGTTTTCCTCTCAGTCACAGCATTTCTGTAAATTATCCGCCTTCCCCAGGAATCACAGAACACACACCACCCAATCACAGAAACTTGGAACAAACCCCCCTTCCGGCCCCTCAATAACAATCACCTCCATGAACACGACAGAAAATGCAAATTGCAAAACACAATCTGCTGTACAAATTCAAATTAAAAGGCGTCATTTTAAAAACTGAAATTAGTGTGTCATTCAAAACCAAAACTGTTCTAAAGGGGGAAACATCATCCGCTCTTGGGTTTCCTTCTCTAAAGTAGGACTTTCAGGAGGATTAAATGGGATGATCGACATAAAACCTTTAGAACAGTGTTGGGTAGCTACTGAGCCCAAAATAGGGGTTAGCAACTATTACAGTTCTCACCAAATTAATCTAGCACAATCCAGGTGGCAAGAATTCACAAACAACCACACAAAGCACAGCCTGGCCATGTGACTGCTATAAACTCTTTAAGCAAAAGGAAACATCTGGAAATGCCGCTGCCCAGCAAAGTGTATGGTACCTGTTTGAGGTTACCCAGTTACCCTGGGAGAGCGTGAGGCAGAGAAGAGGGTGTGCAGGGGTAGAGGGAGGGAGGGAGCTCAGCTCCGGTCCACCTGACTTTGCAACAAGCTTCCAGAGAGCTCTCCAGGCTGGACTGTCTAAAGAAAGTTGCTAAAGAACACATCATCTGTTTAAAAATAAAGGTTTATTAATAATACCAAGAGATACCACAACTGCCAAAATCACGAATGAGATGCTTCCTGGATTAGCCAACTCAGACTGATGGCTTAAGTCACAGAAATTTATTTTCTCACAATTCTGGAGGCTGAAAGTCCAAGACCAAGGTATGGGCGAGTCTGGTTTCTTCTGAGCTCTCTCTTCACCCTATACATGGCCACCTTCTTGCTGTGTCCCCACACAACCCCCCCCCACCCCCCACCCCCCTTCACCAAGGATCTCTGTGGTTCTAATCTCATAAACAAGCAAGCAGAAGGGATCAGGGCCACCCTAAGGGCCTCGATTTAACTCTGTCTTCTCCTTAAAGGTCCTGTTTCCAAATACAGTGGAATAGTGAGGTGTTAGGTACTGGCAGGGTAGTGGGGATGAATTTGAATTTGAGAAGGGCCTACCTCAGCCCTATAAGCTCTCAAATGTTCTCCTGCACCAGCCCCTGGCTTCCTTAGTTACTAAATCAGAAACTGAACTCAGAGTAGAGCACAACAGTGCAAACAGGAATTTCTTGTCCAACAGGTTTTTCTACCTTTTTTTTTTTTTTAAGATGACAGGATGGGGGTGCCTTAAAAGGACAATAAGAAATATGGGCTCCCACCGTGTATATTCATTCCATTAGTCCAGTGCTGCTCTGCTTGTCCCACCCCCTCCCCGCCCGCAAGGCTGGTATAGTTAAGACAGATGCCACATGATATTGAGTGCAGACTTGCTCATTCCCTCACTTTAACTTCTTGAGAACACGCCTCCCGGAACAGGGCAGAAAGGAGATTTGAAAATCTTACTGTGTAGCTTCTTTTGCAGCTTCACATCATTTTTTATTTGCGGTATGGAACATAATGCATGCCATGTTCCAAACTTCAGGCAACCTTCTTATCTTTCACAGTACAGTTACTGTGTCAATGCCAACACTGGGCTGGTTTTACTAATTCTGGTAGTGTTAGGGGGGAAAAGGATGTCCCAAAACTAATTCCATACAGGCTTTGTGGACTCCACCCCCACCCTAGGTCAAAGTCAAAGACACTGGGAACTCCAAATCCCATCACCACCCAAGGGAAGGTGGCTGGGACCTGAGGGTGGGGTTAAGCAGCCAGGTGGATATAAAAGGCAGACACGTGGGCTTTGGAGGATCCCCCATTTTTGGCTCTCCGCCAGCTCACAGCGTCTGGCCAGCTCTGAGAGAGACTTTGGGTTTCCAGGTCGTAGGATCGGGTAGGACGCATTAAAGACTTTATTTCCCTATTTTCTCCCTGAGTTGTACATTTTCCTTATTTCTTTTTCTCTTGTAAATAAACCTTTTATTAACCCTTTCGTGTGTGTCTGTAGTAGAGTATTCATAAGTCCCTTTATTTTTTTTTTTAAGAATTTTTTTTATAGAGGCATGTTTTTATTTATTTGTTTGTTTGTTTTTGTTTATACATGCACTGGGTACAGTCAGAAGCGCGGGAGGGTGAGAGAATCCACCAGAGCCAGAGCGGGGAGCAGAGCAGGCAGAAGGACCTAAGGACACTGCTGAGGGGAGCAGCGGGCGGCAGGAGAGGTCTGCGCACCATGTGGGATCCTCCTCTGGTGGCCGGGGAGCAGCCGGGGATCGAACCGGCGCCGCAGAGGCCGCGGGCAGCTTCGCAACCCAGCACTCAACCGCTGCGCCACCAGGGAGGCCCCATAAGCCCCTTTAAAGCGCGCAGGTGAGGACCCACAGCCAGGAACCCGTTTAATATCGGGGTTGCTCTATAACAGCTGGATCAGAAAAATGGTATGAGTTCGGGATCCATATCAACAGCTGAGAAACTTTTCTTCAGATCCAAGATGACTGATGAGAAATTGGGCACTATAGTTTCTGCCAGGTTTAAGACAGAATTTTGAGCTGTAGACTAATAAATGAAAACACGATTAAAATTAACTAGGAAAGAATATACATATTAACAAGAGCATAAGGGAAATAAACTTGATAGACCATAACAATGTCCAATCTAAATTGGGCTCAACATTCTATGGACTTTCATCAAATTGTGATTTGCAACTGTAACAGGGTGGTCCCCAGGAAAGGGGGAGGTTCCCTGCCCCACCCAAGGGAGGGTGGAGCTGAGCAGGGAGAGGAGAAGCTGCAGAAGAGACTGAGGAAGGAAGCAGGATGGAGCCAGAAGGAGACCTGGAGGAGGCACATGGAGCCTAGAGACACGTGAAGAAACTGTGCTTGTCTTTTGGTCGTGGACTGGGTGACACAGATGTGGGTGAGATCCGTGGGGAGGTGACCATGGCAGCTTTTATCTTGATGTTGATTTTGCTCTTTTCCTTCCGGGCTTGTCTGGTTGTTTCTGACCCTTTTCTGTGGGTCCCCACTGGAAGGTGCTTTAGAATTGGGGCAGGCTTTGGGGCCTTGCTCTGGGCCGATCCCATTTGGATGGAGTTTTACCCACGAGGGGACGGGTCACTTTGGGTGCTTCATTTAGAAACTAGACTCTTTGCCTTACCTGTATTGTTTCCTAGTTTTATTAAAGATCCTTCCCATTAAAGTCTCCTATGTTTTGTGTTGATGCGGCGGATGGCAGAACCCATTTAGAACAGGCAGGTTTGCAGGGTTTGGGGCTGCCCCCCTCCCTGTCCTATAACACAACGGGTTTACGATCTCTGTTATTGTCTTGTGACACACTTGCAGAAGACACGGACTAACAAGAAACATGGCCTCTCCCCACACAGATTACAGGGACCCAGCAGTGAATGGGATCCTATTCCTCCTGAGTCACAACTGGCCTTTAACACAGTGTTACAGACACATTCCATGAAGCGGAGGTGCCATCTGCCCTACTCCCACTTACAAGCAGTCACGATGGACTACAAGTCCCGGTGTGCCACGGGCCAGACTTCCTGAGCCGGGAGCTCCTGGGAACTAGAGCCAAACTATACAACTGGAAGGCGGGCAGGCCTGGTGGTCTTTATCTCTTGCTTTTCTGCTTTCAACTTGCACCCAGGGCCTTGAAGGAGACATGTAGAGGCACTCGGAAGAGAAATGTGGGCGAAGGACACGCAGGGAGGACCACAACGGCAGCTGTTATCTTGATTTGTATTTTTGTATCTCTCCTTCTGTACCAGTCATGCCTGGCCCCTTCTGTCCCTCTCCTGTGGTTCCCTGCCAGAAGGTGCCTTAGACTTGTGGCAAGAGTTCATGGCTCAGCAGTCCTGCTTTGGCTGAGCCTGTCTGGCTGGGCATTTGCCCACAAGGGGATGGGTAATTCGGGGGAGGGTTATTGGGAAACTCTTATTAGGAGTATCCTCTCTCCTCTCTTATACCCACTAATTCTATTAAAGATCTTTCACACTGGGCCTCCCCAGTGGCGCAGCGGTTGAGCGCTGGGTTGCAAAGCTGCCTGCAGCCTCTGCAGAGCTGGTTTGATCCCCAGCTGCTCCCCGGCCACCAGAGGAGGGTCCCACATGGCGCGCAGACCTCTCCTGCCGCCCGTTGCTCCCCTCAGCAGTGTACTTCAGTCCTCTGCCTGCTCTGCTCCCCGCTCTGGCTCTGGTGATTCTCTCACCTTCCCGCGCTTCTGACTGTACCCAGTGCTTGTATAAATAAATAAATAAATAAATAAATCTTTAAAAAAAAAAAAAAGATCTTTCACACTAACACTTGGCTTCCTTTATCTTTAGGCAGGACCCAGTCTCAGGGCATGTACCCCTTCAGTTTGGGGTCTCTGGGTGCACTTTATGCTAACAAGACTTATGCACATCTAGAAGTGCCTTGGAATGGAACCTCTACGTAATCTGTGTTTTCCTATAATCTACAGCCGTGAGCATGCTGCTGCTTCTCTCTGCATCTTACTTTACCATCTGTGAAATGAGAGAGTTAGACTGGCTGCCAAAAGGCACTCTAGACCTACAATTCTGAGCCCACTTTTTCATTGTCGGCTTTGTAATTTTTCCTTCATTTTTTAAAAACAAATCAAAAACACATCTTTCAGCTGTGTCCCTCTTAGTTTACTGCTTTCTGCCATGAGGCTGCCAGTTTTTCCAACTCCTTAGCCCAGAGGGATTTCTTAGTTTTTTCTGTTGAGTCTAGGATATATTAAATATTATGAGACACTAGATTTTTATTTTCCCCACCACCTTACCTTTTTGGTACCTTTTGCCTTTTTGGTGCATTCTTTTTACCATGGATTCCGTGCAGTTTTCTCACTCTTGTGCTGTGTTACCAACCTCACTGTTTCCAATGGCCACAAACACAGGGCTGAAGTGCCAGCCCTGCGCAAACAGTGGGAAGGCTGACGTGAGGTGCAGGGGGAACACACCAGACCTGCTCCTTCAGGCACAAGTGGTCGTGCTGCTGGTCCATGGGGTCAGCGTTAATGAATTGACCTCGTGTTATCAAACACGGTGTCTTAAAGCTGAAACTTCCTGCACTGATATGCTGACACAACTGTCATAACCAGGGACTCTCAGAAACCTAACCCTGCATTTTCCCAGAAGCAATGCTTCGGTCAGGCATTATGATGGCGATGCATTCTGAGAAAAGCGTAAGGGGGCAATTTCATCATCATGGTGCAAACATGGCAGAATACACTACACCCCTGGGCTGTGCAGCACCACCTACTGGAAACATCATGTTGCTGTTCACTCAACCTAAAACCATTAAGCAAAGGTGACTGCATGCCCTCATTCAGCGCTGCTGCCAGCTTTACAGAATGTAACTGCTGTGAACAACAGATCTCAACCCGACAATAGACCTAGCACCTCCTCCATCACGTCAAAGAAAAGGTGCTCTGACCTCACAAAGTGAAAGTGACAGCTTCAATGCAAAGTCACACCTTCCCATTGAGTACGCGTTCCTGGGTGAGAGCACTTCACTTGCGTTGGTTTTCTTCCAGTAAACAGTGCAATCCATACCCCTGACAGACCCTGGGCCTGCTGGGGCATCTGCACACAGTCTGAGGGCCTCCCCGTCTAAATAACCCCCCATCCCCTGGCCCCCATCAAACAGACTTAGCCACTGGAAGTATGAGATGGCATCCAGCAGAGCTGAGTCCTTAGGAGTCATTATCCAGCCAGAATTCTTACTTGACTAGACTCCCTACAAAGTTCTAGAAAGGAAGAGATAATGTTGTCCAGGGCAGAGTCTGCAGGAGGCTCAGCTGCACCCTCCAGATTGGGAGAACAGCTTCTGCCTCTCCAAGTGTGGCACCGCCGCTCTGCACAGCACTGCCCATCACACAGCCACTCTCCACACCCATTCCACAGAAGAGGAAACTGAGGCACAGCCTGGCATTAAATAAGTAGTAAAATGGCTAGCTCGGTACAATAACCTAAGTCTGTGTGACCCTGGAATCCAAACCCTTAACCACAAAGCAACCAAGCCAGCAACCCATCCTGACTATTTAAAAACTACACTTTACAATATTCTTGACTTTTTCTCTTACAGCAGTTTTCAAAAGGCAATATATCTTTAACAAGGGTCACGCCCGAATTCTCTGTCCAGCAGTCACTTGGCAAAGAATAAGTCATTGTTACTAGAGAGAAAAACAAACAGAAAAGCCCTTGTGGAGACAGAACAGGAACAAACGCCTCCTCGCCAGCCCTGCTGCGCCCAAACCCCCCCTGGCTTCTCACTGGAGTCAGACTCACCTGAATTCTAATTAGTTTCTGCCCCTCATTCTTACCCTCAACTAATTGCTTAACCTTTTTGAGCTTCTGGTCCCTTATCAGGAAAACAATGGGGGAAAAGAAAAACCCTAGTGATATCAAAGGGCCATTGTACAGCAGGAGCAAACACTAGCTCGGAGAAGAAAAGCTGCCGATCTGAAGCAAGTCAGTCCTTCTCCTTGGTGGCCACCCACCCCCAGCGCAAAGCAAGCGTGAGCACCAGGAAGCCTCACTGCACCTGGCAGGTGGCTTCTGTGCTGCCCCACAGTCTCCCTGGGGGCAAAGCCTAGTTGGGCAATCCGGGCCCAGCTCTGCAGGATGCACCCATGTGCCCGAGCGACCCCTCGGCGTGGTAACAAGCAACAGAGAAGTCATTATCCGGTCCAGCGGCATCGCTCCCACCTCAGAAGCCTTACCTTCCTCACACCTGTGGCCCCTTTATCGTGTCAGGTGACACAGGTCTGGGGGTTACAACCTGGACGTCTCTCGGGGCACGGGGCCTCCCCTCACCCGCCCTCCGCACCCCACAGCCATACCTCTGGAGCAATCCAGAGTTTATGTTATTTCTTTTTCATTAAATGCCCGACCTCTTGCTTTCATAGATCTTGTCATAAACAATCCACCATAAAGGTCTTCACCCAAATATGGGTCTTGTATTCAAAGATGAAAATGAACTAACCCGTAAGTCCAAACTAAGCTAAGTGGAGGCCCCTCAGAGCAGGGAAAGAGAAAAGCGGGTGAGGACCCCAATGTCTCCTCTCTGCCTGTGGCCCCCTGCCCCTGGCACCCCACCCCCACCGTCAGGCGTGCTAGTCAGACACTTATCACCACCCACCAGGGAAGGCCTGAGCCAGGGAGGCGCCTGACCACATCGGCAGTGAGCAGGCCCCCCAGACTTCCCCTCCCCGTTCCCAGGAGCAGAGGCTGTTATCCTGGAGACTTCAGATACTCTTTCTCTCAACAAAGATCCGGCAGGGTTACCGGGAAAATAAACCCTGGCTAGATGAAGAGGGATGAGAAGTACATGCTAGGCAGAGAACAGCATGTGCAAAGGTCCTGTCTCAGGAGAGGGTCCTGAAGGACATGCGAAGGGGCCAGGGTAGGTGGGAAGGGGAGCAGGCGGGGTCACAGCAATGATGTCCACCAGAACTGCCCACGGCGATGGAAATGCTGGTCTCTGCACCATCCATTGTGGCAGGCAGGCCAGCTACGGGTCTGGGTGACGAAATGTGCTGAGAAACTAAACTGTCATTATTTTAAATCTGAACGCAAACAGCCCTTCCCCTTGGTGGAGGCCCTCCCTGGCCCATCTGGGTGGTCACAGCAGATGGCAGCATCATGGCATGGGGTGGGGAGGCTGACCCCCTAAGCTATCACTACCACCCTGGGCGGCAGGAGACCGTCCACCAGGGGTTCTTTGATTCCCTGGTCAGAACAGTTGGCCACATGTGCTCTGGCTGCTGGGTGGAGACTCCCCAGAGGATCAACAACGTGGGTGCCAGGAGACAAGTGCGACGGGGCCAGTGATCCCGAGAGTGATGGGTTGGGGCTGTGCTGGAGGCGGTGTGGGCAGATTCTGGAGCACTTCGGGGCCTAAAGTGGGATGTCTGGTCAAAGATATAGTCACACAAGGGGGCAGCAAAGACAGCACCGAGGGTGAACCGTGGGGTCCAAGACTCAGCCACTGAACAGATGGCACCCCTGCGCTGAGCTTGGGGACCAGAGAAGGCAGGCCAGGCATGCACTGCGACAGAGCCGGGAGTCTGGCTCAGGCCAGGTGGCCAGGCAGGGTGAGGAGGAAGTGACACAGTGAGTCATTATCCTGGATTTGATCAGGAAATAGCAAAGAACTCTCTAATATCTATAAATATTAAGTATCTAAAGGCCTCCCCGGTGGCGCAGCGGTTGAGCACTGGGCTGCGAAGCTGCCTGCAGCCTCTGCAGCGCCGGTTCCATCCACGGCTGCCGGGCGAGGGTCCAGCATGGCGCACAGACCTCTCCTGCTGCGCCCACGGCTCCCCTCAGCATTGTACTTTGTCGGTCTGCCTGTTCTGTTCCCCGCTCTGGCTCTGGTGAATCCTCTCACCCTTCCGTGCTTCTGACTGTACCCAATGCTTGTATAAATAAATAAATGTCTTTGAAAAAAAAATATTAAGTATCTATAAAACATTTATAAACGTCCCACTCTGGAGAGCCTAAGAGTCAACCCTTGTAATTACACAATTATCACGCTGAGCCCCAGTAAATAATTGGGTGTGCTGAGGGTTCTAGCTACTGAACTTCATATGGGTTACCTCAAACCACCCAATGAGGTATATAATGTTACTGCCACTTGACAGGTGAAAAAACAGACCCAGTGAGGTAAAGGAGTTTTCCCACAGTCACACAGCTAGTAAATGAGAGTCCAGGCCTGAACCCAACTCAAATTCCAAACCCACAAGCTCTGATGCTTCACCACCGAGGAGAACTCTGAGCTGGAAGCAAAGTGCATTGAGTCAGAGGATGGTTTCCAGCCTGTGGGGCAGCTGCCTGGCTTCTGAAGGAAACCGCTGTAAAGGTTTTCTCAACAGCAGGATGTGGTAACTTTCTCAAGAGAGTAAAGGGCTTTGGGGATTGCGCCAGAGAATTAGCTGCGTGTCTTTACATCAGATGCAGGGAGGTCCCAGCCTTGGATGGATGCACTGCCTCCTGGGATGGCTGGCACCTATGTTTTTGTCTTTTTTAACCCCCAAGTCTCCAACCATCCTACAGTTCAGAGCCACTAGGTAAAATGAGAAGATCAGGTTCAAATCCATCCCCTTACACCATCTGTATGATCTTGAACAAATTCTTTCACATCACTGGATCTTGGTGTTCTCATTTACAAAATGGGGGAATTCGCAATTCTTGTTCTATAAGACTGCCCACATGCATCTATGCAGGCATCTCTTTCCTTTTTTTTCTTAAGATTTACTTATTTATACATACAAAAACTGGGGTACAGGCCAGAAATGGGGGTGGTGGTAAGAGGATTCACCAGAGACAGAGTGGGGAGCAGAGCAGGCAGACTGAAATACGCTGCTGAGGGGAGCAGCGGGCGAGTCAGGAGAGGTCTGTCGTGCCATGTGGGTAGCTCCCTGGTCAGGGCTCGAACTTGTGCTGCAGAGGCTGCGGATAGCTTCATAGGTTGCATCTTAACCCCTTGCACCACCAGGGAGGCCCCTTTCTTTCCTTGTTGACCTTTCGTCAATAAACTTGCTGTGTGCTGATGAATGGCAATAAATGTATATATATATACACGCACATATATGTGCGTATATATATAAACATATACATGCACACACACACACACCCCAAAAAAGGGAAAATTAACTCCCCAAACTCACACAGTTGTTATGAGGCAGCATGGATGGAGCTGGAATGGTTGATACTAAGTGAAATAAGTCAGAAAGAAAAAGGTAAATATTGGGTGGTTTCACTTATATGTGGAATATAGAGAAACCAAACAAAGGGTCAAAGACAAACCCTGAAAGTTGACCTTAGATCTGAGGCATCCAGGAATGGGGGGTGGGGGAGAGCACAAGGGAAGATGGTGATGGACTGGGGTGCTTTGGTGGTGGAACTTCGGTGGCCACACGGAAAGGGAGAAATCACGTATTGCCCGGTGACACTTTAAAAAAATTTTTTTAAATAATAAAATATAAAGATTCGATTGGATCTTTAACCCCAGGGGTGGACTTGTATACAAAGAGAGTAAATGCCATGAAAAATGTTTGCTGTTACAATTATTTTTCCCAAATATTGTTAAAATTAACGTTATTTATTGTACATATTTTGTAAAAACAGGAAAACACAAGGATGAAAGAATAATCTGGCTACACAGGAAAAAAAAATTATTAAGCAGGGTTGTTTATCTCAAGTGCCCAACAGAGTCTGTCTCCTGGATACTAATTTCCTCCACTCACCCTGCCCCTCATCCAACTTACAGCTTTTAAGGGAAGAAGCTTCCCCATCTCTCTGCCTCCAAAAGCTTTTCCTCACAGTAACATTCCACTTGGACACAGGGACCCCAAAAACCGAAGGTTGAATACAAGATCAGATCCCCAAATGCCTGCCACATGACTTAAATATGAATCCCTGTCAGTTTAGGAAATAAATTAGTTTCAAAGTGGCAAATTCCAAAGGGAGTGTGATCTTCCACCCCAAACAGTATCTTTTTATTTATTTTTTTTTAACAGCTCGGCTCCCTCTGGCCCCTGTATGAACAGGGCACCTTTCATCATGATCATTTCACTTTTAGATCATTATTTGCATTGTCATCTCATGCTCTGAAATCAGAGGTTCCTGACTATGACTGCATATTAAAAAATCTGGGAAGCTCAGAAAAAATAAAAAAAATAAAATAAAAAATTGGAAAAGGCCTCCCCCGACCCCCAACCTTCTTTCAAAGGTCTAAAGTGGGGCAGGGATCTAGTCTCTTGGGCGCCCAGGTGATTCCAAGGCACAGCCCAGGTGAGCGGGCACCACCTGTTGGGCCGGGCTAATGTTGAATTCCTGCTTTGCGTTCCTGTCCCCTGGCGAGCCCCTGCGCTTAGTAGGAAATTCATCAGCGTCCGTGGCACAATTCAGCAGCTAGAGGAGCTCAGAGCCTGCTGATCCCATTAACTCCCTTCCGAGGGCGTGTGGGACCGAGGGCGTGTGTCACGGGCCTGTTGCAGGCCCGGGCGGGAGGAACTGTCATTCCTGAGCGTCGAGGGGTCTGGACTGACCCACGCGCGGACGGCGGCGCACCCCGAGCCGGGGCTCCATTTCCAGGACCCCGCGGGGCGCTTCCTCCCGCCTTCGGGCCCGGGCCCGCTTCCCCACGAGATCCAGGGAAGACAGGACAAAGACCCCACAAAATGGCAGCTGCCATGTTTTAATTTCACGAGCACCTGGGGAAGCCAACTCGGGGGTCAGCCGCCCCACCCACCCCCGGAGCCCACCCCCGACGCGGCGACCCGCGGCCACGGGGACCGCCCGCGAGGCCGGGGCGCCGGGGCCAGGGCGGGGGGAGCCCGCAGCCCCGCCTCGTTTGGGGGGGGCCCTCGGCGGGCGTCAGCCTCACCTGCGCGGCCCGCGAGAGGCGCCATCCCAGCCCCCCGGACCCCCCGGAGCTGCCGGCGGGTCTGGGCGCGGCCGGGGATCTGCAGGGCCGGCTCCCCGCAGCCTCGCGCCCCCACCCCCCGCGCGCCCGTCGCCGCCGACCAGGCCACAGTCCTCGGAGCCCCAGCAGGTCACCCCGCCGTGCCCGGAGCGGGGGCGCGGGGCGCAGCCCGCCCTTCCCCGGGGGAGACACCCACGGGCCGCCTCGGGTCTGCGGCTCCGGGCAGGGCCCAGCGAGGGGGCGGCTCCCGGCTGCGGGGCGGGGGCGCCCCAGGGGGCCGGCAGGAGCCCCTCCCGCCCTCCCGCGGGGCCGGCCGGCGTCCACGGGGCCGGGAGGGGGCGCCGACGCGGGGCCCCGCGGCCGGTCTGCGGCGAGCCCGGGCCCCACCCGCGCGCCGGGCGCATCCGGGCCGCGAGGACCGGCCGGTGCCGGCCAGACCGGAACCGCCGCCGGGAGCGCCGGGAACAATAAAGCGCCGGCAGCGCAGGGGCGCGCGTCCACCCCGCGCCCGCCCGCAGCGCCGCCCGGCTTTCGGGTTCCAAGGAGGGGGCGGGGGGGGGCGAGGCGGCGGGAACCGGGGCCCCAAGGGCCGGCGCGGGGGCAGAGCAGAGCGAGACCCCGGCCCAACCGGCCCGCCCGCCCGACCCGCAGGTTCATGGCGCCGGCGCCGCCCGCCCCCGAGCTGTCAGCCCGCGCCCCGCGCCCCGCGCCCCGCGCCCGCCTCCCCCGCGCCCCGCGCCCGCCTCCCCCGCGCCCCGCGCCCGCCGCGCGCGGACAAAGGCGGGCGCCCCGCCCGGGCCCGGGTCCCGGCCACGTACCCGGCGCGCGGCCTGCTGTCCATCCGCTTCTTCTGGCGCACCGGCTGCAGCGGGATGTTGTCCGTCATGTCGCCGGCGCCGCCCGCCTTGGCCGCCGCGCCCCCCGCGCCGCCTGGGCCGCCGCCCGGCCCGGCCTCCGCGCCGCCGCCCGCCGGCGCCGCGCCGCCCCGGGGGAGGAGGCGACGGCAGCGAGCCGGCCGGGTCCGCAGCGAGGGGGCGAGCTCGCGAGCGCCGGGCCACGCGCGGAGCCGCCCGCGCGGCCCGACCGACGGACACGGGCGCACCATGGGCCCGAGCTCCGCGCCGCGCCCGCTCGCCCCGCGCCTGGCACCGGGGCGGCCGCAGAGTCCGCGTCCTCGCCGCCGCCGCCGCAGTGGGCCCGCCCCCAGCCCGCGCCGCGCGCCCCCCACGCGCGCCCACCGGCCACGCGCCCCCCGCCCACGCCCCGCCGTGCGCGCGCGCGCCCGGCCGCGCCCCCGCCCCCCGGCGTGCCCCGGCGCGCTCGAGCGCCCCCCGCCCCTCCGCTCCTGGGCCCGCTGGCACCCGCGGGCACACTCACGCGCTCACACTCACACACACACACACACACGACCTTCCACGCGTTCTCACCCGCGCCTCCAACACCCGCCGTGCACAGCCACGCGCGCACCTGCACGCGCAGCCCGCCAGCACCCACCGTTCACAGCCACACACACGGGCCACGGTCACCCCAGCACCCGCCACTCACAGCCACACACACCGGCCACGGTCACCCCAGCACCCGCCACTCACAGCCACACACACCGCGCCACGGTCACCCCAGCACCCGCCACTCACAGCCACACACACCGGCCACAGTCACCCTGTTAGGGGGAAAGGATGGACAACAACCCCAGCACCCGCCACTCACAGCCACACACACCGGCCACGGTCACCCCAGCACCCGCCACTCACAGCCACACACACCGGCCACGGTCACCCCAGCACCCGCCACTCACAGCCACACACACGGGCCACGGTCACCCCAGCACCCGCCACTCACAGCCACACACACCGGCCACGGTCACCCCAGCACCCGCCACTCACAGCCACACACACCGGCCACGGTCACCCCAGCACCCACCACTCACAAATGCACGTGCGCCCCCTCATCCACCCACCCTGGACCTCGGGCCTCGCGCACGGTGACCGGGAGTCACAGTCCCGCAGGACACACTCCTGCCTGCTCTGCTCTCCAGGTTCCTTCACCGCCGCCCCCCAACCCCATCGCTAACGCTCCACCCAGTCCCGGGGGTCACACACAGCCTCAACACCTTCCTTCGCACACCGGACCCTCCAGGCCCTACACAGGAGCCCTCTCGGTCACTCACACATTCCACCCACGCAATCACAGTCACACACACACACTGACCCCTTCACTCGTTCCTCAACCCTCCAGCACAGCAGCTAGAATCTACTAACTTTCCTAGAACCTGAAAAATGCTAAAAGAGAAAAATATGCAAAGTGAAGAGAGGCAGAGGGAGGGGGCTGGAGCTAGGTCGCTGCAGCTGGAGCCGACTTTAAAGTAGTTACACACCTGATGTATGTCCCAGTGCGGGATGATGACAGGCCACAGAGTAAGAAATGCTGGGCCTTCAAACCAAAGGCTCAGGGGCCTTCCTCACACGCTGAGAACAGGAAATCAACCCTACGGAGATGCTGGTTTCCACCCATTCAATGCTAAATGATCACAAAGTTAATGACTTAGAGTCATTACCTCTTGGGCAGGAGCGGGTGAGGCCCCGTTTTCATGTCTACCTATCAGATTTTCACTACATACACCCTTTGGATTCTGCTTGCAGGAGTGTGTCATGCAGACACACTCACCCATGAGCAAACACCTCAGAATTTTGTGTACTCTGCAGCGCCAGTTGGATCCCCGGCTGCTCCCCGGCCACCAGAGGAGGGTCCCGCATGGCGCGCAGACCTCTCCTGCCGCCCGCTGCTCCCCTCAGCAGTGTACTTCGGTCCTTCTGCCAGTTCTGCTCCCCGCTCTGGCTCTGGTGAATTCTCTCACCCTCCCGCGCTTCCGACTGTACCCAGTGCTTGTATAAACAAAACAAACAAACAAACAAACAAATAAATAAATAACATGCCTCTATAAAAAAAAAAAAAGAAAAAAAAAGAATTTTGTGTAGTAGCAAAGAGTAGAAATTAAGTGTCCATCCACAGGGGACTAAGGACAGAGAGGGCAGCGGACGACGCAGGGTCCTCTGACCTGACCCCGAGACTTGGCTCAGAGGAGCCTCAGCCGAGTTGTCCAAATGTGCAGAGACTGGGGCCTCCTTGGTGGCGCAAGGTGTTAAAACGCAACCTAGAAGCTGTCCGCAGCCTCTACAGCACGAATTCCATCCCCGGCCAGGGAGCAACCCACATGGCGCAGCAGACCTCTCCTGTCTCACCCGCTGCTCCCCTCAGCAGTGTACTTTGGTCAATCTGCCTGTTCTGTTCCCCACTTGTCTCTGGTGAATCCTCTAACACACACACACACACATCCCTCTGGCCTGTACCCGAGTTCTTGTATGCATAAATAAATAAATCTTAAAAAAAAAAAACCACAAAAACAAATGTACAGAGACTGTGGCATATGTTACTATTTGTATATTAAAGAACATCACACATATTTTCTAGATTGTTGATGGGAGAATATCTCTGGGAGCACAGACAGGAGGTTGATAGAATTTGCATTTTGGGGGACTTGGTAATGAGAATTTAATCCCCTTGCATCCTGAGGACATTTTGATTTTGAATCTGGTGAGTTTAACTTATTGTTCACAATTTATACACACACACCTCACAAACGTGTTCTCAGTGTGCACAGTAATCTGTCAGGTACCATCGTTAGCGAGCAGACTGGGGACACCCCAGGACCCCCAAACCTGCCTGCTCTAAATGGGCTCTGCCGTCGGCCACATAAACACAAAATATACTCTCAGTGCATAAGACCTTCCTAGACAATGACTTCAAGAGAATTACTGCGCAAGAGAAGCAAGCGAAACATAACAGATTCCACTTAACCCCCATCGTTAACCATCTATTAGTGGGTAATGTCCAGTCAATCAGGGCTGCCCCAAAGCAGGGCCACTGAGCACCAAAAGCTTCCCACAAGTCGAAGGAAACTTCTGGCAGATCCACAGGGGCAGAAGGAGCCGAGGTCAGTCTGGAAGGAAAGGGGCCAAATCAACATAGTGTCGCCATAAAGGCGGCCACTGTCAACCTCCCCGCGGGTCTCTCACCCATGGCACTTTCAAGGGTGTCTCCTTCAGTGTCCCTAAGTCCCTGTTGCAAGTGCAAGGCCAAGGAGGGAGGCTTCAATTTTTTTATTTATGCATACAAGAACTTGGGTGTAAGCTAGAGGTACGGGTGGTGAGGGGTGTGGTGAGAGGATTCACCAGAGACAGAGCTGGGAGCAGAACAGGTGGGTCTACTGAAATCCACTGCTGAGGGGAGCAGCGGGCAGACAGGAGAGGTCTGCTGTGCCAAGAGGGTAGCTCCCTGGCTGGGGATGAAACTCCTGCTGCAGTGGCTGCCCATAGATTCATAGTGCTGACACTTAACCCCTTGCACCACCAGGGAGGCTCCGGGGAGGTTACTTCACATTCTCTCTGCTCACGTGCCCCCTCCAGACTCTCAAGTTTTATCTCCTGAGTCCTTTGAGCTTCCGTCCCTCTCAGCTCCTTCCTTAGGTGGGCAGGGCCTGCAGCATCCCCTTCTGTGGGGATCACTCAGTCACAGGGTAGTGTGAAAACCACAAAGACAGCCACTGTGGGACCTCATGTGTGTTACAGCCTGCCTGCACGTCACCTCATTTCATTGTCACCAAAGGAGCAAAGGCACCTTCACCACATGCTCCCCCTTTTCACTTGCCCCACACAAGTCACCCCAAACACACCTATAGTTAAAGTGTGAGAGTTTTTTGTTTTCTTTTTATTTAAAGATTTATTTATTTATTTATACAAGCACTGGGTACAGTCAGAAGCGTGGGAGGGTGAGAGAATTCACCAGAGCCAGAGCGGGGAGCAGAACAGGCAGGCTGACGAGATACACTGCAGAGGGGAGCAGCGGGCGGCAGGAGAGGTCTGTGCGCCATGTGGGACCCTCGCCCGGCGGCCGGGGATCGAACCGGCGCTGCAGAGGCTGCGGGTAGCTTCGCAACCCAGCGCTCAACCACTGTGCCACTGGGGGAGGCCCAAAGTGTGAGAGTTTTTTGTGGAAATAGCTGCTCAAAGCAACTCCTAACCTGTCCCTTCCTGGAAGGGTCGTACCACCTATATCAGTGCAGGGAGCAGAGTGGGCAGAAGAACTGCTTTCTAGAACCTTCCGAGACACTGATTCCCCACCCAGGATGGTGAAATAATGCCCTGTTGCCTGGCACCAGTTTGCACTGCAGACCCAGCACGCCTGAGGATTCCGGACACTCAAGCCGAGAATAATGGCTGCACAGTGTCCCCAGACCTATGGAGTCAATAAATACCTGTTGCCCGGCCCCCCATCTGCTCCCCACAGGTGCTAGAGCCACCAGGGGCTGCTCTACACACTGTGGGGGAAGCCCTCAGCCGAGCCTGGGGCTCCCCTGGGAGCTCATGATCTGCATCACGCTTCAGGGTCTAATTCTGAAGAAGAGGCTGCTGCGAGGAAGACCCGAGAGGCTGTGCAGAGGAGGCCAGGCCAGCGGGACAGCCTGTCTTGAGAGTCTGGGCCCAGACCCCACCAAGCGTGCCAGCCCGGGAAGCCATGGAGGCCCCACCGCAGGAGGCCAGCCCTGCCGCCCTGCAACTGCTCTGCC
Organism: Talpa europaea; assembly: GCF_964194135.1. Lineage (NCBI taxonomy): Eukaryota > Metazoa > Chordata > Mammalia > Eulipotyphla > Talpidae > Talpa > Talpa europaea. Next base: position 6,013,884 of record NC_140078.1, on the reverse strand, counting down.
TGGTGGCCCTCAATAAGATCCCTGACCCCGAGCCGGCCGTGGAAGAGCTTCTCGCCGAACCCCAAAGGCAGGCCCCCCAGCCCTTGCTTCCCAGACGGCTGCAGGCGCGCCTCCTGGGACAGATGCGCAGCCTTGCAGAAGAAGCACAGGCCCAGGCAGCCCGAGTGGCCACTGCCAAGGACCAGCTGAAGGCCTCCCAGCACCGGCTGCGCCAGCTGGAGAAAACCCTCGCAGCCTGGAAGCAGGAGAACCTGGGTGTGCAGCAGGACCTGGAGGCGCTGTCCCAGGAGAGGGAGGGGTGGAGGCAGCGCGTGGGCGCCCTGCAGGAGCTGAAGGCCAAGTGGCAGGGCCTCCAGGCACGCCTACAGCGGGTGCTCAAGGACAGGGGCACCCAGCTGCTCACTCTGGCCCACATGCTCCTCAGCACCCTGGGGCTGCCCGGTGTCCTGGACGATGAGTCGAACCAGCTGGGCTCCTGCGAAGGACAGCAGGACAGAGAAGCCGCGGGCGCCCACCTCCCGGGCTCTCTGACCCAGGAAGACGTGGATCTGATCCTCTGGGCTGCCAACTGCCTCACCAGGTCAGCGGGAGGCAAGAAGGAACTGTGCCCCAAAATGGCTGAGGAAGAGCTCAGAAGGCTGGCCCGGCAGCGACAGAGCCTCAGGGAGGAGCTGGCCTCTGTGCAGCGCGAGAACACACAGCTCAGCAGCGAGGCAGAGAAGCTGCGGCTCACTCTCCAGGCGCTGCCCCAATTCCATTGGGGTTTTGTCCGGCAGCTGCGGCAGCTGCTCAGCACCTCGGGGCAGAAGCCAGGCCGCCGCACCCCCATGCACACCCGGGCTCGCAACCTGCAGGCAGACCACATCAGCCTCTACCGGGACATGGCCGGCGACAAGGAGAGAGAGCTGGAGAGGACCACCCTCTCCTACAGCAACATCAGCGCGTCCCTCCAGCAGGAAGCCGAGCGCAGAGGGATGGCCGCCCTGTGCACCCAGGCCATGGCCCAGCAGCTCAGGAACATGAACACCCAGCTCAGACAGGCCCTGGCCAACGTCCAGGAGGCCTTGCAACGCAAGGAAAGGGCGGCTGCAGCTGCTGCTGCTTGTCCCACAGCCCTTGGGGGTCTGCAAACCCCCATGGGTCCCCCAGGTCACCAGTCTCCCCAGGAAGGCAGAAGATCTCCCAAGAGGATCCTGAAGGTCCGATTCAATCTTCCTGTTGGCCAGACCTGAACATCTGCAAGCTGGACCAACACCTGTCCCGGCCGCCTCTCCCGCGGCTTCCCTCCCCGCCTGTCTCAATATTTCATGGACGCCCTAATGGCTCACAGTTAAGATTTTCATGTCTAGCTATATATAGCGTTTCCTCACAGAGCTCCCTTAATTTAACTGAGCGCCCCATAGTTAATTCCTAGTATTTAATTTCATTTAATTCTTAATTTTCCCTTATTTTCCTCTCATTCCATCCCATACAATTAAATAGTATAACTGTTCTACATAGATTTCAATAAAATTTCACTTTTAATTCAGCCATCATTGAAGTTTTACTTGCGTACAAACTAATTAGGTAATTTCTATGTGTACTGTCGGCGGTTAGACATTTAAGTGACTTAATACTGGACTTGAATCATTTTTTTTAATGCGAAAAAGAACTGGGGTGTAGGCCAGAGGTATGGTGTGGGGGGTGAGGATTCACCAGAGACAAAGTGAGGAGCAGAACAGGCAGACTGACTGAAATACACTGCTGAGGGGAGCAGTGGGGAGACAGGCAAGGTCTGCTGCACCCTGTGGGACAGCTCGCTGGCTAGGGATCTGCAGTGGCTGGCGATAGCTTCATAGTGCCCCTTGCGCCACCAGGGAGGCCCTGGTGCACTCACCTTTTAAAATGTGGGGTCCTAGCAGTGGCTCACCTGGAATCCTGTATCATTCCACCACTGAAGAACCCCAGGCAATTTAGAAACTGCTGGGCCTCAGTTTTCTGTTGTTTCACAGTTTTCTGTAAATCTGTAAATTGGGGAGTGCCAGCCTCCTAGGATTGGTTGGATCCAGAGAGCCATTAGAGGCAATTCCAGAGATGCTCTCCCGAAGGGTCACCACCACAGGTCCGGAGAGGGAGCCAGTGCAGTACTCGGGACATGTAAAAAGCACCTGCTACGGGGTGCACTCAGCAAAGGGTGTCTGCCAGAAGTCCTACTACTCCAATGACTACTATTTCCCCTAATAAAAGAATGAAAACCACAGTATTAGCTAATAGCTGTGGTGACCCCATCAGGATAAATAAACTTTGTATCCTTTGTCTCCACCTTAGTCCTTGGAACACTAGTAATCCTTTGCATTGACTTCTTCTTTGCTTAAAACAATAGGGTGAAGATGGGAGGGGAGAGCAGAAGGGGAAGAGTCAAGTAATTCTTCCCCCAGAAAGGTCACTTTCAAATATACTGCAGACTTTAAAATGCAGAGCTAGCTGCTGCTTTTGAATACATTTGCAAGGTCTCAATAGCCCCGAATGGGAAGTCTACTTTTGAGAGTTAAATTCATTTCCTTATTTTCATTTTGGTCTAGCTTCACTAATCCTGTTTTCTTTTGATATTTAGAAAAGGTTGGAATTGGTTACAGTAAAGTGTTTTTTAGGCAAAATTCTAAAGTTAAAGTCCCCCAGCAAACAGCCATTCTAGACCACAAGCAATTGCTTCCTCCCACATATTAATTTTCCTTTTTTTAAAAAAAATTATTTTTTTTAAAGATTTATTTAAACAAGCACTGGGTACAGTCAGAAGCGCGGGAGGATGAGAGAATTCACCAGAGCCAGAGCGGGGAGCAGAGCAGGCAGAAGGACCTAAGCACACTGCTGAGGGGAGCAGCGGGTGGCAGGAGAGGTCTGCGCACCATGTGGGACCCTCCTCCGGTGGCCGGGGAGCAGCCGGGGATTGAACCGGCGCTGCAAAGGCTGCAGGCAGCTTCGCAACCCAGCGCTCAACCGCTGCGCCACCGGGGAGGCCCAATTTTCCTTTATTTATTTAATTTTTTAAAATTGAGGTGACTGGCTTACAGCACTATATGCACTTTGGGGGGTACAGGTTCACACCTGGGGTGTAATTACCATACCACCCTCACCAACAGCTCATTTTAACAGAAATGGGCACCCCTTATTTTAAATTGTGCTTACTGATTTTGTTTGGAGACAAGGGACCGGAACTGGAGTTGATGGACCTGTGGTTATTCATGCAGCACAGGTTTTCTCCACCGGAAAAGCCACTGCCTTTAAATGAAACCTCTCAAATTCCATCAAGGAAACAGGTGATGCCAAGAGAAGCCAGCAGAGGTGCCAACTTACTACACCGGTGGAAAAGGTGCAGCTCTTCTGTGGACTCAAAATGGGAGCTTCCCCATGCCAAGGAAAGGCCCAGAACTAGCAAAGATAACACCTCTGCCCCACCTTTCATGACTTACACACACACACACACACACACACACACACACACACATCCAATGTCCTGGGCTGTCTGTCGATGTTGGTGACAGGAAGGAGGTGCAGTGTACACACAGCTATCCATGAAATGCTGAAACACTCATACTCATGTGCTCTTGTTTGAAGGCAGGTGTAAAATCTACCTTTAATATTACCCGCTTCCCTGTTGGTGTAGGGGTTAAAGTCTCAGTGCTCAAGCTATCACCAGCCACTGTGGCTTGAGTTCGATCCCCAGCCAGGGAGCTGACCCACATAGCACAGCAGCCCTCTCCTGTCTTGCCTCCTGCTCCCCTCAGCAGTGTATTCAGTAGATCTGCCTGTTCTGCTCCTCACTGTCTCTGCTGAATCCTCTCACCACCCCCCACACCTCTGTCCTACACCCCAGTTTTTGTATGCATCAATAAAAATACATCTTTAAAAAAAGTTATCTCCCCCCCAGCCTACTTCTTCACATTAGTACTTTTTTTCCGAAGCAATCAATCAGGTAATGATTGCACTGTATGCATGCCCTCTGGCTGAGCTGCAGAAACACACCTCTCCCAGGTAGATGCCCCCAGGGCCAGGTGCCTTTGGACTCATACACCCTCCTCCCTCGACTCAACAGATTGAACCAAGAGAATCTACCCAACGCAGAGCTGGGACAATTCTCCCCACGTAGGATAGTGCAGAAGCAAAAGCCATGGCCACCCTGCTGGACGCTGTGTCCCTGATTCAGCTTTGCATGCTCCCCTCAGATCTCAGCATCACCCTAGGAATTAAATAGCCCCCCTTTGCAGAGTAGGGATCTGGGGTTCATGAATTATCTTGGCTTCAGGCACCCAGCCCAAGTGTGGTACTGAGACTTGAGAGATCTAATCCTGTCCCGAAGTCCATCCTTTCCCCAGACTTGAAATGTGCCCCATTCTCTCACTCCTCACTCAAACTTGTCTCTGCACTTCCTTAGAAGCTTTCCTGTTTGTGTAGCTTTCCTGTTTGTGCTCCAGCAGGCATGCTGATGAGTTGTAAGCAACGGGTCTCGTTGCTGGGGGAGTCCCCCTTGAAATACTGAGGAACAAGATTCTTGCAAGGGGCACCTACTTTAATGCCTTCATGATGTTGAGATTTAACTCACCTGTCACCTACCCCTGGCCAAGGTCAGAATTCACTGAACAAACCACCTTCTCAAACCACCTCAGTCCTGATGTCAACCTGCCAGGAAGGTCCAACTTTCCCACCTATAGCTGGCCTAGCCAAGTCTTTCCTCGGCCCTCTCAGCAAATGCATCAACCAAGCCCTGGCAAAGCAATGTCCTTTCCAGAACACCTGCCCTTCAACAGTTCTGGGGAAGCCAACAGAAGGCAGAGGGCTGGGGGTTGGGAGAGGCAAGCTTGCCACCCACCCCAGCCCGGTGCTACTGATAGAACTGACATGTAATTGGCAGTTGATTTTTGAAATTAAAACTTTGAGATTTGGGCCTTCCTGGTGGCGCAGGGGTTAAAGTCTCAGCCCTATGAAGCTATTGCCAGCCACTGGGCACGAGTTCAATCCCCGGCCAGGGAGCTGACCCACATGGCACAGCAGACCTCTCCTGTCTTGCCCATTGCTCCCCTCAGCAGTGTATTTCAGTAGATCTGCCTCTTTTTCTTCCCACTCTGTTTCTGGTAAATCCTTTCACCATCCCCACCTCTGACCAACTCCCCAGTTCTATGCAAAAATAATAAAATCCTTTTTAAAAAAAGGAATCTACTTCAGGTGTCCAGAGTCGTGAAGATTCTCCTAGGATCTAATGCTGGTCTTGCCACTGGGTTCGCAAAGACCAACCGGGCAAAGGCAGGCAGGCAGGAGGGTACTTAACCAGCAGGACAGTAACCGGATCTACCCTGGTGAGACCCTATCACTACCCTAACCCCAGGGTTACTTAGGAACACATCAAACCTTTGCACTTGGTTGTCTTGCTGAAAAAAACTTCTTTTTTCCCTTGGAATTAAAGACCACCACCTATGTGGCTCTCAGCCCATTCCAATCCAAGCAGCCCCTAAGTGTGTGACGGTAAAAAGTATTGTCTCTCTGCTCAGTGAATGAGCAGAAAGAAGTTAAGACGAGACCAGTTGAGTTAGCTGAGATAGAGTATCTATGGCATGATGAGCCTTACATGTTCACACACGAACTCCAGCCAGCGTTCAAGATTACCCGAAGGAAGCTCAGTTTTGGAGCAGGAAAACTTACATACACACACCTGGTGGGAGGGGAAAAAAAAACATCCGAAATTTATTCTCCAACAGACAGACAGCATCAGCAGGTAAAAACTACAGGGGTTTCTCCGTAGGTCATACATTCACAAGGCATTATTAGCTTAACAGTGAGGAAGCCTCTGGTGTATTCTCTGTAACAATATCCACTTCACAGTGTAAACAGGTACTAGTATTGTGTTCACTTACAATTCCAGAAGGAAAGGCACAACTTGGCAAAACAAAAAACTTGTTTGGATCCTCAGGTCAGGAGCAATAACCGAGACCAACAGTCTTTGATCCACTTTCCCACACAGAAGGGAGAAAGGACTTCTCCACCCAGAAGCCAAGGTCTTTCTCCCTCCTCATTAAGCCATCAGAGCAACATTTGCTTAATATTACATATACAAAAAGGAGTTTAAAAAAAACCAAAGGAATCACAAAAAAACTTGAACGTCCAGCTGCTCCCACCAATACATCAACTCTTAGGTTTAAGACAGGGGCTAGGAACACTTCAGCGGTCATAAAATAGGAAAATAGAGACTATGGCTACAAAAATAATAAATGAGGTAGATAAATTAAAGCTTTCACACTCAGGGCTTGCCTGTTCCAAGTTCGCAGCCTTCATGTAATACTCAGGGAAAAAGAAATTTTCATCAAGACTTGGCATTAAGTCATACCAAGGACCTTTAAAAAAATTACGATGTGAATTATTATGTGAATCTATAAGAAACACACCCTTCTGCGAGTTTCCTTAAGAATGAAAACCCAGCTCTTCAATCGAGTAGGCACTGGCAAACCCAGTGAAGTCGCCCGGAGATCCCCTGTTTGGTACCACCTCCCCTGGGGCTCCGGGCGTCTGGGGGGAGGGCAGTGCCAAGGACTGGCACTCTCAACTCAACTGTACTTAAATAAGCAGCAACATACACATCGACCCCCGAAGGCCTAAAATCAGCCCATCGGAGAGCATCCTACGTAAGGTTCCAAGGTTGAAGGAATTCTGGAATTCTACAACCTTGGTTTAAAAAAAGGGTACATTCAAAAAAAGAAAAAAGAAAAAAAAAATAACAAACAACAAAGACGGATGCAGGATTGGGGCGCATACAGAACAGACCTCTGCAAGCCGGCAGACCTTGTCCACTGACCCGCATCCAGCCCCCTGCCCCGCCAGGCTAAGCAGTTGTCCCTTCCGCTGTGGTTCAGTCAGGTCCAACTTGATACACAGGACGGTCTTTGGAAAGTGTTACCCGAGGTTGTACAAAGCTTTTTTGTAGAGTCTGTCGCAAGCAACAAAGCGACTTTGCAAGACCCGCTTCCTTCCACAATTTAAAAAAAAAAAAAAAAAAAAAATACTCGACTGTATGTTAGTCTGGATTTGTCCCTTTTTCCTTTTTTTTTTTTTTTTTTTTTTTGGCAAAGCAGCACAGCAACATTGTGATTGTGGGACTTGCCTGAGGTGTGGTCCCGGCTGTAAACATCACCTGCACATCCAGGAAGCCGGCGGGAGGAGGTGGGCTTTCGAAAGCCGGACAAGAGCTGGAGCTCACTCGGCCTGCACCCCCGCCCCCCGCCCCCCGGCTGTCCCGGGGCTCAGCTGACCGCGATTTTCTTTTCCTCCAGGAAGTGGGGGAACTGGTGCTTGGGGACGCCGTCAGCCGCGCCCGGCTTCTCCACGTCGGCGCCCAGAGCCGACTGGGAGCCATCCATCTTGGAGAGGGTGGTGTTGTTCACCACGGAGCTGGCGCCCAGCGACACGGGCAGTGTGGGGATGCCGCCGCTCTGGATCACGGAGATCTCGTTGGTCTTCATGGCCAGGCCGCCGTGGAGCATGGTCGTGTACTGGTTCCACACCACGGGGTCCACGTTCACCGAGGGGGTCAGCACTTCCTTGGGAAACATCTCGGGAACCCTCTTGCCATCCGTTCCTAACAGCGCCATGGTGTTCTCGATGGCCAGTTTCCTCCCCCGGCGCGCGGAGCTGTTGCTGGCCCCGTGGGTCATATAGTGGACCTGCGGGGACAGGGACAGGGGGTTGCAGCACAGAGACCTGGTGGCACGTGGCCGCGCCGAGACCAAGAGTCTGACTTGGCGGTGGGGAAGCACAGCCCCACCACCCGCTGCTTCTTGGACCCGGTCTCCCTTCCTGGATTACTTTCCCCGTCTGGCTTTTGCGTTTTCAAATCCCTTTCAGCTTCTTTGCAAACTGAAGGATGTGCCAGCCCCAGATTTCTCAATCAGCTCGTTCCCACCCAGCCCCCTTCACTGACACCCTTAGAAGTTAGCAGCGACCACCCATCAGTTCTCAGTCATTATAAACAGCTGTCAAGATGGTGCAGGAGACCACCGAGACACTCGACACGTAAATCTCAGGGCAGCTGAGGGAGTGACCGTGCACCCCACGCCGGGGAAGCCAAGGCGCGCGGTCCCGTGCCCACGGCTGGCCGGAGTGAAGCTTCGTATTTAGAGATTAATCTCTAAAGATTAAGTCACCGATGTGCCTCTCCTGATGTTTTCATCAATTAGACCTAAACAGCTGCAAAGGACATAGGTTTGTCCAATAGGTATGTTACACTTGTAAGATACAGTCTTCTAGTTCCAGCTGAAGGTGACGTCTCAACATTGAGGCTACACTACAAAGATTCAACTAGTTCACTTGTTAGAGGAGTAGAGAAAAGAGACTCAGACAATCACGAAACTGGAAGAAAGGAAGGAGGAAGCAGCCCCTCTCACTGCAATCGCGTTGGCACGCTGACCACTCTCAACCCTTACCCGGGAGCTCCTCCCCAGCCCCACCCGAAACCCAGGTGGAGCCAACTTGTAATAGTAGATATGCACGCCAGACTCTAGAAATATCTAGCCACTCAGGGTTACAAACAGGGCTGGAAAACCTAGAGGCTTTTGTTCATCTCTAGTGGCACTGTATTCTCACAGGTAAGAGGGGTGCTATGTAATCTGGGAGGGAAGACAAAGCAAGGTCCCATTATTGCTTCATATACATATTTTTTTTCCAACTGATTTATTTCAACCTAGCCAATTAGCAGAGAAGACAATACACAGGGTGGCTGGTTATCAAACTCTGAAGTGCTTACACACACAGAGATCGTGATTTCAATATTGCACCACAAGTACCCTTTTTGCCTCCCAGAGTCTATTCCATGCAGATGCTGAACTATTCACAGAAACCAGTTGCAGGCCGCACTTTACACGGAGACAGGTAGTCTGAGACAGGTAGTCTCAGTAGTCCGTGCACCCCACTCCTGCACAGCATCTTATAAAATTCATCATCATTTTGTGATTCAGATTAGAAACCCACTTATTATAGGCACTGACTGCAAGAAGCACCCCCATCTCAGAAATGGGACTTATGAGGAAATGCACTTCTTTTAAAGAATGTTTCAGGCGCTGAAACAGCGAGGTACAACTCCAGACCCCCCCACTTCATCATGCGTGGAAAGCACCAACAGAGATGCCACCCGGTCCCCAGCCCCGCGGAACACCTGCACTCACCTTCAAGTTGCCTTTGGTGGTAAAAGCTCGCCCACATATGCTGCAGACGAAGGGCTTCTCCCCCGTGTGCGTGCGCTCGTGAATCTGGAGCGCACTGGCGGACGAGAAGTTCTTGCCGCAGCGCAGGCAGCCGTGCTGCTTGGCCTGGCGGCGGGGCTGGGTGGTCAGCAAAGGCGTCAAGCCTGGGGACATGCTGGCGGGTCCCACGAATGCCCCAGGGACTTCCACTTTGACATAGGTCGGCTGGGCTCGGATAAAGGTTGACGGGAGACTGGTCCGACCTAGCAGGCACAGAAAGCAAAGCCAAACCTTTATCATCTAGCACGCACTCCTTCTTCAGATCCAAGAAAGAACCCCAAAACCACTTGTCCGTGCTGAGAGCCTGCATGTGGCCCTCGGGAAACGGACAGGAAATGACCCAGACACTCCAGAAAGTGTACCCCTTTGATGTCAAGGTAAGAGCATCACATAAACACTCAGGATTCAAGTTCAAACTCCTGCATGAAGAGGTTAAAGTATGCAGATGCCAGCTTTCTTTAATTCTCTCACACAGCTGTTTCTCCCCCCACCGCACCCCCCAATTTACCATTACTGACATCAGCAGGTACCTCAGCATTTAAGTCTGCATGGACTCCAGATTCGCCAGCCGCCCCCCGCCAAGCGTTATTACAACATTAGACAGTAGGACCTCAGAATCAAGGAGCTATGGCCAACGATAGGTGTCCGCTTTCTCAAACATCCTTCTACTGCAGCGTTTACTTAAGATGACCTGTCTGTCCCAGTGAGGCTCAGAACACAAAAATAAAATCTAACAACTCAACACCCGCTGTCCACACCCAACTTGCATTAACCATCACGGATACAAGCAAGTCGTGACGAGGCCAGAGGAGCTGCTATTTCCCTCCATCCTACAGAAGGGTAGGTGCCCTGCAGAGGGCCGCCCTTGACACAGGGCAGCCATTGGGGGGATCAACCCAGGTTCCATTGGGGGATCAACCCAGGCTCCATTGGGATGACCTCGTGCCCACAATGGACATTAAGTTAAATCCAAAGGTCCATCACCTTCCAAGTCAGGGCGGCTGCTCTCGGAGCCCTCCGCTTTGCCGCCAGCGTCAGGAGACTTGGACTTGAGACTCTCAGGCTGACTATTGGCCGGGGAAAGCGCCTGGAAGGACGTGGTCTCCAGGGCGTCTGGGCTTCGGCTCTGATACTCCTGGTCCCCCATCACGGAGGACGACGAGTCGTTGGTCAGGCCATCGCTCTCCGCCGAACCATTCTCTCGGCTGCTCTGCCGCTGCAGGGTAAGAGGAGCAGGACCCACTTTCCCGGGGGCCTCCAGGGAAGCCATCATGGAGAAGCCCAGGGTGGGCGATGCCGAGTGGACGCGGGCCAGGGGCGTGGGGGCCTTGGAGGAGCTCCCGGGGGGCTCCTGGGGGCTGACTTCATCAATGTCGATGCTTTCGATGACATCATCGCGACAGAGAGGCCCTGTGCTGCCATTCTCGCTGAGCATCATGGGCTCGGGACCCAGAAAGTCGCAGGGGTTCTCCGGCAGGGGCGTGTTGGGGATCTGGCCGCCCATGTGCATCCGGATATGCTGCTGCAGCATGACGGCGTTGGTGAACTTCTTCTGGCAGATGGGACACGAGTGCTGCGTCTTTATGGACGTGTTGGTTCGGTGAACCCCGAGGTGCGTCTTCAGGTTGCCCTTGGTGGAGAAGGCCCGGCCGCAGATCTTGCACTGGAACGGTCTCTCCCCGGTGTGGGTTCGGTAATGCATTTTGAGGGAGCTTTGGCAGCTTAAGACACGGTGGCAAATGAGACATTCGTTGGGGTCGGTGGTGGCCTTGTCGATGTTCTCCACCAGCTGCTGCAGTTTCAGGGTCTCCGACCCTGGCTCGGGGGTCCCGCTCCCTGGGAAGCCACAAGCCCTCGGGGAGCTATTGTTTGGCCCTGCCCCAGGGAGGAGGGTTGCACCCTCGCTTTCTGGGGGAGGCCCCAGCTGCAAGTCACCAGGCAGCGGGCCGCCTGTGAGGTCCTTGGGGTTCGTCCCCGAAGAGAGATTCTGAGGTAGCCCTAGATTGGGGGTTCCTGTTACAAGGACAGGTTTGCTGTCTAAAGAGAGACTTGACTCATCTACGGGGACAGGGAAGGCGCGGGCAGGCGACATGCCGCTGCCTGCTGCGGTTTTGTCGTGGAACTCGGCAAACAGCTGGGGGTTTGCCTTCACCTGGGGGTGTCGATGAAAGTGCACCTTGAGGTTGCCCTTGGTGGTGAAACGGTGGCCACAGACAGAGCACACGAACGGTCTCTCTCCGGTATGGGAGCGGAGGTGGATCTGCAAGGAGCTATCAGTCCCAAACACCTTGCTACAGTACTTACACTTGTGCTTGCAGAGGGTGACCTCGTCTTTGCTTTTGACTTCCACCAGGGAGATGTTCGGTGGCTTCCCCTTCCCTTTCTTGGACGGGTCTAACGCCACCGTGGAGAACGGGCCCTGGAAGATCACCGAGCCTGGGGCCTGAGGTAGCAAAGCGCCCGGGAGGCGGGACATGACGCCGGGGAGCACCCGGGTCCCATCCGGTTTCAGGGCGAAGGGGGTCAGCCCCGGGGACACAGAGCTGCTGGCGGAGGGGAGGTTGGCGTGAGGTAGCCTGGCTGGTTTCAAGGCATCCAGGGGCAGGCCCGGGCCTCCCGGTTTCTGGCTGAGCAAGGCCACGGCGGCGGAGACCTGCTGGGACACGTGCCCCCCCAGGGTCTTCAGGGCGTCGGCGCCCGCCACGCCGGCGTGGAGGGCGTGCGAGGCCCACATGTTCACCTGGATGCGGATCTGCTCGGTGAGCTGGATCTGCTGCAGCTGCTGCTGCTGGAGGCACAGGATCTGCTCCAGGACCCAGGGGATGCTGCCGGCGCCCGGCAAGGGGGCCGGCAGCGCGTCCGCACTCCGCTGATTGACGGCCACCTTGGTGCCCCGCAGCGCCTGGAGGGTGACGTTCGTGTTGGCCACTTTGCCTTTGGGTAAATAGCTCATGTCCTGGGGCGCGGGCGGCAGGGCGGTCTCCGTCTTCAAGTACACGACCGATTCCGCGCCCGGCTTCTCCTTCAGGTCGCCGGGGCCGCCGCCCTCCTCCCTGCCTTGGGCCTGCGGGCCCAGCCCGGCGCTGGGGAAGTCCTCGCCGGGCACCGGCCCCTCGCCGTCGCTCATGATGAGGACGGGTGGATTTTTAGTGCAACTTTTCTTGTGTTCCAAGAACTCGGAGAAGCTGAAGAGCTCCGCGCAGCATCGGTCACAGATGTGCGTCTCCTCCCGGCGAGGCCGCTTCGCCACCGCCCTGTCCCCGTTCGTCACATCATCGCCGTGTCCGGGGCGGCTCAGGGGAGGACCTGTGGGGAGAGACAGAGAGCTAAGAATCGGCCCAGGAGCAGGCGTGGGGTAGCCGAGTGGGAAGACCCCAACAATGCACACGGCACGTCATCTCTGTCCCCGGGGGCAGATGGTCAGAGACAGGCGTCGGCCTGGAGGGACAGCCAGCTTGTGGGGGGAGGAGACCCTGTTCCAATGCTCAGCACGAGACCGTATTGGGAACAGGACATCTGGGGGCAGTACCAGGCAGCTGTGTCCCCGGGGCTGACCCCCTTCGCCCTGAAACCGGATGGGACCCGGGTGCTCCCCAGCGTCATGTCCCGCCTCCCGGGCGCTTTGCTACCGCAGGCCCCAGGCTCAGTGCACTTCCAGAGCCCAAGCCCACTGTCTGGCGTCCTTAAAGAGAAAGGGAAAAGAGAGTAAGGCCACCTGAAAATAAGGCGGCTAAGAGACTGCAGGTCAAGGATTCAAGAGGTCAGGGGTTTCTAGAAGCCAATGGAAGGAAGAGCATTTCCCCATGGGGCCTGCCCATGCAGCGGTCCCTGCTGCCACCTCGGTTTTAGGCACCTCACATCCAGATCTACAAGAATTTGTTATTTGGAGTCATCCAGTTTGTGGCAACTCGTGACAACCCTAGCCTAGGCAACCCACACAACTTATTATTAAAAGAAGCCCCCTGGAGCTCTGCCCCCTCGCCCCCACTCAGAATCGATGTGCAAAAAGCAAGGCCAGTGGGTTTCATGGAACCGATAAAGTGATGGTGGAGATCTGCTGGGGATGCCCACCCCAGCCCAGCAAAAGCAAAGCCACACAAGTCCTTCTGCAGGGGCTGAGCACCATGCCCACCACAGGCAGTGAGGACAGTAGCGCTGAATTCACTTACGACCTGGAGAACAGCACACTGTCTTATTTAGGATAGGAAGACGAAGGAGACAGCCCCGGAAATAGTTCATAGAGGCAAAAACAGGCCGTGTTGTCCTCACTCGATACTTCTCCCCTGCCTTGTGTGGAAGGCAAAGGAAGGCGTCCCAGGATGATGGAAATGAATCCCAGAGCCCCCTGCAGCTCACACTGGCACCTCTAGGTGCCCCGCCCTGTGCCCATTCTGTCCTCTAAAACAGCCCCTTTACAGATAAAAACAGACTCAGGTATAACGTGACTTGCCTAGGTGAGCACCATTAAAAATTACTGATGGTGGGCCTCCCCGGTGGCGCAGCGGTTGAGCGCTGGGTTGCGAAGCTGCCCGCAGCCTCTGCAGCGCCGGTTCTATCCCCGGCTGCTCCCCGGCCACCGGACGAGGGTCCCACATGGCGCGCAGACCTCTCCTGCCGCCCGCTGCTCCCCTCAGCAGTGTACTTCGGTCCTTCTGCCTGCTCTGCTCCCCGCTCTGGCTCTGGTGAATCCTCTCACCCTCCCGTGCTTCTGACTGTACCCAGTGCTTGTATAAATAAATAATAAATAAATAAATCTTTTTAAAAAAAATTACTGATGGTAACTTCTGAGCACTTACTATGCACCAGGTACGATTCCTAACCGTGTATATGCTATTAACACCTCTGAGGCAGGGGCTTTTCCATTTGACAGAGGGGTGACACAGAACCAATATTAAAAGCCAGGGATGCACAGTCCAGATCCTCCGCTTGAACTCTACCTACACTTCCCATCAGACTTACGTTTCTTCTGAAAAGACTGCAACTATCTTTCCTCTCATGGAATCCCCAGGGTGAGGACCGGAAAGCCTGGGGGAGGCTGGCTGGGAAGGAGAAGGGGACAAACTAGACCTCCTGTGAAGAGGAGAAGCCCCCGCTATTCCAGGTAGAGGTCAGCAGGTAGATACTCCCTTCCCGCCCAGGACTGGTGTAAATGGGCCTCTTAAGAATCAAGTTACAATCAATTCCCAGAACCCTTAAAATAGGAAGTTATCTATGTAAGACTTCCCCAAGAATTGAAAGGCCCTGCTAGCAGGGGGTGGTAAGCTGCAACATCTTTCTGGAAAAGCAATTCTGGCAATTATGTGTCAAGAACTTTAAAAAGTGGAACTTTAAAAAAAGTTTCTCTTGAGGGAAATACACTGGGCTGGCAGGTGCATGTAAAAGGCACAGCTTATTCAGAGGCCATCCAGGTAGGCAGGGGGCCATTTCCTTTAACCCAGCGATTCCTTTGTTAGGAATTTATTCTCTGTAACACAAGGATACATTTATTGTACTAACAAACTGCAAAACTAAAACATGAAGCACTCTGGTCCAGCAGTCAAGTTCCGATCAAATAAATTAGGGTCAGAAAAAAGATGAATACTCCAAAAATAGACCTATATTTCATATGCCAAGAACAAATGCACAAGATTTATGAAGAGGAGAAAAAAGGGTAGAGGACAGGATGTATATAGAACGTGCTCCCTTTTTTGTGTTTGCAGATGAAGATATAGATATGTGCTCGGAAAATTTCTGAAATTAGAAACTTACTGTTCTTTACCTCCTGGAGCGAGTGTGGGGGTGGCGTGGGGGAGGGATCGGGAAGACAGACACTTCAAACTGAATACACTTTTGCACTGTGGCTTCTCTTTAATTAGCATGTTTACACTCTTTATCAGTCACAGAACTTCTAGCAATCTCTAATCAAGTCCATGCAAAGATGCAAATTCTACTTTGTAAGGTCCAGAGCAAAGTCACCACCACCCTCCTCCACAAACAGCAGAACACACACTTACTCAAAGACTCTGACTCATTTCTGTTCCCAGCCACACCAAACAAGGAACTTTGTTTTCAGTTTGCAGATGTGGAAACTGAGGCTCAGAAATCATTTTAAGGTGACATACCTTATCTGACCTTATCTGTGGTTTGTTACCTGCAGTTCAAAAATATTACATATGAGATATTTTGAGAACAACCACATTCACAAAACCTTTATTCCAGCACATTGTTCTGTTCTATTTTATAAGTAGATATGGTTGTGTGTCTCTTACTGGGTCTTAGTTATAAATTAAACCTCACCCTTGGTGCATTTATCTAAGGAAAAACCCCATAACACATACAGGCACATATGGATTGGGGCTAGCTGTGGTTTCAGGCATCCAAGGGGGTGGGGGTGGGATCTTGGAAAGTGGCCCCACAGATTAGGGGGGATAAATGTAGAAAAAGTGGTAATCCAATTTAGAACTGTTTCTTCCTACAGTAGACTTTCTCAAACTTATATCAATATATTGTCTGTTTATGCTCTATGATCTTTTACAAGCCACTCTAATATCAATAAATGTTTTGCCCCTGCCCCAAGCAGTTCTCAACCCCTGGGGGGTCAATATGCCCTCACTGAGAAAAAACCAGTTGTAAAAGCAGAAATTCTTAAACTGGAATCCATGAAATTAGATAGGAAAAGAAATGAATCTTTCTTTTCACTAACCCCAGCTACCACCAAACATTCTTTTCGATGGCTTAAAAATTCAGTCTGCAGGGTCTTAAGGTATTCATGTACTGTATTAATATTAATGCATGTTGCTTTATCACACGTTTACATGTTATTTTCAATGCAATTTCTTTTCTCGCTATTGCATGTATTTTATTTTCTGCATCTAAATAGGCTCTGTTGAGGAGGTCGATGGCACAAGAAAGGTTAAGCTCCCTGCACTAGAAGGATCCAACAGTGATTTACAACCTGAATACCAGCTTGCCTTCACTGTATACACAAGCTCGCCTCTTCTGTAGCCTCCAAGCAATACCCGAAACATCCCACTTGAGTCTTAAAACAGCGGCAGCTCTGTTTGCTCCTGCAGTAAAAAAAGTACTCCTACATCCAGACCACCAATGGCAAATACTAAAGCTCTATTTGCCAAAGAGTAAGAGGACTCTGTTATGAACAATTGCTGGGTATGCTTAAGTTAACCCTTCCCAAAAGGAAAAAAAGCAAAGTTCAGGGGGATTACAAGGCGACCAGTTCTTCCATCCTCCACCCCACCCCCACTCCGAATTTTAGGAATGTTATCTCTCGGCATCTAGTTATCCAATAAGTTGGAAGAATGCAGTAAACCCAGCAGGGGTCTTAGATTCAATCACTGCCAAATGGATAGAAAATACTCTTAACTATTGTATAGGGAAGAAAGCTCATCTATCTATCAGAGGCCAATCTGATTCTGGAGGTTTGAAAATGCTTAAAAAAGAAAACCTGTGTATCCTGAGAAGTGCAGGAAGCCTCCAGCTTATCTTTTATCCCCTTTCCTATATTAAAGTAATGACTTTATGTATTTATTTTTGCATAGAGGAACTGGGGTATAGTAAAACAACTACAATAAGCAGAGGATCTAAAGCACATGAGGATAATTACTTGCCAAAAAACAAAAAGGAAATTGGTATGTCCTGAAGTATTAAACCAGTTGAAAGTGCCCTTCCAACCAGTTTCATTTTATATCTGAATTCAGCAGTGAGAAACAAGTCTTTAATTCAACTCATAGATGGCATATTAAAGGGGTAAATAGTTTTTAATTCATTAAGAGCTTAAAAATGGTTTCAAAGGGTCTTGGATCAAAATTCAGGGACTCTGCTGAAAAGGAAAATGAGTATAAGAACCAAAGAAGGCTTTACAGCTGCTATTTACATTACAGAGATCGGTCCCATTTAGCCGCCACTGGGGCTCATCTTTTAAGCAAATCTGAGACTCCATGCAGGAGGGGCTTTTGTTGCCTCCTCCTGCAGAACCCCCTAGAACAAAGCCTGACATAGACATGAAATTCATTTGTTGGGGAAAAAAAAAAACAAAACAAAACAAAGGATGGCAAGTAATGGGAGATACAACTCTCGTCTGGATTTAGAGGGCTTTTTAATGGTTGAGGTGCCTTTTTTAAATTATCAAAAGTACAGTAGGTTAAGGGTGATGAAAAAGGGGACCTTCCTGAACTATTTTGCCCCATCATTTTTCCAGGGCAGCAGTGAGGCCAGAGAACCAAATGCAATCATATTTCCAATGGTTTCCCAGAGTCCTCCTGAAATCTAAGCCTTCAGCAAAGGCACATCTCAAAAATTAAAAGGAAGTCTGAGATCCTCAATCTCACCATGATTCCTTCATCAAAAGAACTCAACAGAAAATCCCATGGCATCAGCCAGGCTTCTAAGACCGTAACATACACAGCCCCTTAAATAAGGGAAGGAGCCATTTCCACCAGTCTGCAGCTTACTCTAAGATGAGAAAGATAACGTTCTTGAGGCCAGTCAGGTCTCTAATGCTTAGTTAGGCTCTAGCTAAAATTGGAGAAGAATCATCTCAATGGACAGCTCAAAACCATCTTGACAGGGTAAAGAAATACAAATTGAAACATGGTATCTTGAACAAAATTAATTATACACCACATCCCCTGGCACACCTAAGTCTTTTATAGTTGGAATTACCCCAGCAGGTTCCTTATTGCCACTTTGGAAGAACTCAAAAGCTCAGAGAAAAACAGTAGGTTGCAAGGTTACACAGCTGAAATTCATACAAGCGGATTGGAATGCTATCTCCAAAACCCCACAAAAAATATCCAACTTCCCAGGCACCAACCACCTCCCCCCACATTTATAAAGAGTAAATGCTAACTATCTCCCTTCTTCCAAGAAGGCCTTGGGGGTCTCCCCAACCACCCACCCATGAGGAAGCCAGCACAGGCCGGTAAGATCAACTAAGTATCTTGATTGTGCAAATAATTATTTTCAAAGGAAAAGCCGGGGCTGTGGGCAGGTAGGTGCTTTACTTTTGGAAGGCCAGATTAAAAAATTTTAAACACAGAAAGGTGGTCTGCGCATTAGCTAATGTAGAAAACAAGATTGCCCTCTCCCCGGATGCAAACAAGGCCCCCAAGTGCCTGCCTCGGAATCCTTAGAGGCAGCCAAGTCATTTCAGTTTAGTGACTGGGGCTAGGCAGTTAGTTATTTGAAACGCGGGAATCTTAATCGTGGATGGTTGTAATCCAGTTTACTACAAAGGGCATTTGAAACTCTTTTGAGAAAATGCTAATTTTCCTGTATGTAGCGTGATTCCTCTGACCACCTGCAGATTTTCTGATCTGCTAATTGATCACCAGACCTCATTTTCCTCAAATACTGAATTCTTTACAAGTGGGTCTCAGCTTGGCTTTGCAAAGTAAGACCAGGCCGCCCTTTTTATTTTTTTAATGATCTGTCTCGACACACACACACACACACACACGCACACACATCTCCATGCAGCTCAAATGCAAAGTGCAGCCATTAAAACGCACTGCTCGGAGAAACTACCTTCTGTCCCTCGGTGGCAACTGGGGATTCCAGAACATTTCAAGATCGAGGAATTCTTTCCAAGAACCCCAGACCTGGCGAAGACCACCAGGCACGGCCCAGGACGAGAAAGCAAGTGGAAGCCGCGCAGGCTCGGGTCGGCCGGGTCCGGCCCGGCGCTCTCCACTACCGGGTCCCACCCATCAGGTGTGAGTCGGTACCTGCGAGGGGACCCGCCTCTCAGCAGAGGGCGCGGCTCCGGGCTGGGCCTCCAGGGGGCACCCGCGCGCAATTGCGCGCGCGGCCCGCTCCAACCGCGGGGATCAATAGAACCCCCCTCCCCGCCTCCCCAGCCGGGAGGGGAGGGCGCGCACCCGCCGGCCTGCGGTCCTCGCCCGGCTCCGGTGCCCCGATCCCAAACTCCAGAGTTAATTTAAGCAGCGCGCGCCCGCCCCACAAGCTCTCCCTAAAGGTGCCAAACACCACCCAGAGCCCCACTTGGCTGCGCCCACCCAAAATGAAGGGGGAAGGGGAGGGAGGTCACAGCAGGACCAGGGGAGGGGTCAGAGCCAGGAGCTCGCCCCTCCTCTCGGGAGGAAGCGGGAGGGCGGGGGGTTAACCCTTTTGTTCCAGGTGGGCGAGGCAGCCCGGCCTCTCCACGCTCTGCCCGCCGCCGGCGCTCCCCCCTGCACAAAGAGAGCCCGTCCTCCCGGGCCCTCGAGGGCCCGCAGCCCTGGCCATCAGACGCCCCCAGAACGCGCAGCTGCCCTCGCTCGAGCAGATCCCTTTAATGTGCCCTGGACAGATGTTATTTGGGAGGAAATGAGGGTTGCATGGACCTACTAAAAATTGGGGACATTTACTGGTCTCGCCCCTCAAAGGAGAGGATTCGGTAGCCCCAAAAGTGGCGTCCGTCTCCCGCTGGAGTCGTGCGTCCCGGTCTCGGGGGCTGCCGCGCGCACCCCCAGCAGCAGCTAAGAAGTTAGAAAGCAGCGGGGGAGATGGGGGGCGACCCACAGGGCCCCGGAGGAGATTAAATGTGTCCCGTCTACTCCCCCGCTCCCCCCCCCGACGCTGAAAACTTATCAGGCGACAATGTGGCGCGCGGGAACGGAGCGGGGGAGCGGGGAACCCCCCGGCTCCAGGAGCTGGGGTAGGTGGTTCCGAGGCGGGGGGCGGGCCGGGCGGGTCCCGAACTCCCGTCCACCCGGAGCTGCCGGCCGCGGCGGCGTGGGCCGGGTCAGCCCCGGCCCGACCTCTCCCCTCGCGCCCCCGGAGCGCGCTTTTGGGAAACCCGGAGCCCCGCAAAAAGTCACGCAAAAAGCCGGGCCGGTGGACCCCCGCGGGGCGGCCGCGCGCCCCCGACCTCGGTCCCGGGGGGCCCGCACCCCTCCGCCGGCCGCGGCTATTTTTAGGAAGTCGGAAACCAAAGATGGCCGGAGGTCAGGCCCCGAGAGGTTCAGGCGGAGACGGCGGGCGGCGGAGCCCACGGAGCAGGGCGAACCCGAGGGGGAAACGCAAAGAAAGGGCAAAGTGTGCTCGGCCCCCCACCTTCCCGGCCCTGCACTCCCGGCAGCGCGGGTGGCCCGCACCCCGGCTCCGGGGGTGGGGAGAGGTCGCGCCCCCTCCCCCAGGCCAGGCCGGGGAGGGGCGCGCGCCACAGATCGCCCGCCCCGGGGGGTCTCTTCCTGGGGTGCGCCCCGCTCCAGCCTCCCGGAAGCGCCCCAAGGAGCGAGGGGAAGGGTGGGGACCCCCGGGGCTTCTTTCTTTTAAAAGCGGCGCCAGGAGGGAGGAGGGGAGTCCAGGTTACAAGTGGGGGGGAGGTGACCAGAGGGGAGTGGAACCAATTAAGAGCGGGGCAGAGGACAAGGAGAGGGAAGCCCTACAGGAGCCGGAGGGACAGAGCAGAGGGTGGGGGGCACTTTTACAATAAGGGGAGCGGGACCTGGAGGTGAAACTTACACAAGGGGGGGTGGGGAGAGAGAAAAGTGCAAATTTTACAAGGGCGGGTTGGGGGAGAACGAGGCTGCGCGCTCCCCTGGAGCGGGGCCCCCAGATCTTGGCTCCAGAGCCTGCGCTGGAAGCCGCACCTCCCCAAGCCCGCGACTTCGGGGGTCCCGCGGGCGCCGGGGAAGCTGCGCGCCCGGGGCGCGCGCCCCGCTCCACTCACCCGGCTCCCCCGCCGCGGGCGCCGCCGGGCCCGGCTGCAGCGGCTGCTGCGCGCCCTGGTCCTCCTCGGAGTTGATGTGTTGGGGTTTCGCCTGCTTGCGCCTCGACATGGTGCGAGCATCGGGGCGCCGGATTAGCCGCGGTGATTCGCCCACTCCACCGCAAATTCCTGGAGTTGGGAAATTTACCCCCCTTCGGCCGGAACGCGCATGTCCCAGTAATTATTATTATCAATAATGCATTGCGATTTATCATGAGCCCTGACAGCTGATTGGCCTGGGTCCAAGACCTCAGAGATCATTTAAATAAGCCCTCATTGATCAGGGAGGGGCGAGGCATGCTGGGCTTTGTAGTCCGGCCCTGCGAGCGACAAAGGCGTGTGCATCTGGGGAGCCACTAATTAGCATCCGCGCGCACATTGGCTGGACCCCGGGCGCAATCCGAGGGGCGCCCGTCCTGGCTCCGGCTCTGCGAGTCCTGGGCGAGAAAAACAGAAATAATTTTACATATTCCAAGCCCGGGGGCTTCGGAAGAAGTTTTGGAATGGGTGCGCTTGACACTGCGCTCAAAAAATTACTTTGGCAAGGTTACTAGCTGCTCAAGCCCGGGAGGACGGGCCTTCCTGGGGCCGGTTTTCGCTCCGTTTTTACATCCCCCAGCGAAAACAAAAACCAAACCAACCAAAAACCGAGATGTGACCCGTGACCCTCCGGTCTTCTTCTGGTTAAGATGTTTAAATTGAATTTCGAGATGCCTGGAGAACGCAGAAGGGTGGCGGATCCAGCCACCCCGCCCCACCTTAAAGTGACCTTCGGATTTCCAAAATTACAAATGATCCCCTCGCCGGGATTTATTCCCTTTAAATGCTAAATAATAGCCCCCAGGATTATAGGCACTGGAACTGGTTTGTGGTTTCAATGCGATCTTCATTTCTGGTTTGGGGATTTTTCTTTTTTTTTTTTTTTTTTTTTTACTTTAAAATTACTAAACATAGAAGAGGCAGATGAAAAGCGGGTCAAGTCATGAGATAATATCAAAACAGCAAGCAATAGCATTTTTCGCCCATGAGCCATTCATGGCGATAACATCATATTTTATTACTGAGACAATGTTCTTAATCTCCCCTGGACTAGCAAAGGACAGGCGCTATCATAAAGTAACTGGGTGTTCCTAATCGTTATTGGAATTTTTTGCAATGCCGGCTTTATTATGGAAAAGGTGTATCACTTAAAGTGACTCTCTGACATGAGGATACTTGGAAGTTTCTAAAACTGTGTGTGTTGTATTGCCTGTATATACGTCTATACAGTAAATCTTATGTAATTCCATTATCTACCTTCCACAACGTGAATGATAAAAAAAAATGTTGAATAAATGCGTTACTCCACCATCTAGGTCTTTGGTGTTTTCAGGAGCCTCTGGGCGTTCCTCTTTATTTAGCATTTACTTCATTGTATGGGAAGGTGCAAATATAAACCCTTCCTCCACACTTGAGCATTGCTTTCTCTTGATTATTCAACCAGTTCCCAGCTTGTGAGCTTTTTTTGTAAGCTCATCAGGAATGTAAGCAAAATAATGCTGGGCTCATAAAGAAATTCACCTGAGTGTTTGGACAACCCAAGGCAGAAAATAAATCAGCTTGATCATCTTTTTTGATATTCACAGCCATAAATAAAAGCTTATTGAAGGAAGGAAGGTTAACCTCCAATTTTTGAGGCCCTGTTTGAAAATGTTTTGCATTGTTTTTTGTTAAGTCCCCTAAAGCGAAAAAGATAGAATTCCAGCCAACAGTCACAGTTGGAAAGGTAAGAATTTGGTTTAAAAATACGTGGAAGCCATTGAGAATTCTCATACTGAGTAAAAAGACCAATTAACACCTGCCCTGCTGACTAATCTACTTCTATTCCCAACACCTTTTCTGTGTAAGAGAATGTGGCAGAAGAGGTAATGCATAAATCTAAATGAATGTACAGGAGGTTGACAGCTCTAGAAATATTCGTGGTTTTAGCAAAATTTCATTTACAGTAGGGTTGTTTATTTCAGCTGGTGATAGTTAAAACGCATCAGCCATTCCTGCTTAGCACAGGGAGTAAAATTGTGCCCCCTCCACACACACACACAATTTTAAAAAAACCCTCGTATCTCCATGTCAGATACAGTCACTTTGAGGGACAGACCTTTTTCATAATAAAGTGGAATGGATGAATCCCATTAAAATTGATGGTAATGCCTGACTGAGCCCCTGTGTGTGTCCAGACCATGCTCCCTAAACCCGTTTGTTTCCTTTTTCTCTTCCAGGCAGATCCATGTTTTCTGTCCATCCTGATGAGGATATTGAGGCTCCAAGAGGTGACTTGACTTAGGTAGTGGCTGTGCTGGTCGTCAATCCCTAAACCCAATGTGTCCAGTTTTCCTCCTACCACAGGCTAGTCTCTGCCCTCAAACTGTAGATGAACATGGACTAGATAGTGCATCAAGAAAAAATGATGATGAAAGAAAACATGTTCAATGAACCTTGTGCAGGGTCTATGGAAAATGAGTCCTACAGATAAAAGTCAGAGAGAAGTATTCTTCAAATGAAAGATTCCAAGAATATAGTATCAAGGGGGGAAAAAAGACAGCATACATTTTCAGTGTACCTCCAACTTCCGAACTGTACCCAGGAGCTAGTGGGCTAGAGAAGACCCTAGAACAAAGTGGAGGAGCAAATGGAACCAGTCGGGGTGGGAAATAAGTCCCTAATAAGGCAAAAGTAATTTTTTTTCTGATTATTTAATATTCCTTAAACAACCAAAAGATCTGGGTGGATCCAGTTAAGGGGGAAAGGATCTTCAGAAAAGATGATATTAAAGTTTTTAATGCCTTTGTTAGTTTATCCAATCCAATCATTTTCACCGCTCCAGGCAGAAATTGTTGGGAAATTCACTTCTTGTATCTTGCAATAAGAAGTCTATGAATAATGAGACTTTACTGTTGATAAGGATATTTGGGATACATAATCCCTTTTCATCCTCATCAAGGTCCTTTTTAATTCCCAGCCCATGGGTGGTGGTGGTGGTGGTGGGGAAGCTCAAAACTCCTGCCAGCTTCTCGTGGGGACTTACAAATCATGCTGACTATGAATTGGGTAGCTTTCCAAGGAAAGGTGCAGGTGTCTGGAACTCACACCTTCTACCTCTACACAATCCTCCCTCTGCGCTATTCTGCAGGGAACTTCCTTCTCTGCTACTCTCTGCCTCTTTTCATTGGCCTATAAATTCAAAATTTCATTTCAAAAACTGGCCTTCCTTCAGTCAAATCAGGTCTCACCTATGAGAAGCCAGTTTGCTCTTTTATAGCACAGTTAAAAATTTGTAATGTCAGATTTAATTGCATCCCCATTTATTGCTTGTCTTCCACTGTGCAGAGTCCATGGGGGCAGACACCTTCACCATGGTGTCCCCAGCCCTCAGCCACTGCGACAGAACACAGAAGTCACACAAACAATAATGAACTAATCAATCAATGGTGAATCACTTTGGGGACCTGAATATCAGACAAAGTATTAAAAGGCAGTTACAGGGTGGCACAAAGGGTTAAGCACCACACTATGAAGCAATCCACAGCCTCTGCAGCACGAGTTCGATCCCCGGCTGGCCAGAGAGAAACCCACATGGCGCAGCAGACCTCTCCTGTCTCGCCCGCTGCTCCCCTCAGCAGTGTATTTCAGTTGATCTGTCTGTTCTGTTCCCCACTCTGTCTCTGGTGAATCCTCTCACCCCTCGCATCTCTGGCCTGTACCCCAGCTCTTGTATGCATAAATAAATAAATCTTTCTTTTTTTTAAATAAAAGGCAATTATAGTTGGCAAGAACGTAAAATAATACAGTTGCCATGGAAAATAATATGACTTTTCCTCCAAAAACTGAACATAGAATTACCATATAATCCAGCATTTCCATTTCTGGACATAGCTATCCAAAGAATTGAAAGCAGGGACATGAAGAGGTATTTGAACACCCAGAAGGCCATTGCTCATTGCTCCTCTTGCTGCCAGCGTGAGCCCAGGGGCTCAGCTCAGATGGCATTAGTGGTAGGACATGTTGGCCAGTTAATCTCTCTTCTCTCGTTCTCTGCTTTCTCCTTCTTCTCATTTCCCTTGTAATAAACCTTTTATTATCCTTTCAAAAAAGAAAGAGAGAGTGCCTCCCTGGTGGTGCAGCGGTTGAGCAATGGGTTGCAAAGCTGCCCGCAGCCTCTGCGGTGCCGGTTCGATCCCCGGCTGCTCCCCGGCCACCCGAGGAGGGTCCCACATGGCGCGCAGACCTCTCCTGCCGCCCGCTGCTCCCCTCAGCAGTGTACTTCGGTCCTTCTGCCTGCTCTGCTCCCCGCTCTGGCTCTGGTGAATTCTCTCACCCTCCCGCGCTTCTGACTGTACCCAGTGCTTGTATAAATAAATAAATGAGTGAATGAATGAATAAATAAATAAAAATCTTAAAAAAAAAACAAAAAAGAGAAAGAAAAGAAAGAAAGAAAGAAAGAAAGAAAGAAAGAAAGAAAGAAAGAAAGAAAGAAAGAAAGAAAGAAAGAAAGAAAGAAAGAAAGAAAGAAAGAAAGAAAGAACATTGTTCACAATAGCCAAAAGATGGAAGCCACCAAGTATCCATCAACAAATGAATAAACAAACTGTGATGGAATATTATTTAGCCTTAAAAAGGACAGAAATTGGGCCTCCCTGGTGGCGCAGGAGTTAAAGACACAGCACTATCAAGCTATCACCAGCCACTGCAAGCAGGAGTTCCATCCCCGGCCAGGGAGCTACCCACACGGCACAGCAGACCTCTCCTGTCTCCCCGCTGCTCCCCTCAGCAGTGTATTTCAGTAGATCCACCTGTTCTGCTCCCCACTCTGTCTCTGGTGAATCCTCTCACACACTCCCCCACCTCTGACCTACAGCCCAGTTCTTGTATGCATAAATAAATAAATCCTTTTTTAAAAAAGGAAAAATTCTGACGCATGCTCCAATATGGATGAAGATAGGCTCATGCTAATTGAAACCAAGCAATCCCAAAAAAGGGATATGCTGTATGATCACACCTAAGGAGTCGCCCAGAGTAGCAGATTCTCGCAGACAGGTTAGGAGGGAAATGTCCCTGGGGGGCAGGGCTGGTGGGGTGGAGGGAGGAAATTGACAATTTTGTTGTTTCAAGGGAATAGAGTTTCAGTTAGCAAGCTAAAAGGGTTATAAGAGAGTGAGGGCAGTATGAATGGATTTAAACCACTGAACAATAACAAGATAGTTAAGATGTAGCACTTGATGTTCTGTTGTATTTTACTGCATGGCTGTGGGGCGGTGCACACTGAGGCTGCCCCGTGGTCTAAATTTACTAAAGATCACCAAACTGTACACTTCCAATGGGCAAATTTTTGATAGGGAGACCTCTGGGAACGAGGCTGATTTTCAGACAGCCGTTTGATATTTGGCTGGTCCTGTTCTCAAAAGAGACACAATTATGCCAGGCTATTTCCTGTGGGGTGTTCTCAGCACCTCAAGATGGGAATGACTGAGTGGCAAGGTTGGTTTCCATAAATCACCACCTGCTGCTGCAAAAGGATGCTCCTCTGGATTTTTATTTATTCATGCCAGGAAACCGCCCAGCGGACCAGCACGGTCACCCTGCTCCTTTAATCTGGGAACAGTGAGCTTTTTTTTTTTTTTTTAACGATTTATTTATTTATTGTATTTATTTATACAAGCACTGGGTACTTGTCAGTAAGCGCGGAGGGTGAGAGAATCCACCAGAGCCAGAGCGGGGAACAGAACAGGCAGACTGACGAAGTACACTGCTGAGGGGAGCAGCGGGCGGCAGGAGAGGTCCGCGCGCCATGTGGGACCCTCCTCCGGTGGCCGGGGAGCAGCCGGGGATCGAACCGGCGCTGCATAGGCTGCGGGCAGCTTCGCAACCCAGTTCTCAACCGTTGCGCCACCAGGGAGGCCCAAGAGTGAGCTTTTTCCAACATGGACCACCCTCTTGGAAGCTATGGACTGTCATCCATTTGAAATTTTCCTGCCTCACATGGCTTGGACAGAACTCTTCAAATTCCAGAGAGTTAGAAGTTGTGCTAAAATGGCTTCAAAAACCCAGCTTGTAATTCACTGGGTGTGCTTTAGCATGGAGCCAAATGACCACTTTTCTGAGTGTCCTGGCCCAGAGTCCTTCTGTGGGGTGATTTATAGCCGCAAAGTCTGGCTAATGGCAATAATCGCCACTTAACAGATGACATCCCACCGTTCTGATATCTCTCCACTGTCGCCGTTTTATCAATCCCAAATTGGTATTGAACACTTTTAAACTCTAATTAATTATCTTCTGCCTAGTTGCCACTAGGATTACATCAAACTGCAAAATTATTGCTAAAAAGAAATGTGTAGCTATTTCAGCAAGTTTGTTAAAGTAGAAATGAATTGCCAGAGAACTTCTCCTGCAGGTGAAAGATTAGGTGGACTAGGAAGGAAAAAGTTGAGGCCGCTGGCTCTTCGGGCCCTGGGTCTCTCAACTTCAGGCCTGTGGGTCTTAGGTCAAGCTGGGCAGCCACAGGCCAGAGAAAATGCTGATTCTCTAAGTCCACAGCAACCCTACCTCTCCATGGCAGGGTGGGGTTGGGGGGCTGCCTCCCCTCCCCCTACAGAGAAAAGTTGGCAAGGTCTTGGGCCATTTTTGATGGTCACAATTCAAGAGCTACCAGTATCTAGGAGGGAGAGGCCAGTGACCATGCTGACATCCTACAGTGTCCAGGACAACCCCCACAACAAGGAATGGTGTGCCCCAGAATGTAGCTAGTGCTGGAGTTGAGAAGCCAGGTCTAGAGGTAGAGTATGAATTCCAGGCCATATTAGCATTTACCTAATACTTTCTTTTTAATACTAAAATACTTTCAAATAAAACTTTAAGTACTAAATCACAATCAAATCCTCTTATCTGATTAGCATCCAACTCAATCCCTGCATTCTGGTCTTTTCCCTCAATAATTGCACAATTCTATACTCATTCAGTAGGATGATTTAAGTAATTTATCTGCTTCTTTTAGCCAATCAGCAAAAGATAACATTTTAGTGAATTTTCTCCTAATCTTTTTTCCCATGTATGTCATCATTTTTGTGTAATTGAGAGTCATCTGAGAATATAGTTTGGAGTTTGTTTATTTGGCTGAACAAGATGTTACAAGTCTTTTTTACTCCATTAAGAAAAGTCTTTATAAATGTGCTTTATATTGTAATTTTTTTAGTCTGTGAGTAAACCTTGAGTTCACTTAACCAATCTCTCACACAGATGAACGGTTTGTTTTTATTATGGAGAATATTTCCACCCGCCCCTGTTCATAACTCTCGGTCCCAATTTTGACTTTTTTCACACTCTAAATCTTTCTGAAATGAATGTGGGTGTTACACAAAAGCACAACCCTTCAAGAGCATTTTTTTTCAGGCTATCTTCCAACCTTTGTAGGTCCTTGTGCAAGATAGGAGCTCAGTAATGTGAGTGATCAACCTAAATGGATAAGCCCATAAACACGCTTATCTGGACATTCACAGATTTCGTAACTGGGCAGGAGAAATGTATAGATTTTCAAAAACAAGTCGAAGGTTCAATTGATTGAACAATTTTTCTGCTAAAAATGCTTTCCAGCTCATTCCTGTTTGTTAGCTGTTCTGATTCATTCTTTACAGAAATGTCTCTAACTTGGCACTCACAACTGCCTTTCCTAAAAAGTTTTCTCTTTTTTTTGTATGTATAGCAGAGACAAGTCCTGCCTCCCCCTTCCACCCAAAAGTGCCTATTGTGAACTTTGTCTTTTAAAAAACATCACTGAGAAGACGTTTGTGTAAATTCGCCACAAGCTTTCTTTATTATAACAAATCTTAAAGAGCTAAAAGCCTGGCATGCAGGAAAGCTGACTGTCATAAATATCTCTCCGTCTTTGCAATATAAATTATAATAGAAAATAAACTTGTCAGAGACGTCTACCCAACACACAAAAAGTGAGACGGTTAGAGTGAGGAGATTAAGACCGTTAATTGGCACAGAGAGAAAAGCAAAGGTCGTCATCGTTAAGATGACTGGTCTATAAACACCTAAATGGATTTTGTGACTGGGAAGAAAGGATCATCTTTTGACCATGAAAGGGAATATAAAATGTGCTTTTCTTTGTTTTAATGTGGAGAGATTTTAACATCTCTTCTCAGCTCAGACACCCAAGTAAACAAATGACTTGGCCTCGTCGGTGGGGCTTTCAGAGAGATGACAGGAGGCACAGCGGAAGAGAGAAAAGCAAAGCCCGTAGAAGCAGCAGAAGAAAGCAAATACCGAAGAAGAAAAAGAAGGGAGTTTGATAAGTGTAGGGGAATAAAAAAAGAACCTCAGAGAGATGGAATGAGGGCCTCCTTGGTGGTGCAGGGGATAAGCACAGCACGGTGAAGCTATCTGCAGCCACTAGAGCACAAGTTCGATCCCCCCCCAGGGAGCTACCCACATGGCACAGCAGACCTCTCCTGTCTCTCCTGCGGCTCCCCTCAGCAGTGTATTTCAGTAGATCTGCCTGTTCTGCTCCCCACTCTGTCTCTGGTGAATCCCCTCAACCCACCCCCCACCCTGCACCTCTGGTCTGTACCCCAGTTCTTGTATGCATAAATAGATCTTAAAAAAAAAAAAAACACACACAGAGAGAGAGAATGAAACTCACAGGAAGCAGTGAGTTCAGCATCACTCCTCACCCCAGAGGCACCTGCCTGAGAGTCAGTTTCTGACACGGAGCACATGAAGTGTGCACAAGCACAGGGAGACCCAGCCTGGAATTCCCCTCCAGGTCATCTCTGTCTCCTGTGTCTTGTTTTCTTCCCCACTAAGTGGACAGACTCATTTCTACTTGTGGCCTTGCCCTGAAAACCTGAAATAATTTGTGCAAAGCCTTTGGCATATAACTGGTGTTCTGGAAACATCTTTCATTATCATACAAATTGTAGGTAAAAGCAGGAACGTTTATCTCATAATATTAAGTAGACCCATAGTGTACATGATAGTTTTGGGGTCAAAGTTTCTTTATTTACTTGGTTATTTGTTCATTCCTTCATTCAGTAATTCTTCTGGCCACTGCAGACCAGGCTTTGGGCCAGGTTGAGAATTTGGAGATGAAAAAACTCAGTGGTCACAGTCTAAAATGTGTAAAAGCTTAGTGTCAGCCTATGGACTCACGTAAAACTGGTGGTCGACGTCACGTGGACTCTACCTAGGATGGGTGGGGTGGGATGGACTTGGACAAGGCATCCTTGAGGATGTAGCCCCTTCCAGACTGGACTACTGGGCCACTGGGCTCTTTTGTCTAGTGATCAAGAAGGGTCCACTGATAAGAAGACATGTGAGCAGAGACACAAAGGAAGTGGGGACAGAGCCAGACAGATCTATGGGGAGAGCATTCCAGGAGGAGGCAATAGACTTTGCAAAGGCCCTGAGGCAGGAACCTGTTTGACATGTTTGAAGAGCCTTCGAAGGGCCAGTAGGACTGAAGCAGAGTGAGGGAGAGGTAACCCGGGTGAGCACATATGTTCTGAAAGACCACAGCTCTGGGTTTTTGGGGGCTCCCCCAATTTTTAAAAATGGTGGTAAAATGTATATAACATAAAATTGGCCACCCTAATCATTTTTTCAAAGATTTATCTATTTATGTGTACAAGAACAGGGGTGAAGGCCAACGCTAAATAATATTCTACTTTATGTAGATACAGTAACCCATGACCCCTTATCTATGGGGATTTGTTCCAAGGCTCCCAGCACATGCCTGAAACTGTAGATATTAGCCAATATTTACTGGTTTTTCCCCCTATATATGCACACCTATGGTAAAGTTTAATTTCTAAACTAGGCACAGCTAGAGATAAATAACAGCAAATAATCATAAAATAGAACAGTTATAACAATATATTGCAGTGAAAGTTGTATGAAAATGGTCTCTCAGAATTTACTGGATGTAATATTTCCCCAGGTTGGTTGAACTTGGTAACTAAAATCACAGAAAGTGGAACCTCAGATAAGGGGGGGACTGCTGCACCACATTGTCCTTGTCCACTATCAGTAGGTGCTGGGTTGCTTTTAGCCGTTGTGAATAACGTCGTCATCAAGGGGAGTGTACAGAAGACTTCACGATTCTGCTTATAAGTCTTTTGGGTGGATAGTCAGGAGTGGAATTGCTGGGTCATAGGCAATTCTGTTTCTTTTTTGACGAAACCACCATGCTATTGTCCATAGTGGCTGCCCTATTTTACATTTCCACTGGCAATGCACAGGGTTTAATTTCTCTATATCCTCCTGAACACTTTTTTTTTTCCTGGAATTTGACAGAAAAACAATCTAATAGGGGTGAGGCAGCATGTCATTATGAATTTGATTTGCATTTCCCCAATGATTATTGATGTCAAACATCTTTTTCTAGATATGTACATGTACAGTGTTATAAATCGATGACATCTATATATGCTACACTAAGTTCACCGCCAAAAGTCTAGTTTCCATCTCTACCATATAATTGATTGCTTTTACTTAATTTTCCCCATCCGCCTTCCCTTTTTCTAGTCACCATTTTGTCTTTATAGTCTGAAATTTTTGGTTTTATTTTCTCACTTGTTTTGTTTATCTTCCACAGGAGTGCTAGCATAAGATATTTGTCTTTTCCCACCTGGCTTATTTCATGTAGCATAATACCCTCTGAGTTCATCCTTGTGGTAGCAAATGGCAAGATCTCTCTTTTTTATGGCTGAGTAGTATTTCATTGTGTGTATAAACCACATATTCCTTATCCATTCACCCACTAATGGACATTTAGCTTATTTCCAAATCTTGGCTATTGAAAACAATGCTGCAATAAACACAGGCATGCATACATATTTTTGAATTACTAATTTCATATTCTTTGGATAAATAATACCTAGAATAGCTGCCTTCTAGCGTATTTCTGTTCTTAATATTTTGAGAAATTTCCATACTGTTTTCCATAGTGGCTTTACCAGTTTACATTCCCCCCAAGAATGTATGAGATTTCCTAGCCCACACTTGTTTTGTTTTTTGATGATAAGAAAGTCTTAATTGCTCTGCCACAAAAATACTTAACAGTTGATAGGTTCATCTTAATAAGACTGCTGTAGTCTGCCTGTTCTGTTCCCCGCTCTGGCTCTGGTGAATCCTCTCACCCTCCCGCGCTTCTGACTGTACCCAGTGCTTGTATAAATAAATAAATAAATCTTTAATTAAAAAAATAATAAGACTGCTGTAACAATAGCAGTATAGCACCACTCCCTACCCCCCTTTTTTTGAGAGCATTAGTGTTTTGGTTTTTTTTTCCCTAGTAAGAAAGAAAGGTTCTGCACTCCTGAATGACAAGGGTTTCCATAAGTTTCAGGGAGAGAACGCTGAATGAGTTCGGCCTGTGTGGGGAGGGATGGAGAGGATGGAGGCTTGGACCAACGTGGAAGTGGCTGAGATGCGAGACATGCTTGGACTGAGGACTAGATTGCATGTAGGTGTGAGAACAAGAGGTCAAGGATGACGCCTAGATGTTGGACCCCAGCCGCTGGTGGGATGCAAGCTCACAGGGCGGTGAAGCTGGGGGAGCAGTGATTTGGTGGGGTGGGAAGGGAGAGCAGCAGAGACTTCATTACTCATTTGAACATGTTTGGGACCAACTCAACATGGTGAAGGCCAATCAGGAGCGGGAGAGATTTGTCTGGAGCTCAGGCGTGAGTTGCACAGCTCTGGTGACACCAGCACCAGGCAGTATTTGAAGCCTCCGGTTGGGGGCATGTGAGCAGAAAAGGGAGATAAGGAAGAAACAAGTACAAAGAGGAGGCCTGAGGAGCTTCTGGGTTTGAGGAAGGAAAGTGGAGGAGGGACCTATAAAGCTGGCTGAGCAAGAGCAGCCAGTTAATGAGAAGGAGCAGGAAAGCTGCCCAGAAAGCCGAGAGAGGAACGCGCTTCATATGGGAGGAGTGATGAGCTGTCTGGTCAGACAAGTTCTGGGCCTGGCCGCTGGGTTGGCTGCACAGAGAGGCCAGTCGCTGAGAGGATCAGGGGAGCTGCAGGGCAGCAGCTGATTGGAGAAGGTTGACGGAGCATGGGAGGAGGTGGTGAGTAGGGTCAGCTCCTTGGTGGATGGCTTGTGAGAATGGGGGTGTGGTGGAAGGAGAGCGTGGGGGGACCTGAGTGTCAGGGAGATATTACAGCAGGTGCTGGAAGGATCCAAGGGGGATCATGCTGATAATATGGAAGAGCAGAGGGACGAGTACAGCCGCCTCACAAACCTAAGTTAGTTCTATCTAGACCTTTACAGAAATGGTCTGCTGACCTCAGGATTATCGTCACATGGCGCTCAGGACAGGAAGACTCCATAAATCCAGTTGGTACTGTTGAGGTCCTTATTATTTATATTGCTGCACCTCATTTATAGGACTGAAAAGCAACCTGTCTGTGTCACCCAGACGATCTGAAATGCCTGAATGAGTGAATGAATGAATGAATGAATGAATGACTCTGTGAGTGAGGACTGGGGCAGGATGGGGGAGGTGGGCTTGTTGAAATGGAGAGCAGGAGGGGCCATCTCAGAAGCTGTGAGTTTAGGTTGAGGTATGCTGTGGCAGGTCGGCAGAAATCCAGGCTCAGTTAAATTGATTCTGGGCAAATCCACCATTGTCCTCAGGCTCTGACCCCTGACGGAATATTTCATCATGGCCCAGAAAGCCCTGTATTCCTTTTGGATGTATTTATGGGGAATAGAAAAGGATTGGGAGTAGAAGATTCCCAAGGGAAAAGCAAAAAAACAAACAAAAAAAGATGAAATAAAAAAAGAATTTATCGGGGAAAACCCATATTTATTAGATTCCAACTAAATTTGAGACAATGTTTTGGGGTCCTTGTGTAATCGTCCAAGGAGTAGATTTTATTATTCCCATTTTATAGACACAGGAACTGAGGACCGGACAGGCTGTCCCAGGGCATGGTGGGAGGGAGGAGGGTGGTGGCAGCAACAAGGGAATACTTAAAAATCGCTGTCCCCCTAGTTGGGGGTCAGGCTAGCAACCAGAAGTTGCTTCCCAGGCTAGCAGTGATGGGGAACCAGAAGGAGGTCTTCTTCCAGTCCCAGGAATCAGAGAGTTTCCTGGAGGAAGGGCTTTGGAGAATCTCAGAGACCTGATAGGGTTTGACAGGAAGCCAGGAGGTAGGGAGGTTTTCCAGGTAGAAGGTAAAAAAGAAGGAAAGTTCTGGAGGAACTAGAGTAGGTTTGGCTTGGCTGAATCTCCACCTACAAAAGGGCATGAGGTGAAAGGTCTAGAAAGTCAAACCAGGAAGAGGGTGACCCGTCCCAGCGCGCTGTGGGAGACCCTGGCTGAGCCTTGGAGAAGTTAGGCGCTGGAGTTAGGCGCTTGGGGTTCAGGGGTCCCATCCATCACCAACTGGGCAATCAGACTTTCTCCATGGCAGTTTCTACCACTGTGAAGCAGGAGGGACAGGATTCCTATTTCCCAGGATGTTGTGAGGATTAGCAGAGCTGATGCCTCACACCAGGGGGATGGAGATCATGAGCTTGATCCGTGGGGGCCACTTATCTGCCCGGCATCCCAGCAGGACAGCAGGGCCTGATGCGCTTTATCCTCTGGATACTAATCACCCGCCAAGGACAGAGGAGTGGATTCAGAAGGTATGGTGTATTTAACTAATGGAATATTACTCAGCTATAAAAAAGATGAGCCCTTGTCATTTGTGACAACATGGATGGAACTGGAGGGGATGATGCTGAGCAAAATAAGTCAGAAGGGGGCCTCCCTGGTGGCACAAGTGGTTAAGTCTCAGCACTATGAAGCAATCGGCAGCCTCTGCAGTATGAGTTCCATCCCCCAGCCAGGGAGCTACCCAGATGGCACAGCAGACCTCTCCTGTCTCGCCCGCCGCTCCCCTCAGCAGTGGATTTCAGTCCGTCTGCCTGTTCTGCTCCCCACTCTGTCTCTGCTGAGTCCTCTCACCCTCCACACCTCTGGCCTGTATCCCAGGTCTTGTATGCATAAATAAAATAATAAGTCAGAAGGAGAAAGACAAATATCACATGCCTTCATGTATATGTGGAATAGAAAGAAGCACACAAAGGGTCAGTCATAGCCAAACCAAAAACAAATGCTCGATAGCTGACCTTACGCCGAGGCTACCAGCAGGAAGGGGGCAGTAGAGGGGTAGGGGCCATGGACTGCGCCGGGGACTCTGGGTGCCGTGGTGGGGGGTGTGGGGTGGTAACATACACCCAAGGAGGTGGGATCCTAGATTTCTGAATCACGTGCTATAAACCACCATTACCTTAGTAATAACTAAAAAGAGATAAGTGATTGCCCGCAGGCTTTGAGAAGGGCGGAAAGCCGGTGGAGGCTGGTCTCTCTGGGTGTGGTCCTTCTTTAAGTATCCGTAATCATTTATTCTCTGTCCTTTTTTGTTATTTTGGCCCCAGGGGTCTTATTGGTAATAGGAGAATAATGTGTGTTGAAATGAATTGCTCTATTGTTGGGAAAACATACTATCTCGACTTTTTTTATTGCTACATAGAGGCCCTTTGTGAAGTCAAGGGCTCATGACCTTGGCTTTGACATCCATAAAGCAGGCTCCCTGGAAGCCTGCCCACCTGACACGGGATGCCAAATTGGGTGTGTTTTCCTGGGGAGAAGGTTCATAGCTTTCCAAGGAGACTTCTGCCCACCCCTGCTGTCCTAAATCCACATCCTAGATCACGGCTTCTTTTCTTTCCTTTTTTTTTTTTTACGATTTATTTATTTATTTATGCATACAAGAACTGGGGTGGAGGCAAGAGGAGTGAGAGGAGTCACCAGAGACAGAGTGGGGAACACAACAGGCAGATCTACTGAAATCCACTGCTGAGGGGAGCAGCGGGAAGACAGGAGAGGTCTGCTGTGCCATGAGGGTAGCACCTGGCCGGCTGGGGGATCGAACTCATGCCCAGAGGCTGGTGATAGCTTGATAGCGCTGAGACTTTAACCCCTGTGCCACCAGGGAATCCCTGGATCATGGTTTCTTAACCTTACTTAGCACAATTAACATACTGGGGAAGGGCGACTCTGTTGTCCTGAGCATTGTGGGGTGTTCAGCTGCATCCCTGGCCTCTCCCCACTAGCTGCCAACCCCCTTCCAGCAGGACAACCAAAAAGGTCGCTGTGCAAGCCCATGTGTCCCTGATGCGCTGCTGTAGCTGACCACTGAGCCCTCGATGGGGACACGGAGGCACGACATGTCCTCCCCGAGACAGTCCTTTGCCAGGGCTGACCCTGAGGTGAATGTGCTTCCTCTGACCGACAGAGAGAACTCCTCAAAGGGTCACAGGGGATCCTGCCGACGCCAGCACCAGGGACATAGAACTAAGAGTTCTCTAGGAATCATGGGAAATGTCATCACCAGCCCAAACACTGAGTAGTTTTACATAAATATACTCAATCAATTGATCTTCCTGACTCTAACACAGCGCACCGGTCCCCCCCGAAGTGTGCGGGATCTGGCGTATACTGTGTTTTTCATGATTCTCCATATAACACGGCAACATTGACACTTGTTCCACAGTTATTTCCTGAGCACCTACTAGGCGCAGGCACTGAGATCTGCGGTACAACCGGGCAGTGCAGGGAACCACCTGCCCTACATGCTAAGAGCCAGCAGGGAGTGGGCACGCCCACTCTGGCCATTCTCATCTCCCCTGCCTTCTTGTTTTCACTGGGGAAACTCAGACCCGACACTGTATTCTTTACATTATTTGCCTCGTCCTCTAGAACTGCGGAAACTGGAATCTTGGGCTGTTTCTACTTCTGAATCTTGGATTGAGTACAGGGCTTGGTTCATAGTGGGGAATCAGGTGGGGTTTGGGGGGCTGACTGTTGGACCTTAAAGGAGAAGTCTGCAGTGGAGGAAGAACTTGGGGAGACACTGGTTTATAGCTGGCTTAGGAGCTGCAGGAGAGATGCTTGCCTGGGGACAAGGATGCAGCAAGAAGTGACAAGGGCACTCGGTGGTGCTTGGGGCAGTGTGGCCAGAGAGAGGAGGTGGGGCCCACCGGTGAGTGAGGGATCCTCCAGAGGCTCTTTCCGGAAGGAAGGCAGGACTTGTCCACACTTCTTGGGATCCTGATGCTTCCGAGAGATCAAGATAAAGGCTAGAGAAAATGCCTATTGGATTGAGAGATAAGGGCTGGGAGGTCAGAGAGGCTCCAGTGAGCAACGAATGTAAGGGTGTTTCCACGGCGAGTGCAGGCCAAAGTGCGTGGCAATGAGGAAAACGCTGGGTGCGGCCTTGTGATAAGTGAGGCTGTTACGGGAAGGTAGGCCGCGCATGGGGCACACAGGAGGACATGTTTTTAAAAGATGGGAGAGATTTGAAATGCTGGAGGGAAAGATATAATTCAAAAGGAAAGCCTGACTATTCCAGAGGGGAAAAGGGCCTGGAAGGTTCTGAGATGACAGGAGGAGGATGGGATGGTCTTAGATACAAGGAGGGTGATGGTCTTAGGTACAAGGAGGGTGTTCTTGTAGGAGGGAAGAAGCTGAGAATTGTGGGTGAGCCAAAGGCCTTTCTGGGGAGACATCCCTCTGGAAAGGTCCCTGCTTCTTCGCCATCCACACCTCCTTTCTCAGCCCCTCCACACCCACCCCTTGTGGCCCCCATCTGGCCACCTGGCCCCTGCTTTCCCTCAAGTCCTCCAGCCATGCTCCTGCCTTTGCTCTCTGCCTGGAGCTCTGGCGGCAGAGATCGTGTGGCCTGGTCCCTGCTTCATTTGGGTCTCCGAATCCTTGTCCCTTTCTCAGAAATCTTCCCTGACCAGCCAGTTCCTCCTGCCGTTAGAGTCCTAGTGGGAACCGCAAGCATCGTGCCTGGCACTGCCTGAGCTTCTCACGCTAGGTGCTTGGCCTTTCTCACTCATCTGTCCCCCGTCAAGAGGCTGAAGCTCCGTCCTTTGTCCAGTCACTCAAGTCTGTCTTACCACCTCCTGCCCGGTGTGGGGGGAAGCTGGATCGGGGCAACTGTGGGATTCAACGAGTCTGGGGACTACGTAGGCTTAACTTTTGCTTGGGGCAAGTTGAGGTGGGAGGCAGCTCTTCTGATGGAGTCTCCTTATGTGATGAAGGAAGCGAGGTGGCAACTTGGGATGCCGGGGTGGGGTGGGGAGAGGCCAGTAAGATACCGGAGGACTTGGGAGACCAGGTAGGGAGACAGTGGACAGTTTTGGTCTAGTTTTGAGTGGTGCATCTGGGGGTTGGGAATTCATGAAGGTTTGGACAAGGAGGGTGTGAGAACTAACAGTGGCGGGTTTGGCAGAGGTATCAGAAAATCCTAGGGTAAGCGGCAAAGGCAGAAGGTGGGGGTGCCTGCCAAGCTCCCCATTTCACAGTTGAGAAAACAAAGGCACAACAGGGAATGCTTTCCAGGTTCGCAGCTGAGAAGTGGCAGCTCTGATGCATTGGAACCTGGACCTCCCACGGTCCTCGGCCAGACTCACGGCCCACAGGGCGCCCAAGTCTCGCCTTTGCTTAAGGCTGGTCTTAAACCATCAGCCAAATTCAACTCCAAGGTGAAATTTTTTTTTTTTAAATATTCTTTTTTTTTTTTTAAGATTTATTTTTATTTATTTATGCAAGCACTGGGTACAGTCAGAAGCGCGGGAGGGTGAGAGAATTCACCAGAGCCAGAGCGGGGAGCAGAGCAGGCAGACTGACGAAGTACACTGCTGAGGGGAGCAGCGGGCGGCAGGAGAGGTCTGCGCGTCATGCGGGACCCTCCTCGGGTGGCCGGGGAGCAGCCGGGGATCGAACCGGTGCCGCAGAGGCCGCGGGCAGCTTCGCAACCCAGAGCTCAACCGCCGCGCCACCGGGGAGGCCCTCCAAGGTGAAATTTTAGGTGTGTTCCAAGGTGGAAAAAAATCTCTTCCTAGAATTTTAAGCCACCGAGATTTTCTTTGTTATGCTTGTGTCACATTATTCTCCAGTTTATTGCTGTCTCCTCCCACACTCTCCTCCAGCTATTTTGACATCACTTTAGTGTTTCTGCTTTTTGGTCTGCTGGGTGTGACTGAAAGAAATCTAACCAG
Source organism: Talpa europaea (assembly GCF_964194135.1). Lineage (NCBI taxonomy): Eukaryota > Metazoa > Chordata > Mammalia > Eulipotyphla > Talpidae > Talpa > Talpa europaea. The sequence goes on along the minus strand of NC_140078.1, from coordinate 5,974,811 downwards.
AGGCGTGGAAGCGTGTTACTCAATGTATCAGGTGACTTAAATATTACGAGTTATTGTGATAACGGGTTCTCGGCCCTAGCTTTTAAGCCCTTTGCATGTGTAAATGAAGCTTTTCTTTAAGGCCACTATTTTTGACCTGAGGTCCAAGGTCTGGATGGGCCCCACGAATGCTTTGCAACTATATAACACCTTCTGTGATTATCTGACCATCCTTCTCCCAGGGAAAGAAGTCTCAGCGGCCATTAAATTTTCATGACCTTCCCACCTTTGGCCTCCAAGTCTCCACCACCTTCTTTCCAGACCTCTCCCTCACCACAGGACCTTTCCACCTCCCTGCTCGAAAGCCTTGGCCTTCCTGAGCCTTGTCAATGACGCACACTTGCAGTTGCCAGGATGACAATTTTGCTTTACGGTCCCTTGCCTATTAAAGACGACCACAAAATGGATGTTGGTCCCGCCAGATGCTAATATCCAGCCTAGGAGGTGTATAATTACTCGAGGGCCTTTGCAAGACAATGAGGTTGCCTAAGGATGGATTTCTCAGAATGTATCCCTGTTGCTAAGCGACACTTGACTGTATTTGTGAGATTATTGACCACAATAACCTCGCTCCCTCTCCAGGCTATAGGTGCCATCTGCGTGGGGACGATACTTATCCAATATTGCATCCCCAATGTCAGGTATAGTCATGCACCCAGCAGGGACTCCCACCTATGGATGTTGGGTATGTTCATGTATTAGAGCCGCAGCTCAGCCTGAGCTCTGGATCTGCAGACTGAGGTTGGAAATGCATCAGCACAACCCACTTACTCAGTCCCAAATGCTGCCCAATATGCTACTGCCCTAGATTCTTTCTTTCTTTTTTTAAAAGATTTATTTATGCATACAAGAACTGGGGTACAGGCTAGAGGTGTGGGGGGTGAGAGGAATCACCAGGGACAGAGTGGGGAGCAGAACAGGCAGACTGACTGAAATACACTGCTGAGGGGAGCAGCGGGCGAGATAGGAGAGGTCTGCCGTGTGGGTAGCTCCCTGGCCGGCTGGGGATCAAACTTGTGCTGCAGAGGCTGTGGATAGCCTCATAGTGCTGTGCTTACCCCCATGCGCCACCAGGGAGGCCCATGCCCTAGATTATTTGCCTAAGAGTATCAATCCTTCATTTATCCTGGTGGTAATGTGCAGAGGTTAAGAATGTTGTGGAATCATGGGCTTCCCTGGTGGCCTAGGGGTTAAGTCTCAGGCTACCATTGCAACGGCCTGAGTTTGATCCCCAGCCAGGGAGCTACCCACATGGCACAGCAGACCTCTCCTGTCTCCCTGCTGCTCCCCTCAGCAGTGTATTTCAGTCAGTCTGCCTGTTCTGTTTCCTACTCTGACTCACCCCCTGCATCGCTGGCCTGTACCCCAGTTCTTGTATGCATAAACAAATAAATCTTTAAAAAAAAAAAAAAAAAGAGCAGTGGAGACTTGCAAGGGCAGAAAAGCAGGTGAGTGAAGCCACAGGTAGATTCTCCAGAGACTAGCAGTGCAGGGCCATCTTGGAGGCCCAGAGTGTCATGGGCCAAAAATACTGGCTTCTGAGTCAGGTGTTCTGTGCCTTAGGGCCTGATGCCAGCTTGTGGTCAGGTTCTAGGATTCATGGATTTTGGGATTCCTCAATGCTTGACCCCGGTGTAACAAGAATTCACAGCATGCCTCTTCGGCTGGGTTTGTCTGTCAAGCACATTTGCTGAAACATCTTGGCTTCATTACATGTTTTTAAAAGCATGTAAAATATTTTATGTGGTTCTTGAAAAGGGGTGACAACAGAAACAGCCAGCAGGAGGCGGGGTGATTTTCGAGACATGGCGTCTGTCCATTAGCAATATGGAGAGAATAGTCTATCTGCCCTTCCTGCTCTCATCTGCTTTTATAAAATGCAAAAATGCCATTTCTTTTTCAATTTAAAAATGATTGTTTTTTTTTTTTAAGAGGCATGTATTTTTATTTATTTGTTTGTTTGTTTGTTTGTACATGCACTGGGTACAGTCAGAAGCGCAGGAGGGTGAGAGAATTCACCAGAGCCAGAGCGGGGAGAAGAACAGGCAGAAGGACCGAAGCACACTGCTGAGGGGAGCAGCGGGCGGCAGGAGAGGTCTGTGCGCCATGTGGGACCCTCCTCGGGTGGCCGGGGAGCAGCCGGGGATCGAACCGGCGCCGCAGAGGCTGCAGGCAGCTTCGCAACCCAGCGCTCAACCGCTGTGCCACCGGGGAGGCCCTCAATTTAAAAATGAAATGGTTCCATGCGATTAGCATTTTATTCTGTGCCTGCAGCAGTCAAATCTGCCCATCTCAGCACCTTTACAAAGGAGCCAAAGGGATCTTTTAAAAACATAGATCCCAGGCCTCCCTGGTGGCACAGGGGTTAAGTCACAGCTCTATGAAGCTATCTGCAGCCATTGCAGCAAGAGTTCAACCCCTAGCCAGGGAGCTAATACACACAGTGCAGCAGGCCTCTCCTGTCTCGCCCGCTGCTCCCCTCAGCAGTGCATTTCAGTCAGCCTGCCTGTTCTGTTCCCCGCTCTGTCTCTGGTGAATCCTCTTACCCCTGAGCCTCTGGCCTGTATCCCAGTTCTTGTATGCACAAATCTTAAATAAATAAATAAATAAAAAACATGGATCCTGTCACATCTTTGCCTGCTTAGAGCTGCTGGTAGCTTCCCTGAAATCCTTGCTCTACTTCCCAGCCCTAATGATCCCGTTTCTGCCTGTCGATCCAGTGTGGCTTCCTCCCACCCTCTGCCTGGATCACTGTGCTCCAACCACATGGACCTCCTTGTTCTCTTTCCAGTAGAACTAAGAGATGCAACCTCCGGGCCTTTGCACCTGCTGTCCCCTTCACCTGGATGCCCTTCTTTGCCTTTCTCTGCATCTTATTTGGGTATCTGCTCCATGGAGGTCTTCCTTGGCCCACCTTTCCTGGTTATGTGGACCCTCCTGCTCCCTCAACTCATAATTGCATCACTTTCTTTTATTATCTTCCTATCATCCGGAGGAGTTACCATATTTGTATACTTGTTTGTTTATTGATGGTCCACCTCTGTCCTTCAGAACACAGTTTTGCTGAGTGCTTAGCTGAATCCCTGGGGCCTAGGACTGTGCCTGGTACTTAGAGCTGTGTGGGGGAGAAAGACGAAGCAAATACAACACACCGTGTGCTTCTCTTCTCCCTCTTCCCCCCACCTGAACAAGACCACCGGCAGTGGCACGCAGCAGCTGTCTGAAAGAGCTGTGAGCCTCCTGCTTGGGAAGAGATGGCCAGGGGCCGCGGGCCCAGGAGGTGCAGCGTGGCCAGCGCCTGCAGACTGCAGGACCCCACAAGCAAGCGTGGGTGGGCCGGTAACAGATCCACTCCGGGTGGGGGCTGGGGCACTGTGAGCTGTTTAAGCCTGTCAATAAAAAAAGTGACCGCTGCTTTGTATCTGCAGCTACTCAAGGGAAATAAAGCCGTTTGCTTATAAAGAATTTCCATAAACATTTCTGAGGATGTGTATTAGGGGTAATCTTGGGATGTGCATTAAACTAAACAGGGTCGTATAAACACAGGAACAGGCTGAAAGAGGCAGAATAAATGGCCCAGGTTTGCCCTGGCCTGATGGCCCTAGCCTGTGCGTGCAGCCTGCAGAAACCAGAGTCTTCACGTCTTTATTTAAAGAAGGTGGAGACCAGGAGGGCAGCCCCGCCATGGGCAGATTCTTGAACAATCTCTGGAATTAAACATTTTTTTTCCTTCTCCTAATGCTTGCCTCTTTGGGTCCCTGAACCCAAATGTTGAGCTATTCGGAGGTGGCAAAGAGGCTAAGCAGAGGCGGCATCGCTAGGCGCGCCCTTTGTCCAGCAGGCCCCTGGACACCATCTCAGTTCGTCCCCCCAGGTCCCTACAGGCAAGGCCACACCATTGGCTCCATCTGACAGATGAGGAACGGAGGGAGGCACAGGGCAGCGCGCTGGCTTGATGAAGGTCAGAGAGCTGGTTGGAGCAGGGGCTGGGCCCAGAGTCTGAGCTCTTCCAAGCAGGAAAATCCCCCCCCCCCATCCAATCACCTGCACTTGGTCACAGAGCCTGGGGACAAGGACAGGTTCTGAGACATGTGCTATCCGGGGGTCCTGTGGCCGAGCGAGGGTACCTTTCACACTGGTACCTACGACGCACTGAGTCTAACTTTTACTCGCTCCTTGTGGGTGGGCTGGGGTTAAGATATTAAGTTGAAATTTGTGGAGAGGCTCTTCTCCCAGCCAAGAGCAAAGCCCAGCAAAATTCAGTCCCCTCAGGTGACCCTGCAGGGACAGTCACTCCCCACCATCTCATCCTCTGACCTAGCAGCAAAGAAGGGTCCTGCCCTAGCTTTTCGGCCCCTTCCACCATCCCAATCTCATCTGCCCCCCTCTGCCCCCGCGTCCCTCAGTGCCTGCACCTGATCCCCCAGCCACATCGTCCACAATAGTAAGAGCAGCCAACGTGCCCGAGTCCTCCCTGCCCCCCTTCCTTTGAGCGTCGGATGAACAATAAGCAAAAGCAGACATGTTCCCCCCTCTTCCCAGGCCCACCGTCCTCTGGACGAGAGGGGTATGAGCCTGGAGAGACAGATCGTTGTGCGCTGGGATAACGGATAGGAAGAGGTGGGGGGGGCGGGGGCGAGGGTTAGTCGGTGGGGGCGCCCAGAGGAGTGGACCTTTGGGCTGAAAGCTGCAGGATGAGCTCATGGGTGAGGTGGGCAGGGACAGCACTTCAGGCAGAGGAACGGCGCGGGCCGATAAGCAGCTGGGTGAGTGGAAAGCGGTGATGCTGGGAGGCGGGAAGCAAGCAGGAAGCCCAGTGACTAGGCTGCAGAGATGGCTGTGGGCCTAATGGGAAAAGTCTGGAAGCTGGTCTGAGTGCATCTGTGGGATGTGTGGAGGACATTCATGGGGTTCAGTTTGGGTTCAGTCAGGTGGAGAACTCACTGGCAGGAGTACAAGTGGCTAGGTACAGGAGGAAGTTCCTGCCACTTGAAGAGGAAAGACAACAGCGGGATCCAGTGGGTGGCTTCATGATGGAGGCTGGAGCTCAGTGACGGGGTGTATAAGAGGTGAACGGCAGAGGGAGGGGTTCTGGCCTCCAGCTGCAGCAACTGGAATAGAGTAGCTGCGTGTCCTGCGATGACCTTCCAGTCACCTGCTCAGATTCAGACCATCCGGCCCTGCCACCCAACAGATGCAAAATGATGCGCTGGGGTCCGGCTGGGGAAAGGAACTTCTCGTTTTACTTGTTTTCTCTATGCTGCTTTCTTTCTTTCTTTCTTTTAAAGATTTATTAATTTATGCATACAAGAGCTGGGGCACAGGCCAGAGATGTGGAGGGGCGGGGTGGTGAGAGGATGCACCAGAGACAGAGTGGGGAGCAGAACAGGCAGACTGATGAAATACACTGCTGAGGGGAGCAGCGGGGAGACAGGAGAGGTCTGCTGCGCCACGTGGGTCAGCTCCCTGGCCGGGGGTCGAACTCATGTTGCAGTGGCTGCGGATTGCTTCATAGTGCTGCGTCTTAACCCCTTGCACCACCAGGGAGGCCTCTATGCTGTTTTCTTAAATTAATTTCTAACTTATTCCTGAAGTGAAATGTTATAATGCTGCCACCATTGAGACTGAACAGGTGTGTCTGCCACGCTGAGTCACCAGAAGCCCAGGTCTCTCCTCTACCACACCCTGTCCCCTCTGTCCAGATTGTCTCTATGCAGTGAAAATGCCCAGTGGAAATGATTTTTGGCCAGTGAAGTGGTTATGTCGGGAAACTAGAATCTCCTCTCTTTAGATCTGTTACATTCTCAAAAGACACTCACTCAGCGCAGGGCGGGACAATGAACTGGTGGCAGATGACGCTCATGTCTTTGAGGCTTAATTTCACGAGCAAAAAAAAGCTGCTTCTAAAACCAGCACCGAAGCCTACACTCGCTTTAATCACTTTGGGAAGCTCTCAGAGGCTTCTCGGTGGAACTTGATTCAAGTGATTTTTCTTTCACAAAAGTCTATAGTATCTGCAAGTACACACAGCTCCTTAGGTTTGCAAGGCCCTTGCTCATTAGCTTCCCTAGTGATCCGGCCAGCAAAAAACGGACTTAGAGAACAATAAGTAGGCATGATCTCATTTTTGTAAAAGCAAAACAAAAACTAAAACTCAAATGTAAACATCCGGGCTCAGCAATGCTGACATCATCTGGGAGTTTGTTAGAAAGGGGCTATCTCAGAACCCCTGGATCACAACCTGCACGTTAACAAAATCTATAGGTGATTCTCAAGCACACAAGTTTGACAAATGCTATTGTAAATTTTTATATTTATCTTTATATATACACACACAAACACCTACATTTGATATAGCTATCAAATCTCTCTCTCTAGATATACATACAAATGTGTATATGACTGGAAATACAAATGCATAGAAAAATCCGGAGGTACATGCACAAGCAACTCATAATGGTTAATTTTTTTAAATTTTTTTTATTTATTTATGCATACAAGAGCTGGGGTACAGGCCAGAGGTGTGGGGGGTGAGAGTGTTATAGGACAGGGAGAGGGGCAGCCCAAGCCCCGCAAACCTGCCTATTCTAAATGGGTTCTGCCATCCGCCGCATCAACACAAAACACAGGAGACTTTAATGAAAAGGAACTTTAATAAAACTAGGAAACAATACAGGTAAGGCAAAGAATCTAGTTTCTAAATCAAGCACCCAAAGTTACCCGTCCCCTCGTGGGTAAAAGTCCATCCAAATGGGATTGGCCCAGAGCCAGGCCCCAAGGCCTGCCACAAGTCTAAAGCATCTTCCAGTGGGGACCCACAGAAAAGGGTCACAAACAACCGGACAAGCCCGGAAGGAAAAGAGCAAAATCAACATCCAGATAAAAGCTGCCATTGTCGCCTCCCCACGGGTCTCACCCACATCTGTGTCACCCAGTCCACGACCAAAAGACAAGTGCAGTTTCTTCACGTGTCTCTAGGCTCCACGCGCCTCCTCCAGGTCTCCTGGCTCCATCCTGCTTCCTTCCTCAGTCTCTTCTGCAGCTTCTCCTCTTCCTGCTCAGCTCCACCCTCCCTTGGGTGGGGCAGGGAACCTCCCCCTTTCCTGGGGACCACCCTGTTGCAAGAGGATCCACCAGAGACAAAGTGGGGAACAGAACAGGCAGACTCACCCAAATACACTGCTGAGGGGAGCAGCGGGTGAGACAGGAGAGGTCTGCTGTGCCATGTGGGTTGGTCCCTGGCCAGCCGGGGATCGAACTCGTGCTGCAGTGGCTACAAAAAGCTTCATAGGTTGCATCTTAACCCCTTGTGCCACCAGGGAGGCCCCTCACAATGGTTAATTTTGAGACGAGTGTCTTGAAGGGTAGGGGGTGGAGCAGTCAAGGGGAGTGTTCGCATTTTACCATATATCCTTCTGGATTGTTTATTGGTTTTGTCTACAGAGAGAACCTGTTAATGTATTACTTGGGTAACTTAAATGTAAATATTAAGGTTGTATAAAACCGAAGGCATAATACGCTAGCCTTATAAATAACTTGGGCATCTCAAGTCCTTCCTCGCCACCTGCAGGATAATAACTAAATTTTTGACCCTCCAATTCCTCTGATGGGGGGCGGGGAGAAGGGGCAGTGTACCCTTCAGAATCCCTCACGCATGTGTGAAAAGATGTTCGGGCAAGATGAGTGAAAGGAAGCTCAGGATCAAAGAGTTTAAACACCCATCCTTTGGTAACGGACTTAGATCAAACTCCATCCCCGGTGGAACACTATGCAGCCACAGAAAAGGATGAGGTCAGCGTGACTGTAATGGAACTGGCCGTGTAAAGGAAAAGATGCTAAACCAACCGAGGTTTGTGAACATTTGTGTGAAAAAGGAGAGCCGTGTTGGCACAATGCCTCTGAAGAGGACACCAAAAGAGATCTCAAATGATCTCTGGGGGCTGCTAAGAGGAGGCAGCCAGGGCGGCTCCCTGTTTGTTTACTGTGGGATTTTTGAACCACTTGGCTCTATTACCTATTCAAAACTTTCCTGAAACAAGAACAAAACAAAACAAACAGCAGCCTCTAGGGTTCTCTTTATTCCTCTGAGAATCTTCACTCACAGGCACTACATCTGGGGAACTCATTGTAACCCTAATAACCCAGGGGCTGGGTTTCCCATGAAAAGAAGGCTGCTTTTCATGGGGGGAAGGACACTCTCCATGCTTCCCAGTTCCCCCCTTTATTATCATTTCCTTCTTTGCTGCTCCTTTTTCACCTGGCTCAGCCTTTTTTTCTGAAAGTGTCCACCCGTCCTCTTGCAAGACACTACTGAAAATGAAACCCTCTGACCCTTAAAACCACCCCCACCCCCACCAAATTTTTTTTCTGGGTAACAGGGATGTATGGGACGGAGATGGTTTTACCCTCCTCTTGCACCACCCCTCCCCCTCATTGAAATACAATGAAATAAAAATGAAAGTGAATAGCAGATGAGTCAAGACCCAAGGGTGGGGAAGGAAGAGTTTGTTCGAAACACAGGGTCTCAGCACCAGGGAAATGGAATTTTTCAAAAAGTGACACAAGCACGTCCCCCCAGACCTCAATGGGTCTCAAAGCACAGGAGCCAGAAATATCATGCTGTCTGCTAACAGTCTCTGTATCTTTCTCCTGCTTTCCTGAGATCTGAATGATGCTTGAGAAAAAGGAGATAAGAAGACAGAAAATAATGCTTGCTTAGGTAAATATAATTGGCTAAAGAAAGCTTCCAGGAAGGGGCATAATTCACTGAGTCCCAGTTTATAGAGGGAATCCCCAAACAATGGACTTTTGTGAAGGGATCAGGCCTGAGCTCACTAGAACTTAGCATACAATGGGACAGCTTAATAAAAGCGGTTTCCTAGTGTGGAGATGGTTATCCATCATGGAGCACCCAAGGGGAAAAAAAAAAGAAAAAAAAGGAATAAACATCTGGAACATTCCCTGTGGTCTTCCTACTTTGCATTCACAAAGACACAGAAGACTTCTTCATCTACCTGAGTCTTACCCATATTTTCCAAACCAGAAGCAGAATTCTGCCTTTTTCTTCTGTCTCTATTATTGGGTCTAGAAAACTCTGCTAGGTCCAGATTTGTCAAATCAGATAAATATTTTTTCAATGAATGAAAAATGAATTGTCATTTTTAATGAATTGTCATTGCCGATCTCATTGTTTTGGTTAAATGAGCAGGTATTATTAACAGCTCTTTCCACGTTGCTGCAATTCTGTGTTAAATCACATATTGCCCCACGGACCTCGTCCGACTGTGTTACAGATGCATACTCTCTAGATGTGTTTGCGTGCGTCCTTACAGATGTGACCGAGCACGCGGCAGGTGGTAAATCCATCGGGCTTCTACACAAAGGTGGAAGGTGGTTGACAGGGCGAACTTATACACGAAGGTCTCAGCATCAGAACAGCCCCAGGGAACCTGGACAAATTCCTTAACTTTCCAGATTTCTGTTTCCTCTTGGCAAGTGGGGGTGGCAGTTACTGCCTCAGGGGGTCCCATGATATGGGGGAGGCACCAGCTGAAGAAGCTGTGACTGTCCCCTCAGGGTCACTGGGTCTCACTGGTTCCGGGAACTCTGGTTGCAGGAGGTTCTAGGGGAGGGGCCACCCTGGGCCACTTTGTCCAAATTCTGCTTTTCTCCTAAGAACACACTGACGCACCAAAGGTCCGGAGAGAAACTCAAACCCAGTGATCTCAAGATTTAGGGTACATGCAGCAGAAAATACAAACATACACGCCCACAGACACTCGGTACACACCTAACATTCTGAGTTGTGGCGCTGCTGGGATGGACCAAGAGCATCAGGCTGAGTCAGAGTCAGGCGGCCCCAAGGGTGCAGGGCTGTGGGACAGAGGACAGCAGTGGTGTCACAGGGCTAGGGGGGTGGGGGGTGCAGAACCGGAAATAACTACCTGCCTTTGGGTACCGGTTTCATTTTAGGGGTGATGAAAATGTTCTAAAATCCATCATGACGGTGGTTGCATAAACTGCACCCAAAGCCAAGAAATTGTCCATTTTGTGTAGGTAATTACAACGCATGTGAATTTTATCTCAGAAAATGAGTGAATTTTAAAACTTTAGGGCACTTTGGACCCCCTGGCACAGCTGTTTGATGGGGCGATGCCTGGGTCCCTCCAGGGATTCTGCTTGGGAGACCCTTTCTGACACCCAGGCCTGTTTCCTCTCTGCCCCCCACCCTCGGGCCCCCCACATGCCTGACCTCCACCGGAGGACCCCTCCTCCATTCTGCCAGTCCTCACCGCGGCCTTATGGTGAGGATGCCAGCGATCCTGCTTTTCACAGGGCAGGAAACACAATGGTGTCAAATAAAAACCCAAACTCCTTGGACCCGGAGGGCATCAGACAGGGGCCAAGAGCGCAGGGTCTCTTCCTGGGGTTGCCACCTGTCCACAGCACGGGTAGAGGCGCCAGGGACTCAGCAGACCAGGCTCTCTTGGCTGGTGAACCTTCCAAACGACACCAAGTCTATTAAAACGCAACTATACTCCATATCAATGTGATATATATTGAAATAGTACCTTATATAATATATATATTTTGAAATCTTAGAATATTTAAAAACTTACCCTCATATTTTATCTTTGAAATGCTCCAAAGGTAAATGTGCTCTAAAGTTAAAGGTGATCTTTTTGCCAAGAATAGAAAATTTTGCTTTTGGTGTTGAAAGACTGCTAAGAACAAAGTCCAGGGCCTCCCCCGGTGGCGCAGCGGTTGAGTGCTGGGCTGCGAAGCTGCCTGCAGCCTCTGCAGCACTGGTTCGATCCCCGGCCGCGAGGCAAGTGTCCCACCAAAAAAAAAAAAAAAGAACTAAGTCCAGCCCGGGGGTAGGGGCCAGTGAACATGATGCTACATTATGGAGCCATTGATGATGTCTGGGTTTTCTTTGGGCCTCTGCAAAGCGAGGGGGTCATTGACTCTGGTGCTAGAACAGCCCTAAAGAAAAAAAACGCTCCTGGGGGGCTCCCTGGTGGTGCAGGGGTTAAGCACAGCACTATGAAGCTATCTGCAGCCTCTGCAGCACAAATTCGATCCCACCCAGGGAGCTACCCACACGGTGCAGCAGACCTCTCCTGTCTCCCCGCTGCTCCCCTCAGCAGTGGAATTCAGTAGATCTACATGTTCTGCTCCCCACTCTGTCTCTGGTGACTCCTCTCACCCCCCACACCTGTGGCCTATACCCCAGCACTTGTATGCATAAATAAAATGAATCTTAAAAAAAACAAAAACAAAAACACTCCTAAAAGTTTAGGGTCCCTTTCTGGTGGAGTTGGTCCTCCTGTCCAATTCCCGTCTATTCATGAAAGTGCATTTCTAGATTCTCATTGTTATTTAGTCCTTTGTAGCCTGGGGGGTAAGGGTGAGGCTGCATGGGGTGAGGCAATTAATCTTCAAGTATTTCTTAATCTTCCCTTTATGCAAATACACTGTATGCTAATACCATATGTGATAAAAAGAGATGTCAAACAAATTCCCTTTAAGAGATTGCAAATGAATATTGCGAATGAGATTAGCAAGCTGTATAAGAAAAGAGTCTTGGCCCTTCATGGTATAAGAAAAATACAAATGTAAATTACTATGAGGTGTCTTTAAAAATGTATCAGAGTAGCAGATATCAAAATTTGATAGCACTGCCTTTGTAAAGTACAAAGAAACTGGATCTTTCATTCAGTACCGTGGTGGGTGGCAGTTAAAATTGGTTCAACTTACTTATCCTTTAACCTAACAATTATTCTGCGGGACATTTATTCCTCACGTCCACTATGAAACGCATGACAAATGACATACGTGCAAGGAAATATATTACAACATTATATGTAAAGCTAAATAATGGAAACAACCAAAATGTCCATTAGAGGAAACTGTCAAAATAAGTGAAGGTCATCTATAATATGGCATTGTATTTCTGCAGCTGGAAGCAGCTGTGTTTGTACTGATATAGAATATTCTATGAGCTGTAGTGTAAAAAGAAAAAAGAAGCTGCCAGAATGTTGGGATGCTAGCAATTGAGTGGGGAAAAAATATTGGGTTAAATTGTGTGAAAGTGTCAATATTAAATCATTTGGGACATATAAACACCACAATTTTATGATTCAATGTAATATATATTACACATGAAAAAGTACATATGGTACATTGAATCATAAATTTTCTCTAAACTTTTCTTATTGAGATGTGTAGATTCGCATACTGCAGCGCGATCGCACATGCTCTTTACCCAGCTCCTTTTATGATTCCATCCTCCAGAACCTGTGCAACATCACAGACAGGACTCTGACCTGTCTGCAGGGAAAATACAGAGCCTCCCATGACCCCCAGGAACCCTGAAGCCACACCACTCCCTTTCTGGGTGCCCCCTCCCATAACCTCAGGCAGCTACTGATTGTTCTAGATTGTTTTGTCATTTCAAGGACATTACAGAAATGGCATAGAATGTAACCTTCTGGGACTGGATTTTTTTTTTCTCCATGCATGTCATTCTCTGGAGGTGCTTGTTCCTTTTGAGTCCTGAGATTTAGTCCACAGTATGGATGTACCACAGTCTCTTTAACCACGTACCTGTTGAGGAATTTCTGTTTTATATCCAGTTTGAGGCTATAATGAATGATGAGTGTAATGAATAAACATTTATGTACAGGTTTCTGTGTGAACAGACGGTTTCATTTCTCTGGGATGAATTGCACTAGAGGAGGGCGATGGCTGGACCGTAAACTAAACAAAATTACACGTTTAGTTTTTTAAGACACTGCCAAGTGGTGTCCCAGAGCGGCTGAACCCTTGTTATTCCTGCTGGCCATGTGTGGCTAGGCTAGTGTCTCCAATGCCTCTGGTGTGTTGTCATGACCCTTTTTTCTCAGTCCTTCTGACAGGTGTGGTGACAGCTCCTGTGGTCTGGATTTGCAACCCACCCCCCGCCCCCCATGGCTAATGCTGTTGAACATCTTATCACATGCTTATTTGCCTTCTGTGAATCATCTTTGCAACCTCTCCATGTCTTTTGCCCATTTTCTAGTTGGGCTTTGGATGTTACTTTTGAGTTTTGAGAGATCATTACAATGATATATTCCACTGCTATAAGAATTACACTGGATCCCCCTGATGGCACGTGATTTGCATGAATTTTTTTTTACAGGCTGAAGCTTCTCTTTTTGTCTGGTCATTCATGAAGGTGGATTTGCATCATGGAGAAGAAGCAGGAATAGGTGAGACTGAGAAGAAGTGACATCTGAAGGTATCTCGGTCTCAGCTTTCTTCCTCTTTGCATTGAACATAAATTGTTCCAGAAAAGTCAGCGAGTCCCTTTCAAGAACACAATTCAGGAAAAAAAAATGGAAAATAACAACTGTTGGTGAGGGTGTGGAGAAATTGAACACTTCTATGTGGTTGATGGAATGAAAATGGTTGAGTAACTTGAAAAATTGCTTGGAGTTTCCTCAAAAAGCCAACTAAGGGGGCCTCCCTGGTGGCACAGCAGTTGAGCGCTGGGCTGCGAGGCTGCCCGCAGCCTCTGCAGTGCCGGTTCGTTCCCTGGCCACTGGCAAGGGTCCCACAAAAAAAAAAAAAAAAGAAAAGCCAACTAAGGAATTACCATATGATACAGCCATTCTACTTACAGGCATACACTCAAAAACATTGAAAACACTCAAATATATGTACACACAGGTGAAGCAGCGCTATCCACAATTGCCAAGAGGCGTAACTAGCCCTAATGTTCAACAAGTAATGAGTGAACAAAAAAAAAAAAAAAAAAAAAGAGGTATCTACAGATAATGGAATATTATTTGGTCATAAAAAGGGATGGAGTTCTGATACATGTTACCATGGGGCTGAATCTCAAAAAATTCAGGAACATGAAAGCAGTGAGATGTCAAAGCTCATGCATAGATGATGCTGTTTATATGAAACACCTCTATCTAGTACTCAGACATCTTCATCATGTAAATGACATCTCCAGATAATATAAATCTACAGAGATAGAATGCAGATGGGTGGTTGCCCAAAGTCCATGGAAAGGGGGCTAGAGAGCAATGGCTTAATGAGTACGGGGTCTCCTTAGTTTTTTTTTTTTTTAAAGATTTATTTATTTATTCATACAAGAACTGGGGTACCGGCCAGAGATGTGGGGGGTGAGAGGATTCACCAGAGACAGAGTGGGGAACAGAACAGGTGGATCTACTGAAATACACTGCTGAGGGGAGCAGCAGGCGACACAGGAGAGGTCTGCTGCGCCATGTGGGTAGCTCCCTGGCTAGGGATTGAATTCATGCTACAGAGGCTGTGGATACCTTCATAGGTTGCATCTTAACCCCTTGCGCCACCAGGGAGGCCCCAGGGTCTCCTTTGGGAATGATGAAGATGTCTAAGTACTAGGTAGAGGTGCAGACTCTCCAACACTGTGAGTGCACCGCAGGTTCTAGATTCACTTTAAATGGTTAATTTGATGTTCAATCAAATCCATGCCAATTTTAATAACTAGCATTTGATTCCAGGGGTTTGGAGATGAGCCGCCTCTCCCCAAGGGCTGAGGCCGCAGCCAGTGCAGGGATGAGCAAGCGGGGAAGGGCACAATGCGAAGATCCCCTCAAGGAGAGACAGCAACACTTTTGGATGCTAATCTAAGTTGGCTTCCGGCGCTAAAGAGCACTGGACCAAGAGCCAGAAGAACCAAGGCTCCCCAACCTTTGACCTTGAGCGAGCGCCCCCTACTTAGACTTGCTGAGCCTTGAGCTCCTGGTTGTCTCTGAGGACAGCCCGTCTCACCGCACCGCTGCCGGAAGCCTTCGTGCCTGCTTGTCCTGCTCTCATGTTCCACAGGTCGTCAGGCTGCAGATGGGGCTTCAGACGGGGCTGTGGGTCCCTGCTTCTCAGAGGTACCCCGGGATGGCCCGGCTCCATCTAGCTCATCCAAGAACTGCTCGAGGAGGCAAAGGGGAAGCCATCAAATTGGCTTTTGGCAACACAAGCGATGAGGCTTTTGGGCTCGGGAACTGTCTCTCCCCACCTTAGCCTGGGCAGATGGGGGCCACTGGGTGACACGGGCCGTGCAGCCGGCAGCTTGTCCTCCCCACGGCTCTGCCAGGACAGACTGAACCCTGGCCGCTGATGACAACAAGGCTTCTGATAAGACACTGTTGGATGTGACAGGGAACACATTTTAACAGCCCAGGAGGTGGAATTATCACAGAGTGGTGTAAAAAGGAGCAAAATTATTTGGGATAAACCATGAAGGAATTTTATTACCCAGTGACGTTATAAATCAAGTTCTCTGTAAATGCAATAAAACAATTGTTTAGTCTGCATGATTCATACCACAAACCTTAGGATTCTGGGTTTTGATCTTATTGCCGCAATAAACTGTCTAGACAGCAATTAACAAACTGTTTCCTTCAGATGTTTGGAGTGCCAGGGCAGCGGGAATCGCACGTAGAAATGCAGGGGCTTCTTCCCGGCCCCCAGGAATGATGGGATTGGGGTGAGTGGGGGATCCCTGAGTCTTGTTAGAATCAGCATCCTCTTCTTTTGAGGGCTGCACTTCACCCTCTCATCTTGGTTTCTAATTGGCAGGAAAGGTAAACGCTCACGTTTTTCTTAAACCTTGGCTTGTTAGTGTCACTTTAGACAGCAGCTGCTGAAACGAACTTTTATAAAATTAACAGCATGAGAAGTCTACGCCAGCCCCCTCTGAGCCTATGGGGTGAGAGAGAGAGACTGTACTTTAAAAATAACAGCCAGGGGCCTCCCTGGTGGCGCAAGGGGTTAAGCACCGCACTATGTAGCAATCCGCAGCCTCTGCAGCACGAGTTCGATCCCCAGCCAGGGAGCTACCCACATGGCACGGCAGACCTCTCCTGTCTTGCCCGCTGCTCCCCTCAGCAGAGTATTTCAGTCAGTCTGCCTGTTCCGTTCCCCACTCTGTCTCTGGTGAATCCTCTCATCCCCCCCACCTCTGGCCTGTACTCCAGTTCTTGTATGCATAAATAAATAAATATTAAAAAAAATAAAAATAACAGCCAGATCTACTGAGGGCGCCAGGGACAGAAGCTCCACGTGTGCTCCCGCTCTCTCTCCTGCCTTCCTTCTCTCTCTTGCATTTTTCCTTCCACCTGTCAATCCGCCCTTCCTTTACTTTTCCTCTTACCTTCTTTCTTTCCATTTATTTATCCATCCACCCTCCCACTCGCTCATTCATGCCTCCCTAGCCTGGTGCTCACTGAACAGGTTGTTGAGATTACAAGACAAATAAAACAAAACCCCTGACTCCTTGTAGATCCCAGTTTAAAAGTGACGAGAACGAGGCCTCTGGCTCTAGTGACTTTTTGATGCTGAAGGGAACAGAGAGAAAAAGTCCAGGAAAGTGTTTAGTTTCTCCTCCAGCCCTGGTGGTTGTTTAGGAAGATATGTGATACCTGCCGGCCTCCTGGGTGCTGGAGGGCTACTCCTCTCTGGAGGGCTACTCCTCTCTGGAGGGCTACTCCTGTGGACTGAAGGTTTGATCCACACAGTGAGTAACCACAGGGTTGTACCTTTTGTCAACCCCCTTCCCCCCAGACGATCTCCGCTGTTTGGGTTCAAGGGTGACAATCCATCACCTTCTTCAAAATTCAAGAGTCCTCTCTGAGATTCTTCCTCTTTTTTCCCTTCCTCCTTTCTCCAACTCCATTCTGCAGCAAACACCATACACCCTGTGGGGGGATAGTGCTAGGCCTTGCTGGGGATTGTTACCTTACTGACAGAGAAAAGAAGATTCCTCAGAGTCCCAGAACTTGTAAAGGAAAGCTCTTCCAGAAAGGAAAACCAAGTTACCTTGCAAGGCAGAGCAGCAGGGTTGGGGGTCCTGGTAACACTATGAGAAAGTGACCTTGAGATGTCCTTCCCGGCAGCAATTCAAAGCCAACAATTCATGTACACTCTTTTGTCTCAGCCTGCAGGGCGCTCCATGCCCCACCCTGGCCTGTAACTGGCATGGACGGGTCACCAGCTCTGCCCTCGTGAGCTCAGTGTCTCCTGAGACACCACGGAGGAACTTGGAGAGACCCGCGGGGTCACTAGGTGTTAGAATGGGTATTGGATTCCCAAGTCTGACTGCCTGGCTTCAAGTGCACGTGTGACTTTGAGCAAGTGGCTTGATTTCTGCGAACTTCAGTTTTCTCATCTGCATGGTCAGAATTGACTTATTCAGAAAATTAAGTATCTGATCTTTCTGGCCCATGGGGATAGAATAGTCAATAACACAGATCCCTGCCCCCATGAAGTCTGCATTTTATTTAAGAAGATAAGTAGATTAAATAAAAGGAAGTAAAAATTATGGCACTTTTTATGGAGATCTTATAAAGATAAGTGCTAATGAAAAAGATTAAAACAGGAGCTATGGGGAGCACGGCAGGGAGGTTATACAATAGTAGGGAGATCTGGGGCCTCCCCTGGTGGCACAGGTGGTTGAGCGCAGCGCTGTGAAGCTGTCCGCAGCCTCTGCAGCGCTGGTTTGATCCTGGCCAGCCAGCGAGGGTCCCACATGGCGCGGCAGACCTCTCTTGGCTCTCCCGCTGCTCCCCTCAGCAGTGTATTTTGTCAGTCTGCCTGTTCTGTTTCCCACTCTGCCTCTGGTGAATCCTCTCACCCTTCCACGCATCTGGCCTGTACCCCGGTTCTTGTATAAATAAATAAATCTTAAAAAAAAATAGTAGGGAGGTCTGGGAAATTTCTTTAGTTTTGAGCAAAACTTTGCAGGAAGTGGGAGTGGAGAGAGTTATGCAGATACCTGGTAGAGAGGACAATAATGGTAACAGCAAGTGCAGAGGTCCTGAGGCTGGAACATGCATGGTGGAAGTTCCAAAAAATGTCAAGGTGGCAAGTGTGATGGAAGGAAGAACAAGAGAAAGAATAGCTGGAAGCCACGGGGGAAGCAGATGCTGCAGGCTCTTGTACCACATCCTCAAAATTGGGGTTTTCACACTGAGTGGGGTGGGACCAGGGGAGGGCTTGAGCTCAGGTGGGATGCAGATCTCACTCAGGTTTCAAAGTGATCTCTCTGTTTACAGGTGGAAAATAGACTGTGGGAGGCAAAGGTGGAAGCAGGGAGGCTGGTGAAGGGAGCACAGTGATGAGCCCCACGTGAGAAAGGGTGGGTGCACCCTACAGTGTTATGTGTGCAAGTGGGTGAGGATGTGCTCCACCAATCTTATAAAGGAAAAAATCCCTGTTGACTTACTCTGTTTCTGTAACTTAGAACAACACCCTTGGGCCTCCCCGGTGGCACAGCGGTTGAGCGCTGGGTTGCGAAGCTGCCCACAGCCTCTGCAGCGCCGGTTCGATCCCCGGCTGCTCCCCGGCCACCGGAGGAGGGTCCCACATGGCGCACAGACCTCTCCTGCCGCCTGCTGCTCCCCTCAGCAGTGTACTTCGGTCCTTCTGCCTGCTCTGCTCCCCACTCTGGCTCTGGTGAATTCTCTCACCCTCCCATGCTTCTGACTGTACCCAGTGCTTTTATAAATAAATAAATAAATCTTAAAAAAAAAAAAAAAAAGAACAATGCCCTTCTATGCTAATGCTTTGGTTCATGTGACTGGAAACTTTGGAAGTCAGAGCTCTAGTCTATGTGGAAGTGCCTCAAGAAATTATTTATTTTATTTAATGCATTGTTTTAACTTCTTTGGGTTTGTAGCAGAACTGGGGTTTAGGTCAGAGGTGTGGGGGCATGACAGGATTCACTAGAGACAGAATGGGGAGCAGAACAGGCAGATTTACTGAAATCCACTGCTGAGGGGAGCAGCAGGTGAGACAGGAGAGGTCTGCTGTGCCATGTGGGTCAGCTCCCTGGCTGGGGATTGAACTCAGGCCGTAGCAGTGATAGTGCTGAGACTTAACCCTTAGGTCACCAGGGAGGCCTGACTTAAAGAATTGAAAATAGAGTTACCATAGGATCCAGCAATCCCACCCTGGATATTTATCCAGAAGCACTGAAATTAGGATCTTCAAGGGATAGCTACAATCCTATTCATTGCAACTTTATTCATAATCCTCAGTACGAGAAAACAACCTAAACATCCATCAACAGACAAATGAAGAAAATGTGGTAGATCCATACAATGGAATATTATCCAGCTTTGAAGAAGAAAATTCTGTCAATACTGTGACATGGGTGAGCCTTGAGGATACAATGCCAAGCGAGACAAAATAGTCTTAGAAAGACAGCTACTGGATGATTCCACATATGTGAGGCTCTGAGAGAAGTCAGACTCACGGAAACAAAGTAGAACATTTGTTGCCAGGGGCTGAGGGGGTGGAGGGGAGTGGGGAGTTGTTCTATGGCTATAAATGTTCAGTTTTATCAGCTGAAAATGTCCTGGAATCTGCTGTGTATCATTATGCTATAGTTAACATTTCCTTATTGTTTTCTCAAAAATTCATTAAGAAAGAAGATCTCACATTTTTAAACCACATGAAAATTAATTTTAAAAATTTGGGTTGTAAGTATGGCTGGATCCAGGAGCTCAATCTGGATCATCAAAGTCCTGTCCTCTCTCAGTCTCTGAATCTGCTTTCCTGGCTCATTCAAGCCAACTTCTGACAAGCCCCCTGGAGTGTCAGGCTGCTGGGCAATCCAGAAGAAACAGGAGCTTCTCTTTCCCAAGAGTTTCAACGGAAAGCTCAGGACTGACTCTGGATTGCCCATCCTTGGTCACCTGTCCAACCTTAAATCACTCTGGCCAGGAGATGGACCGCCCATAGCCCATGGGCCAAATCCCCATCCCTGTTTTTACACAACTGAGAGCTAAAAATGACTTTTCCATGTATATTTATACATGGAAAGGAGGGGGGAAGGGAGATGAAAGAATAATGTTTTGTGGTCCAGTCTACGAAACGCAAATGTTAGTGTCCGTAAGTCAAGCTGTACTGGACACAGCCCTGCCCACGTGCTTGTTTATCGCCCAGGGCCACTTTCCAGCTACAACAGAGAGCGGCCTGGTTGCGACACAGGCTGCGTGGCCCACAGTCTAAAATATTTACTACCTGACTCTTTACAGAGCAAGTTCACTGACCCCTGCAGAAAGAGTCACTGGCCCAGCTCAAAGGTCTACTGTAATTGTGGGGTGGGGTGAGGTCAGGGACTCCAGGTCAGATGGAGGTATCAGCCCGGAAACACCGCTAGCGGCCATGCCTCAGTGTTAGGTCAGGATGCGGGTTTGACTGGGGCGACAGGGATGTGAACACAAGTCCTTTCTTTCTCTGGTAGACGCAGTCTGGGACTAGCAAAGCAGGCCCTGGTCTGGGCCCACCTTCCATCTTGCTGGCACATCAACGTACCTGGCTCACAAATGGGTGGCAGATAGGAACAGACACCCAGAAGGCCAAGGGACATGAAACAGTATTGTCACTCCTGATAAGAAAGACACAGATTCAGGGCCTCCCTGTTGGCACAAGGGATTAAGTCTCAGAGCTATGAAGTTACAGGCAGCCACTGTGGCATGAGTTCCATCTCTGGCCAGGGAGCTACCCACATGGCACAGCAGACCTCTCCTGTCTCCCCACTGCTCCCCTCAGCAGTGTATTTCAGTGGATCTGCCAGTTCTGCTGCCCACTCTGTCCCTGGTGAATCCTCTCACCCGCCCTCCACACCTCTGGCCTACGCCGCAGCTCTTGTATGCATAAATAAATTTAAAAAAGGGGGGGAATTACAACAAGCACCACCTTCCCCATGCTCCATTTTATTATAAATCTCTGCTTTTTCTTTTAAAACTGCCCGGTAGGTAGTCACTCGTCACAGTGCCTCTTTATGTTGATGAGAATGAGAGAATATCACAGATTTCATCCCTCACACCAGCACCGTTTCAAGTGGCCGAGTGTCCCTCAGGCTGCCACGTGCCCGGTGCATCTTAGGACCGGTGCCCCCCACAGGGGGGCAGCCCTGCAGGGTGTGGGGTTAGGGCACGGTGGGCTGAGGCCCTCATTATCATCACTTCATTCATTTGATGGGCTTTTTACCGGGGTAGGCATATCTTAAATACAGAGAGGTACTCAGGGGAGGTCACTGAGGGGATAACTTCTTAAGCCACCATTCTTGAGGGTAGGCTGTGTGTGATTCTGGGCTTGATTCCACGGACCCCCACCTTCGTCCCCCTGCATCTTGCCACCCACTTAAAACATCCCCATCCTATTAAGTAGCCAGAGTTCTGGTCAAACTGGTTCACGAAACCACCATTGGAGAAGTCCCCTCTTCCAGGCGGGTTATTTATGGGGGATGGAGAGACTCTCAGGAAGATGAAAGGTTGGGTGGTAAAGGAAAGCAGAAGCTCAGAGAAGCAGGTTTCTCTTCTAGCAGGGACTGTCCAGATAGGATAAATCACCCAGGACCATTAAGCCTTCACGGAGAGAGCTCGTCAGGCCCCAGAGCACTGTCTCTGGCAGTAGCCCCAATGGCCAGGGACTCGCACCTCTTCCCAAGCCACCAACTCGTCCCAGCTGAACCCCACTGGCTCTCTGCCGGGATGCTGAGCCAGAAAATCACACGCACAGTCAGTCCTTACGAGGACGCCTGTCCCTTGGGCCCAGGGCTGCAACCTTGGAGCCTCCGCCCAGGCAAGTGCCAGGGGAACCTGGACATTGGTCATCCTGTTTCCTCTGCCCTGTGGGGACAGTAATGTCTGGGGCTCAGGTATTTGGCTACTAGGCAAGATGGGCCTACTTGCTCATCCTCATGCCCCTGGGCTCGGTTTTAGGGTTACTCTTGCCTGACAGAGGCTGAGAAAGCTGAGGATATGAACATGGCAGCACTTGCACTGCCTGCAGCCGGTGCTCTGATGCTCTCTCCTTCCTCTTCCTAGCCTGCCGCCTCACACATGGAAGTTTCCCCAGAAAGGTTCCCACGAGAAGACACTTGGAAGCAAGCAGACATCCTTGTTAACCAGGAGAGAGAGAAGGCCCCAGAAGCCTGCACTCACAGCCCAATGGCATTTCCATGTTAAAAAATCAAGTTTGCTTTGCAGACCTCTCCTGCCGCCCGCTGCTCCCCTCAGCAGTGTACTTCATCAGTCTGCCTGTTCTGCTCCCCGCTCTGGCTCTGGTGAATTCTCTCACCCTCCCGCGCTTCTGACTGTACCCAGTGCGTGTATAAATCAATCAATCAATCTTTAAAAAGAAAAAAAAAAAGTCAAGTTTGCTTTTCCTAACTGGGCCTGCCCGCGGGCCAAGGCCAAGGTGGGAGGATGCTCAGTAAGTCACTGGCGGACGGGCTCTGGCCGTGGCTGGGCAAACCTGTCCTGCTTGCCTCACGGCCTGGGAGCAGAGGGCAGGTGGAGGTGGCAGATCCCCCCAATTCAGGGCCCATCAGAGTCAAGAGCGCCGTGGCACAAGGGGAACCCTGGCTTCACCTGGGACTGTATCAGGGTCAGCTCATCGATCATTTTTATTGAGGGCTTACTATGTGCCAGACCAGGCTTTATTTCATCACTTCTCACATCCGACAATCTGTGAAACAGATAAGATGTTATTCCAGCTCAGAGACGAGGAAACTGAGGTGTGGTGGGCTCCAGAGACCTGTCTGGGGCAGCCGTCATCAAGGGGGGGCAGTGAGGTCCCGGGGAGATACGTGGCCATGCCTGGGGGCATTTCGGGGTGTCAAAACTTGGGGAGAGGTGGTACTGGCATTTGGCGGGTCGAGGCCAGGGGTGCTGCTAAATGTCCTACTATGCACAGCTCTTCCTTCCCCCAGGAAAGGATGGCCCAGCTGCATCAAAGGTGCAAGCTTGGGCAGCCAGAGAAGGCCCTGTGTTTCCTGGGGACTCATACCCTGGAGCCTGAGGGCCTCACTCAGGGGCACAAGCCTGTTGGGCACAGTGATTATTGCCCCTGTTCTCACCTGGCTCTGCCTAGAGAACAATTCCTAAGAGATCAACCCAGGAGGGGATGGACTTGGGGTCTGTTGGATGCTGGGAGGGTGGTGGGCACAACAGAGGGGCCAGGAACTGTGGAAGGAGGGTGTGAGGCCCAAGTGGCCCTTGCTGGGGGCTGTCTGCGAGGTACCAGGGGCCAGGTACCTGAGGTCTCTGTCAGTCTTCAGAACAACCTCCCAGGCAGGTGCAGCTACTTTGGGTCTCGGTTCCAGAGTAGGAGGCAGAGCACAGGGGGGGTGTCTGATGCGGGGGCCCCACAGCTGGGCAGCTGTCCACATCAGAAGTTCCAGAAATGAGGACCACTTTCAGGGCTCATAGGCGCCCACTTTGCTCCCTGTTTCCGGATCTGCGGACCCAGCTATTTTTAGCACTGACCCCTGCTCTCTCTTTTAACTAGTTTTGGGCCTAATAGATGCCATTGACTATAAAATAAATAAAAGGGCTTGAGAGACAGCTTAGGAAAAGGCTGTTGTGGCGAAGCCGTGCTGCCATCAGGAAAAAAAGAAGTTCAAAAAAACAGTTTGCCTTTGGAGATGAGGCCCTAGAAGGGGTCTCGAGGCAGTCTGACCTCCCGGCGCTGAAGACGCCCCCACCAGGGTCCGGCCTTGACTGCTCCCGACTTCTGTGCACAAGAACATTTTAATGGGTCTATGCAAGATGTGGGCTCTCCATTGTATTTCCATTTTATGACATCTTTTTATATTCCAGAGGAGTGAATTCTGAATAAAAATGAGCCTGGGCTTTTAGAGCGCCTTTTTATTATTAGCATTTGGTAAAAAACAACCTTAATGAGGTGTTAAGAGTCATCTCCCCACCTATTGTGGAGGAGGCCTGGGAGCTCATAAAGTCCTGCAGCCACAGGGCAATTTATGGTCCTTGATACGCCCCTTCCTGACACCGCTTCCGAGGGAGCATCTTTAGTTCTGGGGCGCTTCCTGCAATTTACACGCCCAAGCTGCTTTGGCCACAAGCGGCATTAAATCCGATTAAATGTGCACACAGGAGTCTCCGGGCCAAGCTGCCCCCCCCTCTGAGAGCCCTGGGCTCCCCCACCCTCCGTGGGTGCAATTTTACATCGAGTTTGGACAGAAAACGCCCAGAGATTGTTTGCATTTCTCTCCTCATGGGTGAGGAATTTAACAGCGATGGTGCCAGGGGGAGAAAAGGGACAACTTTTGTTTCTCAGCAGGGAGAAGAGCTCCTTGGCAAATACAGTGGCATTTTATTCATCAGTCCACATCCTTTCTGAAATAGGTCTCATTAAGGCTGAGGTTCCCCCTCCCCAAAAAAGAAAGATGTGTTACTAATTAGTGAAGGAAAGAAATCAGTTTTGTGACAGGACAGAGGCCTCAGGTTTTATCTTGGAATCTGTCCTTCGAAGGAAACTGTTTGATGTCAATACGTCCTCTCCTCCTCGTGTGGAATTTAGTTTTTTATGACAAAACCCACATTACAATGTATATTGTGCCTTCCTGACTTTATGCAATTAAATCTTATCATTGCACAATGATACTGTATATAGAATTCAAAGTTGCTAGGAGAACAGAGAAATGATAGTTGTGTGACGTGATGGAGGTGTTAGCTGGTTGTGGCGGTTGTTGAGTTGCAGCTGATAAATGAAGCAGGTGAACTTAAACTCCACTCAGAGAGAGCTAAGTTACAGCTTATGAAAAAAATCTTATGCTTGAATCTGAGACTGTAATTTTTTCAATGCCATCAAATTGTAATATAAGCTTGGCACGCACCCTCTATTTCGTTTTCATTGTTCCTTTTAAGGGATCACAATCTATATTTTAACTTGAAAAAGTATATTTTTATTTCTCTTGAAACATAAAAAAGTACATGAATTATGTGGCTTGTCATGCGAGATTTTATGGTGTTTGCAAATCTGATCAAATAAGTGATTCATACATGAAAGGACTGGGTTGGGTCCCGAGGTCCTTTGGGGAGATATTCTGAGAGAACCCCCGCAAGACCTGGTGTTGGAAGGTAAGTTCTGACCAAGACTAATGGAGCAGAATGGGGAGTCCAGGAGTAAGACCATGTATATGGTCACATGATTTCCAACAAAGGTGTTAAGACAACACAGTGGAGAAAGGAGAGTCTTTGCAACAAATGGTGTAAAATCTGTATATCCACGTGCAAAAGAAAGAAGATGGACCCTTATCTTACAGGCTAGATATAAATTAACCCAAAATGAATTAGACATCTAAACATAAGGCCCCAAATTGTAGAACTTCTAGAAGAAAACAAAGAGGGAAACCTTCATGACCATGGAATGAGCAGGAAACAGAATCATGAAAAGACATTTACAAACCACAGTCATTGCCACATTCAAAATGGCAAAGATGGGGCCTCCCTGGTGGCGCAAGGGGTTAAGATGCAACCTATGAGCTGTCCGCAGCCTCTGCAGCACGAGTGCGATCCCCAGCCAGGGAGCTACCCACATGGTGCAGCAGACCTCCCCTGTCTCGCCAGCTGCTCCCCTCAGCAGAGTATTTCAGTCAGTCTGCCTGTTCTGCTCCCCACTCTGTCTCTGGTGACTCCTCTCACCCCCCGCATCTCTGGCCTGCGCCCCAGCTCTTGTATGCATAAATAAATAAATCTTAAAATAAATAAATATATATTTTGGTCTGTCCTCACCACCAGAATGAAAGCCCCATAAAGACAGAGGCCTCATGCCTCTTATTTATCTCCATATCCCCAGGCACGGAGCAGGTACTCAGTCAATAGGCGTCAACTGAATAAATGAAACAACAGCAGAATCCCACCTGACTCCAGTTTTTGCTCTGAACACAAAGCTGCACTTTTTCTCTAATCCTATGAGGGGGAAGGCCAGGGAGCAGGGACTGGGACATGGGGTGAGGGTGGGGCTGTGGTAATTAAAGTTAAATTAAATAAGAAATTCAGCTCCTCGGATGCACTAGTGCATTTCAACCACTCAGTACCCAGAAGCTGTTAGCAGACAGCGCAGGTACCAAACAGTTCCCACACGACAGGAAGGTCATTGACAGCTGACTCGGAACAGTGTTCTTAACTGGGGACGACTTTGTTATCCAGGGGGCATTTGGCAATATCTGCAGTCACCTTGGGGGATGTAAGTGGCATCTAGTGGAGGCAGGCCGAGGAAGCTGCCCAAAAATCTACAATGCACAGAATGGCCCCCAAAAGAACTTCTTGGCCAAAAATGTAAATAATGCTAAGGTTGAGAAACATGATTTATAGGAAGGCACCTGGGCGACAATCTTCTCTGCATGACCAGGGTGCTACGCTGCCTAGGGTTTGATGGGCTGTCCTACAAAGAAAAGTCTGATGAGAACTTTTCTGGGTGATGGCAGGATGTCTAGTTTCTTGGTTTCCATTCCTGGAATTCCTCATTACATTTTGAATAAGAAATTACATATATATATATATATATATATATAATTTTGCTTAAACATCCAATTTCTTTTATTTCTTCACTCCTTGATCATACCCTTGGCCTGAGACTCTTTGCCATCACCCTTAGCATCTACACAATAGCAACCAGCCACTTTATGGGGTTTCCCTTCTCTGCCCATTTTCCTGCTCATTCTTTCAGTTTCTTTCTGACATCAACCTTAATTAAGTTGATTTGGTGCCACATTTTGAAAAGGATATTAAGATCCAAATATCATTGTCCAACTGTGTCTCACTTGCCTGTCAAGGGTAGCGGACCCTTCTAGTATAATCCACATCTCTTAGACCCAAAGGGGTTTTTCCAAGGCCAGGTGGTTCTAGACCAAGAGTCTTCAAGCAACAGGTCTGGGTCAAATCGCCCATGAGCAAAGAATTTTTACCTTCTTAGAGGTCAAGAATCAAAAGAAAATTACATCTTGATGACACAGGAGAATCCTACAAATTTGAGTCTCAGTCGGTGTCCCTGAAAAAAGTGGACCGTCTTTGCTGAAGGGCTGTGGGTGCCCTTCAACACAGTCTGAGTGGTCCCCACACAGAAACCCCAAGACCCCCCAATCCAAAAACATCCACTCTCTGGCCTTTACCAGGAGCAAGATCGCCAAATCCTGTTCTCACGGCTAGAGAGCTTGGTGGCATTTTCTCTCCCTCCCCTTTGTTCCATTTTTATTTTCTTTCACTTTTTTTAAAGATCATAATTATCCCGATAATTTGCAGGTGTAGACTCTGACCTAACGACCAAATGGACTTTCTCTGGGAAGCAGAGGCCAGGAGGGGATTAGCTGTCATGCAGGGGCGTTCATGTGAAAGATTCCTCTTAGATGAATTTCAGGAACAAAGACACCGTGGTCAATGATTTCTGTGAGTATGGAAGTAAAAGACGGCTGAGTTCTTTTGTCAGTTTTGCGGCACAAACCCTACAGTTACTGAATCCCCCATCTGCAGTAGTATTCTTTTAATGCTTAACTCCGTGACCTCACAAAAATAATTGCTGGGAAGCAAATTTACTTAGCCCTCTGCCTTTATTTGCTGACCAAGGGGCTCCACCGATAGTCATATTGTTTATGGAAATGCGGGAGGGGGCAGGGCGCAAGGGAGGAGAAAGAAGACAATTTGGCCAGAGAAGATGGATGTATTGAAAGGATTCAAGGGATTTTGTCTTTGCTTTAGAATTGGAGTCAGGGTTTCCCTGCCTGACCCATTGCAGACGTAAAATCCTCTCTCCCCACCCCAAATTCCTGTTAAGCCCCTTCTCCCTGAGTTGGTTGCTCTGGTTTTAAAAAATCCTTGTCATTTTTATGATGATCCTGAATATTACAACTTGTCCAGTGAATAAACTTTTTCAAATGCTGAGAACCATATTTAGTCAAAAAGAAAAAAAAAGTTGATTCAACATGATTAGTAAGCTTTAGGTGCAGTTGTGTGTGTGTGTGTGTTTTACAAATACAAGAATTCTCACTTTAGGGAGCAGTGCCAGTGAGTGATCCTCAGTTCACCGGGGAATTTTACTTAAGAAATGGAAGATTGTATCTTGGAAGAAACTTTCCCTCCCCACAAATAACCGGATTTTGTCCTGCACCCTCATTTTAGAAAACAGAGGCCTCTGATTACAATAGGGATTATATCAGGTGGTTTGGGGATTACTTCGGTGGGCAACAGAGTAGGGAGATTTTTCAGTCCTTTCACTTTTAAAATCAAAACCTGGGTTGGCTGCTGCTGATAGGGAAAAAAATGAAGCAGCGACAACTTTTCCAGGCCAGATCCAGCTTGTTAAACCCCTCTGAATGCAATATTGAAAGTGGTTTCCTAAGTAAAATGCTTAACCGCCCCATCAGTCAAACCATCTGATAGCTGCTTATCTTCTCTAATGTGAGGGAGAGATTGAGATTCCGCCTGATGCCCCTCTGCATTCCAATTGCAGAGCTCATCGTAGGTAAGCACCTTGAGCAGGAAAAAAAAATTCATGAGTCTCAGCCTCTGCATTCATGGAATTTTCTTTTCACAATAGAAGGAAACATATTTAGCTGGGTGGGGGTAGGGTGGGGTTTGGAGGTGGTTAAAAATCTTTAAAAGGGAGGGGCACAGCAGTGAGAGTGTGTGTGTGTGTGCTCATGCACGCACAACCCACACTGGGTGAAGCACTATATTCTGGCCAGATGGTCGAGAAACAATCAAAGAAGACTAGTTCATGATGTGGGGAAACTATATGCAATGGGCATTTTAATGTTCATTAAGAAAACTTCATTGGAATGCAACTTCCAGCCTCTGGAGCTAAAATAATAAAACAAAAAACAAAACAGAGGAATCCAGAGAGGCTAAGCATGGAAGATGATCCGTCTACTCTCCCTTTTTAGCTACCCAGCCACACAGGAGACACGAAAAACATAAACGAGGATTTCCAGGATTTGTGATAATCACAACTTGTGTCTGCCCCCTCTGCATCTACAATCATGGTTACAATCCTCTATCCTTGAGGTTTTCCATAA
Source organism: Talpa europaea (assembly GCF_964194135.1). NCBI lineage: Eukaryota > Metazoa > Chordata > Mammalia > Eulipotyphla > Talpidae > Talpa > Talpa europaea. The sequence goes on along the minus strand of NC_140078.1, from coordinate 5,945,911 downwards.
AATGGGAGAGAAGCAGAATACCTCTCTACTAGAGTGAAAACTTAATGGGAATAGCTTAGCACACAATAGGTTCTCCAAAAAAAAAAAATAATAATCCCAACTGCTATTCTTATTGGGGACATTATTGTTAACAGTAATTATTCCTTTTCTTATCCATCTCCCAAGAGGGGGAAGCAAAAATTGGTATAACCTGATTTGAGAGCAATTTGGCAATATCAGCCCTTTTTAAATCAATATGCACTTTGACCCAGTAATTCAATTTGCAGGAATTTATCTCACAGATAACACTCCAGTCCATGAGTCAAACAGATTTCATATTTTTGTTTATTTTGAGTTCCATGCTATGTGCGTGTCTTGTTTTTTCCCCAATATATTTGTTATTAAGGACAAATATTTGTTATTAAGGACAAATATATTGAGGGTTATGCCATCTGATGAACTGATTCTATTTTCATTTTGAAATGCTTCATTTTATCCCTGGCAATATTTCTTTTCCCGAAGTCTACTTTGTTTAAAGTTAGGCAAACAAATTCACTTGACTATATTAAGTGTTTGATGGTGTATCTTTTTCAAATCTCTCTGTGTCTCTGTATTTATTATTTTATTTTATTTATTTATGCATACAAGAGCTGGGGTGTAGGCCAGAGATGGGGGGGGCTGAGAGGAGTCACCAGAGACAGAGTGGGGAGCAGAACAAGCAAATCTACTGAAATACACTGCTGGGGGGAGCAGCGGGGAGACAGGAGAGGTCTGCTGTGCCATGTGGGTAGCTCCCTGGCCAGGGACTGAACTCATGCCACAGTGTCTGTGGATAGCTTCATAGTGCTGAGACCTAACCCCTTGTGCCACCAGGGAGGCCCTGTGTCTCTATATTTAAAGTGGGTTTCTTAGAGACAGTATCAAGCTGGTTCTTGTCTTTTCACGCAGGCTGACAATCTTTGATTTTTAATTGAAATACTTAGGTCATTTACACTTACTAATTTTTGATAAGATTGGAAATAAATCCAGGATCTTGCTCTTTGTTTTCTTTCATCTTCCCTGTTCTTTCCCCCCTGCCTTCTTTTGGATTGAGTTAATTTTAGGATTCTGTTTTATCTTCACTGTTGGCTTATTAGCTATATCCTCTTATTTTTTAGTGGCACTTTGGGGTTTACAATAATGCATCTTTTGTTGATTCTCAATGATGCACAACTGAAACTTATATGATGTCATAATCCAATGTTACTTCAAAAAGAATAAACAATCAGGGAAACCATCATAAATACTATCTCCCAATAAAAAGAAATGTATCTTTAATTTACCACAGTCTACCACCAAATGCTGTAACACTTCATATAAAATATAAAAACCTTGTAGTGTAATACTTCTATTTCCTCCTCATGTAGTTTGTGCTATGTTTGTCATACATTTTACTTCTTATATTATAAATCCTAAAATACTTTATTTTTGCTCTAAGTGGTCAATTTAAAATGGTCAATTATCTTTTTAAAACAAAGTTTTATGTGTTTACAAAAAAATTGTGAAGTTCCCTAGCTATACCCCACAGCCAGTCTCCCCTATTATTAACATCTTACATTGGCCGGCACATTTAGTGCAATTAATGAACCAATATTTACACATTATTGAGTAATGTGCACACTTAGATATTTCTTTAGTTTTTACATAGTGTTTTTTTTCCCTGTGCTAGAATTCCACCCACATGACATTCACTTCTTCTGTTCTTCTCTTAATGTCATTTTTTCTCAGACTCTCCTTGCTTTTGTTTTGAGGAGCACTGACAGGGATTTTGTAGAATATCCTTATTAGAGGGCCTCCCTGGTAGTGCAAGGGGTTAAGCATGCCACTGTGAAGCTATCCACAGCCACTGCAACATGAATTCAATCCCTGGCCAGGGAGCTACCCACATGGCACAGCAGACCTCTCCTGACTCGCCTGCTGCTCCCCTCAGTAGTGTATTTCAGTCAGTCTGCCTGTTCTGTTCTCCACTCTGTCTCTGGTGAATTCTCTCACCCCCCCATACCTCTGACTTGTACCCCAATTTTTGTATGCATAAATAAATAAATCTTTAAAAAAAAGATGAAGTTGAAAATTCATGTGGACATAGCCACTTGCTATAGGTAGCACTTGAAATGTGGCAAGAAAAGAAGGTTGAATTGCATTAAATTAACTAATTAATTAAAATGTAAATACACAAGGCCCATGGTAGTATAGTGGACAACACACAATGTAGAATGTATAAAGAAAACGCTAGTTGAAAAACAGTGTGATGAGTATGATTCCCTTCAGAGTTAACAAATACTGTATTCATTTAGACATGAAAATTTGTGATGGGAAACACAGCCAATTAGTGACAGTGCTTTCTCTGGGACATACACACTTTCCCTTTTCACATGATATAATCATGTAATATTTGAATTTTTAAATTAACAGAATTTATTCTGAAATAAAAAAAAAAAGAAACTATAAATTAAGCCAAATTCTGAAAATTCAAAACACTTCAGGATACCCGAACAGGTACCATGGGCTGATCAGGAACTCTAGGACCCTCAGGAGTAGGAGGGGACTGCCAGGTTTGGGGCCAGGCTTCTGAGGCTGCAGGCTACCACGGTGTTCCCATATACAAGCTTGGAAAAGAATGTTTATGACTAAAGATAAGGGAGAGTGGAACACTATTTTCTGTTGTCTTGGTGGGTGGAAAAGTCCTAGGAAGTGTGTCTCCTTAGTGTCTTTGTTGGTATCAAAAAGCAACCGGTTTTGTTTTCAAGAAAGAGTATTCCAAACATAAAGGAAACCAATGCTTGCTTTTCCCTTACAATTGCCAGGTCTCCCCCTCACGCATACGTGTGAATCAGCATGGTGAGGATGGCGTTAAGGGGAAGGGCAGAAATCTCCCTTTGCCTTCAGGATGGCACCAGCAAGCAGACTGACTACTGGCACCGAGGTGGAGGCTAGGATGACGTGGATTTAAAGGCAATTGGTTGGGATTTTCCTTACACTTTAAATGAAATAAATGTGTCTTCCAGACTAACATCAGAGTCACAGGCGCTGATTGGCTCAGTGTAGATTGCATGTTCCTTTCTTAACCAATCAGGGAGGCAGCGTTGTGCTAGGGAAGTGGAATAGCGTTCTCTGATTGGCTGATCTATGGGCGAGTGGGTGGGCACTCTGCAAGCAGGCACCTTCATTGGCAGCCTCCCAGCCTCCATGGATCCAGAGGAAGTTCCCCAAAGGAGGCAGGGTGGCCGTGGAAGGAAAACCTCGCAGGGAAGACACGAGCAATCTATTGTACTTCTCCCCAGATGGCCTCTTCTGGAGGCACACAAACATACACATCCTTCTTCCTTAAATACATTTCCAAAATGCTGTCTCAGCTACTCAGAGTTAATATAGTAAGACAGACTTACCCGACCCCAACAGGAGGCATCGCCACAGCCGAGGGACTCCATCTCCCTCTGTTTCAGGGTCTCTGGACGGTGTGCCTCGCTCTGCTTTCGTCTGCATGTGGTGTCTCAGAGCTGGCAGCCTATGGTCAAAGGATAAATTTATTTTCCTGCCAATGCCATACTCCACGGACATAAGCGCCCACACTATGCATGATTGTGAGTGTGCACAGGCAGGGATAACCCGATATCAGAATCCAGTCATTCTACAGGTATTTCCTGAGCCCACCATGCACCAAATCATTGTTCTTTATCTCTCTGGATCTCAGTGTCCTCATCATAAAATGAACACAATTCTTTTTGCCGATTTAGCAGCAATGCACAGCAAATGTATAACACAATACCTGGCTCCCTGCACACCCTAAATAAACAATAGCTTTTATTATTATTCCATCGTGCCGTATCTTCATTAGGTAGCCACCGAGTTTTAAATAGGCTGCGTTATGTGTGGGACACCAAGAAAAACACATAAATAAATAAATAAGTCCCACTGCTTCCCCTCCAGGACAAGCAGCCCACTTGGGAAGGCCAGTCTTTCGCTGGAACAATGGAGGAGGAATAATTCCAGGAGGTGGATGCTGAGGCACACCTCAATTAGCCAGCCCCCATTCTCCCAGGCAGCTGATTTGTTACAGCTAAAGCCTCCTGGGAAAGCGACCCTATTGGCTGCTTTTTAGCTTTGAGGACTCGCTCCCACAGAGCTTGGCTTCATTAAGCCTCTCGAGTCTCCTCCATTAGCCACTGTTTTTCTTCCCATGCAGTTTCTTTGGGTTCCCAGCAGTCTGATGGCTTCCAAATCAAACAGGCATTACCACATGGCAATTGATGCTAGAGCAATATCCACTGAGCACCTACTGTGCATCAGGCATGGTCCTGAGCAAAGGGCACCTGGAGGTGGGCAGACCAACACCCACCTGCTCCCAGGAGCTGGCGTAGACAGGACAGGACGCCCAGCACACTCAGAAATAAGCTCATCCAGCCAGGGCCAGGGCAGGGTGCTGCCCTACGGGCAAACAAAGCCAGGTAGGGTGGTGTGGGCCTTTAAAATGCGTCCGTACATCCCTTGACTGGCCTCCCTACAAGGGGTGGAACCGAACTCCCTCCCCCTGAAGTGTGGGCTGGCCTGAGTGCCCAGTCTCTAAAGTGAAGTGGATTCAAAGTCGCCCTGGTAATCACAACACCCACTCTCACGTGGGTTAATTTTTTAAAAAGATTTATGTATTTATGCATACAGGAACTGGGGTACAAGCCAGAGGTGCGGGGGGTGAGAGGAATCACCAGGGACAGAGTGGGGAACAGAACAGGCAGACTGACTGAAATACACTGCTGAGGGGAGCAGCGGGGAGACAGGAGAGGTCTGCTGCGCCATGTGGTAGCTCCCTGGTTGGCCAGGGGATCGAACTTGTGCTGCAGAGGCTGCAGATAGCTTCACAGTGCTGTGCTAAACCCCTTGCACCACCAGGGAGGCCCGGGTTAATATTTTTTTAAATTGACTTTTCTTTCTATGCAGTTTCATGTGTTTTAACACATGTTCATGTAACCACTGCTACAGGCAGGATCCAGAGCACTTCCCTCACCCCAGAGATGAATTTCGTGTTACCCTCTTCACAGTCATGCTGGCCCCGCCCCAGGTGGAGACTGGAGGGGGAACCACAAGAGGGCTAAGTGGACTCAGCTGTGAGAATTAAAGACTGGTGGGTTAGGATGCCCAGCACATCAAGATGGAGATGTTATTTGCATCCTCAACCTCAGACTGAGCTGGGATAGCAAACAGGTTTCATGCGATGTGCTAACCCCCGCAACTGCCTGGAGCGCTGGCATGGCAAGCGTCAGCCGAAGAGTGCAGGAGTTGATTAGTGATGCCTTTCATGGACACGGGTGGGAGACAGGTGGCCGCTGTGCTGGGGAATAGTTGGCCAAGAGCTGGATCTCCACTCCAGAGAAGGGGAGGACTGGGCGAGTGGGAGAGTCAACACCCAAGACAAAGCCAGGTGCCCCTTGTATGGTGTATGAGGTTCAAGGTGCCCCATCTTTACAGCGTTTACACCTGTTGTCTTTGTTCAGCTGTGCTCTGAAATAGCAGAAACCATGACTTGTGAACTCATCAAATCTTGGGGAAGGCTGAGAGTTAGAACAGAAGAAGTTTAAGTCATGTCTGTCTGGCTATTTATCTAAGTGCTCAGAAACCCCAGATGGAAGTACAATTTGAGGCTTTCCCAGAGGGCTTCAAACATAACAATACTGAATGGAAGCCAGTTAATCATCAGAGAGAAAAGTAGGAAGGGACGTGATGGCCGGGAGGAGAGCAGGGCTGTGGAGTGGGGAGCAGTGCAGAGGGGCTGCTGGAGGCAACCGGGGCAGACGGGACTGTTCTGGGCCCTGATTGTGGGGGTGCCTGTATAGCTCGCCAAGGACATTCAAACTCCGAGAATGTATCCACCAGTACAAGGTCCACCACAGGGAATATCTAAAGTGTATTTGGCCCTGAAGCAGGATGCTGTGGAACTTTGCCTAAAGGTGGCACACAAGCTGACCTATTCCATGCACAGGTGAGCAAGTGAGCTGCGTCGTCATACTTGCACTCACATCAGAGGAGCATATAACTAGTTCAAGTCTATCGTTTCAACAAGTCATAAGGTTAAACTAAGAAAAAATATGTGAGTTGCTTTAAATGATAAGATTGAGTCGCTGGGGCCTCCCTGGTGGCGCAGGGGTTAAGTCTCAGCACTATGAAGCTATCACCAGCCACTGTGGCATGAGTTCGATCCCTGGCCAGGGAGCTACCCACATGGCACAGCAGACCTCTCCTGACTCACCCACTGCTCCCCTCAGCAGTGGATTTCAGTTGATCTGTCTGTTCTGTTCCCCGCTCTGTCTCTGGTGAATCCTCTCACCCCCTCACCTCTGGCCTGTACCCCAGTTCTTGTAAATAAATCTTAAAAAAAAAATTGACCTCAGTATTTAAATAAACAAAGCTCATCAGCATATCAGCAAACTGTCTCACATGCCTCACCAGCCGGTCTGTACCACCCTTTTGGAAACACTGAAGTAAATAAACTCCAGGGTTCCATTCAGAAGATCTACAGTTCCATAATTTTTTAGAAAATTGAGTGGACAAACAAAACCAAAAACGGATGTTATAAAGAGGTCAACACGATGAAAACAAGATTTTAAATAAATCTCTAGAGATGCAATAATGTCTCAGAACGGATGGTGGAAGAGACCTGTGACCTTCGTGGGAAGCCGGGAAGCCATAATGAAACCTAGAGTTTCGTGATGGCCTTTTACTGACGTTCAGTTCTCCATTCTGATAAAGGTACCGTGATAAAAGGAAACATCTGGGGAAGTTGGGTGAAGACTAGGTGCGAACTCAGTACTCTCTTTGCAATTTTTCTGTAAAGTAAAATAACTGCAAAAGAACAAATTTACTTTAAACAGATAAATTCAGAAGTCAGAATGATCTTTCTGCTTGGAAATTTCTGTTGCTGTCACTAACAATCACCAGTGACATGACTGCACTTAGAATTTCCAAATGGCAGGAGAAAAGCTTTGGGATTCAGCAAATCTTCACATGTCAAGTTTCGATAGTGCCGAAGTGGGAGGGAGAGATGGTAAGCAGGAGAGGTGATTTGGATTTTTGTCCCCTCTTAGTGTTCTAGAAAAGCTTTACAGTAACCTAGAGAAATGCTACTTTGGGTCCTTTTAGCGTCCGGGGCTGCACGGAGGTCCCTGGAACCCCAGCAAGCTCACATGAACCAAGCCATGCATATGGATCGGGGCCCAATAGTTTGCCGTGTGTTGCCAGAAATCTGAGTGTGTGTTTGGGGGGGTGGGGTACTACCCAAGGAGAGGATGCAGAGTCTCTTTGAAATTTGACCCTTTAAAATTTGGGCTGCTGGATGTCAATAAGAATGTAAAGTGGAAATCAATAAGACTTGCTAAAAATAAGAAAGACTATTACACATTAGCACAGATTATCCCCATCACCAAACCAAACTGGAGCACAAAGCTCTATCTTTTAGGCTAATTGGCACTAGCAGATTGCAGAGAGAAAGAAAGACAGGCTTTGGGGGTAGGGGGTGGTTGGATCAACCCCACGGCAGAACTCCAAAGCACCAGAGCCAAATGAAATAACCCGAGAGTTATGCAGACTATTCAACCGGCAGCGCACTTGGGTTTATCAGGCATGCATTTGAAATTTAAATATGTGCCAGGAACAATGCCTTTTTTACCACACATCCAGGAGCTGGCCCAATAGGAGCCCTGCAAGTTTATTAACAGGAGGACATGATCAAACATAAAATAGCAGGCTAAGGACTCCCTTTTCTTGGACAACCGGCCTGAAAAGCCTTGTGTGGAATTCCTACCCCTCGCGCAACACACGGCCTCTAGGACCACATTTACCCAAATGGCCACTCTCCCTTTCAACATGTCTTGGGGGTGACTGAATGCTCATTGCAAAGCCACAGCAGGAGATTTTCATATCCTTGTGTATGGTGCTATTTTTAAGAATCCCAAGACTGATATTTTGTTGGTGCAATACTTTAGGATTAAAAAAACGAGCTCAGAAGAGTCGATGACTTGAGATCTTTCCAGATGCACAAATATTTTGTGTCAAATGTGCACTTCTTAAAAGACTTTTCCAGTGACATCCATTACCTAAGTCTTTCAATGTACTGCACAGTGGTAAAGCAGGGAGAATCCAGATGTGATTTTCTGGGTCCAAACCCAGGCTTCCTGCACCTTGGTCTTGACCACGTGCCTTCACCTCTCTGGACTCACTTTTTCACTTGCAAAATGGTGCTAGTAGGCTAACAGCAGTGAATCCTTATGGCAGTTTGCAGGATACATGTGTTTACATGTGGCGCCCACACGCAGTGGAGATGCAGGGGTTTTCGTTGCAATCTGTGTCCACGCACAGAGAACTCCTCCAGGACAATTCTCAATCTGCAGGCGCTTTGGTTGTTTACTTGTTTGTGAATTATGACCAGAGAGGCCCAGCTGGGTTTCTGTTTTCTCCAGAGCTGGATCGGCCACGGAAAAGCACGGGGTGGAGAGTGAAGGTGTGGAGACCCGGAAGGACAGCAGGGATGTGGCTAGAGAGAAGCAAAGGAGGAGGGCAGGGCCAGTGCCCACCCCTGCCTCTGGGGCCTGGCAAACTCCGTGCCCAGGGGTAGCCCATCGGCTCTTTCCCCTCCAGAGCTGATCCCTCCCTGGCGGAATCCCTTCCCCGAAATCACTTATTTTAACTGTGACCCTCCTGCTGCGCCTACCTGGGAAGACTCAGGCCAGCAGCGGAGAGGACCCCCATCGCTGTCTACGGTCCTCCTGGGGATGGAACAGCATCTGCGGACAAAGCACGGAAGATGGTGGTCACGATATTTCAGCTTGAAGACAATAAAATCTGGCTGTTATTGGAGCAGGATGGTTTTGTCTCCCCTACACTCTTAGGATCTCCTGCTGGGCCTGAGAATTAAGTTGACTTAAGACAGATTATTTTTTTTTTAAATTTTTTAAAGATTTATTAATTTATTTATTTATGCAAGCACTGGGTACAGTCAGAAGCGCGGGAGGGTGAGAGAATTCACCAGAGCCAGAGCGGGGAGCAGAGCAGGCAGAAGGACCGAAGGACACTGCTGAGGGGAGCAGCGGGCGGCAGGAGAGGTCTGCGCGCCATGTGGGACCCTCCTCCGGTGGCCGGGGAGCAGCCGGGGATCAAACCGGCGCTGCAGAGGCCGCGGGCAGCTTCGCAACCCAGTGCTCAACTGCTGCGCCACCGGGGAGGCCACTTAAGACAGATTAACAGGAGAAAAGCATACACATCATATTTACTTATTTTTATGTAATAAACACGTGGAACCTTCAGGAAAATGAAGACACACAAAGCAGTAAGGTCTACGTGCTCATATATCTGGTTCTACTGGTGCTGACGGACCATCCTACACTGGTGCTCCTGCAGTGGGCTGAACAAAGTGCGGCAGTTGTGAAAACTTCTCATCAGCCCCTTCAGCTGTAGCACCCACCCACTGTCCACGAACAACACCCCAGCCCACACTGTCCCCCCAACGCCAGGTTCAAACAGCCACGCCTTCTGGACATGCTCACGTACCTAGAGAGGTTTTTAAAGGTAACACATTCCACCGGGCCAGGTCCATATGCAGCAGGCTCTCAAATATAACAAGTTCAAAACTCAACTCTCCCTCTTCAAACCTGCTGCAGAGCCAGCTTCTGGCTCCAGGCAACTCCATCCTGCCACTTTGCAAAATCCAGGGGACTTTCTTGACCCCTGCCTTTCTCTGCTGCCCCCAGCAACCCCCCCTCCCACCTCCACCTTTGCTCTGTGCACAGTCCACACATTCTCTGTCTCCACTGCCCTCTCCTGCAAGGCTGGACTCAAGGCCGGCTTCCCGGGGCTCTCTGGGTGCCTCCTTCTGCACACTCTCCCCCCACCCCCAGGTGTTCTACACAGAACAGGGAGGGAGGGGGGCTGTGAAAATGCTGGTCCTGTGTCTGCTCAAGTCCCGAGAAGCAGGATCCCCACAAGCTCCCGGACCACAGCTTTTCCCACAGCCATACCAGCCTCCTCATGCCAGGAGCATCCTTGACAATCGCTTTGGGCCTTTGCACTGGCTGTTCCCTCAGCCTGGACCACTTTCCTGCGAATATTTTGATGCCTCGCTCCCCCCCTTTTCAGTTCATCCTTCAAATCACCTTCTCCATGACTTTTGCTGACCTCTGGATATAAAATGTCAACCCCTATCCCTTGGCCCTGCTCCCCGCTCTTATTTTTCTCCATCGCCTTCACGGCTATCTAACAGATGATATGTTTCACTCAGATTGTTTTGTTTATTGTCTGTCTCCCTTCCTCACTCCCGCCCCCCATGTGAGCACTGTGAGATTAGGGACGTGTCCTCATTCTCTCTGTATCTCCTGTCTAGCTTGGCTGGGCTCCAGCGTTATTTGTTGAATGGTGATATCTGTCCACTTGACTACTATCTCCTTCACCTTCTAGAACATTCAAAGCAAGGAACTATCTGTTTTTGCTACTCCAGTGCTTGTTACATGTTGTGGGGTGACTTTCCACGACCTTCCAAGGGCTTCTGCAATATGAGAAGTAGGAGCGGCAGCTGGGAGGCCTGGTCCTGCCCACGGGGCAGCCTGTCCTTGGCCCCAGCGGTTCCCTGCAGCCAGTGCGCGCAAAAGCAGCCCCGGCGGCCAGACGGTTCCCCTTGTCAGAATAACTAGGGATCTGAGCTCCTCTGACAGCACGCCTCGGTTCTAAATGTTAGCGATGAATTGAACATTTTCAGGACTCAGTTGTTTTCCTTTACCGCAAACCACCCAACACTTAGCTTCATGCAAGCACCACTAATGTAGCTCTTCACTTCAGGCAACTCAAGAGATGTCTCCAAATCAAAGCGCCTTCCAGATCAGAACCTACACTGCTGGCGCAGGGTGGGGAGGGGGCTTTGTGTAGTAGGAGGAAAAACCCACCATTCCAGAAAAGGCTGCATGAAATTAAGGTGACAAGGGGGAAAAAGAAGCATGAACTGCTGACCACGTAATTCAGCTTAACCTGCAGGAAGTGATTGTGAAAGAATTAGGAAGGTGCCAGCAGGGACCAGGAGAGCCAGCGGAGACAGCCTGGTGGTGTGGACACAGGTCACGCTGCGAGTGACAGGCCCGGGGCAGCCGGCTCTGCACTCGAGGCAGCCACCTGACATGTCCAGGAACGGATAGCAGTTCAGGGGGTGGGGGTCTCTAATGCTGCATGGAATGAATAAGAACCCCCACATTAGGGTGAGCACCCCGTTAGTGTTTGCGCACATAATCGGTGGCTGCAGGGTCAGGGGGCACTGCCGTGTTTTTGAAATTTATTCTCTCTCTCTCCACACACACACATACACACACACACATTATATATACACAGAATATATATATATTCTATATGTAGAGACTATATATGGTCTCCTGTACATACTCCACTGGCAGAACTCTAGTCATATACGGAAAAAGGAGAAGCTAGAGTGTCTCAACTCAGCTGTGTAATACATTAAAACTGCGTGCTATACTAACTGTATGCAGTTATGAATTGGAGCATTTAATAGACCCTCCAAAAGGAGGGGGTGAAACCTAAAAAGGAATGCAAATCAATCATATTGGTCAGATGATAATTGAAAAGACATTGATGCCTGTGTCCTGTGTGTGGTGGCTGGAACACAAGTTTAGTGTGAAATCTTCCTGAAGAGAGAATATTGAACAGAACTGCCCCAGACACTTCAAAAAAGTAATGTTATGGGGGAGAGAGGACTCTTCTAGGTTCTAAAAGCAACCAAGGGGGGCCTCCCTGGTGGTGCAAGGGGTTGAGATGCAACCTATAAGGCAGTCAGCAGTCTCTGCAGCATGAGTTTGATCCCCGGACAGGGAGCTACCCACATGGTGCAGCAGACCTCTCCTGTCTCCCCGCTGCTCCCCTCAGCAGTGTACTTTGGTCAATTTGCCTGTTCTGTTCCCTACTCTGTTTCTGGTAAATCCTCTCACCCCCCCCCCCCAAGCCTCTGACCTGTACCCCAGTTCTTGCACACATAAATAAATCTTTAAAAAAAAAATAATAAAAACAACCAAGGTCTTGAAGCAACCGAAGTCACAACCTTCTTTGATTGACTCCTGCTTGGAGTAAACCAGCTGTACAGGGTGTTTTAGGGGAACATAGTGATTGTTTTAAAATCCCTCCCTGTTGTTTTAGGGTCACAAGCTGAGAGACTTAGGGATAGAAATTTTTGATATCAGAACTTGAAGTACTTGAGGAAACAAAGATATGACCTGTGAAGTTCATATGGCAAAGTAGCAAGAAGGATGACATCCAGGCCAGGATGGATATCGCTAGATGTGAGCTGTGCTAATTTTTTGCAGGTTTGAACATTTTCATAGTAGAAAAGTCAAAATAGATCCAAGAAAGCTTAGGCATTTGTGAGAAATATTAAATATATCTCTGTACACTTAATGTGCTTATTTGCATTATCAATACAAGACCATACAATAAAAAAGAGCCTGGAATATTCAGAGGGACAAAGTAGAAGAGAAACACCATCTCACTTCAGAATTATGGGTGTTTCTCTGTGACCCCAAGTCTGACAAACATATCATTGGAAGATAATGTCAAGAGTCCACATTTCAGACCCTTCCCGAATGTGAAGCCCGGCCAGCGGCTTCCCCCATCCCCTGAGATAACCCAATGGCCATTGTCTTTTCCTTTCATTTTACCCTGACAATGATTCTGCCAGAAGACAGATATTTGAATGCCCCCAGGGACTTACCTGACTTCTCATAAGTCCTCTGTTTATTTTTCAAAATAGGAGAGGGAAGGTGAGTTTGAAGATAAGGGATGAAGCTGATTAACCAGTTAAACCATCTCTGTTAGCTCAAGGGATCAGATTTCACTGTATTATCTGACTGTGAATAGTTAACTTTCTCGGAGGAGTCATCAGAGAGGAAGATGAAGTATGAGAGAAGTGTGACCACAGCTTTGGGTTTTCCTCCGGGCCTTTCTTCCAAGTTTTCTACCTGCCTTCTGAAACTTCAGCTTTGAAGCTCTCGCCTCAGAACACAGCTGGGCAGGTGGCCGCCAGTTGGGACTACGTGCTACACACAGACACGGTATTAACTTCCTTTCCATGAAGGAATTTCTGAAGACCTGAAGTCCACAGATGCCACTTTTTACAGGCCTCTCCACAGTGAACTATCTTGGGATTGAATCAAACATTCCAGGTTATCACTCAGATCTGGGATGCAGGGTAAGCTGGAACAGGCTCAAATTTCAAAATGCAAACTCAGTATCTTGGAATACCAGAACATTTCAAAAAGCTTCCAAGGTTGGTTTCTATTCTACACATGCCTGAACTTCCCCATAAAGAAAAGAACCCATGGGTATGGGTGGTGACAAAGACATTTAATGCTGACAACTTTAATTCTCAAGGAACTTGACATGCCAAGCAGATGGACAGAATCAAACACTACCAAGAGGCCGTATTGATGAAAAATCTGAAAGGTTCACCTGTCTCTGTTTATCTGGCTTCATCAGGCTGATGGGTTAGTCCTGTCAATCAAGATAGTGTTGCTTAATTTACAGGAATACTGTTTTTAAACATTTGCTTTAATGAAAATCCAAGACAGTGTGTCTATGTATTTCCCTGGAGCATCAAAAACAAACAGCAATGATTGTGTTTTCTAAGGGAGACAGTGAAGTTAATAGTTAGTTACTCACTGAGCATGCCTCCCTAAGTCGACATGAAACCTTCATTCTGTTTGCAGTTCAAACATGTCTGAAGCAGAAAGAAATTCATGTCATAAAAGTGATCTTCTTAAAAAAAAAAAAAAAAAAAAAAAGTGATCTTCTTAGGGCAGTCAAAGCCTGGAAGTCAACATCAGAGGTTCCTGTTCTGTAGCTCTTAACACCAGAGGGTTGGAAAACTAAGGGCCATGGGCCAAATCTGGCCCTCCAACTTTATAAATAAAGTTTTATTGGGAAACCGCCCACCTCTTTCTTTGTGTGTTGTCCGTGACCGTCTTCACATTGCCAAGGCAGAGTTGGGCAGTTGAAAGAGGGTCTGTTTTATAAAGGTGAAAATATTTACTATCTGGTCCTTTACAGTAAAAAGTGAGCTGGGCCTCCCTGGTGGCCTAGGGGTTAAGTCTCAGCGCTGTCAATGCTATAGCCTAAGTTCGATCCCCGGCCAGGGAGCTAACCCATATGTAGCACAGCAGACCTCTCCTGACTCGCCCGCTGCTCCCCTCAGCAGTGTATTTCGTCAGTCTGCCTGTTCTGCTCCCGACTCTGTCTCTGGTGAATTCCCTCACCCCCACATCTCTGGCCTGTACCCCAGCTCTTGTATGCATAAATAAATAAATCTTAAAAAAAAAAAAACACGGAGGGGAGAGGAAGGAGAGGGGAGGAAGAGAGAGAAGAAGAAACTGGTGAGGCCAGAAGCCGCGTGTATTTCACAGCTGCAATTTGTGGTCCATTCATGTCCTTAGCTGCCTCCCACAGAAACCACAACAACCACATGATTCAGATGACTTTAATTGGTTTTCAGAGCCCCTTCACTTGCTTTGTCACTTAAAAAACTAAAGGAATGCAAGTCACTTATTTGTTGTAGAAAATGAAGGTAAACAACAAGAAATAGAAAAAAAAATCACCAATAATCCTCCCATCTTAAAACAACCACCTTGAACATGTTGGTATTCTAGTTTGTTTGTATGTTTGTTTTTTAAAGATTTATTACTTATGCATACAAGAGCTAGGGCGCAGGCCAGAGGGGTGGAAGGTGAGTGGACCCACCAGAGACAGAGTGGGGAACAGAACAGGCAGAAGGTCCGAAATACACTGCTGAGGGGAGCAGCGGGCGAGACCAGAGAGGTCTGCTGCGCCATGTGGGTAGCTCCCTGGCTGGATAGCTTCTTCATAGGTTGCGTCTTAACTCCTGGCGCCACCAGGGAGACCCCTAGTTTGGTTTTAATACAGGTTTGTTTTTATTTTTCCTACTGCTGCAGAAATTGCTCCAATAGATTACACTGTAGAACATTTAAATAAGTGATGGTCACCGTGGTTCTCTGGGGAATGGCTGAGAGCCTGTCACTCTCCACGTGGTATGTTTCTTTACATTTACATCTTTACCCCCCAAAAGCCCAATCACTTTTTTAGGATGAGAAAAAAACCCCATAAGGATTAAATTCAAGTTAAAGCATGTCATTGTTACTGTGAATTCAGAGAAATTATTTCAGAGCACACATACCAGTTCCAATTATCTTTCTTTAGAAGGCAGAATAGCCAGGATAAACATAAATACAGTCCTTGGACATCTGGAAAGATCCATCATTAACTGAGTTTTCCCCCATGAGATGGAGCAGTTAGTCAGACAGTGTCCACACAATTTCAAAATAACTTGTCAATTTGCTAGGGGGAAAAAGAAATCCCAATACCAACCATTCAGTCAATCCAGGGGGAAATGATCAGTCAGCCTGTGTCATGTAATCCAAACAAATGGCTGACTACGTAAATCTGCTTTTTAATGAGTTATGCGTATACTGCACAGACACCGGCAAGACTTGGTGGCGAAACAGGAGACTGACGATTTTAAGGAGCTATTTCCATTTACTTTTCTTTGGAACCCACCCAGAGGAAAAAAAACACATTGTGTATTTATCTTAGTCCAAGATTACTGGAAGAAAGAAGAAATTAAATGCCTTGTAGGTCTAGGCATCTAGGGGGGAAAGCTGAAACCTTTTCAACAAAATGTTTAGGTGCAAGGAAACTGGCTTCTTTGTAACAAATCATGCAAATATAATGCACATTGAAAACAAAACTAAAAGAAAAGCCTCCTACAAAGCTAGCTGGGGTTATTTCTGAGTAGTAAGATATGAATAGCCTTTGTTTTCTTTTTGTTTCTTGGTCACTACTGTTTTTTCTACAGTGGTCATGCAGATTACAACCACCTGTATAAAGGGGAAAAAACCAAAAAGAAAATAGGAGGGTGCACAAAATGAGGATGGAGGGGGCAGGCTCTGCAGGATGTTAACCCTCTACACACCTGGTGCAATGAGGAGTGTGTCCTTCCTTATCTTTAATATCTGCTTTAATGTTTTTCTTCGTGTTCAAACAATAGGCCCAAGATCAGAGGCTGCACGCTCCATCAAGTGAATTGTCATGTCAAGCAGCAACCACAGCAACACAGGCTGGATGTCTGGAATCCTTACTTACTTACTCACTTGATCAGCACTTATTTAAAAATGTTAGCTGATGGGCCTCCCTGGTGGCGCAAGGGGTTAAGCACCACACTATGAAGCAATCTGCAGCCTCTGCAGCATGAGTTCAATCCCCAGGCTGGCCAGGGAGCAACCCACATGGCGAGGCAGACCTCTCCTGTCTCACCTGCTGCTCCTCTCAGCAGTGTATTTCATCAGTCTGCCTGTTCTGTTCCCCACTCTGTCTCTGGTAAGTCCTCTCACCTCCCACACCTCTGGCCTGTACCCCAGCTTTTGTATGCATAAATAAATAAATCTTTACAAAAAAATAAAAATGTTAATGCAGACAACTAAAATTTACTTTCCATTCATCCCACATCCATCCCACATCCATCCATCCATTAGAGATATGGAATGGCATGGAGAAAAGGTATACGGGGGGCCTCTCTGGTGGCACACGGGGTTAGGTCTCAGCACTATGAAGCTATCTGCAGCCACTGCAGCATGAGTTCAATACCCAACCAGCTAGGGAGCAACCCACATGGCGCAGCAGACCTCTCCTGACTCAGCCGCTGCTCCCCTCAGCAGTGTATTTCAGTCAATCTGCCTGTTCTGTTCCCCACTCTGTCTCTGGTGAATCCTCTCACACACTGCTCCCCACCCCCCACCCTGCACCTCGGGCCTGTACCCCAGTTCTTGTATGTATAAATAAATCAATCTTAAAAAAAAAAAGAAAAGAAAAGGAACATGGATTCTGGAGCCAGATTGCTTTGATATGAAATCCAACCATCACCAATTAACTCTGTGACACAGAGGGAGCCAAATCTCTTTTCTCAATTTTCCCATCCACAATATGGACAAAATAATAAAACTACCTGAGATAGACAGAATGATCCCCCCCAAAACGACTGCTATGTCCTAATGGGAAGAATCTGTGAATATGTTGTTACGCGGCAAGGTGGGATTCAGGTTGCAAATGGAGTCAAAGTTGCTGATCAGCTGACCTTAAAATTGGGAGATTATCCAGGATGATTCAGGTGGACCCCATGTCATCACAGGGGTCCTTATATGTGAAAGAGGGAGGCAGGAAGTGTCAGTAGGAGAGGTTTTAAGATGCTGTAAGCCTGGCTTTGAACATGGAGGAAGGGACCACAAGCCAAGGAAAGGCAGCAGCTTCTAGGAGCTGGAAAATACAAGGGACTGGAATCTCCTCCAGGACCCCCAGAAGTAATGCCGCCCTGAGGACACCTTGATTTGAGCCCATTGAAACCTGACTTGGACTTCATATTTGCAGAACTATAAAAAAATAATCATGTGCTACTTTTATCTCACTTAATTTGTTGTAATTTGTTATAGCAGCAGTGGGAAGACATTAATCCACTATCTTGTAGGGTTATTATGAACAGTAAATAAACTACAACACATACTATGTACTATGTAGGGTACTATGTGGAATACACGGTAGGTATCCAGAAAATGTTAATGGCACAGCTTTTATACCTAGCCTATACTGTATTTCCATAGAGTTTTAGAAGTTCTCGGTCTTGTTTTTATCTGTTAGTCTTCATAACAAGTGGACAAAGATCCTGCCTACCCTTCCTCTTCTTCATCTCCCCACCTTCTCCCCTTCTTCCGTTTTCTTCATGACACTATAGAATTCTAGTACCAGAGAGATACTTTTTTTTTCATTTGCTTTAATTTTATGGACATTGTATAGAATGCAAACTTCAGATTTCTCTTCTCCCGTGAGCAAACTCTGAGTCAAGCACTTTGGTACTGGAATCATTTTGGGAGCTCTATTTTATTCCCCCTTTCTGTTGATGTCTCTTTCTCTTACCTCTCTGTAATTTGTATTAGTTTATATATACATATATTTAAAAAGATTTATTTTTATTTATTTATGCATACAAGAACTGTGGTATAGGCCAGAGGTATGGAGGTGAGAGGATTCACCAGAGACAGAGTGGGGAGCAGAACAGGTGGATCTACTGAAATTCACTGCTGAGGGGAGCAGTGGGCGAGGCAGGAGAGGTCTGCTGCGCCATGTGGGTCAGCTGCCTGGCCGGGGATCGAACTCATGTTGCAGTGGCTGGTGATGGCTTTACAGTGCTGAGCTATTAACCCCCGCACCACCAGGGAGGCCCTTAGTTTATATTCTTTGTAAACTCTGTAAGCCATCTTTAATTTTTTCTGGAACCTGAAACCATAAATTACATAGAAGAAAACACAGGCGATAAGCTTATTGACATTGGTCTTAGAGATGTCTTTGGGTATTTGACTCTAATGGCAAGGGAAACAAAAGCCAAAATAAACAAACGGGCCTACATCCAACTGAAAGGCTTCTATACAGCAAAAGAAGTCAACACAGAAATGAAAAGGCAACCTATTGACTGGGAGAAGACTGTCGTCTCACATGCCCCACAGGGATTAATAGCCAACATAAATAATTTGTACAATTCAAGAGAAAAAAAAACAATCAAAAAATGGGAAAATTGGACAGACTCTTCTCCAAGGAAGGCATAAAGCAGGCCCATAAATGCATAAAGAAAGACTCATCATCACTAGACATGAAAATCAAAGCCACAGGATTCCCTGGTAGCTTAGGGGTTGAGTCTCAGAGCTATCACTGCTGCAGCCTGGGTTTGATCCCGGCCAGGGAGCTGACCCACATGGTGCAGCAGACCTCTCCTGACTCCCTGCTGCTCCCCTCAGCAGTGGATTTCAGTAGATCCACCTGTTCTGCTCCCCGCTCTGTCTCTGGTGACTCCTCTCACCCCCCGCATCTCTGGCCTGCACCCCAGCTCTTGTATGCAAAAATAAATCTTTTTAAAAAAATTTGACCCCTAGATGGGGCATCCCCTGAACCCCCAGGCTCTGTGCGTAGCCCATCGGGACATTGCTATCTACGTGTCCTTCATTACCCAGAACACCATAAAGCGAGGCAACACTGCATAGAAGCCCAGCCACACCAGGCTGTGTGTGAGCTGCTGAAGATATAAAGATGAGTGAACAGCTGTTGGGCATGTTACTAGGAGGTGAGGTTATGTGGAACCTCCAGGAATACAGCCAATACTTTCAGCAGAACGGCAGGTGTGGCCTGAGATGAGTGTTAGGGTAGAGAGAGAGGTCCTGAGCCAGGCCTGCTTGTCACGGGAGTTAGATATGACATCCTAGAGAAAGTAATCAATACTGTCATTTATTATAAGCCAGGCCTGCGCTAAGATCGCCTCGAGGGCTCACCATAACCCAAGGTGCCAAGAGTATTATTGTATTTGCTTCCAACCAGGTGTGAAGGGGCACGATAAACCCTGTCCAGAGACACAGTCCGTGACCTGCGGAGGGGCCAGCTTAGCGGAGAGTTGGACAGCAAGGTCCTGAGCAGGTAATTGTGCTGCTGTATGACAAGTGCCATGAACAGTGTTTTCAAGGGATTACTGGGAAAAGAAATCAGTTGGGCTGGTGGGAGTCAGTGAAATGGCCGTGTGCACAGCAGACGAGGGCTGTGGGATCATCTGGAGAGCTGCCCACGCAGACACACACATGTGTTCCATGCCAGCTACATGGAGGTGTGTGTGTGCACATATGTGCTGTGATGGACACACACAGCATCCTAACACTGACCTGACACTGCCTCAAGGGGAAAAGCATAGCCCCAAAGTTTTAGACTAAGATTCCGCTCAGTTATTGAGTTGAACTCTCAGAAAACATAGAGAAAGCTTGATTCCAGCTGGAGAGGTGAGCAGGGAGGGATGTGAAAGCCAGAGAAATGGGGAGTCCCCACTCAGAAAGTCTCCTCTTACCTTCTGGAAGGGGCATGGAGAAACTCTGGCTCTTTGTTGCCTTTCCACCGCCAGCCTCTGAGGCCGTGTTTTCTTCCCTGCTCGCACCAACCACACGCGATACTGTTATTCAAACAGCACTTAGGAGCACGAGCACCAGCACGCACGCCTATAAATCAAGACACCTGGGCTGAGAACCAGCTATCGCGGGGTTTAGGAATGGTGTGGCCGCCCTGCCTGCTGGTCTGCTGGGTACCTGGTCCCCCGCTTTAGCAGTAAAGGCATGTCAGAGACACCCAAGGCTCCAAGATTCGTTTTCCATTTGCCTGAAACAACCATGAACCCGCCCAGCCTGGGATGGCAGCACAACACCTGCTGACCTCAACTTGAGGTTCAGCTGGTCAACACCAGGGGTCTGGAGTTACTGTCCAGCCACCTCGAGCCACCCAATACTCAGTGTGCCCCAGGTTCCTCAGCTATAAACTGGGGAGAAGATGGAAGTGAGGAGACCAAGGAACTCTCCAACCCAGGCACCTACCCACCCATCCAAGCGTCCAGTCACTGCCTGGTTCTCCCCTCCCCTGTGGTGGGCTCTGTCCTGCATGCTGGGATGAGGGTTCACTCTGATCAACAAGGACCTCTCATCCCCCACGCCCAGAGCTACAGGCTTTATCAAGAGGGGATGGTGTGAAGGAACAGACAATAATCCTAGGCAACTAGCAAAGGAGACCCTACAGGCCAGCAAAAAGGGCACTGAAAAAACTGACACAGGGCCCCTGGGGGGATGGGACCCAATTTCACCATGGTGCTCAGGGAAGGCTTCCTGGAGGAAGTGGCATTTTAGCAAGGCCTGAATGATAAAGAACCAACCATGTGAACATCTTGGGGAAGAGAATTTCAGGCAGTGGGAACGTCAGAGCTGGGGTCCTGGGAAAGGAAGGGTAAGCCAGGGTTGGGGCTCCACAAAGCAGCCCGTATGGCTTGGACCAGATGAAACAGAACCCCCCTTGGGGCAAAGAGAAAGGCGGGGGAAGACACTGGAAGGATTTTTGTTGTTGATTAGATGTGTTCTTCTTGTTGTGGTGTTTGCATTTCTAAATAAGCCAATAAAAATGTGTCAGGACCAATATTAAGTCACTTTTATATGTCTAACCGCCGAAGTACACAGAGAAATTACCTATTTGAGTTTGCACGCAAGTAAAACTTCAATGATGGTTGAATTAAAAGTGAAATTTTATTGAAATCTATGTAGAATAGTTACACTATTTAATTAGATGGGATGGAATGGTTCCTCCTCATGCCCACCCACTGTCACTGGCCAGTGCCCTGTCTGGTTTTGCCACAACCGCAGGAACTGCCACCAGCGACCTGAAAGAGAGGTTGAGGTGCTGGGGCAGTTGAGGAAGGCAAGGCCCGGGGGTGTGCGCCCCCGTGAAGGCAGGGCCAGAGGGAGACGTGACCTGCGCCATCTTGGCTCCGCAGTAGGAGCCCTGAGAACTGCCAAGGGGAATGTGGCAAACATGGGACCCTGTGTCCTGCTTGATCCTCGGGTGGGCATGTCCAGATGCCCATGATGGGGACTCCCCCGCCCCACTGCCCCCGCCCCCAGGGTTTGGGGAAGGTGGCCAGCTGGCCCTGGTGAAGTCATGCACTCACATGGCACCGGCAGCGTCGGCGGGCACTTCTCTGTACCAGCTGCTTGCGCCGAGTCTTAGGAATGTCCCGGGCACCTGGAGAAAAGGTTCCCTTGTCCTGAGACAGCGTGTCCCCTCCGGAAGGCAGAGCCCACGGGCAGCCTGGACGTGATGTCACAGCACACGCGGGGCAGCCCCGGAGCCTTCACCCCAGCAGCCTGGACCTGCAGGCCCTCCCGCCCCGCTCGGCGCGGGTCCTGCTCCTGCCTGGGAACACAGAGCCTGTCTGAGGCCTGTGGACACCAGGGCGTCCCTGGGAATCCCAGAGTTTCTCGCTTTCCTTGTGAAGCCACCGGAAATGGAAAATACTGCGAAGTCTCAGTGCTGCGTGGGGCTCTGGCTGGGCTGGCGACAGCTTCCCCTTCTGCGGTTTCCTCCAGCGCGTGAGGCTTTCGCGCCCCCGTGGAGATGAACACTCCTAAGTCGAACCTCTGGAAGTTGAGGACCATCCTTAGTGGCAGAGCATCCTCAGTTGTTTCCTTTTTTTAATTTAATTTTTAGTGTTTTATTTTTCATTTAAATTTTTGTGTTAACATCTGACTGCTAAGATTCAGCCAACTGAATGAGCGAGCTGAGATTCAAATTCAGCCAAGGGTCAGATAGTTAGTTGAGATTTAAATTCTTCCCGTCCAGCCAAACTGAAAGTGATTAGGGCTTACCTGAAAAAGAAACACAGTATGAGCCAGACTTGTTTTTACAGGCGCTTATTTTGTTGTTATTGTGCCTTTTGGGGTCAGCCTCTGACACTTCATCTCTACACACTCTTTTCCAACAATGCCATCAACGACAGGACGCAGAGCTGACCCCGATCCCAGTGTTGGGGTATCTCTGCTGTGCTGTTCTCTGTGTAGTCCATGCACAAAGGATCTGCTGAGCCGAATGTTGTTGTGGAATGTGCCTTCTAAAAAAGTCATGGACACCGTTCCACAGCAGGACCAGAGTGGAGCTGCCGGGCCGAGATCGCAGTGAGGCCAGAACGTCTGCTGCAGCTGCTGAATCCCCAGACAGGCGTGGTCTGTGGGTGCCGCCTCTGACTCTCCGGGAAAGCGTGATGGGCCCCCCCTTTCAGAGCCCTGAGTCCGCAGACCCATCCTCTCCCTGGCCCCCTCCTGGACCCTCAGGCCCCATGGATCTTCTGCCGCCCTGGGGGTTGCTGCCCCACACCTGCCCGGGCCCGAAGAGCTGTTCACATTTACTGTTCTCATTTTTTTTTTTTTTTTAAAGATTTATTTATTTATTTATACAAGCACTGGGTACAGTCAGAAGCGCGGGAGGGTGAGAGAATTCACCAGAGCCAGAGCGGGGAGCAGAGCAGGCAGAAGGACTGAAGTACACTGCTGAGGGGAGCAGCGGGCGGCAGGAGAGGTCTGCGCGCCATGTGGGACCCTCCTTTGGTGGCCGGGGAGCAGCCGGGGATCGAGCCCGCGCTGCAGAGGCTGCAGGCAGCTTCGCAACCCAGCGCTCAACTGCTGCGCCACCGGGGAGGCCCTACTGTTCTCATTTTTATGAGTCCCGCACCTTAACCACTTGGGACAAAATCACGCCCATCTGGGGCCCCCTCCTGCCTCCCCCCCAGGAGGGCTCCTTCCAGGCTGCGTGTGTGAAAGACTTGCTGCTGCTTTATGCGTTTGGCTTCAACTTTTCTTGCAGCTCATAAACACCTGGGCCCTGTTAGCCCTGTCGTGAAAGATGTTTATGGCCCAAATATGAAAACTTGGTGAGAAGCAACGCTTAGGCAAACCGGCTATGTTATTCTTGGAAAGAAATATCCTGTATAGAAGTGCCAGGGTAGTGCGTGGAAATACCTGTGTCTGAGGTCCCCAAGATGGGCTGGGATTCTGCATCTTGGCTGCTGTTCCTGATGGCGGGAGGGCCTGAGGTTTCCACCGGTTATCAGCTTCCTGTTTGGATGTTTTTATTGCATTGTTATGTTGCAAAGTGAATGAGGCAAAATAAAATAGGAAAAGAGACGGTGGAGCAGGAGGTAAATAAAAATCCATTTTGTCACTCGACAGCCTCTCCGGCACAGCTTTCCTTTCCAGGGCGCTGGGAGACTCTTTGTATTGACAGATGCCATTTGCTCATTTACGACGTGATAATAAAAACCTTCAGCCTCACTCGGTGTTATTCTTTTCCTGCCCTGACAGGAGGGAACCCAAATGGCTTGTATTCGCCTCAGCAGGCGTTTCTTCATTAAAGATGATGACTTGACGATGAACAGCCTTCAAAAGACATTTCAGAAAGGGAGCAGAATTTGATCAGGGTAAAACGGACCCACGGATGCATGCTCACCCCTAAGGTGGACCCAGAAATAGCTGTGTTTATAGAATCACCCAGATTTTACACCAAAAATAGCTAACGTGCTGGGGAGGCAGGGAAGTCTGCAACAAGGAGCCTGGGTCTAAACAGCAGGAGGTGAAGCGTGTTTAGCCAACATGACACAGGAAGAGCCCGCATCTTTGCCGTGGTGTTATTTGTATAAAATAACATATGTAAGTAATAGTTGCCTGAGACCAACTTGTAATCCATCTTATTCAAAAAACTTTTCCTTTAATTTAGGCCCAGTATTTGACTCAGAAGTTTGTTTAAATTGCAATCCAATTGTTTCATCGTTTTTTTTTTTTCCCCAAAAGTTTACATTTTGTAAATTTTTGTCAACATCAACCATTTTCACACTCAAAGGAATTTAGCAAGCAGAATTAGAAGGATTTTGTTCTTAAAAATATTATTATTGATGCTTCTTATTCAAACCATAGGTTAATTAAGCCCACTAGTTTCCAACAAGGCCTTCATATAATTATTATGATTCAAATTGTCCATCCCTTGATACATCATAAGCTGTCAATAAGAATTGTTGGAATACGATAGGTATCTTCCAATGAACATAGATAAATTGCTGTGTGTTTTAACAGTGACCCTTGGGAGCCTAGATAGAAATATTGTTATAGCCCATCAATTCTTGTGTGTCTTTCCTGAAATGTTCTATCTACAAGTACGTCCATCTGCTAACTATGAGACACTCGTATTCTACATATTCTGTTATTTGTGGGGATTTCTTCTTTTGCTGATCCATAAATATGAACATTTTAGTACTTATCAATGAACTTTAGACTTTTGAAAGTATGTTGATTACTATTATTTGGTTGTAATAATTATAACAACCACGACTAAAGTCATTGAGCACATATTGTATGCCCAGCCTCGTTCTAAACCCTCTTAAATGAGCATTAACTCGTATACTCCTCACCGTCCCAACCACTCAGTATTCTGAATACCCTTGTCCTCCAGATGGGGAAACTGAGGGACTCAGACATTAAGTGGCTAAGAAAGAATTAGGTGGTTTCCAGCCTTTGCTATCACAGCGCGGTGCTGAGTGTCCTTCCATCTATTCCTGCATACCGTGGCTACTATTTTTGTAGCCTAAATGCTTGGTGTAGAGTTGCCACACCTAAGACCAGGAATCTTTATCAAATGGGAAATATTACTACCAATTGTTCAGGCTTAATATTCTTCCTATTTGGACAGACTGTTTTTAGCTTAAGTCATCATTTCTTTGGAGGGGCAGATGGATGGACAGACAAACGGATGGCTGGATGAATAGGTGAATGGGTGGATGGAAAATCAGGTGGAAAGAATCTATTTTCTAAGAGTATTTGAGTAACAGCATTTCATGCTGGTTCTCCAGTTGTTTGTTTTGTTGTCATAAATACTTTCGGAGAGGCAATGCGGGCCAAATGGAGCGTCCCAGCAGCCGGCCACGCTGGGAACAGCAACGACCCCGTCAGTTTTAAGCAGCGTTGTTCCCAGAACACTGTGTCATCCACATTCCCAGCCCTCTCTCCTCTGCCATGAGTCCAGAGCAGAGGCAAACTGCTTTTACTTCAAAAAGATAAATCAACTGAAATGAACAGGACCTTCAAAATTCACAGTTCACCGCTCATAAAAATCTGATAGTGGACAAGAAGGTGAGTGTCTGCACCCCTTCAGGCTCGCTGGGACAGAACCTCATGGGAGCAATTCCCAGGGGCTGGTGGGCAGCCTCCTCCCATCATCTGTGAGCTGCAAGATCAAAGACTCAACTCAGGGACGGGAAATGGGGAGAATTAGTGTCCCACAGGCGCCTCCTGCCCGGAGGTAAGCCTGCCTGGGGGATCTTAGTTCATGAGCTCTTTGTCTCTTAATCTGGAGTTTTCTTAGGGGTACAGCGACCCTCGAGTAGGAGAAATAAAAGTCTGCCTTTTCTGTTGCAGCCCAAATATTAGAAGGAATTGTCACTGAGAACTGTCTGTGTTTGCAATGCCTAGTGTCTGGCACTCGGTAAGCCCTTGGCCAGGTTCATTCCTTCCTTCCTTCCTTCCTTCGCTTGCATTGCAGGAACACTGGTTTGTAACATGACACAGGCTTCAGGCATACAGCCTTTGCAAGCAGCATCTCTTTGTACCATTTTGTGTTTGCCACCAGAATCCCAGCTTCCTTCTCTCTCCATAGGGTGGTCCTCTTTTACCCAATTTACCTCCCAATTTATTCATATAAGTTGATGGCAAGTAAGATCAAGTAAAGTGATTTTGTCTGGCTTTTATGGAGAGTTTTACATCTTTCCAGAATGGAGTCTGGCACATTGACACAGACACTCAACATAGTTTAGTCGTGTGAATATTCACAACATTCCTGGTTGGTAAGACATGAAGCTGCCTGATTACCCCTGAGAGAAGCAGGCTGGGGCTCAGCGAGCTGACGGCACCTGCCTGTGGCAGGATTTGAACCCTGTCTTTGGAAGCTTGCTTTATGCTCCCTCCTTTCTCCACTTCTGAATCTACACGATTGAGCAATTAAATGAGCCCAGGTTTCTGTATTTCTCTAGTGTCACCAGGGACTAATGAACGAGATTGTTCGGCGTGAGTCAGTGATAGCCCTTAATCTGCTGGGGAGCCCAAGAAGTTGGCATCCTGCGGCCTGGTCCATTGTCGGCCCTGTGGAATCCTGGGCCCAAATCACATCCTGTCTGAGCCTCAGGCTCCTCATACACAGAATGGAGCTAATGCTACACACACATTTCAGGGTCCTTACAGGATTCAATAACATAATATCTATAAAAATCCACATGCTATTGGATATGGAGACGCCGTCCTATGCTATCAGGGCGCCCCAGGACACGTACACCCTAATGCCCAGGACCCGGCACTGGCTGTGCCACATGGCAAAGCAGAACTATGGTAACAGATGGAATCAAGGGGCTATTTTGACGACCTTAAAGTGGGAAGATTAAAGTGGGATTATTTGAGTGGCCAATCAACCACAACAATTTGCTTGTTTGGTATATTCCAGAACTCAGCAACTTTTTTCTGGAAAACCAGATAATCAGTATTTTAGACTTTGTGGGTGGAGGCAATGCCCTCAGTTCCTCATACAGCCATTCTTGCTGAAAGACTGAAGACTCTTTTTTATACTTTACCTTTTAAAATGTAAATGCAGGGCCTCCTGGTGGCACAGTGGATTGAGCACCATGCTGGGAAGCTCTCACCCTCCCATGCCTCTGGCCTGTACCCCAGTTCTTGTGTAAATAAATAAATCTTTAAAATAAATAAATAAAAATAAATTATTATTAAAAAAAATAAAATGTAAAATGCATTCTTAGTGCAGAGACTGCTCCAGAGATGTCTAGTCTGTTGAGAACTGGTGTAAGTTTACGTGTACGTGAGTATTTTATTTCCAAGAGAGAGTTAATGCCACATATATAGATTTTTTTTTACAGATTTATTTTATTTATTCATGCATATAAGAGCTGGGGTGTAAGCTAGAGATGCAGGGGGTGAGAGGATTCACCGGAGACAGTGGGGAGCAGGACAGGTGCATCTACTGAAATACACTGCTGAGGGGAGCAGGGGGGAGACAGGAGAGGTCTGCTGCGCCGTGTGGGTAGCTCCCGGGTGGGGATCGCACTCTTGCTGTAGTAGCTGCATATTGCTTTATGGTGCTGGGACTTACTTAACCCCTTGCGCCACCTGGAAGGCCCCCACGTATATAAATCTTGACACATCTTCAAAACTTGCCGTATACTATGACTGATATGAGAATGTCCAACATTTGTCATTTTCCCTTATTTTCCTGCCTAAAATTCCCTTGACTCCTATTTTGTTGCAAATGGCAACATTTCATTTTCCCTTATGGCTGACAGGTTTCCACAAGGGACAGACCATCTGCTCCATCCGGTCCTCTATCGATGGCCACTTGGGTCCTCTCCATGTCTTAGCCACTGTAAGTACTGCTGGGCTGGGTCTAGATGCCCGAGAGTGAGAGTCTGGCTCAAACTTTCCCTTTTTAACTTTTCAGGTAAAGCCAGAAAACTTTCAGCATGTTTGCCCAGAGAGGAATAGAAATCTAAACTATATTGGGCTGAATCTTAGCATTGAGATTTTAACACAAAAATTAACTTAAATAAAAAACAACTAACGATGCTCTGCCACTAAGGATGGTCCTCAACTTCCAGAGGTTCGACTTAGGGGCGTTCATCTCCACGGGGGCGCGAAAGCCTCACACGCTGGAGGAAACCGCAGAAGGGGAAGCTGTCGCCAGCCCCGCCAGAGCCCCACGCAGCATTGAGACTTCGCAGTATTTTCCATTTCTGGTGGCTTCACAAGGAAAGCGAGAAACTCTGGGATTCCCAGGGACGCCCTGGTGTCCACAGGCCTCAGACAGGCTCTGTGTTCCCAGGCAGGAGCAGGACCCGCGCCGAGCGGGGCGGGAGGGCCTGCAGGTCCAGGCTGCTGGGGTGAAGGCTCCGGGGCTGCCCCGCGTGTGCTGTGACATCACGTCCAGGCTGCCCGTGGGCTCTGCCTTCGGGAGGGGACACGCTGTCTCAGGACACGGGAACCTTTTCTCCAGGTGCACAGGACATTCCTAAGACTCGGCGCAAGCAGCTGGCACAGAGAAGTGCCCGCCGACGCTGCCGGTGCCATGTGAGTGCATGACTTCACCAGGGCCAGCTGGCCACCTTCCCCAAACCCTGGGGGCGGGGGCAGTGGGGCGGGGGAGTCCCCATCATGGGCACCTGGACATGCCCACCCGAGGATCAAGCAGGACACAGGGTCCCATGTTTGCCACATTCCCCTTGGCAGTTCTCAGGGCTCCTACTGCGGAGCCAAGATGGCGCAGGTCACGTCTCCCTCTGGCCCTGCCTTCACGGGGCGCACACCCCCGGGCCTTGCCTTCCTCAACTGCCCCAGCACCTCAACCGCTCTTTCAGGTCGCTGGTGGCAGTTCCTGCGGTTGTGGCAAATCCAGACAGGGCACTGGCCAGTGACAGCGGGTGGGCATGAGGACAGGAACCAGGGCACGAGGGGGGCGGGGGAGCTCTGAGGGTGCCGAGAAGCCGGGATTAGGAGCCACTTGCCCAGGTGGGAGATGCTGCTGCTCGGCTTCAGGCAGACTGGAAATGAACTTGGGGTTTCTGAATGCAGCCAGCTGGGACAGCTGCTCTGAAAAAAAGGTGGTAAGAGCATCAGGTGGGGTGTGCAGACCTGCATGCTGCGCTCTCCAGCTCCGGTGACACCTGGACGCACCTGCACAGACATGGCTTTCATGCTCAGCTTTGCTGCATGGCCTGAGATCCGATGCCTCAGCCTCTCAACCTGACAACCTGTCCTTCCTGGGCCGTACCACCTGTATCAGCGCAGGGAGCAGAGTGGGCAGAAGCACTGCTTTCTAGAACCTTCCGAGACCCCATCCCTCCCAGGATGGTGGGATGCCCCATTGCCTGGCACCGGTTTGCATTGGAGACCCAGCACTCCTGAGGATTCTGGACATGCAGGGGTGTCTCCCGAGGATACTGGCTGGGCAGACAGTGTCCTGGGACCCTATGGACCCAGTGAACGCCTGCTGCCCGCCCCCCCACATGCTCCCTACAGGTGCTGTCTTCTTTGGGTTTCAGCGAGGTGCCAGGGGCTGCGCTGCATCCTGTGGGGGAAGCCCTCAGCCAAGCCTGGGGCTCCCCTGAGAGCTCCTGGTCTGCATCATGCTGGTGGGTCTAATTCTGAAGAAGAGGCTGTTGCGAGGAAGACCAGAGAGGCTGTGTGGAGGAGGCCGGGCCCAGGGGGCACCCGGCCTGAGCGTCTGGGTCCAGACCCCACCAAGGGCGCCAGCCCAGGAAGCCATGGAGGCCCCACCGCAGGAGGCCAGCCCTGCCCCACTGCAACTGCTCTGCCTGGTGGCCCTCAATAAGATCCCCGACCGCGAGCCGGCCGTGGAAGAGCTCAATATTTCATGGACGCCCTAATGGCTCACCCTTAAGATTTTCATGTCTAGCTGCAGTGTTTCCTCATATAGCTCCCTCTACTTCATTTAACTGAGCGCCCCATAGTAATTCCTAGCATTTAATTTCATTTAATTCTTAATATTCCCTTATTTTCCTCTCATTCCATCCCATACAATTAAATAGTGTAACTATTCTACATAGATTTCAATAAAATTTCACTTTTAATTCAACCATCATTGAGGTTTTACTTGTGTGCAAACTGAAATAGGTAATTTGTCTGTGTACTGTTGTCGGTTAGACATTTGAAAATGGCTTAATATTAAACTTGATGCTTTTTTTTTTTAATTTATGGGTACAAGAACTGGGATGTAGGCCAGAGGTATGGTGTGTGGGGGGTGAGAGGATTCACTAGACACAGAATGGGGAGTGGAACAGGCAAATCTACTGAAATGCACTGCTGAGGGGAGCAGCTGGTGAGTCAGGAGATATCTCCCGCCATATGTGTTAGCTCCCTGGCCAGGGATCGAACTCGTCACAGCGTCTGGGGATAGCTTGATAGTGCTGAGACTTTAACTCTGGCACCATTGGGGAGGCCCCTGGACCTGAAGCATTTTTATTGGCTTATTTAGAAATGCAAACACCACAACAAGAAGAACACATCTAATTAACAGGCACCAGCCTCTGAGCTCCCACTCTGCCCGAGTCTCCACCCTGGGGGCCTCCCTGAGCAGGGTCAACTTCACCTTGGGCCATGTTAGAAATGCAGTTTCTCAGACCTCGCCACAAATGTACAGAATCAGAAACACTGGAGGTGTGGGGCTCGGCACTCTGGGCCCGGGAGGCCCTCTGCCTGACCGGTGCCTCTTCCATTTGGCCTTGGCTGCCCTCCCTTCAAGGACACGGATTCCCACGATCACCCTGTCTCAGGAGCCAGCTACCTGCTCAGATAGTAACCAGGCTGAACCCAGTTCTCTCAAGGCCCCAAAGCAGCTCTCCAGCAGGGTCCTCAGGGAGCATGGGGTCAGGAGAAGCCAGCAGGGGACCTTAGGACAAGATGAAGTGCCCCTCCCGCCATGAGCCCCTCTTCTCGTGTGGAGGAGGAGGCCGCTTTGAAGACATGTTGGGGTGACCCCATGGCACGCTGCTGTCTCCTTCCCTGTCCCTCTGCTGGATGATAGTGACAGCCAGGGCAGAGGCACGCCATGGGTTGTCACACGTGGGAGGCAGTCCTTTCTCTCTCACAAATCTGGGGGCGGGACTATCACCCCCCTGTTACAGGAGGGACAGTGAGGTTAACATGGTGCACGAGCTTGAAGTCATACAACTGTGTTAAATAGCAAGGCCAGGCCCTGAGCCGGGTCTGGCTGGGTCTTGCCCCAGCGTCTTCACACCCACTTGTGCCAATTCCCAGCCAGCACCTCCCCACAGGCCTGCAGCGTCCAAGGCCATTTGGATGGTCTCTGTCACACTGCCCAAGCTGTCCTGGCTTTAGAAACCATTGTATCAAGTCCAAGGATGCCATTGGCTGGGTGACTGGTGACTGGTCATTCACTGAACTGTTTATAACTAATTTTCTGATGCAGAGCTCAGTGGAAAACAAAATACAAGCCAGTTTGAAGAGGAGGCTGCCAGTGTGGGGAGAAAAAGCCAAGGAAATACTTATATGTCTTTGTACATACAAACTTCACGCACGTACATCCACACGCACATTTCCTTGGATAAAACATCCAGAAGACGCTGTAATAGGAGCAACAGGTCTGGCTACGGAGGGAAGGGCCGAATTTAGAGATTTTCAGTTTCCAGTGTTGTACTCCTGAGCTACGTGGCAATATACATGAAATGACAGGATATAAAGCAAGTGGACACTCTTTCATGCATGTTCTTAAAAATCGACCAGTTAAATGTTATATCCATCCCGCCCTCCACTCTTTGAGATAACTGGCCATAAAGAGTTTTTATTTATTTATTTATTTTTTATAGAGGCATGTTTTATTTGTTTGTTTGTTTGTTTGTTTATTTACACAAGCACTGGGTACAGTCAGAAGCGCAGGAGGGTGAGAGAATCCACCAGAGCCAGAGCGGGGAGCAGAGCAGGCAGAGGGACCGAAGTACACTGCTGAGGGGAGCAGCGGGCGGCAGGAGAGGTCTGTGCGCCATGTGGGACCCTCCTCCGGTGGCTGGGGAGCAGCCGGGGATCGAACCGGCGCCACAGAGGCTGCGGGCAGCTTCGCAACCCAGCGCTCAACTGCTGGGTCACCGGGGAGACCCCATAAAGAGTTTTTAAAATGAGTAAATATTTTCACGCTTGCTGTAAATAATCTAAAGCCATTCCCTCTCTTCACCCTTGCACACCTGGCGGGAGCTCTCAGCAATGAGTGCATCTGTCTGCCCACTACGGAGGCCATCCAGGTGAAAGTCACATAGCCCGGGTCGGTTTATAACTTGCCTTTGGGTTAATAATACAGCCTCTGCGTCCTGTTTATTTTGGTGCTAGTTTATTATTTGCAAGTCCTACCATTTTTAAAAGAAATCCAGAATATAATTTAGGCATTTCTATTCTTTCTACTATTGTAGATAATGCCATCTTCTAGATGCTCATGTGGATTGGATTTAGACCACTATCATTTTCTGATAAATATATATTTAGCAGGTATATGCCCTGGGCAAAATTTCTCCACTCCCTTGTTTGTGGATTTACCCAAGCAGTGCCAGTCAAATCTTTTTAAAAATTCTATTGATAGCCTCAAGGACAGATTTTAGTTTCATCCAAGTTGTAAAAAGATCTCAGTCCAAAAATGACCTTTAGTCAAGGTCATTTTCTAGTCAACTATAGAACTCAGCTTAGGAATCCAAGAACAAAAGTGAAGCCAAATGGTCTCAGAATTGATTTACATATTACTTATTTACAGAATTGATCTCTGAAATCTAAAGAGAAAGCAAGAGGTGAACTCATTTCTCATTTATTTTATTTTAGATGCATTACTCTTCCCAGCTACTAAAAGAAATATTTTTGGGACAACGGGGAAAATGAAACCAAAATAACACACAAACAGCATGGAGGACAGGAATACAAAGCTATACGTGTGTGCAGAGTTATTGTGCTATTGTTTGCCACTGGGAAAAACTTCACAGGCCACCCAAAAGGACGTGGTTCTGTGTCTCCCGCACAACCAGCTCATGGATGCTATGTGTAAATGAAACGAAGCCAACTAGGAAAGACTGATAAACCCAATCGCTAAGTGAGCTAAAGGAAGCTTAGGTCCTATCTAATATTGTAGGACAATACTAACAGTGACACTTCCTTTGCACGTGTGTGTGACAGTGTGTCTGTTCCAGGAGAGACACACACGGAGGGAGGGGGGAGGGAGCTAACAGAGCAGAGGAACAGTGAAAGGGACTTTTAAATTTACTTCCAAACGATTGCAGCCCCTCTACATAGGTGCACGTGTTACTAAACCCGTTTTCAACCACCCGGGCGCACAGATCAATGGCGGTGAAATTGGATACTTTCGATATAAACATATTTCACTCTTCTAAAAAATACTTTGGTGATTCAAAATTCATCCTGATCATAACAAGCCTGGCAATCCATTTGTGCTCATTCATCCTCCCTGGCCCTGCCCCCAGACTGAATAAGCACAGCAGGATCTAAATGCAAAAGTCTGGAGAAGATGGACTTTTACACTAGTTCTGTCTTTTCAGCTTTCTAAAGCGTGGACCTTACCAATTTCTTTGACCTGCCCGCCCTCCTTTTTTTCCATTCCAATGCTTGGCGGTGACAGGGCATTGAATTACCAGTTTGTCACTAACGCCATCGGCTTTATTATTCCTTTGAACAGAAGCTCGGCTTAAAAAGAAAAGTTTTTCTTAATAAGTAGCTGTTCTTCCTTTGATATGCACATCTGGATCTGCGTCTTATCTGCGGCATGCTAATGCCGCTTCCTGCAGATCACGATAAAAGAACAACTCAAAATAACAATAAAGGAATAAAATGTGCCAGATGCCTAAAAAATAAGGAGGACAATGCATCTAAAAGCAACTGGTTTTTCAATTCTGGAGAATAAACTCGATCAGCAATTGAAGGAATCATTTTAGGGATCAATGGATGCAAGAATTTTTTTAAGGGATTAAGAAGGAAAAAAAAAAAAAAACCGAGAGAGCAAATATCAGCTGAGGAGAACCCCCACACTCTGTTAGAAATTAAGAGGCAAATAAACCTAAGGACGCCATAAATCACTCTGGGGTTTAATTTTACTCCTGCCTTGCTACATGCTTCTTCCTTCATTTTCCTCATTTGCCTGTAACAAACATTTTCATGAAAAGTCCAAACCAAAAAACTTTGATTCAGACATTTATTTTTTAGGAATTACAAAATGTCTGCAACACACAGAAAAGAAACACCCGTGCAGACACCTACACAAGTGAACACGTTCCCATTTTTCTTGCATGTCCATTTTTTGAAGAATAAATATTCATTTATTTTCATTCTAACACGGGGACTTCATTCTAACACGAAGTCGTTCCGATGGTGATTTTTCATCATTTCCCCATCACCTTGGCTTCTTGCAAGAGGGTGTTCTTCTGAGAACAATTCTATGAATTCCTCAGCTTTAATGTTCCTCCACTTTGTGTCAAAGGGTGCGCTGCTTTGAAAGCTAGGTTAGCGGTCAAGAGGAGGGAGTAGATGTGTGTGTATTGACAGATCTCTGCTGGCCCCGATGGCGATCCGGCTGACCCTCCTGCACACCTTCTATTCAGAGGAGGCACTGGCCGGTGTGCATCTCACGGCAGAGGCCCTGGGGCTGATGGTCACGGAGCAACAGAGGGGCAAATAAAAAGCCAGCTCCCCATGCATGGCTCCACGCACCAGGCCGGGCCTGCGGGGAGAGCCCAGGAGCCCGGGGGCCGCTCCCTCCCAGCGCACACGCGGGCTGTGGCCGCGGCCCTTCCTCGCCCGGCCCGTGGTGGGGTGTGCGGGCTCCGCATTAGCATCAGCGCCTGGGAAAATGATAAACTCCTGTTACCACTGTCATGGCAACTGCAAAAATGGCTGCTTTGGTGGGGAACAAGGCCACAGGAGAAGAAAAGCAAAGACCCTGTCTCTTTCTTCTGTTTGACATCTGCTGTTTAACATACAAAATTGTATTATCATGACGCAGGCTAGTCGGCGGGGACTAAAGCCCGCCCAGGAGTGGTGCGACCCCTGTCCCCCCACACCCCCTGCGCGTCTTGCCCCTTCAGAGTCTATAACGTGACCCCGAACATTCTCACCGAGGGCCTGCGCCTCTCCCTTTTCATCCAGGTATAAAGTGTGAGGAGCCTCCGGAGGTGGGATGCAGGGGCGAGGTGGGGGGTGGGGGTGAGGGGTGCAGATGGCCAATGATAAAGCAAAAGGAATGTTTTTTTTTCCATTCGTGTTGCTTTTTTGAATTATCCACTCCCCCCTTCCCCCCAGCCCACTTTCCAAAAACATTTTGAATTTTTCTGATCAGCGATTTGAACGGAGCAGGCCCCCCAGAATGTGGGCAGACACAGGCCGGGGCTGAGGTTTCCTGCAGATTATGGGGAGCAAGGCTGGGGGCGAGCGCCTCCCGCTGCAGCTGTCCTTTTGGGGTGCTCAGCCCCGGGTGCCAAACTCCTCTGTACCGCCCTTTATTATTATTATTATTATCATTTTTAATATAAAGTGCTGGTATCACTCTCATTGTTATAGGACAGGGAGAGGGGCACCCTGTTACATCATCACCAGCCCCCAAGATATCCAATAACTATGTCCGATGGGGCTACAGAAATCGGATTTGGGGAGGATGTCAGGGCAGACACACAGACATTGGGAGTCACCCCAACACCTCCCTGGAAGCAAATCCCCTGTTCTCACACAGCTGTCGTGATCCCCGGCGCCACGGCCGGGCTGTTCCCTGGATGTGTGGACAAAGGCCTGGCTTCTTTGGTCCACAGAGGTGTTGCCTTGTATACAATCGTGTTTGATGGCTTTTAATACATATTCACATCTAGAAGTACTCACGAACTGAAACAATACCTATCTGAGTAGATTTCTGCGGAGTAGGAACGGGCCTGAGGCGGGGAGCGCGTTAGGCCCCAAGCCCTCCGGGTGCGGAAGCAGAGCCAGCCGGCCGCCATTTTGTTTTCCAGCACAGTCTTGAAACCGCCAGGGAAGGTTCGTTGGGGGCCCCCCCTTAGAGGACAAAATGGACACTTCCCTGAAGAGTGAGGGATGGAGAAATCAGACACATGCTAATAAGAGAAGCCACGTGTTGCTGCTCTACACTCCTTAGTCAACTTAGCGAAGGAAGGTGCTGGAAGCTAGAGAGCCTGCTGATGGGGGGTGGGGGGCTGCCCTGCAGGCTTGGGGCCCTTGGGGCTGGTTAAGGGGGTAAGAAAGGTACAGGCTGGACGCGGGGTGGGGATGGGGGGCAGAAGTGAAGGAGATGGAAAAGGCTGGAACCACAGCTTTGTTTCTCCGGGTTGCTGGAGTAAAGTTATGGAATCGCACCCCGGGGGAGCACACTCCCCCGCGGGGTGCACAGAAACCCTCGGGTTTCTCGGCTTCGGTGGAAACGCAGCAGGAGGGAGCTGCTTGGGGGGAAGGGAAGCCTAGGACCGACACTAGGGCGCCAAGTACCCAGGGGTTGTTCTGAGCTTGCCCAGACGACAGGCCTTATTTTCAATCCTCAAGACATCTCTTTGAGGTATTCTGAGTCCCAGAATAATAATGGCGATTGGGGGGTGGTCTGGTGCCTCCCTGATCCACAGACCCCCCCCCCCACCCGCATTTACCTTAAGGATATTCCAGGGTCAGGTAATTTCTGCTTCTGTTTTCAGCTCTCAGTGCCATCAGCATAATCAGAAGGTGAGACTTTTACATTTGCAATTCCAGATTTTTCTTTCTGCTGGGCTTCCGGCTGCCCACCGCTGGTGTGTTTGTTTGTTTGTTTGTTTTAACATATTTATTGCACATCAAATGAGTGAAGCCCTAGAAACAGTCCTGGGAGGTTTCCTGGGGAAGGGGGTGAGAGTCCCTGTGGGATTATCTCTGCGGTTGAAGATTTTGAAAGGCATCGCTTTCTTGGGGCTTGAGGGGAGTGAGGGCAAAAGTTCCCTAAGCCTGCCTTATTTTTTTTATTTTAAAGATTTTTTTTTTTAATTTATTTTTGTATAGAAGAACTGTAGGTCAGAGGTATGTGAGGATTCACCAGAGACCAGAGTGGGGAGCAGAACAGGCAGACTGACTGAAACAGTGCTGAGGGGAGACAGGAGAGGTCTGCTGCACCATGTGGGCAGCTCCCTGGTCAGGGATCCAACTGCTGATAGCTTTGTAGGTTGTGTCTTAACCCTTTGCGCGAAAGGGAGGCCCAATTTTCACTATACTCTTTTTTCCTGTCTCTTCTCTTTATTGCCCACTAATTGTATTAAAGTCCTTGTCTCTTGAAGGTGTGTTTGTCTTTATATGGCAGGTATGTTTGTCTTTATGTGGCAGATGGCAGAACCATTGAGAGCAGGCAGGTTTGGGGATCCTGGAGTGCCCCCCAGTCTGCTCAATGACACAGGAGGTGACTCGGGAGGAGAACTGGCAGCTCAGTCCATTTAGCTGCCACCGTGGCTGCTGTCACCATCCTTGTGCACTTAGGACACTGGGGAATTAATAACCAAATCCTCAGAGATGTGTATTGCAGTATGGACAGTGGTGGCAAAATATGGAAACAAAAGGAACACTGCACGTTCACACCATGGAATATGGTACGACATGAACACCAAGAACACAAATGGGTGTGCATGAAATACATGCCTTCCCCCCTAATGTCCGCGAGGTCATAGTGTTAGGGGGAAAAGAATGTCCTACAGCCAAGCAACCCATTCAATATCCGGGCTGCCCTATAACAATAGCTTGGGGTGATTCCTTGAATGGTGCCTGGCACAATCTTCTATAGAGATTGCTTGAGTTCATTAATTACTTTTGGCACATATTTTGATTTCAGGATTTAGAAGACGCTTCCATTACTTCCCTAAGAGGAGCTATTTTTAAGGGTTTCTCTGGAGAATAGAACTAGACATAAAATTGCTTTAACTAGACGTCACCAATCGGTCTCCCAATTGTTCTCAAAAGTCCATTTCCAGTTCCAAATAGCAATTGAGAAGGGTCCCCCTTTGATCACAATCTTAGCAGAAGTTGGTAGCTTAAGGGGAAGAAAGAAAGTGAGGCTGTTCACTTCAGAGTATTCCACACCACTAATCGGTTATATCTTGCCTGCTACTGGATATTCACACTAAAAAGACCACCCAAGATCTCAGCTCCATGGTCCCCTCCTGGGAGATCTTTCTTAAATCCCTAGATAAGTTGGTTTCCTCTTCAGTCCCTCTCTGCCCCAACTCTGCAGACGCAACAGGGCCAAGGGCCCGGGATGCCCTGTGTGAGAGCTGAACACACGGGATCAAGGCGGCTGCTGAAGGGGACAAGAGAAAGGAAGTGTGGCGGGAGGGGGGGTGGGCAGGCCCAGGGTGTCTGTAGAGAGGGGTCCCACAGATCTTGGAGGAGATGAGGGGGTTTCAAAAGGCTTAGTCCCATAATCCCACAGAAACCTGAGCCCAGGTTCCCCGTAAGGAAACTCAAGTAGATAGAGGAGAGGACACCCCAGCTCATCTCGTGGAGGGGAGACCGCTGGTGACCTTGGCACTGGAGCGTGTGCCGTGTGCAGAGGAAGAACAAATGTTGCTGTGCCTGGGGCGAGCAAGGCACTGGCCGCCAGGTCAGCTCTCCTGGGAGGACCTCGCGTGCATGTGGTGTGTGGTGTGATGTGTCCTGTAGCATAATGTGCAGCAGGATCTGAGACGGATGGATAACGTATAATCTGACAGTGCAACTGAACTGAAACACGCACATGCCTTTAGACCCGGGAATTCCAGTTCTGGAATTTTTCCTCTAGTGTGAACTTTAACGTGGTCAGAATAACCTGAGCACGGACTAGTGGTCTCTGAAAGGAGACGGTGCCTCGGAGACCCTATTCACCGTGGCTGCCTCTGCAGAAGGAGCTCAGTTTCTGGAAGAGAGGGGAGCGAGCAAGACTTCCTTAACCTGTACAGAACTTTGTACCTGCTGCACTCTTGTGTCAAGTAAGTATATGCAACAGCTACTCAGCCACTTGAAGCCTTAGATGAGGAACATGTACACATGGAAGGGAAGGCGCCGGAGGGCCTTCTGACAGGTTGTCTAGCCCTGGGCTGCCCAGGGTGGGCACCACCAAACAGGGTGGCTCCTTCTCACCTGAAACATCGCTGTCCTGGGCCCTGAGCTGCCGAAAGTTTAAAACAGTCACTGGCTTTCAAAGACTCAGTAGGAAAAAGAAGTCAAATATTGAATTAAAAATTTTTGTATGGATTCCATGTTAAAATGGTATTTTAGAGCTATTGGGTTAAACAAGAGATATTCTGGAAATTAACGTCACCTGTTTCTTCTTATGTTTGTAATAGGAAGCTACTAGAGAGTTGAAGTCACCCATGTGGCTCAAATTATATTTCCACGGGGTGGCAAGGGTCTGAAGCTCTCTCAGGGCCTATTGATAACACAAAAGAGGGGCCTCCCTGGTGGCTCGAGGGGTTAAGCACCAGCACAATGAAGCTATCACCAGCCACTGCTGCAAGAGTTTGATCCCTGGCCAGGGAGCTGACCCACATGGCGCAGCAGACCCCTCCTGACTCATCCACTGCTCCCCTCAGCAGTGTATTCCAGTGGATCCACCTGTTCTGCTCCCCACTCTGTCTCTGGTGAATCCTCTCACCCCCACACCTCCGGCCTAAACCCCAGCTCTTCTACGCAAAAGTAAAT
This sequence comes from Talpa europaea, assembly GCF_964194135.1. NCBI lineage: Eukaryota > Metazoa > Chordata > Mammalia > Eulipotyphla > Talpidae > Talpa > Talpa europaea. Next base: position 5,906,165 of record NC_140078.1, on the reverse strand, counting down.
AAAATCTAAAAAAATAAAAGTCAAAAGGTAAGAAAAAAATATCCTCTGTCGACAAGCCCTTCATAAGCTACTGAAGATTTCAGCCAACTTTAGAAAAGGATTGATGACATTTCAAATGTTTTAAGCTAACCAAACCTGAAGGACCCACTTTCGCCAGCCTGGAGGAAACACTGGCTTTTTCTTTGCTTGCACAGTATTCCTTGATCGAGTTTCCGAGTTAGTAGTCTCTCCACAATTTGCGCAATCATCTTGAGAGATGTGGCAAACAAGGTGATTTTCAAATCACACCTTGAGATTCTGAGAGAACAGTCCAAAGGCTAAATTATACACAAATTTTCTGAGAAAGTATTTACAGCTGGGACCTTGGCGATCCGGCTACGAGTTACGTTTGCAGACTCAGCAGAAACAAATGGGTCTTTTTAAGGAGATGCTGTTTTGGGAGCTCTGAGTCTTCTATCAAGCAGAGAGAATACTAAAAGCAAGCTTCCTTTGCACGCTCGAGAAAAATGATAAACACAGCCAGCAATTCTTCACTCGGGTCTGTCTTCCTATGACAAATGGTCATTTTCCCCCAAGCACAACTTGAATTCATTTTCATCTAATTGGGCACTCTCGTGTTTAAGACCTGGAGACCCTGGCCTGTGGGGGGCCTGCTGTTTGTCAGTCCACGGTGCTGAGTTCTTCACAAACCTTAGCCCCCTGACATCCCAATTGCCAGGGGTCGGCAGGGAATATAGGACAGTACTATATGTCATGGAGAAGACTTAGGCTGAGAAAGTGAACCAATTTTCCTAAAGTCACACAGCTGATAAGTGGTTAAGCTGGAATTTGAACCCAAATCCATAGGGCTTCGAAGACTTTTTTTTTTTAAAGAATTTTCCAACATTGCTGAGAATGCCAGTCCAATTTCTCCATTTGCTTTGAAAAAAAAGTCTTTTCAGGGGCCTCCCTGGTGGCACAAGGGGTTAAGCACCGCACTATGAAGCAATCCGCAGCCCCTGCTGGCCTGGGAGCAACCCACATGGCGCAGCAGACCTCTCCTGTCTCCCTGCAGCTCCCCTCAGCAGTGTATTTCAGTCAATCTGCCTTTTCTGCTCCCCACTCTGTCTCTGGTGGATCCTCTCATCCCCCGCATCTCTGGCCTGTACCCCAGCTTTTGTATGCATAAATAAATAAATCTTTTTAAAAAAAAAAGAGCGAGAGAATATGTTTCTCTTGTTAAGCCACCCAGTCTGTGGTGTTTCCTGCAAGCCCAAATTGACTAATCCAGTAACCAAAAAATGAGGAGTCACTGAAGGAGGAATGCACCTTTCACACAGAGTGTGGTGTGCGTGGCTTCCCACTGGGTGTCAGCTCCAACTTGCAGGTGGAGTCGCCTGGTGAGAGCTGAGCGGGGCTGTGGAGTGAAGTGCTTCTAGAGCCTTGTCCTTAACCACCGGCGTGAAGGTAAACCACACAAATGCCTGAGGTCTGCTCTGTAATCTGCTAAATTGAAAATATAAGGCAGTTGCCTTTCCTGCTGTCAAGGGAGGTAGAAGAAAACAGGATAAGTAACCCTTTGTCAGGTGGTTTTCAGTGGCAAGTACCAAGGAGTGGACTAAATTTGCCTCAAAGAATAAGGGCATCTTTTACGTAAGTAACAAGAATCCAGAGGCTTGCTGTTCTGGAACGAGTTCAGGGAGAAACCAGCTCTCTCCATCCTTCCATTCCCTCATCCTTATCATGCTGGTTGCTCCCTGAGTGAGTGTCCTCATGGTCACAGAAAGGCTGCTGTGGCTCCAGCACATTCTTACCACAATGTCAAAGGTGGGGAAAAGGGGGTTGTCCTTGGTCATCATCTTTAGAGAGAAGGAAAACCTTTTTGCCAAGTCCCATAGGTTTTCCCTTTTGTCTCTGGGGCCAGCACTGGGTTACATTCCCACTTCTGGAACAATCTCTTCCAAAAGTGGATGGTCGGAAAGGGAGGGGGAATTTATTTCTTATCCTCCAGTTTCCTGAATAAATTTGAGAGCATCTGAGAGCAAGGAAGAAAAGGGCCATGGCAGTGGGGAGGTGAGCAAGAACGTCAGCCACGAACTTGTGTCTGGATTTTGCTTGTGAGGTTAGGCAATTGCCATTCAATTAACAGCCCCCGAGCCCCTCCACGGCATCGCCCTGTGTCTTCACATTTCAGACTTTGAAAATTACCTTGCTGCGGCTAATGAGCTGAGCTGCCATGCTAAACTGCAAGGCAAAGTCGTTCCCATGCAAAACTGCTCCTCTCGTTCAGTTACAGATCGTCAAATCAGTGAGATTAGCGGGATGCAGTTTAACTGGTAACTCAATTGGGGGTGACTAAAGATGGGAAGAGATAACTTTAAAGAAACATAAGCTTGACAAAGAAAAGGGCATGAAATCAATTTGCATGTAAATTGCTCCCAGTTTAAAGGTCCCTAATGGTCAGACCTGCCTGCCCAGGACACATTTTCTTCTGGGTTAAAAGTCCTCCCCTGACCAGGTCTGTTGCAGAATTAGCTCAACGTTGATGTTAGGGAGGTTAGTGTCTTTTTTTCCCTTCTCTTTTTATTGTGAAAAAAGAAATGTCATCCCGCCTAACAGGGAATGAAGAGAAAGGGACACAGAGAGATGTTCTCTTATTCCTGAGCCTTCTCCTTGGAAGGAGACCCTGGAGCCACACCCTGCACCACGCCATGTGGGGAGAAATAACAATCCAGGCAGGGTTGACTTGCTGATGCTGCCATCTTGTTTGAGCTTCAGGCAACCTTTCCCATGGGATGTTGTGGTGACTTCCTGAAGGGAAGAATGAATGATAATGAAATGGATCTGAGAAGGCAGGCCAATAGCTGGCATTTCCAGAGCCTCTGCTGACAGCCAGCACCTTGCAAAGTACTGATGTAGGAGGATCACAAAGTCAGTGGCTGTGAGTCAAGTGCCCAGTGAGGTGGATGCTTAAGTTAAGACATTACAGACAAGGTCACTGAACTTCAGAGAGGCGCACAATGATTTCAGGAGTCAGAGCGCTCAGAGCCTTCGTTCTAGCCCCATCACCAACAAGCTACAGAGCTGCAGAGAGTGGAATTGTGGTTCCCCAAAACATTCGTCCAAATCCCCTCCCCAGGTACTTGTGAGCATAACCTTACTTGGAAGAAAAGGGTCTTTGCATGTGTAATAAAGTGGGGGAGTTCCAGTGCACCGAAGAGGTAGCTGCTTTGGCATCAGTGAGTGGAAGTCTGGGCATTGTCACTTTCTGGCTTTGTGACCTTGGGGAAGTTATTTTAAACTGAGACTCACTTTCCTCACCCACAAAACGAAACAAAGTCACTCCTACTTCACAGATTTGTTGTGGTGATCTGAATCAGGGTTTAAGTGAATTTTGGCAGGATTTATCATGATTTGAAGGGAGAAGAAAGAGCTTTTATCCATCGAGTCAAAAATGGATAGAGGGAATGAGCTCCCTCAAAAATCCAAAGATAGAGGGAATGAGCTCATATTTGTTAGATTAAAACCTAAGAGGAACACAGTTTACAACCCTAAATTCTATTATTGCTCCTTCCCCAGCCGTTAGCCCCTATTTTATTCTTATTACAAATCAGCATTTCTATAGACTCTACATTTTTAAAATACCATTTTTTTTATGATCTTCCCTCAAAGGAAAGCTTAACATCCAACAACTGGACAATAATGAACTTTTAATATTTAATAAAATGATACCCAGCATGCACAAGTGAGAATTAAGACTTTGCAGCAAAAAAAGTGATTGGAAAGTGATTATCTACTATAATACTGGTTGGTAAAGTATAATCTAGATTTTGTTGAAACAGAAAAATAGATTCAAGAATTTATGTTTACATACATACAGATATATATATATTTATACATAAGGGTACATATCAAACAGCACAAATGTCTCCAAAACGTTAATTGATGTGGTCTCTGAGTCAAGGGGTAATTTTAATTTCCTTCATTATAAGTTTATAAACCTCTGTATTTTTTTAGGTTTTCTATGAGTCTAAGATGTTTTTATATCGGGAAAACACTGAAAGAAAAAGTCAGAAAAATAATTGGCAGATTCTGTGATTCTAATTGAGAAAAACGTACACTGAAGAAAAATGACAATATATAAGAGTACAAGACGAGAGTTGTTTTGTACACAGTAAAAGTTAACAGGCCCTGTGATTAGTTTTCTATTATGATTCAGAAAACTAGAAAATGAAATCAAACCTGTTTTGCTAGCTTATAAGTAACCTTTTAATTGTGCAAATAAAAGCACAACTTAAGAATCAGGCCAGGAGAGGGAGGGGAATGTGACTCATTAATTCAGGTGGACATAATGTCATCTCTCCACACTGGCTCGGAGCTCACCACCTGGGGAAACCTGATGGGTTTATCAGACAGTGTGATTAAGGACCTTGAAATTCAACGAAACAAACCAAAACAGTCGTCTTTTATATTATCTTTTTAAAGATTTTATTTATTTTTGCGTAGAAGAACTGGGGTACAGGCCAGAGGTCCAGGAGGGTGAGAGGATTCACCAGAGACAGAGTGGGGAGCAGAACAGGCAGACTGACTGAAATCCACTGCTGAGGGGAGCAGCGGGGAGACAGGAGAGGTCTGTTGCGCCATATGGGACAACACCCTGCCCGGGGATCGAACTCAGACTGTAGAGGTGATAGTACTGAGACTTAAGCCCTAGGCCAGCAGGGAGGCCCCTCTTTTATGTTATCAACAGGCATCCTGAGTTAAGCTTACATCCTCTAGAAACCCAATGTAAAAGAGCCCCGCCCATCAGGTTGGTGGACAAGACTAGTTTTCTAATGATGCTATTTTGAGTAGTCAGAGCTTACCTCGAAGTAGGCTATGTCTGTGTGTTACACTCCCCACCGCTGTGATTGCTGATAGGACTGTGTGTGATTTTCCATTTTATTTCCAAATTGTTCTAATTTGTTTCAATGAATATGCACTACCTTTATAATAAACTACATGAAGAACAAAATAAAATACTGTACTGACATGTATAGTGCAAGCGGCTGTTTGGCATCGGGGCCTGCCTGGATCACGTGCCTCTCCCTAGAAGCCAAGGCTGAGAGCCAGGCAGCAAAACCCACATGGGCACCAGCATTTCAGAGAGAAGATGACAAATGAGCCCAGAAATCAAAACACAAAACTTTAAAAATAAAAAAAAAAAAGATGCTGTCAGTTATTAGGCCTAAGCAGGCCGCTCTGCTGTTCTGGGTGAACCTTGCAGGCGTGGCAAACCACAGCTCTCTGGGTCTCAACTCTGCTGTGATGTCGCGAAAGCAACCACAAGGCATGCCTGAGTGTGGCCAAAGTAACAGATCTATGGACCCTGGCATTGTAATTTCAGATCATTTTCACCAGTCATGAAATATTCTTTTGACTTCCTGCAACCATTTAGAAGTAGCCAAACCATGCTCAACTCATTTGTCATCCAAAACAGCCTTGCGGGCTGGCTGACCACAGCTCTGGGGCTCTCACCTAGAGGCTACTGAAGGCCGAGGACAAAGGGGGTCTGTTGTCTCCCGGGCTCAGCACAGGTGCAGCACCCCCACAATTTCTGCCGAGTCTGAGTCTTCAATATTTCACTGAATACATATTGCAATATAACTCATGCATAATTTTTACAAATCTATTTTATTTTATTTTTTAAAAGATTTATTTATTTATTTATACATGCACTGGGCACAGTCAGAAGCGCGGGAGGGTGAGAGAATTCACCAGAGCCAGAGCGGGGAGCAGAGCAGGCAGAAGGACCGAAGTGCACTGCTGAGGGGAGCAGCGGGCGGCAGGAGAGGTCTGCACGCCATGTGGGAGCCTCCTCCAGTGGCCGGGGAGCAGCCGGGGATCGAACCAGCGCTGCAGAGGCTTCGGGCAGCTTCGCAACCCAGCGCTCAAACGCTGCGCCACCGGGGAGGCCCTACAAATTTATTTCAAAAGGAAGTTGTGCAATCAGTTCATGGAGAACTCGTACCAGCTGATAGTATCACAGGCAGAAGATAATGGTATAAATACATTTTGCAAAAGTTAAATTCAACCGCTAACCTGTTAGCGGTTGTGCAGCTGAGATCTGGGGTCTCTTTGTTAAAGGGGACATTGGTAAGCGTGGAAAGGCGTTGAGGACCATTTTGCACTGGAGACTTTCTCGTTGATATAGCCAGGGCTTGCAGGCGACCCTTTCAGCACTACTGAATGCCATGTCCAATCTAAATTATCTAGTGTAGGCACCAAAATCATCTGCAGACTACGTCCTGGGCCATCCCTCACACTGGGGAGACTGACACCATGGCATGGAAACTGCTTCCTTCTGCAGTTCTTTTGTATTAATGAAGAGCGATTTCACTTTTTTAGGGCCTTTCTGGGGCTCAAGAAATTTACTGTCTGTCCGTGTTCTCGATTTCAATTTCAGTGCCAGAGAATGGCTGCTCTCTTTTTCCTCCTGCTAGGCAAATGAGCTTCAATTAGCATTTAAATCTGGGGTGAAGTTTTCCACTCTTTATTTTGCTATTGGTTTGAGAGCAAGATTTTGTCTTGATCTTTTACATTATAATCACCACTTAGGATTTCCAGGTTGTAATTTTGTTGTTATATAAATTACATCACTTTACTAGTAAAGCCCAATAAACAGTATTTATTTCCTTCCTCTGCCTTGCAAACGGACTTCTTTCCAAACGAAATGCAGAAACTGGGCCTCCCTGGTGGCGCAAGGGGTTAAGACACAGCACTATGAAGTTGTCTGAAGCCTCTGCAGCACGAGTTTGATCTGCCAATGGCCAGGGAGCAACCCACATAGTGCAGCAGACCTCTGCTGTCTCACCCGCTGCTCCCCTCAGCAGTGGATTTCAGTTGATCTGTCTGTTCTGTATCCCACTCTGTCTCTGGTGAATCCTCTCACCCACCACACCTCTGGCCTGTACCCCAGCTCTTGTATGCATAAATAAATAAATCTTTAAAAAAAGAAATGCAGAAACTAATGAAAACAAGATCAGTATCTGCTTAGATGGAGATGACCAGATTTTAAGCCAGTCCTCTCAGGAAAGAACAGACGAAACGATTCCTTCCTAGCAGCATTCACGACTGCTTGGAACCACCCAGAAGTAAAGCAACTGAGATGTCAAGTGGAAAAAATGGTTTCTTGAGTAAAGTCACCTTAACTTGTTACATGTAATAATGCAGGGACCATACAGGACTCAGATTCCAGAAACAGTAGGCACTGGGCTTGGGGAAAGCATGCCAGCTGCACGCAGTAGCTAACCTGCAGCCCGAGTTCATTTTTATTTCATGTTAAAAGAAGTCTTTTATGCAGGGGCTTGTGGCTGAGAGGGTCAGAGAAATCACTGGGAACCAACACCTTAACCAAGATACAAGTTTATTTTCTTCCAGTGAAAAGCTAGGTGGCCTCACTCAGTAGGTCCTCTGTTCTGCAGACTTGGTGGCAGTAGTCACCCCAGGCAGCAGGACGGAGGAGGGACAGAGAGCAGAGCCAATCACCTGGCACCTGACCCTCTGATTTATAGCCTATTGGCTATGTCTTAGTCACTATGTCTTAACCTAAACCACAAGAGAGGCGTGGAAATGTAGAGTTTGCCCCTCTGTGGAACAAATTCCATTACATGGAAGAGAGAGAGACGAGATCTTGAGGACAACTCCAAGCTCTACCAAGACAAAATTGTCTTTCTGGATTTAGCCCACAGTTTCATAGGAATATCCATTCAATCACACAGTGATTCCTTCAATGGTTTAAATCAACAAATATTGGGCCTCCCTGTGGCCTAGGGGTTAAGTCTCAGCATGATCATCACTACAGCCTGAGTTGGATCCTGGGCAGGGAGCTGACCCACATATGACCTCTCCTGTCTCACCTGCTGCTCCCCTCAGCAGTATATTTCAGTAGATCTGCCCGTTCTGCTCCCCACTCTGTCTCCGGTGAATCCTCTCACCCCCTGCACCTCTAGCCTACTCCCCAGTTTTTCTATGCAACCCCCCCAAAAAAAAACAATATTTATTGAGCATCTGCCATGTGCCAGGAACTGCTCTATGGACTGAGCTAGACTCAGGGAGTAAAATGCAGTTCCTGGCCCTCCTGGGGGTTATACCAAGTCAGGGGGGAAAGACAATAAATATTAGTAATTAAATCACATAGTATATTAGGAGCTATAAATTATAGCAGAAAAGAAAATTGAGGTGGGATGTGGGTGTGATTGCAATTTTCTGCAGGTGGTCAGGTGTCATTGAGGAGCTGGCGTTTGTGCAAAGACGTGGAGGAGATGAGGGGGGTGAGTCTTGGGAAATCCCAGAGGAAATCTGTGGGAAACCCCGAGGACGAGGGACCCAGTGCAGGTGGGAGCTTGAGAAATGTGTGCAAAGAGGCAGATGGGCCACAGTGGGCTGGAGAGGGAACTCTGAGTTGGAGACCCGGAACTGGGAGGCAGTGAATCAGGGGCAGCAAGCTAGCACAGGCCGAGGGGGCTCCTGCCAATAATCCAGGTACTTTGCCATTACTCTGAGTAAAATGAGTTATTACAGTGTTAGGAGTGAAAGAGTTCTAAACACATGGAGTTTATTAATAAATAAACATACCCTAGTGGGGGGAGGGGGTGAGACTTTTTTTTAACGGTTGGAGTGCATGCTTTCCAGTTGGGTCATCACTGGCTGGACTTCTTTGCATCCATGTGAGGAAAGCTGAGTCATAATAGCATCCTACTAGACGAAGTTTTATTCCCCATCAGAAAACTCTGAGCATTTTTGAGTGGCACTGTAAGTGGCAATAATCATTCCATCTGGGGGCGTCCGTGGTGGTGTAAGGGTTTAAGATGCAACCTATGAAGCTAGCTGCAGCCTCTACAGCATGAATTCGATCCCCGACCGGCCAGGGAGCTGACCCACACGGTGCAGCAGACCTCTCCTGTCTCCCCACTACTCCCCTCAGCAGTGTATTTCAGCAGATCTGCCTGTTCTGCTCCCCGCTCTGTCTCTGGTGAATCCTCTCACCCCCCATACCTCTGGCCTACACACCAGTGCTTGTATGCACAATAAATAAATAAACAAATCTTTTTTAAAAATGTGTCCATAGGTTAACAGATACCCCTTGGTGTGAGGGGGCGGCCAAAAATTGCCCCTGGTTGAGAACTACTGCTTTAAATATAGACAGTGAAAAAAATGTGTATTATATCCATACACATTCATAATAAAGGATACGCTCACACATGATAGACGTTACATCCCTAAACAGACTATAAAAATGTATTAGATATAAACAAATATGCGATTATGAATAACATACACGCCACGTCTACGCCAATGGCCTGTTAACACAAAGCACGCCTCGCATGGGCCCACAGTCACATGGAGACCATAGATGGCCATTAAGCTAACAAACAAGCAGAAAGCCATGGATTAGAAAGGAAAAGCCTAAGGGAACAAAAGACAGCCCCAAATGCAGGCAGAGTGGATGGTTTCTAATTTCCACCAAAGTGAAATGTGGACCAGATGGGGGCAGGGGATGAGCCGGCCCCACAGAGGAATGTGGTTTGCTCTGGGGAAAATAAGCATGTGGGTTGGGGGGCACAGTGGAGCAGGAGGGAGAGAGGTGCCCCAAATGATTTCTTGGTCAAGGACCTCTTGGGAAGGACACGCAGGCAGGTTGGAAACACTTAAGGGACAAAGACAGTCCCCACCTTCAGTTAACCTAAATCTCACTTTCCCCCTTGAGAAAGCGGCAGGAAGCATTTAAGGGGACGCCGACCCAAGCTGGCCAAGGGGCTGGAGCCCCTCTTGGCCCTCCTGTTCCTGGGTTTTCTGCTCACCAGAAGGGGCCGGGCAAAGAGGGCAAAGGGCAGCTTGGCAGGGAGGCCGAGGGCACGTGTAGAGAAGGCCTTGAAGGTCGGCGACAGGAGGGACCCGGGGACAGCATTTATCCCGTGTTTCTGGGGGCTACATCCTGTCCAAACCCATCACCAAACCGTGACTTTCATCGTCACAGAACGCCCAGGAAGATTCTGGTTGCTGCCTGTTTTGCAGATGAGGAAAGAGGCGCAGAGAAGTCACAGGTTCCTGGGTTTGCAGGGGTCAGAGCTGGGACCGAGCCCAGGCGTGGCCTCCAGAGCCCAGGCGCGGCCTCCAGAGCCCAGGCGTGCCCCAGACAGCGGGTCTGGAGGTGGCGGGGGGTGGGGAGGAGCGTGTGTGGGCATTCTGGCCCCAACAGGATATTTGCCAATAGCTGGAGACATTTTCAGTTGTCACACTGAGAAGGGGGGTGACCCTGGAATCTGAATACCTACATGGCGCAGCAGACCTCTCCTGTCTCCACGCTGCTCCCCTCAGCAGTGGATTTCAGTAGATCTGCCTGTTCTGCTCCCCACTCTGTCTCTGGTCAGTCCTCTCACCCCGCCCCCACCTCTGGCCTGTACCCCAGTTCTTGTATGCATGAATAAATAAATCTTAAAAAAAGAAAGAACCCGCACCCACCTTCCTCCCTCAGCATAGCAGCCGTGCTGCACACCGCGCACCTGCTCGTCTCTCGCTAGAACCTTCTTCCTCCAGCCTCCCTGAGCCTCTCCGTGCAGGATCTGGCGCGTCTCCTTCCAAGAGAGTCCCCCGACTTCCCCGTGAGCCAGCCCCCTCCTTGCCCCGGTCCTGACCTGTTGGACATCTTTTGGGAGCCCTTGAACGTGACCACAGGTGGGCAGGGCCCGCTGACCACTCTTGGCGGCCCCCCAGGCTGCTGGCCCGGGGTGGCAGAGACCGTGTATCGGAGCTGCGCCCTGTCCTCTCCCACAGCTACTCCCACGCGAAGGCATCTCCATTTTTTTCTTTTTTGAGGGGAGGTCGGTGGGTGTAGGTGGGCACTACATGAGTCACTATAATGATTGTGCATCAAACTTCAACTTCTGGTCAGAGCTGCCCCCAGTTCGATCTGCAAAGGTAGAAACCCCAGCTGCCCGCTGACACTGGGGAGTGAGAGCCCACAGTGATTGGCCTTCTGTCCCCACCTCACATGCGGTCATCCTCACCCAAATCCCCAAACAAACAACAGGAAATACTTCCACGGCACGTGTGATATTCTACACTGCTCTCCGTGTCTAGAATATATACCTACACTGCTCTCCGTGTCTAGAATATATATACCTATATATATTCCTTTCGTTCCTGTAACAACTCTCTGGAGGAGGGACTGTTGTTATTATCACTTTGAAGATGAGAAACAGAAGTGCAAGACATTCAGTCCAGTAATTTGTGCAGGACCAGAGAATAAAAAAGTGGGACTGAACCTGAACCAGAACCAGGACCGGAACAGTTGAGATGGAACCAGCAAGTCCAGTCACAGAGTGCCCACGCGTAGCCATTCTGCCCCTCTCTGTGATGTAAGAACAACACTTTATCCCCATTTTACGGGGTGGGAAACTGAGGTAGACAGAGGCCAAGAAAGGTAACCAAAAGTATGATTAGTCTTTTCTAATTGTTTCAAATGTGCTCGGTGAGAAATGGCATCTTTTGGTTTTAATCTCCAAGAACAGCTTTTTTCTTTTCTTTTTAAAATTGGGTGACGAATTTCATTGGATGGGAAAAGAGAATTTTTCCAACCAAGAAAACATCCAACCTGCTTAAAAATAGATGTGCAGAAGGTGAGTTTTCTTTTTCCATCTACATCTGACTGATTAAAATAATTGACGTTTTACTCCTGACATGCCTCTTACAGTTATTTGTTAATTTCCAAATAGATTATTTTTGAAAGTTAAACCACAAAGATTTTCGCATTTACATGTTTACAAACACTTAAATGCAACGTGGCATTCTGGCCTGGATATGGCCAAGGAGCCCAGGGAGAGGCCGAGAAGATCCAGGAGGCCCGTGGAGTTGGTAGCATCGTGTGGCTAATGTCTTAGTCTTGACAAATGTGCCTGCGGATTTGAGACATTCCCTTATAAAACCTAATCTTACAGGGAAGCCCAGTGACAGGCTCTCTTTGGATCAACTTTTCAACTGTTTTGTAAGTTGAGCATCCCAAATAAAAAGCTGATTCGAGAAGCGTGTTTATTGCTGCTTTAGGTCTGTCAGCATTCCTCGGCGTGGTTCGGTAACCAGGGGAGCACTGGCTAAGGCCTCATTTTGGTAAAAGAAAAAACAGCGCTCGCTTATCCTCCTGCTGGACAAGAGGGTACACGTAGCCCCCGGGGATTTTGGTTGTGACCTTTGCATTCTGAAATGAATTAGAGGTTTATGTGGAAGAATGTAAAGAGCAGGAATTCAGGAAGTCCAAGGGGAATGACTTTCCTGTCATATTTCACGTGTTTACGTGGAGGAGCGTCAGGACAGGAGAGTTCTGCCAGTTCTGGGGCACTGCACCCCAACCAGGGCCCTTGAAATTCCTGTCTGGATTTCCATTGCCTGGTCTAGCTGAATCATAATTATTAATAGTCATAATAAAATGATAATTTTAGTCAAATTGTTATTTTACTGTGCTCTTTGCCTCTGGTTATCTCGATCTCAAATAAACGCCTCCCTTTTCATTTTGTACACAGTGAGAAAGTTTTTCTACATCTCAAACACGACCTGAGAGAAAGCTTGGGAAGTAAATCACGCTCCTGGATCCATAACTTCATGTTCGAGTCTCCTCATGCTAATCTAACCCTGGGAAACAGGAACATTGACTTGCCCTTTCTTTGGTTTCTGACAAAAATGGCATTTTCTTCTTCTGTTATTTATTTGTTTATTTATTTATTTATTTGTTTGTTTGTTTGTTTGTTTATACAAGCACTGGGTACAGTCAGAAGCGCGGGAGGGTGAGAGAATTCACCAGAGCCAGAGCGGGGCGCAGAGCAGGCAGAAGGACCGAAGCACACCGCTGAGGGGAGCAGCGGGCGGCAGGAGAGGTCTGTGCGCCACGTGGGACCCTCCTCAGGTGGCCGGGGAGCAGCCGGGGATTGAACCGGCGCTGCAGAGGCTGCAGGCAGCTTTGCAACCCAGCACTCAACCGCTGCACCACCGGGGAGGCCCAAAAATGGCATTTTCAAGGCAGATAACAAAAAGGCTGATTTTAGGAGAATTCTGGTTTTTTTGCTTAGTCTATTCCAGGACCTTGCCTGGTATCTGGCACATCATGAATACCCAGATTCATAGGGTGGATGGAAGAAGAGAGAACAAATTTCTACCAGATTCCTTCACTGAGGATGCCTAGTGAGGATAAAAGCATCATCTCTGCGGGAAGGGTACAGGGGAGCAGTTGATAAAGCCATCCGGGAGAATATTCGCAGCCTGTGATCTTTCTTTCTTAGGAACAGCCTCACGCTAAGCAACCAGTCAGCAGCTTCTTTTCCACCAATACTCCCATCTGACAGTGTTGGGCTTCTCAGAAATATTCAGGTACTTCCATTTTGTTTTCATTCATGAAGCAAATGTAAGGGGTTAGGTTGGGCTTTTATTCAAATGACATTTTAAAACAGGAGCATATGTTTCCAGGAGTAATTAGCGATTGTTTAATATAACCACCCTGCAGGCTGGGAAGGTTGTAGGTCAGAATTGTTAACAGGCAAAGCAATGGAAAATAGTAAAGCATTAGCAGATAGCATAAATAGCCAGATCTGACCTCCCAGGGTCAAGACAGAACTAAATAATTCGGTCACAGCACTGGCTGATTTAAATCAATGCGATCCCAATTTCCTTTTTTGCTCTTTTGCCTTTGGTATTCCATGGTCTGGTACTTGCCAGGAGGAGAGAGGGAGACAGACAGAGAGAGTGGGCCACTCAGTGATATAATTGGACTAAATGTGGGTGGCTTGGAGGGGGAAAAAAAATACGCAGAAGTATTTCAGGAGCCAAATGAAATTATTTAAACAGAAAGGCATTGTTGTGTTCCACTCCGGTTTTGTTTCTCTAAGAGTGATTTATGACAGTAACACCAGTATAAATACAGAATTACCCACGGAAGCATTCTGTATCCCAGGTTCCCGCCTATTTCTCATCTGTACACTTCTTAGATTTAAAAATTATATCCTCAGCCTATAAAATTGGAGATCGGTAAAACTGATGTATCGCTGGATCAAACAAATCGTTTTTGCCTTAAAAAAAAAATGATCTCCTGAGTTCTTTCAGATTTCTATCCCCCCAAAAGTTTTAATTGAATTATTCCCTCCCGCCGGACAACCTCTATCCTTGACTTTTTCACATGGGATGGGGGGTGTGGGGGTAGGGAGGGGTGTCAGTCTTTTGGGGACCCTCCCTCCCCGCTCACAAGCAGCTGTGCAAATTTATTTTTCAAGGGAATATATTAATTTCAAGTTTTGATTAGGAAAAGGCCGTTTAAAGGGAAAAAAGTCTTGGGGTGATTACAAAATCACTCGGAGACCCAGGGGAACTATGCCTCAGTGACAAAACAAATTTGCCACAAATCTTTGCACAAAAGAACAGCAGGACCTGCCGCCTCAACTCGGGCCCGGTGCCTATTCAGCCTCCATTTGTTTTGGAAACTCCACCCTCCTCCTGCCATGTTCAATATCTAATTGGCATTCTGACCCTCCAGATAACTCAACATCTGCTGCTCGCTGCGTCCTGGAGGCCTTTGTTCCCCCGGGAGCGCAGAAGCCGCCTGCACGGAGACCCGGGCCGCGCCTGCCATTGTGCGCGCAACTGGCGCCGAGCGCGGGTCACCGTGGAAAACGGGGCCTCCCCGTGTCCAGCCCAGTCACCCCCAGCAGGGCTCCAACGGCGGCGCGGTGTCGGGGTGCAGGGGTCCTCCAGAGCAGCCCGGGCTCCGGCCCACACAGCCGCTTTGCTGCCACTTGTTTCTAGATCGCCCCCCTGACCTTCGTGCCTCTCTGTGCACCCCCGGCTTCCCCCCATAGTCAAGTTTCATTTCCTAAAAAAGGCCACGTGGAGGTAAACTGGGGTGTCGAGGGGAGCGCAGACGACGGATCTAACTCACCACTTCAGGCGCCCGAGTCACCCAAGTGGCACAATTCGTGTGTCCTTAAGAAAGAAAAACTGGGCCTCCCTGGTGGCGCAAGGGGTTAAGCACCGCACTATGAAGCCATCCGCAGCCTCTGCAGCGTGAGTTCGAGCGCTGGCCAGGGAGCTACCCACATGGTGCAGCAGACCTCTCCTGACTCGCCCGCTGCTCCCCTCAGCAGTGTATTTCAGTCAGTCTGCTTGTTCTGCTCCCCACTCTGTCTCTGGTGAGTCCTCTAACCCTCCCACACATCTGGCCTGTACCCCAGCTCTTGAATACATAAATAAATAAATCTAAAAGAAAAAAAAAAAAGAGAAAAATGACCTTGTAATTTGCTTTTGATTCTAAGACACAGGCCGAGTGGAAATGTAGAAAAATATGTACATCCTGGGTGTGACGGGGCGGGGTCCGTGTGGGCACACAACCCCCCGGGAAAAGTCAAGGGAACTTGACTTTGCAGCTGCTGTCCTCCCCCTTGCTGACTCTGGCCTGTTCAGCAACTCCCAGTGGTGATCCCTTACTCCCCAGGGGTTTTGTGTGTGTGTGTGTGTGTGTGTGTGTGTGTGTGTTTAGAGGAACTGGGGTGCAGGCCAGAGGTGGGGGTGGTGGTGAGAGGATTCACCAGAGGCAGAGTGGGGGGCAGAACAGGTGGATCCACTGAAATACAGCAGGGAGACAGGAGAGGTCTGCTGCGCCATGTGCGTCACCTCCCTGGCAGGGGATCGAACTCAGGCCACAGTGGTGGCAGCGCTGAGACTTAACCCCTAGCCTATTAGGGAGGCCCCCTTACTCCTCAGTTTTGAGGTTCATCTGAGGAAGGCCTCCTCTGAGCATGGGCCCCCAAAGTCACAGCAGAATCACCCAGCAGGAAACTGCTTTCCTTCTGTTATTTTACTCCACAGAGTGGTGAAGGGTGAGTGGGGCCGTTTAATTATCTTCTGGGAAGAGTTAAAAGCCCATAATGAGCTGAGGCAGGTTTAGCTGCTTTGGAGTATGAGCTAGATTTCTCCCAGAAATACCTGCAGGTGAAAAGTTATCTTTAGTCTTGGAAAATTCTATAGTTTAACTCACTGGAGAAGCGAACAGATGAGCTCCACTTCCTCAGCCAGGAACTCGGGCACCCTTACAAGAACCGTGTTTAGCTCAGATGTCTGCTCTGCCTCTTTCTAGTTAGGAGACTCTGAGGCAAAAGGCTGCATTGATGACATGGGGGGTCATACCCCCTGTAAGGGCAGGACCTGGCCACAGTGCAGGTTTTCTGATCCCATGCAGACCGGGTAAAGGAGGAGTCAGAGTCCTCAGTAGTTTTGCAGGTTTTTTATTTGGGGTTCACCAGGCATATGGCAGGCAGGGGTGCTGGCTGGGGGGCTGGGAGGCTGGCAGGCCTCCCAGCCCCCAGCAAGTCTTCACTCTATCTGGGCTCTCTGGAGTTGGTTCTGCTGCTTCTCGGCTTTTCTTTCGGCTTCAGCTTCGGTTTCTACTGCTGCTTCTACTGCTGCTACTGCTGCTGCTGCTGCTGCTGGCTGGGGCTGCTGGCGTCCCCCCGTGACGCCGCCCTTAAAAACACAGTCTTAGCTCAGCTGAATCCCATCTACCTATGCCCACACCCTATTCCAGGTGCCCGCCATCAGACATGCATTCAGGACAAGGATCCATCATCTATCCTGATGGCGGAAGGGCAGAAAAGCCTGATATTTTCTTTACCCTACAGCACCCTCAAAGGATGAAATGAGCTAATGCATCAAACGCATTAGGCTCAGAGTCTTGTATATATTAATATAGAAATAATTATTATACACATTATATTATTATATGTAAACTAAACTATGATTATGATTACGCTTGTTGCCATTAGTCCTTTTGACCCAAAGTCGCAATTTCTCTAAGAGTAAATGGTCACTACTGTTAGGAAAGTTATCATCAATGATTTTTTTCCCATAGTTTTTGCCAGCTGGCCCTTCAAAATGTATTTTCTTACACCCAGCTACCATACCTGACAATCTCTAGGCAAAATTACTACCTTTCCTCTTTCTAAGTCCTGTTTGTGGATATTATTTTCTGGAGAGCTTATTGTTTAAATGCCAGTCTTTCCTAATGAGCTGAAACAGCTACATAATCAATGACCTACATTTGACTTCCCATCCATCATTGTCATCTTTTGACTCTTACAATCTGCCAGGATTTCTCAACAGGAGCAAATGCCACTGGCAATCAGAACTTTTGCTTTAGCTCAACACTTCCACTCGAACTTTCAGTGTGTTAACTACGGGGACATGAAGATGAACGAGCCGTGGTCTCTGCTCGGGAAAGACAGACATAGCGAGGGCAAAACCCCACCCAGCTATTCAATTTCTTTCCTTTTAAAGACCTTTAAAATGTGTCTTTCTGGTCCAGCCCCCATGGAAGACAGTATGGAAGTTCCTCAAAATATTTAAAATACATCTATCAATTCTACTCTTAGGTATCTACCTGAAGAATGCAAAAGCTCTAATTTGAGGGGAAGCCTGCTCTCCTGTGTTCCCTGCAGCACTGCTCACAATAACCAAGTTATAGAAACAACCTAAGTGCCCAAGGACAGAGCAGGAGATGAGGAAGATGAGGTCTACATACATGATGGAGTACTACGCAGCTCTAAAAAAGATGAACTCATGCCGTTTGCCACAACATAGATGGAGCTGGAGGGATGATGCTGAGTGAAATGAGAAAAATACTGGCTCATTTCACTCCTGTATGGAATATAGAAAACCAAAACAAAAGGACTGGAAAAATGAAACCAAATCAAACCCTAGAAATACGGCTGCAGAACTGAGGTTAGTAGAGGGGAAAATGGCTGGGGGCAAGAAGTATCAGGGAGGGTCCCAACAATCCAGGGAAAAGGACTGTGGGTGCTTTGGTGGTGGGGTGGGTGGTGACATGCATCTGAGTAGGTATGGGCCTGTTCCCCTAAATCATAATCAGTGTTATAAACCAGTGTAACTCCAATAAAGAAAAAAGTATGTCTTCAGCTGCGAAACAAGCTAAGGGCAGGTAGAGGATGAAGGGGCCACCAAATATGTCAAAAAAAAAAAACCCTTCTTTTTATTTTTTAAAGGGATGGTTTTCTTTTTAATTTTTTTTTAATAGAGGCATGTTTTTATTTATTTATTTATTTGTTTGTTTTGTTTATACAAACAGTGTTATGCACGGGGTACAGTCAGAAGCGCGGGAGGGTGAGAGGATTCACCAGAGCCAGAGCGGGGAGCAGAGCAGGCAGAAGGACCGAAGGACACTGCTGAGGGGAGCAGCGGGCAGCAGGAGAGGTCTGCGCGCCATGTGGGACCCTCCTCCGGTGGCCGGGGAGCAGCCGGGGATCGAACCGGCGCTGCAGAGGCTGCGGGCAGCTTTGCTACCCAGCGCTCAACTGCTGCGCCACCGGGGAGGCCCCCCAAAAATAACCTTCTAATGCAATGTTTGATCAGTGATTCTGGTCCACGCAAGGACAGTGAGGCTCATGGACTTCTTTCCTTTCTCTTCTCTCTTCTCTCCCACTGCAGACCAAGCAGTGGGATCGGAAGCTTGGTAGCGTTGAGCTGGAACTCTAGATCTACCAGATCTTATATGTATGAGTAGTAGCTCAACTACTTATGAGCTGGGTGGCCTTGGGAAAGTGACTCAGTGTCTCTGAGCTCTCGTGAGGATGACATGTGATCGTGCCTATGGAGCAAGCCCTCAGGGAGAGGGAGCTGGTGTTTTCAAGAAGTGGATGCAACTCAAGAAACAGCGCTCTCAGACGGTGGCGCTGTGTCTGTGGGCTGGAACCAGCCAGCGCTTCCAGAGGATTCCTCCACTTCCCAGGATGGATGAGACCAGGCTTCAGGGGCTAACTAACCTTCTTCGAAACATTAAAAATTATTATTTTAGGGCCTCCCTGGGGGCACAAAGGGAGCTTCTAAGCACCATGAAGCTATTGGCAGCCACTGCAGCCTGAGTTCGATCCCGGGCCAGGGAGGTGACCACATAGCACAGCAGACCTCTCCTGTCTTCCTGCTGCTCCCCTCAGCAGTGGATTTCAGTGGATCTTCCTGTTTTGCTCCCCACTCTGTCTCTGGTGAATCCTCTCACCACACCACCCCCCCACACCTCTGGTCTACACCCCAGTTCTTGTATGCATAAATAAATAAAAATAAATCTTAACAATTTATTATTTTAGCAAAATTATTATTTTAGTAAAATTACTAAAAGCACTATTTTGGTAAAATTATTAAAATTATTATTTTAGTAAAATATTAAAAAGTTTTAAACATGATTTTAGTCATTATTATTTTTAAAATTATACAAAATTTAAAAATTATTCTTTCAGTAAAAATGCTCAAACTTACCCTAAAGTAGAGCGAATAGTACAGCAAACCCAGATCAATAATTATTAAAATTTTGCTATACTTGCTTCAGCTTTTTCCCTTCCCCACCCCCAGAGTATTTTAAAGCATGTCGTGATTTCCCGTCATTTTTACCCGACACACCTCAGAATTCATGTGTGAAAAATTTCAGTTTGTCCAGGGGAAAAACACACAAAGGAGTCTCGACTCCTTGGCACATCACACAGTGCATGTGCTGGCCCCAGGCCTGCCCACATCTCCAAGCTGGGCGCTTTCCTCTGGGTGGTTCCAATCAGGTCCTCCCATCACTGTGTTAAGAATCCACAGGGGACAGTTGTGTCTCTACCACCTTCTGCCTCCCAGACCCCCATGCACAGAGCAAAATCAAAGCCAAATCTCAACCTATTTTTCTTTTTTAAGATTGATTTATTTATGCATACAAGAACTGGGGTGTTGGCCAGAGGGGCAGGGGGTGAGAGGAGTCACCAGAGACAGAGTGGGGAGCAGAACAGGCAGGTCTACTGAAGTACACTGCTGAGGGGAGCAGCGGGAGGCAGGAGAGGTCTGCTGCGCCATGTGGGACCCTCCTCCGGTGACCGGGGAGCAGCCGGGGATTGAACCGGCGCTGCAGAGGCTGCGGGCAGCCTCGAGACCCAGCGCTCAACCGCTGCGCCACCTCAACCTATTTTTCAAACAAGTGTATCCAAGAAAAAGGGTGGCAGGCCCGAAGCTGGGAGAAAGACTGTAAGGTGTGTGTGCGTGTGCGTGTGTCTCTGTGTGAGTGTCTGTGTGTCTGTCTCTGTGTGTGTGGCTGTGTCCCCTTGCAGCGGGACGCAGCCTTCCCCGCTGGACCCAACCTCACTCCAGGTGTTGGGCCTCAAGCCCACTCAGCCATTGTTTACCGCCCTCCTGTGGATTAATCCCCTGTCAGTCAGAGCCGTGGTGCTGGGGGAGACAGGCCTGCGTAGCATCCCATGTGTCAAGGCCCCTTTGATACATTTTATCTCCTTTTATCCCTTCGGATGCACCATGCCCCCTGCCATCTGGGCCCCACAGCCTCAGGATCTTCCTGCAGGCCCTGACACCCCACACTTGGAGGGCAGGGGCGGGAGGGGGGAAGGTGGTTTTCCTTTCTTTTCCAACAGAAATCATTGTCGATCTGATAAGAGGTTTTGGGGGCAATCATCAAGTGACAAAGGGGGGTTGCCTTGAGTCGGGGGTGTGCTGGGGTTGCAGGGCTGATGGACGTGCTGGTTCTCTGTGGTCGCAATGACATCCACTTGGCTTGTCAAAACAGGGGATTTCCTTTTGTGTCCTGTTTTGGAGAGGGGCGGGTGTTCCTGGGAACGAGGCACGATGCATGGGCTTTAGATGCATGTGGGAGTTCCCAAGGGGTTCTGTGTTCACATTTCAATTCTGAAATATCATGAGTCACCAGTGAAAAATACAGCAGGTGACAGTGCGGTGAACATCAATGGGGCCATCTTACTGCTAAGCCAGTGCGCTTGGCTACGGGTTTTTTTTTTTTTTTTGTGGCTCTGCTGCTTTGGTCACTCTTGATAGTTTTAGTAAGTCTTACAATTTTTAGATCAGATTTTAATTACACCAGCAACACATGAATCCCCTTTGTACAGTACAACATTCACACTTGAGACAGACAGAAAGCTACAAGATCTTGATCTTGACCCTAAACGCTGTTCTCATCTCCCTTTGGGATATGTGTGGCTGTCTGTTTGTTATACACAACCACAGGCCTTTAATTCCTGGCCTGGACATCCATATCTCTCTCTATATATTTTTTAAAGATTTATTTATTTATGCATATAAGAACTGGGGTACAGGCCAGAGATGCAGGGGGTGAGAGGATTCACCAGAGACAGAGTGGGGAGCAGAACAGGCAGATCTACCAAAATACACTGCTGAGGGGAGCAGCGGGGAGACAGAAGAGGTCTGCTGCTCCCGCCAGGGATCGAACTCATGCGGCAGAGGCTGCAGATTGCTTCATAGTGTGGTGCTTAACCCCTTGTGCCACCAGGGAGGCCCCATATCTATATATATATTTTTCCATATCTATATTTTTGACCACACTTTTAAATCCTTCCTAGAATCAGAAATGGGCACTTTAATACCTACTGCCTGATGGAGAAACTAGTAACACATTTCCAGGAGCTTCGAACACAAAGTATTAATGTACTGATTTATAAGAGCTTAGTACATAAAATCTAGCCAGCTGCACGCATCCAATTGGCAGGTGCACCCAAGAGAATCGCTTCTGCTTCTTTTGCAAGACACATTTTGAACATGACACTGAACAGCAACATGTTAGGGAACAATGTTGAAAATGACAATTCTCACCTCCAGCCTGAAAACTTAGATTTCTAAAAGTGTCTATGAAGGTTGGATGAAAATGTATTTTCCTAAAGCAGAGAGTCCCATCCACCTTTACGGCTCCCGGGGATAACATTTTGCATTATTTTGCTATTCTTCTCCCCTCCCTATTTATCAAACATATTGAAGAGAAGCTGGAGCTGCAATGAGATACTTCTCAACCATTGTGTATTAAGTTTCCCAGTGAAAAATAAAAAAGGCTCTCACTGGCTGATTTTTGTCTGGTGCATTTGGGGACGCTTCCCCGAGCTCATTATTTTTGCTGACTCTACATAGATTCTGCTGGTTTTTAAGTGACACTGGCACTTGTTAAGTTCCTGTTCCCTCCATGGAGACGTGATCAAGGATGTAAACCAGTCAAATGGAAATGCTTTTGATATTAAAAAAGCATCAGGAACCAGAATTCACATAAAAATATAAAGGTGGGGCCTCCCTGGTGGTGCAGCGGGGTGAGCGCCACGCTGTGAAGCTGTCCGCAGCCTCTGCAGTGAGGGTTCGACTCCCAGCTGACCAGGGAGAAACCCACATGGCTCGGCAACCTCTCCTGTCTTGCCCACTGTTCTCCTCAGCAGTGTCTTCGTTCCATCCGCCTGTTCTGTTCCCTGCTCTGTCTCTGGTGAATCCTCTCACCCTCCTGTGCCTCTGGCCTGTACCCCAGTTCTTTTATAAATAAATAAATTTTAAAAAGTCTACTCTTAAAAAAAATATATATATATATATATATAAAGGGGATGATTACCACAAATCTCTACCTGCCCATCTGTCCTGCACACCAGGCAAGGCTTTACAAGTATGAGCTCATTTCTTTCCAAAACAACCCTGTGAGGCAGGTGCTGCTATAGAAACGCCAGGGAAGGCCAAGTCCGAGCGCTGGGAGAACTGGACAGACCCACGCCCTCCTCTGGGAGAAGCTGACACTTCGGGGGGCAAATACAGATGAATTAACAAGAAAACAAACAAAACAAATCCTTTCAAAGGGCGACGCGTGCTATGAGGGTCGACTGTCACGGCAGGTACCTGCCATCCAAAGGTACGATTTCACTCCCTGATTCTCCCTCCACGCCTGTAATTGTGGGTTCTGACCCCTGAGATGGAGAGAGTGGTGCTGAGGGGGGCAGGGTCACACAGGTGACTGCAGGCTGAGTTCAAAATAGCACCTAGGAGCCTGGGACTTTCCCGTGCATCTTAATAAAAATACAGCCTAATCACTGCTGGAGCCTTCCCCCACCCCCATGGAAGACAGAATAAAGGAATTCTAACCCACCAATATCTTTGATATTTTTATCAAAGAGAAAGGGATCACTGAGGGTCAATCACTCCCTGGTGGTGCAAGGAGTTAAGACGCAACCTACGAAGCTCTCCACAGCCTCTGTAGCACGAGTTCGGTCCCCAGGCAGGGAGCTACCCACACGGTGCAGCAGACCTCTCCTGACTCGCCCGCTGCTCCCCTCAGCAGTGTATTTCAGTCAATCTGCCTGTTCTGTTCCCCACTCAGTCTCTGGTGAATCCTCTCACCCCCCACACCTCTGGCCTGGTACCCCAGTTCTTGTATCCATAAATAAATAAATCTTTTTAAAAAAATCACTAAACAATATTCACACACCTGTGTGCTGAGTTACAGGGATGGGACCGTCATCCTCTCTTATTTGTGGTTTTGTTTTCTGTGGTTTCAGTTACCCACGGTCAGCCTCAGTCTGACGAGATTGTGTACAATGACACATCAAGACAGAAAGAGAAAGACAGACAGGGGCCACATCGATATCACTCCTGTTACAGCAGATTATTCATTAGTCATCGCTGTGCTTCTCTTACTGAGTCTAATTAGTAAATTCAACTTGGTCATGTCTTTATATGCGCCCAGGGAAAAGCAGAGATCGGAGAGTCTCCATGGACTTGGCTTGGTACTAGCTGTGGTTTCAGGCAGGTCCCGGGGATAAGAGGAGACAACTGCTTAGTAACCTGGGCAGACACACAGACAGCCTAGAAGGAATGTGGGCAATGAACTGGAGAATAAAGAAATCGCACATAGAATCGCACCCATCGTAGTGTCTGATAAAGCAGACCCGCTCTTGGGTGGAAAATGACTCTGAGGGTGTGTGGCTGGGGAGGGTTTTTGTCAACAAAAACTTCTTAAAAGCAAAGTGGCAGCACATTCTAGGCTGGGGCGCACAGCCTGGCATCTTCCGGGGAAGCGAGCAGGGAGGCTAGGCCGAGGGAATGGGGCAGCTCTAAACCACCCGGACGCCCCCTAAGTACTTGGGAAGCTGTGGGAGGCATCTATAAAATCTAGCGAATGAAACTCGTGGTACAACACATAGTTGTGCAGGTGAAACCCCAAGACCTGGCCCCCCAGCATGTTCGGGGGGGACGGAGCAATCATGCAAATTAAACATCTGGGCAGCAGTCTCCCTCCTACCCCATCCCCGCCGGGGGTGACATCAGGCTTGTGCCCAAACCCCCCTTGTGGGCTATGCCTTCCCTGTCTGTCCCTGGGGTGCATCTGTGACGTCCATCTTACAGGGGCTCACGCATGCAAGCAAAAAAAGAAAAAAGTAAAAAGTAAAGAAAATTTTGGCAGTAGGGCAGAACATTAGGAATGTATCGGGTTGCTCAGAATTCAGCTTTTGTTGGTAAAGGACACTGTTTGAGGTGGAAATCAAATATTAGAAATCAAGACACTGAAAAGGGGAAACCTCCATTACATGTGACAGAGCCTCTGGGGAGATTTCCACGTGGGTTGCATGTCAGGGCACATGCTCTTTGGCTAGACCCACTGTGTAAATCCCCCACAAACTACTGGCTTCGTGGAAGCCAGGAACGGGAGACCCAGGGAGGACATTCCACTTTTTTCCCCTTTTTGTGCCTTTTAAATTCTGTAACATGACACTCTATGACCCCGTTCAAAACCACCCGGATGTTAGATAAATAAATACATTGACTAATCATGTTTTATCAGTTAAATAGGCTGAACTTTTAACTGGTAAGTTTTCTGCAATGTATCTAAAGTTGGTTAAACATTTCTTTTTTAGGTTTTGAAACACACTCTCCTAATGTCTTCTTGGCATTATAATACCACCATCGGATGCCTACTCAGCACAGCCTCGTTGCTAAATTCTTTTGTCCAACAAAAACTTCTTAAAAGCAAAGTGGGAAGAAAGCAAATAACACCCAAGTCAAACCCTCAGTTGATTATGCACCATGTCTAATCTATTATGTCCTTAATGGGTGTTTTTGTTGTTGTTTAGAGAGAGTATATGAAATCACACTGCGGGCGCACTGACTCGGAGTGATTTATTCGGGTGGGGGGTAGACCAGATGTTTGGGGTGGCTGATAACGCATGAAAAGCTGCATTCTTTGCTGTTTGTTTGCTCAGGGTGGGTTAGGAGATGATGATAAATATTAAGGTCCCACCTTAAGCTGCCTCACTGATATGCCTGTGACTGATCTTTTTTATCAGTTAGTTGAAAAAACACAAAGAAAGAAAATTAAATAATAAGGCCAACATGTGTGCATAGTTCAAGAAGTTAATTCAAATTTAGATTGCTCACTCACCCGCTGTGCCTTAAAACAAAAACCCCACGTGGCCATAGTGCAAACACACACACACACACGCTCACACTCACCATGCACACGCACACTCACACGCTCATACAGTCTAGCAGGAATGTTTCTGAAGTGCCACCATTGGGGCAGGGAATAAAAAAACACCACACTGTGGTCGTTTGGTTTGAGTAAGTCCTACAACGGCTATTTGTATATTTAAAAAATTCCAAATCTTATTCAATTAGATAAGTGAGCTCCCACAAAGGTGCAGAAACAAGTGAACCCCTTGTGTGGCTAATTTCAGAAATTTAAAGAAAACACCAATGCGGGAGTGTCACGGAGCATGCTTGGAAGGCAAAGGGCAGGCGGGGATGGCCTGGGCCTTGGCTTAGCTGCGCTCCTTGAATCTGGGTGATGCAACTGGATCACATTTCACTGTGCTGAGTCCCTGGAAACTGAGTTCGAAGACCCTGGCTCCCCAAGCTGGGGGTTTCATGGTGAAGGAATGAAGCCCCCACCCACTCTTAGGCTGGAGTCGGGGCGCTGCGTGGCTTGCTGTGGGCGTCTGCACCCGAGCAGGCCCTGGACATCACCAGTGACCTGAAATGAGACCATCTTTCTGGATTCAGAGGTAGTAGCTTCCCCACCCTTTTGAGTTGAACTTTTTGATTTCTAGTACCAGAAATAGAACACAGCGGGCAGAGCACCAGACTTGACCAAAGCCCGGCTCTCTGACTGCGGGCCTTCTGATGAAAGGTTCCCAAGAGACAAAGGGGCGGTATTGTGAGTGTGGGGTGGCCGCCTCGGGCAGCAGCCAGAGGCCCGGGTCACACAGATCACACTGTTTTTACTGTGGGGTGACCTGGCGCACTCTTTTGGATCCCGGGGGGCAGACCGGGTCCTCTTTGCCTCTTTGAATGAGCCGGAGGACTTTTCTGGCTCCAGGACTTGGCTGTCCGGGGCCCACTCGCCTCAAAGGCAGGACTGGGGCTGTGTCAACAGGACTAAAAATAGTCGAAAGGTGAAAGATTCAGTTAGTCAACACCTAGGGCTTGGTGGAGGGAGGGACATGCAGCCAGCACCTCAGCTCCAACAGGCTTCTCGTCTGAATGAATTCATTACTGTTATTTAAAAATCAACTGTCCTGCCAACCAGTCCCGCCGCGCTCTGGCCGCTGCGAAGGTCTTTACAGACTGACTCGGTCAGATCCTCCCAGACTTTTCTTGCCCCGTCTTAGCAAGGGAGGAACAGAGGCAGGAGGAGAGCTGCAAGCTGCTGGCCGCTGCCCGGCCTCCAGCCCACAGATGGATTTTATCTGACTTGCAAAGAATTTGAAAGTTTGGTAAATTCACCTGAAATTCAAGCTTCTGCCTTTTCTTGAAGAAAGTGTAAAGCTTGGGTGACTTTGGCCACATTTCTGCATGGAGACCGTGACTGGAGTGCAGGGTGAGGGGGGTTTGTGGGCAGATGACCACGGGGGTTCAGGGGAGACGCCTGTCGTTGCCAGCAGAGTTTGCTCCCCGTTACCCCCCACCCAGCCTCCAGGCATTTCTGACCTGTGCCTGAACCCTGAGCTCACTGGAGTCAGCGACTTCTGTGTTACAAAATGTTAGGATTTTATGGAAAGGGGCAGATCATTGATGGTGGTGGGAGGGAGGGTTGGGGAAGGAGAGAAGAAATAAAGTATCTTGAAATAATGACTGGGGGGCCTCCCCTGGTGGCGCAGCGGCTGGGCACTGTACTGGGCTGCGAAGCTGCCCGCAGCCTCTGCAGTGCCGGTTCGATCCCCGGCCACCGGCGAGGGTCCCACATGGCGCGCAGACCTCTCCTGCCGCCCGCTGCTCCCCTCAGCAGTGTACTTTGGTCCTTCTGCCTGCTCTGCTCCCCGCTCTGGCTCTGGTGAATTCTCTCACCCTCCTGCGCTCCTGACTGTACCCAGTGCTTGTATAAATGAATAAATAAATCTTTAAAAATAATAATAATAATGACTGGGGTCTCCAGGCTTAAAATGAGCTTTCCGGATGGCAAGGACAGAGTTAGAATGTTTTCCTTAGGAGAAAATAATGAGAAATGCCTTATCGTCGTCTACAGTAGACGCCTGGAGCTGAGCTGCCTAGGTTCAAACTCTCTGATTAGCAGCTGCAAGTGGTCCCTGGGCTCAGGTGTGAAGTGGAGCGAAGCGGGTGAGCCATCAGCGGAGCAGAGAAGCCCGCTTTGGGATTATCTTGCTGGCTGCCGCAGAGAGGTGGGGTGAAGTCCAGAGATCAGACCAACTGGTTTGGATCTCAGTGGCCCAGTCACCACTTGTGTGACCCCAAGAAAATCACTTCCACATGCCGAGCTTTAGTTCTTCTTCTGTGTGACGGGCACAGTGAATAGGCTCCTGAAAACTTAAGCCATTCGCAGCAACATGGATGGCGCTGGAAGGGATCATGCTCAGTGAAATAAGCCAGCAAGAAAAAGAAAAATACCGGATGGTTTCACTTATAGGTGGAATGTAGAGGATCCAAATAAGGGATCAGGGGGGACAAAAGTAATTATAATAAAGTGAACATCAAAATCAACAGGCAACTATAAACCAGAGACATTCTGCAGGGGAGAGAAGGGAGTAGGATCAAAACAGGGGTGGGAAGAGCACAGGGGACTGTGGTGATGGTACCCGGGTGAACTGGTGGTGGGGATTTCACAGGGCCTATAACCGAGAGGAGAAAGCACATTGTACAAAAATGAAGAATGATGTAAAAAATATATAAAATAAAAATTTAAAATAAATAATCAATCAATCAATAATAAGAAAATGCTCCTGAGACATGACTTAGCAGGCAGTCAAACCTACTGAAAACACCCAGTAAGTGCCATTGCCGAGCATCTCCATGGTCCTTTTTGTCTGGCTAACCATTTGCCATATTATTATCCCCCAAACAAATCAGAAAGCATGATTTAGGTAGAGACCAAGATAGATGTGCTAGATCCGTGAAGCTCGTTTCAGGGCCCTTTCCACGACTCTGGGAGTGTCTCAGAAACGTATTCACGCGTGCTGGGAAAGTCTGCAAACAGAAGATGTTTTTAGAGTCCTTTTTAGAAGAATCCCACCCTGCCCCCCAATCACAAAGGTTCAGGTCCCACAAGATCTAGCTCCGCCCTGGGCTGAGGAGGGCGTGGCCACCACAGGCTCCCAAGAACTGTTTTTCTTTGCCTGGCCTGGAACTCAAGGCCGAATGCGCTAGGTCTGGGACTCAAACCTCTGACTCCTGACTCTCCCCCTCGCTCCCCCGAGCCAGCTCCATCTGTAACATGAGAATCACTCAAGATGGTGCACCACCAACCGGTTAATTTTTTTAAACCATAACTGACCTTTGTCATAATGGGATTCTGCCTATAAAGTTGAAACAAGGCCTTATTCTCAGGCAGCTGCCTTTTTAACCACGGCTGAGAGACCCACTGGGTCATACCCTGCAGCTTGCTTACCTTCAGATACCCAGGGACAATGCCCTGAATGGGACAATAACTGCTACCGCTCAAGAGGATCCCAAACCAAGGGTGCCTAATCAGAAACACTGGAATGCGAGCTCGGTGGGGGCAGGAGCCCCGAGTAGGTGCTCGGTGAATAGTCAAGGGACTGGAATAGACCTTGAGCCGAGCAGAAACCACAAAGACCGTTCATTTCATCCCTTAGATCCAGACTCCACAGCCTCGGAACCTCTGAACCCGTTGCTTAAAATCAGGCCTCAGTTTCCCATCTGTAAAATGAGGAGTGTCATGTACATATCTTATATGAAACGACACACGCAAAGCTTTTAGCCGGTGCCTGGTACTCAGCACAGGCTCAGCAAACATCAGCTGTGGTACCCACCCCAACAGGAAGCGCCTGTTTCCCCATCTCTTGACAGCCTGCTCTAATGAGCCTGTAACCTGCGTAGGCCCGGCGTGTGGGTACATGTCCACCTATGTGTGCACACATGTTACCTACCGATTCTATTTCTCAACAGCCTTAGGTTCAGGTTTCTGGAGACTTTTGGTCCCATTTTGGTGACGTTTCATTTGGGAAGTAGTTATTTTTGCCAAGTGCTCACCCTTTCGGGCACAGTACTTTTCATGGTATTAAACCTCAATTATTCCTGCCTTTCTCTTCCCCCCATCGTGGAGCCTGGAGAGGCCTGCAGGGGACAGGACTCCCTGGATGGCTGTGGAGACAGGACTCCCTTTTGCTGGCTACAAGTTGGGTCTCTGGAACCAGAGGGAGCACACAGCTCTTCTTACAACGAAGTCGTTCATGCTCAAGACGAAACTGAATTCTACTTGGACAAGAGGTGCGCTTCTGTGCAAAAAGCGAAGAACAACACAGTGACTCCTGGTGGCCAGCTCTGACCTGTCCCAGGACCCCAGGGGCCATGGTCAGAGACCCACTCTGGTTAGAAGGGCGGCCACAAGGAGGCGGTATTCCCCCAGGTGTCCCGCATGCCACCCGGTGCACCTGAGCTGGGAGTGCCCACCCCACTGCTCCCATCTTGGGGCCAAGGGCTCCTCTCCCCCATGCAGGAAGTATTACGTTCTGTGTGCAAAAACCAAAACAGAAAAACAAAATCAAAGAATATGAAAAAGAGAAGACAGCAATGTGAAGATACGTATATACTTGACGATATAAATACATATTCCTATCTAGCTCCCTACCTGTCTATCCAACCATCTATCCCGCATGTACATCGCAGAAGCCAAGGGTTGCAAACAACTTCAGCGCCCATCAACAGACGCGATGAATAGAGAAGATGTGGCATATAAATGGAATACTATTCAGCTCTAAAGGTGATGAAACCTTGCCATTGGCAATAATAAGGACGGAACAAGAAGGCATTATGCTTAATGAAATAAGTCAAACAGAGCAAGACAAGCACCATATGATTTCACTCCTATGTGGCACATAAAGAAAGAAAACAAATGAATTAGCCAAATAAAACCAAACAAACTTCTAGACTATAAGACCAAAGTAGTGTCTACCAGAGAGAACAGGTAGGAGGCTGTATCCGGTAAAAGGCATTGGTTGTCTGGTGAAATATGGAATTGGGCTTTTGGTGATGAGCACAACGTAATACAGACAAATACTGATGTAGAATCGTGCACACCTGAAACCTATGTAAAGTGACAATGCAATGTTATTTCAATTAAAAAAACAAAACGGTGTACCAGAACCCACACTACCCCTTGCCTCACAGGATGCTGTGAAAAGGTGACTATGCATCTAAGATGCTGATTAAGATTATTAGCATGCATAGCACATGCTTGATAAATGTAAACTCCTATTACTGTCTTCATGGCTCATTTTTATCATCTGTGACGTGGGTCCAGGAAAGGATTGAATCCGGCCCTTTGTGTATGGTCCCCGTGCATGCGTGTCCCTGGTGCTCTGAATTATTATTCCTTGGGTGCTTGATCTGTTTGCCATCAGTTACATAAGTCACATCTGTGCCTGGGCGGGCGGGCGGGAGGGAGCCTCGGCTTCCTCAAGGTCCTGGCACATTCCTCTCCAGGATCAGCTACAGAACCTGCCTGTCCATTGCAAAATGAAATCGTGGCATCTCTTGTTCAGTCTTACAAAGAATTTCAAGAATGGCAACTGCGTGCGTCAACCAAGGTGGGCCCTTCCGAGCCTGGGTGCAGGGCACACGTCCCTGAGGCTGGCCCGTCCTCTCTCCTCTCCCAAGGTCACCTGGGCCGAGAGCTGGGCTTCAGGTCTCAGAGGATGCTTTTTATAAAGATCTCCTTCCCCGCCCCTTCCCACAAGTGCATTCTCCATTTTTTTCTAACTGATTCCAGAACTTTGGAATTCCATCTGACCCCTAAGGCTGCTCCTAATGCAATCAGGGGATACCAGATCCTGAGTCAGCCCCCAAATCAAAGCCTAGGACCAAACTTGGATAAATTACAGCTGCTCTAAAGAAGCCACCTTTCACCTTGTTCTCATGTTCCTTGGGTTAGTTGCCAGGACTCCGCGAAGCCAGCACATTTGCCATTGATAAACCCGGCTGGATAAGCAGCCCCAGAAAGTGACAGGTCCCAAATCGGGGGCTGAACACACTTTGAAACAGGCAGCACGCTTTTTAAAAGCACATGATGGTTTACAGTGGTGCAGCTAGGAGGGACATTTTCCCACAGGACATTATTTAATAAACTCACAAGTCCAAGGCTGTGCCTGAAGACGAACCTCAATGAAAAGCGAGGACCATCTCTGCTGGAGCCCCCTCTAGTCCTGAGTGAGGGAAACCAGCCCCGCCCCACTGTGGGGCCACCAACCGACTGCCTCCAGTGCCAGCCACGGCGGGGCCCTGCCAGGATTATCTCCCCTGGTTCTCCCAACCTCTCCAAGGCTAGGAAGTTGTTCGAGTTCATTTACAAAGGGGG
This sequence comes from Talpa europaea, assembly GCF_964194135.1. Classification (NCBI taxonomy): domain Eukaryota; kingdom Metazoa; phylum Chordata; class Mammalia; order Eulipotyphla; family Talpidae; genus Talpa; species Talpa europaea. The sequence continues at coordinate 5,874,523 of NC_140078.1, read as the reverse complement.
TGAGCAGGTAGTCAACCTCCCGTGGGACCACAGACCATGTCCTCAGCCCAACAGAGAGAAATGTGGACCAGCAAGAGGGAGGAGGAACAGGGTGACAGCAGTCTGTGTGTCTTAGTGGCAGCTGTGCTAAGGCCTTTGCACCCATCACTACACCCCTGCCTGGTGATGGTTTGCAAGGAAGACACCCTGATTATTATCCCCTCCCGACAGGGGAGGAAGCTGAGGCCTGGGGAGGCTGTGTACAAAGGCTGCCTGAACTGTTGTCTTCGGCAGCTCAGGCTGCTACAGACTGAAGCTAAAGACTGGGCAGTGACTCAAAGAAGACATTTCGTGCTCATGGTTCTGGAGACCAGGATGTCCACGGGCGAGGTGCTGGCTTGCCTGGCATGTGAGAAGAGCCTTCTCCCTGCTGGGCAGACCGCTGCTTTTCTGACCTGCACATGGAGAGCAGAGAGTGAAGCCTGGTCACCTAGTCCCAAAGGCCTGGTCACCCAGTCCCAAAGGTCCCAGCTCCAAATACTGTCACACTGGGAATTAGGGTTTCAACATATAAACTGGGGAGGGGGTACACATGGGTTCCACAGCGACATCTAGAGCTTTTTTAAAAAAAGATTTATTTATTTATGCATACAAGAGCTGGGGTGTAGGCCAGCGGTAACGGAGGGTGAGAGGATTCACCAGAGACAGTGGGGAGCAGAACAGGCAGATCTACTGAAATCCACTGCTGAGGGGAGCAGCGGGTGAGACAGGAGAGGTCTGCTGCGCCATGTGGGTCAGCTCCCTGGCCAGGGATCTAACTCAGGCTGCAGTAGCTTGAGAGAGCTTCATAGTGCTGAGACTTTAACCCTTGTGCCACCAAGGAGGCCCTCATAGCTGCTTTAAATAGTTTTCAAATTAAAATTTTTTTAAAGAACTATCAAAGGAAAAAAAGACACCTTTGTCATCCCGTCCTCAGAGATGTCTGTCCTCACGTTCCCTGCAGCCTCCTGTGGGGCAGCCTGAAGGAGGAGGGATGGATCACATCCCTGCCGTGTTCACTGCAACCTTTTCTGGGGAGGAGATGCTGGCTCAGCATTCTGAGGCTGACAGCCAAGGGCGTGTGTGACTCTCCCACCCCAGCATCAGGCCACCTCTTTATCTTTTCTTGTGGTTTCAGGCTGTGGAGGCCTTGCACACCCTGTAGCTCCCACCATATTGTGCCATCTTGAGGATAAAAAGGAGTAAAAATTTAAAAATCAGCAGCATGATTCTCCATTGTTGCCAAGAAAATAAAGTCCTCTTTCCTGATTTCTAAAGCTCTAGGTGTCAGAGGGCCTTCCTGGTGGCATAGGGGTTAAAGACAGCTCTATAAGCAAGCCACTGCAGCACAAGTTCCATCCCCGGCCTGTCAGGGAGCTGACCCACATGGTGAGGCAGACCTCTGCTGCCTCGCCTGCTGCTCCCTCAGCAGTGTATTTCAGTAGATCTGCCTGTTTTGCTCCCCACTCTCTCTGGTGAATCCTCTTACCTCCCGCACCTCTGGCTTGCACCCCGAATTTTGTATGTAAGACCTTATGTTAACTGGTCCTCACCCCTACCCTCCTGTGGCTCCCATGTTCTCCCCAGACCTGAGTGTCCCAACATGATGGCCATGGCCACTGGTGGTGTCCACACTTGAGATGCGGCTGCTGCAACTGGATTTCTTTGCTCATGTCATTTTTATTTAAAGTGAAATTTCAAAACTGATACTACACTCAGTTACTAAAACCTTTTACAAAGATACGATTTGGATATAGATCTAGCCTTATTGCTGAAAACCTTATGAAATTTAAATTCAAATTACATTTTTTTTTCATGAAAATTAGGCCCAAATTGAACTTTATCTGTTATCATGAAACACAGATCAGGTTGCCACGCACTATATATATGGTCAAAATCTCATTTCTTATTCTTTCCAAAAATCGTTTTGAAATGATACTTTGGATCCACAGAATTAAATAAAAATCAAACATATTTTTTAAAAACTAGTCTCACCTGTCTGTTTTTAACCTTTTAAAATTTGGCTACTAGAAAATTAACATTACATATGGGAGTAAATATAACAAAAACATATTAAATAATTTAAAAGTGAATAAGCCCCGAATAAAAATAAATCCAAGGTAAGAAGCTTCAAAAACAAAAAAAAGATAAAAATTATACTAAAATTATAATAAAACAAAATCATGACAGAGAAAACAATTTATAATAATATAATCAATTATAATGACACCATTTATAATGAAACAAGACACATGAATCATTAACATAAAATCTTATTTCCACCTATTTCTCTTTATCTTTCAAACTCTGGCTACTAGAAAAAATGCAGCGCCAACTGGGGCATTTCAGCATCTTTGCACGGATGGCGCTGACCTAATTCTTCCCGGGACGGGCTCCTAATCAGATCTTTGCTTTAATCACCAGAATGAGGCCTGTCCTAGCAAACTTGGGCATCGCAGGCTCCTGCACAGTCAGCTCCAGGCCTTTGCCTTGTCTTACGTCCCTGCCACTTGGGAACTTCTTTGTTTTTCTCCACTCTGGACCCTAAACACAGCCATGCCCCTCTTAGCAACAGGGACAGGCTCGGAGCCACGCGATGGCAGGTACTTTTGTGACTGTGCAAGTCACTTTGTCATGATGTGTAGCCACACAAATCTCTGCAGAACAAGCTCCCAGGTGCGCGCCCTGACGCTGCTCAGGGTCCACCCGGGGGATGTGCCCCTAAGTGCTTTCTCAGTGGGGTTTTCTCTCTCGCTCAGGCCAGTCTGCTGCGCCCTGGAACAGCCTCGGGCCTCACTGGAAAAGCTTATAAATATGTGGCATCACCCACCCCGATCCTGTCTCCCGAACATTTCTGAGAATCTACAAGACACCTCACGCGTTTGCCCAGCCACCAGCCCTGGACCGGTTCCCTTGAGATCTGCCATGCAGAGACATCGGTTCCTATTGGGATTCCAGGCGCAATTCCATGCAATTATTTTTAATTTGTCACCCAGCCTTCCCAAGAGGTAAAATGCGAGGCGGCATGGCATGGAGGGAAGGACACAACCCGCATTCAGGCAGCTCGCCCGTGTGCCTGCAGCTTGATAAAAGATCACGGAGGAGCAGCACAAAAAATCAATCCATCATTCTTTTCTTGCTGGCTATTTTAAATATTTAGCTGAAATCGTCCTCATCTGGGTGTCAGCTGTTTTCTCTGCAAACACCCTGCGCCCCTGCGCTCACACACAATGCTGGGGGGCTGGGCCCCCAGCTGCAAGGCACCTTTTGTGCTTTCCATTTAAAGCCCCGGCTTGACAGTTCCCATGAACGTGGAGAGAAATATACAACTTGCGAGTTGAGAAAGCAGTTTTTACTCATAAAATCCTTTGATAGTTTAGCCATCTGGACAGAGTGAAGCCCCGCATAAAAGAGGCCCAAACAAGGTTAAAGGGCGGCGACCCGCAGGGTCAAGGGGTAGAGCGGAGCCTGCGCTCCTGGACGCCAGTAAAAGGGCGCCTGACAAATTATTGCGCATTCCATAGCTTTTTGCGTAAGTATTTGATTACAGTGGGCAGGAATGTTGTTGATATTTTCAAACTGAGTCAGCGAGCAGGGGTGGACGGAGCCCTGGTCACGCAGGCTGCTGGCGGCCGTCGGGTGCCCGCGCCCCCAGCCTCCCGGCCCACAGGCAGGCGCAGGCCGAGTGTTGGCTCCAGGGCCTTGGCGCAGCGCTGCGCGCACCCGAAGCCTCAGACCTGACCGGGGTGGAGGGGGGTTGAGGGAGATTGAGGGGGATTTTCCTTCCCCTTGGGTGCGAGGAGCGGGCAACCTGGAGAGGAAACGCATTGCGCTGCCCTGAAGTGCCAGGAAAGTTCCCCTGTTATTTTTTGGTGCTGTTTGGTAATAAAACAGGAAAGGAAGCTGCAGTACTTGGAACTCGGAGCCCTTTGCATTGGGACTGTCCACAGACTAAAGATAGTGGTGGCTTTGTTTCTTGGAGGGGGTCACAGATAGAAGGGAATTCGGGGTGATGAAGGGGCGCGCGCTCCAGGCCAGAAGCTGAGGCAGTTACGGGGTGGTGGGGCGTCCTTGGTGACCCCAGTGCGCTAAGCAGCGGCTCCTCCAACAGCTCGACCGTGCCAGGCGCATCCTCCGGTCCCTGCAAACTTTATGTGCGAACATGCTTCGTGGTGTGGTTTTGGACCCGACGGTCGCGATGCGCCAGCGGACAGTTCCTTCCTGCCCCGACACAGGCCCATGACAGGCTAGTGGGGGTGTTTGCCATCTTTTTCTGCACCACAGCACGGTGAGCCTCCTGACCCTGTGACATGGCTGGGGTGTGTGCCCAGGTTGTGGGGTGTGTGCCCAGGTTGTGCGGTGTGGCCTTGGGGACATAGGCATGGTCATCCCCCAAAGCAGCACAGAGAAACTCAGTCCCCCTCCACTGGGGGACCCGCGTGTCGCACTTCTAACACACCCCGATTCTTCCCCCAGCCTAGGTGATCCCGCTAACCTGAAGGGTGAGTAGGGCCTAGGGCGGGTAGGATTGGGGTGCATGCCCCCCCTTGCTGCTTTGCTCAAAACTAGTACTTCTCAAGGTTTTTGATCTCCAGACACCAACTTAGAAATAAAAAACAAAGAAAATTTTAAAAACTTTTGCTTATTGATTCATTAAAACAACTTCATAACATATTAATAAGCGTAAATCATTTTTATGAACTGTGTTACGAACAACAATGTCCTCAAGTCAATCAGGGATTTTGTTTTCACAGAGGCGGAGGGAAATGGTTGGAATAAGGGCCTTCCCTGCCACTGGTACCTGCCATGTGCCAGATAGAAAACAGCCTATTAATGCATCAGCTTATGCCGGGAGATAAGGTACATTTTTCATTCGCTTATATGCAATTCATTCAAAGCCCCTGCTGGACGGCTATTTGAACAAACAATGAGGTATGAGACACTCCAGTGATAGAAACACAAAGCAGAAGAAATTGTTATCCAACAAGAGAAATAGCTGGTTGGTGGGAGGAGTTTAGGCTCAACAAGTAAATAAAAAGCTATCACAAAATTTTTTCTAAAAGGTGCATTTAAGTTCTAGTTATAAAGAATCTCACTCTACTTTTCTATAGAGCCATGAGAAATGGAAAGCAGCTAAAACATCCAGCTATTGTCAAAATCAGGGAAGGCTTACAGTTAACAAGCTATAAGGTAATCATTGTAATCAGCATTTGCTTATTATCACTTATTTTATGCCAAAACTGCACCAGAGCTTTACAGATGTTAACCAAGGTAATCCCTACAATAGCCCTCTCATGTATACTCAGATAATTACCCTTTCCCCATTTTACAGAAGAGGAAACTGAGGTACAGAAAGGTAGTGCGCTCCAGCTCACCCAGGCTCTAAGTGGCAGAACTGGGATTTGAACACAGAATCCAAGCTTTGGCCCACTGACTCACTGACAAATGTTTGACTGAGTTCCTCTCATGCTTGCCAGTGTGTTCCAAGTGCTTGGGGTACCACCTTGTGGAATCAAATCCTAATCGGGGGGTAGATATTCAGATAATGAATAGCAGATAGAACAATCATTGACTTCATAACATATGCCAGAAGGGTATATGCTAAGGGGAAAAAAATCAAGCAATGTAAGGGGGATTCAGGGTCCAGTGGGGTGGAGGGTGTTTAAAATAGAGGGTCAGAACTGTTATTGGGAAAGTGACATCTGAAGGTGAGGCCACCCACAAGGATTCTTGCAGGAAGGCCACGAAGGCAGAGGGAACAGCCAGTGCGAAGAGTTTGAGACAGGAGGATGTCTGAGATTTCGGAAGAATGGCAAGGAGGCCAGTGTGGCTGGAGTAGCGCGGCTATGCGGGGAGAGCAATAAAAATGAACAGAACTTTAAGGTGGGTTGCGGGGAGAGGACTGGTTATCAGCAGGATCTCCAGGTTGCTGTGAAGACTTTGGCTTTGACTTTGAAAGAACTAAGAACTCGTGCGGTTTTTGAGATAAGGAGGGTTCCCTCTGCTCTAGGTTTTAACAGAATCTCCCCCTCCCCAGTGCAGAGTGAAAACTAGACTGCAGGGGCCAAGCATGGCACCAGAGACTGGAGGGATTTAATATGAGGAATGATGTTCACATTTGAGTACGAATGACTTTAGAATAGATATCGTATAGATGATGTATTACAGTCATGTCAACCATGACCTCCGGGGAAGCTAGGGAAAAGGCAGGCAGGACCTCTCTCTGCTCTCTGCAATGTCCCCTGAGTCTATAATTATTTACAAATAAAAAAATAGATTAAATAATATGCCTAAGATGATGCCACTTTCTGTTTTAAAAACACATGCGCAAAGAGTTAACACTGAAGTCCTGGGTGGTTTTTTCTGGGTGGTGGGATAAAGGGTAACATTTTCCATATATATTTTTTGACCAAGTTCACTTACTACTTCTGTAACTTAAAGAACAAGTTTTATAAAGATCAATTCAAACTCAGCCTCCCTGGTGGCACATGGGGTTAAGCACCACACTACGAAGTAATCCGCAGCCTCTGCAGCACGAGTTCCATCCCCGGCCAGCCAGGGAGCAACCCACATGGAGAGGCAGACCTCTCCCGTCTTGCCTGCCGCTCCCCTCAGCAGTGTATTTCGGTCAGTCTGCTTTTTCTGCTCCCCACTCTGTCTCTGGTGAATCTTCTTACTCCCCGAATTCCTGGCCTGTACCCCAGCTCTTGTATGCATAAAATAAATAAATCTTAAAAAAAAAGATCAATTCAAACTCAGGGTCTGCACACAGACGTCAGGAAATGAGCATGAGGTGGCTCAGGAGAAGGATGCTTTCCGCAGAGGCCGCCCCGAGAGTAAGTGATTTGACAGATCTAGAGCCTGACCTGACCCAGTGATGGCAACTTTGGACACCCCCCGATTTATGGGTGAGGCATTAGCACCCTGCGTCCAGCCCCCAGTCATCACATGTCATGCTCGCTGTGGAAGAGCCTGTCACCCCCCTGGTGGCTCCATTTGTCACCAGAAGCTGACATGTTTGGATAACACGCCAGCCCTCCCTCTGCTGCCCAGCGCCCCCGGCTCCCCGCCTGTCCTCCCTGGTTCGCAGCTTCCCCTCCAGCAGGTGAGCTGCTCGCAGGCAGAATGGGGTTTCTCTGGGGTCCCCTAAGACCGGTTGTGTAATCTGCCCCCAAAATGACTTTATCCTTTGCTTGTGCAGAGAGTGACAACTCACATTTGTCAGTCCTGCTAATTCTCTTTTTTTAGTGGTTAAAAATATCAGCTGTGTTTTGGATGCTCTGTGCAAGGGCCAGCATTTTACACAGATAATCACTCACTGCACAGTCCCACGAGCAGATCTGCACTTTCACAAAGGTGCTCCCTAAATCCTTGCTATTTTGGGTTACGACCCCCCATCCCTGACCGTCCAGCAATGCAAACAATGCAAGCTGCTGCCACCACAGCCCTGCAAGTGAGGAAAAGGAGACTCTGTACCCCTTTTGTGAAAGGCCCTTGGCCCTTCTTAACCATGATTTAATATAAATTTAGCTTGATGGTCCTCATTTGGGCTAGTTCTCTTAAGGCAGGCACTGGCTTTCAAAATTTGCCCTCAAGGCAATAACTAACTCCCCTGAGACCACAATGGGCCACTTGCCTTAGCGCTTCCTACTGACCACTGACCGGGGACCTCCCGAGCCGCGCCCCCCACCCCCCGCAGAGAGCCCCATGTGCTGCTTAACATTTCTTCCAAAGAAAGAGCTCTGGATATAATTTTCCCCTCTTTTCCCTCTCTCTCCCTCTTCCTCCTTCTTCTTTTTATCTGGCAAATAGGTACAGATCACCTTTTGTTCTAGAACATGTGCCAAGCAATGTAGTACAGTGATGAACAAGAAAAACATGGCCCTGGGCACGCCCCACCCCCAGCCTTCAGGGTCAGAAGCCATCCAGGATAGAGATGTGGGCAACTACTGGGTGCTGGCGCCCAAGAGGGATGTTCTCTGCAGGGCGAGAGGACAGCTGCACCCTCACCTGGACTTGAGAATGGGGCTGGCAGGGGGCCTTCCCCAAAGAAGTGTTTGTATTTTCTTTTTTTGCGTACAAGAACTGGGGTGCAGGCCAGGGCTGCAGGGGCTGCAGAGACAGAAGTGGGGAGCAGAACAGGTGGATCCACTGAAATACACTGCTGAGGGGGGGGCAGTGGCAAGTCAGGAGAGGTCTGCTGAGCCATGTGGGTAGCTCCCTGGCTGGGGATCAAATTCAGGCCACAGTGGTGACAGCACTGAGACTTAACCCCTGGGCCACCAGGGAGCCCTGAGTTTGTGTTTTCTGCATAAAAGTGTTAATATTTACTTTTACGTGCAAACGCTTGGAATTTCTAAGCCAAAGAGATCATGAAAACATCTGCCGATGATGTCAACAGACAAGGGTGACCTGGATTTAGGACCAACTCATGAAAGCAACAGAAAGAGCAGGGGAGGACCAAGGTGTCTGTGAACACAATCACAATGACAGGGGGAGCAAACAGGCCACACTGACTTGTGTCAGATCGGAGAAAATGCAGATTAACTTCATTAACATCGAGATGACGGGTCAGACAAATGACAGGTGCAGAAGGCTGTGGGCCAGTGTACCAGGGAGCCAGTGACATTTGGGGGCTGCTGTGGTTCTGCAGGCAGGCTCCTCCTGTAATGCCTGGGCCGCATCCACCCTTCCGGGTCGCATCCCCCCAGCAGTGGGCTCTGGGTCTGCAGGGGGAGGCCCCTAAGGGGCAGTCGTGATGGGGCAGGTGACTGTCTGATAGACGAGGTCAGGAGCCCACCCAAGCCGGGAGGAGGTCCTCTCCCCACAGCCTCATTTCCTGGGCTGGGTCTCCGGTCTGGCTGGCTTGATATTTGGGGACCGTCCTGGGCATGCAGGGATCTTAGGATTGACAGAGGCTGATGTGTGTGGTGCAGAGTGGGCTGGAAGGGTGTTAAGAGATGAGTTTGGGGGAGGTGGGCTGGGCCCAGTTCAGTGGACTTTATTCAAAGGGATGGGTTAGAATTTCATTCATTCTATGTGGGATAAGAATCCCTAAAGAACTTACATGCAGGGAGATCCTTTAAAAAAGTTCCCTCCAGAAAGAGAAAGAAAAATACTGGATAGTCTCACTCATAGCAAGAATTTAGAAAACCTAAATAAGGGACCAGGAAAAAGACTAATCATAATAAAGTAAAAATCAAAATCAACAAACCAGAGACACACTAGGGTGGGGAGGAGGCGGAATTAAGGTCAAAACAAGGGGGTGGGAATTGTATGGGGACGATAACCAAGATGAAAATGCATACATTGTGCAAAAATGAAAAATGATGTAAAAAAATAAAATAAAATAAAACCTATAAAGATGAAAAAAAAAAAAGCTCCCTCTGGGGATGGGTTGGGGCCTGAGAACAAAGGGAGAGGGAACCCCATGGGCAGCAGTGGAGGACGGTGGGGCCATGGGTGGTAACTTTGATCTGCAGAGGTGTGAGCCTAGGGGGTCTAGCTTCATCGCTCTTGGGTTGGGGGTTACCACACCACACCCACCACCAAACACCCACTGTCTTCTACCAACGTCCATGATCCCCGCCCCTTGCTTCAGGCCTCTTCTAAATAAGTCACACACATGCAAGCAACAAAACCAACAGTAAAATATCTCCAGTGTCAAAGCCACACAGGGTTGCCAGAGATCTCCTTTAAGACACCTTAGGGGATGAAGCCTTCCTAAAGGAATTCCCTTGCACAATCCAGTGTCTTCCCCGGGTTAGCCGTTGGCCACGATCTTCCCGGCTCCATTCTGAGCTCTGGTCTGAGCCCACAAATTACAGATTTCCCTGCTGCCCCTGCCTGTGGATATTTACCTGACTTACTTTTTGCTTCCTTGTGCCTCTTTTGGTATTTTCCAAGATTTTGACGCTACATGTGATTTTGGCATCTCAGGGTGGGAAAAAGCAATGGTCTTTAAAATTAGCATGATGACAAATAGGTCCCCACAAGAAGAGACAAAAAAGTCCTTCACAACAACCACAAAAGAAATAAAAGGCGACTTCTGCCTGCCTATTGAGACGGTGAGCCTTCTTTTCTTTCTTAGAAATATTAAGCTCCCAACAAGTAGATTAAAAACTTTACTCTCCATTAAATCCTAAAACAGTGAAAGTGAATGACCCAGCGCCACAGTGTCATATTTCCGGAGGGGACAATGATTATGAATGTCTCTTGGCTCTGCACGCTCCATTAAGCCCTGCTAGGAAGGCCACTTTCAAGCTCCCGAGACAATATCTTCTGGCCACAGTGCTCTTGAATAGACACTGGGATTTTAATTACATGGAGCCGAAAGTAATACTCTCTAGGGTTGGTTAAAAACCCTCTTCGGAAGTAAAGTTGGGGGTCATAAAAACGAGGGATGACTTCAGTTAGTCATTGTAACAGGTAGTGGGTTGTGTTTTAACTCCCTGGAATTCGGGCGCTTTTAGGAGGCGGGCGGGAGGGTGGGCGAGGCGGTTATGAATGGTTCCAGGGCCGTGCATTGGTCAATACCCTCGGAATTTACGGTGAGAAGGGACATAACGTCAGGATTAACCTTTGATGCGTTTTGAGTAAACCGCTCTCATTGTTTACCCAGCATACTCCTCATTCTTGTGGGAAATGTAAATATCTCACCAAAGTTGGGAAGAAGAACAAGAAAACAGTCTCGCGGCTCAGACTGACTTGCCTGGTCCAGCCCTGTGTCTCTTAACCAGGGTGGTTTTGTCTCCCAGGAGACATTTTTGCTTTTCACAACTGGGGGTGGCTGTGTGCTGCTGGCATCTAACGGGCCAAGGGTCAGGGGTGCTGCAACTATCCTACAATGCCCAGAGCCACCCCTCCCCCCAGCACGTTATCCAGCCCTGTGCCCCCAGCTGTGGCGAGGAAGACTGGCCCGGAGCTTGGTGGAGAGGTGTTCTGGAGGCCTCTCCGCTTCCATCCAACATGACAAGCGTACAGAGCAAGCCTTCCTTTGCAGGACAGGGTCTCGCCAGTGATCTGTTGCGGTGTTTGGGGTGCCATTAGAACCCAGAGCCACGAAGAGCCACACATACCGTGGGGTTCTCTTGGCAAGCAAGAAACATGTCATCTGTTACCACAACAGACAGCATGTACCCCATCACTTAGGAAACAGCAGAGAAGGCATGGAAAACAGGCCTAAGATGTTAGTTCTTCCTTTTGGTGGGAAGGGGTGTAGCAAAGTCAGAAGCTAAGTGGAAAGAAGTTTGGCCTGGTGGTGATCTCTTGAGCTGGAGCAGTTGGAATGGGGAGTGGGGGGAGCTGACAGTTCCCTCCTTAAAATTAAATGTCAAATATAGTTTATGTGTGCAGAAGGGCTGTAGCATGCATAAGGTTCTTGGGGGCTCTGAACCCCTATAAGATGAAGACCCGTACCACAAGAAGTTCCAAATACCACTTGCAGCTAAACATGCTTATTTTCTATTTTTGAACAAAGCCATGCTTGCGTGTGGTGAAAATAAAAATCAAGCTCTATGAATGTGTAACCGGATCAAGGCTGAATTGAGGAGATCCCAAATGCCTCGTGGGTACAATTTTTTTTTCTTGAAGATTTATTTATTTATTTATGCATACAAGAACTGGGGTACAGGCTAGAGGTGCGGAGGGTGAGGGGATTCACCAGAGACAGAGTGGGGAACAGAACAGGCAGACTGACCGAAATACACTGCTGAGGGGAGCAGCAGGCGCGGCAGGAGAGGTCTGCGTGCCATGTGGGTAGCTCCCTGGCTGGCTGGGAATCAAACTCGTGCTGCAGAGGCTGTGGATTGCTTCATAGTATGGTGCTTAGTCCCTTGCACCACCAGGGAGGCTCTCATGGGTACCACGCTTAAGTGGGTCACCCCGAAACTCAGTCCTTGAGATACATATGCTTGTAACACAATATTAAACAAACTCCAAATGAATAAAAATGGAAAAGTTCATGGGAAAGAAAATTCAGGATGAACAAAACATCACAATTTTAAATAAAAAACAGGGTCTGGATGACTGATTTTTCCTTTCGCCTCAAGCTCAGTGTGCTTGGGACGGGCATTGTTAGCCAGCAGGACGTTGAAGGTTTCTCGTGTTTTCTTCCAGAGATATATATTTTTTAAAGATTTATTTATTTATTTATTTATTTATTTATTTATTTATTTATTTATTTATTTATTTATACAAGCACTGGGTACAGTCAGAAGCGCAGGAGGGTGAGAAAATCCACCAGAGCCAGAGCGGGGAGCAGAGCAGGCAGAAGGACCAAAGTACACTGCTGAGGGGAGCAGCAGGCGGCAGGAGAGGTCTGCGCGCCATGTGGGACCCTCGCCAGCAGCTGGCGATCGAACCGGTGCTGCAGAGGCTCCGGGCAGCTTTGCAGCCCAGCACTCAACCGCTGTGACACCAGGGGAAGCCCTTCCAGAGAGATTCTACGTACCTGTAAGTGAATCCGTGTCCTCCACCACCCACCTGTGCTTTCCGGTACAGTGTCCACACCCTCCTATACCTCGAATTGTTCATTTCTGTGTCCGAGATTGTCGAATGGATCCGACACGTATGTCATAAATATGTTTCATATATATAATGATTCTAACCAACTACTTTATATAATTAATTTCCTTCTGCAAAGCACAGATTTTTCTGCCAAAATCCACTCCTCTAACTCCGGACACGACATTTATTTGCCAGGTCACATCATATAAAAACTCCTCCAGAGAACCACACTTAATTAGTTCTCTATTTTTCAAAACCAAGTAAATGCCTCCTTCTGTCCTTCCTCACAGGGGCTGGGAAAGCTTCTCGAAAGGCCTAGAATGACCTGGTGAGACTTCCAGGTAAGTTGAGTGTCCTGAAGGGGCTTGTCGACCTCCTCAAGTTACTGGGTCGCTGCTAATTAGTTTAGCGTATAAACCCTTCATATTCTCAAATTCCGTTTCCAAAGAAACAGGAGGCTTAAGTCGCCACAGATGCGAATGATGTCACCGAGAGGGACCCCAGGAGCTGCAGCCAGAAGCCACGCAGAGCAGGCGAGGCCTCTGCTAATAGAACTCAGCCGCACAAGAGCCACACAGCTCGTCCCTGGCCTCTAGTAAATTCTGAGGAAAACAGGTCCTTGCTTCCGTTCAAGCTTAAGCGAAAATAAATGGCACCATAAAGGCTGGAAATAGGTGTTTTGTCGGAAATTTGACCAGTATGTTGTCCAGGTTTTTTCCTTATGCTATTAGGCTGGCGATTTAATAAAACTTATTTGCTAAAAGCCTCTTTTCACTTTGCATTGCTTTTCTGCTGTCACACTCACTATCTGCAATAATTCAACACACATTTATGAAGGGGTTACTTTGTGCCTGGTCGCCTCCAGGCCTGCAGATACAGGATAAAAAAGCGAGAACCAGAAAAACCAAATCCTAAAATATGTTCCACAGGAAGACTCAGAGCCACCCGCACCAGGGATGATGGATTCCTCCACCTTTTTTCCTTCTCTGCGTGTGTTAACATGTTATATTTTACAGCGTGGGGATTCCCTGTGGTATCTGTACATAGAGATTCACAGATGGAGATTCTCAATGACATTGAGGAGGGAATCTCCCCCAAAATGATTTAAAAACACTTCCTGATTATCTTTAAATTTTACCCAATTATCCCTAAAATTGCTTAAACTGTGAGCCATGCTTTAAATTTAAAGAAATATTCTACCTTTGATGGTGACTTAATGTTGCACACTTATGTGATAACAATTGTCCTAGAGAGAAAATGATTCACATTTTAGGTCTGGTTAAAGACATTCTAAAGCATGCTTTTTAGGCGTGGCCCTGGAAGAAGGGGTGGTACACCCCCAAGTGGAGATGGGTGGGGGGCACTCAGACAAGTACTCAGCGGGTTCCATAGAGATGGGCTTAGTACCCAAGCCCAGCACAGGGGACAACACCCACAAAACCTGTACCCCTGCACCAAGCATCTGTACTCGAGGAAGCCCTCGCTGGAGGGTGACTGTCCCTGAGCCAGGTCCCTGCTCCACCCTGTAAGAGGGGACTATGGAACTTGAGGTCCCAGCCTTGGAGACTAAGCCAGATGGTGCATGTTAAAAAAAAAAGTTTGTAAATTTTGTAGTGTTTTTAAATCTTATTACTAGTCCATCTCCTGTTTTTAAAAAGATGGTCTCATATTATTTTGTTGTTGAAGTGAATTTCACATGACATAAAATCAACCCCTCGAAAAGGCTTTTTGTGCATCCACAAAGTTGCACAACCAACAAACTAAGTCACCATCACCCACATATAGATGTGTACACGACACCGACACCTTTGGGCCTGAGGGACGTCACTGCTTCATCCTCTAGTAACTGAGTGCCAGCCTCCCCAAGGACAGGAGGTTCCAGCTTGAACCTCCCAGTCTTGAAGCCAGTTAGCTCTTACGGGTTTCCGGTCTGTTTGCAATCTTGCCATGGACTTTCAAAGCTTTACATCCTCACTCAACAGATTGTGGTGGGTTTTCATTCATAGTCTTTTTGATACGTATCTGGTTTGCAGAGCAAGTGAAACATCAGTTTCTCTGATTCGGTGCACAGCCCCCAATAATTCAGGGAACAGTAGAAAATTTTCATTATGATCCAACTTGGTGATCACCACTCTCCACCTACCCCACCCCGCCCCCAAATACTTACTATCTTTACACAAACTGAAATTCTCCAGCAGTTGTCAGTCATTTGGTTTGGGTAGACTCACTGCTTTGGCTGACATTTTCTAGAAATGAAAGCAGGGTTCCATATTTAATCTCTAGAAAAATATATTGGAATATGGAAGCTCCTTTGCAGCCTTTTTGGTATCTGTCAATAAGCTATTCCTTCTTTTTCACGGCAAATAAGTAATTTGGGGTATTATTAGAAACAAAATAGGCATTTTTACAGAGCACACAAGAGGATTCCTTTTAGAAAAGAGGGCTCCTCAGGGACCAGCCCTGTTTCAATTTTCACATGGGTAGTTTTATAGATTCACAAATAAAAGAGAGAGACCTCGGCTGTTTGTGTGAAGCCACAAACAAGCCTCTAGTTTCCGTAAATGTCAGGCAGTTTGTGATCACACCAGCAGCAGCACCTGGTTCAAAGGGAGGCAAGAACTGGTTTAACAATGCAAGAATTTCCAAAAGTCCAAACGTCTCTGGCCATGCCGCTCCCACAAATGGAAATGGTATCAGATCAGCATCATAATTGATCCACCAGATTTCCACCCACAAAAAGGATGCGGTCATAAGAACACACAGCACCAGGGCCAACGGAGAAGTCTTCTGGCAAACTCTGCCCTCCCTCCACCCGCCGAGTGTGGGGACCGACATCCATTTCAGCATAATCGCTCCAGATACAATCAGGGTCGGTGGCGGCGTATGACATGCTCCCGAGAGCAGGGGACCAGCACATCTGTTTGAGATTGTGAACTGCTGAGAAATACCCAGGCAGAGTTCCCCCCATCATTCTTTGATTCTTCAAAAGCAAAGTCGTTTGAGGAGTCAAAGTATTTTGCCCCCGCCTGTCCCAAAAGGGGGGAGGGGAAGAAAAAGAAGGTGAAAATGAGGGAGAGGACGAGGGAAAAAATGGATACAGATAAAAGAAATGCAGCGAGCCATAAAGTCTGAGCTTTATTTTAACGGGGTTCCACAGCCCCGCTGTGCAGCCCGTAATCCATGCTGAGAGATGGGGCCCTGCTGGGTGGCTAATTAAAACAATTATAAATACAAAGAAGGTATCTAAGGCATCCCAAGAGCCAAACAAAGAGATAAAGCATGGAAGATGTCCATTGTCCACGCCGCAGCGCTGCTGGGGAAGCACAGCCTCCTTGGCGCGCTGACTCGGGGCTGGAGACCTGGGCGTCCTCCTGCTGCTGTCCTGTGGCCATCAAATATGTCAGGGATGGAGGCGAGGGGAGTTCCCGCCCAGGGGCGAGCAGACTTCATTTCCAGGTATGTTAGGAGAGAGGGTCTGAGTTTAAAAAATGAAATCCCCTGTGGGATTCTTGTGGGGATGGATACTTGGAAGAAGCTGACCACAGAAGAGCTCTTCAGACGGTTTTGCCCCAACTCAAAGGGGCGGAATGGAAGTCAGAGTAAGATGTGACCAGGCCGGTGCTAGCAAGTCCTGTGGGCCATTTTCAGGATGTTGAAAAAGCTGTGGGGGGGCTAGAGCGCGTTGTCAAGGTATTTTTTTTTTTTTTCCCCAAAACGAGGGTGCAGACTTGGATTTATTACCCAAAACAAATGGCAATCTTTCCTAATTTCTTAGTCGAAACATCCCCGGCCCAACACACCTCTCTGGCTTTTGCTGACTCCATAAAGGAAAGCGCACACTCATCATAAGCTGGAATTGCAAAATTAGTTCTCTGATGAGGACAAAGATTCCTCAAAGGTGTGAAACTGCAGCTACAGGCACGACCAGGAAAACACCCGCCGGCTTGGAGCCGTTCCCAGGGCGGGACCCAGAGCGTGCAAACCCGGGTCGAGGTGTGGGCAGCGCCTTGCGCCCCAGTTCTTTCACCAGAAGCAATCGCCCTTGCAGGGAGCCACCCCGGATGCCACCTGAGGGACCCGAGCCCAGACACTGCTCTGCAAATTTATCTGATCGCGCTGTGAGGGGCTGCAGCTTGGGGAGGCAAGCTGGCTGCCCTGGGGTGCAGGCGCGGGGGGGGGGGGGGGGGGGGAGCCCTGGGGAAGGTGGTGCCTCTGCTCTCAGGAGCGCAGTGCGCCCCAGAGTCTGCACTCGGGGGCGCTGGTGCTTTAGGACAAAGGACTCGAAAGCTCCGGGGCACCCAAGCCCCCCTCAACCGGAGCAGCTTCTTTCCCTACAGAGTCCTGAGGGTGCGAGGAGGGCGGTTAAGGCCGAGCGCCTCAGAACCTGCTGGGGGGCCAGAGGGGCACGGGATGGGGACCTAGAAGCATCCTTTCCCTTCTCTTCCCCTACCCCCCTGCTTTTCTTAGAAAGTGACAAATTCCCAAAGACTTTATTTTTGGGGGAGCACCATGGCCACCCTCTTTTATTTCTTTATGTTCTTTCTTCTCTTCCATCAAAAATCTGTCAGCTCAAGGTCCAAGCATCCCTCAGAAGAGGATTTGATCACATTTCCCCCTGGGATCAGAAGGTTGTCTCATGAGCACCTTTGCTGTTTTATGTACGTTTAAAAAAGATGATGTACCCCGAGTATTCACAGGAGGCGCAGAAACTCCTCTGGTCAGGAAGGGTCAGAAATGTTCTTGGTTTGAGCAAAACTCCAGGCAGAAGCAAAAGCGCCAAGAGGGGGCGATGATCAGATGTCACTTAAAATTTCGGGTGCAGGCAAAAGAGAAACTGATCCAGGGGCAGAAGGAGACACAGGGGCAGGGGTGTTCCCAGACAAGTGTGACCCCGCCCGCATAGGTGTCCTGGGGGCGAAAGGTCACAACTCAGGCTTAACAAAATTTAAGTAAAACACTGGATCCGCCTACTTTGACAAGTTTTACTTTCATCAGGACAGAAGCAAAGCGAGTCAAGTTATTGTTGAGGATTGAAAGTGAGAAAACTGTCAGAGATGAGAGAATCGTCTCCTCGACACACACACACAAGTTTGGGGGTTCTGTCGATTGTAGTATGAGCAGCAGGGCTCATTCATAAACATTATATTTCTGTCCCATAACACTACTTTTTGTTGCTTCCATTTGGGTAAAATCATAACATCACTGAATATGTATTTACTGTCACGTTCTTACATAATTTATGTTCTATTGGCCAAAGGTGAGGGAAATATTTTTGTAAAGAACCAGATTGTGTTTTAAGCATTGATCCCTCCAGGTACTTCCTCTCATCTCTGCTTTTTTGTTTGTTTTGTTTAAAAATATAAAACTAGGACCTCCCTGGTGGCACAGGGGTTAAAATTTCAGGGCTATCAAGCCATCCCCAGCCACTGCTGCATGAGTGCCATCCCTGGCCAGGGAGCTACCCACATGGCACCACAGACCTCTCCTGTCTCCCCGCTGCTCCCCTCAGCAGTGGATTTCTGTCAATCTGCCTGTTCTGTTCCCCGCTCTGTCTCTGGTGAATCCTCTCACCCCCCCGCACCTCTGGCCTGGACCCCAGTTCTTGCATGCATAAATAAATAAAATAAATCTTTAAAAAAATATACAAAACCATTCTTGACTCATAGGCTAAATATAGTCCTAGGCTATTAGATATAAAATCCTGCCATTTGCAACTTCTGCCATTGACAATAATCATCTAAAAGATGAAAAAAAATTATATTCATGTTCTAAAAACATGAACATATATTCTTTAAAAATCGAAACTTGGGCCTCCCTGGTGGCGCAGCGGTTGAGCGCTGGGTTGCGAAGCTGCCCGCAGCCTCTGCAGCGCTGGTTCGATCCCGGCTGCTCCCCGGCTACCAGACGAGGGTCCCACATGGCGCGCAGACCTCTCCTGCCACCCGCTGCTCCCCTCAGCAGTGTACTTCGGTCCTTCTGCCTGCTCTGCTCCCTTCTCTGGCTCTGGTGAATTCTCTCACCCTCCCGCGCTTCTGACTGTACCCAGTGCTTGTATAAATACATAAATTAATAAATAAATCTTAAAAAAAATCAAAACTTAAAACAGACTACTTCATGCATTTTCCTCTTAATATTTTTATTTTTTTTAATTTTTTTTTTTTTTATAGGGGCATGCTTTTATTTATTTGTTTGCTGGTTTGTTTGTTTGTTTTGTTTATACATGCACTGGGTACAGTCAGAAGCGCGGGAGGGTGAGAGAATTCACCAGAGCCAGAGCGGGGAGCAGAGCAGGCAGAAGGACCGAAGTACACTGCTGAGGGGAGCAGCGGGCGGCAGGAGAGGTCTGCGCGCCATGTGGGACCCTCCTCCGGTGACCGGGGAGCAGCCGGGGATCGAACCGGCGCCGCAGAGGCCGCGCGCAGTTTCGCAACCCAGCGCTCAACCGCTGCGCCACCGGGGAGGCCCTCCTCTTAATATTTTTAAGAGGACTGATATTTTTAAGAGGATTGATATTCTTAAGAGGGTTAATATGAATATTCT
Organism: Talpa europaea; assembly: GCF_964194135.1. Lineage (NCBI taxonomy): Eukaryota > Metazoa > Chordata > Mammalia > Eulipotyphla > Talpidae > Talpa > Talpa europaea. The sequence continues at coordinate 5,855,458 of NC_140078.1, read as the reverse complement.
TAATATTCCTTAATATTCAAAATTACTTAAGATGAAAAGACAAAATACAAATATAACTGATATCAAGCTTTATATCAAAATTATTTCGACCAAAATAGAGTACATTTAACTTTAAAAATGTATATTTAATGATTTTATCTAATATTAATATTTATAGTTTTATAAACATAAACCCATTTTCAATTCCAGCACTCAATGGTCACTATGCTGCCATGCTAAGGATTTAAGCATGTTACATCCATGCAACATAGGAGCAGTTTTAGGAGAAATGTGGATCAACATCACAAATCCTCCTCAGCTGCCAAGTGCCACTGAGAGAACCACACCTTTGGGACAGCCACAGGGACAAGGAGGTGCAGGGAGGGGTGCAGGGTCCCGTGCATTGCCACTGGGAGAGAAGGATTTAGGGTTAAGCCAGTAGTCTTTGCGCCTCCCTGGGGACTCCCCCTGCTCACACCCTCTCTCCTGTGGGGCAGGGTGCGTCCGATGTTGCAGCAGGACAACCTCAAACAGTTCATTTTGGGTTTGCAGCCAGGACCACAGATGCGGAGAAGGGTTTCCTGGGGGCCTGAAGTGTTTGTCAGCTACCAGAGCGCTGCTTAGCAATTACTGACATGTAGGAAAGTGACCAGGTGATGCTGGACCATCTGCTTTTTTTTTTTTTTAGATTTGTTTTTATTTATTTATGCATACAAGAACTGCAGTGTAGGCTAGAGTTGTGGGGGGTGATTCACCAGAGACAGAGTGGGGAGCAAAACAGGTGAATCTGCTGAAATACACTGCTGAGGGGAGCAGTGGTTGAGACAGGAGAGTAGACCATCTGATTTCTCAAGAGAATGTCAAATTTGGGGTTTTCATGTAAAAATGGATATTGATAAATAATTCAAATTAGAAAACTGAAAGGCACATTTGTAAGGATCCTATCAGCTGAGATTTGTTCCCAGTGCCGTCAGCAGCCTCTGGTTGACTGCTTCTGCTTATTTTTGAAGCACCATCATGTATTCCTCATTTTGGATCACAATGAGAGCAATAAGGAGGGGTCAAAATGTGGAAGAGGAGGCAGAATATTACAAAAATATTACAAAAAAATAAGTGAAAGAATATTACAAAAATAAGTGAAATATTACAAAAGTAAGTGAAAGTCCTGCACTGATGTGTACACCAGGGTTACATGTATGGACATGTTGACTCAACAGAATATGGATGCAGCAAAATCCTGTTGATAAGGACAGAAGCTTCCATACTGGGACATGGACATTTGTTATTTGCTGGTAGTGTTTTTCTCTGCATCATATCATGGCCGAAGGGACTTAACCATCTGTCACCCTGGGTTTGGATGGCTGAGTTAAATTAGTAGTTGATTTTCAAGTATTGAACCAACCTTGAATTTCTAGAATAATCCAACTCAGTCATGATGGGTAGTGGGGATGTGACACCTTGATGAAACCTCAATCTCAGGCTCCTGTTCTTCTCTCTGGGCTTTAGACAGACACGAGCTTCCATATAAAGGGCATAATAACTCCCTGAGACTTGGAAATAAACACCAGGTCTTCTAGAGTATTTCTAGAATGTAACAATCTTCAATATTTCCTAGAATAATTTATAAAAGAATGTATGTCCTCACATGTCGTATGGTAGATATTGAAAATGTTTCCATATATTTAAATAGCTTGAAAGGATTTAGGATATTTTATTTGTTACATCATTTTTTCAAATACATAAATAAGTTGTTCTTTAATAGTTAAACTTTTATGTCACTATTTAAGGAGTTTTTCTTGTACTTCAATTCCACTTTCCCATGGAATTTTATGCTCATGTAATAGATTTTTTGGCTTAGAAGTCTTTTATTGATTCCCTTATAAAACTTCTCAGAAATTTATATGTCCATTAACATTTTTAGCTTCCTTTGATCAGAATTGAGCTCCAGCAAAATTGTTATTTTTATGTAATTGATGAAAACAAGGTAAATGTGCTATAAAGTCAGAATTACAGAGGCTGGTAATTGTTGGAGCTGGGTCATGGGTGCAGATAGGATCATTATGACTTAACTCCAAAGTATGTTTGACATTTTCCGTAATAAGATCTTTTAAAGTTGCATCAAATGATAAGTATGCCATAAAATCTGGATAAAAATTCCTAAACAAAAAGCCCGCAGAATTTCATTTGCAACATTTTAATGAGACAGGTGGTACTGGAAAGATCTCTTTTGTTGGTGCCAATTAAGTAGCAACCACTACAATAGGTTCTTATGTAACTTCAGGCTATCCTGGAGGGAGATGTGAATAAACACTTCTATGAACTTCCTCATGTCAACAGTGGTGGATCACATTCACATTCTGCACTCTACCTTTTGGTCCATGTACCTTCTCATCTGACCATGTCATATCAATGAATACATATATGTACATATATTACACATATAATACACACAATGCATGTCATATGGGTGTATATGTACACAAGCATAAGAACATTAAACGGTTTCTAATCTTTTTCCTTTACAATCAGTGATGGAACAAGTAACCCTTACCAAGCTTGTTTGCCCATCTCTGATTTTATCTTTGAAAAAAACAAAAAAGGCCATTTTTAAGAGAAAAAAAATGCCTCCATGCAACAGCTTAAGAAATACCTTTCATCAATTAAAAAACTGATCATATGTGCTATTTTTGGCCCACTTCCATGTGGGAACCTTGTCTCCTCCTTGCTTTTCTAATTTGAAATAGCCAGCTTCAGTGACCGAGTACAAATCTCAGTTCTCTGTATCATTTCTCAAATATTTAAGGGCAGCTGAGTTTTTCCTTTTTTTTTTTTTTTAAGATTTATTTTGTTTATGCATCCAAGAGCTGGAGTATAGGCTAGAGGTGGGTGTGTTGGGGGCGTGTATGAGAGAGGATTCACCAGAGACAGAGTGGGGAGCAGAACAGGTGGATCTACTGAAATACACTGCTGAGGGGAGCAGCGGGCAAGACAGGAGAGGTCTGCTGCGCCATGTGGGTCAGCTCCCTGGTCAGGCATTGAACTCGTGCTGCAGTGGCTGTGGATAGCTTGTTAGTGCTGTGTCTTAACCCCTTGCGCCATTAGGGAGGCCCTGAATTTCTCCTTTTGGAGAATATATATGATGTGCAGGTCCCAGACCAGGAGATGTGTCACATGAGATCTCCTATCTCATGGGGTTCTCACGACAACCCACAAAGTGGACACTGTTTATAAAAAACACTGAACCTCTGAGCGGTTAAGTCATTTGCCCAAAGCCACACAGCTGGTACGTGGTGGGGATGGAGATTTATTCCAAGCTCTGTGCGATTCCAGAGATTGATTTAGTCACTACTTCTGGAGCCTCACAACACATCCACACCACACAAGCCAACACTGTCCTGCACACTTTTAAAACTGCCTTTAGATTTATGGAAATGTTCTCCTAATTAACAAACTACGGAATAGCATCGGTATAACATGATGAACTAGACATTGTTTGTATTTCTCCAATTTTCCCATGAATACCCTTTTTTTCTGCCCTGGGATCCAATCCAGAACACGCTGCCTGTCAGGTTTTCTTTGACTTTTAATTGCAGCTTTCCTGTAGGTCTCAGCTCCCTGCTGCTTCTTGGGAGCAGAAATATTAAAGGACATTCCAGATCATCCTTGTGCCACAGCGGGTCAGCCACCCGGAGCCATGCTTCGTCGGCCTTGGTCTAATTTATTAAGGTTCTGGCTGTCGAAGAGAAGGGACGTTTCCAAGGCTCTGGAGTATCCGATGTGCTAATGAACGCTCCAAAGGCGGGAAGGTGGCTGCGTGTCTGTGAGTGTACGCGCGCGTGCGCACACATCAGCACCTTGTCACCTTGACTGCCGGGCGCTGGAGGAAGTGGGAGATTTGTTCGTAACACCAGGTCATTTCCTCCCTTTCCACCCTGACCTCCCAGTTCTTTCAGCAACTGCCAGCGGAAGCCGCGGCCAAGTCACTTAGTGACATCTTAAGGTGAAGCTGAGAATGACAGCGTGTGCAGCAAGGCGGACCTTCCAAACCCAGGGTCCCTGGATGGGTTGGTTGCCACAGAGAACTAGGGACAGTCTCCACGTTGAACGGACATCAGAAGATACATAAGAAAATTTTGCCGTCCATGGTTCTCGGTACCTACAATTCCTGATTTGTAATATTGTGTGTGTGTGTGAATGTGTGGCATTCATTTATTCATTCATTCATTTAACAAATATTTACTGAATGTCTGCAGTGCTCCAGGCACAATTTTAGGATCTAGATATAAGCAGTAAATGATGGCGTCCTATTCCCTGCCTTCAAAGAGCTGTGCGGACACAGGAAGCCGATAATCAATCATCAATCAACATAGTAAATAGGAAGTGAAATGTTAACCGATTGTGATAAGTGTTACATCGATTTCCTGAGTCTCTGAGCACTTCGTCTGCCAGGCGCTGTTATAAATCCTGGAGATGTAAGAAAAACAACCTCTTAACTTTGAGACAATAAGACAGATAAAAGGGAGACTATTTTAAATAGGGAAGTCAGGAAGGTTTTTCCAAGAGAATACCCTTTAATTAGGGATCTAGAAGATTAAAAAAGAATTAGCTGTGGGAAGGGGACCAAAAGAACATTCCAATTAAATGCAGCAGCACATGCAAGAGGCCTGAAGTAGAAAAGAAATCAGCTGGTTTGAGGACCAGAGAGAGACACGGGGAAGAGTGAGCAGTGAGGAGAGTAGTGGTGGTTAAGGAGCCAATTTTAGTCCATAGGAGGAGCTCCCTGGTGGTGCAGCTGTGTGGAGCTATCTGTAGCTACTGCAGCATGAGTTCGATCCCCGGCCAGGGAGCTACCCACATGGTGCAGCAGACCTCTCCTGACTCCCTGCTGCTCCCCTCAGCAGTGTATTTCAGTGGATCTTCCTGTTTTGCTCCCCACTCTGTCCCTGTCTCTGGTGAATCCTCTCACCCCCCCCACCCATGCCTCTGGCCTATACCCCAGCTCTTGTATACATAAATAAATCTTTAAAAAAATAAGGCTGAAATCTTTCAAAATTTATCATTACTCTTTAAATAAGAAATACAATTGCTTAAAAGGAATAACATCATATATTGATGTCTCTCTGGCTTCTCCCAATGTCTTGCACGATGCCAGGCTGAGGAAGTGCTTAGTATGTCTAAGCTGAGGGTACCACCTTCCCTGGGTGGTACCACCTTCCCTGCTGCTGGGCAGCAGCCTTTTAACGGTATTCTGGGTAATGCAATCTTCATCGTAGCTGTAGCATCATTGCCAACATGTTGGGGTAAGATCATAATAGTCAAAGTTTTGTTCTCCTACTACCATTTCCCCCCATGTAGATATGAATCCCATTCTACAGACCAGTAGTGCTGGGTGCCAGGAGACTCTGTTTTTAAAAAGGAAACCAACAAGCCCTATCTAATCTTCATGCCCTCTTAGGCCCTTTATCAGTGACAGTCATAACACACCTTTCCTGCTTTGAGGGAGGGAAGAAAGAATGGAGGGATAAGATCTGACATCCCTGGATTGCTGGGGAGCTCCCCAGTTTCCCAGGCCCAGAAAGGATTTTTTTTTTTTTTTTAGCAATTATGAAACTGAGCTACTTTGTAGCAATCCTGAATCTTTCCCCAAATAATTAAATGAGGTTTTGGAAATGAGAGCAGGAAGCATGGTGCTGCTGGATGCTACATAAGCATTTCTGCTTCCTTCCCTGCCTTTAAATATGTCGAGTTTAAGGAATCAATGGGGGCGGGTTGCTCCCTCTACCCCCCAGGCTCTCATTCATTCTCTGACATCGGAGCTTTGTCAGCTGCCGCAAATTTCCACCTCTTGGGCTGCCCTCAGAGTTCCTGAAAATCCGGCAAAGCCGAACATTTATCTTATTCCGTGCCCACCCCAAACCCTTTCCCTGACCACTGCTTTGTTCTGCTATCAAGAGTCACATTCAAATACAGGGATGGAAACAGTCTGGGAGGCTATTAGCAATGAAAGATAATCGATTGGAAATGGTTCCCTGCTGGGCGATTTTCAAGCCCAGTTATCACCCCAAATCTACGGTGCCAGCAGCTTCTGGTCATTTGAACATTGCCATCCAATTAGAACTTACAGCTCTGCTGAGCCCTGATTTATATACACACATTTAATCTTAAGTAAACCGATGGAATAAAGTTCTAAAATTCTTGGGGCAAAACGTCCAGACTTTTAAATGATTTCCCTTTTTGCTATTACTAGAGTAATTGTGAGCTAAATAAAGTGGAATTGTAGGCTTTACTTGTTCTAATGTAATATGCAATATGAGCTTCAGAAATTATTCCTAATAAAGTCAATCAATATGTAAGTTATGTAATTAGGATATCATGTCATTCATTCCAAAGTCACGTGTGATTTGGGGGTTAGGGAAACCGCTGCACGTGGCAGTAGGAGACAGATAATTGAGAAATGTTGGCAGTGGAGGCTCACTGACAAATACGCATTCTAATCAGCCAACTGTTGAGCAGGACTTACTGTGTGCCAGGCCCTGTTCTAGCTCTTCACATGACTAGAGGAATCTTCACCACTCCGTGACACAGGCAGCATGATCACTCCACTTTATGGATGAAAAAAAAGAGGTGTGGACCTATTTCTCTAAATCATTTACCAATGTTACCTCAATCAAGAAAAAGTAATTTCAAAAGGCAATGAGAAAAAGAGGCACAGAGGTCTTGACAGCACCAAGGTCATACAACGAAATGACAGAATTCACAGCAGACCCCCTGACCGAAGCCTCTGGGCTCTCGAGTCCCAGGTTACGGTCTGGGCTGATCTTTAGGAAGGAAGGACGCAGCCCAGCATTCTCTGCTGTTTCTCACCACAGCATCGCGAAGGGCACTCCCTTGGTTTGGAGAGGGAGGCCCCACTATCCAGGCGTTGCAATGGCTGGGCTGTAAGTTTTTGATTTTGCTTTTCTGCATTTTCTCCAGCAACCGCATCTTGCTTTTGTCATAGAAAACAAAGTCACCTTAACATGTCACCAGTTCTTGAAGTCAGACCACCTTCAGTACCAGACTGAGGCTCACCTGCCAGGCTATCATCCATGTGCCCTACTCCCAGCCACTCTGCCTCAGGAGGGTCGTCACATCAAACCACAGATGCAGAGGCAGCTTCAAAATGGTGCATAGTAGTGTGAATCACAGGGCAGACTCGAGCATCCAGGTCTGCATCCCCAGTGGAGCTCAGCACTCAGGGGATGGGATGTGCAAAGAGGCAGCAAACCAGACTGGCTCCCTCCACCCCCCAATGGGATGACAGCTGCCCTGGGAAGGAGGCAAGGAATCCTGGCTGGGGCAGGATGAAGAGGTGGCTTTTGAAACAGGTTTTAATGAAGTAAATTCCAACAGCGATGATGAAGTCCCATTATGTGTTCAGGGACCGTTGGTGTATTTACATGCTTTTCTTAAATTTATCTGCTGGCCAGTACACGGGGCACTTAAAATCCACTGCCCCCAATGTCATGGGTGTAAGGTCGAGGCCAGGGCAGAGATGGGTTTCAGGGGGGTAACTTGAAACTGCTGCCACCCGCATACTGGGAGCCGGCTCTGCCCGGTTTGCAATGGGCCCTGATAAGCAGCATTGAAAGAACAACCAGTTCTGAGAGAAAAAACTTCTTTGAAAAGCAACTTTGACTCCGCATTCTCCATCTCCCTCCAACGCCAGACCCTGCCCTATAAAAGCTTGCCCTTATCCCCCAACAGGTGAGACTGCTCCGAACTCAGTGGGGGTTGGCGAACCTCGCCCGGGAGCGCAATAAATTTCCTACCTGTGAGAAATTGGCCTGGCTCTCCTTTTCTTTATTGCACCAATCCTTTCAATGGGCATATAGGGAAGGGATCAGGAAGAACTCAGGGTGAACACTGCAGGGTCTCGGGCTGGGTTGTTTGGGTTCGAAGCCAGAACCCACCACTCATTGCCTACGTGACCCCAGGCAAGTGCTGTGGTCTCAGCTGACCTGTGTGTGAAACTCTGTCTCAGAAAGTTTCTTCACCTTCAAGCTTTATTTCCACCTTTGAACAAGAGGCAGGGACACAGGGAAGCAATCCCTCCACACACATCTCATCCAATAAGGCAAATATTTTCATAGTTTTCCCCAAACCTAATGTAATGCAAGAAGCCACCCTGAAGAAAATGTGAGAATTTTAAACATAAGATCCAGCCTGCCTCTCCCACGGCCCTGCCTGAATCCCAGGTCAGCTTCTCCGTCCTCAATGGCACCCAGGAGGAGTGAGTACACACAGGGGACACCCTTAGTAGAGGGCAGTGTGGAGGGAGGACTCTGGTCACCAAGTTGATGGGCACTTCAGGCAAGAAACTGTAGGAACAAATTCACACTCTATAATTCTTAGAAGGCAAGGACTCTTACAGAGATACAGAGATGCTGCTTTGATTTCCAGACTCTTCACTGGAAATCTTATAGCTGATCTCAATAAGGATCAAAAGCACCCATTTTCCCGTCTCCAGCATCTATGTTGCTGGAAGCACCACCTTCCTTGAACCAGTGCAGGAAGCTCAGTATTTCTCTTCCTGCAAGATCCCCACTGACCAATCGCCCTGTTGCTTGAGCTCAGGCCTCCACCATCATGGCCTGCTTTTTTGTAAATCAAGCTTTATTGGTGCAGTTTATTTACTGTTAAAACATCTAGAAAGTACACCGCCCCGTGGCCCAGGGCCTGCAAACATTGTTTCCCCGTGCAGATGTCAGGACGCCGCAGAGGCTGGTGGTGAATCTCGGCTTCTCTTGCACTGTGTCAGCTTCACTCTACAGCGGCTTCCCAGTTTTATTTGGGAACTTCCTGCACCTTAAGTCTCGTCTCCCAGCCGAGGTTAGCAGTGGGCGCCCTACTTCCTGAGCAATTTAAGTTGTACTGGAATATGAACACATTTGCTTTTCCTTAGTCTCTGGCTGCTTTTGGGCTAGAACTAGAGTAGTCCCTAAGGAGCAATAGCCCCCCAATGTAGCCTTGAATATTTAATATCTGGTGTGAAACTTTGTGCTGATCTTTGTTCAACAGGGATCTAAGATCCTTGAAGTCCATACAGCTGCTAAAAATGCCTCCTGACAAGGCGGCGATCTCTCCTGTTACCCCCAGGACTGTACCAACACAGGCACAAGACATTTGTACCAATTCCAGCTATGGGTTACCACTTGGAAGGTCAACAACCCTTTGGTACCAACCCAGAAATGTTGACAAGATGAATGATATAGGTAGGGGTGACACTAGGATCTGTACAACCCACAGGCACCCAGCAGCCAATTTCCTGATCAAAAGTGATACTTGCTGGGGCCTCCCTGGTGGTGCATGGTCTCAGCACTATGAAGCTATCGGCTGCAAGTTCGATCCCCGGCCAGGGAGCTGACCCACATGGCGCAGCAGACCTCTCCTGACTCGCCTGCTGCTCCCCTCAGCAGTGTATTTCAGTAGATCCGCCTGTTCTGCTTGCCACTCTTGTCTCTGGTGAATCTTGTCACCTCCCGCACCTCTGGCCTACACCCCTGCTCTTGTATACATAAATAAATCTTAAAGAAAAAAGTGATACTTGCAAAGCTGCAACTAATTCCATCACGGGTCTCTGCTTTCATTTTCACCTTGTCTTCTTACGACAAAGAGACCTAACAGTGTCATCACCCCCTGGAAGTCAACATTAAATGGAGTCAAATTTGTTCACACAGCAAAATACATGTTTTAAGGTAGGTGTCTCTGGCTATTTCTTCCATAAATGAAATACTCTCTTGTATATGATCTACAAAAAAATTTTCACTTCCTTTTCTAGCGTACCAAAACAATGAATCTCTGGAATCCATTTTAAAAGCACAGATACTTAGAATGTGTTGAGGGCACACAAGAATTTGTATTCAACAAACGATGTATTTGAAGAAAAGATGCCAAAGTAGAACAAACAAAGCCACTTGGGATAAATTATATCCCCACTGGCATTCCATTGCCTAAGTCTTGATCAACTAAAATGTACATTCACAAGAGGTGTGGGCTCTCATTTGTGTTTGTTGGCTCAGCAAACACCAATTCTTAGTGGGGTGAAGGCGCTGGCCTCCCACATCCCGTGTCCCAGAAGCCGGGGCGGGTGGGGACCCGGGTCCTGTTTGTGCAGAAATTTCACGACGTTGTTGCAGGCTGAGCCGGCGTTAGCTTAATCTTTGGCGCCACCTGCAGACCAAACCTGGCAGCACAGGCTCTAAACGCCCGACTCTGCAGGCAGGGATGGAGGCTCTGCAGGCAGGGACGGAGGAAACTCCCAGGCCGTGACCTGCGAGCGTCCCTCCTGTATCATTCCACAAACGAGCGCGCCTTCTTATCATAAGACAACAGATAAAAGGAACCACACAAAAATGTGTAAGACAAATGCTCTTCCCCCCACCCAGGTTTGCAACAGACCTTGTCGGTGCCCCCAGGCCCTGGGTGCGGGGAGCCCCCAATTTGGTGGGGTCTCCCCTGTGGCTTCATTCCAGCAGAGACGCTCAGTTTTGGAAATGGATGGGGTCCACAGGGAGCGATCCTTTCTGGATAAAGGGGTCGCCAAGGAAATCCCCGTCCTGCAAACCGGAGGGACTATGTCCCCTTGGAGACGGCTGTCCTGTGCCCTGTGCCTGTGGCCACCGCCCCAGAGGATGCACCAGGCGCAGCGCCCTGGAGGCGGCCACGAGTCCGGCCTGGCGCCTCCCCAGAGGGGCAGTAAGGTCATCTGCCCACAGTTCCCCACAGCGCCAGGGCTCCGGCTGAGCTAGAGGCACTGGCTGGGCTCCAGGGATGCCTCCAGCTGCCCCACGGAGATCAGGGGGCCCAGCTGCGCGGGGGCGCTGCTTTCGGGGGGGAAAGTGACCAGGTCCGAGTTCTTGCTCTCGCTCTGGTCACTGTGCTGCTTCTTATGGCAACGCAGAGAGTCGTCCCTGACGAAGGAGGCGCCGCAGATGTCACAGCGGAAGGCCCGCTGGGTCACAATTTTGGCCACGTGCTGGGAGCCTCCCTCCCGCGGCCCTTCTCTGCCCTGCGGGGCCCGGTTCTCCGTTTTGGCCTCGTCCTTGTGCACCTTGTCAATGTGCTTGGCCAGGCTGCTGGGCCGCTTGGTGTCGAAGCTGCAGAAGTCGCACTTGAACGGGCGGTCCTTGCAGTGCACCCGGCTGTGCACACGCAGCGCGGCTGCGCTGGAGCAGGAGTAGCTGCACTCCGGGCACTTCTCCGGGTGGTCGGCCTGGTGCAGCCGGCTGTGCTCCAGCAGGTCGGCGCGGTCCTGGCCCTGGAAGGTGCAGTGCAGGCACTTGAAGGTGTGCTTGATGCGGATGTGAGACTTGAGGTTCGCCTTCATGGTGCAGCGCACGTCACAGAACTCGCACTTGAAGGGCTTCTCCCCCGAGTGCACGATCATGTGCCTTTTCAAGTCCGAGCTGATTTTGAACTTGGCGCTACAGAGCCAGCACTGGAAGGGGGTGTCCCCTAGCAACGGAAGGTGCATTTCTATTAGAGCAGGCAGGCAAAACAGAAGGCACCCCCACACCCCAACATGCAGCAGAACACCCGCCTTGGCGACACTGCCCATGTCCTCCCAACAACCAACACCAGCTATATCTGACCCAGCCCTCACCAGCCCCTGAGTGGGCACTGCTACCCTCATTTTACAGATGGGGTAACTGAGGCTCTAAGTCAAGTAAGGATTTGAACCCAGGCATTGTGACACCCAAGTCCACCTATGAGGAGACACCTCAGGTTTGAATCTGAGCTCTTCACTTGACAGCACAACACTGAACAGGGAAGAAAGAGAGACGTGATTTAAGTGACTTACAACGGTTCCAAATCAAGCCAAGACAACATGGCGGCAGGGAACAAATAATGAAAAGCCACAGCCTTCTCGGCACCCTGGGAGGCACTTTTAGTTCTTCTGGAACTAAAATGGTCCCAAAGGGTGTTTTGTTCTTTTGGAAGCTACTGGTTTAAACAATGTCCGTTGACGACAAGCCGAGAATCTCACCCCATACCTCCATCGAAGTCCAGAGCTCCCAGCAGCCAGACACTGGGTGGAAAGGGCGGCTCCCCACTCCGCTTGCCTGCCCTGTGTCTGCTGCAGCGCAGCTTTCTTAGTTTCAAATGTCAGTATATTTCCAATTACTTGCCATCTTCTCGGTGAATTCATGGAATTCTCGTTTCGTGAACTTCCTCGTGAGCCTCCCAGCCCCGACCTGTCTGTGCCACGATGGGTGGGTTCTATCATTATTTCTCTCAAACAGGGAAGGAAAAGCTCTTGGCTAAGCTAATTGCTAGAACTAGAGGTTTGTGATTTGCAATTACGTGCTGCTGGTTTTGCAGTGGGCTTTGGAACTGAGGCAGGCAGTAGGGGTTTACGTTAAATGACCAAAACACCTAATTATGCATCAGACTTTTATTTGAGAATCAGCTTTTGCTTTTTGACTGCGGCAGTGGGGGCTCCTCCCCACCTGGGGGCTACACAGTCAAGTAGGAAAACCAGCTGTCAGACTTTCACCTTGTAGGGGAAGCTGCTGTCCTGACCAAAGGCAGCGCCAGTGCCCTGTGCCACCCCAGGCAAAGGTCTCGACTCACCCACCAGGGCACTTACGCTGTATGTGCTTGTGAGTTGACGGAGGCTAAGGGAGCAGAGGACACGAGGGCATGGGCGGCGCAGGCTCACCTGTGTGCGAGCGGAGGTGGACGGTGAGCTGGCTGGAGTTGCGGCTGGCATAGGGGCACAGCTGGCACTTGTACGGCCGCTCATCCGAGTGGATCCGCAGGTGCTTCTTGAGGCTGCTGCTGTCCACGGCCGCGTAGTCACACAGGTGGCACTTGTGGGGCTTCACGCTGGTGTGGCACCGCATGTGCATCGTCAGGTTGTCCTTCCGGCTGAAGCACTTGTCACAGAACTCACATTTGTGTGGTTTGTCGCCTTGAAACACACAAGGAGGATTCCAAGTTTTAGGGGCTTCCTCGACTAAGATGACTGCAGAGATGTGGCTGGGAAAGCAGCCCGGGCACACGGCCTGCCCCTCCTTCTGTCCAAATACCCAGAGGTAGAAAGAGACAGCAGCCTTTGGGAAGTGAGAAGGTGTGCCATTCATCGATGGCTCAGAAACGCTGACGAATCCTAAGGGACAGACTAGATCAAGGCAGACTGGTGGAGTAAGTCATCGGCCAAAGCCTTTTGGGAAAAATAGGAGGGTTACAGAGGGATTCGGGACTAGAGGGGGCAGGTGCAGCCATCTTGGAATAGTCTTCTAGCTCATTGTTGCATGAACCACTAAAAGAACATCAGGTCAATTCCGCCCCTCCCTTGTACCAAACAGCAACAGCGCGTGCCCCCAGGCTGCTGGGGAAGGAGGGGGCCTTATGCCAAGGAAATGCTGCTGCAAGGGCCCCAGGTAGCTAGAGATGCCTGGAGACAGAGAGCCCCCCCCCCCCCCCCCCCGCTCAGAACACCCACTCCAGGCAGTGTACTCCATCTCCCCTATTGAACTCCAGACTGATGATGTCCAAATAAAAATTCATCTACCTGATAATCGAATGCTGGGGCTAAGGCAGCACCAGGAAGGCATGTCCAAGCCAAGCACCTGAAGTTATCATAGCAAACGCGCAAATGGACATTATGGAAATGAAAGCTGTAGCGGTCAAAATCACACTTCCAGGAAGTACGCAGCCCAAGGGGAACCTAGCCTTGGAAGAGACATAGTCAGAGAGTCTCCCAGAACACTCACCAAAAGAAAAAAGGGAAAGCAAGAGGCAAGTTGGGGCATGGAGCTACTTCTAGCCATGCAGGACTGAGCAGAGAAAGTACTAGTTTGCAACACTAAAGCTGTGGTCCCCAGGTGGGCTGTCGAGAGGCAGGACAATTTCAGGAGCCTAAGAATGAAGAGATCTTATAACTAAGAAAAATGCACAGAACCTTCGAGACGACACGGGATGCTGGCAAGATTAGGACAGCAGTTCCCGAGTTCTATAGAAATTATTTTAATAGAATTTTACCCTTGAACTATCATTCCCTGGGAAAATAGTTGACAGCTGACTCAGGCTATCACATTTGAAACACACAACATCAGAGAGCAAGTGGGTAAGACACAACACAAGGAATAAAATGGAAGACTTATTCCCAATGCAGGAGAGAACCACCCACCAAAAAAAAAGGGTCACAGGATAAAAATCAAACGAAAAGCTAGCACAACAAGTGCATTAAATTCGCCTGTTAAGAACTTAAATTACATTTAAAAAAAGCTTAGGGCCTCCCCTGGTAGAGCAGCGGTTGAGCGCTGGGTTACGAAGCTGCCCGCAGCCTCTGCAGCGCCTGTTTGATCCTGGCTGCTGGCGAGGGTCCCACATGGCGCGCAGACCTCTCCTGCCACCGGCTGCTCCCCTCGGCAGTGTATTTCATCAGTCTGCCTGTTCTGCTCCCCGCTCTGGCTCTGGTGGATTCTCTCACCCTCCCGCGCTTCTGACTGTACCCAGTGCTTGTATAAATAAATAAATAAATCTAAAAAAATAATAAAAAATAAAAAAAGCTTAAAGTTTTTAAAATAAACAGATAAAAATGACAGTCACAAGTAAAAGCAGCAAAGTCAATTTTATGATTAGGTAAAACTGGAATCACGATGAAAAATTTTATACTGAAAAAGAGATGAAACTTACCAAGTAGATGTGAACTAAACTTTTCCGTGTTTTACAGAAGGGATTTTCAAAGACAGCTGGAAAGTTTCAGCACGTATTTTCAAACTTTTTTTGGTTCAAGAATCAAAACCAGATTATGGACACCCCAGAGATGGACAGTGAGGGCACTGTATGGCCAGGCCTTGAGCTTGTCGAGGTTTTCAGGTGAAAGTTCAGAGATTTAACTTCATTTTACTTATTTATTCATTTATTAAAGATTTATTTATTTATTTATACATGCACTGGGTACAGTCAGAAGCGCGGGAGGGTGAGAGAATTCACCAGAGCCAGAGCAGAGAGCAGAACAGGCAGACTGATGAAATACACTGTTGAGGGGAGCAGCGGGCGGCAGGAGAGGTCTGTTGTGCCATGTGGGACCCTCGCCTGGCGGCCGGGGATCGAACCGGCGCTGCAGAGGCTGCAGGCAGCCTCGCAACCCAGTGCTCAACCGCTGCGCCATCCAGGGAGGCCGATTTAACTTCATTTTAAATTAAAGGACGAAAGCAAGCAACGTGCAGCCTGAGAAAATGCAAGGAAGAAAGGAAGATCTTCAGAAACTAACGAACAAAAACAACACAGAAGGGAAGATATAAAATCACATCACTCTCAGGGTATTTGCTGTCCTCTTTCCCACGACGACAGCACCTCTGGATCCCTCACTTCAGGCTTGGACACGTACCTTGCTCTGCCCGTGAAATACGATCAAAACTGAGTCACCCCTGGGCAACTGCTTGGCGAGCTCACGTGTGTGGCACTCACATCGCCCATAACATTCTAGAACGGGGGTTCTTTACTTGGGGATTGAGATAAAATTTAGGGGGGAGGTCCAAAATCTTTATTGGAATTATATTTCGATTTCCACAACCTCTGAAATTTAGCATTTCTTCCAATTACAAAAGCAATCAACAACCCACATTTAGGGGACTCCCTGGTTTCCTAGGGATTAAGTCTCAGTGCTGTCACCACTAAGGCCTGAGTTCCATTCCCAGCCAGGGAGATGACCCACAGGGCACAGCAGACCTCTCCTGATTCTCCCGCTGCTCCCTTCAGCTGTGCGTTTCAGTCAGCCTGCCTGTTCTGTTCCCTGCTCTGTCTCTGGTGAATCCTCTTACCCCATGCACCTCTGGCCACGCCCTAGTTCTTCTATGCCAAAAACAAAACCAAAAACAAAACCAAAAAACCCCACACTTAGAAAGGTATTAGACCCTCATCCACACACAGGGGTCAAGTTCACGCCACATCACATCCTTCCTCCCTGGAGCTACTTCACAGTCTAGAAGGGTCACCAGGTCCTGACACAAAGGGCAGGGCTTCTCGTCACCACTGTGTGGCCTAGTCACTGGGTGAGGAGGGTCTCATTAAAAGGCAGATCTCTTAGTCTTGACAGAATTGACACCAGGTTGTCTAAGTACAATGTGATGATGTAACACACATATGTATTGAGAAACGATTATTATAATAAGGCTGTTTAATACCCACCACCTCTGATAATTGTGTGTGTGGTGGGAACAGTCAAGTCTCCTCCCATAGCTACTTTCAATTCTGTAACACACGATTGTTAATACCGCCCAGGACAGCCCTTAGATGCCAGGACCTGTTCTTGTAACTGGACCATTTGACCAACATCTCCCCACTTCCCAAGACGAGCTCACAGAAGTAACAAAACGCGGTGTCTGGTCCAGTGGGTCTGGGGTGAGGCCTGAGAACTTGCATTTCTAAGATGACCCCAGGTGAAGCTGGCATGTCTGGTCTTTAATCACACCTTGGGTTGCAAGGACTGGTGTACTAAAATATCACACTCTCAACATTTTGATAGCAAATGTCCTGAAATACTTTCTAAAAACATGCTTTTATTATATTCTAGAGCATTCTGGGACATGAGCTTCACAAAATTGCCAGGAGTCCTCAGCAGGGGACAGGTCGAGAGTGGCTTTATCGGGAGTGTCCAGACAGAGGCCACGCTGCCGGCTGGGCCAGGAGAGGTGACCAAAAAGTTCAGGGCTGGGACTGACCCTGGGGGACACAGAGCAGCCTTCAGGAACCCCGGAGATGGACACACAGCTTCACCTGTGCCGTTCCTCCCCTTTCTCTGAAAAAGTGCTGCGGGCTTGTTTAATCCAACTTTCAATGAACTGCCTAGTAGCAAAGGCAGTTTGCATGCCTAACTCCATGACTGATTAATCCCGACCACACCAAATGAAAAACCACAAGCCTGTAAGTTCACGTCACATCACATCCTTCCTCGTTTAGAAAGCTCATTTAGAAAGCCTGACGGCACAGGGTCATCTTGAAAAGACACTTGAAATTCAACCGCCATTCTTGATGGAGGAAAAAAGTTCAAAACCAGAGAAAAGACAAAACCATTAAACCCCACACCGACTGTATAAAGCTAGAAGAAACCTTTTGGATCTCTGGGGTCTCGACGCACAGATAATAACAGTGAAACGAAAGCATCCCCTTAGAGTCAGAAGGGACTGGTTTTCCTTCAGTGCTGGGCTTCCTCCCAAGGCCAAGATCAAGCAGAAAGCGAGACAGAGGAAAACACATTCGTAGGAGATACTGAGACAATCCCAAAGCATCAACTTGAACCCCCGGGACAAACAAGCTACGATGCCACCCCCTTGCTCCCCCACCCCAGTCTTCTCAAGATTAGCACCCCTGTCTCCCTGAAACGCGAGATGGGAAGGAAGGGAGTGGTGAAGGTCACATTAAATTTCAGTTGACGCATGGGATTTCGCGACTCACTATCTTAACACAGTACCTTCCCCCTAGCCCGACGAGGAAAACACGGCATTTGCACTTTATTGCTTCTGGGCTTTCCACGAGAGTATTAACATTTTATTTCTTAGGTGGCTGCCTGCTCAGATCCTTTCCACGGGCGTTAATTATCTTGATTTGTAGGCTCTGAAATTTCTGCCCTGTGTTGCAAGTTCCTTCTTGTGGGACACTTGTGATAAGCTCTAACTTTGATTTACTTGTATTTAATCTCTCTTCCCTTTTGTGGTCTGATGCCAACTGTTTTCTTCTCCCTCAACCAGTATCTATCTGTCTACATTTGCTAATGGTGACACTTTTTTTTAAATGTATTTTTGCATAGAAGAACTGCGGTGTAGGGCAGAGGTGTGGGGGTGAGAGACTCACCAGAGATAGAGTGGGGAACAGAACAGGCAGATCTACTGAAATACACTGCTGAGGGGAGCAGTGGGCGAGGTAGGAGAGGTCTGCTGTGCCATGTGGGTAGCTCCCTGGCCGGGGATTGAACCCAGGTCCTGGCAGTGATAGTGCTGAGACTTAACCCCTTGGCCACCAGGGAGGCCCCAGTGGTGAGACTTTAATACTGATCTTAATATATCGGAATTTGTGGAAAGGTGAGGTGAAGGCTTGAAGGCCTTTGCCCTAACAGGCCGAATGTCCCAGCCTATTACATTTGTCACCTGCTCACCTGGCCCACCTCCCCATGGCCTGAAAGCCTCCCCATTGGGTACTGAATGTGTGCACCCAGGTCTGCTTTATTCAGCTCCCTTCCAGTTCTGCTATCAGAATGTTTGACTGACAGCTACAGGGTATTTTAGGTTCCGATAAAGCAAGAGTTGGGGCTACTTTTGTGCTTTCACTCTTCTGAATGAACTTTATTATCCAGAAGGCAGGGGTCAGTGGTGGAGGCAGGGGTGAGAGGCAGGTCACCCGTCATCAGAAACACCAACAATGGGATTTATTCATCTTTTACTATAATGATTAGAAAACATGAAAGTCAAATATTCAAGGTATAAAAGGAGAAAGTAGTTGATATTTTTATATTTTTAAACCCTCTATCCAGAATGGACTGTGATTTTTCTTTTGGCTGAAGATTTTACATAGGAAAAACAGGAATAAAGTATTTCTATTCTACTCTTTCTCCTATGCCCCACTTATATTTTCTATTGTGTATTTAAAACTTGGTGTGTCCTGAATGGGAGGAAGAAAAAAAATGAGCATATTGAAAACACAACAGAGGTTTAGTCCAAGCGGAAGGCCTGATTTTCCCAGGCTTCTCCAATGGAATCACAGCTCATCTCCTACCTTCCCCCACCAGGTGCTCGGAAGCCTGCCTGGGGCTGCTCCAGACAATTCTGGCTGAGTCTACACAAGGCTTTTCATGACACTATGCAAATGTTTACCTTTTGCGTCTGTCATGAAATGCCAGCTCTGACGTTTGCACTGATGTGGGTGTGATGTTAGGCGGTCCTGCGCAGGGCTTCACCCCAGGGCCTGCATGCGCACCCTGGGAAAATTGCCAGTGATACAAAGAGATGTCCTGATATGCAGCAGGAACTACCACTTGGATTAGTTCTGCCCCTGCACGAGCCCTTCTAAAGTGCTGCTTGGTGAGGCCCGAGGACGCGCAAGGTACTGGGGTGCAGGCAGAGCGCACGGGCTCGGGGAGGAGGGCCCGCAGCAGCGCTGCTGGGAGAAAAGCCACTTAATCTGAGAACACCATTTAGACCTCAGTGGGGAAAGTGCCCCCCTTTTCTTAGTGCCCCCCCCCCCACCAGAATTGGTTATGGGGCAAACACTTTCTTGCAAATGATGTCATCTTGCCATTTCCAGGAAAGTCACCAAGTCTGTAACGCTGTCATTGGAGCTCTAATTTCAGAGCTCGCATCTACCATTCTGTGCCTGCAGTTCCCAGTGTTTAGAGTTTTCTGATGAGATCGATGTGAATGAAAGCGATTGTTTTCCTGTGGCATGATGACCCGGGCAACATTTAGAAGAAATACCTAAGGTGGCAAGCCAGGGTTTTGCAAATGACCAGTGTGATGTGTGAAGAACCAGGCTCGGGAGGAGCTTCTCAAAGTACAAACAGACCAACGGGTTTTAGTTAAGCAATTTGAAAAGTTGGTGGGTGCCATGGATCCCTGCAGCAGATCCAGAATCCCTGCAGCAACTAATCCAAGAGATTACCACTGGTTGTCTTTTGGTATAGTATGAGAGAAAAATATTATGTGGAAAGGCTGTCAGAACAGGTCCCACTTCCCATCACACCTAAAGCAGATTTACTTCATCTACTTCAAGGAAAACACATGGTCATGGGCGGAGGGAGACAGGCGTGGGATCCACCTAACCATGAAGCCAAGCACGTTGGCAAAGCCATAAATATTGCCTCTGGTTCCTGTTGTTTTTGAAAATTATTTCCCATAAAAATGTTAATATGGAAGAGGCTGTTACTTTTAAGTGACTATTTGAAAGTTTTGCTTTTAATTTTAACTGTCATAACTACAAAGTCTCCACGGGTCCTCAACTTTTAAATGCAAAAGTATCTGGAAATAGGGGTTTGAGAACCACTGCTTTACCTCTTTGGCAAAGGTCCAGCTCAAGTCCAACATACATACGTGGTCACCCCACCTCCTGCTCATGCCTGGGGTAGAGAAGCCATTTGGCTCATGGAGTAGTTCTCCCCTCCCCCTCGGTAATAAAACCTCCTCTTCGGGGCTGCACATGAGCACAGATTCACACCTCCTGTCCAGGGCTAAGAGTGGCCTGTGACCAACTTCTGGACACATGGGTGGGAACCCAAGCGAACTTCTAGGATATGCCTTGAAGTGGCAATGTGCCAGCTCAGACCATGCCAATGAGAGCTACAGCCTTGGGACATCAAAGCAACAAAGTAAGGGCCAGAGTCCCTGAAACCATGGGGTCGCCTGCCACCCCAGCCTGGACCACTTTATCATGGAAATATTTCCACTTTAAATCACCATTAGTTGGGTCTCACTATTCTGCTAATCACAGGGACGCTACCTCCGGCGCATGCCCCAGGAAAGGGATGCTCTGCATTGCTCCCATAAGACATAAGAGACAGGCCCCTGCCTTTCCCTCTCTAGGTCAACCATGGCTCCGACTGACACCCGCTAATTCTTCATTGTAGGGGCTGCCAGGAGCATAGGGCTTGGCAGCACTGTGGCCCCCACCCACCAGGTGGCAGCGGCACCATCAAGTGGTGTGACTCCTTGTAGCACCGGTCAGCACTTTGAAGTTGCCTCAACCTGCCCTGTCCTTAGGACCTCCATCCTTGTTCCAGAGGCTCCTGCAGCCTTCTCCTCCAAGGCTCAGGGGGGAGCCTAAAATTCCCTCACTTAGAGGCTTTTTGGGGAGCCATCCTTCCCAGGTGCTACTGCTATAGCAAGTTGTCCACTTCCAGCAGACTACTAACTGTCCAGGAAGCTGCCCACTTCATGATGAAGTGCAAGAATTTTACCTGGGCTTGTGGTTGTCCTGCTGGAAACTTTCCAGCAGCCCCTGCTTGAGGTACTCATGGCTAAGTTGTAGTCCAGGGAGGATGTTATATTAAAACAGCTGGTGACCCCAGCAAGTGACCTTCAAGAAGCTTATTTTGCTAATGTAAGATGACCAAGCCAGGGGGCCTCTGTGGAGCCCCCCAACATCCTCACATATCCAGCTTACACCCCCTCACGGCTGTGCTCTTGCCCTTCCCACTGTCTGGGAAGCGTCCTGCTCTTGTCTGGCCACTCTACTTAGCTACCTTGCAGGGTCCTTCTGGAAAGCCTTTCACCTCCAGCCTACACGGAATCCCCCAACTACAGGTTCTTCCTGCCATGGTCCCAGGCACCCTCGTAGACTAGCTTTCATGCGGCGCCATCCACCCACCTTAGGGGTGCGTGTGTATGTCCTTTACCTACCCGTGTGGATCCGCAGGTGGCGGTCGAGATCTTTCATGCCATGGACAGTTTTGAAGTGACAACCTACGAGATTAAAAAACAGCTCTTAAAAAATATATAACTTAAGAAGGAAGCGACTGTGATTCTGAAGTTCTGGTGAGTCCCCAGTGGGCTCCGGAGGCCACACGACAGCTAGACCCACAGGGGCGCTCGGGTCACAGTCATGGGCTGATGCTTTACCTGGGTAGCAACAGTTGAATGTCCTCTCTCCAAGGGTTGCTGTTGGTTCCCTGGATTCCGAGGAAGGAGCCGTGATGGGGGCTTTCTGGGTGTCACTGCCAGCCGTGGGGGGACAAGGTGGTTTTGGTTTTGGAACATCGTTATCGAGTTCTGAGGCTGAAAGCAAGACATGAAGAGTTAATTTCTCAAGTATCAACACCACGGTTCAGGCTTAGAGCAGGTTTGGGCTTGCTTGAACTTCCTTCACCATTTTGCAAGAAAAGAAAGTACATGACAGCCTTGTCCCACCCTAGACTCATTAACGTTCTCCTCTTACCAGAGGCTTCTGGGAAACGCAGGAGCCACGAACATGTGACACGATAGACGCAAAACGTGGCAGCCAGGCACCTCAAAGGACATAGAGATCTGCTTTGCAAAACAATGTCCCAACCCCATCACGTGCCAACATTTTTGTAAAATACAACAATTAGGAGAAAAGTAAACGAAGGCAAAAATGCAAGCTCAAATATTATGATGAGCTGATAAGAGCCGGAGGCCGTGGCAATGTCAAGCTGTTTTTATCTGCTCACTCCTGATTTCTGAGATTCTGTCTGTAGGGTAAGTGAAAAAGCAACAGGCTTTTCTGCCCTCCCACCATTAAGGTTGATGATGGATCCCTGCAGTCCTGAATGCATGCCTGATGGCGGGCCCCTGGAGTAGGGTGTGGGCATGCATCGATGGGATTCACCTGGGCTGAGAGACTGAGCTTATAAGGGCAGCATAATAGGGACGCCAGGGGAGCCAAGAGGAGAGCAGAACCACGAAAAGCAGAGAACCATGATAAGAACCATGATAAGAACCATGAGAGAAGCAGAGAGAAGCAGAGAGAAGCAGAGAGAACGCCAGAGAGCCAGAGTGAAGACTTGCTGGAGGCTGGGAGGCCTGCTAGCCTCCCGGCCCCCCAGTACCCCTGCCAGACTCCCAGCCTCCCAACACCCCTGCCTGCCATGTACCTGGTAGTCCCAATAAAAGCCTGAAAAGCCACCAAGGGCTCCAGGACTCTCTCCTCCTTCACCTGTCTGCTGGGATCATAGAGATCCTGTGCAGTGTCCTATCCTGCCGTTACACTCTCTCAATTCGGCAGCAGGTTGCAGACCATACTGCAAGCACCCCTGCTCTCCAGGACAAAAATGTAGTTGTCTCAACAAATAATTTGCAGATGGAAGGAAAAGGTGATTAAAGACTTGAGGTGGTCTGTAGTCCCAGGATTCTGTGTGGATCCTGACTTATGTATACTCACAAAGACACTTGGGTCAGTGAGAAGTATGAACATGACTTGAAAGTTTGATAGAAGGGCCTCCCCGGTGGTGCAGTGGGTTGAGTGCCGTGCTGTGAAGCTGTCTGCAGCCTCTACAGTGCGGGTTCGATCCGGGGCCATCAGTGAGAATCCCACATGGTACGGCAGACCTCTCTTGTCTGGCCCGCTGCTCCCTTCAGCAGTGTATTTCTGTCATCTGTCTGTTCTGCTCCCTGCTGTCTCTGGTGAATCCTCTCACCCTCCCATACAGGCCTCTGGCCTGTACCCCAGCTCTTGTAAAAAATAAATCTTTAAAAAAAAGAAAGTTTGATAGGAGATTTAAGATGTGGAAATGAAATTAGAGTTGTTAAACACACTCTCGGAGTGTAGGGATGGATTATTTATGACTTGTACATACGTCTGATTTGTTTCAAAATAATCCAGGGCAGGGGTGGGGAGGGTGAGAGTTGCACAGAAGATGCAAATTTGTGGAATAAGCTGATGGAATTAACTAAAGCTGAACAATGGGTAGGTGGGATTTTACTGTCTCAGTCTACTTTTACAGTAAGTTTCAACCAGCAAAAGTCCCATTTCTGTGGATTAAGTGGTCAGGTGATAACTTCATAGGTTCAATCTCATCACAAAGGTTTAAACATGTCTAATACAAAGACTAATTACTCTTAAAGAACTCTCATGTGGTTTATCTCCAAATACATTGAAGCTAAGGAAAGAGCAGCCTGACTAAGCCTGAAGTCTTAAGGTGAATTCCATTTTCTCTGACACTTCTCTTACCAGGAGTTGCGGTAAAGCACACTGCAGGGGCTTCATTTCTGGCCAGTGGGTGGTGGTGGGAGGTTTCCTTAGGTATGTGCTAGCTGTGTGACCATCCTCAAGTTACTTAACCTTTCTGAGCCTCAGTTTACTCATCCATAAAAAGGATAACAGGCCTACCCCAGAATTGGAGCATTAGAGTGAACATGTCAATTCTCAGTGCCCTGCCTGTGCTGGGAAAATGCTCACCAGCTGAGTGGAAAGGGTGGCAGCTGTACCATCCCAGCAATGGTGCTTGAGTTCCTTAACTGGGTCTGAACAATGGACTTAGTCCTGTGACGTTCAACTAATGTATTACCCCCAGGGGATATTGGGCAATGTCTGGGGACTCTGCTTATCATGATGCTGGATGCACATGTGTGCCTGAGTGACTTAAGCCCCCACACCATATCAGATTCACCTGAATTGTGGGTCCAAAGTATTTTCTCAGGCCTCACCGCAGACTTACTGACAATGAAAGCTAGATCGCAGGTACTTGCCTTTTTTGGAACATCCCAAGTGAGTCTCTAAGTCTTTGCTTCTCAGAGTGGCCCCAGAGCACTGACACTGGCCTGATCTGGGAGCTAGTTGGAACTGCTGTACCCTAGTCAGGCCCCATCCCGCCTATGGAATCGATCTGTTCTTTAACAAGATCCCCAGGTGATTCCTGTCACATTCAAGTTGGAGAAGCGCTACCCTGAGCCAGCGCTTCTCACCTGAGTGCATCAGATCACCTGGAGGGCTTAACTCACAGGTGGCTCAGGTCCCACCTCTCCAGCTCAGGTTCTGAGGCCTGGAGTGGAGCCAGTGTTTTTCATTTCTAATAAGTTCCCTGTTGATGCCGATGCTGCAGGTCTGGGGACCACACTTTGACAACTGCTCTGTGGGAAAGATAACTGGCTCTGAAGAGGTGACCCAGGTCGCAGGGCTGGAAGTTATCAGCTCATTAGAACCACCTTTGTCAGCTGTGAGTGTACAGTGCCCCACAGAGGAAGACACCCCTTGCACACTAATCCACATATTAAAAAAAGAAAACCACCCAATTCCCAGGCTATAATCCTACAGAAACCAAAGAAAACTGAAATTTTGCGAGAGGTTGAAGGATAGTGGCTTAGGGAACTGACAAGGAAGCAAGCTGGTAAGTTTCACATTCTGCTTCTATCATTTATAGAAGATAAGGATAAGTCACTTAACTTCCCTGTTGCTCAGTTTCCATGTCTGTATAATGGGGATTATGGTCCTAGCTCATAGATTTAGATAAAGTTCTTCTTGCATGTATGTAAAAGAACCTTTAACTATTTGTATTCACTGATGTGTCACATGTGAGCCACCAGATTCTCAGAGAGGGAAATGCATTTTGCAAAGCAGACCTGAAAACAGGCAGAAGTGTGACCTGTGAGCTGAAATGATAAGCAGGGGGCCAACACTCTAAGGGCCCCGGGGAAGAATGTGAGAGGCCTTCCCAAGGGACTGCACAAGGTTTGAAGTCCACTCTCCCCTGAAGGTGAGACCCTTCCAGTGTAAAAGCGGGGGTGCGCCATATTTGGTAGTAAAACCCAGCTTAGCAGCTTGGGCATTTTAACCCCAGAGAAACTCCTGATGTTCTTTTGTAACATGGTTTTCCTGTCCCCCCCCCCCCCCCCCGCCTCCCCCGCTCTGGTGGTGATGGAAATCTACCAGCTTGACCATACCCACTGTATTTCCTCTAAAAGCTATGAGTTGCAAAGCCATGTGCCAATTAAGAGTAGCCAAACTTAACCAAGGCGGGCCTCCTGCTAACCTGCAGGTCAGCATCCCAGAAGGACAGGCAAAGCCCTCCCTGCCTTCCGCTGGGTGGGCAATGATGCTGGGCAACAGAGCACCCCTCCGCATCTCCAAACCCCCCAACTCCTCAAGCTGCCCGGCAGCACCCTCTGCAGAAATAAAAAGTAGCCCAGGGCACACGCTTTAAAACACCAGGCTGGGGTTATCCAGGAGTTATCTTTTATAATCACGTCCTCCCAAAGAGTCAACAGCCCCAATTCTTCACTTATAGAGAATCCGGGGAGCCCCATTCCAGAAGACCCTTCTCTCTGTGACTTACCTATCTCCAACTTGGGCAAAGGGCAGTTAGGGTATTTTAGTTATGGTTTCATCCAACTAAGCTTTAAAAAAAAAAATGAACTACTCATTTAGGAGAGGCTCCCGCAGGCACTGCACCCCTGGCCCGGCTAGAGGGCTGAGTCTCCTGCTGCAGAACCGGGGAAAAGTCGACCAGAGTTAGGGGGAGAGCTTAGGGTAAGAAAAGTCTTCTCTCCTTCCCTGTGCTCAGAAAAAGGCGCCAGCTCTCCAGAAGAGGGGGAAGGAGGTCGAAGAAGTGCCCCAGAAAAAAACTACCTAATCAGAAGGGGCAGCACCTTAGAAATGCAGATTGCTCGACTCCTCCCCACCCCAGAGATTCCGAGGAGGGGGGGCGGCAACCCCAGGGCAGCCTGAGGAATTTAGCCAGTCAGCAAAGCTTCCTACCCGAGGCTCCTCGGAACTGGGGGCTCCCCCACGCGCCTGGGGAGAAGCACTGCCCGCAGGACACAGAAGTCCAGGGTCGCCCCGCCACCATCGCCCCCCTTCTAGCACCGCTGGGGTGAGCTGCTAAGTTGGACCGTGCAGCGCCCTGCTCAGCTCTCCCTCGGCCCCTCCACTTAGCTTCGCCTCATTTACTGTGAGAGGCAAAGTCCTTCCTGGAGCCCAGGAGGGCCCCATCCCCTCTCCGACGCCCCAGAACCCCGCCAGGACGCCCTTCCCGGGCGGTCTGCACCGCAGCCCCCTCGCAACCTTCAGTCTTCACTCGACGGGGCCCCCTCCCCGTACCCCACGGCTCCCGGCCCTGCTCTGTTTCCCCGAGCACTCACCCCTGCGCCCCGCACGCTCCAGCGCCCTATCTCGCGTGCCATCTCCCCGTCCCCGCCGGGCCGGCGCTCCAGGAGGGTCGGGGTTTTGTCCTGATTCCCCAAAGGCTGGCCCGGGCCTGGCACCAGCAACCCCTCAGTTTCCAGCTATCGCCCCCCTCGCCCCCCATGCCCAGCAGAGGTAGCGGGCGTGGGTCTCTGGACGCCCAGCTTCCAGGGGCGCAGCCCCAAAGAGGTGCCGGCGCAGGATGCCCGCGCGCCCCGAAGACAGGCGCCGGCGGCGCATCCTTCCCGCGCATCTGGGGGGCGAAGCGCGGCTGACCAGCGCCGGGGGGCGCGGGACTCGCAGGAATGCAGCGGGAGGCGCGCGGTGCACTCCAGGAGGTGCGCACGTAATTCACAAAGGCCGGGGGGCCAGGGCGCACAGGCCCCATCCTGAGGCCCGAGGCGCGCGCTGCCCGCGCCCGGGCACCCGCCCGCCCCAGCCTCGCACCCGAGAACCTGCCTCCGGGCCCCGGCGGGCGCCCCCGGCCACTCACCTGGCGCCCCCGCCGGCGCCCCGGCCGCCCCGGCCACGTCCCCGCGCGCGGGCGGCGGCACAGCGGAGTTGAGGTGCTGGGGCCTGGCCTGCTTGCGCCGCGACATGCCGCGGGGACCCGCGTCCCGGGGCGCCCCTCCGAGGGGCCTGCGTCGCCCAGCGAGTCCCGGAGTTGGGCGCTCACCCCCGCCCGGCCGGAGCGCGCACGTCCCGGCGCTTCTGCGCTCCCGCCGCGCGCGGCGATTTATCAGCAGCGCTGACGGCTGATTGGCCGCGAGCCAGGACCTCGCAGGTCGGTGCCAGCGAGGCCCGCGCCCCCGCAGCCCGCTCCCCCCGGGAGCCGCGTGCAAATGCAGACGCTCGGGCTCCACCCCGGCCCCGCCGAACCAGAATCTGCATTTTAACAAGCTCCCCAGGTGACTCGCATGCACATTAAAGTTTGAGAAACCGTGTCTGCATTTTAACGAGATCCCCAGGTGATTCGTTTGCCCATTAAAATTGCAGCAGCACAGCTCTCCTCCAGGGGCACCGCGCTCCGGAGTCACCGGGGAGCTCGTTAAAATGCAGATTCTGACTCGGCGGGTCTGGGGTGGGGCCTGAGCTTCTGTATTTCTAACGAGCTCCCAGGTGATCCGGCTGCAGCACAGACCAGGCTTCGGGGTTCTGACTTAAAGGGTCTGGACCCGGACCTGGGCGCCCGGGTTTTGGGTGGCATGTCTCCCCTCCAAAAAAAGAGCTCCCCAGGTTATCCTGATGCGCAGCCAAGGCTGATAAGCACGACCTCCAAGCGTGGTTCCCCACCTTGGCTGCAAAGTCGGATTTAAAATTTAAATCGGGGCCAGACGTTCTCCCACTGCCGGGCGGGGTCGGGATGCAGATTCCCGAGGACCCGCCTCGGGGCGCAGAGCCCGGGAATCGGGATTTTGGCCCCGCGCCCCTGGCTCTGGCGCCCCGGGTCTGAGACCACACAGGGGAGGCCTCGGGGCCCGCCGGGGCGCGGCCCCGCCCGGCAGGTGACTGAGGCGTGGTCCCGGGGGGGTTGAGCTAATTGGCGTTCGTGCTCAGACTGGCTGGGACCTTGGCGATACCCCAGGGGTTCCCCTCGCGCCCGGTGAACGACATCCAAGAGGGAGCAAGGAAGACACCTACATCCCCCAGGTGTTTACTGTCTTCAGGTTGAGGAGTTACTTAAGGCAGGGCTGTGCCCCAAGCTTGCCCGAACCTGAGAGTCACGTGGGAGCTCTTGTTTAAAAAACAAAACAAAACCGGGGTTCAGTTCAGAATGCGTGGGGCGGGGCCTGGGAATCTGTATCTTTACCAGCGTGGCGGGTGACTTATGCAGAGCGGCCTCTCAGCGTCGCCCCCTATGCCTGTGCGGTTACCCCTGGCAAACTCGAGGGAGGTGGGGGCTGCAAGAGAGGCACATTCATTTCTATGTCTCAAAAAGTGAGCTGGTTCCTGCAAACTTCCTGATTTTCAAGTTGTGAATTGATTTTAGGGCTGTTTAGGCAGTGCCCGATGAACTCATTCCAGGTTCAATTTGAGACCAAAGAAAGTTGGCAAACAACTTGTACAATTTTCTCTGGGATGGCCAGATGGACACACAGATGCACTTCTGCTTCACCTCCGTTTGGGATAAGTCGGAAGGATACTGGTTAAATCCGGGCCTTGGTTGCCTCTAGGGATCTCCAGTGGGTAGTGACATCCGATGCCACTTTCTGCTTGGGGTTTGTATTTGCTCTGTCCAGATACTATGTCTTTAGAGGCACACAAAGGAATGAATCAATCCTTAGTATATGACAGGTGTGCACTGCTCATCCATTCCTCAGCTATACTGGCTGCTAGCTTACTCCATTTATTATGAGATAATAAATATCATGGAGCCCACCACTCCAAATTAGGATCTTAATCATACCCTACATCTCTCATCTATCTCCCATTGGTACACCCCCCCCCCCAATAGCCATCAACTGAAACTCTACATAGATCACTCCTTTGCTGCTGCTTTTTTTTTTTTTTTTTAAAGATTTATTTATCTTATGCGTACACGAACTGGGGTACAGGCCAGAGATGCAGGGAAGTGAGAGGATTCACCAGAGACAGAGTGGGCAGACTGACTGAAATGCACTGCTGGGGGGAGCAGCGGGCGAGTCAGGAGAGGTCTGCTGCGTCATGTGGGTAGCTCCCTGGCCGGGATGGAGCTCATGCTGCAGTAGCTGCGGAAGCTTCATAGGTTGCGTCTTAACCCCTTGCGCCAATAGGGAGTTCCCTTTGCTTCTTTTTAGCGAGTTTTCTCCCACCTACATATATTCCTAGAAAAATATTAATTTTTAAAGAACTCAATAAAGGGTATTTTGTACTCTTTCAGGAACTCTCCCCTGCCCCTAACCAGGTATACTGCTAAAAACTTGCAATTGCTGTCACTATCGTTTGTCCTTTTTGATTGATGTATAGTACTCCACAATGTGAACATTGCACAGTCCTGCTGATGGGCACTCAGGCTATTTCCCAGCCTTTGCCATGTGAATAGTACAGCTATGACCTATGGTCTTTCTAAAAAATAACTGTTTCCTGAGTGCATGTATACCTGGGCTGGGCTGGTAGGTGACTGTCTGAATCGCCCCAGTGATGTAAGGATACCTGGAGAGGTAGCTGCTCGCACACACAGATTATCAAATGTCTCTATTTTTACCAATCAAATTTAGAAATAATATTTCACCATGGCGTTGATTTATATTTTGTCTGCTCATGTCATTTCAACAAAAAACAAAGTTGATATTATTCATATTTTCCACAAAGAGAATGATAGCAATGGATCAAATATGTTTCATTTAAAAAAATATTATTTTGATATATTGTGACTGTAGGGTTGGCCTCTCCTAAAATGGCCAGACAGGCTTTTCCCAAGATGTCCAGAGCAGGTTTTTCCCCTATACATGTCACCTTGGTATGTGGAGCTAAGGTCAGTGGAGGCTCCACGGGCCTCAGGAGGCACTGTTACCATAATCTTTTTTTTTTTTTTTTTTCTGTTACCATAATCTTAAAGAATGCAGATTACCCAGACTTAAGGATATCTCCAAAATATCAGAGAAACCTATCTAAGGCAGGACAAACATCTTCAGGCAAGGTTTTTGTCCTATGAAGTCACCCTTCCTTGTCATGTGAGACCCCCCTCTCTTCTCGATGCCCCAGACCTCTATCCTATCCCTTAGCTCGGGATATAAACCCCTGGTGTGTCCCATTTACTTTAGAATTTACAGTCATGTAATTTAATTTGGTCCCCCCCCCCCACCAATATGATGTTAATTTGTCTAGTCCAAAAGGGGTGGGTGGAGAATCTCCCCCTGTGCCCTCACATAAAACATTCACTCAAAGTTATGGCCCAAGGGCCTCCCTGGTAGCACAAGGTGTTAAAACTCAGCCTATGAAGCTATCCACGGCCACTGCAGCACGAGTTCGATCCCCGGACAGGGAGCTACCCACATGGCGCGGCAGACCTCTCCTGTCTCCCCACGGCTCCCCTCAGCAGTGTATTTCAGTCAGTCTGCCTAGTCTGTTCCCCACTCTGTCTCTGGTGAATCCTCTCACCCCCCCACATCTCTGGCTTATACCCCAGTTCTTGCATGCATAAATAAATAAATCTTAAAATAAAAAAAGTTATGGCCCAAGTAAAGTTTATGACCATGTTGAAAAATGGCTTCATTTCAAGGGATAATTGAAAAATTTAGAAAAACAAAGCTGTAGGAGATACAGATGTCATGAAAGCCAGGTATCACTGGCTGGGCTTCATAAATCATTGTTCTTCTTTTTAAATCTATTCACCATTCAAATTGCCTATTCCTTTTTTTTGAAAGTTAGCTTGTAAACTTTCATTTTCCCTGATGACCAACAGGGCTTTTGCCAGTCAGACTGAAGCTGTTTAAACAGATTAGAAATTTCTGTTGCTAAGTTGAAATACACACATAGAGCTTTCATAGGTTACTTCTCCTAGTTTTCAGCAACAAAATCACACAACTTGGGAATCGTGGCCGAACAATGCATTTCAAAGTACTCTCCATAGGCTCCATCTTTGAAAAACTAGATTCTACCTCATTCCTGACATGTCACCTTTATCCTGATTTTTTTTAGTGGTTGTTAGGTCATCTTTTCTTTTTTGCAGAAAATGTTAACAAATTTTCAACCGCCGTCACTTTGTAAAAGAAAATGGAGAATAAATCTAATTTTGATAACTACATGCCAAGGGTTAAACAATTCACTGCTGAATGACACAAGTCTTCTCTGCATTACCGTGTGTCTCTGTGCAAAGCAGCATAACAATCCCAAAGGCAGTATGATAACTAGCGCACTCTGGAGCCACCTTGACTGAGAATCCTGGCTCTGGGACCTAGACCTTAAGAAGCTGGCTCCATGGCCCAGTTTTCTCATCAAGAAAATGGCAAAGGGGCCTCCCCTGGTGGTGCAGGTGGTTGAGCGCTGGGCTGTGAAGCTGCCCGCAGCCTCTGCAGTGCTGGTTCAATCCCCAGCCACTGGGCAGGGATCCCACATGGCGCACAAACCTCTCCTGCCGCGCCCGCCGCTCCCCTCAGCAGTGTACTTCATCGGTCTGCCTGTTCTGTTCCCCGCTCTGGCTCTGGTCAATTCTCTCACCCTCCCGCGCTTCTGACTGTACCCAGTGCTTGTATAAATAAATAAATAAATAAATAAATAAATCTTTAAAAAAAAAAAAAAAAAAAAGAAAATGGCAAAGCTAAAAGAGCTAGGGGAATGAATTTACAAAGTGCACCACGCCACCTCTACTGCAGGGGTGGTATGCTCTGCGTGTTAGAATTATTAATTATAATAATAGGGTAAGTGTTGTCGTTATCTATAATAACAGCTAGCACATCTAGCATTGGTGGTTCCAATGAATGAGGCACAGATATCCTGCTTGACATGGAAAGAAACTGGCAGCAAACTAGCACAGGCTGACATTACTCAACCCCTCTGAGTTGCAGACTCCCCATGCTTTCCTACCGTTTCAATGCGCAATTTAATCTTACTCATTTAATATTATCCAAGTAATTGCTTTGTTTTTTTTTTTTTTAAGAGAAATAGATAAAAATAAGTTATAATTGTCTCTCTGATGATGCTGGGTCTCCTATGCATGTAAGCCCTGACCCGAGGCATGTTGTTCTGAGCTATCTCACGTCGATCATTTCCATGACTACTCTCCACTGTGGATACTGGAATGACCCAGTAAAGGGTTGTCCAGGCACAAACGATCCCCAAATGCAGTCTAAAGCCAGCAGGAGCAAATCTTATTTCTTCATCTGCCAGGAATTCATTGATTTGTTCAACTGAAAACAAATTTTTGAGTCTACAAAGTTGCTGGCTCTGTTCTAGGTGTGCTAGATGGAGCGTGATATCAGGGAAATCAGAAAAATAACAAAGGAATGCATGCACGCATGCCCAGGCCATCTCAGACAGGGATGAGGGCCACCAAGATGAGATGGGGGTTGGTGAGATGGAGAGTGACTGGTGGTCATAGGAGGTACCCAAGTTTGGCCAGAAGTGAACTTTGAGCTAAAACCTGAATATTATAGGCGGTCTCAGGAAGAACCACAGAGAAAGCATTCCTGGGACAGGAGACAATAGCAAATGCTCTAAGTAGATCAATGTTGGGTATTAGAAGCACAGTAATGAGATTCAGTGACTATAGGAAAACGTGGCTTATAGATGCTAAGACAAAAAGTCCAACCTTGCCTGTGATTAAAAATATACAAGTTAAAATTCAGTGAAATCCTGTTTTATAGCTGTTTAATTAGAAAAGATTAAACATACACTTGTGAGCATATGTTATGCCCCAGGTCTCCCTCCCCTGCACTGCACTTCTTAAACTTACCGTGGATGAGAATCACCAGGGGATCTTGTTAAAATGCAGATTCTGATTCCACTGTGTCTCGGGATTTAACCTGGATACAGATCACCTGGGACCTTGTTAGGAAGCAAATTCTGATTTCAGTGCTCCTCAAACTTTACTGTCGAGAACAATCTGGGATCTTATTAAATGCAGATTCTGGGCAACCAACGTATAAGAGGTGTTTCACTTCACTAATAATGAGGGAATGAATATTTAAACAACCATGAATCACCCCCCCCCCTTTTTTTAACCTATCAGATATATTAAAATGAAGAATCCTGATAACATCTGCTGATGACAAGCATGCAGGGAAATTGGTCTTCTAATGCATTGCTAGTGAATGTTTATGGCCACATTGGAGGGCAGTTTGGCAGGAAAGATCTAAGGGTACTTGCAGATGAGCCATCAGTTCTGCTTTCTGTCTCTTCTGCAGAGAAACATCTGCCCATGAGCAGAAGGGCAGAGGCGCCATGTCCAAGGACATTGGTTACAGCCCCATTGTCATAGCAAAAAAAATGAGAAACCACCTAAATGCCCAACAAAGGGAATGGTTAAGTGAACTTGAGGTTTAGCCATTCCATGGAATACCAGGCAGCAAATCAAAGGAATTAGCCAGACTGACATCGGCCAGCAGGGTTAGAACTCCAGAGGAACAGCATCAGAGAAGAAAAGCAAGTTCTGTACAGAGAGCTCAAGGCACATTCAGTTCCATATAAGGTTTCAATATGGTGGTGAAATATGAAAATCCAGAGAGAAAACACTGGAAGCAAACTACGCGTTCAACACACAGGCTACGTGTTGAAACAAAGTGGGGTGGAGGAAGAGCATGGGAGGAAAGATCGGAGAACCCAAGTTCTCCACGGGTGTAAGACAACATTCTCCTCAGTAAAATATGCTTTTAAACAAACAGGGAATGTACTCGCATTCTACTTTAGAGTTAAAAAGGTAAAGCAAACAACTCAGTCATAATGCTGTCATGCAATGCGATGAATTCGCTAGGATCGGCGCCCCCACCGACGTCCAGATGGACATTTTTCGAGATGTCCAGAACAGGTTTTCTCTACATGAGTCACCTTGGCATGTGGAGCTAAGGTCAGTGGAGGCCCCATGAGCCTCAGGAGAAACTGTTATCGTAACCTTAAAGAATACAGATTACCCACATTTAGGGCTAGCTCCAGAAGGGAACTTTTTTTAATCAGGGAAACCTGTCCTAAGGCAGGGCAAACATCTCAGGGCAAGGTTTTGTCCTTTGAAGTCACCCCTCCTTGTCATGTGAGACCCCCTCCTTCCCATCCCTTAGCTCGGGATATAAACCCCTGGTGTGTCCCATTTACTTTAGAATTTACAGTCACATGAATTCTCCAGACGTATGTAATTGAAGTTGGTCTTTTTCTCTTACTCATCTGTCTGAGCAGCCAGGGGTTGGGGGATTTCCCCGTGTCCACAGCACATGCACCATACACTCAAGCTTGTGAAAGCAAAGGACCGGGGAACTGGTAAGAGGAGCCGCCCCTGAAGAGGATGTGTGATGTGTCTCAGTGACGTGTGTCTTGCTACGGCCTCACAATTTGAAATCATAAAATTTGGCATGCATACAAGCATGCATAAATCATAGGCAAGTAATATAAGGAAGACAAAAACACCGTGTAACATGGTCTAGAACCTTCTTCATGTCAAAGAAACCCTTTCCATGCTTCTATCCACAAACTCACCCTCTGCCACCTTCTTCCACTAGTTCTAATTTTGGTTTTGGGTAACTGTTCTTAAAAATAGTTTCTTTACCTAAAGAAGATGTGCTGTGGCCTTGTCCCTCATTTGAATTGTCTGAGAGATTTTCCTTTACTTGCTTACGTTTGTGACATTCAACCTGTGGCTGCAGAAGTGAGCTGTTGCCCACTCTCGAGAGGCCTCTGTTGTAGGAATATTCCTTGCTTCGCCTGCACCTTCCCTGCCAATGGACAGTTCCCACTTTGGTAATTGTGAGCACAGGAGCTACGAACATTCTCGCACAAGTCTCCAGATTTGGACGTCTAAGTTTCTCTGTGCCCAGAATCTGCATTTAACAAGATCCCCAGGTTGTTCTTCAGCACATTGAAGTCTGAGATGCACTGAAGTCAAGACTCTTCTTAATAAGGCCCCGGAGTGATTTGTATTCCTGTTAAGTCTTGAGACACACTGGAATCAGAATCTGCATTTTAATAAGCTCCCCGTTGATTCTCACATCTAGTAAGTTGGAGAAGGGCAGCAGGGGGAGGAGGAGGCAGATCAGAGCATCTGCTCATATTCAACTTTCCTCGGAAATGCCAAAGTATTTTCCAACATGGATCTATCACCTTACATTCCCACCAGCACATGCAACCTTTAAAATTAAACGACAAAAAATACTAGTTAAAAAGTGACTAGGGGCCTCCCCTGGTGGCGCAGCGGTTGAGTGCTGGGCTGTGAAGCTGCCCACAGCCTCTGCAGCGCCAGTTCAATCCCCAGCCGCCGGCGAGGGTCCCACATGGCGTGCAGACCTCTCCTGCCGCCCGCTCCTCCCCTCGGCAGTGTACTTCGTCAGTCTGCCTGTTCTGCTTTCCACTCTGGCTCTGGTGAATTCTCTCACCCTCCCGCGCTTCTGACTGTACCCAGTGCCTGTATATATAAATAAATAAATCTTAAAAAAAAATTAAGTGACTAGGGGGACATCTTAGTTGATAAAGGAACAACCACACACAAACCCTGGCTTCTCCCCTCTTTTCCTTTCTGCTCCCACAGTCCAGGACTAGATTCTGAAATGCTGGCCAGGAGGAGGCAATGTGCAGGCAACAGTAGGGGTCTTTATTTACAGAGAAAACAAGCCTCCAATTCACCTGTTGGCTCCCATAGGATTGGCTGTTCCTGAACTGTAAAGGAATGTTCTCCAAGAACAGGAATTCTAAGCTTCCAGACCTGGGCAGGGTGTGGCGGGCCTGGAAAGGTAAGACAACCAATTCTTGAGAAAAATGAGTTTCTCCACCCTTCTGGCAACAGTGAAATCACACATACCCACTGTCATTTTCAGGGTCTTTTAATCTTTCCATGTCTCATGCCACACAGTCTCCCTTACTCTGGCATTTTCTATGAGGGCTGTCCAAAAGTCATTCCTCCGTTTAATAAGCATTGTCTGGGTTCCATCTGGTATGAGGCCCTATACTAATCTCCAGGAGTGCAACAAAAGCTTTTAAGAAAACTCACAGAGCAATGGCCAAGGGGGGCAGAAACAGGTAAACAGGCAGTTACAACACAGCATGATAAAGGCTCCCACAGCAGTCAGACAAAGCTTCCTGCAAGAGGCAGATTCATAGCCCCACCCATGTAGGATGAGTAGGTTTAGGTTGTCAAAGGCATGAGATGAGGAGGGTTCCAGGCAAAGGGAATCTTGCACAAAGACCAGGCAAGAGATGGCACTTTTGAGGAACCACCGTCTGGCTGGAGGTGGGCAAAGTGCAGGGGAAAAGGCTTCGCATGGCAAGGAGGATCTGATTGAACCATTCCTGCTTTTCCTTTCCTCTCTCTCCTTGTGAAATTTTGCACAAATCCGGAGGCAGATCCCTGGCTGGTTGGGGAAGTCACAGGGGCTCACCGAAATAGCTAAATGCTATTTTGAAAGATACGTGTATGCCCTCACCAAGGCTCCAGATCCTCCCAGATGTGTAATTTTGAACAAGCTCTGAATCTCCCTGAGCTTCTTCCTTTATCTGTAAAATGAAGCTAGTTCTATGTACCTTAGATGGTTTTTCTGAGTATTAAGAGGAATATATGTAAAGGGATGAGAAAACATGAACTAATCAAGAACATTAATTATCACTGGCAATATCCACTACTACCCTTGTACTACAATTAGTTAGAAACTATAATAACAACAAGTGTAAATGTTATTGAATACCTACATCGAGCTGGGCACGCGGGTGAAAGGGACAGAAGAGGTTATGTGGGAACACTTTCGGAAAGATTCAGCTACACTTTGAGATCCTAATGTGATCCTATCTTTGAGGTTCTGTTGCTTTGGCTTCGATTACAGAGGCCAAATAAAAGTGACTTAAATCAAATAGGAGGTTTATTTTCA
Source organism: Talpa europaea (assembly GCF_964194135.1). Classification (NCBI taxonomy): domain Eukaryota; kingdom Metazoa; phylum Chordata; class Mammalia; order Eulipotyphla; family Talpidae; genus Talpa; species Talpa europaea. The sequence continues at coordinate 5,818,388 of NC_140078.1, read as the reverse complement.
CTGGTTGATGCTTTGAGAGATCATGCAAAGACAGCTATTCGCTTAGCACCTTTCTGGCCTTGTACCAAAAACTTTGACCGAGGTCACAGATACGATGCTTGGCCTGGTGTGGAACGCACACCATTCCCCCACACAGGGGGTGAGGCAGCCCCTGTGGGAGCACATGGGCTGAAAGAGGGGGTGCAATGATGCCCAAGGGAAATCTCAGAGAAGGAGGTCATTAGCAGAGGAAGCTCAGCCATGGACATTTAAGGTTCCTCATAACCATGCCACCCCCTTGCTTTGGGGAACTAGTTCCGGTGTGGCTGCTAGTTACAGAAAAGCACTGAGGACCCGAAAGTGGGTGGGCGGCCAGGATGGGTGATTCCCAGCCCTCCCAAAGCCCGCTGACAGCACAGCGCTCTAGCAGTGAGCTTGGCTGCAGGGAGTCCCTGGGGGACTGACAGGCAGGACAGGAGGGAGAAGGCCTGCCCCTGTCAGTTTGCCGCACTGAGATGGTGCGGGTTGGGGTTGTCCAGGATCATGTCATCTGCCGTGTCCGGGACTCCATCTGCAGGAGGGAGTATGGCCAGCACAGGGTGGCAGAGACAAGCAGGCATGAAGAAAGAGGACACACGGGACAGCTTTCTCCCCAGCTAGGGCCCAGGTCCCTGGAGTAGCCCCAAGGCTGGTGTCTCTCCTAGATTTGGGGAACCACTCTAGCCAAGCAGGAAGCCTCCTCACTTCTGCTAGTTTTAGTGCCTTTTCTGTTCCTTGCAACCAAAAGAGGGGCTGAGGGGGAGAAAACCTGCAGTCAAGCTGGAGAGAAAGGCCAGAGAGGGATGCCCCTCCCTTCCCTGCATCAGGAGGGAGCACACACCTACGTCAGCCAAGAGGCATGACAAAGACACAGAAGAGAGGGTGGGTGCAGAACAGAAAGAAAACCAAACAGATAAGTGTGGAATATCAAGAACTCCCAGAACTAATAAACAGCAGCCCAGCGCCTGACCTCTGGCACGCTGCTGTCAACTTGCATTGCTTCAACTTGTACTGCTTTGCCGTGCACTGCCTTCATATATTTTTGTTATCAGCTGGGTCCTGCAGGCATTTGAGCCCTGGTTTAAAAGTCCTTTTAAGAATGAACAGTTTCGGGCCTCCCTGGTGGCACAAGGCCTTAAGCACAGCACCACCAAGCTATCCTCAGCCACTGCAGCATGAGTTCAATCCCCGGCCAGAGAGCTGACCCACATGGTGCAGCAGGCCTCTCCTTTCTCGCCAGCTGCTCCCCTCAGCAGTAGAGTTCAGTAGATTTGCCTGTTCTGTTCTCCACTCTGTCTGGTGAATCCTCTCACCCCTCGCCCCGCACCTCTGGCCTGTCCCCCGGTTCTTGTATGCGTAAATAAATCTTTAAAAAAAATTTACTGTAATGGACAGTAAGTGATAAAGCAAATACATGTTGGGAGAATCTTCATGGAAGGAATATGGGTGTTCAGGAAAAAATTCTTTCAACTTTGTTGTATATTTGATATTTTTACAGAAGAAAATATTTTAATTGTAAAAAGTTTCCCCTCTAGGATAAAAACAAAGGATTGTCCAGCCCCCAAACCCTGGGTGACGTACCCATCAGGTTTGCAAAAGGAAAGGCAGTGTCCAGTGTGTGGGTGGAGGGTGTGGGGTCTTTGTCCATAAACACACGAAGGTTTGTACTGTGAACCCATCTAAGATAACTTTCTAGATCAGGGCAAAGACTGAATCCAAACCAATGGTCCCATGTTGGCATAGCCCCAAGTTCTCCCCAGTGGGGAGAGCAGTGCTGGTGGGGACCACAGACCCAATGAGAGCCTTTCTCTTTGGGAGTCTGTCAACCCGAGTTCACTGAGGACAAGGGGCAGAAACAGTTGAACCAGAACAGGAGTTTATTGGCCATATGTGAGGGGGCAGAGAAAGTGGACTGGGGGTTCAGGCAAGAACAGTGGGGGGGCAGTAGGGAGCAATGGAAAGCAGAGAGCAGGGGGGACCAACAGGGAGCAGTGGGGGGAGAGTAGAGAGCAGCAGTGAGCAGGGGGAGCAGCTGGGAGCCTGACCAGACAGCAGCAACTATGGCCTGGGTGCCAGGTGGGACCACTTGCCTGGGCTGCTGCCAGGGAGAGCTGCCCCAATGAGGACTAGTGTGAGGTACTGAAGGTGTAACCGAAGCTACACACACACTGAGAAGGGAGCTCACCAGCGTTGCTGCTGTGTCTGGCTGTGTGAATTGCTGTCGCCTATGGGCTGGGTACTTCACATGTATTATTTTATTTACTCCTTCCTTGTAACACCCTAAGGTGGGCACTATTATTACCTCCGAGAAAATGAGGTTCAGGGAGAGTAGGTCACTTTCCAGGTCATATCTCTGGGAAACTGCAGAACTGGGATTCAAACCCAGTTCTTCCTGTCTGTGGACCCTCTTTTGTAAGCCCCACCCTCTATTGCCGTTAGTTCCAGGCCTCCATGCAGCTTCCACCTGGCAACCCAGGCTAGAGAGGCCTTTCAGGGACAGTTCCTGCCTGCTTAGAGGTAATCTGGGTGTCTGGCTGGCTACACTGGCTTAGGTTGCAAGACACTCTGTCAATAGGATGCTGGTTGCTAATTTGCAAGCAATTTTAATATGGAAAAAAATTAAGTTCTCATAGAACCTTCAGCATACTAATCTTTCAAATTATTCTGAACTCTGGGTATCTTTCTGAAGACACATACTTAGCTTATCTTTTTTTCTTTCTGAAGATTTAGCTCAAAAACGAAAGGACTGTTTTCCTTAGTCTCTTCGTAAAGTCTCCTAAAAGCTGAGGCATCCCCAGGACTTCTATTTCTTTCGTGCAGCTTCTCCTGGGAGATACTGACTCTCAGAAGCAATTGGGAAAGCGCCGCCGTGAACATGAGATGGATACACGGAGACTCTCAGGTCCTGGGGGCAGGGTGGGGAGTTGTCTGGAACTTTCCTTTCCCATAAAGGGAACTAGCCAGAAAATAAAGAAAAGCAAAAAAAAAAAAAAAAAAAAAAAAAAAGGGAAGCAAGACAAGACAGGAAGAAGAACCCTGCTAGCTACAGACAAATAATAATGCGAATACTTTTTTCATCGAACTTGTATTGAAAGTGGAATTGTAGGGGAGACATGATTTCATTCATTCAGATCAAAGTGGCACATGGGGTACTGCAATTCCATACGCGATCACAGTGGTGGGTGCCAACAATCATCCCCTGTACTAGTCAGTTTTTGCTGTGTGACAAACAACCTCAAAATCTCAGTGGCTTTCCACAGCCAATATTTCTTTCACTTTTTATAGGTCTGGAGTCCATTGTGACTCTGCTGGGTTTAGATCTAGGGCAGGGGTGAGGTCAGCTCCATGTGTCTGCTCATTTCTCCTGGGGCCCTCAGCTACCCAGGACATGTTCTTCTTGTGACACATCACAGAGAACAAGAGGATGACCTGGATTGTACGGGCACATCAAAAGCCCTGTTCCCATCAGGTTTTTCAACTAAATTCCACTGGTCAAAGCAAGTCACATGGCTTTGCCCCCAATCAGTGGGGCAAGGGGAATATATTTCATGGTACCAATGGGCAGGGGTGGCTGGTTATTATTCTACTAGGGACAGAGTGCTCACTTGGAAACAATAATATAACTGCCAGGAGCTACTAATATTGATACTAGGAATACAATCGCACAGCTCGAATAAAACAGATTGATAGAGACTGATAGATATGTCTATAATCTATAATAAATGTTTATCTAAAGCATCAGGTCTAAAACCCAAACTTTGATCAGCTTTGTGGCATGTGGTTTATTTTTCTTGAAAAACTGACCCTGTGAAATGCCTTGCGCTGCTGTGTTCTATCACCAGGATGAATCACTCGTCATTATTTTATAGTTTCCGAACTTGGTCTTCCACAGTAATAACAGCATTTTGGAAACTGATTTATACCTGCTCTCTAATCATAAATAATACCCCCACAATTGATAGTCTCATTGACAGGTGATTGGCACATACACACATAGGAATACTACGCAGCTATGAAGAAGATGCAAGCCTGCCATTTGCAACAAGGTGCATGAATCTAGAGGGTATCATGCTCAGTAAAAGATAAATAGCAATTGATTTCACTCATGTGGAAAATAAAGAAGCAAAACGAATGAACAAAGAAAACAAAATAAACTCTTAGACTACACAAAGAAAATGGTGCTTCCCAGAGGAAAGTGGAAAAAGGGGTGAGGAAAACTGGTGTGGCGATTGGTCAGAGGGGTCACTTGTAAGCACAAGGATGGAAACCAGACTTTTGGTGGTGAACATAGCGTAGTATATACAGATATTGATTTAGAACACTGCACACCTAAACCAACACAATACAAATATCTAAACCAATGCGACTACAATAAAAAATTAAAAATAGGGCCACTTTATTCTCAAAGGTGTTGCAGTTTGGATGAGGCATCGGATCGTCTTATAAATACAATGTGATATAAATGTGGGATTTCCTTTCCAGATACAAACAACCTTCCCAAGAGCTAACCTACATAATATTCTCTTTATCTGTTCCCTTCTAAAGAAATGTCCAGTTACATATGACCTCTCCCCCTCCAGACTTCGTGATGCTCACGTCTACTGTGGAATGCTCGGCGCTCAGTCTTCGTTCCCTGCTCGCGATTGTGTAACTCGTGTTTATCTTTAGATCCTCCCAAGGAGCCTTCCAATCTGGGTTATAGGGGATCCCTACTGTGCTTCTGTGTTCTCTGGTAGAGTGGGTACATGCTGTGACAAATGTTTGTCTGTTTGCCTAAGTGGACTGTCAGCCACACCTACCCACCCCCACCTACAATCAAGTTACCCTTTGGCAATTAGTATTTGCTGAAAGAATGTAGTTGCCATGATTGTTTTATTTATTATTATAAACTATGCAGATATACAAAAATATATAGAGAATACTGCCCACACCCCACTTTCTACCTGTTCCTCCTTTCCTTGCTCATTTTTCTCTGTCCACGTTAACCTCGGACACCCCACATTTCTGTTTTAGGGATGTTGCATTGCTGTTCACTCTGCCTAGAACTGTCTTCCTCTTGGTATCTACAAAGCTCCCTCCCTCCCTCATTCCAGACTTCTCATGGAGGTGTTCCCTAACTGCACCCCGGTCCCATATGAGATCTCCCCTCTTCACCCCTGAACTGTCCCCTCCTGAGGCATCGTATGGGTTATCTCTGTATCTGCATACTATTGCTGTCTAGTTTCCCAACAATAGTAGCCTTATAAGGACCCACTCTATTCATCATTACCTCCCAAAATTTCCAGAACTGCACATAGTAGGTGCTCAAGAAAACATAAAATGAATGCACGAGTTCAGTGAACACTTCCTAAGCATTTTTCCCAGGGGTTCGAGTGGTTACAATCCATCTCAGCTCTCCACAATTTTGTGAAGGAAACAAGAAAGAGACAATGGAATGGCTGACAGTGAGCCTCCTTGAGGCAGTAGCTTGATGGTGTGATCTGGACACAAAGAGCTCCGTGGGCCCTTGGAAAGATTTCCTCCCCGTGTCCAGAATGAATCCACCAAGGAACTGACCATATTATAACAGCTGGTGGTATCCAGAGCATTCGCCTTATAACCTCCCCTTTCAAAACACCCAAATCCAGTTTCAAAATTGAGTGAAGTTACCCTCAGGGATAGAAGATACTGGAAACACATAGCCTAAGTTAAGTGACCATAATTATGCATCAAGAACCACAAAATCAGCACAAAAAGATTATCTCCTAAAACAATTCTGTCAGCACTTTATAATAAACATTTTGGAAAAAAATCAAGAGATTGATTTAAGGAATATTCAAAAGTACAAATTATATAACTTTTCTGTCCAAAAAAAAATTTGATTATCCTAGGACACCATGTTTTAAGAATGCAGGTAAGGGCCTCCCCGGTGGCGCAGCGGTTGAGCGCTGGGTTGCGAAGCTGCCCGCGGCCTCTGCTGCGCCGGTTCGATCCCCGGCTGCTCCCCGGCCACCGGAGGAGGATCCCACATGGTGCGCAGACCTCTCCTGCCACCCGCTGCTCCCCTCAGCAGTGTACTTCAGTCCTTCTGCCTGCTCTGCTCCCCACTCTGGCTCTGGTGAATTCTCTCACCCTCCCGCGCTTCTGACTGTACCCAGTGCATGTATAAACAAAAAACAAACAAACAAATATAATAAATAAATAAATAAACATGCCTCTAAAAAAAAAAAAAAAAAAGCTTTAAAAAAAAAAAAAAGAATGCAGGTAAATATATCTTTGTGTGTTAAGACAAGATACATTGATAGGTGGGGGCAGGTGCGTTCTCTGGGGCCAAAGGATGCCCCTGCGGTACCAGAAGAAACCTCAGAACTTTCCTGTTGGTGATTTGAGAGTTGGTTGTGGGAGGTAGCAGTGAAGTGCTTGGCCATGCCTGGCACACAGTGGGTGTTCCACCAATACGAGCTTACTAAGAGGACACGGCAGCTCGTGCCTCCACCTTCCTGCTCATCATAAAATCAGGTGAAGACATGATATAAGGGTAGAAGTACGATGGTGAGCCATGAATGCTGTGATCTTTGGTTAAATCTGAAGGGGTGATGGTGATTTGGAAATTAACATATGAGAGACACTAGAAGGTGTAACCAGCAGCCTGGAAATGAAGTCACTGGTGTCTCAGTGAGCTCAGGACTTGGGGAAGGGGGTTGGATCAAGAGATGAGGGAGACTTCTTGATGGAAAGTTGGTGGGATTAATAATTCCATTCAATATACACTTATAAAAATAAGTGTAAAAGCTTGGAGAATAACTACTGGCAAATTGAAAACATATACAAGAGCTTTCAGAAAGAGAAGGAATATTATTAAATAAGATGTAAAGAATAATGCTAATTATAGTTACTAAGACAAATGCAAGAGATTTGAATTTTCCTACAAAAGACACAGAGAAGCTGATAAAGACAGACATTAAACAACAGGTCAGGCAGAGATAAGCCAGGCAAATGTAAAAAAATATAAACTAGGACTTAGAATATTATTATGAGATAAAGTGTAATTTAAGGTCAAAAGTTATTAAAGGGAAAGAACAAGAACATGATAAAGATTAAAAATTAAAACTGACAAAGAATATATAATAGCCACAAACTTATGTGCATCAAACAACACTTAGCAAAACATAAGAAAGCAGAATGGCCTGGTAATATAAGAGAAACTTAATGAAAAAACTCCCCTTAAGAGGTTTGAAAATATTTCTTTCAAAGTAGACAAAATATTTTTGTCGAAATAGGCAACAACTAAGAGGATTAGAAGAAACAAGAAAAGCCAACATGTTTGATTCCTAGATATTTACCAAACATTTACAAAAATGGGTCATATATATGGCCATCAAGAAAAGTAGTAAATTACAAAATGCATATATTCTACATGCATTCTCAGACCGAAACCAATAAATACCAGAAACCAAAAACCAATATATAGTTTCACAAATTGTAGCCATTTGAAAAATAACAAACCTTATACGATCCCTGGATGCCTCCCCCCACATCCCTGACCCATCAAACCTACCAACCCCCCCCCTAAAACTGAAAGAACAGAGTATCTAGAGTCCCATGAAAGAATCCATCATAGAAAGAACCTCGATGCTGTGGCTGTCTTGAAAAGTTTTGAAACACATTGAAAGGGGCAAAAAAGATGACTTGTTACACTGCCAGTTCCCAGCGTTACCTGAATCTATAGGGGTGAGCGCCTTTCTTTGTCCTGGAGGTATTTTACAACTTCTTAAGTTATAAAAAATATATAATAATGCAAATAACTTGCCCACAGGAATGCAAACACACTCTGCTTGCTGGAATGCAGCTGATTTTTGCCTGAAAACTACTGACCTGTGTTTGTGTCCCCCTGTAAGTGCATTTCAGCATTCCAGATATCCACGCAGGTAAGTGTTGGTTGAATCCCTGGGAGCTGTTATAACATCTTACTGGTTTCCTCATCAATTAATGAATTTTGTTTTATATTTATAGGATGGTCATGATTTTTTTTTTAAAAGATTTATTTATTTATGCATACACAAACTGGGGTACAGGCCAGAGGTGTGTGTGGGGCTGAAAGGATTCCCCAGAGACAGAGTGGGGAGCAGAACAGGCAGACTAACCGAAATACTCTGCTGAGGGGAACAGTGGGGAGACAGGAGAGGTCTGCTGTACATGTGGGTCAGCTCCCTGGCTGGGGATGGAACTCAAGCTGCAGTGACTGCTGATAGCTTCATTGTGCTGAGACTTAAGCCCCTGCGCCACCTGGAGGCCCTGATGTTAATCTTTTTGCTTGACCAGCCCAAGCAGAACTCAGAGGGCTGGGGAGACTCTTCTGCTGTGCCCTACAGCTCCAAATGACAAAATAGACAAATTCTTGGCAAACTAAGAAGACTATATTAAAAGAATATATTAAATATATTAAAAATTAAATAAATATATTAAAAAATTCACTGAGAGAGCTGATGGGCCAAAAATGCCCAAAATCTTAAAGTCATTTAAGGAGAATGCTAAATGGAATTACAGGTCTATAGACTTGAACGTTTAGATTTAAATGGAGGACTTTTTGTATAAAATTAAATTACTAAAATTGATCCATCCTATCAAACCTGACCGGATCCTATCAAATGGGAACATCTGGGAAGGAGGAACAATGCAAAGGGTATCAGCCCAGGTAATTCCTGACATAGCCAAACTATTGCTGGCCACTGGAAAGCAGCGAAGACCCCCCTGATTTATTTTCAAAGTAGCACAACCTAAAACAAAGAAGCAAAAATTAGAGTACAAAACACCCCCAAAACCAAATGAAACCAGAGATCAGTTCACATATGCACACATGCAGTTAAAATTTCCAGTAAACTATTACTAAATGAAGTCTAGCAATGTCATATTAAGAAAATAACCTAATTTGACCAAGAGGGTGAGTTTCAGAATGCAAAGTGAGCCAACAGGCTGTGTCCTATACCAAGTCACTGGACCAGTACATGTAAGCACAAAACTCAAATAGCTGTGTCATATTTGATAAACTTTAGGTAGCTACCTTGATAAAAATTCTAAATGAAAACTGAGTAGTAGAAAATGACTGGTTTTATAAAAATTACCACTCAAAAAAAACCCCAGCATATATTATATTAAACTGGGAATTTCAAAACTCAATCAAAGTAAAAGCAGAGACGCAACAGGATAACAGCAGTATCAACACACTTGGACATAGAAATATGTGGTATAACTCCTGGGAACTATCCAAAAGACACAAAAACATTAATTTGAAAGGAAACCTGCACTTCTATGTTCACTGCAGCACTATTTACAATAGCTTGGATATGGAAACAATCCAAATGCCCCAAAACAGATGACTGGGCAAGAAGACGTGGTGTGTGTATACACACACACACACACACACACACACACACACACACACCCAACAGAATACTATGCAGCCATCAAAAAGATAAATCCATGCCATTTTCAACAACATGGATGGAGCTGGAAGGGATTATGTTCAGTGAAATAAGTCAGAAAGAAAAAGAAAAATATCAGATGGTTTCACTTACAGGTGGAATATAGGGTCACTGAACAAAGGATGAGGAAAAGGCAAAATTTGCAGGCTGACCAAAGATCTGAGACATCTAGCAGGGGTGGGGAGAAAAAGGGTCAAAACCCAGGAGGGAGGAGCACAAGGGACTATGGTGATGGGCTACAGATGCGGTGGTGGTGGGAGGGGACCACACCTGAGGGGGAAAATCAAATATTGTACAAAATGAACAACGATGTGAGAAAATTTAAAAAAAAAAATATGTGGTATAATGTGTTGCTTAGGAAAAGATAAAACAACCTAGAAATGAGATGGTTATCTTTACCATCATAAATCATCTTTATCAGAGAACAAGAATTTCTAGTAAATGCTTATGCTCAGTTAATAAGAATTTTTGTTATGGCAGTTCAATGTAGATAAATCTATTAAATATTAAATATTAATACATAAATAAAATAATAAAAAATAAATAAATGTATTAAGTATTCTTTATAAATTCTTTATAAAAATTATTTTAAAATAGGAAAAAATTCTATTTATAATCACATAAAATTAAATAAAATTACAGAATAAGAAAATACAGATCTTATATAATAAAAATAGACTACATATGAAGAAAATTATATAATTTTGTTAAATGCTGTTTACAATTTTGGGTGGAAAATTTAACATTTTGGAAAAATTCTTTTGACAACCTCATTTGTCATACAGATGCAACTCCAATCAAAATCCTCAAAAGAAATTTTTTGGGGAGAGAGAAGGGGTAAAGTGATAGTTTATTTGGAATCAATGTGTAAGACTGACTAGGATGTCTGGAAAAGAACAGCTACAGGCTGGTGGTTTAAGTCTAAAGGAGCCCAGGACTCACTCTAATGCTAATATAATCAAATACAGGATGTTGGCAAAAGTGAAGAGACCACGTCCAAACAGATTCCAGAGGAGAGAGATCCGTGAACTTCACTGCAAGTCAAATGAACCTTTTGGTTTTGAGGAAAAGATTTTATTTAACAAATGGCCCTGCTCTAGGTGGACAACTCCTCTGTCTGCATGCATGCATATGGATTCTGGCTGCAGCAAACGTGCTAACTTTTGCAAACAAGCAGTGAAAATATTAAAGGAACTGGACTGTTTGATCTTAGGGAAGAGAAGCCTTTCCTGGAAATACAGGTGCTGCAAGTAAGCGGCCGAACTCACTGGAAGGAACGCTCCTCAAGGAGCGTCTACAAAGGACAGGAGGGGGGACCTCCGCGATCTTGGCAGATATGGGGTTCAGAGCCCCATGTTCCCACAACTCACATGGAATGAGGGAGCATGAGCTTAAAATTCAGAGAAGAGTAAATGCTGAGCTCAAGAGTCAAGTCATGAACTGCACACCCGCAGCCCGGACAACCTCACCCATCAGATTGACACACTTCTAAGGCTGAAGCTTGCTGGATCAGCTCTGAACAGGACCGATCTCAGAGATGCCATTTTGTGGTCGAAATGATGTATTTCGAGCCCCAGAAAACTCCTTGTACCTCTAATCTACAGGGAAAAAATAGCCCAGCTGCCTGGGAGGAATTACGTAGGCCACTGACTGCAGCAGTTTGCAAAAAAGAGCGAATATTCAAATATTCGGGAATAGGGAGAGCTTGGAATCAACACAGATATGGTCATACCTTAAAAAAAAGTCCAGGCAAAAAATAAGTTAGGGACAGCTGTGTTGACTCATGGGGAAGTTAATAGATGGAATAATAAGTGCAAATTGCAGAGAATGGACAGAGGGTGATCCAATTAATACAAAAATAGGAAAAAAGAGTCTGTTAATTTTTTAGATCATGAATGTGGTCTAAACATATATACTGACATTACTTACCTCCGGTGGGGTAAAAAAGGGCAGGAGGCTAGAGATTACTGGCCTGACTTTTGTACAACGCTGAGGGTAGTTTACTGCAAGGAACAAGGTTTGCTGTTGTAGTTTGTAACCAAAAAAATGCAAACATGCATGTGTGTATAAGCTTGTATGTGTGTGTGTGTGCACATGTATGTACGCAGGGCAGCAGCTGGGTAGAGAAATATATACCAAGAAATACAGAATCTGTAACTGCAGTGGGAAGCGTGACATACTGCATCTAAGAAAGACAAGAAGAAAGTCCATCAAAATGGCCACAACTACATTTTCCTCAAGAATGTAACGTGTCTCCCTTATAGCCTACCTGAAATATACATCACATTTACAATCATGGAAAAAAATTTCTAAAAGCTGCAAAAAGGGGCACTTGAGAAAAAGATACAGAAAACTAGATACAGAAAAAGATACAGAAAACTAGATACAGAAAAAGATTCAGAAAACTAGAAGTTTCCCAGCTAAAACCCAAGAGCTGAATGGTCCCCTGAAGCACCCCAAGCAATGATTCTAAAGCAATGAATTATTACAATGCTAACACAGTATGCTGGGAGTTTTTACTACTTTATACCAAACCATACTTAACAACCCATCATTAACCATTGCTAATACAAAAATAAAGAAATTCTGAGAACGAAAACATGGTGAGTTATGAAAATTGTGTTCAAATATTAAGGACCCAAGACAGAAAGGGATAAAACCCAGTTAAAACGCTCCATCTATCCCTCAGGGAAGCTGACTTTGCATTTTCAACAGGCAAACCCACCAGGCTCCCAGCATTCTATTTTGTAGGTTATTACCAAAAGCAAAAACCAAGGGAAGAAATAATAGCTTTATGTCAAAGTGAACTGATCTGTATGGCAATTTTGATTAAATAGGTTTGTGTTTTAGGGAAGAATATAAACCGTAAAATTCTGGTAAAAAATGGATCTGAGCATTCCCACACATTTTAAGTATGCTTTTCTGCAAGCATCCTCGCTGACAGTCTGTGAGAACATGTTTCATTCATTTATTCGGCATTTATTAGGCGCCCACCACGAAGTGAGGGTCAGGCTAGAGACTGGAAATCAGACTCCAGGCCCAGTTCAGGCTTTGGGCATAAACCCCCAGGCCATGCTAGCTTGCTCTCTGGCGCCACCTACTGTCCACACAGTGTTTCAACTTGAAACAATAAAACATGAATTTCTCTCTCAATAAAGTATCTACTTCCCCCATCTCAGGCTTTTGGACCCTAGGACTGCACATACATTACTATCTAAAATAATGCATTCTAGAAAACTGTCCGAAAGGTTAGTAAGCACGGTGTCCTATTTGCATCTAAACAGAACCGCCAGGTTTATCAGTTTCAAATGTTGAATTATTGGTTAAGAAAACCATAGTTGGACCAGGTCAGGCACGCACACATTTAATCTGATCGTGAAGGAGGTAAGACAATTGGATATCTACGACAGGATTAAAAACCTTTGCGTCTCCAAGTTCTCTTTAATTAGATGGTTATTCACACCCCCTGAACGCCAAATTACACCGACTCTAAAGAACCATTAACATTCAGCATATTTTATTCGTATTTATGAGGACACTATTCCTTTTTTGCATATTGGCCCTAAACATTTTTTTTTGGGGGGGAGGTGTCAAATCCATGTAAAGTATAAAAAATGATCCTTCATGCCAACAGCTTTGAGTGGGTGTTCTGAGCCCCCAGATTCTGCGTGGGTACTTCAGAATGGGAATTTAAGAGGCTTGGGAAGTACCATCTATGGCACAAATTTAATGAGTTGGAAAAACCCTTTATTAGAGTTGGGAAATCAAGTTGGAAACAAACAAATGTATTCATTACTTAATGCATTTAATTCCAACCCCTAATCGAAATCATCTTGATCACATCTAAGATTCCACCTCGGTTAGAACACGGCGATTCCGAGGTGGTCTCAGTTAGGACAGCATACAAAATTATAGGAAGCAGTATAAAATTGCAATTTATTACGAGGACGGGGCAGGATGGCTCACAACAAACAACTCTTTAAAACATTAAGAGCAAACCTCTGCCAGAATTCTCTTGGGACTTTCTGTCACTCTCCCCCTGTCTTTTGTTTGTGAGATGCTAGTCGGGTATGGAGTCCGCAGGACAGAGCAGGGCGGGGTGCGCGCCCCCCTGGATGATGGAGTAAGTCTGCTTGGGAAGTTCTTGCTGGGACGAGGGGGGGAAAATAGGGGGTGCCGTGGTGGTCACGGCGATGTTCTGGCCGCCGTCACTGACCACAGTCACCTCGGCAGTCCCCTCCTGAATCAATGCGTTAAGGCCTTCGAAGTCAGTGCAGGTGATACCCGAGCTGGTGATAAAAGTCTGGTTGCCGGGGGCTTCCTGGGGGCCGCTGGGGGCACTGGGGAGGAGAGTCTGGTGGAGGGCAGCCCCGTCCGTCTGGTCGTGAGTGGCCAGCAGGACGGTCGGCTGGCTCATCCCGCCCGCCTCGCTTGGACACCCCGAGGTGGGCGGGGGGGCGATCAGGTCCACCTGGCGCAGAATCTGCAGCCGGCTGTTCCCGGGAAGCCCCTCTGGGTTCTGTGCCCCCAACGTGGGGGGCACGAGGTTCACGGCGGCTGCCGCCTGGACGATGGTGTTGGCCTGCGGCACGTGGTGGCCCACGATGATCTTGACTCGCCCCTCGCTGAACTGGGGCACCTGGCTGGGCTGCAGGGGCACCTGCAGGTGTCCCACCGTGAGGGGCGCGGCCGGCTGCTTGCTGGGGTCCAGCTGAAACTGCAGGACCGTCACGTCTGAGGTCTTATTCTCGCTGTACTCACTGTGCTGCCGCTTGTGGCTGCGGAGCGAGTCCTCCCGCATGAACGACGCGTCGCAGCGGTCGCAGTGGAACGTCTTCTTGGCGTCCAGCTTGGCCACCTGGCGGCTGCTCTGCCGCCCGGCGTCTTTCCTCTCCAAGGCCTCAGTCTTGACCATGTCCCCGTGGAACTTCTTCATGTGCTTGCTCAGATTGCTGGGCTGCTTGGTGTCGAAGCTGCAGTAACTGCACTTGAACGGGCGCTCGGTGCAGTGGACACGCTCGTGGATGCGCAGGGCCGCCTTGCTGGAGCAAGAGTAGCTGCACTCCGAGCACTTCTCGGGGTGCTCCGACTGGTGCACCCGGCTGTGCTTGCGGAGGGTGGCCTTGCTGTCACCCAGGAAATCGCAATGCGGACACTTGAAGTTATTGCCACTGTGCTTGATGCGGATGTGCGACTTGAGGTTCCCCTTCATGGTGCAGCGGACATTGCAGAACTCGCACTTGAAAGGCTTCTCCCCCGAGTGCACGCGCATGTGCCTTTTCAAGTCCGAGCTGATTTTGAACTTGGCGCTACAGAGCCAGCACTGGAAGGGGGCGTCCCCTGTCAACACAAGGTGAGTTTCCATAAGAACAGGCAACAACCACAGCGGATCCCCCCGAAGCACACACCAGAAAATCGCTTAAACCAGGGCGCGCGCGTGGAGACCTTCTAACCGCAGCTCCCAGCAGCCCCTGGGAGGAAAAAAAACAGGGGTAGGGTGGGGTGGGGGGGGTAGGGTGGGGTGGGGGGCATGGGGTGGGGTGGGGGGAGTGGGGGTGTCTCCTCTTACCCCAAATCTAAACCTCCACCACCTTCACCAAACCCAGAAGAAAAACCGGAGGTGGAGGAGAGCTATTTAACTGCCCCCAATACAATCAGATTTGCAAATATATTCAGTTACAGTCTTTAAAATGATCCATCTACAGTTTGTATTGTTAACGTGCCTGCTCTGCTAGTTAATTGCTCACAGGTGTATGATTTTGCATGATCCGTTGATTTTGATTGGGTGACATGTTGTAATAGATTCAAAGACACATGTTCGAATCAGTCAGCTCCGTTCTCACTCATCAGAATATCCTTTTTACAATGACTGGAATGCCCAGCTTATGCTTCATGCAGATTTTTATTAATAAAGACGTGTTTATTGCACAAAATTTATTTATCCCACATTGCCAGCTGCGCTCTTTACTGGTGGAGTTACAAATCCAGCTGCTTGATTTTTAGAAAATTCGTATTTGCTGAAAGATGAGCAGGGATAAGTGAACTTGCAAACATCTGAATGGACATGATATTCCAAATTTATTTCCTCAAATGCCAAGTCCCAATCAGCTAAATCACGGAAAAGTCAGGCGAATGGATCATCTGCCCATTTCAACATTGTTTAAAGAAGCAAAGTAACAGCAGACTAAACATTCTTTGGTTGCGCTCATTTCACGCCCCCCAGTTCCCGAGGGGTTATTAGCCCCGTGACACGGTCCGAGAGACTACCTCACTTGCTTATGGTCACCCTGTGGGACGAGGCAGGGTACAGGCTGACTCCAGAGGTGCTGTTCTTAGATGCTAGGTGATTATTTGTACACGTGTGACCAATGTTAGCTTTTTTAGGCCATAGGCTCAAAGGCCTGGACTGTTTCCTGTTGTTTTGGCATAAGGTCTGTAATATCATCATAAATTGCTTGATCAATGCAATAATAAGTTTTAACCGGCCAAATCCGGCCCACACTCTCCCTTTGTAAATAAAGTTTTATTGGAACACAGCCACGTCCACTCAGTTACGTGTTGTTTATATACTGCCACCGTGAAGGGGAGCAATCGTGATAGATGTACAGGTCCCAGAGCTGGAAGTATTTACTATCTGGCCCTTTCCAGGAAAATTTCACTGACCTATGACCTCACAATGTGATTCTTAGACCTTCTTTACACCATTAATGGCCTTGATGGTATAAAGGGCGTTTAGTGAAACTCACAGACACTTTCTTGGAATAATGTTTAAACGCACAAAGTAAACTAAAATAAAAATTAATAGGAATGCAAAAGAAACCAATTGTAGTGAAATAGTTACCAAAAATATGAAAAGAGAAAATGAATGAGATGGCAACACATGTATTTTATTAAACTATTAAGTAACAGTAGCGGCGGGTCTAGTGACTATAATCCTTCTAAATAGAGAAAAGCATAAAAGATATTTTGATCTCAGGGCCTTCCTGGTGGTGCAAGGGGTTAAGTCTCTGTGCTAGCAAGCTATCAGCAGCCACTGCAGCACGAGTTGGATCCACAGCCAAGGAACTAACCCACATGGCACAACAGACCCCTCCTGGCTCACCTGCCACTCCCCTCAGCAGTGTATTTCAGTCAATTCGCCTGTTCTGCTCCCCATTCTGTCTCTGGTGAATCTTCTCACCCCCCATCCTGCACCCCAGGTCTTGTATGCATAAATAAAGTAAATCTTAAAAAAAGATATTTTGATCTCCTGCAGCAACTCTTTTTTTTTTTTTAAGATTTATTTGTTTATTTATACATACAAGCACTGGGTACAGTCAGAAGCGCGGGAGGGTGAGAGAATTCACCAAAGCCAGAGTGGGGAGCAGAGCAAGCAGAAGGACTGAAGTACACTGCTGAGGGGAGCAGCGGGCGGCAGGAGAGGTCTGCGCGCCATGTGGGACCCTCCTCCGGTGGCCGGGGAGCAGCCAGGGATCAAACTGGCACTGCAGAGGCTGCGGGCAGCTTGGCAACCCAGCGCTCAACCCCTGCGCCACCGGGGAGGCCCTGCAGCAACTCTTATGAAAAGACAGGTGACTTCCACCAGTGACAAGTCCACATACATTGTTATTAGATTGGTTGCCTGTTTTCACAGGTGAAGGGCACATCAAATTTCAGTACAGGTTAGTGAAAATGAAGATGTGACTTTTTCCCATCCAAGTTCAAAGATCTAAAGTCTATTTATGGATCCCTGGGTGGAGCTATCTGTAGACATAGAGTAAGGATCCCTACTCCAGAATGTTCTGCTAGCTTTTCCAGTTATATCCCTGCCCAAATGTGACACTCTTTTTGTTATTTTTTTTAAGACTAGTCAGCAGAGGTGAAAAACAGAAAAACCAAGAGCCAAATCTCACTTTTTGATGTGTAAGTCAAATCCCTAAGTTGTCTTTGTCTTTAACCACATACTTATTCTTAAAGCGAGGCCCATTTGCCAGGTGCAACCCCATTAAACTGTCAGCTCCAAAGCCAAGGACCACTGTCCTCTCTGTCCATGACCTCAGCCCACAGCATCAAGTCTGGAGATGGGACTTCAGGAATTTGGTAAGTGGACAAGTGTCTAATATATTGAAACTGGCAGATTCCTCTTGAATTCACGAGGCTACTGAGATGACTGACATTGTATAGACAAATTGAGGAAAGGGTAAAATAAAAACAAACCCCAGGAGTATTAAACAGTACAGGTGCCACAGATTTATGAAAGGAAAGTGAACACCCATAGAGACAGCGCTTAAATGGCACACGTTTTAATTTTTAACAAACACATTTTTTTCTAGACCAATTTAAAGTTGCTACTCTAAATGCTAAGTTTGTCCTAACGAGACAAAATGGTTCTGAACCACTTTCCTACATGGCTGTCCTGGACATTCTCCTAACTCAGGCTGGAGGAGATTTCTGAAGCAAATCAACTGCGCATCAGTCTACTAATGTCGTAACTTGCTGTCGGTTATAACAGTGTCCCCAAACCTCCAACTCCCATCTCTCCTGTAGCCACGCCCTCTGTCACCTGTGTGCTTACACTTGCTCTCCCAGCAAGGGCAAGGTAAGCTTCCCTGTCCCCCAACAACAGGCTCCACCATGTCATGGGATTTGGCCCAAGTAGTGGCTGGAGACAGACGTGTGCACTGGGGATTGCTTACGTGCACCTCACCATCCATTGCCAGAGAAGGCCTGGCCCGCTGGTCCCCGGAAGAGGAGGACAGAAATGTGGAGCAGAGCTGGACTGTTCCAGCCTGGGCCAGTGGCCGGCCAGCCCACAGGAGAGGGTTCTCAGATTTGTAAGTGAACACAGACAAGTTCAGCAGAGTAGCCCAGACAATCCCCAACTGACTCCCAACAGGTGAAGAGAAAAGATAAACTGTTGTGTCCACCAAGGTAGTATGACATTGCTGTTAGACTCCATTATTGTGACAATAAATACCTGATATTATCATCCAGAAATAGGGTGCTACCATAACAGAAAGCTAAAATACTGGCTTAGGGATTGTCTAGATGGTAGAGACTGGGTTGAGAGGCAGGTGAATGCTGGAAAGTGGCAAACATTCAGTAAAACTCACCTGCAATAACTGAGAAGATAGAAAATGTACCTAATGGATTTTGGACATGATCTGATTAATTCTAGGCACAGCAGTGGAAGTGTCCCATAAGATGCTTGTGATAGAGTATTACAAGAAAGAGACCAACACAAAAAAAGAGCTGGCTATTTTCTAAAGAGAATTTAGAGAGAGCACAGAACATCAGAACTATGCTGGGTTAGACCAAGAGTCTCATCTTCAGTCAGCAAAAGATTTTCAAAGGAAGAAAAAAACCTGGGCACAAAGATGGCATCCAGGGAACTGGTGACGGAGGGAAGACAATGTGGCAAGTGAGGGTGCAAATGTCTCTTTGTTAAAATCTCCATAAGAATGCATGTGGCATCAAGCAGGGTCTCTCACCTGGACAAGGAAGTTTAGGGTTTTCAAGAGCCTTCGTGAACAGGTAGCTGTTGAAAGTGCCTCTAAAGGGGCTTAGAAGAGAGGAGAGTCTCCCAAAGAATTGTGGGCATGCCTTTTGGCACACTGATACATAGGAAACCCACCAGGTTTTTAAGATAGTTCTACCAGAAAAGCTGGTCACCAGCCTAGACTACAACAAAAACCTAAAAAGATCCCCAACTTTCAATAAGCAGAAAGTAAGTTGAGAATGTTTCTCCAAGGGATATTTTCCAGTCCTTTCCAGAAGTGGCTAAGGAAGGAAGGTGATGGAAAGGATGTTTCAGTGGACAGAGTCAAGATCCAGGGAGCTGAGTAAAAGCCTAATCAAGACACATTCTCTGTCCCAACAGCGGGGTGACTTGGAAACACTTGTCCAGGGGGATTTCAGGAATCTGTGTGATGACCAACTACTTCCTATTCTTCCCCTTTTCTTGGATCTGGTAACAGATTTCATATACAAGATGATAAACTGGGATTGGGATTGATAAGGGTAAGATGAACCTCCTCTAACTCCACAAGGGGGGCAAAATGGCTGTGATGAAGTATCTCTGGAGTCCTGGTACCCAAAGTAAACACAATCTTTTATAAAACATAGGATGTATTTGAAACCAGAAGAAGGGATAGTGTCAGACCATGAATTTGTGTGCCTGAGATAAAAATATCCATCTAGGGCTAAAACGATTTACAATAATATGTATTCAAGTAACACGAGGTCCATTCTTCTCCTTGGACTAGTGGAATAGCAGGGTTATTGCAATTAATGATCTGGCTTCATGTCCCCACAGTACTTTGGGAGTATGGGAGCTTTTTTCATTTTTTTACTTTAAAAGTGTCTAGGTTAAAAGGCGGCACATCCTGACCCGATGGGGATCTTATGGTCCTGGACCCTAAGTCTGACCCTGTGATCAGGTAAGGAATGGACAAGGTAGGGCATGCACACATTTCTCATGTCAGAGAGATGTGAACCATGGTGGGGTAGGCTGTGGCTGCAAAAATGGCCCAGTTCTTTGAGAAGGAGTCAGATTCTTTGAGCAAGTATCAGAGCATAACGCTTCTCCAATCAGACCCCCTATAACAGCCCTGAGTACTTACTCCTCTTACTTGACCTTTGCCCTGTAACCTTAGGGTGACTT
The DNA here is from genome assembly GCF_964194135.1 of Talpa europaea. Lineage (NCBI taxonomy): Eukaryota > Metazoa > Chordata > Mammalia > Eulipotyphla > Talpidae > Talpa > Talpa europaea. Next base: position 5,798,267 of record NC_140078.1, on the reverse strand, counting down.
CCCATGGTGGGTGAGCTCTGCCCTAACCTTGGACACGAGGCTTAACCACATGACTTGCTTTAGCCAATGGGATCTTTGCAGACTCAATGCAACCAGGCTTGAAATGGGCTTCCCCAGGGGGCCGCTGGCATAAGAAAGACAAGCTGGGGCAGCCCTCTGGTACCAGAAGGAGGGGTATGAAGAGCTCTATGGATCCCAGCTAGGCTACCCCAGCCAGGGCCAGTGGACAGCAGCCTCCCCATACCAGTGAATAAGCCCAGCCTGGATCCAAGAACTGTCCAGCGAACCCCTCTGTGACCTGAAGTATGTGAGCCATAACTGCCTATTGCAATACGCCACAGAGGTTCTGTGGTGGTTGTTACATGGCATGTTTTACAGCAACAACTGACCATGACACTCACCCAGAGCAAAACACAATTTTGAGTTATCTGCTCTGCCAAGATTTTCAAACAGTCCCCTGCAGAACTAATGATAGCAGACTTTAAAAATGAGGGTTCTACCCAGCCACACCTTACGCAGTATGTATTAAAAATGCAGCGTTTGCATCCTTAGTTCCCCAAGCACACCTCCCCCAGGACCTACTTTGCTAATGGATAAGTTGTAAAGTTACGTAAAGATGCAAATACTTTGCGCAACGGCACCTCTGGGCAGGTAAAAAGCAAAACTGTAAACCACAGGGGACCCCAGGTCCCCAGTTCACTGACTGACGTTTGGACTAAATGCTTTCAGGTGCTTACGACGTCAGCACTGGGAGCCCCGAGCCCAGAGGCAGGGCAGTGTGCGGGCTCACCTGTGTGCGAGCGGAGGTGGACGGTGAGCTGGCTGGAGTTGCGGCTGGCGTAGGGGCAGATCTGGCACTTGAAGGGCCGCTCATCTGAGTGGATCCGCAGGTGCTTGTTGAGGCTGCTGCTGTCGGCCGCCGCGTAGTCGCACGTCTTGCACTTGTAGGGCTTCACGCCCGTGTGGCACCGCATGTGCGTCTTCAGTTTGTCCTTCCTGCTGAAGCACTTGCCGCAGACCTCACACTTGTGGGGCTTGTCGCCTTCAGACACACACCCACACGGCACCGAGATGAAAAAAGATGGAAAGAGAACAAGGCTGACTTCCTTCTGCTTTATGAGCAAAGCAACACAGAACCACAAAGGAGACTGAGAAAATCCCAGAAAGCCAGAGGGATGATTGACAAAGGGTTATTATCTTGGGAGAAGGGGGATTCCTTTAGCTGGACTTCTTGGTATTTTCTAAATTTTCCTGCCACAATTATGAAATTCTTACTGATTCAAAATAGAGGCCCGCAAAAACTAAAATTTTAATAGCTGGAGAAACAAAATGAGAAACTGTGCATTGTCTCTCTTGTCCATTCTCTTCCCTTTCGACAACAGACACACCCTAATACTCTGAACCCCTGAGTTTCAGGCTTGCAAGTGATTGACAAGCTGGAGACCACGTTGCTCAAGTCTCACTGGCAGTGTGGTGTGATTCTACCACCAAGCTCTCACCGATGCAGTGGCAGAGGAGGTACATGTGTCCCTTTTACTTGTTGTCTTTTCCCTGCATCCCGCCAGATGGAACCAAGACATGCCGGTGAGCTGGCAGGTGAGGGGAGCACGTGCAGATCAGGGTGACATAACATAATGTACTGTCTCATGTCAAAGCAAAGTCTATCCACCATACCCACATTTCTCTTATTATAGTTCAGACAGAGCCACCTACTGTTCTAGATCAGCTGCTGGTCTTGGATCACACAGACCCTCTGTCTGAGCAGGTGACCGGGTTGGTTTGTTACAGTGGCCGTCCTGGCTCGTTAACATACATATCTGCTCGTCACCTGTGGACAATTGCTATTTTCTTGATGCATATCTTTCCAATCTTTTCGTACCCATATGTATGCGCTCTAGGTTTTTTTTGGGGGGATTTGGGGTTACAAAATCCTCTGGTTTACACCAACTTGAACACTTATTTTCTGAAAGGTGCCACACCTTTGAACAACTTCACTGACCCCTCTCAGATTAGATTCCAGGACTGTCTTTCTTAGCCCAATACAACACTGCCTCCCCTTTGATGACTTTCTTGCACTTAAAATAATTTACACCATCTTATTATATCATAAAATACCACCATGTGATTTTTTTAGGATGAAAGACTTCCTTGTATGCATGTATATAAATTATTGAACCAATTCCTCATCAGGCCACTGAAAGAATCGAGCAGATGTTATATCCGGATGTGGCAATGTGTCCAAGAGTAATGAACAAAAGCTAGTTGCAGTGATCATACAAATAACCTCGACTTAAGAGACAGATAAAGTAATCAATTGTGCATGCTTTTAGCTCTGGTGCAGGCATGCCAGATTCTGAGAATGAGGCGCACTGGATGATCAGGGCTGGCCACGGCGGGCACGGATAAGGAGGTGGCAGCCAGTTAGGATTCTCACTTGTTAACTTCATATGTCAAATGTCATTTGGGCCCAACCTAGAGAGTTAGTGCTAAAATCAATCATTAGTCCAAGCTGATCATGATCAGCATAGATTAAGTGTCTTGGAATTAAGAATGCAGCTCAAAGTTTACCAAAACTTACAATTTTATTGTTAAAAACGCGAGTGGTCAAATATCAAACTCCAGGGACATTGCTCAGTGTTATCAGCTGCTGGACAGCTCCTGTGGCCGCCGTCAGTCCTGTGCCTGGGGTGAGGCCGGTGGTGTGCTCGGTGGGTCACCATCAGCTCTGCTGAAAGGCCGCCCTGTTCTTGCTGTGCCCTGGGGACCACATTGTCCTCTCTGAAAGTGACCGAGGTGAGGACACCTGCCAGTCCTCCCACTTGCTGTGATGGAGAGGCTGTGCTTCTGTAGAAACTACCCTCTGAGTCCAAGCTCCGTCCACTGTGCGTATATGAGGCTGCCTGAGATGTGCAGAAGTAGACGTAAGGGCATGACCTTCTCTTATATTTTTGGAACCCTTCTCCAGTCATCGTGAACAATCACTGCACTGTGCTCCCGAGATGATAAATATGCTGCACTTGGCAGATGAATGCCAACATTTGAAACCCACAAGGAGAGATTCATCGCTCTTGCGTCGGCCCTGCTTACCAATACTTGACACTTAATAACTTACTGTTCCAATAATTAAAATAAATCCAAATGACATGACATTGTGAGACTGATTGGATATGGCAGTGACCCCAGTGCAGTAAGGCAATCATTGCCCATCACCAAGAAATATAAGGAATAACCACTGGATATTTCCTCTTTCAAAGGCTGAGGCTAAATCATAACAATTAGTGAAGTTCAAGCCCAGTTTCATTGTGACCCCACCTTACACACATTTATACTCTGGTGGCATATGTCTGTATTGTGTGATTTATGAGCACTTTGCTAAAACTAGCCTAAAAGCAATTCCTGTTCCATGTAGGAAATCTGGGAAACATAAAAATAATATACTACAGAAAATTAAAATCACCAGAAGTAATCATGTTTTTCTTTTTCCACACATCAATCTTTTTCTCTTTTTAAAACATGTGTTAACTTAAAAAAAGGGGGGGCTTCTTGGGTGGCACAAGGGTTTAAGTCTCAGCACTATCAAGCTATTGGCAGTCACTGCAGCATGACTTTGATGCCAGGGAGCTACCCACATGGCACAGCAGACCTTCCTGTCTCGCCCCCTGCTCCCCTCAGCAGAGGATTTCAAACAATCTGCCTTTCTGCTCCCTATTCTGTCTCTGGTGAATCCTCTCACCCCTGCACCTCTGGTTTGTACCCCAGTTCTTGTATGCATAAATAAATACATCTTTAAAAAAATAAAATGTGTATTAAATTTTTCTTTCAAAATTGTAAAATACCTCACTGTATTCAATGATACAATAGAAGAAAAGTTACTTTTGGCAGATTCATTTTTAAATGACCACAGCAGTTTCCATCCTCAGGAAAGTCTGCTCACATCTGTTCAGCACTAGATTTTACTGCTTTAAACATCTCCCGCCAACATCACATGTAGAAACAGCAGCTTATTTTTATTTCTTTTGTTACTGTGTTTCCATGACAACCATGGAGGCTGTGTCACATCATGTGCCTGACTTGTCTGGATTGCTCCTGGCACAGAGGACCTGTTCTGGGGTAAGCGCCAGAGAAATGTCACTTACCAGTGTGAATTTTTAAGTGGCGCTCCATGTCTTTCATGCCATAAGCAGTCTTGAATTGGCAACCTGAAGCAAGCAAAGGAAGATTAATTACAAAGGGAAACATAGAAACTAGAGAAGAAGGAAACTCAGCAGAAACTCCTTGACCCAAACAATGAGAGTTTAAGTTGGCCCAGAGTAAAGGGACAGACAGCACGCACCAAGCAGAGATGATCCCAGCCTATTCTGTACAACCTCAGTCTCATTGCGAGGAAACATCAACAGGCTCAGATTGAGGCACGTTTTGCAAAATAATGGACCTGGATATTATTTTATTGAGGTCCCTAAAGACAAAGTTTAGGATCACAGAAACTAAAGAAACCAAATGCCATGTGTATCATGGACGACATCCTGGACCAGGGGAGGTGTTTTTCTTTTGATAAAGGGGACATTATCAAAAACGTTAAAATTATCAAATCAGTAGGTTTGATAATACATGTTAATTTCCTGAATTTTATTACAGTGTATATAAAGGAACTTCCTGGTTTCCAGGGGCTTTACACTAGGGTATTTAGAGGTAAAGGGACATCACATCTGCATCTTGATTTACAATGGCTTGGCCAAAAATAGATGTACAAGTGGAAAGAATAGCAAAGCTAATGTGGTAATGTAAATATATCAGAAATTGACATGAAGGGGCAGTAGAAATTTTGCGCCTGCCGTTTGTAACTTTGTGGTAATTTTGAAGTTACTTCCAGATAAAAAGGTTTTTTCTAAAAGTAAAGAATAATAATCTTTTTGGATGTCTTTCCAAGCTAAATTACAGGAAGAAAAATTCACGACAACCTGAAATTCTCATGAGGGCCAACTCAAAGGCTGATGAGGACACCTGTCTTAGAGCTTGCATAACTGGTGACCAGGGAGGACAGGCAAGGTCATATGTGATGACCTGGTCCCCGCCTCGTACCCCAGGGGCTCTGAGTTTTAAGCCAGGCAGTTTGGAGCACATGGAGGACCAGTTGTGGGGAACTCCAGAGTTGGGTCCTGGAACCTGTTCAATGTCACATCCTCGATAGCGTGGGGCCCGAGGCTGCCTTTACCTGGATAGCAGCAATTAAGCCTTTTCTGAGCAGGTGGGGCCGTGGGCTTTTTGGCACGTGACTTGGCGGGCAGAGAGATGACCGTGGCTGTTTGATTTTCATTGCTTTCCGTGGGGAGGTAAGTTTGATAACCGTGTTCAAAAACAAATTCTGGAGCTGAAACTAAAAGATAAAATGATTTATTCATTTTGTAACACCCAGTAGCTATTCCCTTTGGCTGCCTTCCTTTATAGGGAACACATATGCTAGATGGCTATCCAGTCCCCCTTGCTAACTGGGAGGGATCAGTGACTTGTTCTCCCCGACAAGGCATCGGAGATCATCCGCTGGAGCTGGTGGCCTCTGTGAAAGGTTCTCTCCCTTACTAAAAAGAAAAGTGGAGGCAGGAAGGAACGCAGCTGAGAAAAGCTCATTCTTCCTGAGCTGGTTGTCCCCATGTCCTGCCCCTGGACATTCTGGAATGAGGATGTGATGCCCGGACCTGTGGCAGTCATTTTATAACCATAAGGGAAAAAATGGAAAATGAGCTATCGAGACAGAGCTCTGAGACCCTCCAAATCCAGACTTACTAACTAAACAGGTAGGTTTTCAGTCAACTTTGCCCAAATGTGATAAACTTTATTACAAAATCCTAATGAGCAACCAAAATAGAAGTGATAGAAGGAACTCTGGGCAAAACAACAAGTACCCTCTAGAAACACAAGTACTCGTCACCATAAGCACTCCTAAAAAAACAAGCCAAACCAAACCAAAAGAAAATCTTTGTGCTCTCACTGAAGTTTGAGGAAAAAGTTTGAGGAAAATTTATGCATACAAGAACTGGTGTGTAGGCCAGAGGTGTGGGGGTTGAGAGGATTCACCAGAGGCAGAGTGGGGAGCAGAGCAAGTGGATCTACTGAGACAGGAGAGACAGGAGAAGTCTGCTGCACCGTGTGGGTCAGCTTCCTGGCCGGGGATCGAACTCGAGCTGCAGAGGGTACAGATAGCTTCACAGTGCTGAGACTTAACCCACTGTGCCACCAGGGAGGCCCCTGTTTTGATTCTCTTTAAAGAGCGGCTCCATCCAGCATGCATGTGCCTGGCTGTGCAGATAAGGATCTAGAGAATCGACCTCGGTGTCCCCCTGGGCAGCTGCCCTGGTCTCTGCCGATTCCGTCTTACATGTGACATTCACAGCTTATTAAACAGTCTGTATGAACAATGCAACACTTTCAATGGGAATGAGTCTATTAGACTTATTTGGACATTTGTTAAGAAGCCTGGGTTCCTGGTGCACCTCCATGGCCCCTCTGGCAATGACAGCATCGTCTGACACATGACAATGAACACCTGGGTGCTATCAGCATTTGGTACTTGTGAAAACTCAGGATTTCAACTTTTCTCAATGGAAATGTGCAGAATATTAGGCAGCTTATGTTTAAAGTTGTTTAAAGAGGCTGACAAACTGTCACACGACCTCCAATCCAAGTCTCTAATGCACGAGTCAACCACTTCTATCTCTTGGTGGATGTTCCCATTATTCTGTGGGAATTTAGCTATTGCTCCTGCTTTCATGTCTCAGTTCGGCTCTCAGTGAGTTCCCGCCAGCAGCATTGGACCCACCTGGGAACTTCTAAGAAGGCAGATTCTCAGACCTTACCTAGACCTACTGAATTAAAACACACACACACACACACACACACCACTACAGGATGGGTCCAACAACCTGTGTTAACAAGCCACCAGGTGACTACGGTGCAGGCTCAAGTCTGAGACCCGCTGGCACAGACAATGCTTTTCCATGCATGACATGGAAAAACTTAACACAGCTTGGGTCTCCCCGAGCGAATCCATCTTAGCTGTTGCTTTGCAAGAACTGCAGTGGTTCCTCTAGCGGTAAATATCCACTTCATTCATATCAAGGTGACCCTCTGCTACTGTCCCCAGGTATATTTTGGGCACACAGTTACTTTTATCTTCAACCTGAGTCATCATACTATGTCTTGGAAGAGATTTGGAACTGCACTTAATTGCAATGCAAGGAGTTCAAAAAATGCACATAGCTGTGCCAGGGTGACCCACGGTGGCCGACCATGGTCAAGCTTGTGCACACAGGGGCACAGCCAACTGAGGACATGTGCCTTCTCCTGGCCGACAGCAACCTCACTGATGCCGAGATGCACTTTCAGCTCAGCATGCTAAACTGTAGCTCCGAATTGAGATAGTCTGAGGCTCACCACAGTGTACCCGGCCCAGGTCGGCCTGTGTCCCGGTCAGAGAGTGAGCGGGGCGCACACAAACCCACACAATGTGTCCACTGACACCTCCAACCAGACAGCCACCCAGTCACTGTTAAGGGACCGGGTTTGCTTGTCTCCATCCCACAGGCACTTCTCATTCCGCTGGTTGTTTCCTGTGGCGTACAGGAGTTGGATGGAGTCATTTATCTCCTTTTGCCTCCCGAGCCTGTACCTCTGGTGTCTCACGGAGGCAGCAGGATGCAAGAGGAGTCAGGCACCGACGGCAGGGACCCTTGTGGGGTGGGGTAATTACCTATAGCATGAGTCATCCCAGCGTAGACCCCAAGTAGAAGGCTTCTAGGCCAGAAAGGGTTTACTCAGAGCTTAGGATCCTCAATAGAACAAAACAAAAGCAAACTCCTAGACTCTGACAACAGAATGGCCAGAGGGGCAGGGAGCAGGAGGCAGGGGCAGGGGAGGGGTTGAGGAGGTTCGTGTGGGGTGGACGGGCCTGGACATTGGGTGTGGGGTGATATAAATAGCTGCTGAGGTGAGAAACTGCACACCTGAGACCTGTACAATGCTGTAAACTAATGTCACTTCCATTTAAAAATAAGAAATAGAATCCAAAACCAGCTTAAATGTTCAACTATAATATATTACCTTTACTTGCAAATCCAAATATTCAACTTCTAAAAAAATGCTATGGAGCATTATGTATTTACGCTTTCAAAAGTAGCGATCCTGTACTCTCCGGCATTGATTTTTATGTTCCATTATCAGAAAAGTATGTGTTTTATGCTGCATGACAAAAAATATCAAGGAAGCTGGGTGGAATATACTAGATAGGGAATGATCTCCAAAAGACATTGAGAACCCCAAAGGGCCAGATATAGTAAAAAAAGGGAGGAAGGGATAATATGAATGTACGTGTATATATGTTCATTTGTATATGCATGAAACACCTGTGGAAGGACACACACACACACACACACACTCACACACACACACACACATGTCCATAGGCTTTTAAGTCCGATCTCCTTGAGCTTTAGCTTCCTCATAGGAGAACGGGGACAGTTTCTATTCCTGCCTCCCAGGGCTGTTGTGATCACTGAAAATCAGTGTTACTGCTATTGTCATCATTCACTCGCATATTCAGCAAATATTTATGAATCACCTACTGTGTGCCAGGCACTGTTCCAGGCACTAGAAACAGGATCTCGAGCCAAAGGGGCCCAAATCCTTGCCTTCAGGGCACGGAAGACCGTCATGGGGTGCAGACAATAAACAATGTAAATGTATACCAAGTCAGGGGGTGCTATGTGCTATGGAGAAAAACAAGGTAGGAAAAAGGTACCGGGTGAGCTGGGGGCATGTAGTTTTCAGTGTGGTGCTCTGAGAAGGCTGCAGTGAGGAGGTGACATTTGACTACAGAACGAGGAAACCCAAAATTTTTGCACGATGAGTACTTTGCTGCAGTTGTCTGGAATTCAGCAGCAACACTGGGGCATTGGGGATCCAGCGGCCTGGTCTGGTTGGAGACTCCAGGCTGATTTTATCGGGATCACCCTCTCTCTCACCTCCCTCACATGCTGCTCCTTTCCAGGATCCCCTGCAGGTGTCTCAGAGAGAGCCTCAGGTGGCTGCGACCCCTGAGGAGCAGGTGTCGCTGTGACCCTGCTGCTGGAGCATCACTCATCTGCCTCGTCTGTGAGTGATCCAGACCCACTTCTGTCTCCACTGCTCACTAGCCCTGGGGCCTTGACCAAGCCACTTCTCCGCTCTTCAGGGATTTTTTGGCCAGTAAAATGCGGGATGAGCAGTGACCCTAGAGCTTAGACTTTCGTGATGAGCCAAGTGCTACTCTGAGTGGAGGTGAAGGTGTCCTGCCGCACCTGAGTATGGAGATCAGATAAGGACCCGGGCTTCGGGGGCCCAGCACAAGCTCTGCTTGGCCTTTCGGGGTCACCTCTGAAAATACCCACTTGGAGCGGAGCCCAAGAAAAGTCAGTGGCTGGCCCCAAATCCCTCCTATGTAATTTGCCGCCACCCTGCTCTCTGTGCTGGGGATGTGGGTCCCTGGCCCCATCTATGGGATCCCTAAGTAATAAATCTGATCACTTTGTGTCCTGGAGTTGCACCTTCCGTCAACACCAGCCCTGGGGCTTTCACTTCCCCAGAAAATCTCCTCTTTAGCTTAAACTGTAGTCAAAGTCGGGGTGTGTTATAGGCAAACAAACAGTCCTGAGTAGAATCCACCAAACAAGAAAAAATCCCAGACTTCAGTGGGACAGAGCTTCACCCCCACACCCTGTTCTTCCTTCTCTGTCCCAACCACTCCTCCATTTATTCACCCAGATGGGTTGCGCTCCTTCTGCGAGCCAGATACTGCTGCTCAGAGAGCTCCATCCTCCCGTCCCCTCTCCTGGCGCTCCTGGCGCTTGGCTTCCCAAACCTGATCATGAACCCGATTTTGATGCAGAGACTGGGGTACAGTCTAGGTATCTTACAGCTATAATTTCCACATTTCCTAGGTAATTCTTTTGCACATCAGCTTTGAGAACTTCTGCTCTAGTTCATTCTAGCAGGGTGGAGGCAGGAGTGTGACTGCAGAGAGTCCTTGGGTTTGGGTCCCATGACAAAGCCCCCCTCCTCCCCTTGCTGGCCCAGTGGGCCGGGCATAGGAACAAGCATGTATCCCAAGCTTGGCCACCGGGATCTGGAGTTCCAGGGGGAGATGTATCATCTGATGAAGAGAAGCTGCCCCATCCCCATCTGTGATCGTGGTCGAGTCAGACTCAAGGCCTAAAGCAGACATTATCTTGTGGCCGCTAGTGGCAAGCACAAAGGACACAGAGCCCACCGCCACGGCCAGTTTCAACATGCAGAGAACTGGGAACCGACCCCGAGTCTGACCTGCCTGTTTCTCGCCCACGTCCAGCTCTGTGGTGTTAAAAGCAAAGGGACTGCCCTAATCCCTGCCTAGCAGTTCAGCTCCCAAGCACCCCACTCAGACCCACAGAGATGTTCCTCCCTAAGGGACTTTTCTGGGTGTCTGCATGTTTCATGGAAGTTTCAGGGGGTTCTTCCCAGAGGCACTGCAATGAGGACTTTACTAAGAGGTCACAAGGAGTCGTCCAGCTCAGCTTCTGTGGACAGGTAGTCTGGGCTGGAGACCCAATTCCATCCCTTCCTGGTTCTGTCATCTCCAACAAGATATAAAACCTACAGTGTGTTCTGATTGGATGGAGAGAGTAATTATTAGCCTCTGATTTGTGATAAACTTCAGAGAGTATATAGAAAGGGACTGGCACTTAATAAGCACAATAGGAATTAGCTACTACAACTATTACTCTTGCCAGGTCCTTCTGGCCAATGTTGTCTTACTAAGTCACTCTCAAGCTTGACAACCTTCAGCGGCTCCCTAGTCCCTCCAGGATAAAGGTCAGAGTTCCGACCACCTCTGCGCCATCTCTAGCCACTGTTTTCAGAGCTTGCCTGGAGCTTCTCCATCTCCAGCCACCACTAGGAAATGTCTCCTCACCATTTTCCTCCCCAAAACCAATGAGTCTTTCAAGACCTAATAGATATTTGATCTGACCATTTTTCCCCACTGGGACCAATCTACTCCATTATCTCTGTGCACAAGACGGCACTTGTCACAAGACGGTGGGTTTGTCTTACAACTGAATCCTCTTCCCGTCCCTGGTGGGTTTGGAATTCTCCGAGGACAAGTGTCTCCATCATCTCAACAGTTCCGAGGTTTCTGTCACTGGACTCACTGGACCCGATGTCAGGCCACAAGCTCTGTGCACATTAATGAATCCAGTCCTTGCAGGTGCCCTTCCCTGTACTCATTCAGGAGCCTTTTAATTGAGTGGCTATGATGTGTGGGGTCTGCATGGCAGGAAGCCAGGCTGGCTAGGTCTCTGCTTGCACAGAGCTCTCCAGTCTAGTAAGCAAACTCTAAGCCACTAATTTGGGGTCCACAGCCCCACTTAAACATTCAGATTCTTTTTTGAAGGCTTTGAAAATCAATGAGGTGTGCTGGGTCATTCCTATGCCTATGTCCTCTGGCTAGAGACCCCCAGGGACACACCTGTCATTTACTACTCTTTATAATGGGGAACCGTGGGGCATCTCAGTCAGAGGAACCAGAGAGAGCACAGAGGTTTGGGAAGGCTCAAGGAAGCCTGCATTGGAGACTGTTAGGAAGTGGGGGAACGTCTAAAATCTTAATAAATGTTATGGGACCACAGGAGGGTAACATTGTAATAGAAAAAGCAGCAGCTGTCACTCAGGCCAGAGGACAGGGATACTTGGGATCTCCTGGCCCAGGCAGGACAGGGGAGGCCTTGTATCTGTCCTGTTCTGCCACAGTCACACAGTGGCTCCGTCTCGTGATGACATTCTTGTTTGACAGACGCTTGGCAGAATGGTGTGGTCTACCTGGAGAGCCAGCCCAGCCCCCCACTACACCAACACCTGGCCGGTGGTGGCTCCTGGAGGTCCAGGTTGCTGTCCTTTCTCAGCTGGCTTCTCTTGGGCCCTCCTGCTCTCCATCCTCTGGTACCTGCTGTTGAACTCACTGCCTCTGCCTGACCCACCAGTACCTGAGTTCACGTCTCTGGCAACTAATGATGGCATATCACCGAATAATTAATTAATGACAACTGTGATATATGCTATATGGAAAGGTGGCATGAAACCTAATCTCAGGGCTGGGGGAGAGGGGAAATCACGGCCAGCTTCTAGTTGGAGGTGGCTTTTAACCTGGGACCTAAATAGTAGGAATTAACCAGAAGAAGTAGGAAAGATTATTCTAGGTCAAGCCACAAATCAGGTCCTGTACCATTTTCCCTGTGCTGTCTCACTTACTTTTCACAATCTCTTGATTTGCTTAAGTAATGAGAGCTCACACATACAGGTCTGAGTGTTTTCCATGCAGGAGCCCATGGAAGCCTGGACAACCTTCTGAGGTTCTATTATCACTCCCATTTACAGGAGGGGATAAGAGACACGGACATCTTAAGTTACCTGGTTAGCAAGTGGTGCTGCTAGAATTTGAATCCAGGCAGCCTGGCTCAGGACTCCGGACTCTTAACTGCCAGACCCCACAGTCTTTCTATTTATTCTTTTCCACATTTTAAACACGAGAGCCCAAGAGGTCTGGTAGTTTGCCACAGTCACGCACAGGGCTCCAAAGGTCCCATGTGGGCCTCACTCCAAATTAGGGCCTGACTTCAAAGCCTCATGCTATTTAGCCATGAACTTTAATGCTGACTTTTCCCCCAGCAGCATCAGTACCTAATTTTAAGTTCTTAAGTCAAACACCAAACAATAGGCAGTTTGCAAAGCTAATATGCAGAGAAAACAGTTCACTTTGCAGCCAGCTCTCACTGGAGACACCAGGAGACACCAGGCAGAAGAAGGGCTTGGCTTAATCAAGAGTTGAGAGCGATGAGTGAGTGTGGATGATGTCTGGGTGAGGGTATCTAGAGAACCGGCCAGTGTGGGGTCAGGCAGACTGCGGCCTTGGCAGTGAGTGATGCTCAGTGGAGACCCAGAACCCCCTGGGAGCTTGTTAAAAATTCAGATGCCTGAGCCCCAGAGACTCAAAGTGCAGAGAAGCAGGCCTGGTGCCGGGATCTGTAATACGGTGGAGGCAGGGTGGAGAGTGGGGGCCTGGCCCGCGGCAGGTCTGGGAACTGCCACTAGTGGAAAAGTGAAGCCCAATTTGGGAGGAGTTGGGCTGAGAAAATCAAACTAAATAGTATGAAAGAAAGGACAAAAAGCAGGTTTCCACTTGTCTGGCTGGAACATTCCAGAAAAGCAGCTGGGTCAGGCCGAGAAGCAGCATGCTGCAAGCCTCACCAGCCACCCCCACCTATCCATTGCTCTCTACATGAATAAAAGCGATTGTCATTTAAGTCCAGTGTCTCGGGCCCTTCACGTGGACCGTCCCACAGTCCTCACAAACTCCAGTGATTATTATATAGTTATCAGGCACCTCATTCTATTACCTAATAGTATCAGCTGTCATTTTACCCCATTTTACAGATGAGGAATATTAAGCCAAGAGAGGCAGTGACTTGACCACAGTCCAGGGCTGGGGGCAGAGACATGCAAGCCCCAGTGGAGCTCAGAGCTCCGCCCCAATGCCTGGGCTATGTGAGCTGGGCACCCGGGGGATGCCAGCTCCTCTCATCAGGAAACTTAGTCTTGAGATTGGGCTGGTGTCTGTCAGCCAGTGGGGTGGAAAGGTATTTCAGGTAGCAGGGAAATAGAAGGTGGAGGCTCAGAACCCAGAAAGATGCAACAGCCATAGATGGTGAGCCCGGGAACCTCATCACACAGGGCCTCATACAGGCTTCACACCAAGGGTGTGGGGCAACTGGGAGTTTGTTTTTTGAAGACATGGAATCATGCCCAGGCCTCAGGGAGAAGACCTCCAGGGCAAAAGCCAAAATGCCTAAGCCCTAGAACTGTCCTGTCCTTGGGGGATGTGGTTAAGTCTCATCCCATCTGCAGTTTCACTCTGTTCAACTGCAAGGGAAGGCTGTACTATGTCCACCTATAAGGGGAGCTTCAGTCTTAACATTTTCTTGGCAATTTCCTCTAAAATAAGGGTTAAGATATACTCAAGAGAAAGTGGGATAACCCCAAGGTACTTTTATTAAGGTTTGTGGGGTGATCAGTTAATTTTATTTCAAAGTTTTAAAAACTCAGCAGAAATATTTTGGATGCATTAAGGAAACCACCACAAACCTTTGCTTATTGTCAAATAAATCAAACAGACACCAAACAACAACTGATAAAGTGAAAGGCAGCACCCGACTTCAGAGGCTGTCTGCTCCCCAGCTCTGGGTAAACTATCTGATGCACACTGTCTGAGAATAAGATGTAAGATGCTTGTGGGCTCACTCAGGTTCATGTATATATTTTGTTTGCCCAACAAGATTTCTAAATGTGGGATATTTCACATTTTTCAGCTTCTCTGGAAAGCAAAATATCTAATTGATTGGATCTAAGAGTAGCTGTAGCTTTGAATGAGTCATTCACGTTTGCATCCTCCACTCACCACAGTCCCCACCATTCCTAATACTTGATGCACCGCCAGGTTCTCTTGAACATTACCTGTTCCTATTCTAGAAGTTTTCCTTGAATCTAATACGGCATATGCACACATGTGTATGCATTCTTACACTTACCTTGAGAACCTTCCTCTATTAGTACACAGCTCCCCTTTTCCAGGCAAGTCATATTCCATTGTCTGAATCCCTGATATCATTTATTTAATCTCCTCTTGACATATACAGATAAAAACTCCCCTTTTAATATATTGGGTTGTCATTAAAGTCATGACAAATTTTTGCATAGAAAATGTAGAAAAAATACATCATGACTTTTCCAACTGCTCAATATATTGCAAATAAATACCCTGTATATTTACTTATGGAGATTTGCTCATGAAGTTTTATAGAACAAATACCTAAAAGTATAGTTACAGGGTAAGTGTGCTCATATACACTTTAATTTGATTTGAAAGATTTTCAATTTAAGATTTTAAGTTTAAAAGAGATGGAAAGTTGCTCCGATTATATGAATTACATCGCCAGAAAATAAAAATGGTTCCCTCACCCCACGCCGTCCTATGATTTGTGTTTCCTTAATTACTCTGGCAACAGGGCATCTTTGGATGGTTAGTGAGCTCTTGTATAGCATCTCGTGCCCTTTGCTGACTTTTCTACTTGGTTCTTTTTCTCAACTGTTATTGACTTTAGGAGTTCTTTATATATGAAAGACACTAGGCCTTAGTTATATTTGTTGTAACATTTTTCTCAGTTGTTTGCTTGTCTTTGGACTTTTTTATATATTGTTTACTTTGGAAAAATTGTAATTTCATTTGCTACCACATACTTGATTCTTTTACTTTTGGGGGAAAGAGAGGGATCCACATCCTATCTTCTTTGGTAGGTACAGTATTAGAATATATATTTTAATTAAAAACTTGAATGTCTTCAGCTAAGAAATACATTCTCCATTTCCCCACAGGACCTAGCAGTGTCTGTACTAGCTCATTCAATGAGCTACATCGTATTCTAAAGTTATCTCTCTGGTCCCTTAAGACAGATTGGATAGGGCCTCCCCTGGTGGCACAGCGGTTGAGCACTGGGCTTCGAAGCTGCCTGCAGCCTCTGCAGCAGGGGTTCTATCCCCAGCCGCTGGTGAGGGTCCCACATGGCACGCAGACCTCTCCTGCTGTGCCCACTGCTCCCCTCAGCAGTGTATTTCATCAGTCTGCCTGCTCTGCTCCCGCTCTGGCTCTGGTGAATTCTCTCACCCTCCCGCGCTTCTGACTGTATCCAGTGCTTGTATAAATAAACAAATAAATAAATCTTTAAAAAAAAAAAAGATTAGATAGATCTTTGTGTGTGTGCACATGCACATGTATATATGTGTGTATGTGAATGCACACGTATATGTGTGTGTATGTGAGTGTGTGTCTACATCTCTCTGCGTGTATAGTATTTACCTTGGAAAACTAATGGTTTTGTGTATATTTAAGTTTGGATTCATCTGCAGTTTATTTTCAGTGGAGTGAGTGGACACAGCCCAGAGCAGTGATAAACTTTTCTGTTTTTCCAGCACAGGGGAGGGTTGGCACCAATGCCTGTTTGTAGGGTGAGTATCAAAAACTCATGCAGTTTGTCTGTTTACATGAGTCACCTAAATTCAAGGATCATACCCATGTCCCCCCACCCAAATAATCACCTTCTAAAAATTACAATGTATCTTCTGCAAGTCTTTTCTTCTTAGTGTAGAGGTTTTTGTTCCAGAAATCTTTTTTGGTCTGTTTTGTTTAACATATGACCACATTTATAACTGCTAACACACTGCTTTAGCCCAGCAGCTCCCAAACCTGGCCAGGCAGCTGGCTTCCCAGCGGAGCTTGTTAAAAATAATGAATCAACAACCCGAGGGGGTGGATCCAGGGAAACTATACTTTTAACAAGTTCCATGGAGGCGCTCAGGATAGAGCCCGGCCAGTGCCGACTGACGCCCCGCCCAGCCTGCAGTACCTGTGATGGTCTGGGTCTCCGAGGTGATGGTCCTGGTGGTGGTGTGCGTCTGGGTGGCAGGCACCGTTTCCTCCGACACAAACTGGACCGTGCTGGGGGTCGGCCCTGCGGTGCTACTCAGCTGGCAGCCACTTTGCTTGTGAGCAACAAAAGCATCCAGGTTGTTAAACTGCTGCTTGCAGATGCCGCAGATGTGGAGGTCAGGGGTCAGCTCCACCAGCACCGTGGTGCCACCTGGAACTCCATGGACGAAGGGAGAGTCACAGATTAATTCCAAACAACAGAAATCAGACCCCTGGTAGGAAAAAAGGATATGGTGGTGGGCGTGGCTGACTGCTGGCCCAATATCCATTGCGCTCCCCTCTCCCCCTTGCTGTTATGATCCCTTATACTCTGACCCAAGTGAGGACCATGATGCATTGTCCAGAGGGCGTCTCCTGGCCTTTTATGCAAGAATGTTCTTTGATGTATGGGGCTGCTGTGCACAAACACCAGCAACCCGTCTCCCACCCCAAGTGAAAGGTATGGTATTTCTCAGCTGTTATGAAAACTACCCATCCCTTCTAACTATGAGAACCACTAGTCTAAAATGTTTTTCCCTTACATACTTGGAAATCCCTCCAACACCATGCTGGAGGAACTACTGGGAAAAGTTTGGCTTTCAGGATAAAAAGGGAGCAGATATAGTTCTCACTGTCCTTCTCTTCCTCCGATCTTGAAGGTAGATGGGATGCCAGGGGCTTCTGCAGCCCTGTTGTAACTATGAGGAAAATGCCAGGATCCTTACGGATGCTGGTTCTTCCTTCACTGATTCCCTGAAGCAACTCTGGAGTCAACCAACTCTGGACTTCTCATAAGGCCAGAAGGGCTGGGTTTTGTTATTTAGAAACAAAATTCAATCTTAACTGATGGGGATGTTATTTCTCAATAGTAATGATACCAAGACTTATATTGTGTTAATATCTGCAAAGTTGGTATCATAGTCCCTGGTACTATATTAAAAAGTGCTACATAACTGTTAAAGAAATACAATTAATTAATATCTCTAACATGACTACCTTAATTTTTATTTTTAAAATTATATTTGCCTTAGTATAAAGAAATGTTTAAACAGAAAATTTAGAAGGGGAAAATAATCTTTCCACTATGTGTATCATAAATACCACAAAATATTTTTTCATTTGTTTTCTATACACTTAAAATTGTTTAAGATCATAAAGTATTAGAAAATCAATCTCCCCCCACAATATTGCATAAACATTAAGCTATATCACTAAAATCTCTTTACAAAGATAATTATTGAATACCAAGACATTATTCCATGTTATCCACACATTATAATCTTTTCTGTAACTTATTAGGTCTATTTTATTATTTCCTGTTTCCCCCTAGTCTAAATAAAAAGGAACTAGTGTCGTGCACAGATGGTTGTTCTACACGCCTCATATTTTATGAAAATTCATAAAATATTTACATTAAGTCCAATTTTTCCCAAGTCCAAGACAAGAGATCTCTGTGGAAATACAATTTGGTTGACTTGCTAAGGAGAGATACTGGGGGAGGGGGTTGCACTGCAATGTTACAAGCCTTTCTGCAGCCGCACCCCACTCCCACATCCGGAACCCCCAAACCTCCCAGTATGCTGAAATCAGTGGCTGGGAGAAATGAAGCCTTTTCTTCTCCCAAGGAGGTGCCCTGGGACCAGGAGGAAGACAGGCGCCCAGTCTCTCCATCCTCAATGGCCTCTGGGCATGGCTGGTGTGATGCCCGGGATGGAAGGTGGAAGGGTTCGGCAGCCCCCCATGGCCACTGGGATGACCTGGGCTGTCTTGAAATCTCACTCCGTAACTTAGCAACCGGGACGAGGGCTTGAGTTCTCATCCATAAAATGGGGAGACGTTTCCACTGTCTTGGGTGGTTGTGAGGATTAAATGAGTAGTGCTTTAAAAGGTTACCACCCAAAAAGTAAAAAAAAAAAAGAAAAAAATTAAAAAAAATCCCCCCAAACCCAAAAGGCCAGCGCAGGGGTCCCCACCCTTAGCAGGTTACCTAGTGGGGTGCAGCGACGCGCGGAGAGACCCCTCTGAAAGTCTGAGTCCCCTTCTGCGCAGGCAGAGAATGAACTGACACCACAGAAAAGAGGGGGTGCAGGTTCGTGTTCCGACCCCAAGAATTCCTCTGCCTCTGCCAACTTCTGGGAGCCGGTCTCAGCCCCAGACAAAGGGGCGGGGAAGGTATGTAAACCCACACCACTGAGCCCCGCTCGGGGGTACAGAGTCGGGGTGAAGGAGGGCTGGGGCTTGGGAACTCTGTGCCCATCCAAGGAACCCCAGCAAGCTGGAGACAATGTCTCCAAAATCAGCATCTGCAGGTACCCAGCCGGGCGCTGACTCCACGCAGGTACCTGCAAACCTGGGCTCCGCTTCCCGCGCCCCGGCCCGGCCCAGCTGGCCCGCGGGGTCCGCCCCGTCCCGCCCCCCTGATGGGTGGGCCCCGAGGGTTTTTATTTTTTCAAATCGGCGCTCGCGCTCCCAGGTGGCCGCGGCCGAGTCCCCGGACCACGCTTGGGGCAGCCGCGCCCCGGGCGGGCAGGTGGCGCGGCGGGGACACCTGGGTGGGCAGCGCGCGGCGCCCCTCGGGCCCCCCCTCCAGGTGGGCGCGGCGCGGTGGGCGCGCGGGCACCTCGGCCGGCCGGACCTCGTGCCAGCGGGACTCCCGAACTTGGAGGCTCCTGCGCCGCCGAGGCAGAAGTTTTCCCTTCCGCGCGGGGGCGTGACCCCCCCGAGCACCCCAAACTCCGCCTGGGGAGGCGGGGAGTGCCCCGCGGGTGGCGATTGTCTGAGCCGCGCGCCCTCCCCGCGCTCGCTCCCCGGGGGTGCGCAGGGGCGAGCGCGCCCCCCGCGCGGCGCCGGGTGGGGCCCCCCCTCCCCAGCCCACCCCGCGCCCCGCGCGCGGCGCGCCAGCCGCGGCCCCCGGTCAGCGGCTCGCGGCCGCCACCCCGATGTCGGGGCCCCGGGCCTGCTCGCCGCGCCGCGGACGCGCCTGGGCCCGGGCCCCGGAGCGCGCGCCGGGCCGGCGCCGCCGGGACTTACTCTGCACCGCGCCGGGGAAGCTCGCGCCCTCGCCGCTCGCGTTCATGGCCGCAGCCGGCCGGGGGCGCAGCGGGGCGCGGGGCTACATGGTGCGGGGACTTTTCCTTTTATTTTCCACACCCCCCGGCCGGCCTCCGCGGCTCGGGGCGGGAGGACGGATGTTCGGCGAGCGCCACTTCCGCTGCCTAGAGGGCGCTGGCCCGGCCCGGCCCGCTCCGCGCGGCGCTCCCCGGGGGCCGCGGGCCAATCCCGGGCGCGGGCCGCGGCGCGGGGGCCCCCGCGGCTCTGCATGCGCCCCCGCGCCCCCGCGGGCTGGGCGCGCCGGGGGAGCCCCCCCTGTGCGCACCTCGCGGGCCCGGCCGGGGCGCCCGGCCTCCCGGGCTCGCGCGTCTCTGCACCTGCAGGCCTGGGCGGCACCCCCGGGCGCGGGCGGCGGAGACCCGCGGGGAGCCGCGGGGGGTGGGTGTGCCCCGGGCGCCAGGCTCCGGTGCGCTGTCCCCGCAGCTCCGCGCCCCGCAAGTCGGGAGGGTGCGGGCGGGTCCCCTGCCCTGCTGGGGATCTGGGGGCCGGGATCACGTGCGCGGGGAGAGGCACCCCTGGCTTGGAAGGCCGAGCCCCGCCCCACGGGCTCGGGGTCGGCTAACTTGATTGTGCCTGAAGTCACTCCCTCCGCGCGCCCCGGTTTCTGATTCAGCAGATGTCGGGCGAGGCCCGAGAACGCGCGTTTCTAAGTTCCCAGGGAAAGTCCCTGCCCGGGTCCACAGGGGCTTCTCCTGCGCTGCCCTCCCGCGCCAGCCCCACACTCCAGCCTGCAGGCTCTTCTCGCTCCACCCGCACCCTCCGCACCCCTGCAGCCAATTCAAAGCCACATCGTGGAGAGGCCACCAGCCTGGCCACCCTAGGCTAGTTGTGGGAGGCTCCCTCCCCGCCGAAGGACAGCTCCCTGGCTCCCTCCAGCTTGATCCTTCTTCTTAGAGTATCTGGAATATCTGCATTATCTAGCCATCCGCCTATCAGCCATTATCTAGACGCCTCTCTCCATCCACCCACCCATCCATCCATCCATCCATCCATCCATCCATCCATCCATCCATCCTTCCATCCTCCCCATCTTACATCCCATGTTTCCAATAAATTAAAAAAAAAAAAATTCTTTGCTTGCTATGTCTATTCCCAGCGGCCTGGCCCGGTGTCTGGCACACAGTAGGTTCTCAGGAACTGTGGCTTGTGTCACTAATGGGGTTTCCCCTGCTGCTTCCTGCCAGGGTTTGTGCATCCTCCAGCAACTATCCAGCTGTGAGAGCTTGCAGTGCCAGCGGTGGGCGCACCTCCCGGGGGGCCCAGAGCCAGTGCTGCCCCGACAGCCTGGCTGGTGGCTGGACAAGCACTGAAACAGCACAGCAGCGGCAGGGCTCAGTGGTGATAAGGTGGGGAGGCCTCTCAAAGTCATGCTCGTGGCTGGGCGTGGTCGGTGAAGGGCTCGGCCCTGAGCAGGTAGTATTTGAGTGGGGAACAGTGTGTGTGGGGGTGATATTTGTCGATTCCAGCCCCAGGAATTGGCAGGAGAGAGCTAGCCAGGGCCCATGTTGCGCTGCAGGTTTCCTTCTGCCAGTCTCCAGCTTGGGCTACACCTGCCTCTTCTGCTCAAAGGCTGAGGCCCTCCTGCCTTGGGCTGTGTCTGCTCCTCCCTCTGCCTCTGGGATCGCTGAGGCTGACAGCTCTCCCCTGGGGCCAAAAGAAATGTCACCTTCTCTGGAGACTTCTCTGGCTTGGTGAAGCCTGGGTACTGGCTCCTCCACCATCTTCATGACACCCAGCCCTACCTAACGCCATCCAGAAGCCCCTGCAGCTTATTTTAAGGCTTGATAAATTTATTATTTTTTTTAGGACTGGGTAAATGTTTACCTGTGTGACCCCATCCCCCTTGCATCAAACACTGAGCGTTTCTAGCCTCGTGTGCCCTCCCAATCCTGGCAGCTCCAGTTCCTCAAGGCCAGAGATGTAACCACAACTGATATCGTGGCCACAGACGCCTTTGTGGAGATTATGTTTCATATTTAACCCAGGAGAAGAAGCAAATGCAAACAAATTCTTGAATCCCGTTCCAGACCTAGTGCCTCAGAATTTCCTTTAGGTCAAATCCCAGTAATTGCATCTGCTTCTCAAATGCCTCGGCTCTGCTTATCACCCTGTGGGTCTGGGCCTCACTGTTTGGTGGTTAAGTGCCTTGTCCTGAGTTAGATAATTCCAGGTACACACACACAGACACACACACACAC
Source organism: Talpa europaea (assembly GCF_964194135.1). NCBI lineage: Eukaryota > Metazoa > Chordata > Mammalia > Eulipotyphla > Talpidae > Talpa > Talpa europaea. The sequence continues at coordinate 5,776,379 of NC_140078.1, read as the reverse complement.
ACACACACACATGCTACTGCTCCCTCACTGTGACCAGCTGGGTGAACTTGAACAAGACATTCAACTATTCTATGCCCAGTTTTCTGTTAATTGGAGATAATAGTATCTACTACTATTTTTTCAGAAGAAACAGTCCTCTGAACCATGTATGAGGAGCTTAGAATAGTGGCTGACGCATATCCCTGCATTACCAATCCTGTTATTATTTTCTTATTTATACTATTATTTTTGTTATTTTAAAATTCATACTTGCTTATTATCTGTCTCTGCACTGGATGATAATCTCGAGGTGAGCATGGACCTGGCCTAGTTTATTCTGTCATTATCCCTGGAGCCTAGAACAGGGCCTGGCACGCAGGGCCTCACTGCTTATCAATATTTCCTGGTCTAATGGACGCATCTCTGTTCCCACCTTTGAATCCTTTGCGACCACACCCAGCCAGACCGTGTCTATAGCATACATAGATCACTGTGATGGCTTTTTCCCTGGTCTTAAATGTCCTTTTCCCATTTTTCTGTATTTGTTTCTATACTTGTTTTATTATAAGAGCATTACAAGTACTTGGCAAGAAACTGGGAAAAAATAGAGAAAGCATAAGGAAGAAAATAAAACCCATTTACAGTCTATTACTCAGAAACAACATTTTGATTGAAGGATATAGCTGGTCTTTTTTCTTTGTGTATGTAAGATATACATTATGTGAATATGTATGAATTAAATAAAATCTCTATGCATAAACACAGAAGTTGTACTCATATTTTATTAAAATGTGATTATAATTTTCATGCTTTTTAAATCTCCTTTTTTGGTAACCGTTATGATCATTATTAAAGAATAATTAAATTATACCTGGCTATCTGAGAGCCCACCAACCAGAGATAACCAGTAGCTAGAAATCTTTTTGTTTCATGTATTTCTGAAATTTTTAATAGATATATAATAAACGAACCACATGGACTGTAGCTATTTGTCCTTTTTTATTTTTAAAAAGGACAAACACAATTTCATGTGGTTCAAATCTATATACATTTAACATATTTATATTTTATTTCTGGTAGATTGTTGTGTACCCAACATTGGTTGTCTCAAATTTCCTTAGTACTATAATTTCTGATTTGCAACTGAGCACATGGAATCCTGAGAAAGACTTTCCCCAGCTCCTTTGTAACTGGACGTGGCTATATCACTAAGTCCAGAAGTCTGTCTGGGGAATTTCCTAAAAATAACTTATGCAATTTGCCCCCCCTCCTTTTTTTCCTCTCCTTCTTTCCTGTTTGGGATAAGGATGTGATGGCTGGTGCTCTAACTGCCATTTTGGGCTATGAGAATGAGGCTATATGTAGGCATGGTTGGTAGGTGAGCAGGAAGCAGCCTAAATCTCTGACTTTGAATGTGGAGTGGTCAACCATATTTTCTACTTCTGAACTTCATTACAAAAAATGCACTTTAAAAAATTTTAGCGGACCTCCCTGGTGGCTCAGCGGTTGAGCGCTGGGTTGCGAAGCTGCCCGCAGCCTCTGCAGCGCTGGTTCGATCCCCGGCTGCTCCCCGGCCACTAGAGGAGGGTCCCACATGGCGTGCAGACCTCTCCTGCTGTGCCCACTGCTCCCCTCAGCAGTGTATTTCGTCAGTCTGCCTGTTCTGTTCCCTGCTCTGGCTCTGGTGAATTCTCTCACCCTCCCGCGCTTCTGACTGTACCCAGTGCTTGTATAAATAAATAAATAAATAAATATCTTTAAAAAATATATAAAAAAAAATTTTAGCTACTGCTACTGATGTGTATGTGACAGATATGTATATGTGTGACTTTACCACATGCAGCTGAATCATATCCTAATCTCACAACACACTATGCATGCTGTTTCATAATTGGCTTTAATTTTGAAGCGCTTTTACAATTTGGTGGGTGCATTAGAATCTCCTGGGAAGTTGTTAAATGTCCAGATGCTCAAACCCAGTTGTGGAGGCTGCTTAGAAGGACTGACGTGATGCCTGGGGATCTGTCCATTTGACGAGCTCCCTGGGTGACTCTGATAAACTTGATGTTTGCAAACACTACTTCCCACTGTTCATTCTACTATCACGATTGCATTATCGGGTTGTTCACAATTTGTTTATTTTGCCACTGGATGCCATTAATAATTTTTTGTTATCATAAATAATATGCTCACTGCAGAGCTTTTTATTGGCTCAACCACACGTCATTTCCCTGCTAGCCATCTGAACAGCACTTCAGGACACTTGCAAATGCATTTGGAAGGGCTGCTGTTTCCCTTTCAGATCATTTTCTCATAGGGTGTCCTCCCAAATGAATTTCTTGATAGGAATCACATTTCTTTACAGGTTAACAGCTTTTGCTTAACTAGAATGCCCATGCTTTCTTCTGTTCATACATTTTTGATTTCTCATTTAATAGATACCATCTAATTTGGAAATAGCAAAGTTTCTGTGGGTTACAGACATATTGATATCCTACGCCATACTCTAAATCGAGATTCTAAAATAAAATCGACTCTGTTGCCAATGCTAAAAAGAGGATAGATTTCTCATAAATATTGGGATGTAAACTTTTTGGGGAAAAAGGGGAAAAGACAGAACAAAACTGTGTCTGAATTATCTTCTGGTTGATTGTGGCTGGGTCTCACAAGTCACTCCTTCAGGTGCAGCCTGATTTCTCTAGTTTTCCCCAGTGCCCACTTCTCCCTGGTACCTCCTGCTGTCAGGACTGAGTATCCGTCTTGGGCACTAAATCCATGTCCTAGTGCTCCATGTAGCTGAGCTTACCTAAAATTCCCGGTGTTTCTGGTAGAGAAAGGAATATGTCCTTCCCTATGACAAACATTTCTTTCAATGAAAAGTCTCAAGTCTGGAATGACTTGCATTACCTGGATTATGTTATTTAACCCTCAGAACAACACAGAGGCAGGTCCTTCCATTATGCTCTACGTGGTGATGAGGTTATGTGCTGAGAAATTGGCTTTTAGGTGCGTCTGTTATGGTTCACATCATAGTGTATAATTATAAGACCAAACACCCAGGCTGTCTGGCACCCCCTGCTGGGCCAACCTCACATACACAACCCAGTGTTGAGGGGAATTAAGTGACATGTGGTTACAGTATCACATTTTATAATTAAAAAAACCCAGAATCTCATAAAGTTTAAATAAATTTCTTCCAGTCAAAGGCCAGTAAATAACAATGTCAGGGATGCATCTTTGAGGACGAGTAACAGAAACTGAAAAAGAACCGAGTTTGCATAGGGTCGTAAGAGCAATCTGTTAAAATTATTTCCTTGCTTAAATAAGTTCTGGCAGGAGATTTCCAGATACTTTAACTATTAAATGAATACACGATTTTAAAATTCAGGTAGTCTGAATCATAGCAACAATAATGAGGTCACAGTCACTGGATAATTGTCATTATTTTGTGAGCAAAGATATTCTTCTTTTAACAAAACAGTTCATGTCAACTGGCTGAATTTTTTTCCCAACGTAAACTTTTTTTTTTTTAAAGATTTATTTATTTATGCATACAAGAGCTGGGGTACAGGCCAGAGATGCAGGGAAGTGAGAGGATTCACCAGAGACAGAGTGGGGAACAGAACAGGCAGACTGACTGAAATACACTGCTGAGGGGAGCAGCGGGGAGACAGGAGAGGTCTGCTGCGCCATGTGGGTACCTCCCTGGCCAGCTGGGGATTGAACTCATGCTGCAGAGGCTGCGGACACCTTCATAGTGTGGTGCTTAACCCCTTGTGCCACCAGGGAGGCCCCCCAACGTAAACATTTTAACAAATGTAGTTTGCCTCTAGCCATCCATTATAGTGTAGAAAAATGTAAGTTTTCTCTGGGCAGAAACTTTTGTTTACTTCCTAGTTGTACAGTTGCATCTAGAACAGTGCTTGATAAAAAGGGAGGGATGGACGGACAGATGGATGCATGGACAGACTGGTGGATGAGTGCGTCAAGGTTACTTTGGAAAATCAATACTAAAGCAAACCTTAGACTGTGACAGGAAAGCATTTTTCTTTTCTTTTTTTGTTTAGCACACACACATCCTGTGATATATCAGAAACTAGAAAAAAATTAGGTTTACTTAAATTTTATGGCTACGGTTATGAAATTTTTAATCCTCCTTAATTTGCTAGAGAAAGGCTAACGAGAAGAGCTAACCCCGGGCTTGGTGGTCTCAGAAGTGCTTGTGTCAGCAATTCTGCCACTCAAAGTTCCTCCAAAACACTACAGAATATTGTGGTCTCAGGTTTCACCTACCATAATGCGTAGCTTAATGACGTGGAAGTGTTCTGAGAAGTGCATTTTAGGCAATTTTGTCATTTTGCTAACATCCTAGCGTGCCCTCACACACTCAGCGGCGCCTGCACACCCAGGGACGCCTATTGGGACCACAGGGGAGGGGGCACCAGGAAGGACTGAAATGTCATTGGGGGCGTCACTGAACTGAGCTGGTGGACCGCCCTGGGTCTGTTCCCTGCCAATCCCTCTGTGGCCTCACCGGCTCAGCAATGAGATTTGATTCAGGAGCAGCCTGCCCTGTCTCTGCAACTTGGGCTCCTGCTGGGTTTGACTAATGGGTGGAGGGGAGAAGCCTGAGCATTTCTTCTCCCCATCTCTGTCTTGGAGGCCATGGCTATGTCTCCCCTCAGACCCCAGACTCCAGAAGGCACCCCAGCCTCCCAAGCTGTGACCTCAGCTTCTGCTAGGTGACTCTGGCCCCTTGTTCCTGAAAACTCCGCCTCCTCCCTTTGTTCCCTGCCTGCTCCCTGGGGAGCTAGGGTGGCTTCCAAGGCACTGATCCTGCACGGCCTCACTCCTAACCCCCTTGCTTTTGCAGCTTTCATCACCTGGGTATCAAATTCCCTGCATCCCTACATCCCAGCGTTGCCTCTTCTTCTGGTTGGGGCCTGACCAGCATATACAGCTGGATCAAGGTGTATAGGGTTTATAATCTTATTCTTGCTTTTCTGGACTCCTCAGGGGAATCTCAGCAGGAGCCAGCCTCAGCCCGGCCTGGCCCAGGGAACTTGCTGAAACTCACAAGCTCGGGCACCACCCCTGCACTGGAACAGAATCTCCGGGTGTGTGGTCCAGGCATGCAGAGGGCAGACGCGCCCTTGGGTGACTCGGGCAAGCACCTCCTCACTCCATCCCTGAAACCCAAGCTGAAATCTTGGAAGGGGACCAAGGGGGAAATTTATTCCCAAATTGATTCTCTAGCAATATTTAACAACTGCCTGCAATCCTTACATAAACACAGAGTCAAGGAAGAAACACTTGAAGGTTAAAATAAGTGTGAAAACCTTCTGTAATAGGATATAATCAAGACTCAGCCTGTCGGGCATTAAGTGATGATTACACAACCAATTATTTTGATGAGCGCTGGCACCGGCCGAGGGAGGCACACCTGCGTTTTCATCGTATATTCACTTTGATAATTTCATATGAGCAAGCATGCACAGGCTGACTTTTTCACTCTTTTATATAGTTAATGGATGAGTATGAAAATACTGTATAAAGGGTCTAAAGTGAAAAGTGGGTGCCCCTTCAGGATCCCCCAACCCTTCATTTCTTTTCAAGGAGTCAAATCCTATTACCAGTTTCTTGGGTGTTGTTCAGAACTGTGCTATCTATGAAAAAAAAGTTTACATATATTCCTCCTTTTCCCCCCAAATTATTATAATGCCAACAATTCTCTATGCCTTGTCTTTTTGCATAACAATGTATCTTGGAAAATATTGCATATATGTGAATCCAGATTTGCCTTATTGTTTAAGGAAGAGTTACATTTTGCATGGTATATACATGCACTAAAATTTGCTTAGATAATAATCCTTGTGGTTTTTTTTAAAGATTTATTTATTTATTTTTGCATAGATAGAACTGGGGTGCAGATCAGAGTTGAGGGGAGTGAGAGGATGAATCTGTCTCACCAGAGACAGAGTGGGGGACAGAACAGGTAGCTCTACTGAAATACACTGCTGAGGGGAGCAGCAGACAAGACAGGAGAGGTCTGCTGCACCATGTGGGCCAGATCCCTGGCTGGGAATTGAATTCGGACTCAGAACATCTCAGTGATAGCACTGAGACTTAACTCCTAGGCCACCAGGGAGGCCCTTAAATAATCCCTGTTAACGAGCATTTAGTTTGTGTCTAGCTTTTTGTTACTACAAACAAATCTGCAATGAAAATCTGTATCTGTACAGGAGAGAGGACATCTGTAGAAAAAGTTCCTAAAAAATTTGCTAAGAAAAAGGGTGTTGTACATTGAAAAATTTGAAGCTACCCACTGAGGGCTGTTCGGGGTCATTTCTTTATAAGGTTGATGACCAAAAAAAAAAAAAAAAATCCTGGCTGCCATTGAACCAAATGACATCATTCATTAACATTGAATGAAACTCGGTTATCGAGTTCTGGGTTGCTTAGATGTCACTTTGCTTAAAGCCAGTTTTCAAGAACTCGTTGTTGGCATTCAGGGAAGACTGACTGCACCCCTTAGGACTTCTATCAGCAACTGTTAGAACACCTGTTCCGGCATCCTAGCTCAGTGTTATCAAATTTCTAATCTTTGTCAACCTAATGGGTAAAAGTGTTATGCCACAGATTTAATTTGCATTTCTCTAATTATGACACAGGTCTGCATGTAAGCAAACAAAAGCAAACTCAACATCCATCTCTAACAGCACAGCCTCATGATGTCACAATCTTTGTAACTATTGACTCAGAATCGGTTAAGACATTATGCATAGATGGCAAAGGAGACAAAGATGTCCAATTTTGGAATGTCAAAGAACAAATCTGAAAGTCCATGTGAATTTCCCGGGGTCCCCAGTGTGTTCGAAGTTAGCATCTTTTGTGTTTTAAAATAGTTTTAACAGAAATGTAGAGATGAAATTCAAATCTGATATTTGCTGAGCTGTTGAAACTCCCTCAGTGACATGATCTGAAAAACACTCAGCTAGTTCTCACTTTTCGGAAAGGGAAATTAGGGCCTTTCTCTGCTTGCAAGAACCCAAAAACATTGGTGGAAATTGGAAAAACCCCTCCCCTTTTCATGACTTTTTAAAAAAAGATTTATTTATTCATTTATAAATAAATTGGGGTACAGGCCCAATGCGTGGAAGGGTGAGAGGAGTCACCAGAGACAGAGCGGGGAACAGAACAGGCAGACTGACGAAATACACTGCTGAGGGGAGCAGCGGGCGAGACACGAGAAGTCTGCCACGCCATGTGGGACCCTCGCCGGCTGGCGGGGATCAAACCGGTGCTGCAGAGGCTGCGGACAGCTTCACAGGGCGGAGCTCAACTGCCTGCGCCACCAGGGGAGGCCCTTCATGACTTTTTTGAATACTTTTTTTACCTTTTTATTTTGAAGTGGTTTAAGAATCCTAAGAAGTTGCAGACCTAGTAAAGTGGGGTGTTCTAGCACACTCCACAGCACACTGTGTTGGTAAGAGGTTGGTCTGTTGTAGTGAGGGTGCGTTTGGAGCGAGCATATCACCGGGAATTTTCCCAGGGCTGCCTCGAGGCCTGGGAGCTTTCATCCTCCCAGCAGAGGCTCAGGCCTGGGATACGCAGCTCCCGGACTGGTTACGATGCCACAGGAGACAAAATCGCTGTTTCCATGGAGGGGGTTGGTGTTCTGAGCTGGGGGGAGGAGCAGGAGCCGCCCATCAACTGACAGCTCTCGCTTGAATGTCTAGAGACAAGAATTATTTTGTATTGCTATCAGCTCTACAATCACAGGGTCTCACAGGCCCCCAGGGAATCAGATGACATCACCTGAGGGGAGCCCTCTCCTCTGAATTTCTCCATGGAAGCACACAGTTTTCCCTACACCAGATGCCAAAACTTTAGTGCTATTTCTCCATCCCCTGTTTTCTTTCCCTGAGTGAGTTTATGCACTAGAAAGACTCCCTGACGAATATTCAAATGTTGAACCAGGAGGTGGACTCTCCCAGACTCCGGACCGGCTGGCAACTTGATCTTGGACTTTCCAGCTTCCAGAACTGTGTGAAACAAACGTTTGCTGTGTACAAGCCCCTGTGCCGGGGAGGGATGGCAGGACAGTGGCTGCTGAGGTTGGGGAGGGTCGCTGGCAGGCTCTGCCTGCCTCTGGGTTGGGTTTGGCCCACCTGTTTTACCTTAACTTTTTCCTTGAACCTGCAGCTACACACACACACACACACACACACACTCACAAAGTCGCACTTAAATCAAGCCCGAATGATTCATCTCCCTGCGCAGGTCTGTGGTTCAGGCCCCTGCATCCCCGATGACAAGAGGCTGTCTCCAGACAAAGGATGCAGCAGCGAGGAAGGGCAGGAACAGGGGGCTTCAAATTCAGCTCTCCTAGATTCTCACTGGGGCCTCGACTCCCCAAATGTTAAGATTTTTACCCGCCTCTGTGTGCATGTTCATTTTGACATTCCCAACCAGAGACTGTCTTTCCAATTCCCCATTGAAAGGGTTCTGGCAACTTACGAGGAACCAGCCTTGTTAACACCCAGATTCCTGCCCTCTGGAGCTGTACGGTAAAGGTTGTGTGTGTGTGTGTGTGTGTGTCTCTCGAGTGACTATCAGTGGGTGGCCATTGGCACAGCAGCAAGTGGAAATAGCATGCTTCCGCCTGCTTTGGAGACTTTAGGGGCCCTGTGTGAAGTGCTTGAATAACTCACTGACTTCATAAGCCACTTAATAGGAAGCTCAAGGCCGAGGGAAAGCAAGCCTTTATCAGATGGGACTCACTTTTACGGTGTTTGAAATGCACTCAGGCCCCCAAACTCCTAGGAACATAAGGGAAATTCAACTCAAAGCATGAGAAACAAATGTGAGAAATGAAGATCTGTTGGGTCAGCGTTTATGTCCGAGCACAGGACATGAAAGATTCCCAGGACGACCTGAAGTCGGTGTTAATGAGGCCACTTTTCGAGGTGTCAAAAGTAGAAGGAAGTTCCCCAGCGAACCTCCCCGGCTTTAATCTCTCTCTCCCTGTGTTGCCAAGATGACTTGTTGGGGGAAACATCACAACTGACTGCCTTTTTAATTTTTACCAGCGATTTCACTGTTCACTTCATTTTTTTTGTTGGCAGCAATGTGACACATTTTTTTTTCCAAAAAACTTATTCAGCACTTCAAGGTGTCATTACTCTTTAGTCCTGTGTCCTAACATATTTGGCTCAAGTTAAAAAATAAAAAGAAGGACTGACTTTGTTCTGTGCACTTGGCTGACCAGGCGTGCAGTGAAACAGACAGAGCAGGGGGCAGACCTGACGCCCACAGTCGCAGCGAGGCTGCCTCCGGCTCCTGCCCAGGCCTGTTTCTTTCTTCTTCTTTTCTCACTGGCTTCCGACCTGGGAATGCTTAAAGAGACACACAGATCACTCAGTGTCGGGGTTTTCTTGGGTTGGGATGAGCATGGCCTCCCCTAAGACATGTCGATGCCCCAACCTCCCAGGGCCTGTGAACACCAGGCTGTGGAAACTGGGTCCTTGCAGATATAAGTCGGGGTGAGAGCGCCCGGGGCCAGGGCCGGCTCCTGAGCCACGTGACTGTTGCTGTAAGAAGAGAGGAGACACGCACAGGGAGGAGGCCACGGAGGACTAAGCAGATATTGGAAGGAAACGGCTAGAGACAAAGGCATCGCAGAGGACAGTGGCTAGGAAGAAGGGGGGGGGTGCTGCTCCCCAAGAGCCTCCAGAGAATAACTCAGCCTGCTGACACCTCGCTAGAACTGGGGGAGAATACATTTCCGTTGTGTCCAGCCATCCGGGGTTGTGGCACTTTGATAAATTCAGTTCATCAACCACCCACTGCCGACATTTCGGGCGGGCTGTGTGTTGTGGCTCTTTGCAGCCCCCCTGGCCTCGACCCACTGGGCACCCACAGCACCTCCCCACCTGTGACCATGAAAAGTGTCCGCAGACTTGTCAGTGTCTTGTGGCCGAGTGAATCACCCACTTGGGCGATGGTTTAGCGATCTTCTGTCCATTGAAATTGCGGCGCGTGGCCAGCAGCACGAATTGTTATTAACCTCATTCATTTTTTGGAACACTCTAGCTGCTGGCCATGCGTAAGGGGATGTTTGTTGCCCAAGCAGGTACCTCAAGTTCTGTGTGTCCCCCGAATGCTTCTTTCCTCTGGGGGCTGGGTGTACACGGGGACACTCTTCTGGGGACACAGGCCCTTCCAGGGCTGCTGAGCTCGGAACATCTCAGGGACAACTCAGGACAAATTGGATTTCTGGGCATAGAATATTGGCCCTGAATGTGTGCTTTGGGCTCCTGACGTTGGCAAAGTTTGGGGCGTATTTGCTTAGAAAATGGAAAACCACGTGTTTGCTTCTGTGCAACACAGATATTTAAGGGGAATTTGGGGTCATGATCACACTATTTTTTTCTTAATAAAATTTTATTGCTTGTCCATTGACCTACAACACTATTAAATTTGGGGGGTGCGTCTTCACCTCCCTATGTGTATAAGAGGTTGAACCCCCCAAGTTTAGGAATGGGGAAGCGGTTCACAGAGATACACCATTTATACTGATATTGTGGCCATACTCTGTGTCATGTTTTCCCTGACTTATATTTTCATTTACATGATCTTTTTTAAAAAAGATTTATTTATTTATGCATACAAGAACTGGGGTACAGGCCAGAGATGCAGGGGGTGAGAGGATTCACCAGAGACAGAGTGGGGAACAGAACAGGTGGATCTACTGAAATACACAGCTGAGGGGAGCAGCGGGTGAGACGGGAGAGGTCTGCTGTGCCATGTGAGTCACCTCCCTGGCTGGGGATCGAACTCGTGCTGCAGAGGCTGCAGATAGCTCCACAGTTCTCAGCTTAACCCCTTGCTCCACCATGGAGGCCCTATATGAACTTATTTTATTATTTATTTATTTATTTATCTTTATTTATTTATTTGTTTAGATTTATTTATTTATTTATACAAGCACTGGGCACAGTCAGAAGCGCGGGAGGGTGAGAGAATTCACCAGAGCCAGAGCAGGGAGCAGAGCAGGCAGAAGGACCGCAGTGCACTTGTGAGGGGAGCAGCGGGCGGCAGGAGAGGTCTGCGCGCCATGTGGGACCCTCCTCCAGTGGCCGGGGAGCAGCCGGGGATCGAACCGGCGCTGCAGAGGCCGTGGGCAGCTTCGCAACCCAGCGCTCAACCGCTGCACCACCGGGGAGGCCCTATATGAACTTTTTTTAAAAACAAAAATTCATTATAAGAAATAACATCGTGGCATCTCAGACTTGGTGATCTTTATTTTTAAGCTATAATAAATAAACATGAAACTAATAAAATGGTTTAGGTTTAGGAACATTCTGGTAAAAACCAATGTTTAGAAATCTTCCAGCGAAGGAATTCTGTTAAAAAAAGAGTCAATCATTCTCTGATATGTGTAATTATGTCTTTCCTTTTCTTCGATTTTATGAAGCTGTTTGAATTCCCTCAATGTGTTACTTTGACATTTAATGCAATGTTTATGCAACAATCATAAAAATTAATTGTCTTCCCTCTCAGAACTATTTAAAATCCTCATCCTTGGCCTGCCTTATTGACATGTGCCGTTAAAATATGACTATTTGACAATAATAATTTTACAACAATGAATAAATGTCATATTAATTAGATTAAAATAGTAATTTGTCTGCTTCCTTCCTAATACGTACAATTACTAATTTGGGGCGTATGTGCAGAAAATATTAAGTGTATTTTCAGAGCTGAGGTTCAACCTCTGGAGTGATGTTTACTTTTTCTTCTCAAATGTGTTAATGGGGAGTTTCCTTTTTTGTCCAGAGCTATTTACTTGGTGGTCAGTAAGTTTTAGGGAAATTATAGGCGATGTTTCAGGTTTCAAACCATGTTTCAGGAAGCGTCCATGGCACTATTACCAGAACTTTCTGTTTATAAAAACCTATTTTTTGGTGGGGGGGTGTGTGGGGAAGATTTGGCTGCCTTGAGAAGGACAGCACCATCTCCTAATTTTGTCTGCCTGCCAGGATATCTATGTGGCTAAAAATAGAAAACACTCTTGCTTCTTTTCAGTCTTTAAATGGTATTTTAAATATATATCCTCAGAGAGTTGTCCCCAATTTCAGTTCACATTTTTGGTGGCGCCCTCAGCCTTCAGCTCAGGTGCTCTGACTTTTCCTTGTAATTATTCATTGTTTAAACTTTTACATAAATCATTTTTAATATGTGAATTTTTGTGGAATTCCTTAATGGGAGATGGATTTGGTGAAAAGCATCGTGAATATAAATGGGGTTAGTGGATGTAAGTGGGGTTTGTGGGTATAAATGGGGTTTGTGGATAAAAGTGGGGGCAGCTTGGTATATTTGTGTAGCTGCCAGGTTCTGTCTATGGCAACACAGGCAGGTTTTTGTAAAAGATTTATTTATTTATGCATACAAGAACTTGGGTATAGGCCAGAGGTGTGGGATTCACCAGAGACAGAGCGGGGAACAGAACAGGCAGACTGACTGAGATACACTGCTGAGGGGAGCAGCGGGGAGACAGGAGAGGTCGGCTGCGCCGTGTGGGTAGCTCCCTGGCCAGGGATCGGACTCATGCTCAGTGGCTATGGATTTGTTTCATAGTGCGGCGTCTTAACCCCTTGCACCACCAGGGAGGCCCCCCCCCAGGCAGTTTTTCTATGACAGTTTCTCCAGTTTCAGGGACTGGGGGGCGGACAGGTGCTCCTTTTGCCCCCTCCCTCAGAGGGGTGTCCTCCCTAAGCACCAACTTGGCCCGTGGAATGGAGGGTGCAATGCTGTGGTGCTACTCAGCGCTGCTTTGCCAGTAAAGCAAGTCTGGGCCATCCATTCTGGGTGCTGAGATTATGGATAATTCTTTTACTCTCTTGTTCTAGTTGTCATATTTTTTTTCTGTTTTTCTATTTGTCACAATTTTTCTTGCACAAGTTATTGGAACAACATTTCTGTTTCCTGACCTGGAAAGGTAGCAAGTACATACTTCACAGGACTGTTAGGAAGTGTTCATGCATAAAAGCCTTGGAAAAGGTGATCCAGACAGGTATAATAATAATAATAATAATAATAATAATAATAATTTAATTATGTTGCCCCTTCTGGCTACATATTTCCCACTCTTGGTTTCGTAAGTAGTACAATGGGAATCACCTTTCTTTTAGGTTAAATTCTCTCTTTTTTTAACTTTTTAGTTTTCTTACATCACTGTTCATTTTTAAATAAATTTATTTTTTTATATATTTTACATTATTGTTCATTTATTTCTATTTTTATATATTTTAAAATATTTTATATATTTTTAAATATAAATATTTTTATATTTATTTAGGTGTATAAGAGCTGGGGTGCAGGCAAGAGATGCGGGGGGTGGTGAGAGGATTCACCAGAGACAGAGTGGGGAACAGGGCAGGCAGGCTGACTGAAATACACTGCTGAGGGGAGCAGCGGGCGAGACAGGAGAGGTCTGCTGCGCCATATGGGTTGCTCCCTGGCTGGCCGGGATCGAACTCATGCTGCAGTGGCTGCGGATTGCTTCATAGTGCTGTGCTTAACCCCTAGCGCCACCAGGGAGGCCCTATGGATCACATCTTCTTGATCTAGTCATTATCTATTTTGGTAGTTTCCAGGTTTTACCTATTACAATGTTGCAATAAACATAGGGGCATCTTTGTTGATTTTTGTACAATGTTTGATTTTTCCCCTTAGGTGTAGTCTCCACAAATCTCCCACCACCACAGCAGCCATGAACCCTCACCATAGGCCCTGGTGTTCTTCCTGCCCCTGTTTTGACCTGCTCCCTCCTCCTCCCCTGGGGATGTCTTAGGTTAAATTCTTAGAAGTGGAAACAAAGCATCAAGCACACAAGTGTTTGTAAAGCTCGGAACACACATGACAGAACTGCTCTTTGAGTCTGTGCCATCCTCCGCTGGCGTATCTTTTTTTTTTTTTTTTTAAAGATTTATCTATATATTCATACAAGAGCTGGAGTGCAGGGGCAGTGGGTGAGAGGATTCACCAGAGACAGAGTGGGGAACAGAACATTCAGACTGTCTGAAATACACTGCTGAGGGAGCAGCGGGAGAGACAGGAGAGGTCTGCTGCGCCATGTGGGTATCTCCCTGGCCGGGGATCAAACTCATGCTGCTGTGGCTGCCGATAGCTTCATAGTGCTGAGACATAACCCCTGGAGCCACCAGGGATGCCCAAGCAATATTCTTGTTATACAAATGCAACCAGCGATCTTTGAGTACTTACTTGTAAATGTCACCTCCCTATTTTTGCTGAAGTCGGCAAGAACAATTGGCCTGGAGAAACTTCCCTACATTCTAGGTAGGCCCGCCCACACTTTCAAAAGGACCACAGAGCTTTCCAGATCCTATTATAGGGATATACAAAAATTTATTAGCCATTTCCTATTGAGGGACAATTGTCTTCAATTTGTTAATGTTATAATTCCACATCTCTGTACATATATGTTTCTTTCATTTGTCTGTGGTAAATATCTCCGTGCTTAATTTTGGAATTGATGCCTTTAAAAATACTGATGCTGCTGATAAAACAAGATAGGGAAAGCTTGGAGACAACACAGTTTAATGTCTTCTCCCCCTGCCCCTTTCTGAGGTATTCCAGCATAAATAATAAATGTGCTTAATTAAAAACCCAAACTCACCAAACAAAAGAAGCCACTCCCCCTGCATTCAGTTGCAGATTCATTGATACAAATGTCCACAGAATCTCGTTTTTCCTGCCTTTGCTGTGAGCTTTAAATTTTCACTGTAACCTAAATCACCTCCAAAGGTTGGCTATGGTGTAATTGCCTGGGTATTTGGTGAGGATGTGTCCTATATGAAAAACAAACAAACACCTCCCCCACCCCCAACAAAATAGCTCTCTTGAAATTCCTCTCAGCAGGCACTGTTTAAATCACCAAAGATAAGAACACTGCTTGGATAAAAATGATTAAAAAATTTGATGGATTTGGGAGCTTGGTGCTCGGCTTAGCATTTGGTCATTTACCGTATAGTGTTGGATCAAAAATGCAAAAGAAAACCAACAGAGGAACTGTTAATGCTCCTTGGAATTTCTGCCTCCTCTCTGGCCTGGGCAGGAGGGAATTAGCGCTTAGAAGCTTGGAATGCTTTGCAACTTCTAGAAACCAAGTGGGAAAACCCGTGCTATATATTTTAATGCTGACATTCTCCTAGGGAAAAAAAAAAAAGGAAAGATTCTGAATACTTGGCTGTGATTCAGTGCCTAAACACTTCCTGGTGTTTTTCAGAACGCCCTGGAGACGCATCGATGCTTCTGTGCTGAAGGTGCCCACAGTTGCTGTGTACTTAACGCCAGTTTATCAAACTAACGAGCTGAAGGGTGATGCTATTTCCAGATCCAACCCCACTGGGGAGGGACAGAGAGAAAACAAAACCAAAACTCAGACACAAGAGTAATCCTAAGGGCCAGCTGGCCCCCAAATTTATTAACTCATACACACCAAATCTTACCCAGAGTAATATTCTTTGTGAGGATTTTACTCTACAAATCTTCCGCTAGCTCCCCAAGTCCAGGCTTTCTCAATAAAGCACAGAGGGCTTTACCCAGCTGCTGCTTACTGGTCTAGACTTAAAAAAGCAGCACTGCACGACTTTTTCCATGGAGATGATATTTTTAATAACTGCGGAATGGACAGAATGTGTGTTACTTTGTTTAGGTGCCTAAAAAGAATTAACAGGCAGGTGAGGAGGGTCTACAATTTGCTTAGAGGAACTTATTCTTTACTTTAGAATTTGAATGATGGGTAAGATTAGGGGAAAATAATGCATTTCTCTGTAATTTGTGTCATCCAAACAACCACTGTATTCGAAGCGAGATACAGTATCAGTAGATAATGAGAGAAGAAAATGGAACTTCTACAAACGTGTTTCTTAAAAGCTTTTGTTACCTATTATTTTCGAGCTGTGTAGGCGAAAATTAGACATATGTTGGATACACTTTTATTGATAGTAACAAATCATATAATTTAAAATGGTAAGTCCACCTTACAGGTTTGCCTTTTGCAATGCTGAATCATTTTGAAATTTACCTGGTGTTTAAACAAATTCTTCAAATAGTTGTCAATCAAACATTAAACAAGTTTTCTTACGGGTGACTTACTCCCGCTTGGCTTAAAGATTTAAAACATAACCAAATATGAAAATTCCAGTTGTAAGGCCTTTCTTTTTGCATTATAAATTTAGGTTCATTTTCTTCCTTTTGTTTTCTTTCTTCCTTTCGCGTTTTCCCTCTGCTTCCTCCCCTTTCTCTTGCTCATCCTCCTCGTAAAAACAGGTAAGAGACTCATCAATACAGGTAAGAGACTCTGTATTAATGTTATTGTTTGCTTATTTTAAAAACTTTCCTTTTGAAAAAGGAAAATATTGGATGGTTTCACTTATAGGAGGAACAGAGGGAAACCATACAAGGGGGCAGGAAAAAAAAAAAGATAAAACTAGCAGCAAACTATAAATCAGAGACATTCAGCAGGGGAGGGGGGGTGGAAATAGGAGGGACTTGCACAAGAGTCCATGGTGACAGTTCACGGGGGTCTTGATGGTAATTTTATGGGGATTACACCTGACAGGAGAAATCAAATACTGTACAAAAATGAACAACAATGTAAAAAATAGATATCTAAAAACAAACAAAAACTTTTCTTTTGGGCATATTTCCCTCTATCATTCGGATCCGTTTTAATCTATCCTGTGCTTTTTTCTTGTTTTATGGTAGAAAAAACAAACAGGCATCTACAAATAATCTGCTAATATTTATTAACCTTTGTATTTGTGCCCAAGAGGGGAATTTTTCCTGGAATGGCATTTTTAAAAAAGGAAGTTAAGCATTATGTATATCACTCTTGCATCCTTGGTTACATTTTTTAACTTTGAAAACATTGTTATTTACATTAATGTTTGAATTATTTCCTCTTGAGGAACTACCTGTGTGTGTGTGTGTGTGTTTTAAAGATTTATTTATTTTATTTATACAAGCACTGGGTACAGTCAGAAGCACAGGAGGGTGAGAAAATTCACCAGAGCCAGAGCGGGGAGCAGAGCAGGCAGACTGACGAAATACGCTGCTGAGGGGAGCAGCGGGTGGCAGGAGAGGTCTGTGCGCCATATGGGACCCCTCACTGGCGGCCAGGGATCGAACCGGCATTGCAGAGGCTGTGGGCAGCTTCGCAGCCCAGTGCTCAATCACTGAGCCACCAGGGGAGGCCCACTACCTGTGTATTTTTGCATAAGGGTCCAGCTTTCAATAAGTCACATTTTGTGAAATTGATGTTCTTGGACCTTTGGGCCACGATTCATTCTATTTTGTACCTAAACAAGGTCATTTCTTCGCCAACTAAATGATTTTGCCTCATCTGCCCCAGCCTATAGATTCTTTAAAAAGATGTGATCATCTAATCATGCATTTATATCATCAGTAATTTTATACGTGAGACATAAAGTCTGCAGATTTCCTCGTGCTCACCTATATACTTACTTATTTTTTGCTATCCATGGTTGATAGTTTGGGGAAGAGATTTTGGATTTAGTGTAATTTGAAACTTAAAGGCTAGGTTTGCAATCAAATATAGATATATTTGCTAGAATGCTGGAAACCAAAAGGGTGTGAGAAAGCTCTTCAGGGCACTGGGTGCTGTTTGTACCCCCACTTGAAATGTGTAGCGCGTGACTTCCTGCCAAGGATAAGAAAATTGGTTATATTGCCACTGCTCTGCATTTGCATGACCTTTTACAATGTAGTCCAGGCTTGTCCCCTGCAGCCTTTTTCCTCTCTGTTTAAACAGTGACCTAATTTCTTTTTTGGAAAATACCTTTTCCCCAGGAGCGCAGCCAAAGCGTTCTAACTTTCCATTATAGAGGTTCAGGGGGTTCCTTCTAGAAACATCTTATTATTCCAGTGGAGCGAGGGTGGGCAAGTGACTACCAGTCAGTCGATTGGACTGTCTCAGCCTGGACTTTGAATGGAGAGTGAAGTGACTGAGTGATGGCACGATGGCCCCAGGTCAGCGACCCTCACAGATACTCTGAGCTGGGTTCTGCCTTGGTTCCCCATCCTTGTCTGCATCCACATTTGCAACCTCCCCATACATTCTGGAGGCTCCCAGATGTCCTCCTAGTGAATTCCTTCTTTGCATTTGTGGTCAAAGCCAGTTGCTGCTGATTCCACCGAAGACCTCCGCCTGATGTCATGTACGTATCTCACCCACCAAACTGGAGTGGGAGTGAGGGGCATCAAACCCATTTTACAGACTGGGAACAGTGGGTCCAGAGGCTCAGTGACTTGCTCAGCATCTCTTAGCAAGCATGTGGCAGAGTCGTGGTTGCTTCAGAGCTGTGTCTTCAAAGCCAATTTTGATGTCCTTCAGTGGCAGAACATGCTTCCTATACCAAAGAGCCATGGGCTTGGCTCTTGGCCAATGACTGAAATTCCCTAGGCTTTACTCCCTCTTGTATGAGTGGGGATGACAATGTCATGTGCTCCCTTGCTGAGGACTCAGCTTTGATGATCTTGGAAAGCTTTTAGCACAGTGCTTAGCATCAATCTTGCTAAACAAACGTGCTGTGCTGCGTTAAAACATAACACCCAGGATATTGGGGTATTGTTTGGGGAAATACATTGAAAGTTCCTTAGGGGGAAAGTTGGGAGGGGCAGAAAAGTCTTTAGATCAAGAGCCCTTCTGGGGCTTCACGAGGATGTGTGAATGGGTTGCCAGCCTGTGTCTACACCACAAGGTTTCCCCCTGCATCCAGGAGCCACTGGGTCTGCACTTCTCTGCTTTGAGTTTTATTTTCTCTGATCATATGACAAACTGGGATCAGAAGAATGGCCCTGAAACCATGGCTGTGGACCACATGGGAAATGACTTTGGTGCCAAACTTCAAGTGACAGTGAATCACAGCAAGGAAATGATTGTCAATTCTCGGTCCTTTTAGAAGTGGGTGCAAAATCCTCTCCACCTGCTGCCTGCCCCATCTCCGCTCTTCTCTTCCAGAGTCACAGTCTCTGGAATGTAGTAATACTGTTTTCCTTAACTTTTATAGTTAAGGAAACTTTGGAAACCACCTACGTGCCCAGCAGCACATGGGTGGATTAAGAGGACGTGGCACATACATGTACGCAATGGAACCCCACTTAGTCATTAAAGATGAACTCTTGCCATTGTGACAACATGGATGGAATTGCAGGGGATGATGCTAAGTGAAATAGAAGAAGAAAAACAAATACTGGATGATTTCACTCATATGTGAACAATAAAAAATAAAGCAAGAGAACAGACAACACTGAACCAGAACAATCCCTGGAGTATGACTTCAAAACTGAGGTTACCAGAAGAGGAAGTTGAGGTAGTGGTAACAAAGAGGGCAGGGGTGGGCCTCCCTGGTGGCGCAAGGGGTTAAGAAGCAACCTATGAAGCTGTCCGCAGCCACTGCAGCACGAGTTCAATCCCTGGCCAGGGAGCTACCCACATGGCGCAGCAGACCTCTCCTGTCTCACCCGCTGCTCCCCTCAGCAGTGTATTTGAGTGGATCTGCCTGTTCTGTTTCCCACTCTGTTTCTGGTGAGTCCTCTCACCCCTCACACCTCTGGCCTGTATACCTGAGTGCTTGTATGCATAAATAAATAAATATTAAAAAAAAAAAAAACAAAGAGGGCAGAGGCCTCAGTGGACTCTGGGGGTTGCATTAGTGGTGCTTGGTGTTGGGTGTGCCATGATAACATACCTGAAGAGGTGTGAGCCTATACTCCTAAGTCACACACAGTGTTGTAAATTAAGGTTACCTCATTAAGCATAATTAAAATATATTTCCCCCTGCACTTGCGGGGTGTGTTATTTGGTGCGCCTAACAGGGACAAAATAATTAATGGTTGTATAAAGATCTCTAGTCCTGGGGGCTTTTCTGAAACACGCTGGGGCGGGCTTCCTCCAAACCTTCAGTTCTGCCTTGAGAAAGATTTAAATTTGGTTGTTGTTATTGTTCATCAGGTCACCAGGTGACAGCAGTTTTCTAATGTCGCTCAAAGAAGAGACATTTTTTAAAAGGGGCAAATGTGTCTCAATCTTCTGTTCATTTGGGATCATGCTCACATCCAAGGATTGCTAAACAAAGGAGGGAATTCTAAAAGCATTCAGTGAATAAGATTCCAAGCCTTGATGTGCTTTGAGAAGATAAAAATATTTTCAAGACTAAGCAATTGCGTTTATTTAATAGTTGAAAATAAGATGCAATTAAAAATGGCTTTAACAATGGATGCTTCAATTTGAAGCAATATATTCTAAGCCTAGTCTGTTCTATCTATAGCAGATCTAAGATGCAACATTTTCTGCAAATAGTTCCAATTCTGAGTATTTTGTATAAATACTGTATCCCACTAGAGGGTGCTATTTAGTCATATATTTATTCTTTTCTTTTTAAAAAATAATAAAATAAATGACTACAGGGCTATGAATTCTGATACAATTCTTGCTGAGCATGTTATGAAATTTTCTCCTAGACATTGTTTTATTTTCAGCTTATATGTGTGAAATTCCACCTTAAGAAGTATAACATGATCCTGAATCTTTCAATATATATAAAATCCCAATAGTATTATGGTGCCACAGAAGCAAAAGACATAAGTTTAAATTATTGTAATCCCATAGGTCTTTTGACTATTGTTTCTCTATATATTTTACTGCACAAAGAAAATTTATTGTAAATATTAATACCGTCTGCTCAGATCTTTTGTGAAGAGACAAAGAGGCAGTGGGGTGGGTAGGTGACTCTGCTGGTTTTACCAGCGTGATTTTCATTATCTAAGCCAATTTCCAGGGGGTTCTTTCCATTTGTCTTCCCAGATTTCAGTCTGTTTAGCCTTCATCATCTTAGCCCCCCCGGTAATCGTGGCCTACTTCTCTTTTCTCTCATTCTTGTTCTTAATTCTTTTCTCTTTGGACTTGAGCTTCTCAAATGACACGGTATGAGGTGCTGATGTCAAAACCACACCTTTATTTTTTTAAAGTTTTATTTTATTTATGCATACAAGAGCTGGGGTACAGGCCAGAGGTATGGGGGGGGAGAGGATTCACCAGAGACAGAGTGGGGAGCAGAACAGGCAGACTGACTGAAGTACACTGCTGAGGGGAGCAGCGGGCGAGTCAGGAGAGGTCTGCTGCGCCACGTGGGTTGCTCCCTGGCTGGCTGGGAATCGAACTTGTACTGCATAGGCTGCGGGCAGCTTCATAGGTTGTGTCTCAACCCCTTCACCACCACAGAGGCCCAAAACCAGACCTTTAAAAAGAAATGACTGTCCCCTGATGTTCAGAAAAGAAAAGTAAATTAATTAAAAGGAGTTTCACAACTGAAGTTATTCCACTGTGTTCATTTTTCTTAAACTGCTACAGTTGAAGGTGAGGGCTTAGTATGATGTTGATATAATGCAGACATGCAAAGTTTAGTTATTTAAACTTTAGTGAATTGATATCTTGGTGTTTACAAAAGGCTAGCTAAACACGTTTGGGAATTCGAACTTTGTCCTGAAAAGACTACTATTTCATGTTTATAATGACACCTGTAATATAGGTTCACATGCTTTAATAAAAAATTCAAACAGTATCCATTTCATCATACGCTTTTTTAAACATGGGTATAAACATCTAGTCCCTCTTTATCTCTTCCAGGGAATCCCCTTCCTGCTCCAGAAATAACCTGTTTGCACATCGATGTGTAGACTCCGAGAGCTCCTATCTACGTGTGTGGTTTGAAAAGAAACTCTGGGTGTGTTCTTTGCCCAGTGGAATCCCGGCCTGGACACTGCTTTCTCCTGGATACGGGGCATCTGGACTGTCCTTTAGGGCCACTGGAGACTAGTCCCGAGTCTAGATAGATGTTCTTTCATTTACTTAAGCAGAGATTGAGACTGAATCCAATTTGTGAAATATTTCAAGTTACCCTAATGAGTTCACTTTACGTCTCCTGTGCCCTGGAGGGGCCTGTGGACGGGATCTCTGGGTCACTGTATCGGTTTACATTTTTATAGTCAGTGATTCTACCCTATCATTCCCGGAGTCACCTAACTGCGCCCTGGGATAGAGTCCCAGCAGTTTCTGCGACGACCGCCCCAAGTTTGCGAGGAGAGGGGGCAGCCGCTGAGCCAGTGCCTGTGGATTTTATGAAAAATCTCAGCCGCTGGTTCCTGCAGGACGTGGCTTGGTGCAAGCAGATTCGAATTTCTTGGAGCAAAGTAACACTGGAGACCATTATTCCAACACGGTAAACTTTTCCTTGGTTAAAGGAAAATTGAGAATTCTGGGACTATTTGCTGGGTACCTTAATCAGGGTAAGCTGGGGTGTCAGTCATGGCTTGACATCCAGAAACTAGAGTCGTGCTCACAGAGGCAGCTGGGGCCGGGGGCTAAGAAGGGCACACAGCTCATCCTCATTTCAGGCCCACAAGCCAGAGAGATGGCAGCAGTCCGGAGGGCTCTGTGTGATGAGGGGCGGGGAGGGAGAAGCCAGGAAAAGGAGAGAGAGAGAGTTCACCCAGCTGAGGAGCCGGAAAGGCTCCCCAAGGAGGTGGCACTCCCGATGGGTCTTGAAAGGTGGGCAGAACCCACCAGGGCTGCTGGAGGGACAGAGGAGGGTAGCTGGGGTCGGCGGAACAGCATGAACTATTATTTAAAAATGAATTGCAGGGCCTCCCCTGGTGGCGCAGCGGTTTAGCGCTGGGCTGTGAGGCTGCCCGCAGCTTCTGCAGCGCCAGTTCGTTCCCCAGCCACCAGCGAGTGCCCCACAAAAAAACAATTAAATAAATAAAAATAAAAATGAATTGCATGCATATGTAGAAAATTTAGAAAACACGAAACACTGAAGAACGTCTCAGCCATTCAATCACTATAGAGACCGAAGACCGCCACCTCTGTAATGCTGAGTCTTTTTTCCAATGCATGTTTTGTAGCAATGGGGTCCATCCATCCAGCTCTGGGGGTTCTTAGGTGTTGGGCTCAGCTGACAAGAGTGGGGCAGAAGCCCTTCCCCACCGCTCTTCAGAGCTATCTGGGCAGGGCCTGCTGGCCTGTGACGGTCACTCACCAATGTCTAACACGATGAAGCTACATCCTCCTTCTTCAAGCTGAGCCTTTGGGTTGCACAACTGGCTGATCACCATTTCTGGGAGGCAGCACCCAGTGCAGCAAGGAAGTCAAACAAGTTGAACGTACCTATCAAAACAAGCTCACATCCTCCCTTCTCCACCTGTCAAGACATCAATCAGCACCATTAGGTGCTTTTTCTCCCCAGGGTTCCATCAATCTGGTGCAGGAATGGTGGGCAGGGATGGTTGGAAGGATTCCAGACTAAAAGGAAGAAGTTTTTATTCATTCATTAGGCAAATATTTAAAAATATTATCAGCACCAGAAGGACAGGGCGTGTGTCTGTTTTTGGCCGTTAGTCTTCCTTTCTGCAGAAAGTCACCCTCTCTCAAGAGTGGCTGCAATGTCTCCAAATTGTAGCAAGAGAGAAGACATATCAATTTTTGTTTGTAAATCAGAAAGAGTTTGGAGTTTCAGATTCTGCAACATATATTAAGTAATTTTTAATGGCATGTAGCAGGACCCGCAGGGGTTGACACACAGTAGGAAGAGAGCATTTCAGAGAGAGGTCTCAGCCTGTCTAAAATAGTTGAGGTATATTGGGTGGTGAGAGGGTGTCTGAGTTGCCTGACTTGGATGAAACAGATGGAAACTTCTGACCCAAAGGCATCGTAATAGATGGATTTGACCCTTAAAAACTGGAGGACCCTCCCCTTTTACTTAGACAGCTCAAACCCTTTCCATGTCCTTCCCAGCTGTGGCAGTGTCTGCGTGGTAATTCTCTGTCATCGGCCATAGAAGACTCGTCTTCCAGGTGCTTGGCCAGAGGCAGATCCGGAGGATCCTGAGGATCCTGGGAGTGATGGGGGACCCACTTTGGTGAGTGCGATGGGAGCGCCATCCAGCGCCTGGAGGCAGCAGCTGCAGGGCTTCTGAAGCAGTGTTTAAACACGACCTTCTGAGTGGTGCAAACTGCAGGGTCTGAATCTAGAGGGGCACCTTGGGTCCCCCACTGCTTTTCTGCTGGACCCCTGCGGGTATCCCTCCTGATGGAGAGGAGTCCAAACCCAGTTCTCTTTCCTTCTTGAAGCTTCTCTATCCACCAAATACCCTTCATTAAATTCCTCTTCCACTCAAGACAGCCCAGGATAGCCTCTGTTGCTCGCGCTCTGAATCCTGATATTTGGAGGTGCTCCTCTGAGGAGTGGTAGGAGAAGAGGCTGAGGTACTGGATGTGATTTGATGCCCAACAATCTGTATTGGGGCATTAGCTACAATAATACAATTTAACATTCTCAGCAACTCATGAAGGGATATAAAAACCCCATGCCAAAGGTGACGGAGCAAAAGGAGCGCTGACTTGGCAGCCTTTGGACATACTGTGTACTAGACAAATCTCGGTTTTTAAGTTACCAGCTTAGGTTTTTTTTTGCTTATTTTGAGTCAAAAGATCTCTTTTTTAAAAACATGGAGGCAAAACTCACATGGCATCACATTGGCCATTTTAAAATGAATTAGATTCAGTGACATTTAATACCTTGCAGTGCTGTGCAACTGCTACCTCCATCCAGTTCCAAAATATTTTTTTTTTAAAGATTTATTTATTTTTTTATACAAGCACTGGGTACAGTCAGAAGCACAGGAGGGTGAGAGAATTCACCAGAGCCAGAGCGGGGAGCAGAGCAGGCAGAAAGACCGAAGCACACTGCTGAGGGGAGCAGCGGGCGGCAGGAGAGGTCTGCGCGCCATGTGGGACCCTCCTTCGGTGGCCGGGGAACAGCCGGGGATTGAACCGGCGCTGCAGAGGCCGCGGGCAGCTTCGCAACCCAGTGCTCAACCGCTGCGCCACTGGGGAGGCCCAGTTCCAAAATATTTTTATCCTCTCCATACCAAAAGAAATTTTAGCTGACAGTGGCTCAGATTGATATTGTCTCACTGAATCCTCAGTAGTCCTAATTAAGTGGGTTTTGGTACCGGACATTTTCTGTCCAGCATGTATTCTTCCTTGCCCTTCCAAGGCTGGCCATAGAGTTTCCCTCTGGGGAACAATCCTCCTGCTGACTACTAATCATGTGAGTTGAGTAGGGTTGATCCCATCAAGACCCCATCAAGGGCATGTGGGCCACCAGACAACCAGAGAAATGGGTTTCACACCCCACCATCTGTCCAACGTTCTAATGGCTGGTGAGGGGTGTTCCATTTTTTCATTGATGCAACATATAAGCCAGAAACATGGAACCTGAGGGCCAAGGCTATATGTTTTGCCCAAGACCACCCAGTTTTGAACTCAAGTCATGCCCCTCCAAGGTTGGCCAATATAACCACTGGGAAATCACTTACCCACTTCTGTTCCTCGCTGGTTATGTCCAAAGACAGGAGTCAAACACCACCATTTTGTCAGTGAGTGAGAAGCTGGGATTCTCGTGGGTTCCAGGCTGAAAACACTTGTGGGACAGAGGCAAGAAGAAAGGAAATTTCCTGAACAGATTTCCCTGAACAGATTAATTTTGGGTCTTGGTATTTATAATTAGCTATTTTTGAGTTAGTTACAGCAACCTCTGTGGGTTATTTATTTGATCGCAATGCCTTCGAAGCAAACAGCTTCGATCTGGTTTCCCAGTGACCCAGGTGAACTGCATCATTAGGCAGTTGGTAGAGGTCTCCCTAATTACGACAATAAAAAGGAAAATCGGAGCCCCATCCCCTTCTCCAACATTCCCTGCCAAACATGCTTTGCAAGACCCTGGACTAGGTCACAAAAATGTGTCACTAACAAAACAGAGAAGAAGCAGAAGATCCTGGTGGAAACAGTTTTATTGAGTGCCTCTGCGACAAAAATATCTTCGAAGGGAGTTTTTATCAATTTTATTAAGCTACATTGTACACTTTTACATGACAAGCATATCAAGCACAATAGCATTTGAATTAGCAATCAAGTTTTAATAGTATTTGACACTTCCCCACCTTGTACTGGCAGAAGCTGTCTCTCTCAGGAGAGATGCCATGAGAGGAAAGTCAGCCTAAAAGAAGTGGGTGGCGTCCGCAGTTCATTTGCAGATTTGTAGGTTGCTGCATGGAACACATTTCCCCCTGTGGTCAGAACGGCCCTTGGTGCCCTGTGCCTCGGGGCCTGAATATGCATAGTTTCAATGAAGGGGCTTCGGTAACAAACCATAGCACAAATGCCAGTTAATTTAAGCCAAAGGGTATGTACGGGAGCTCTGAGCCAGTGGGGAGGTGGGGGGACCAGACTTTGAAGAGGTGGCCCCACAATGTTGCCCAGGAGCACCCACAGTCACAACCAGCATCTTGTTGTGAGCTGTCACCCCGAAGACCCCAAACTGGGGGCTCTTGTCCTCGGCCACCATGCTCTCACACTCTACGTCTTCCTTCAGTCACTGTGGTCAGTGTTACTGTCTAAACAGACCAGATGCTGATGACATCCCATAAGCCCTATAGTTACAAACTTGGCTCCTTTTCCTAGGATATAAGTTACTCGCATTTTTCTGTTTTCTTTAATTCCCCGTGCCCAGGCTGGCACATGTGGGTGCCCAAGAAATACTTTTCTTTGGAATGGATGGACAGATGTATGCATGGATGAACTCAGGCACAGCCTCTGGGGGGAGAGTCTAATGAGTTGCCCGTCTCCACCTGGATGGAATGAAGGCCAATAACTTTCCATGACCACCAATGAATTCCAGGAGATGTTTCTGGTGAGCATAGAAGGGCAATAGGCCCATATCTTAGCCCAGGAGCAAGGAACAGGTCCCACGAGCTTGTACTCAAAAGGAAGAAATTCTGCTAAAGAAAACCTCTCTTCCTTCAACAAATGGCCTGAGACTCTTGGCCCATAGGGGAGGGAGCCGTCCCCACCAGCATGTGAAGGAGCTGCCTCCATGAGACACACACGATGCTTTGGGTAATCAGAACCCACAGGAAGGGAGCTTTAGACTACAGGACTGGCTTCTTATGCCTACCAGCCTGTGAGAAGACAGTTGCTGGTGTTGAGTCAGGAGACCAAGAGGATCAGAATTTGCACTGGCATTTCTGGGGTGCCCTTGGCATCCCTGCACAGGACTCCTGTTCACACTTTGTCCTAAGGAAGAAGGAGGTGGATATGAGGAAGAGCGGAGCACTGTTTCCAAGGCCGCCTCCCCCTAACCACAGAAGGAGTGGTTTCCTAAGAGCTGCCCCAGGATTCCTGTCTTCTTATTTGGGAAATCTTAGGGCTCAGGACAAGAACCATTTTCCTTCCCAGTTAAGAGCTGGGTTTTGAGAAGACCCTGGGGTAGTGCTTTGGGGTGGTCCCCCAATGGTGTCTACTCAAGGTCGAACAGCGAGGAATGGACGAATTTAGTTAGATTGGGAGGTTTGTCAGGGGCCAAAGCTGGCTCTCTTAGGCACTAGGTCTCATTGTCTCTGGGAGGAAGTCTTTGTTTTCCTTTCCCTTGGTTTTCTTTTAAGGGCTCTCTGGGCAATGAGACCTAGGAGGTCAGAAACAACATGATTCTGCTGATGTAAAATGTCCAAAACAGGTAAATCTATAGAGTCAGAAAGTAGTTGTTGCTGGAAGTGACCTGGGGATTGCAAGGATGGTAGGCTAATGGGTTTGGGGCTTCTTTTTAGGGGGATGAAGATCTAATATTTGATAGTGGTGATGATGACCTCACTCTGAATATACTAAGAGTCACCGGATTACGTATTTTGAAATGGTGAATTTTTTGGTGTGTGAATTATAATAAGGCTGTTATTTTAAAAAGGTTAATGATAAACATATACCATAATTTTTATAACCCCTAGTATGAAGATTGTGTGAAGACAGGAGTCCTATGGTGCAGGGGATGCCAAGGGCATCCCAGAAATGCCAGTGCAAATCCCAATCATCTCGGTGTCCTGACTTGGTTACAAAAATAATGTAAAAGCTTCAAAAATCCAAGCGCCTAGCCCCTCCTGCCTTCCCCCTGTTCTCAGGCGTGTCCCCTGGATGAGCTGCCCAAGTTCCAGTCTCTGTTAACCTCCTTTGCCCTCCTTTCTCAGATCAGCACTCATTTTTCTCTTATTCCTCCTTAGTCTCCTTTCTAGGTATTTTTCCATATGTACTCACATATGAAAAACAATTTATTTCCCTCACACTCTCATGACCTCATTAAATTGCAAATTCCACAAGATAGTACTTGACATTATAGCTAATATTGCGTCTACGTAGTAGTTGCTCATGTGTTGCTAAGTGGAGGGCCTGGTTATAAAAATATTTGAAAAGGATTTCTAGAAGCTCCCTAGCAGTATTAAAGCTAGCTGCTTTAGGATGCAGATTCTCAACCCAGATTGCATGAAGCCTGGACAGCTTTTTTTTTTTTGAATGCTGGTGTCTGGGTTCATGCATTCCAGGGATTCTTGTTCCTTTGGAAAGGGATAGTTAGGTGTTGGCATTCTTTGGTGATTCTGATATGCATGCAGCGAGGACCAGAACAGGTTTTTTCCAATTGAGAGTGATTGTGTATCCTCTGCCCCTACATTAGGAAATATTGGAGACCATTTTGGTTTTCACAACTCGGGGAGAGGTGTGTGTGATACTGTCCTCTAGTGGGTGGAGGCCACAGATATGGCTAAATATCATAAAATACACAGGATGATCGGACAGTTTCTGCACGAACTACATGGCCCCAGGTGTCTGGAGTGCCTAGGTGGTGACACCCTGGTGAGTAAGAACCATGGAAATCTGGCCAACTGAATCATCAGACTTTGACTCTGGGCAGGTGGTGGGAGGCTGGAGGTGGAAACACATGAATGTTATATCCAGCTAGCCAAATAGGGAGTCACTGAGGGTCACAGCCCTGGTTCACTGTGACTGTGAGTTTGATCTCTGCCTGCATTCTGTGGATCCAGAACTCCTTTGTTGGTAAGCTCATCCAGAAAGAAAGACAGAAGTTAGGTTGTTAAAATTCTTGTTATTTTTACAGACATTTTACAGCTAAAAGCCATCATCTGTCAACCATGATGAGCAAATGCCTATTTGAGTTCAAATTGAAGAACTTTTGACAATTACCACGCATCTTTATTCCTTCAGCATGCTTTCAGAATTGCTGCTTTCATTATGGAGCGAAACTTGGACCATAGCTTCACACTCCGGAAAACAGCACATCATTATTTGTGATAAGGAGGGAAGAGAGATAACAACAAATATCTATAGACTCAGGAAAGAAGTCTTTGTCTTTGGGCCAAGTGAAGACCCAAGTTGAACATAGATCATGCGGGAGTCACTGAGCAACAAGTATCCCCCATACCTTGGGACAAATGTTGATTGGGTGGATTTTTGTTTGTTTGTTTAAAACCAGTCACTTGATATGTTCTCATAAGCTATGCGAGAGATTGCTATCGTGGATAATGAAAACAAAATGACAGGCGGATAAATTTAGTTGCTGTTTAAGAAATCTTGTAAGGTATTCTCAATAGTATAAAGATAAGGAAATCGCATAATTGAAAGAGCTGAAAACAGCATTAGCACTAGAGCATAGAAGAAGAGCAAGGAAATCAATTGCACAATGCAGAGAAGAAGTTCAGATAAGGCCAAGCGCCCTTCTATGAATAAAATTGTCCATATGGAAACCAGAATAGCTACCCCAGGGGTTTTCGACAGAGTCTGCAGCATGGCTAACTGTAAACGCTCTTGATGCCAGGCTATATGCCAGGCAAAAGTGATCTGAACCTTTGGGGTAGAGCTGGGTAGAAGCATGTTGGAAAACTCCCTAGGGATTTCCAATGGGCAGTCCTGTTTGAGACCCATTGGTAAGTAACCCCCTATTGGTAAGTCCCTTCCTAGTGTGGCGCAGGCCTGGCATCTTGGCTCATGTCATGCCCCGTTGTGTCTGAACTTTGAGGGACATAGAGATACTTTATTTAGAAAATATTTGTGGCAGTGGCACTGGGACAGCTGCTCTGTGGCAGCAAAGTCCAGTGGCAACAGAGGCTATGAATTTGATGATGTGAACAAGAGTGTCTTCTTAACTTGATGATGACATAACAAGAATGTCCATCTGGAGTGACCTTGAAGTGGCCCAGCTGATTTACTTCTCTTGGTTCCTGCTCATTTTTCCAGCCATGTTTTCTATTTTCTCTCCCTTTGGGGGACTTCCTGATAAAAATTTCATTTCTGCTAAGTTAGCCAGAGTTGGTCTCTGTTGCTTGCAGCCAAGAACCCTGGTGGATGTGCAAATTGAGTGCTTTTCTTAAAATTGACAGATTAAAAAAAAATGCCTGTTTTAGCTTTGCCCTAAGTTATGATATCCATGGGATTCCTTTAGATGCATTAGCTATATATTTTTTATATACATTAAATATACATACATTTTATATACATTAAATGCATACTTATTTGAAGTAGAAGTCTCTATACACTTAAAACAGTCTTGCATTCCATTACCTCGTGTCTTCCCTTTTAGGAAAGGCTGAGTCACTTTCAACATCTTCAGTTGAAACTTGCAAATGCAGGGGCAGAAGAGGCTCAGATGCAGCCCCTGGCGGTGGCGAGTAGAGCTGTTGTGCCCTGGTCCAGCTGAGGAGCAGTTCCCAGGGCGGTGTTGTTGGTTTGAGCATGGCAGCCACCTGGACAGATGCCATCTGCATTATAGGAAAAGACTCATCAATAGGGGTAGGCTGTGAATCAGGCAGGATGTGTTCAACTACAAGTGGCAAAAGGCAACACAAACCAACCTAAGTGAAAAAGGGGCTTTAATATTCAGAAAACTGGAATATCTAGGAATGAGATCCTGGCCAAGTCATTGCCGGATCCAGGGCTCAAACAGTGATGTCAGGACTTGGGTCAAGCCCCTGCTTCTCTCTCTCTCACCTTTCCCCCCCATGTTGGCCATCCTCAGATGGCCAGCTGGTAACCCAATAGTCTTGGGATTATTTGTCATGTTTGGAGATTTCTATCTTTATATAGTACAAGGAGTATCTCCCTCCTGTAGTTCCACCAACAGTCCTAAAAATTCTCATTGGTCAGGTGGAAGTGATGTGCCCATCTGTGGACCAGTTCCTGTGACTCTGGAGGGACCAGCCTACTCGAGGGGAGTGCCCACCATGGGTGGGCTGTGGTGAGGTCAATTCCTGTCGAAGCGCATGGACTGAGATCATCGCAGGTTCTGGGTTTGGGGGCAAGACATTTACATGTGCAAATACTCCTACCATGCTGGATTTCAGAGCCCCTGCATAATGTCATGTGGCTTGGGACATTGATAAATATTTAACAGTCAGCTTTTATGAGCTGTAAAGTTTGGGGAAAGGTGGCTGAGAGCCAAGGGGGAGGTAGTTTCCTCAAAGAGCTTCATCATTTAGTGGCAACATCAAAATAATTGGGGGCCTTGGGCAGGCAAGACCAACAGATGCCTCTGACAGAATATAGAGAAACGTCAATTTATACTACTAAAAACTCATTAAGTGTCTGTTATCACCAAATTGCTAGGAAGTAGGTTATAGAAGAGAATTCATTGATCTTTCACCAAATATTTATTTTCTAATGAGGACAGAACCTGTCTCAATTTTAGAACACAGAAATGAACTCACACCTAGCGTGGGAATTTGCCTTACAACAGGAGGTTGTGAAACAGACAATAACTGCTGTAATAGAGTAAATTGATGGTGGGGGCAGGCAACCTAAATGGCAAGGGGAGGGCCAGAAAAATTTCTTGGAGAAGGACTGATTTGTTCTGGCTCTGGGAGGATGAGTGGGAACTTGTTGAACTAATGGGACTAGGTGGGTGGGGCACGCCAGGCTGAGGGTGCAGCATTTCCCAAGTCATCAGGGTGTGAAATAACTCTAAATGGCTTCAAATGGATGTAGGAGGTAGGAAGGGGAAGGTTGTAGGCTGGTCTAGATCTTGTAAGATGTGTGAAGGGTTTGGCTTTCATCGTGATGGCATTGAGAGAGAAATTCAAAGATTTCAGGCAGGGAAGATTCACGATCAGGCATTTTAGAATGGTCTCTAGAACAGATGTGTGGAGGGCTGATTCAAGAGGAGGGAAATTGAAAGCAGTTTTCTGTAGGTGAGAGAAGGTGGGTGGAACAAGATTGTGGGAGAAAGTGAGGGGAACAAGGAGGTGGAATGAAAGCAACGTGTTGGCTGACTGTGTATGAAAGAGGTGGATCCAGGGAAATCATTACCATTTTGGCCTATGAGTAACTCTTGAGATGGACATATTTAGACATAGGAGAGAAACATTAAAACTATATGCCAAAGAAGCAAGGCCTTAAGATAAAGATCCCCTTGATTTAAAATCATAAACTAAAGCAATTGGTAGTCTGTAAAGAGAGATCAATGTATTAGTTGGCACAATTCAAAAAATACTTGGTGAAAGGGCCAGGATGGAATGGACTCTGGCTAGGAGAGGAGACATTGGCCAGAGTGAAGCCAAGATTGCAGCGCACACCATTGTCCGTGCCCCTCTTTCCTGTGTCCAGGGCTCAAATGATGATGTGGGATTCTAGCTTCCCTCCTCATTGACCTTTCTCTTTTCCTCTGGGATGGTTTTATTCCTACACAGGCCTGGACATTCCACCTTCAAAGGTTTCCATCTTTAAAAAAGTCTTTCAGAAAATATTTAAGATTTGAAATGGTATGATATGATAACTTAGTGTGGGACTTTTCTCCCTTACTGAGTGGGATAATTGATGGATTCTTGAAACTGGTGTTTTCAGTTTTGGGAAATTTTCTTGAGTCATTTCTTAAGTTATTTCCCTCCTGCTATTTTTGTTATTGTCTTCTAGAACTCCTCTTATTTGGATGTTGTATCTTTAACATTCTTCTTAATAGTTTCTCTCCACTGTCTCTTTTTCCTTTGCTCTCCTTTCTAAGTAGAAAGTAATTCTACATCATCTTTTAAACCATCTTTTGAATTTTTAATTGCTGTATTAATTTTATTTTAATTTAATTTTTATTTTAATTAATTTAATTAAACATTTAATTTTCCAAAGTGCATTATTTTTCTCTGAACTTCCTTTTCATCCATTGTATTGGTGAATGTATTTTTCAGTATTTGAGTATTCAGATATTTTAGTATTTTTTGACTTTTTTTCTTGCACACTTTGAGTCTTTGTTTCCTCAGAGTTCCTTTTCCACATTTTCTCATCTGAATTTTATTTTAGGAGTTTTGGTCAAATACATGCTGATGTTGAACGTCTACTTGTATTTTTTTTTTTTGAAATCTTTTATTTATTTATTTGTAAATAGATTGGTTTTATTTATTTATTTATTTTTTAACATAATAAATTTTATTTTTATATTCCCCCATACAATTGCAACCCCCCCATTCTGACCCCAATCCCTCCCCTCTCGCCCCCCACCCCCCAAAAACTGTCTCTGGTTCATAGATTTTTGTTGATTTTGATTTTCACTTTCTTATAGTTATTCATTTTCTGGTCCCATATTTAAGTTTTCTAGATTCCTGCTATGAGTGAGACCATCCGGTATTTTTCTTTTTCTTTTTGGCTTATTTCGCTGAGCATGATCCCTTCCAGCACCATCCATGTTGCTGCAAATTGCATGTGTTTATCTTTTTTGAATGCTGAGTAATATTCCATGGTATATATGTACCACATCTTCTTGATCCAGTCATCTATTTTTGGGCACATCAAAGACATCTTTACAGACACATCACCCAAAGCAGTGATAGTGAAGGCAAAGATAAACAGCTGGGACTACATCAAATTAAAGAGCTTCTGCACAGCAAAAGAGACAATAACAAAAACAAAGAGAAACCCCAACAACTGGGAGAACATTTTTGCATACAACACTAATGATAAAGGACTGATCACAAAAATCTGCAAAGAGCTGATGAGACTCAACAACAACAAAGAAAATAATCCAGTCAAAAAATGGGCAGAAGAGCTAAAAGGAAATTTCTCTGAAGAGGAAATGCAAATGGCCAACAGACATATGAAAAAATGTTCAACATCACTTGTCATCAGGGAAATGCAAATCAAAACTACCATGAGATACCATCTCACACCAGTGAGAATGGCACATATTAAAAAAGCTAGCAACAACAAATGTTGGCGAGGATGTGGAGAAAAAGGAACTCTCCTGCACTGCTGGTGGGAGTGCAAACTGGTCCAACCACTATGGAGAGCTGTGTGGAGATTTCTGGACCTACTAAACATAGAGCTTCCATAGGATCCAGCAATTCCACTCCTAGGTATTTACCCAAAGGACACAGAAACATCAATTCCAAAGAACACCTGCACCCCTATGTTTATAGCAGCACTATCTACTTGTATTTTTAGGTGAGGCACTAAAATCAGAATCAGTGCTTCAAGTTTGTATTGATCTTATTGACTGGCAGGGCTCTGAGTGGAGGACAATAAGTGATGACATGCTTGTACTATTGAAGGGCCTCCAAATGTCTGTGTTTTTGTCTCTTGAACAAACCAGTTTTTTTTTTTTTTTTTTTTTTTTTTTTAAGAGAGGAAACAGAGAATCTTCTTCTTGGGAGGAAGGTTAACCAGATAGCCAGGAGTTGTAGCTGGGCAGAGAGAGCAGGGTGAGAGTCTCTTTGAGGGTGTGCCCACTTGTGTCAGACTTGGCTCTCATGATCACCCTTTCTGTGCCAAAGCCTTTAAACTCACTGGTGCATCTGGTCTTGAAGCTTTCTGGGGTGGAGCTTGAATTGGCTTCATGTCAACTTACGACCACCCAGTTTTGGAGTGATGGAAAATACTGTAACTTCGGTTACTTACCACTTGTTCATCCTTTTGCCATCCTCAAATTTGGCTGACATATCTCTCCTGTAGTTGTCTATTCTCATCTGTCTCCTGTCTTTGTCCTTGCGAGTTTCTAACTCTTTAATCCCTTTACTACATTAGTGAGATTTTGAGGAGAGAAGATAAATGCATGAATTCAACCTACCATTTTTAACCAGAAGTCCCTTAATATACCTTTTACCCATTTTTAACATGTCCATCCATTCCACCTCTCTCTTCACAGCTGCTCCAGATTGATTGGACACCTTGATTGAGCTGACCTTTGAGTCTTCTCCTACTGAGCGTTTTACAAGGTCGGAATTCACAAGCACCAAGGTCAGTCTCCTAGGTATGCAATAATTTTAGCTTTAGAAGAACAGCCTGTTCCTCGTAATGTGGCTGGTCATGTCCTCACTCCCTCTGTTCTCTAATGGAAGCTGGGAGAAGAGGGAATTAGGCAAGAGAAAGGGATCATACAGATCTTTGTGTCAGATTCAACCATCTTCAAAAATGCAATTGAGAGTCACGACATGCCTTTCCATTTTGTGGTTTTATCATATTTTGAAAGGCTTTTAGTTTTTGTTCTGATAAAGCCTGTTGAAAAATACTCTAACAATGCTTCAACACTGCAGAGGATCAACATAAACTTCCCCAGTTTCTCTCTTCTCATCCTGTGTCTTACCACTTATGAATTTGGCGTGTATCCTTCCATACCTTTTAAACCATGTGTGTTCTAGCATGTGGTCAAGCATTCATTAACTCTTTCAATATTTTATCTGCTTTCTTAATAACTATTATTCCTAATATTCTGTTCTTAGAGTTAGTGGGTCAGGTATGATTTTTTTTCAAATATTCCTTTACTGATTGGTCTTGAGTGTTTCCAATTTTCTATTTTGAATTTTTTACTGTATAAGCAATCTGGCAAAATTGATTGTGCTCATTTAGCTTTGTGCAAGAATATTTATAGTGCATATGTTCCTATAAGGAGAATATTGGGGTCAAATGGAATGACATTATCCATTTTGAAATCTATTACAAAATTGTCCAAAGAAGTTTGACCCTCCCTTCGGCCATGAAGAAGTCTGCCTTATTATGATCAAAGGTTTCAGACACACGCTGTGATTTTTTTCATTTTGGCAAGTTGCATCTCCCTAGCCAAGTTAAATTTGACTATTGTTGGGCTGTATACTTCTAGACACTGTCCAACTTATACCTTCTGAGATTTCTTATCAGACTCCATAGCCTTCCAACTCCCTCAAGGCAGTGCAGACATTGAAATCTTATCATTTTTCTTATGGATCTTGAACAAATAACTTAAGACATCTTGGTCTCAGACCTGTCTCTGAGGCAGTAACTTTATGGAAAAAAAAATCTAAGGAAGTCCCCAAACTATACATGTATATATCATCCAAGATCACTTTTAATTCTTAACAAAATGTTATCTTTTGGTCCACATTTAGAAAAGCAAAGCAAATTTTATGTATAAGGTCATCTCTACCCACTATCTCAATAAGTCTTTCAAAGAATCCTCCGTAGGTTGTGGCATGACTTGATTCTGAATGACTCTGCTTTGCTAGCCCTGAAAGTGGAGCCACCAGAGTCTGAGTGGGATGGGCAGCATTAGACCTTGTGTTGGGAATGACGGTCACTCATGACAGCTTCCAGAAGTCATCACCAGTCACCTACCTTCATGTTGGATGAGCTATTTCCTGTAGGGTTGCTCAAATTGGATCCTTGCTCCTTTAATCTATTTCTCTCTAAGCGCATGCAAATTGTGCTGGACTTAACCAAGCAGTTCTACTTTAATTTGTTGGCCTGATGTGATGCGTAACCAGAATGGATTTTTAGGCTCATCAAATGTCTATGCTATATGGTTCAAAAGCAGAGTGACCTTTACAACTTGCATTGTGCATTGCAAATCTAAAATTTGAGACCGCAATGGGAAATTCTCGTACTATTTTCCTTTCATTAGAGGAGAAAACAGAATTCAGCTGGACACATACACTAAAATTAGATTCTTAAATAAACAGCCCAGGTCTTAATAATTCATGCAAAGACGCAGAGAAAAAATGAGGAAAATAATTGAGCAATGGCAGGCAAATACCATGTCATTTTGTACTGCCTCCAACTAATCATCAGTACTGTATATCTCTGATATACAGGTTTATTAATGAAACAAAAAGGCATCTACTATGGATAAATAATACATCATGTGGAATTCACAATTCTGTGTATAATAGAGATCAGTGACACCTATCAATTCATTTAAAATCAGGTCATTTATATTTCGTTCAGTCTTCAGTTTGTCAATCTTGGCTTTCTATTTAATAGATTGTCGTGTTTTTAAAAAATGCAATGTGATGAGACATCAGGTGAAATATAAAAGTAATTACAAATAATCAGTAAGACTAACTCTTCCCTCTAAAAGGCAGCTAAACAGTGATGTATTTGTACATTTATCACAACCAACATTGGCTCAGCTTAGAGATTTAGTGGAAGAATTCAGCAGTGCCATTAAAGAATAAAGACATTTTGCAAATTCCCTTTAAAAAAAAAGTCTTCAAACCTATTAGGATATTTATGACTGTGGATGAAGAAAAATTAGTATCATCAACATGAAAGGCTTGTCAGGGAGGTGACAGGGAGCCAGGAGTCAGGGGGTGAGGGCAGGAAAGAAAGACACAATCCAAACTGCAAAAACTGGATGAATAGAGGTTTGTGGGGAAAAAACAAAAAATAATTAGTGGTTTAACATAAATAGACATCATTAGCTGTAGTAATGTCTATGACAAATAAATAACAGTTGAAAACAATAAAACTCCTGGTAATGTACTGTGTTGTGATATTGATGGCGGCACGTGGGGAGCCTCTGACAGCTGTTGAACAGATGTGGCAATTAGCAAACCTTATGGTCATGCCGGTAAGATGATTATGCAACACGTTCTCGGGCAGAATCAGACGACTTCCTTCTTTGTGTGGCTCCATCCACGTGGAGAGTCCACCGAATGTTCTATTTGAGCCCTGCGCCAGCTGATCTTGCCTTAACCACATAGGTGTGTGTGTATATAAATACCTATACGTCTATTCTTGCAATGCCTTCTGAAAGATTTAGCGAAATTCCAAATTTAAACAAGAATAATATCAATTCAGCTGTGTAGCAGAGCCCTCCATGATAATCGTTAATGGACAAATTGAGAGCTAAAAAGACTTTTCTATCATGTTGGAACTCAATGAACAGTTTTCAATTAGGCGTAGCATATAAAAGGCAAAAAGAAAGCGCCTTTCCCTTGATGTTAACATTGCCGAGCAAGATGAGAGGAACTTTGCTTTTTCATTATACTGAAGAGATGCATATAATGCTGCATATTTAAATTATAAATCAGGTCGCTATCTGCCAACTGAAAGCAATATCAATTAGAACTTAGGTGGATTAAGCTTTAAAATGCCTTATATTTAATGACAAAAGTATGACTGTTAATCTCCGCAGCCATCAAAAGGATAATTTAAGGCAGCAAGAAATCAGAGAATGATGTCACAAAAATAGGCCCTTGCAGCTTTTTGGATAGTATTATCGTAATTAATGTACTTCAAATGACTTTTTTGTGGGTTCTGGGCTTTCACAAAAGCATTTATTGCGGGCATAAAATATAAAACTCTAAAGAGTGGGTTTGACTAAGGTTGACTGGAGGGTCCTTACCCTTTCCGCTACAGTAATTCCTGTAAAATAATAGTTTCATTTACAGGCGCAATTTATAATGTTGAATTTATGCCAGTTCATCTGATATAAATCATGGTAATAGCATGATCTATTGTATGTCACTTGAGCGAATGCAAATTAAATATCGTTAAATTAAAGAAAAACTGTTAAAATAACATTAGGTTGTGGCTAGAGCTGCTGGGATAAAGGAAATTCGGGTTAAGGATGAAATCCCACCGCCAATCCCCCCCCTCATGTGATACCAGAATGTGTTGCCGAAAGCAAATCCACAGACAGAAATAAATAAATAAACAAACAAACGGCCTTGTGGCATTCTGGACTAAGTCACACCTCCGCAGCAGTGTGCTCTTTCATTTTAATTTATTACAGCAACTCGGAAAATTAAAGAGCTGGTTTTTGGGTTGGGTTTTGCCTTCTGAAATTCCTTAATGTGGTCTTCAGCGTTTGGAAATGAAGTTTCTTTTTTAATTACTTGGTGATTTATTTTTTCTTGACTCTTAGGCTGCCCCCTGACCCCCACCCCACCTAGGAGTCCTTTCCACAAAGCAATTGTTTATTTACTTCCCTGGACCCCAGCATACCCCTTAATAGACCTGAGAACATAGAGGTTGGTTGTTTCCCTGACTCTTTTTAAAGCATCTAGAGTCATCTGTGTCAGACAGAATCAGCAGAGCACACTGTGACTTCAATTCTTGACTGTGGTTCTAGAAAGCCTGGGTCATTAATAAACAGGAGTCATTAAAATATCTTTCAGACAAAGCTATCATTTCCCACAAGTCAGAATTCCCTTTATTCCATTTCAGAAGTTGATTACAACTCATTTCATAGCCAGCTGGAGCCATGTGCTAAGATAAATATGGGTGGGGAGAGAGGGTTGGGGACTAAGCTAAAATACTTCCCTTGTACATAGAAAAGCATGCATTAAAAACCCTATCCGTGATCACACTTGGTGAGGAGTAAGTGGGATTTAGGGTGTGTGTGTGTGTGTGTGTGTGTGTGTGTGTGTGTGTGCTGGTGCGCATGTGTGAGTCCTGCTTCACATATCACCTAACACATTGTCAGAACTCAATAAATGTTGATGGATGACAGGGTGACATACCCATTATAACATCAATTAATTTGCTGTCAAGAAAAAGTGGGTCCTTCAAATTACCCAGCCATAATTGCCTTGGCTTGGCTAACTTCTCCCCCTCCATAACAGGTATGTGAGTAGTTATCAGCACATATGTCTCAGAAATATTCAATAAAAGGCAGCACACCCCCCACCCCATGTCACTGTAGAAACAGGTGTACTGTATTGTGGTGCCTGGTTACCTGTTAAGATGTGAATATGTGTTTATCCTGATGGACCAAGGGAACAGCTGTGGGTTGTAAAAAAGAAAGCTCGTGGTCTCACCGGGCAAGCTGGATCTGAAGACGGGGCGGTAAAGCAGCATTTTAGGTGCTTGCTTTATCACCAGACAGGCTGCCACTAAGCAGGAGCAGGACCAGGTAAGAAGGATGCGGCATTCACAGTAGGAGCAAAATTCAGGTGAGGGGGGAGATAAAAAACTCAGCCATCAAGATTAATCATATTTTAATGCAGTACTGAGAGCAATCAAAATTAACATAAAAATCCATAACGAGCAAAATATAAACATTTTAAATAAAGACAGGACCAGTCAGGGGCTCTGCGGAGGGCCGCTTCTGTGTAATTTTTTAATGGTTAGTTTTTTGCCCCCAGAACAAGTAGTTGAAAAAGATCCTAAAGAATTAAAAAATGAGGTGTATTAAAACTCACAACCGTATTTTAAATTTTCATATTTTATTTTTACCCCAAATCAGAATTTATTATCATTTCTACTCTTCTGGCTTTAATGGAAGCAAAATCATCAATAACATTTTCAGACTGTAAACCTGCAAAGAAGGAAACATCCAGAGTGTAACCGCGCACACTGTGCCTTCGCTGCGGGCGCCAGGAGGGATTCGTGTATTTGTCATGGATCCCTTTCTCATGGACTCTTTCCAGCAATTTCTATTCTAAAAATATTACAATAAGATGTGATTTCTCTTGACTGAGTTTTCTGGTGGCACCTTAAGTTTCATGCCCAAGGCCAGAGCTTCACTGGCCTTAGCTGGTCCTCGCCCTACAGTGCTTTACCTATTGTTCAGTCAATGTTTCCATACCAAAGGCTGTGGCTCCTGAGAGCCTGCCCCAGGGCTTCCTCTCCTCCCCACAAGGAGCTCTGTCCACAGAGGGAGGAGGGCGAAGTGCCAGTTTTAAAAGCCAAGGTAAGTCAGCTCTCACCCCTGTCAGCTGGGTGATGCAGGGTGGTGCCCAGCAGTAACCGACTCCCTACATCACTGCAAGCGCTTCTCTGGATCCCCTCCCAAATAAGCCATTGGCTCAAAATACATCTCAGGGTCCGCTTATGGGCAGCCCAACCCGAGGTGCTGGGTGAGGACTTCATGGAGTTTGAGCATTTAAGATGCCGTGGGCAATCGGGACCAGACCCTGGGCAGTCGGCCGCTGGGGTCCTGTTTTGACCACACCCTGCTGTACGTTCTGGCAAACTGAGGTCTGTGGTCGTATTTGGCTCCCGGCCCTTTTCTGTCCACCCGCAGTGAGATATGGATGGCTTTTACCTCTTTAAATGGCAGAAAATAAATAAAAAATTTAGATTTTGCCATGTGAAACACATGAAATTGAAACATCTGCCTCCATAAATAAAGTTTTATTGGCACACGGCCATGCCCTTGTGAGTGTGTGTGTGTGTGTGCATGTGTGTGTGTGTGTGTGTGTGTGTGTGTGTGTGGTTGGGTGTTGATGACAGAGACTGACCCCAACGGCGGAAGTCCCGACATTTGCTGAACACGCCCCACTCTAGCTCTGCTTTGTGATGGGCGGCCTTTGGTGTGTTCCTTTTACTAACTTCTTGGAGTTTCAGATCTCGTAAAAGTAAAATGGAGATAAA
This sequence comes from Talpa europaea, assembly GCF_964194135.1. Lineage (NCBI taxonomy): Eukaryota > Metazoa > Chordata > Mammalia > Eulipotyphla > Talpidae > Talpa > Talpa europaea. The sequence continues at coordinate 5,734,844 of NC_140078.1, read as the reverse complement.
TGATTGCTCCCTTATACTTGTGAAGAAGGCCTTTACCCTGAGGCAATGTTGGCCAAGCAACCAGCATACAGCTCCCCTCCTGTAAAAATAATTTCCATTTCTACCAAAATAAATCTGATGAAAAGATTGTTCCCTCAGTTGCCCCTTAGCCTATGAAAACCCTGTTTGGTAACCAGCAGGTTTTTCTGGTGGGAGGCCTGCATGGCGCTTGCACTCTGTAGGGAATGGCCGTCCTAATTGCCTGTTAGCTGCAGATTCCTTTAAAGTTGGGCAAGACATGGGCGAGTGGAGAAAACAAATCCATAAAAACAAAGCAGCATGGAAAATGTCAGGGGTGGTGTGTGAGAAACCAGAATCGATATTCAAAATGCATGCATGTCTCAATTTTTCTTTGTTACTGTGTCACTGTTTTGAAAAGTCTAAATTATGCTTGCAAAAACGTAACGTATGCATACATATGTATGAAAGCATACCACGTAGCAGGGACGAGACAGATGAGCACAGAGTAGGTTTTGCTTAGAAGGAGAGGCAGAAGTAAGTAGTCAAATCCATTTCCCTACAGAGCTGAGCGGTGGGTTGCTCCAGCAGACCCTTCTCCGGTCGTGCAGACAGAGCAGGAGAAACTCAAAGGCGCATCTACATTTCTCTCCCCCAGTCTCCTCGCTCCCTTTCTACACTCCAGGCCGCCTTTGTCTCTCCCCTCGCTTCTCACTGGATCCCCTTCCCTCCGTGTTCACGCTGCGGGAATATTTTTGGGTTGTCATAACCAGGAGGACGCTACTGACATCCGCTGGGTACAGGTCAGGTGTGGTAATAAAATCCTACAATACCTGGGGCAGGCTCCCCAGCCCCCGAGAAAGAACTCTGCAGCCCCACTGTCCGTCAAGCCCAGGTGGGGGCTTCCCCTTCAGTTATGTCCTGTGGCTGCGATGGCTTTTCATTCAGCATCCACGGTGGTTTTTACTCTCTGAAATCTGATCGTGTCCTTTCCTTGCTTACCACCCTTTAATGCATCCCGATTGCGCTAAGGTAAGATCTGAACCCTAAGTCATGATGACAAGACCTCCCTGGTCTGTTAAGTTTATGAGTGTCCAGGTTCACCTGTGGGCCTTGGAGTGCTTTTTTTTTCCAGAGGCAGCATTTCCCTGCAGCCTCTTCACCTTTTTTCCTGGTTATGTCCTTTGCAGGAGTGGCGTGGACTATCCTCTTGCAGTTAGTGCCCCTCCCAAGCAGACTCTCACGGGGCACTCAGTCCCTTCTGTTGTGGTGGCCTGTTGAGTGACTGTCCGTGTTCTATTTAGACTCTAAGCTCTCCGAAGTCAAAGATGGACTCTGTTTTTCTGCAGTAGTCTCTGTGCACTATCACATGTGCCATTACTGGCACATGGAAGCTTCTCCGTGAGGATCTGTGGGTGAATGGAGAGCTTAGGCTAGTTTGTTTATATGGAACAGTCTATTTAGAATGTTGTTAAGGCATTTACAAGTGTAGATAGAAGTGATAATTCATACTTCTGGGTTGTGATAATACTCATGTGCTATGTGATTATATCCATTGAAAAATGAGGAAAAGAACTGGAAATCCAAAATGGTAGAATTTGAGCAATATAAATTACTAGATGGTTCTAGATCTTTCAGAGAGGATGAGGGTTCTAGTTAATTTAAAAATAAGAAGTTTTAAAAAGAAATTCATTCCACTTATTTTAATTCAGTTTGTCATTTGTCTAATTTATGACAATTATAAAATTATCACAGGCATATTTTTAAGTCATCTTTTGTAAAAGAAATGTTAATGCTGATGAAAAAAATATTTTAAAAACCACCAGACAATGAGTAATGTCATTGTCAATAATGGTGAAGATCAGAGGTTTTACTTTGCTTGCAAGCTAACAGGTGAGCCTGTGAGTTTCACGGATGGAGAAGTCACAAGTCTCCTGGGTCAGAGACAAAGATCTTTATTCTTCACAGCGCAGCAGGCTGTGTCTGGTCCCCTCCCCCTTCACCCGGTCTCAGGAGCAGGTGGAGTGGCCTGGGTAAGGGGTGCACACGCAGCTGAGGATCCCTGAGCTTCAGAAGCCCCCCCCCCATTACAAGGGGGCTAATGGAAAGCTTGCCCAACTTTGCCTTAGAGGGAGGCATTACCTTATTACCCTGGCCAAGAAAGAAACCTGTTTCCTGCCCCGGAGGGAGACACTTTGTCTATTTTTCGAGACGGTGCACTATATTAGCATCCTTGAGAAGGTCCATGGGGGCGAGAGCAGTCACAGGCTTGTGGAGATGCTCTGGAGAACTGGTCCCTGCTCCTCAGAGCTGCCAGCAAGCATTGAATTGTTACTGCTTTTATTTTTAAAAAGTATGTTCATTGAGATAGCATTGATTGGCAACATCATATGATTTAGGAGCACAGGTTCACCTCTACAAGTGTATGTCACCCCACCACACTCACCACCAAAGCCCCAGTATGATCCACCACACTCCATTGGACCTCAATGCTTTTAGAATCAGTTTTAGACTCAGCCTCCTTTCTACCCCTTGAAGATTTTGGTGACATTTCCTTGTTCTCATTTACATGTTAGATGGATAGGGTGGTGAGATGATGTCATAACACGCTGGATGTTTTCAGCAATAAATTATTATCAAAAATGCATAGACGGTGTTGGCAAATGCTTGGAAATGCATTCCTCTGGGAATGGCAAACCCACCCAAGCCTATCACTTCCGTCTTCCAACTATGGGTCATCTCACCCATTCATCTTCACCCCCTTGCTGCCATCTTATTTCAGGCTGCCATCTTCTCTCTCAGGGATCCACAGCAATAGCTTCCTGGGCGGTCCTCTCCTCCTGACCCAGTCCCTGCTCTCCAGGCTCCTAAAACCTGTCTTCTTGTCTCCAAAGGTAAGTCCTGATCTGCAGATTTTTAGTGGGGATTACATGGAGTGACGTGAGTCAGTCTGACATGTGGAGGCTCAACCAATGTTAGCGCTCGTGAGTTATTGCTTCTATAAGCACAGGCCCTGAATTCATATTCTCTCAGTCTAATTCCTTGTCGTGTACTCAGAGGCAGACGCTTCCATGTGAAATCACTCCCGAGGATGGGATCGAGTAAGGCCAAAGCCTTTTCTGCTGAAAGCTGCTATGTAAGGAGAAGGGGTTTGAAATTAGGAGAAAAGATAAATTAGATCAGTTGATGCTAACCCTTGGAGGAAATATATTTCTGATTATTCTCCTCTTGCAAACCAACTCCATTGCCCTGGGAGTGTACATTTGCTAAGCACATCAGAATTTTAAAAAAAGATTTGAAAGCTCTTCTCTCTTCTGTGATTCATTGAACATGTTTGGACCAATACAGGAGGAATAAAATTACCACATCACTATATGTATGTGAGATAAAATATACGATTAAAAATATTTATTGTACTGATGTGGAAAAGAATAATATGTTAAACAGATAAGCATGTAATAATGCATATTTTCCCCATAAAATTTAATTTATCCCTTGGGCTGGACATAAACTTTCCTCTTGAACAACTTCTTTCCAACTATAGATTGCTGAGCTAAACTGCTTAGTTTTACAGCAAATTGATCACTACTGTAATATTTCAGGAGCAAAATGATCCTCACCAGCCAGTTTGATTTCAAAGGCCAAAATTTATAGTTTTGTTCCTGATTTAGTGATAAGATTTTTTAACGTATTGGACATTTTATCACCTTCTATCAGGACATGGAGTTGAACTTACAAATGAAAAAAAAAAAAACCAACAACAAAAAAGGGTCATAAATAATACCGTACAGAATGACAGAGGGTTTAAAATTCCCTCTGGACTGGCGGGAAAGTGCTCAGATTGCTGTCCTTGTAAACGCGTGTCCTGGACTCTATGGTGTGACACAACCATTATGCTCCTCGTAATGGAATCAAAGGTCACAAGTTTCTTCCCTCCGCCTAGAGGAGCCTCATTACAGGTCCGAATGGGTAGGCGTCTCCACAACTTTATTCAAGGCAGAAACAGAGTCGTTACTGGAGGCTTGAAAATACACTGTGAAGAGACACAGACCTTTAACAACGGGAGAGTTCATGACTCAGTAAAGATGACTCCCTCGCTGGTGGCTTAGGACAGAAAACTATCAAATCAAATTATGATCAGCCCCGGAACCAGGAGAAAGAAGGAGGCTGGTTGAGCTCTATTTACTGAGCTTTTGAATCCCTTAGATATCACCAACTTGGAGAGCTCCGGGAACAGGTTTTCGGTCATCTCAGTAGGTCTGCAAGGTTCAAGCATTTTGCGATGACTGTCGTGATCGTGAGGATGTGTAACTTGGGGAGGGCGAGTGTTGGGGCTTCAGGAGACCTGAGGTCACAGAGAATAAAACCATCTTCTCGCAGCTCCATCCGCTCACATGCATCCAGAATTTACTTTGGAAGAGCCGATTTGACATTAACCCAGCGAAAGGAGATGTCATTGTCTTGTGTTTAGCACTGAAAATTTATTTTTCCCAAACATTTCCATCACCTCATGGTAGCTACCTGTCCTGACTCAAGAGTTAGGCGGTTGATCTGCAGCAGGGATTGGGCTGTGAGCGGCCATGGTCTATTTTATCACATGTAGCTGATGTGTTGAGTCAGCAAGGCCACGTCCACTTCCAGGAGACCTCGAATCTGGGCAGCTGGACTCCGTGAGTTCTTTATTTTCAACCCTTGCTCAGCTCTGTGTTCCTGGGAGAGGGGCTGACATTCCTAGCTGTGACATTAAGAATATTTATTCTGGGACAGTGCCCTTGGCTCACAAATCTCACTGATTCTTTTATATGGAATATCAGCCCTTGCTCTGTCAAATGACACGGCTGCTAGTGTTTTACAAGATGCCTCTCTCGGCGTGCTTGTTAACATTCGTGAACCTGGTCTTCCTGTTTGCTAAACTTTTTTTTGTCCCATTATGCTACTCCTGGAGCTGCATAAGCTGAGCAGCCAAGCATGCCAGCGTTCATTTTCTTGCTCCAGGGTGGTCAGCTAAGTGACCTTTATTTGGGTTACTTGCATATTTGAGTGTCAGCTGTGGCCCCTGGGCAACGGGTGACTTGTCTCTGCTCCTGTGTCTCTTATTCTGGACACGTCCTCATGACCGAAGGGCCAGCCGATCCACAAAGCCTCTTGAGGCCCAGACTCTGAGACAACACACACAGCACCACCTACTGCGCCCGTGATCAGTCAAAGCCAAGTGAGCAGGCAGCCCAGATCTAGAGGCTCGATCTCTTGAGAGATAGTTTGGAGATTCTACTGGGGAAATGTACCTACTTGTCTACTCTTGACCGAGGAATGTCCATCTCTGTTATGTCCGTCTCTGTTCGGTAAAGGCTGTCTCTTTGCCTGAGTGTGCAGCTTTGAGACAGACCCATGTGGAGCTGTGAGGGAGGAAGGGGACCCTGGGCGAGGCAGGCAGATCAGCCGAATCAACCCTGGGGATCCATGGGGTGACCTGTGTCGCAGCCAGATCACCCTCACATCCTAAGAGTCTCTAGCTCTTTAGCAACAAGAATTGTAAAATGGTTCTTGCACAAGGTGCAGGCCCAGGGACAGGACAAATTGGGACCCTGAATTCCATCTACCAGTCTGGTAATGCTATGAGGTTGGCTCTGTTATATCCCTAAGTGGCAAAGGAGGACATGAATACATAAGCGTAAATGAACAACAAAAGCCCCCAGCCGTCAGTGGTAGTGCCAGAAACCATGGGTGTCTGGACTCTGTCCTGCTCTGCTGGACAGTTTGGTGATAACGAACACAAAAGCTAAACTGTAGATCATAGACTCAAGCTTTTGAAAATAACATTCCATCACGGTGGTGGGAATTTTAGTTCAAACTAAGATGAACAAGAGATAGTCTCTATTTCTCAACCTAATTGCTAACTTGGAGTTTCCATTCTGCTGACTTGGCAGAAAAATTAAGCACAACTCTTTCTGGAGATTCCCACCGTGGGGGACATTTGTCACTGTTTGTAGCAGCGAGTGTCTGAGCTCCCTTCTTGTCAGAGGAAGCTGAACTTGCCTCCCACTATGGAAAATGAAGACACCAAATACATGCCAGCCTCGCTGGAGGTTCCAGATTCTTTATTTTTTTTTCAAAGATTTATTTATTTATGCATATGAGAGCTGGGGTACAGGCCAGAGTTGCGGCGGGGGTGGGGGTGATAGAGTGGGGAGCAGAACAGGTGGATCTACTGAAATACACTGCTTAGGGGAGCAGCGGGGAGACAGGAGAGGTCTGCTGGGCCCTGTGGGTAGCTCCTTGGCCAGCTGGGGATGGAACTCATGCTGCAGAGGCTGTGGATTGCTTCATAGTGTGGTGCTTAACCCCTTGCGCCACCAGGGAGTCCCTGGAAGTTGCAGATTCTGAGTCCATCTGGCAATGGGTCATTGCAGCACGAGCGGGTGATGACAGCAGCAGTGGTCAGACCCCAGGCGGAAGCGGACATCGTTCTGACATCAGTGTGGATGTCCAGCGTGTTGTCATAAATGCACACGCACAAACCACTGTGTCTGCACTCAGCGCTGGCCGTGGGTGTGTCATGGGCCAGCAGTTTAACTCGATTTCAGGTATTGCACTGACTGCAGAGCCTCCAAGCTCTATGGAAACTCTGTAAACTACAAAGAATTGTTTAATAACTTCTATTTCTGCTGAAATTAATCAAAATCAATTTCTGTTGCTTGCAACCGTGGTCCTGATCCTCTCTGGTCTATACCGTGACTTGGGGACCTTGTGCTGTGTCCAGGCAGTGGTGGTGGGGTGGTGTTCCTTGATCTGCTTGGCGTTGAACTAACAGAGGTTCCTGTGGGTGTGTCTAGTCCCCATTAGCTCTGTGAGCCCAGTATTTTCTGCTATGTCTCTGCCATGTTTGGGAGAAAAAACCTAACCAACAAAGCTTGAGGACAATTTGTATTCTGCCCTGTGCTGTTAAATGGAGGTCTGACAGCTTAATTAAAAATGAGGAAGTAATCTATTCTTAATATTTTGAGAAAACTCCTTACTGTTTCCTATAGGAAACACAATGTACAAGGGCTCCACCATATGCAACAGTCAAATTATGGAAACAACCAGGTGCCCCAGGACAGAGGAATGGGTTAGAAACCTGTGATATATATGCAGAATAGAACCCTACTCATCTATGGAGAGATGCACTCTTGCCACTGGCAACACCCTGAATGGAAAGGAGGGGGTAATGCTAACTGAAATAAAGCAGAAGGAGAAAGATAAATACCAGGTGGTTTTCATTTATATGCGGAATATAGAAAAACAAAGCAAAGTATCAGACAAAACCAAACCAATATCAAATCCTAGCTAGGTGGCTGTGGCATGGAGGGGGCAGGATGGGGAGGGGAGTGGAGGGGACAGAGGGGGAAGGGACACTGTGATGCCTGGGAGAAAATTCCCGCTTCCCAGAGGGTAACAGCCCCAGTGTGAGTCTAGCGGACCTCCCTGGCAGAATCGATTTCACACTGCTGGGCACAGTGTGAGTCTATGACCTTGGCCTTAGTCTATGACTTTGGCCTTGGCTTCTACCGTGACTCTGGCTCCCGAGCCCCTGTGTTCTGATAGACACAAACCCTGCTACAGACCCCGAATATCCCCTTGCTGTCACATCTCTCTGCACGTGCATTTTCTCTGTCTAAAATGTCCTGTATCTCCTAGTTCTCAGGAACAGAATCTCTCCCTCAAAAAGAAACTGAGAGAGGAAATCCCCAGCAGTCGGCAGAAACATGATCTGGGTAAGTGTTTTAAGTACTGGTTTGGCCATGTGGGGACATTTATATAGACACAGTCTTTATTTTCTGGGAGCTGAGGTGTTGGTGGAATAACCAGTACAAGACCCAAGATGTTGGGACTCTGGGCTGTACTTACTGTTCTTCTTTAAGAAGCAGATACATTTCCTAATTCTTTCTGGAACTTCAGATACTTGTCACTTACTCACTGATTAAATATATAGGAGTGGGTGCTGGGGAGAAATTTTCAAGTGCCCAAGAATAAATAGAATGATAATTTTAACGTCATTTCAAATGTAAGTGGGCTAGAAATTACCTGTGGGGATTTTGTCTTCCGCTCTCTCTTCTTAATGGTAATTTTCAAGGATGGCTTCATTCTTTCAAGGACATTTGTGGAGATGATAGCATGTGGAAGACATTATTCTAAGCTGTGGCTTTATGTATATAATAAACATTTAAAAATTAGGAATAATGGGGTATAAACATAAAGCAATTTTACTTTGTTTCCCACTATCACTTAAAACTTTGTTAAATTGGAAGGGCCTTTGGAATGTCCCTGGGACCCTTTGGAATGTCTTAAACAGGCAAATGATGTGTTCTAGAAAGGCAGCTTTACCCAGGAAGAAACTAACAAGAGATACGTAAGCTTGCTATGGAGAACAGCACAAAGCATTAGTGAAAGAAATAAAACAGGCACTTTAAAAACAGAGCTCTACCATCTTCAAGTCCTTGGCTGCCTATTACAGCATGTGGGCCGTTAGCTGGTTTGATTTTCCTGTCTATTTTCTCTCTTGATTGCTTTGTTGCTAGATGTGGATCAGAGGAATTTCAAGGAATTGTAGTTAAGTGTTTCTTCCTCCCTCTCCTGTTGCTCTTCATTGTGTAGCTGGAAAAGTTCAAAAAGCCAAGTGAAATAAGAGGTGTTATTTGAAGGCGTAGAAATTAGTGAAAAAGAAGGTGCCAAATAATACATAATTTGTGTATTTATTTGTAATAAATGACTGAATAAATAAATCATGCATTTGGTGGTGTAAGTAGAGGCTTGGAAAAAATTAAGAAGAGTTTCTGTGTATATATATATTTATTAGAATTTTGGTGTATTTTCAAAAAATTTTTATCTTCAATGTTTAATATTTTTTAAAAAATAGTGACCATGTATTACCTTGGATGAGAAAAAAACATTTACATATACATGTACATATACACACACAAACATATATATGTTATATATATTTTATCTATGAAATATTGGGACTTCAGAATGACTTGCCTGAAAATTCCCAGTCTTAACCTGCTTTATATATATATTTTTTTTTTTTAAAGATTTATTTATTTATGCATACAAGAACTGGGGTACAGGCCAGAGGGGTGGAGGGGTGAGAGGATTCACCAGAGACAGAGTGGGGAACAGAACAGGCAGATCAACTGAAATACACTGCTGAGGGGAGCAGCAGGTGAGTCAGGAGAGGTCTGCTGTGCCATGTGGGTAGCTCCCTGGCCGGGGATCAAACTTGTGCTATGGTGGCTGCAGATAGCTTCAAAGGTTGCTTCTTTTTTTTTTTTTTTTCATAGGTTGCTTCTTAACCCCTTGCACCACCAGGGAGACCCTTAACCTGCTTTATATTTCTCCATAACATTTATACACTACATGTCTATCTGCCTGTCTATCCATCATTTATCATCTATGTCCTTTATCTATCTCCCTAACTATTATCTGTTCTATCTATCTATCTATCTATCTATCTATCTATCTATCTATCTATCTAGTATCTATCAATGTAATCTCTGAAAATTTTGTCCAGAAGAATCTCTGACAGTAGGAATTCGATTAATATTTGTTGAATAAGTGAGTCTAATATATATAGATATCAATATATATAAATAACATACAGATTATTTGCTTGTAAATAGACAACAATTTTACTTTTCATGTAGTAAAGTTTGAGGTATAGAAAATATATGAAATTCTGTCATCTCAGCTTATTACAACTCAACATATTTGTGTTCTTCTTCTGAGAACTTTTGTCCTACAGGAGAAGTTTCTCAATCTTAGAACTATTGAAATTTTGGGTTGGATAATTCTTTGTGTTGAAGGCTGTGCCTTTTGGGATGTTTAACAACATCTTCTACCAGCTGATGCCAGTAACATCTTCCTTCCCTGCCCTCCACCAGTTTTGATAACCAGAAACATCTCCAGATGTTGCCAAATGTCTGTTGGGGGTCAAAGGCCTTCCTCCTCTTGTTGTTGAGAAATGCTGGGATAGGAGAAACCCGAGTCAAATATCCCTTCATCTTTCTAAATATATCTGCAGCTTCTTCTTGCAGGAGACAGGGTGAGTTTGGGTCTACTGCTATGCTATTGGAAGGGAACAGGCTGAAAATTCTGCCACAGATTCTTATAGCCTAATGAGAGTTACTCAGGCCTCAGCCTCTCTCTACATTTGGTTTTCTTGTTTAGTATAAATGCAATCCAATTTAATCTGCATATAAACACATCCATTGCATATTAAAATCAACATATTATAAACATCAGGCTGAATGTTTTCTTGAAGAAGCAAACTAAAAAAATTCATGCATATTAATATCACAGATAAGCCAATTATTATATAGCGTAGTAAATAAAAAAACAATATGATTAATCTAAAACCAGGAGCTTCATAAAACAAAATATATGATATTAAAATTAGACTGCTTTAGAAACAATATTATGAATCTTTGCATTTTACATGTAATTTGTTTAAAATTAATTTCCCAGCGTGCTATCTTATTTTTGGTTCACCTAGACCTACACTAATAAGTTTTATGAAACATTGATATTACTTAAAATCACAACACAGAGAAGAAACCATTTCTTTGCTCTTAATTGAGGCAAAGCACACGACTTAGCTTCACAACTCCCCAGGCCCCAGGACTGGCAGGTAGACTGGGATTCACGGTTATATGCTGGAAGGTGCATGATATGGCCGGCCTGGTTTATTAAACGATCAGCACTCTGGACTATCTAGTAAAAACAACAATAACCTTTATAATGAAAATAATTTAATTTTGGAGCATTCATAATGTGCCAGGCCCTTAGCATTATGATTATTTCATTCAATCCTTACAGCTACTTGAAAGTCTGGTGTTATTTTTAATCCCATTTTACAGAAAGGGAAACTGAGAGGTTGAGCTGCCCACGGTCATCTGTGATTACTAAGTGGTGGAAGCGGCCCTTGAGCTCAGTCCTGTTAGACTCCAAAAACTCATGTTGTTCACCATCATATCGGGTGCTGTGGATAGAATAGCAGTGTATTATATGATCTGAATTGCTGTTGTTTTTGTAAATAGATTTTCAACATTGAAAGCTTGTGTATCCTCATTGTAATGTGACTACTCATAAGATCAAGTGGATGCTAGCAGAGGGAGCAAGGCCATCGATGAATGAAAATACTAATAAAAGCTCAGGGAAAAAGGCAGAACTGGAAAGGGAGATACCCAGCACGAAGGCTGTTGGCACAGCTAGAGATGGGAAGATGGCAGCCTGGTCTTGGTAGTGGCAGAAGGAGGGATTCCAGAGTCCTTTAAGAAGTGGGTTGAGAGGGCTTGGTTACTGGGATGTTGAGAGCGACCAACAATAGGAAAATGGCACAAAATTGTCTGTACGGTCCTCTCTGGAGTTGGGCGCCCGTTGTTAAACTGAGAAGAGGGGGGTGTGGCAGAAGATGGTGGGGTGCAGAGCCCGTGGACAAGGAAGTGAAGATGATCAATAGGCAGGCAGAAAAGCCGGTAACTCTACTAGGTGACTTAACTTTCCATTTGAATTGTAGACACTTCCATGCACTGTTCTTCTCTACCAGAGTGAAAACCTGTGGCAGGCGTGTCCAAGTTTGGTTCATCCTTGTCTCCCTCAGAATGCATGATAGACTCAGTTTCTATGCCAGAGGACATTAGGGAGTGGTGGGGACTGGGGCAAAGTAGAAGAGAGCTTGTACTGTGTAAAGGGGGCAGCTAGTACTTAGAGCAATCATTATCATGTGGGAATGCAGACCAATGCTGTTAGATTGTCAGGTTCTTAAAAGAGAAGCTAGAAACCTGAAAATGTATTATACATGGAATCTGCTAATTTTAAAATGTTGGCAGCTAACTAAAAATAAAATTTTATATTCTCTGCAGTCCTACGCTATGAGGGTCAGGCAGAACATGTCTGAAACTCAGCTTGGGCCCCAGGCACTATGTTTTATCTTGCAATTTCCTCTTGGGTTTGAACTGAGTCATTCTCCAACATCCCCATGTAGAAAGGCAAATAGATGAGACCTGGATTGGATTTTGGTCAAAGAATTCTGAATTACTTGCTGTACATGAAACTGGGCATATGATTAAAAAAAAAATCCAAAGGGTCTTTCCTATTGTTGCCATTTTTTGGGGGTCTTTGTATGCACGTTAGTAACTTGCTCTGAACGCAGAGAAGTCTTAAACTAGGTCATTTCCCTGGACAGGGAAATTCTCTTAAACAGAAACAGCAAAAAATGGATCATTTGCCTGCTAAAGAAGTACACGCTTCCCCCTCCCCATTTAATATAATAAAGCCAAGCCTGACAAAAATGTTTAATCCATGCAGTTCAAAAGCAGAATTTTTAATCACATTTATTGAAGCAGAAATCCTACATCGGTTTTCCTGTAAGAGCTCTATCAACCGCCTCGTTTCCCTTAAGAAAGTGTTGACCTCTACAAGGAATGCAACTATTTATTTTTGTTTTTTTCCCTTCCCTTCCGGATATTTGTGATTTTTTTTCCTCTTCATTTTAGAGAATTTAATAATGGCTGGAGTAACAAATGAGAAGATAAAAATATCCCTGAACACTCTAGGGCACCCACGGGGTAGAAGCAGATATTATAGCCATTCCCTCCAGTTGCATCATTTGCTCGACTATTTGACTTTATAATTTGAACTCTCTGCTTATTACTAAATTTTACTTGTATATCCTGGTGTGTGTGTCTCACCCCAAATTCTAGCAAATGGGTGGCTCTGGGTATAAAATGCCAAGTTATCTATTTCATCTGCATTTCTGTCAATTTATGTATCTGTCCATGTAGCGATCCATTTCCATGGGATCTATCAGCACAGGCAGTTCCGGGTCCTTCTTTCTGATTCCTTCTTGTTTACTAACAGAGGGTCCTCCCCTCTACTTCAAATCACCCTCTCTTCTGGTCTGCGAATGCACATGTATAGCTATTTCCTTTATTATTCCCTCTAAACTTTCTTTGTTCCGTCTCTGTCTTTATTATTTCTACCATGTCATTGGAATCTGACTGCTGGAGCTGCCAATTAGCCTTTGTCTGCCTGTGCAGCCTCAGCCTCCTGGGTGTGAGTGTGCAGGCAGGGTGGGCAGGCCCTATTTCGTATGTAGCTCTGTGTCCCCACACAGAGATAAGCCATTACTGACAAAAGAGCAGTAGATGGGCTCAGATTAGCTGCTGACACACTTGGAGTGTGTGTGTGTGTATGTGTGTGTGTCTGTGTGGTGGCGAGGGGCAAGCTAGGGAAGGAAAAGGAAGCAGGCCCAGAAACCCAAAAAGCAAATTGGACATTCAGAGTACATTTGTCATCTCTGTACCCAAATATCAAGAGTTCTGGAGAGCTTTCCAGTGTGCAGAGGTCGCAGTGACAGGATTAACCCCCATTTTTCTTCCTCTTGGTTCCAGCTGCTGATTTCCACCCCCTGGTGGGATTTCTGGGTGCCAGAGTCAGGCAGGTGGGACCCTCACCTTAGGCCCAGAATTTTAAGGAGCACGCCAATTCGCAGTAATCAAGATACATATTTTTATAGAACATTAAAAAAATCAACATGAATGCAAAAAATTATGTACCACCATGAACAAAATATCAGCATTTTAAATGAAGACAGGGTCAGTAGCTATTTCCTTTATACTTCAGCCTCTGAATTGGGCTTGGCATTGAGCTGTTACTGGTCCTATCTTTATTTAAAGCACTAAACACTTGTGTGTGTGCATCACATACACACACACACACACACAAACACACACATACATTGAAGTTTGGGTACTCTGTCCCTGCATAAGGTTCAGTCCTTGGTCACATATGAGACTGAGGCCAAGAAAGGGAGGTGGATGTGGTCACAGAAGGACACGCCTTATCTGTTAGGATTAATGATTGTAAGCAACAGTAAGTAGCGCTGGCTAACTTAGACCAAACCTGGACTTATTGAAAGAATATACTGGCTTCTTAACAAAACATCAGGGGAGTTAGAGACTAGGGCTGAGGGGGCAGCCCCCCAGTGAGCATCTTAGCCTGGAGTCACAGTCCTTCCTCCAGTGACAAAACCTAGTGACTCCAGAGAAGCTGAATATGTTGCCCAAGATCACAATAAAACTTTGAGAAAGATAATCCTATAATAATCCCCATTTTACAGATGAGAAAGTTGAGATCTAGGAAGTTACATCATTTGTCCACAGCTTCAGAGCCAATATATAGAAGTAGGATTTGAATCTAGATGACCCACTCCCAAAGACTAGGTTTGTAACCCTGTGAAAAATGGAACTCTTAAAATAGCAAATCTAAGTGACATTTAGGAATTTCGGAAAGTTTAAAAATATATTTTAATTTGTGTCAAAATACATACCCTAGGGTGTCTGTTGAGGGGCTCATCATTTTGCTCTTGATCTTGACCTCTTTTAATTCTTAGAGTGTCACTTATTCACTATCTGTATATCCAAGAATTTAAAAAATGTTCCTTTTGGGATGTGATTTCTAGAAATTTGCCATCTGTTATGGAAAGGAATTGAGAGCTTTAAAAATGGTGCTTATACTATGGCAGTATAAGTGTATCTGTGAGTTTAGGACAATTATCAGCTCTGGCTTTCTCAGACCCTGAAATCTCAGTGTCTCAGGCATCAATAATCAGGGTGAGCAAGAGAGTGCTAGCGGCTTACCTGCATCAGAACACCGAAGCCCCCACAAACCATACTCACCCTGTTTGAGAGTTCCTCTGCGGAGTCTCTCATGTCCATACAAATGATAGGATGATTGTCCAGCATCTGCTTGTGGGAATTACTCCCATGGGAGGGTTTAGGCAAGGCGATATGAGGTGAGAAATAAACTCCATTTTCTCCTCCAGTTCTCCCTGTACCTCCCCTACCCCCCGTTCCAACTCCCACCAAGGACCTCACCAAAACCAATCCTTGCAAGTTTCTTCTCCCTCAACATGTGCACACATTCTGTCTTCTCTAGGGCTCTCCCAGAAGCACAACTTGAAATAAAGGTTTGAGTGCAAGTCTTTTGTTTAGGAGGTGGTACTGGGAAATACCAAGGAAGGGATAAGGAGTGAGACAAGGGAGGACATTTTCTGCATCAAGATAGTTACCACCATAGTCAACTGGAGTTTAATGCCTTCTGGAAAATTCTGAAAGTGTAGGAAAAGTGCCTCATAGTTGTTCTCCCTGAGGAGGGAGAACAGCACTATTAGTTGTTGGTTGAGAACTATTCCTAGAGGAGTATTGATTTCTGGAACATCTGGTCTACCATGCCAATGGCCAATGGTCTGCAGAGGTCAGAGAAAGCCCTCAGGCAAGGAAATGCAGGGGCGATTCACCCTGGGTGTCAGCATTGTTCACTTCCATGAAAAGGGTCTGGCCCTGACTGTGCAAGGTAAAGACAGCATTGCCACACCATTTAGAGAGAGCTTTGCTTGTTTCTGTAACACAACAGCTTGCCTCCAGAAAATCCATATTATCCATCTTCCAGTTTCAGTGTCAATAGAACACTAGAAGAAAATGTTAAGGCAGATCTATGTTCTGCCAAGAGTAATGTTTGATTCTTTTTCAAATTTAGTAAAAGGACTTTTTTTTTTTAAATCTCCCCACCCCTCTCCTGTTAGGAACTGTGGCTCAGATTCCTCCATTCTGGTTTCTTTATTTCTTATGACGAGAAGAGATGACTTCACACAGCTTTGGGGTTTTTTGCCCGTTTTCCCCTCTTGCCCCTGCTATTACTTGAGTTTCTGTTTATTTTAATGGGATTTTATTGAACCTGTTTTCTTTTTATGGTATTTTTACAAACTGTTCAGGAACTCAAGGAGTTTCTAATAAACTAGAAATAATTCTTTTTTCAGTCATGATGTCATCCAGGCTTGAATCTGCTGGGCTAGAACTCAATTCAACGATCAGGTAAATGGATCATCTTAGCAAGTGGAGCTGAATTTTCTTCTTTGGAATCATTCTAGTTCTTGTCCCTCTAGTTCTTTTTACTGTTGCATTCATTGTTTTTTTTTTTTTTTTTTTTTTTTTGTTTCTGTGTATCGGCTGCAAACACCAGCAGTAGCCAGCACAGGAAAGTGCATTGCTCTCCTGAGTGCTGGATTCCATGTTCTGCCCCTTCTGGCTGTACTATCTGGATGAGTTCTCACCTTCTCATTAATTTCTTCACATGTAAAGTGTGCAAGATAATGAAACCCAGTTCCTAGGTCCCTACGTTTAATGCTTCATGCAATGCCTGTGCACTTGAGAGGGCCTGATCATTCTATGCTTTTATTACAAAACACCAATGCACACACTTTTTAAAATAGAAGTGCTATTGCTGACGTGTGAGTCTGTGTGTGCAGCTAATTCATGGCGCGTGTGCTCACATACCAGCATCGGGAAACCAGTGTAGCTACATAGGAAATCTGTGAGTCCTGTCTCCTCCCTCAACCTATGGTCTTAATTTTGGAATGTCAGTTACATCCCAGTTTCATGGGTGCTCACCCAATGTGGCTGAACATCCTTGGGCCTTTTTGATCAATACGGACTTAATCTGATCCCGTGTGGCTCGGTTTCCCTGTCTTGGCAGTGCCTGTCTGTGATCTTCTCAAGGCAAGGAAGTCATGGCAGCATCTAGAGAATGCCGAGTGGGGACCCTGAAAGGAATCCCTCTCCTCCTGGAGAACTCCCTGTGCTGGACCTTCACTGCAAATTCCCTCCCGCCCCTTGGAGTCTGATGAAGTGAAAGAGTTACAGCCTCTCATCCAGCTTATAATGATGGAGAAATTTCAATGTGTATGAGTAAATCAAATCACTTTGAGTTAAAAATAAGCAATTTATAAAAAGTCCTTTTTCCTTTTTCTAAATAAGAGAAGCTGTATTGATTCTGGAGGGTGTCAGTGGTGACGAGCCGCTGCTGAGTGTGTGGTGGGTGAGGTCCAGGTTAAGGCTGAACCTACGGCAGCGCATGGAGGTCTCACGGCACCACTACAAATACAATGCTGTTTAATTCACGTTTTCTGGATGAGGAAACTGAGGCTCATAGGGGCTCCAGGATTTGCTTAAGGTCTAAAAGTTCGGAGGAGAGCGCCAGGCTCCAGAGTCTGAGGGCGAGTCCACAGCGCCCCATCTCATGTATGTCACAGGGGGTCCCACTTTATGAGGATCAAGTGGGAGACACCCACAAACAATAGCTTGCTCATTCATTCATTCATTCTATGTTTAGAATTTAAAACGTAGAACATTATGTTTAAATATTTCTATGTTTAAATTTCCTCAAAATTAAGCAAAAACATCTACATTGAAAAGTTTAAAAATATTCAATTTTAATGTATGGTTGTTGAGTCTTTTACTGAAAAAATTTTCTAAGTATGAGTGCTTGTAAAACTAAATAGATACAGAATCCTGAGCAGAGGTCCCTCTTCATCCCTGCTTGTCTTCTCTCTGCCCAAATAAAACTCATTGTCCTGGAGAGAGACTTGGTAAACTGAGGCCTGGGCCAACTCCAGCTGCCCCCTCACCTGCTCTGCTTTTTAAAATAAGCTTTATGGGGACCCAGGCACCCCCTTGGCTCATATTATCTGTGCCAGCAGGCAGGGATGAATAGTTGCACCAGGGACTATATGGCCCACGAAATTGGAACAATTTACCACTATCTGCCCCTTTCCATATAAAGCCTGCCGACTGCTATGCCAGCGCTCATCAATGCTTAAATTGCATGTCTGAAAAAAAAAATTGTGTGTTTTTTATTTTAAATTCTTTTTCATGTTTTCAAATATGTCTGAGCATGTATATATGCAGTTACACAAGCACACGTCTGCCTACAAGCACACACGTGTGTGAATAATCTTTATAAATAAAGATTGATCTACACAGTGTATAGCAATAATAATACATGTAACACACACATGTTTTCCCAGCTAACTGGATCACACTATGTGTATTGATATGCATAGTATATCTTGGACATTTTCCCATATAAGTGCCTATAAAGCTACTTTGCTATTTTGAGGCAAGCATGCATTCCATAGTGTGGATGTATGATCACTTCATTATTTCCCTCCATTGATGAACAGAAAGCTTGTTTCCAATTTCTGTCAGTCATTTGAATGAGTCATCAAAATGCCTTTGAAAATCCAATTCATTTCATTTGTAAAACTTTTAAGTCTGCAGTAGGGAGGCTGATTTTATTCCATGCTACAGTTTCTTATAGACAGTAAACAGGATCAAAAATATATTCTGCATTTTGGATCTTAATTATGCATTATACACTTAATTAAAATTCACGTTGTCAGGAAAAGGTAAGGACTATATTAAATCGTGGTTGTTGGCATCATGATTAATATACATTTAAGCTTTAAAATCTGTTGTTACATTCTGGTAGATTTTCCAGAGAGAAACGTGAAGCTTTAAAATGCATTTTTTAAAAAAGCCAGAAGGAGATATGAACTCAGTGGAAGAAATCCAGCTTATTCCAGAGCAGATGATAGCTATATATAATAAAAAAACGGAACCCGAAGTCACACCTTCATTTGTGTGTTGTTTAAAGCAGGCACATTCTCTCTCTTTCTGAGAATTGGGACTGTGCAAAATCAGAGGATAAAAAATGCAAGATATCAAACTCCAGGATAAAAGCTGCATGCCATTCTCTCTTTGACAAAGCCCAAGGTCCCTTTGGAGCCAGTGGTGGGGCAGGGTCACGTGACCTTGCTCTGTGGGTCCCTTCCCACAGCTGACCTTCTTCTTCACGTCCTAAGTCCCTCTGTAAGGGTCTCATTTCCCCTTTCTGACCCTAAAGTTTCCCTTTGTTCTGAAACTTATCCATAGGCTTGATGTGAATTTTTCACTTTGTTTGGCGTTTCCATTTATAAGTTGTGTTTTTCTCACCTCTGCTTCACGCTCAGTTTATTTCCCTTAAAGATCAGGAAAATAACTGTGAAAAGTTGGTTCATGTTTTGAGATGGCCTCAATTCTTATACTTCTGCTCGCTGGCATCTGCCCTCCGCCCCCTCCTACCCCCCCAGCCACTGACGTTGCTTTTCCTTCCTACTTCAGTGTTTGCCCACCATCAGCCTGAAAATCTTTATTGAAAAAATTCTAATATTAACCATCCTCTTTTAATTGTGTTGTCTTTGCTCTTTTGTTCTTAGTTTTCCGTATATCTGATCTGCTGCTTTTCCATGATTTTCTTTACACCCTCAACAATTTTGAGGTGCCTCTCCTCCTGCCTACGGCAGGCAGAGAGTGCTAGTTTTCTCCTAATATCCCCTTCCTTTCTTAGGAACTGGCCCTCCAAAGCTATCCAGACGTGTATAACACAGCCAAGCCCTTTCAGTGCCCGAGTGTGACCACTTGACGAACTCCTGGCCAATCACTTGCAAGGGGGGACTCTCTGCCTGTATTTGGGAGTATCTCTATATGGGGGGCCCTGAGGGCTTCTAATGGTACCTGTATGAGACAGCTGGGGGTTCACCTGGGTAGCTTTTTTTCTCCATGGGGAACAGATTTTGTGGCCCATCATTTTCATTTTTTTATTCTATGAGGACAAAATCCTTAGGAGTTGCAGCCTGAAGAAGTGGAAGATCAGAATTGATGTAGCTGGCATGCAATTTGTTTGTTTTTGAGAAAAAAGGATGGTTCCTGTGATGATTCAATGTACCCTTCAGCCAAACCCACCTAGGGACAAGGGTTTTATTTTTGGCGGGGGTCAATTCCTTGTTTTCTTTTCCCATGAAAGATGTTATTTGAACCACCTTCTTGTAGAGGCCTGTGTCCTGTCCCATCTGGATGTTTCTGGCCCACTTAGGCGAGGCTTGGGAGTTATATTTCTCTCTTCCCTCTGGCTTTCTCAACTTTTCCCTGCATCTCTGAGTCATAACTCCTTCTCTGACACCACAGGCTTATGGAATTGGCATTTCTCAATATCCTTTCACTTCTTCTTTGGAGTGCTTAGCACCCCTCATCCTATTCCAGCTTGGAGTGGAACATTCATCCACCATGGGGAGCAGCCCCATGTGGTATGGACCACCTCTGTTGGCCCCTCTGTTGAAGGATCCATCTCTCTGTTGAGAGGTTGACCCTGGTCCTGGAGCCAGTGCTCGATGAGGGTCTGTCCAGTGAATTAGCCTGGTATTAGTTCACTGCCTGGGACAGTAGAAAAACTGGGGGGTGGGGTGCCAATGACCTAGTGGACCAACTCCATGGTGCTGTCACGTAAGTGTCACCTCTGCCACAGGTCACAGACTACTGACAAAGGGTTACTCAAAATGTAAGACTGTTGTGGTTTACTGTGGAAGAAACTGCTAGAATCCCACTTCATATCTCATCCCTGCACCTCAACCCCATATCCCAGCCCCCTCACACAATGCCACTGGACCCTTACTCAAATTCCCTGGGGATCTCTGCCTCTGGCATTCCTGGCTGGCTGAGGAGGCTTGGTGGAAAGGTGGGAAATGCCAGGAACAGTGCTCAGCAAATGACAGATGGTGGCTTGTGTAGGAGACCCCTGCCCCTTGTCCTTCATGCCTCCCTGTACATTATTTGCATCCAAATGCTTGTCTCAGGCTCTGCTTCTGGAAGAACCCCAAATAAAATGGTTTAACAAAAAGTCTAGATGCAGATGGTGCTAGAGCTGGTGAACTCTGCTGCTCAGCAAGGCCATAAGCCACCTGCTTTTTAACTCTCCATCCCTCCTCCTCAGCGGGCCGCCCATCTTCAGGCGAGCCCCTCAGGCTCCCGAGACAAGATGGCGGCTGCCGCTCCAGGCTGACGCGCTTTTCCTGAGCGTCCAGAGTTGCAAGCACAGGGTCAGAGCGGGCCAGGCTCTCCTCACAGGCCTGCCCCTGGGGACAAGGGACACATCTTTCCCAGAAGGCAATCCTCGACGCCTCACTGGCCAAAACTGGGTCGCCTGGCCGGGAAGGGGACTTGCCTGGCCCTGTCAGGCTCTGAGGCGGGAAGTGGGAGGCGGCAGCGGGACGGGCTGGGCTAGACAGAAGCTTCGCTGGCGCAGGGGACGTTTTTCTCTTTCGAGTGGCTTTGTAGCAATGGGTGGTAAGACTACTAATCTACTTGTCAGTTAAAAGAGGGAACACAAAACCAAATGTGCCCCCAGAAAGGAATTTTAATCTGTTCATGACTGAAAAATTTAAATTTTACAGCAAAAGTTTGAAATCTCGGTAAACGACAGAGATGAAAAGGTCGGCATTTAAATCTGTTTCCTTAACAGATGGCCCCCAGAGTGAGCCGACGGGAATCCGCTCCCTGCTCCCTGGCCGTGCTGGGGATGACATCAGCGCAGCCCGGGAGTGAATTACGTCCATCTTGGTATTCGCCCTGGTGCCATCTATTATGCGGCTGTGTGTAATGTTGATTAGGAAGGTGTCTTTGATAGCTCAGTGGAGGAAAAAGTGCCCCTGTTAGAGAGCTGAGTTACTATAATGGTTAAAGACAAAGGTACACAAAGAGGGGTTGGACACGAACAGCCTTTTAGGCCTCTGTGTGTGAGAAGGAAGAATAAGATTAGATCAAGTCAGGTAAAAGGACACACTCCACATTTATGAACAAAGACTTTCCTCTCCGCCCCCTTCACATAATCCCTAATCGAGATCGAGGAATTTCCTAAATATAGCTCTGATATTTACCTCAGAGTAGGGATCACCCACACTTTAGCCCATCCATTCTCCATGGCTCTTGGCTTCCTAAAGTCAAGGCCAGAAGTCAAAGTTCATTACAACACAACCACAGGGGTGGTTGAAATGTACTTTCTCCCCTGGAATTTTACTCAGAAATTGCTTCAGAGAGTCGTTGGCTGTAGCTGGGACTTTTTTTTTTGACAATCAAATTCTTCTAGAAACAGTATTTGTGTGAACATTATTTGAACCAGGAGAGTTAAATAATTTAAATAATTTAGATTTAAATAATTGATGTAAAGACAAGCTTCTTTCATCAACTACACACAGTGTTTCCAGACTTTAAGGGTCTATCAGATGTCTGGGCCTTTTAAAAACTTGCTGAATCAGAATCTTAGAGGCTGGGACAGGGATACCTGTATTTTTAACAAGCTCCTCAGGGAATTCTTATGCATCATACCAAAGAGCGACATTACTGGCATGGATAAAGCCCTCATAATATCCTGGATGCATTCACCAGTTACTGTGCTGGACCACGGTGTTAATGCAGTAAGGTGCAGCCATTTACTTCAAGAGGTTATTTCAATTTTAGCTGACATTAATTAAAAGGAAATAGAGCACAGCTCCACATTTCAAGAGCTCAGTGACCACATGTGGCCAGTAGCTAATGTAGTGGACTTGCAAAGATATACAACATTTTCATGGCTGCAGAAAATCACCTGGACAGTGCTGGACTAGACAATGAACAAATCAGATGCAGTTTCTGTCTCAGCAGAGAGAATGATCAGCATCACTCTACGGCATCTCCCCTCCCCCCAACTGCAGATCTCTTTTATGTAGGAAATGGTCCTGTGATCAGGCTGGCTCCATGACTTGTGGGGCCCAGCGAAAAATGAAAATACAGGGCCCCTCCCTTGTTAAGAAGTGAAGGCTTGCAATGGACTACAGCTGAACGTTAAGTCCAAGCTGCTGCTGCGCCCAAGTTGCACATCTGGCCTGGAGACCACAGACTAAAACCAGGGGTCAAGTTTGTCTCAAATGAGCCCACTGGAAAGTGACAATCTGAGGTGGTGTAGGGTGAATGGTTTTCAGGCTTTTCTGCCCTCCCACCATTGGGATTGACCTGCCTGATGGGGCACCTGCAGTTGTTGCATTTTTGTAAGCTGTGTTGTTTACTTCTGTGGGCCATGGGAGGAGTATGAGACAGTCACCAAGAGAAGCAGAAGCAGAAAAAGAGGCAGGAGAGAGAAGGGAGAAAGAAGGTCTGAGAATCCCAGAGTGAAGACTTGCCTGGGGCTTGGAGGCCTGCTGGGATCCAGGCTCCCCCGCCCGTCCCACCTGCCGCCTACCTGGTTGCTGCACTACATGTAAAAGCTCAATAAAAGCCTGAGAAAGCCACCGAGGGCTCCAGGACTCTCCTTTACCCAATCTGCCTAATCATAAAGAACCTGCCCTGTGCCCATCCTGCCCCTGCAGGTGGAAAGACGCAGAAAGCGCTAGAAATGCAAAGCATGCAGAAGACAGGTTTTGGGCCAATGGACCAGCCAGCACAAAGGCCCTGGGGTGGGAACGAGGATGGCATGTGCCAGAACCTGAATGCAGTCCTGAAAGGCAGAGGGAAGAAAGACCAGGCGTGAGGGAGGCAAAGCCGGTCCCCAGGGCGTCCCTCCGGCCGGTGGGCTGTGGTCACCTGCACGTGGGGGGTCAGCGCCCCTGCACGGCTGCCCACGCAGCATCTCTTGGTTTCCTTTGTGAGTTTGCCCGCGAGCATCCTTAACTAGGAAGGAATCCTTAGGAGACAGCCTGCAATTCTACTTTATATTTTTAAGACGGGAGAAGCACAGGAAATGATTTGCTGTGAGCTGCAATCTGGCGCGGCAGCAGGTTCAAGGAGCCGGAGAAGGCGCGGGCCCTTGGGCGCGGGTGGGAGCAGGACGGCAGAGTCCCGCGTGGCAGAGCCGAGCGCGCCGGCACATGCTCCTTCCCCAAAAGGTGTTTCATCAACAGAAATGCAGATTCTCTGGCTCCCTAATGCTATATTTAGAAATGACATTTACATTTCCACAGATCAACAGCTCCGTTTGGATACAGTTCCAAGAGCTTTGCTGTGAAAGAGAATAAACTGGCTTTTATTTTTCTGTTTCCCATCCCTAGCTGTTGGTAATTAGAAAAATTAGCAGGCATCTGTAATTTTGTAGATGAAAATAGTTGGATAGGATACATGTGTGCATTTTTCAAGAGGTCAGAAGGAGCCAGTATTTTGACTGTCAAACCCTGGGGGCCGGGTGTGTGTGTGATTTATTCTTTGCTGAGTTTTCTGTCTCATTCCAACACACAGACGCCATTATAGACACTAAAACATCCCCAGTTCCCAATTGCTTTCAGAATTTTGGGGGGGTTAATTTTGAATATGAGTTTCTTTGGTGACTTATTTATTGATAGTTGGAATTCAGAGAGACACTTTATTCAGTCATAGAACATAATTTCTTCGAGGCTTTATGTTTGTAGTAGGTACGTGCAAGTGTGTGTGTGTGTGTGTGTGTGTGTGTGTATCTTATGGAGTTCAAATATTCGAAGTATTACTATTTGACCTATTTCCATTTTGGCAAAATAATTCTCACTGCTATTATTATTGACGAAAGGATCAGCTTTCTACTTCCTGTTCAGAGGTTGGGGAAAAAGGGAAATAAACCATCTGCTCCCCTTCATCTAGAGCACTATTGATCTGCCTCTGGAACCTGATCAGGGGACCCCCCCCAATGAAATTATGAGCCTATGTGGCCAATAGAGGGCACTGTGTCCTCTCGCCAAGAGCCCATAAAAATGATGTTTCCCTCCCATAGCTAAAAGGATTTGCCTGGCAAAGGGCAAACCCATTAGGCATAAACATTCAGCATTTTCTGCTGTTGCCCGTCGTGATGGAAACAATGATTTGAAAGTTCTGATTAAACCTGCAAGATTTCCTATCCAGTGTTTGTCTTCAAGCACAGGCTTTTTAAAGTTATTTCTTTTACATTGCGACTGTGCTCCAGAGACACTACTTAGGCCTGGGATAACTTTGAGAGGACTTTGGGAGGGACAAGTCTCCTACAGCTCAGGGTGGACCCTCTCATTGTAACAGAGATGGTCATCAAATAGCAGAGCAGGCTTTATCCAAGCAAGAGCCAGTGTTTAAAAAACTATTTTTTTTTTTAAAAAAAACAGATAATGGTATAATGGGTAGCCCCGAAATGTGTCCAAAAGTTCTCACCCACCCCATCTTAATGCAAATGTGAAGAATTACTGAATTACCTTTTCAGGCCTGGTGGTTTGGAGCCATCTGAAAAAATAAATTGTTACTCTGACAGGGGATAGGCCAGTAAACAAAGGCCAGAAACCACATCTGTACAAACCCGAGTGTTTGCACTTAAAATCTGGTCTATGGTGATTTTGTAGAATATCAGAATTTGATTCATCTGTGGGCATAAAATCAGCGCGTGGGAGAGGGCCCGAGAATTGGCAAAATTACGATCATGTCAACGTGCCAGCCCACCTCGGCTCCTCGTCAGGTGTGAGCTTGTAAAGGAAGGTCTGGTAGACGCGTCTTTCAAAAAATTCAGCAAATAAATTGTTTGCTTTATAACTGCCAGGCGCAGGCATGTCTGGCGGTGTTGTTTTTCTGCTGACTGCGACAGATTGAGCTCTTCTGCCGGAATTTCTCTAGAGGGCAGTAAGGATTCGAGGCTCTTTCTGTATTTTTCTGCAATGATGGATCATCCTCCTGCAGCTGCAGCAGTTTGGAAGCTGCACAGGCTCTTGGGCTGGAGGCGCCGAGGATGACTCTGGAAGGAGCTGGCGCTGCGGCTCCCTGTCAGGTCCTCCAGATTGCTGTTTTGAGATCACTTCCCCCCTTTCCCAAAGAGATGTCTGGCTTTATTAATAGAGGCTAGTTACAGAGACAAGATGACCTGAATGTATGAATGGTTGACGAAGGATTTACAAATTAAGTGGCTTCTGGGATGATGCCTGGATGGCTGGGTTAAGCCAGGAATGATTAAGCCAAACAGAATATCTGGGAAAGAGAATTCCTAAACCCAGGGGGTCCTCAACCAGTGGCAGTTTTGCTCCCAGGCCCCATCTGGGCACATTTTTGATTGTCACACTGGGAGGTGCCCATGGCATTGAGAGGTAGAAACCAGAAATGCTGCTAGAAATCCGGCAATGCCCAGGAGGCCCCACCACAAGGAATCGCTTGGTCCCAAATGTCCACAGTGTGGCGGCGGAGGCCCCCGGTGTAAACAATGCAGGAGCCAGCAAAGGAATGTGAAAATAGACTGTAGGAAGCTAAAGAGACTCTAGTTTTCATTTTCAGTGTGTCAGGCTCATCTGCGATAGCAGGATTGCTTTTCTTGTACTTCCTGGTAAAATGACTCAGTTCAGAGAAGGGAGGAATTTGGGCTTGTTTGGCAGGAGGCGCGGCCGGGGTGGGCTGGTGAGGGTGAGAGCGTGTCCTGGGTGCTGCGGGGACTCAGGGCTGGTCTTGGCTGCAGTTCCCTGGACACCCATGACTTTAAACTGCAGGTCAGCACAGATGCATGGATGAGCTCGTGCAGAAACACTGTCTCAGGAAAGAGGGTCTCAAAATGAGCTCTTTTGCAAATGGCCGGTGTGGCTTGGGCATTTGCACGGCGGTGGTTCTCAAGCAGGGGCGATCTTGTCCCCAAGGAGGGCACTGATTCTATCCACAGACATTTTTGGTTGTGACAGCTGGGGAGGCAGCTACCCGCGTGTATTGGGTAGAGGCCAGGGATGCTGCTAAAGATGCTGCAGTGCCCAGGACAGCTCCCCCTCCCCTGATACAGAGAGGCGGGGCTCACAGTCTCCGTGTATTGAGGCACAGAAAGCTCGCTCGGGGGTGTCTGGCTTTCCATGATAGATGCTTCTCCTTCCTACCTCAGAACCAAAGCTCTCACGGTTAGGAACAGTGCCTATCTCAGTCACTCTGCAGATGATGTGTGGGGTGGGCTCGCAAGGTGGACTCATGTACGACCAGGTGTGGAAAAGGACAGCTCAGAGCCAGGAAGTGGGCAGAGCAGGCTGGGACAGGCTGTGGACAGGCTGGGGTCCGGCAGTGCGGTGAGTGGCTCAACTAATGTTCAGAAGAATAGTCTTTGCAAGAAAGGGAAGTAAAAGGATGTCCCTGAATGGGCCTCCCTGGTGGCACAAGGGGTTTGGTCTTAGCACTATGAAGTTCCATCCCCAGCCCTCCCCCTGCCTGACCCACATGGCGCAGCAGACCTCTCCTGTCTCACCTGCTGCTCCCCTCCCACAGCAGTGTATTTCAGTGGATCCGCCTGTTCTGTTCCCTACTCTGTGCCTGGTGAATCCTCCCACCCCCTGTACCTCTGGCCTACACCCCAGTTCTCGTATGCATAAATAAATAAAATAAATCTTAAAAGAAAAAAAGGATGTCCCTGAAGTATCCAGGGCAGAGTAGATGGCAGGAGAGGCAGGGAAAATGAAGACCCTGTGAAGGGAAAATGAAGACCCTGTGAAGCAGGGTGAGGTGCTGGCTCTCTGCAGCTGGAGTCCGGGACTTTGAAGGCGGCTCCACTATTTATCAGTTCTGAGTTCTGGAAAGTTGCTTCATTCCTCTCACTGTCATTTCTGCATCTGCAAAATGGGGATAGTACTAGCCTTTCATTTGATTTTAATTAAATAAGGGTATTTACTTTAACAGTGCATTAAAGAGCTTTGCTCTGTGCCTGGAATGTAGTAAGTGTTGAATAAACACTAGCTATTTTATAATTGTTAATATCATTATTATCATGGTCAGCATCATTGTTTTCAATGTTCTGGAATCTTCATTTGTTCAGGACTGATTTTATGTGTCCAAAAGACACTGCTTAACCCCCCTCCCCACCTTTTTAAAATGTGAGAAACTATCACTTTAGTTGTGTGATTTTTTGAGTACCGCTTTCATATAGTTTTTCTCATATGCTGAGATTTAGTCTGCATAATGGAAACATTTAAAACTGTTAGGCAGAATGTAATTGTTTTGGGTATTTGTTTACTGAAATAGAGATAGCTTTCTTTTTTGCTGCTTGGGTTAAAATGATCAGGAATTAAACAAATAATGTAGCAAAGCAAAAACACTTTTCTGACAGGTAGCATTAGGATTTCCCTAAGACATGAAAATTGTTGTTTAGAAAAATAATTTGAGATGTCCCTGGGGCAGAAAGTCTTAAAGTTGTTGAGAAATGAAGTTCAAAGGAAAGGGCAAAAGTTATCTGCATGAAACAAAAACAAGAATTTGCTTGTTTGACTTAGGAAGGGAGGGAAACAGATAAGTGAGAGTGTGAAGGGAGAGGTGTGGAAGGGGCTGCACACCAGGGATGGACCTCTGATTGAGGCTGGGTCCATTGAAAGGATATCCCCTCTCCAGAGAATGGTTCTGGGATGAATGTTCAGTGTCAATCAATGTGAATCCTTGGACAGCTACTGCAGCAGATGGGAGCACAATTTTCTCTCTGTCAGAAACTAGGGATGTCAGTTCGCGGCAGCCAGCAGCTATTTTGTCACCATGAGGTTCAAATAGGAAGTAGAATGAAGCTCAGGAGGATGTAGAACCAGGGCAGGGTTAAGACTAAGTCCCAATGACATTGGTTGAACCCTAGAATCCAGCACAGTTTTCTGTTGTGTTTAAGCTGGTTTGAGTTGATGATGCTGTCACTTGAAACCACAGGCGTGCAAGTTAACATTGGGAGGCTTCCAGCAAATCCATGAGCTGCTGGTAAGGACAATGTAAGTCTGGCTCCAGAGTGTGGATCCATCTTACCACCAGAACTTAACGCTAGGGCATGAGGAGATAAGAATATTTATTTATTTATTTTCCCCATGAAATTTTTTTTTAAGATTTATTTATTTATACAAGATTTGTTTACTTATACAGGCCAGATGTGTGGGAGGGTGATAGGATTCACCAGAGACAGAGTGGGGAACAGAACAGGCAGACTGATGAAGCACAGTGCTGAGGGGAGCAGCGGGTGAGGCAGGAGAGGTCTGTGCGCCATGTGGGTATCTCCACGGCTGGCAGGGCTCGAACCGGCCTGTGGAGGCTGCGGACAGCTTCACAGTGCTGCGCTCAACTGCCTGCACCACAGGGGAGGCCTGTAAGAGTATTTAAACTTATGTTTCTCATCTATAAAATGAGACGGTTGGGCTAAATCAGTGGTTGTCAGCCTGAGGTATTCAGACCTTCAGGCTACTTGAAGTTAAAAATGAGGAAGCCAAAGCAATTTTAACTTTCCAAACTCCTGCATTGCTGTCCTAGATTTATGTAGCATCTGTATCGATAAATTAATAAGAATATCATGTTTCTTCATTTTTGCTTTGGATTTACAGCTCATGAAGGAAATACCAGTTAGCTAATGCTAATCAGAAGAACCCATGTGCACTATTACAAATTAATTAAAAAATGGGAATGCAATTATTTTGGAAAGGCATCTTAGTAGATACAAACTTTTGAGAACAATAAAATCATTTAAAACTGGGGTATTGGGGTGAGGAGTTTGGAGACTGAGTCCTCTGGGTCTACACATAAATGGAAGAACATTTTTTGTAATAAAATCTGCCCATTGAGATTTAAAATCGGTGTTCCTTCATTTATCTATTCTCAACAGTAATAGGTTGGCTTCATCTTTAATTTCATGCAAAAATAATTCATTGAAATATTTTCCTTCCATCTGTTAGATTTGGGGTGTTAGTCACTCATTCATTCCTTCAACAAATCACCATACTTAGCATATAAGTGGGCCTCCCTGGGGGTGCAAGGGGTTAAGTTTCAGAGCTATCAAGCTATCAGCAGCCACTGCAGCCTGAGTTCCCTAGCCTGGGATCTGACCCGCATGGCGCAGCAGACCTCTCCTGTCTCCTTGCTGCTCCCCTCAGCAGTGTATTTCGGTAGATCTGCCTGTTCTGTTCCCAGCTCTGTCTCTGGTGGGTCCTCTCACTGCACCCCCCCAGCCTCTGGCCTGCACCCCAGCTCTTGTATGCATAAATAAATAAATCTTCAAAAAAAAAAAAAAGGAAGGGAGGGAGCAGACACCTGCAGGCAGAGGAAATGGCAAATGCAAACACCCTGAGCCAGCACATGCCTGTGCAGAAATGCAAATCATAACCACCCTGAGATTGTGCCGCACCCCTTAGAATGGTTATCAAAAAGACAAGAAACAAGCTGGTGAGGTTGTGGCAAGTACAACTTTTGCACTATTGGCGGGGGAAATAAAGACCGGCAGGGGACTGTGGAAAGTAGCATGGGGATTCTTCAAAATTAAGAACAGAAATACTTAATGACCTAACCTCTCCACTTTTAGGTATTGATCCAAAGACTATGAAAATCCCTGTGTACATGGCGGCACCATTCCCAGTAGCAGAGGTACGGAAACAACCCACATGCCCGCTGACAAATGAGTGGGTTAAGAAGATGTGGTCTGTGTACTCAGCAAAATTTTACTTAGCTGTGCAAAGAGATGAAATTTTGCCATTTGTGACCACAAGGCTGGATCTTGACAGTGTTATGCTAACTGAAGTAAGTCAGATGGAGATAGATAAGAGCTGTATGATTTTACTCGAGAGTGGAAGACAAAAAAAGCAAATGAACAAACAAAACAAATTTTCAACGACTTGGCCTTCCTGCTCAGGAAGACAGTGGGGTGTTCGGTGATAACACTGGCAAATGCAATGCAAGTCACAAATGTAATGAAAACATTTCTAGCTGTCATATTCAAGAGGTCAAAAGAAAGAAATTACTAGATTTTAATAAATAGGTTTTAGTAACATATATATTTTTTAAGATTTATTTATTTATGCATACAAGAACTGGGATGTAGAGGTGTGGGGGATGAGAGGACTCACCAGAGACAGAGTGGGGAACAGAACAGGCAGACAGACTGAAAGCACTGCTGAGGGGAGCAGTGGGCAATCCAGGAGAGGTCTGCTGAGCCTTGTGGGTTGCTCCCTGGCCAGCCGGGGCTCAAACTCGTGCTGCAGTGGCTGCAGACAGCTTCATGGATTGTGTCTTAATGCCTTGCGCCACCAGGGAGGCCCCTAAAATATTTTCTTTAACCCAACTTATCGAAAATATAATATCAACATGTAAATCAATATCCTAAAGTGAGTCACTAGATAAATACTTTTTTTTTGATTATGACAGCTTCCAATTCCTATGTGTTCTCTGGATTTGCTTCTCAATTTGGATTAGTTAGAGGTCAAGTCCTTACTGGCCATATGGGTGACTGGCTACCAAACTGGACCACAAAGGACCCAAGACGGGCCAGTGTCCTCTTGGCTCACAGGCAATTCTTCTGTCACAGTTCAAAATGCCTGCTGGTGGCCACCTCTCTGTGTTTGACTCTGCCCAAGCTTTGGGTAGGCCATCACTGTCAGAATTTATTGATACTCAGGGGAATATCCAGATTTTTTTTTTCATTATGCACTACCATAAATTAAAACAAATGCTTTTAAAAAATTATGACGTTACATCATGCTTTGATGTAATGTAATGTGACAGGTTGTAATTTTTGTTTTGTGAGATTTTCTCAACGTAAAGCAGGATGTGAATTTGAGAAGATTTTCACCACTTAGGTCCTCAGGATCCAAGCTGTGGCTGGTTGGCCACAGTGCTGTGCTCACCAGTTTCTAGCTGAGTCCTTAGGCCTGTCTGGTGTGGCCCTCCCTTTGGTCCATTTGGTTTCCAGGTTCATCTGAGACCTAGCTGGGATTAAGAGGGAAATCGAAAGAGGTCTTCGCTGCCTTATTCATTCCTTAGGGCTGTATGACTTTGGATCTGGAGTCCCCATTTTTTCAACAGCATGACTGGCAAATACATTTCATCTTGAATGCATACTGAGAATGGTTTTTAATCGTTGTCTCGGGGGTCTGTGTTAAGAAAACTTCTGAGGGGACCTCCCTGGTGGCGCAAGGGGTTAAGTCCCAGCACTATGAAGCTATTGGCAGCTACTGCAGCATGAGTTTGATCCCTGGCTGGCCAGGGAGCTACCCACATGGTGCAGCAGACCTCTCCTGTCTGGCCCGTTGCTCCCCTCAGCAGCGTATTTCAGTAGATCGGTCTGATCTGTTCCCCACTCTGTTTCTGGTGAATCCTCTCACCTCTGGCCTGTACCCCAGTTCTTTTATGCATAAATAAATAAATCTTTTTTAAAAAGGAAACTTCTGAGGATGCCTCTGGACTCACAGGAGAGAGTGTATTCTTCAACCAGCAATATTTACCACAGTATGAGAAATGGAGTTGCGTTATATATATTTTATATTTTATATATATTATATATTTGACTTTCCTGACTAAAGGTGCCTATTTCCTGTATCTGAGATGTGCACATAACAGGAGTTTTTTTTTTTTTTTTCTGGGGTAGGAACCGTGCTAAAATAAGGGTGAGGAGCTTACAAGTGTGTGGAACTGAAACTTATTTGGAACCAACTTATTTGAGGCAGCTCAGTTGGATGGAAAATTTAATTGTGGTCAATGTCTTGTTGAGTTTATAGTGTGGGAAACAATGCCCAGTGTTAAGTTGAGAAACAAGTCTGGAAACAGGAGGGTGGAGAGAAGAGTGGAATGTGTTATATAAAATTATTGGCATGAACATCCTCAATGGAGGAGAGTTGGTAGGGCAATGGGTGTCATTTTGTGGTAATCCAAATTACTTAGCAGTGTCTACCTGGAACTCTGTGTTGGAGACATGCTGAGGTTGTCAAGGTTTAGGGATAGAGTCATGACTGATTGGTAATGTCTGCCACGAATGTAGAAGTTATGCAAGACAGCACACATGCTACATATTTGCAATGTGATTTAGAGGTCTGGTTGTGCTGGGGTTCAGAGAGAGTCATGATTGATTGGTAATGTCTGCCCTGAGTGTAAAAGTTATGCAAGATAGCACACAGGCTGCTTATTTACAATCCTTGATTTAGAGGCCTGATTTGCTGGGGTTCAGAGGGAGAGTCATGATTGATTGGTAATGTCTGTTAAGGGTGTGGGAGTTATGCAAGACAGCACCCTTGTTACCTATTGGCAATCTCTGATTCAGAAGCATGGTATAGTGATGGCATAAATAAGTTCCCTGATTGTTTTTGACAGATGCATGTTTTTTTTTTCTCTATATACATTTATATTATTTGTCCATTTCACAGAAGCCCATTAGTTGTGCAGGTCTGGGGTGGGACTAATCCATACTCATTCAGTAATAATGACATGTCTCCAAAAGCAAAACAAAACAAGGTAGACAGTGACAAGTGCCATCCAATAGGTGCAGGAGAAGCGTCCTGGGTGTTCATGGCTTCAGGAGGGAGGCACATTTACGTGGACAGACATTCAGTCTGTGGGACTGACGGGAAGAGCATTGGGATGGAGAGGACAGCGCAGGTGACGGGGTGGTGTTTGGAAGGTAAGTGGGTATGGAATAGAAACAGGTGAATTTTGCAGAGTGGGAAGCGCACAGAGAGGACAGTGAGAGAGAGTGGGGGAGGTTTGTGGCCTAAACAATTTGTGATTTTCAAGAGCCTGCAAGTGTGTGACGACATAACAAGCTCACAGCAGGCCCGGGAGTAGCAGTTTCATTCAATGTGATGCTATGAATTGATGAGGAAAATCCCAGTGGGTTCTGGCCGTGGTGCCCCGTCTGGGTGGGATTCACACGTTCTCCCATGTGGGTTTTCTCCCAGACTCTGGTTTCCTCCCATATCCCAGCTGTTGCCTGTGAGGTTCAGGTGGTCCCAGGTGGAATGAATATGGGTGTGTGGGGGCCACGCTGGCAATGGAAGGGGCATCCTGTGGGGTGGGTCCCGGACACCCTGAGAGGCTCTGGGCATGCAGCGGAGAATACAGGGCTTGGAAGATAAACAAATGTGTGGACACAGATGATAGTTGAATAGTAGAAGTGTCTGGGGCCTTTATTTAGAAAATTGGTGATTTTTTGTGTGGCCAGAAATATGCTGAAGGAAGTTAACTCTTGTCCATGTCAGTTATCCTATGAAGGGGTTTCATCTTACAGACATCATTTCCCTACAGTTGCAGTTTCCGAGAACCTACCAGTGCAGTGAGGACGACTGTGTGAGCTCTGGAGTGGGTCCGCATCCACGGCCTTTCCTGCGAAAGACTCTGTGTCTCCTCTCTCTCTATTCCCCCTTTCTGACATCAGAGAGGGTCTAGTGTCCTTTGGGGTAGAGGATAAAGAGCAAAGAGAACAGAAAGATAAGAACAGATGTTGGGATGGATTCAGCTAAGTTGCATCTCAGGGTGCATTGAAGTGAGAAGCTGGGCTGTTCCGGGCAGCAGGAAGACAGGCAAAATATGTGAAGGGTTATTTTTGGGAGTCAAGAAATACCACTGAAGGACTGGCGTAATTCTGGGACAGGTTCCTCGGCCTGTGACACAGCCCGGGTCTGCGCAGGACGGGCCTGGATGCCAGTGTCAGAAGCATGACCCCTAAAGTCTTGGGTCACACTTTGGGGCCTCATCAGCCACTTGGGAGACGTTCCTTCTATCCAGATGCTGGGTTGTACAGTCACCACGAAGGGAAAATTCTCCTGGAGTCCCAGGTCATGAAGAATCCCCAGTTGCAGCTCAAACCCTGTCAGTCAGGGCGAGGAAGCCGGCTCTAGGGGTGCGATGGAGCAGCTGTGTTGGTGGCGCTCCAGTTGAAAGCTTTGGCTTGCGTTTAGGGGTCACATCTAGGGGAAACTCGCACAAAGTCTACAGTTGGCAAGGTGAGATGCCCACCTGTTGTGGTGGAGATGCCAGAGACGCTTAGATTTATACCTCACACACACCCCTGTTCTGGGTGTCGCTTACCCAGGGAGTTGGGGACCCCAGCCCCCGGCATGGTGGGCCTGCGTCCCTTCTGCTTCTCTGCTCTCGGTCTGGACGTTGGCTGGTTTGGCAGGAGTTTAAGCACGGAGGTTGTGACACCATGTTGCGGGCCTCTCAGAGCCACCTGCGCTGACTTCCTGGGGCCGGGCCTGGCGATCAGGAAACCCCCGCCTCGGGCAGGAGACGGTCAGCAGTTGGGGGAGAAGTTCGCCAGAGTTTAAGTGTCTCCTCTACTTCTGGGCCTGGTTCCTGATGCTTCCTAAAGGCCCCCCGGGATGCAGACACCACGACAGGTGCTCGGGCATCACGCGCGTGCCCTCCCTCTGGAAACCAGCTAATAGTTCCTCATTAGCAAGAACCAGTGGGAAGATAGCGTTGCACCCCAGGCCTGTACAGCGGGATCCTGGCACACTCCTCCACGCGCCGCTTGAGGCTGGACCACGCCTCCCTGCCCCAGCCCAGGGAGGTGACATTCTGGAGGGGACACAGACTCTGCAGGATCATGGAGGAAGAGAGGGGGCTCTCTGGTCCTCGAAACATCAGCAATGAGAGGGTGCAGTGCGGGCCTCACAGTGAAAGCCGGGAGATAACACCCCATTGTTTGCTTGCCAGTTATGATGTGACCGGTCAGGGGGTGCCTGGCCATGCCCCCCGGCCCCCGCCATATTCTCTGCCTTTTTCTGTTCTCTCACTTCACTCCAGCCTTGTTCTTTCACTCTTTTGAGTTCCCTTCTATCTTGCTTTTTCCTCCCGAGCTGCCTTTGTGCGGCTGCCAAAGGAAGCCTGGAGAGTTCGCTGGGCAGAGCGGATGAGATGCCGCCTTCAACGTCGAAGTTTGCTCTGTGCGTCCCCTGACAGGGACTATTACAGGCAGGTGACAAGCGCCTCCCCGCTGGCGGGAGCTCCCACCACGTGGCTTTTCATCAGGTGGTGTCGCTGATGACAGGAACCCCTCAGGATGAGCAGCAGGTGTCCTTAGAAGCTGCTTTCTGTGGAGGGGGGGAGGGCAGAGGAGGTGCAGCTGGAAAAACGAGCCCCTTCAACTACCCGTTGATAGAGAGGGCAGAAAGCTTTTTTTGTTGTTCTTAAAAGTCCTGACTCGTTTAAGTTTTAGCAGTTTGTGTACTGGTTAGGCTGCAGCACACCTAGATGTTTCCTGCATGTTTTGTTCATGGTCTTCCTGGTACCCTTGGATTCAGGCAATTGTGTCCAGTAGCACCATTAATGCTGTTAAATGGTGTTAACCAGTCAAAGGAGAAGCCCAGTCAGTCAAAACAGGTGTTGGAAATGGACAAGTGGCACCACCTGGCCAGGGTGGACAGCAGGATGCAGCCTTGAGGGCATCCTGGCCCAGGCACTTGGGGTGCCACTTGCTCCACTACTGGCTCGGGAGGGCTGAGTGCAGGCATCATGTGTGTGGTCTCAATGTCTGTGGATTAAAATGATAGAAAACAAAGGGTAGCAGGAGAAAAACTGTCCACATCAAGCTGGTGAATACAACTTTGGTAGAAGTAAGTACCTGTGGACCACCAGTCTTCTTCTGTTTTTTTTTTTAAAGATTTATTTATGCAATAAGAGCTGGGGTGCAGGCCATAGGTGTAGGGGTTGAGAGGATTCACCAGAGACAGAGTGGGGAGCAGAATAGGTGGATCCACTAAAATACACTGCTGAGGGGAGCAGCGGGTAAGTCATGAGAGGTCTGCTGTGCCATGTGGGTCACCTCACTGGCTGGGGATCGAACTCATGTTGCAGAGGCTGGCAACAGTTTCACAGTGCTGAGACTTACCCCCCTGCGCCACCAGGGAGGCCCGACCACCAGTCTTCTTAAACACACGATGTTGCAGACTGACTGTGTGATGGGGAAGGGGAATTGGCTGTTCTTCTAGTTGGTCTTAATTACTGCATTTCCCTCAAAGGGCGAGCAGCTCACCCTGTTTGTTGTGGTTCTAGCACTTAAAGAGGCATTTTAATCCTATAACATGCTTTTAAAACGTGAGTGAACTAGAGCGAGCCAGAAAAACCACCATCTGTTTCAATTCCACGGGAAAAGTGGACTGGTGCATTTACTGGAGATCACACGGAGGCATCGACCCCCTTTCCAGAGCAATTTTTAAGGATAATTTTGATAAGGATAATTCTGATCATCTGTAATTTGCATATTTTGTGCGGCCTCAGGAACTCAACCCTGTGCCAGTTTTCTTTTCACTGTATTTGCATTTTGTTCCTGGCTAGCCAGGTACTTAAATTTTGGGTGGTATTGTGAATTTGGATGGTAGAAAACTGTCTTCTACGAAAGTGAAAAACAACCAGAGAGAGGCAAAATTTCTCAGCTCAAGGTCTGCTATTATTTCGTGGGATTTATAGACCAAATAACCCGCACATTTCATGATTCTACCTCTTCCTACTATAGTGAGCCAAGACACTCCCAAGTCCCTGTCGGTCTCCAGCATGGCTCCACAGAGCAGAAAGAGTATGGGTCGTGTGTTTGACATCTGGATCATCCATTTCACATCTCCCAAACGAATCTCTTATTCCCTTAACATCTGGGTTTCCCACTTGTTGACAAATCCAAAATTACATAGGATTTTCAATTCTACCTTCATCCAAATAAAAGGTCGCCCAAGTCTGATTTCATAAAGATTTTGTTCAGTTTAGTTGCAGAACAAGGACTTTGATGAAGGCATCCACTCCATCTTTTATTTATTTCTATTTTGGCTTGAATTCTTGAGGCAAATTTGATTTTAAATCTAGCACCCCTTCTCATATTTTCATCCTAAGTAGATTTCCAGCAGGATGTTTTCACTAACAAAATCAGGTGTATATTCTACATGCTGAGCAATACTGGGTTTTTCAGAATTAAAAAATACATTGCATATTTATCTACCTTAAATCAGAAGAAACTGGATAGCTTCCCTTCTTTTTCTTTGACTTGAGTGGATTTCATAGCAAAAAAGTTGTAGTGAACAGAAAAAGACAAGAAGAAAATTTAGTTTCTTGGCACTAAGTGCCATCCTCGTCACTGGTATTCAATAAGTCTTGCTGATTTGATTTAAATTGAAAAGAGAAATGAATAATTGGCATTTCTTATATTGGTGACTACTGTGAAGACCAAAATGAAATTTCTGATGAAGTCGAATAAAGGTCAAACTCCAAAAGACAATTGTATGTATTTTGAAGTAATGAGACCAGCAATGTTCCAAACATGATACAAGGAAGACGCGTGTATAATACAGAAATTGTCCCCTAATCTCCTTAGTAATAACGAATACTTAAACATGGGCTAGGATAAAATAGGAATTCTGGTGGAGCTGAGGCATTTCTTTTCGTACAAAGCTGAAGTTCTCTAGACGAATACTTTCATGCGTCTACTTACGGTCATTTCTATTTGTGAAAATTTGATTTACACACATTTACATGTGAATTTACCATCAATTAAATTTTTGTTTAAATTTAATTTTTGTGAAGTTTTGTTTAAAAACACACACACACACACACACACACATCCCTTCACTTCCTGATGAATAGGACCCATTAATCCAGCTACTATTCGTGTACATGGCGGATCAAGGAAATACCCTGGTGTGTAGATTCGGGGACAGTCTTTAGTATTGGATAATGTTTGCTCTAAAGAGGAGAGCAAGCCCGACTTGATTTTTTTCTCTGAAAATACGTCTTTCCTCCCTCTCTTGCCTTCTTCTCTCCCTCCCTTCCTGCTCCCACCTTTCTTCCTGCTCTTGCTTCTTTCCTTCGGTCTCTGGAAAAAGGAAGCCGAGGGAGGATTTGTCTAGGAGGGATGCAGGGGCCACCTGGAGGATGCTGCACATTTCCCCCCTCGCTTTTGCTGTCGTCCTACTCCAAGATTTGACAGCCTCTTACAACTTCCTGCTGTTGCTTGTACCCCTCCAGCTTGGACTAAATTACTTAACTCTCTTTCTGGGTAAATATTACTGAGTTTTCTGTTTACAATAGCTAAGCTTTGGAATCAACCCAAATGCCCAAAAACAGATGACTGGATCAAGAAGATGTGGTACATACACACCATGGAATATTACTCAGCAATCAAAAAAGATAAACACATGCAATTTGCAGCAACATGGATGGCGCTGGAAGGGATCATGCTCAGCGAAATAAGCCAGAAAGAAAAAGAAAAATACCGGATGGTCTCACTCATAGCAGGAATCTAGAAAACTTAAATAAGGGACCAGGAAAATGAATATCTATAAGAAAGTGAAAATCATAATCAACAAACAACTATGAACCAGAGACACTTTATGAGGGGAGGGGGGTGGGGGGGAGGGATTGGGGTCAAAATAAAGGGGTTGCAATTGTTTGGGGAATATAAAAATAAAAAAAATTAAAATAAAAAAAAATTACTGAGTTTTGAGATGCAGTTTAAACACCCTGAATGAGGTGCCCCCGGGCTGATTCAGGTGCTCCCACTCCCCGATTCTCATTGCTCTCTGGATATGTTTTTGTGGTTCCATGCTGGTAATTACCCCGACCCTCACATCTCCCCATCTAATCTGTGTTCTTCGGAAGAGCAGGGAATTTGTCCTTCACCTCCTTATCCCCAGCATCCAGCACAGTCCAGCACATGGTGAGGTTTGATTAGATATTCTAGTCATAGCAATAAATCATCTTTCAAATGCTTCTGTTTTTTGGTGGAGAAGTTGTCTGGCAGTGGGCACACCCGTGCCCGGTGGGTGGGTTGGGCTGTGCTGCTTTGCCAACAGAGCAGTGACTGTTTTGGCTAACTTCCCGATGCTGTTTAGATTCTCTTGGGTATCAAATAAGGCAGACAACTTTTTTTTTTCCCTAAGCAAGGGTTACCCTATTTTAACTAGAAGAAAACATTTGGAAACATTCCTTTCAATCATAATAACAGCAAACCGTTGTTGAGAGTTTGTCGTGATGCAGACAGCCTCGCTAGAAGAGAGTCCTGCTAAAAACCACCAAAGGGTAATATTCAAGCCCGGCCAAGGTGTATTTGATGGGTGGTAGGTGGGTCACACATCCACATACGAATGCAAATTCCAAGGGAAACTTGGAATGTGAGTAAATGGATTTTATTCTTTAGACTTGTCACTACTTCTCATCAAGACTTACAAGTAGGAATTCATCCAATCATGTAAGGGGGTTTATTAATATTCCTGGAACAGGCAAAGATGCATGGCAAATGGCCACCGTAGCAGGTGTGTCTGGTGTCCCGCCCCTAACCACCCCCCTCACCGCATCATTGGATACGTTGTTGGTCTAAATTCCAGCCTCCAGGACCTGCATTTCTTTGACAAAGGTCTTTCTCTTATCAGTGTTTCTGCTTTGTTACCTCCAATGCAAGACACATGCTGAGAAATTAAACCCCAGAGAGTTAGCCCTTAACCAATGACCAGTGAGAGTCAGTGGTGTATAAATAAACCTGCTCTCTCGTCCCTTGGGTGACAACTCTGAGGCCTGTTTTATACCGGATGCCAAAGTGGCTAAGAAAGATGGATCTCCAAGTAGCCACCGTGGTACCTACGTTAATAAACTGTGTTGGCTACCTTCCCTCTCCTGTCTCAGGACCCCACTCTCTTATTGGTGTTTCATACAAAATGAAGTGCTTGCTGATCCATCTCTCACAATCATCTCAAGGGGACCTAAGCTTGAAGATGGCATCTAGCCTGACTTTGTGTGCTTTGTATTACCAAGAAACACGAAACAACTTCACCCATTTTTTGTTTTCAAAAGAAGAATTAAATGTTAAGATTGAATATGTTATCTCAGATCGCTTCCTTAAGAGTCAAACTCGTCATCCGAGAAGGGTTGACTGTCCCCACCTCCACCATGAGAATCACCCGCCCTGTACACATTCATTGCCTGTTGCTCAAGAACTATCTGTTGATTTACTTTTATTCTAGTGTGGAAAGAACATTGCCCTTCTATGTGCAGGGCATGGAGCCCAGGGAGGAGGAGCTATTGATTTAGTCTGGAAATATTGATTTGGAAGCCATCCCTGCAAAGATGAAGGCTGAAGCTGGAAATCACTGCCTGGGGACAAGTCGGTAGGAAGAGAATTGACGGTCACCTCTGCAGTAATGTGTGTTGTTTTGGAGGCAAGGGGAAAGGAAGGTCAGTGAGGAAATTAGTTGAGAAAGGATAGGGAAGACACAGCATAGGTTGCATGGGGTCACTGAAGTCAGTGAGGGAGCACTCTTCAGGGAGTTATGAATCATAGCGTCAAATGTTAATGGGCGTATTAGTCTGAGCTGAGGGAGGATTATCACTAAAGCAGGTGGATGGAATTGGGAGTGAAGTTCAGTGGTTGTGAGAGAGCAGTTCCATTAGCGTGATAGAAATGGAAGACGTTGCAAATGCAGAAGGAGAGGGTGGTCACGAAAGAGCAAATATAGCCTGAGATTCCTCATGCTCTCAACGGAGGTGAAGCTTCTGGCATATTTTAATTCATCTCATTGAGTGTGACTATTTACATGTTTTTCTTGGGGAAAATGAGACAAAAGAAAGACCAAATACTAGGAGAAAATGTAAAGGTTGGCGCCACAGAGGCCAGAGCAGGGAAGAGGCAAGAACTACAGTGAGACACCTCCGAGAGAAACAGAAGGGGATTAACACTGGTGGTAACGAGACATGCAGGCCTGGGCAGGACGCTGGCCTCACAAAATGGCGGCATCTCTGAATCCCATGCAAGGGTGTGTTCCCAGTCCATCCCTTAACGTGTTTCTCATGTTCTGAATAATCTAGACCCAAGTGTACGCTTTTGCCAGCCACTGTTCTCTCAAACAGGAATTGCTAAGAATAATAAAGCCCTTACCTTAAGTTGTGAATTTGCAGGAAATTATTGAAATGTGCTTAAGTCTTGAGCCTCACCACCAACAGTTTTTACAAGGCTTAAACTGTTTTATCATAATTTTACTTCTCAAAAAGGTATTTTGAGATAATTTTTATGGAAGATGCCATATAAAAATAAATTGGTTTGAAATGGCAGAGACTTTAAAACATGATAATAGATTGATAAAGTGGGTCACCTCCTTACCAGCCTGGCAAGATGCCCAGAGAAAGAAAGTAAGGAGGAGACAGAAGTTGGGCTGGGCCAGGAAGCCGTCAGCTGAGAAAGGCCACCAGGCCAATATTCACTGAGGACTGTGACCTTTCAACTTTGAAAGAGTGTCCTTTGTCCTCACGTCCAAAATATGTGGTGGAAGCACCTCGAGAATTTTCTGGTTTATGAGGGCTAAGAATAGTGTGCAGGTGTGAGCAACTGTGTGAGTGTGTATGCGTGTGTGTGTGTACACTGGTGTAGAAATACAGAGCACATCGTCAGCATGTGATCATGTCCACTTAATATTCCAGGAAAGACGTGGAAGGCAGTAACAACAAGAACCTCTGCCCTGGGGCAGCTGTTAGCCTCTAGAGACTTCTGGTTGTTGACATGCTGCTCTTTCTCTTCACAGACCTGGTGAAATGACACCTTTTGGACACCAGTGAATATGCTTCTTGCCAGCACAAACTCTTTTTCTTTCTTTTTTAAAATATTGACTTAAAAATACAATATTCATTTGGGATTTTTTAAAATATTGACTTAAACATACAATATTCATTGGGACCTGGCCAATCTGGAGCCACACAGTGCACAAGCTGCTCCTGATTCTGGGGGTGTAGCTAGGTTTCCTGAAGCTTGGCCCAAATCCGGGCCACTTTAGCTGTTTGCAAAAAAGGCAAAAAAGGCTGAGTCTTTGGCCTCGTCTTAGATGAGTGTGACACAGTCCTGGAATTGGTCTTTTTCTTCTTCATAGTATTGAGCTCATTTACACACTTAAATTTTATTTCTGTGTAGATGATATGTGTTCATAAATATGAGCATAAAATTTTTGAAAGGATGTAGGGGAGAGGTCAGATTCCTGTGATACCCCCGG
The DNA here is from genome assembly GCF_964194135.1 of Talpa europaea. NCBI lineage: Eukaryota > Metazoa > Chordata > Mammalia > Eulipotyphla > Talpidae > Talpa > Talpa europaea. Next base: position 5,692,462 of record NC_140078.1, on the reverse strand, counting down.
CAAGATGCCAGACCTTTATCAAACTTTTCTGCCGATGAGTAATGCTTGTGCAAATATATATTTAATGCTTGTGCAAGCACAATATATGTACAGAGAGATACATATGTATAGTATAATCTTTAGGACTGTATATACATACCACATACATGTACTTAAACCACACACCTATGTATATATTTAAACTAGAAAGAGTAACAAACCATATACTTGATCCGGTTTTTCTAAAAAATTTAGTCCTGGAATAATGCCATGTTATGTACATTCCATGGTGTTTCTTGAGTTTTAAGCCATCGAGTTGATGCTTCCTAATTGATCCGCCTCCTACTGATGGCTCTTTAGGGTGTCTCCAGTATTTGCCTCTGATAGACAAGGTCACGGTGGACATCCTTGTTATTTTCATACATGAGAACAGGAGCCACAATGGATGGTCTTTTCAGCTTTAAGTCACTGAAAATGAACTCTGGTTTATTGAAACAGAAAATGGATTCATTAATGGATCTCCAGAAAGGCCAGTGGAGTAGAGAAGCAGAAGGGCCCACTTCAGTTTGTGGGAGGAGCTGGACTCATGAAGACACTGCAGTACTGCTGGCCCCAGTGCAGCTGCCCGCACCAGGACACCCTCTCATCGGAAACAAGAATCTGTTCTAGAATTGCCGCCATTGAGATTTCTGGAAAGCAGATGCAGCTCTGTTGTTGCTGTGGGCACCTCGGCCAGAGTGGATCATGGTCAGGCCCTGCTTTGTGTCATCAGCTCCCAAAGACTCATGTGATTATCAGAGCCAAGGTCATGTGTCTCTTCTGCAAGTCTAAACAAGTGAGAAACAGTGGGATTTGTCTCTGATCTCCACCCACTTTCAAAAAGTGGTCAAAGGTGGTGTGTTGGCTGAGTTTCTACCCAAACCAGGCTCCGTGCCAAGGGTGTAGGTACAGGGAAGGTGTTTGAAAGAGGATCCCAGGCAGGAGGAGAGCAAAGTCAGGAAAAAATGCCTTAGCAAGTGCTTCCCACTGGGAGTGCCTGGGCCTCAGTCCATTGGGGTCCCTCTGAGAAACTGTGGAAAAGACCTCAGAATTGACCCATGAGTGGTGGGAAGGCTGGAATAGGAATTCTCCAACCTTCATCACTGGTGGAGGGTTGTTCTGAAGGGAACTTAAGTCCCCACAGAAAGCTCGAAGCTAGAGAAACTCATCAACAGCTGAGGTGGAAGATGTCAGCTTGCACAGAAAATGCCCTCCTTGGGTCCTGGTAAACTTGGACCTGGCCCTGGGTCTAGGGCTGGGCTTCCACAGCCTCAGCTGCCACAGGTTCACTTGCCAGCTAACCAACAATGAGATGCTGAGGATTTCTCAAAAGAAGAAAGGAAATAAATAACCTTGCAAACAAAGGAGCAAACACAAATATGGCTTCCATGTTGGTAGCTGAACACCAAGCCCCCTTGGTGGAGCTGATCGCTGACGAAGAATGCATAAATATAGCCACAAGTTGGGTCAATAATGTTGGACCTTCTGGTGTGTTTACCATCCATAGATATCAGCACATAGAAGGGCATTTGACACAATGTTTATTTTGTAATTGTGTCAGCTTGTGGGAGTATATTTCTATATGCCAATTTTACCCCCCCGAGAAGTGCTGATGAATACACACAAAATTGTGACTGCACCATTAGGTTTGATGAATCCATATAATTGCTGCACAAATATTTTGAATTTAATTGCATGTAATGTAGTTAACACTCAGTTATCAGTGCCAATGAGGGGAGCAGTGGCATGGATAATTCAAAACAGTGGAAAACCCAAGGTCATTTCCATGAGACTTTGGAGGTCCATATTTGACACAGGGCTGCAGATTCACCTTTCTAATTACATTCTGTTTTAGGCCAGCAGGAAAAGTTATTTTCATTTGATAAAACACGGGCTGACGGGAGAGGAAAGTTGTTGAAACATATTCTGGGCATTGGCAGACGCTGGCATTAGAAGTTGTCAACAGACGGCCACGTTTGGGTGATTGAGAGTTCGCTGGCTCAAATCTCATTAAAGTGAGTCAGATTATTTCTTTCTCATTCATGTATGTTAAGTACCAGGCACTGTATTAAGTCCTTTACAAAGATGATGTCATTCCTTTCTCAAACCGTCTATAATTAGGGGATGTAGCCAGAAACTTCCAGAATCAAACTATTTCACCTCTCAGCTTCTGCCAAGTTATTAGATATACGAAATTGGTTCAAGTTACTGAATCAGACGTGGAATAAGCCTGGTTAACACACGCCTTGATGTCCCGTGTGACTAAGTGAAATGATCTTTTTAAGGCATTGGCGACTGGCTTATTATCATTATGTCCAGACCATTTTAGAGAGAGAGTTAGTTTCAGAGTTGACATGAGGCTTGTTCTGCTTATTCCCCAGCCTGAGCTCCCAATGAATCCTCTAGGACAGTGTTGTCAAACTTTCAAGTGTATGGGAATCACGGCAAGCAAGGGGCACCATACTGAAATGCAGATTCTGACTCAGGTCAGGTCCGGGACAGGGCCTGAGATTCTGCATTTCTAATAAGGTGCCGGGTGATGCTTATACAACTCGCTCGTGGGCCACACACTGAGTGAATTAATAAGGCACTAGATGGTTTGGGTCCAATTTTTTAATTGGTTTTCTCCTTTGCATCGTAAGCAGGTTCAGAGACAACACAGTGCTTCCTGCCCAGTCTTTTTGCCCCGCATGTTCCAGTCTAGGTCTCAGACTTCCATGAAGTCTTCCTGGCCTCCCCCCATCCCTTGGATATGTCCCTTCCCACTTTCCTAGTGTAACTGTACCTGTGGTGGCATGTTGTGGGAAGCAGGTATGAACATAGACTGTCATCATGCAGGTGTGCGTCCGAGTTGGAGTTTTGCTACTTAGTCATTCTGTGACCTTCGAGTTGTAACTTCTCTGAACTTCAATTTCCTCATTTGTAGGCTAGTCATGGTAATAGAATTCGCATAATACGGTCCTTGTGAGTCTCAGGTGAGATGCTTAATGTGAAAAGTCTTAGCTCAATGGCTGGCGTCCAGCAAGTGCTCTGTGGGAACTCTGTGAGGTAATAAGCTATGTGAGACTGGGCACGGCGTGTGCTTAGTTTGTCATTTTGCCAGTGAGTCTAATCCAAACATGGCTGACTCTCTCCTTTGCCAGAAACTCGCTTTCCCAGCCTCCTTTTACCTGGGGACAATCACGTGACTGGGACAGTCACTAGTTCTAGCCAATGAGAGGAAGATGCGCTCTTCCAAGGACTTCTGAGGAAAAATCAGGGTTAGAAAAGAGCTGAGTGGGGAAAAGTCCTCTGTTCCTTCTGTGTTTTATACCTCCAGCCTCCTGCCTTTGCCTATGGTTGTGATGACTGAGATTGTGACAGCCCTTCTGTTGGCACAACGCCACAGCTCCTGCATTGAGGCTGCATCGCAGACCAGTGTCTCCCTCTATCCAGTCCTACTTTCCACCCCTCCCTCCCAGCTGCCGATCCTAAAGGTACTTCCTATTAAAAGCCCTGCCTGCTAATCTTTGTCTTAGAATCTATTTCCCAAGGAACCAAATCAATAAAAAATAAAGTTACAAATATACAAATAAAAACGACTTTGATTTTGGCCACTCACAAGGACTTCTATGTCTATACAAAATAGATAATACTTCTCTTTTTGCTTGTTTCTGGCATCTGAAGCCCCCTAGTATTTGGAGGCATTCTCCCATGATCTAAATCTTGGTGAGAATCAGATTCTTTAATTCAAAATGGAACATGCTAAATGCTCACTTTCCCAGATTCCTTGAGCCAGGATGTCCTGGACTTCTAATGGAAAACTTCTGAACTTTGCTGCAGTGGCCATGGATGAAGAAACAATGGCAGAGGAATGCTTTTTTGCTGCTGCTGCAGCTGTACTTCTGGGCCAGCAGGGCCAGGATGGGGGCGTCCTCTCCCCAGGGCATGGTGTCACCTGACATGACTCCTCCAGCTTATGCTGTCATGACCTTTTCCTGTCATTCTGGATGAAAAGCCACCTTTTGTGCCGCCATATTGCCAAGCCTTGTTCTCTGTCCTTTAACGTTTCTGCAAGTTTCCCAATAACCTGAGTTCTGTAAATCAGTCAAATTTTCAATTTGCATCACTGAGCGATGGCTGTCATACCCTGTAATAATGTCTAATTTGTATCTGTGGACATTTAAGGTCTTGATGTACTTTTGAAATCATTGCTGATAGTAACTATCATTAAAGATGCCCACACCAGCCTTATTTCATTTGTATCTCATGAAAGACTGTGGGTTAATGTATCTATTTTAACTGATGCTGTAGGTTCGTGTCTGAGAATGGGGATGACTTCCCTAACTTAACTAGTACACAGCAGATCCGGAGGAGCCTCAACCTTCTATTGCCCACTTTTAAAGTTTGAAATCCTTTGCTGCAAATACTCTGCTAATCGAAAACCTCAACTTTGATCACATAGGATAATGGAGAGGTTTGAAGAAAAAAAATTCAAATCACATTTTTCCTAATTCAAAAGAGAAGAACAGAAGATGAAAAGGTTACCAGAGAAAACAAAAGCTAAGAGTTTCTTTTGTATTCTTCTAGGAATGTTCTAAACCTACTTAAGCATACTGAGGTATGTTCTTTTTTATTTTACGCAAGTCAGAGCAGATTATATAAAATGTTCTTCAATTTGCTTTTCTCCTTGCATTCAATGAAAGATCTCAGACATCTTGTCAATATTGTTATATATATTTTTGCTTAATTCTAATGGGCATTCATTATTATATGCTTATATCTTAATCTAAATGGTCAGACTCCTATTGATGTATGTTGTCATAGCCTGGGTTTGCTAGAACAATGCCTAAGATAAGCATCTATGTGTATGAACTGATCAGTGGAGAAGGACTCAACCAACTGTCCAAAGAAGACTAAAGTTTGAATCAATTAAGGCCAATTCTCATGCTGTTTGGGGGAGGCACACTGGCCCCCAACACTAACAGCATCAGCCATGTGTGTTTATGGGACTGGATTCCTTTTTCTGTATCAACACTATTGTGATGAACATCCCCATATTCATGCCTTTGTGTGCTGTGAGAAATTCTTAGGTTTGAAAATTCTAAACCAGGGATCTGATAGAGAAAGTCAGCTGTTACCAACTGAGAGGCCCCAGAGGAGGCAGGAGCTGGAGGCATTGCAGTGGGGCTGTGAGAAGGGCTTGGATTTGGAATTGACTTTGTGATGAGGCTGGGATTAGAAGCTCAGCTCTGGACTGGTTAACCGCAGATTGCTGTTATGCTCACTCACTGTTTGGAGCTGCCGTGGACTAAAGTTAGAAGCAAAAGACAAATGCAGAAGCATAACTTGGGCCTTCAAACCCAACCATCCTCCTGGGCGGGAACTGTAGTCTCCCTACAGACATGTTAGATAGGCGACTTATTCTCGAGGGTTTCTAGCTTGCCTGGAAGATTTCCATAGTTTTGTAGACCTTTTCTAAAAGGCTAGCTAGTAAATATTTTAGGTTTTGTGGACTATACTAGCCAGACAGGGTTATTTGCAAAATGCCATAGACTGGGTGGTTACATAACAGAGATGAATTTTCTCACAGTTTTGGAGACCGGAAGTCCTGAGGCCAAGGCGCCATCCTTGGGTTCTGGTGAGAGTCAGCTTCCTTGCTTGTAGTGACTACCTAGTGTTGCTGTGGGGGTAGGGGGTGGATGGGAGAAAGGGGGGGGGAGAGAGAGAGAATCTGTTTCTTCTAATTGGACCTATGAGGCCCCCACCCTTACAACTCATTTAACCTTAAGCACCTCCCACAGCCTTACCTCCAGCTATCTACATCCCTGTGGAAGGTTAGGACTGAAACACAGCATTTTAGAGGTACACAATTCAGTTCACAGGCAGCCTAGACCACATGGTCTGTCACAACTATCAGCGCTGCCGCAGCAGTGAGACTGTGGCCACAGACAGTGTGTAACAGAAGGATGAGGCTGTATTATTCTGTTACCACTACTGACAAATAGGCGGTGGGCTTGGTTTGGGGCTGCTCCCCATGCCTGGCGTAAAGTTTACTCCCCTCTGGTTTATGCCATTGTACAAACATTGTTTTATTTATTTATGCATAGCGATTGCTAATAGACTGCTTTGCTCTGAGGAAACAGTGATAGATGCAAAAGCAACCTAGACCAAGCCTGGCCCATAGTAGGCCCTCAACATGCCTTTGCTTTATTGGATGCTTGAGTTGACTGCCACGTTCTTTAAAAATATATGGCTATTTATTTCTCTAAATTGGCACTTCCAGTTCTGCCCCATCATTCTATGCTCTGGTATTGTTTTATGCTCTCTTACTTCATTTTTAAATTTTTTTAAAGTTTTATTTATTTATGCATACAAGAACTGCGGTGCAGGCCAGAGGTGTGGGGGGTGAGAGGATTCACCAGAGAGAGTGGGGAACAGAATAGGCAGATCAACTGAAATACACTGCTGAGGGGAGCAGTGGGGAGACAGGAGAGGTCTGCTGTGCTATGAGGGTCAGCCCCCTGGCTGGGGATTGAACTTGTGCTGCAGTGGCTGGCGATTGCTTGATATCTCCGTGTCTTTAACCCCTGTGCCACCAGGGCGGCCCTGCTGCCTTACTTTATAGTGAGTTGGCATCTGACACGTGCATTAGTGTCTAAATCAGTGTTCCATTAGCGCTGGATGCAGAATCAACATCTAGGGTGTCACTAAATCATCTCTAAAATGGCTAATCCCCTGCACATTCCCATCAGCATCTGCGTGAGGGAGGTGGGTAATAGAATGCCGGGTAGAATAGAGCTGACCACTTATTCACACAGGTTCCCAACATTCAGGACAAGACAGAAGAGAAGTCAACCCGTTCATCACCAGAAGCTAGGGCATAAGCTAGGGCATAAGCTAGGGCATAAGCTAGGGCATAAGCTACGGGCTTCTCTGTGGTCCTGAAACTTTTCCTGCAACTACAGAGGGGAAGCTTTGCACAGGGAGAGGGGTCGGAGCGTTTGGACAGGTTGATAAGATGGTGATTCATTTCAGAGTGACTGCTGGGGCTGCAGAGGGCCGCTGCCACTGTGAGTCTTGTTAATACAAAAATATTAAGCCCATTCCTGCTCCCTGCGTGCCTCCGATGGGAAAGATACAACATATAGGAAAACAAGATTCTTTGCTAGAAAAATTGCTTTGCATGCTTCTCTTTCATTGTTTCGTGTTGCCGGGAGAAATCAGAAGGAAAGAAAAAAGGCAGTGAATGGCAGGAATCATGGGGAAAGATGGCATATTTTGGGTCTGCAAATGGATATTGAAAATGCAAAATAGCCCACTGATTTGTGATTGTATTAAGGCAGGTGCCCCAGCCGGTGGTGTTAGTAATGGAATTTTGAACTTCTCCACACAGAGAATCCTCTGTGCATGTGAATAAGGCCTGTGGTCACTTGAATAACACCCCCCACAGCCCGCACGCACCCCTATATAAAAAGGACCCTCATTACTTGCATCTCCCACCCTGTACTAGAGGGATTAAAATTTACTGCCAAGGTATTGTTTCCTTTGTGGAAGGAAGTTTCTGGGCAAAGCAGAAAGAATCTTGCCAGAGGGCTTTGGCTTCTATTAAGAACCTCAGGTTTTTTGGAACACTGTGTAGAAATTATCTGTTGCCGCATAACAAATGACTCTAAACCCAGTGGCTTAAAACGACAATGAGCATTTGTTGTTTCATGGTTTCCACAGGTTAGGAATTCAGAAGTGGCTTACTTGGGTGGATCTGGCTTATGATCTCTCATGCCCGCTGAAAACATGGAAAGGCTTGATGCTAAGGGCCTGGAGGATCCACTTCCAAGATGGCCCCTTAATAGGGGCCTGAGCGCCTCTCCACAGGGACCCTCTGTGGGCTACGGAGCATCTGCCCCCCTCACTGCATGGCTTCCCGTGGGCGAGCTGAGACCAAGGCATCAGCCTCAGCCTTTCATCATCCGATCTCAAAACCCAGTCACTTCCATGCCCTTCTCACAGCTTGGCCCTGTTTAAGGTGGGAGGGCATGCCCGAGGGGGTGATACCAGGAGGCTGGGGTGGGGCATGGGGTGGACACCGCTCCTATGGACTTACTGGGCATCAGACGTCACCTGTGTCTGCATCTCGTGGGGTCTCCAGAGGAAGAGCAGCTGTGCAAGGTGGGATCGCCTACGGAGAACCCCAAGCTCAGAGAGTCCTGAATTTGAGTTCAGTCCCACAGATGGTGGGTGGGGAGCTGGGGCTGTCATAGACACAGCTGAGTTCAGAGCCTGTGGATGGACACTGCTTCCTGCGCCCTGTGCAGAGAAACCTGAGCTCAAATCTTAGTTCTGCCATCACTTGCACTTGACCTTAGCAATGCCACTTGGTGGTCCTTGGATGCAGACCAGGGCCACTCACAGTTTGGAAAGAACAGATGCAAGGCTTTGCAGGCTGAGGCGATAAGCAAATGCTTTTTCTCTTCCCCTTGAATTTTCTAATGTGGGGTCCACAAACACTCAATAGGTAGTAGGAGAGGGGAATTTTCGTGCATGTGACACGAGTTTTTTTATTACGAGTATGTATGTATTTTAATGGCTATTTGGAAAAAATTAATGAATTATAATCGACAAGTTACTTAATTGAATCTCAGTTCTGATATAAGTGAAATGAGCATAGAATGCTTACCTTTTAGAGTTGTATGGATTAAAAACAGTGATGGACGTTCGGGGCGTGGAGCGAGCCCATCACAGGTGTTCAGTCACGTGTAGACTGTTAACTCGCCACAACTGGAGCTTTCTGGGAAGCGAGGGACTGGCGTTCAGGCTAAGAGCTGGGGCTGCCATCACTGGCACTTTCTCTATTTTCTACATTTTAAGGAAGAATCTCTCAGTGATTTGAATTCCATTTAAGATTATAACCCAGGGGTGGAGGAAGCTAAGAAGGAAATGAGATTTTTTCCCCCTTAGTTATGTTAATAGCATCAGTGAGAATTAACTTTTACAGTCACAATCTTGATAAGTTAAGATGTTTAAAAAGCAGATGTTTTTATATTTAAGAAAACTGGCCTGCTGCATTGGGTCTATAAAAGTGCTTTTGAAACATTTTCCTTCCCACTCGAGGTTACCTAATTGCTAGGAATGCAGATGTGCTGGCTGGCGTCCCTGGGGGTATGAATTCACACCGGTGTGGTTTACCTTCACGGGAGGGACTTCTCTCTCCCACAATTTAATTTCCAGTCTCTAATGCAAAGCAGGCTTATTTGCTTTGACAAGCAACTACAGGATAAACAGAAAGGGGCAAATTGATAGAGTTAGCTAGCACTCTGCCGTTATGAGTAATACAGCTTAACACGAAAGGAAATGAAAAAATAAAAAAGATCCCAGGCTCGCCAAGATTTCCCCTAAAGAACTTATTTTCAATGAACCCTAGAAAATAGAACCAGGAAAGGCTCTTAGAAATCAGGAGGAACTAATATGGATTGATTGATTCATCATTTGTGTTCCATCTTCTGCAAATAATTTGATGGGGTTTAGAAAAGTCATTGGATGGGTTTTTTTTTTTTTCTCCCCAGAGAATATTATGGCCAGAGGCATTTAAATAACTCTGGAATAGATAGTCAAATTTCAGGATGTCAAGCCCGTGGTTTGACTTTCTCTGAAGTTGAGATTCTTTTAGCTTAAATGGTAATCTTAGTGATGAAAACATTTGGTGCTGAAACGAGAGAATGAGATGTCGTTTTTTCCTTTCATTTCAAGGGCAATGGGCGTTTTGGGAACATTTAAACAATGAGGAAGCCAAAGTCACTATTAACAAGGAACCGGTGTTGGGTACGGAGTGGCCGTCCTGGTTTCTGGTGGCCCAAGGTCACTGCCCTTTCTGAAAACCCCAGTTTCCTCTCACAGAGCTGACCCCCTTCTCCTGACTTGACCCCCATTGGAGGAGCAGGCATTGAAGTCACTGGTGTGTCACAGGCAAAGGTGGGACAGATGTGGGGCACTTTCTAAGTTGTTTTTGTTGCCATTAACACATAAGTGTGAATACTCACTGGGCCTGAGGGTGGAGGCCCCATTGCCCGGAGAGGCCCTGGCAGTTAGTGGGGAGCCCTGTGGGTGTTGCCGCTTCAGTATCTGTGCAGGAATGGACGAGCTGAGCTAGAGTCCCCACTAGGCTGGTGGCTACACTCCCCACAAAGGCCTACACAACCTTCCTGGAAAAGTTCGGAAAGTAGATTTCTAGACAATGACTTCCCTCACCGTCCTCCTCAGGGAAAGAAAAATTCCTTCCCATTTTCCTTTCGATGTCCCCTTTTTCATTAGAAATATGGTTCTGTCACTTCTGGACTGAAAGACATCACCTTGTTTTTGTCCTTTTTCACCTCAGGACCTTTACCCTTTATATTTATCTATCTATCTATCTATCTATCTATCTATCTATCTATCTATCTATCTATTATTTATTAAATATTGCATGTTATTTTAATTTTTAATATGCACACTTTTTTTGCTTTTTGAGTTGATTTTATTTTATTTTTTATTTTATATAATTCTTACATCATTTTTCATTTTTGCACAATGTATGCATTTTCATCTTGGTTATATTCCCCATACAATTCCCACCCCCCCTTATTTTGACCCTAATTCCTCCTCCCCCCGCACCCCCCCACCCCCCATAGTGTGTCTCTGGTTTACAGTTGCTTGTTGATTTGATTTTTACTTTATTATAATTAGTTTTTTTTCCTGGTCCCTTATTTAGATTTTCTAGATTCCTGCTATGAGTGAGACCATCCGGTATTTTTCTTTTTCTTTCTGGCTTATTTCGCTGAGCATGATCCCTTCCAGCGCCATCCATGTTGCTGCAAATTGCATGTGTTTATCTTTTTTGAATGCTGAGTAATATTCCATGGTGTATATGGACCACATCTTCTTGATCCAGTCATCTGTTTTTGGGCATTTGGGTTATTTCCAAAGCTTAGCTATTGTAAACAGTGCTGCTATAAACATAGGGGTGCCGGTGCTCTTTGGAATTAATGTTTCTGTCCTTCACCCTTTTTATAGGAAAGTTTTGCACAGGTTCCCTGACATGTTAGCGACCAGAATGTGGTAAGGATTTACTTACCTTTGCATTTTGCTTGGCGGCTACGCTGTAGGGTTTGCTATTTGGGAATCCCGTAGTCATCTCTACTCCACCCCCAGACTTCCACCCCCAGCTCCCCTTCCCCAGAGGATATCTCCTGAAAGTGCAGGTGAAAGTGGGTGGGTCACAAGAGGGCCCAAGCCAAGGTCTTATTGGCTGCCATCATTTCTCTCCTGCTCAGGTGAGGTCAGGTTTGCTCAACTTTTCAAGGCAGTTTCCATGATTCTGCTCTGCCCCTCGGGCCCCTGGGGCCTCCACACTCACCAGGGCAGGAGGAGAATACCAGGCAGATTCAACATGGACTTGGGGTGGCACCGGCTCACTTCTCAGGGGTCAAAGTAGTCACGTGGGCACACCTGGCTTCAAGGTCACTCAGCAAAAGCCTTACCCAGTATTGGAAAGATCGGAGAGCAGAGCCAAGGTCGCCCCTGCTCGTGTCAGGGAGGGGGGACACGGCGCACGAGTATTGTACGTTAGGTCCTTTTGAATCCTAAGGGTTGAGGTCCACATGGGGTGGGAGTAGGTCTCACCCAGAGAAAGATTTTTGAAGGCCCGAGTTCCTTTTCTTCTTAAGCAGCGGCCTTACCCAGCGAGTGAGTTAAATAGGGCATCTCCTTAAGTTCTCTCAGCAGAAAAGATTTATTCTCTTGAAGTAATTTCAATTTTGGTCAGCATTTCACCGCCAGCGTTCTGTTGTAGCAATTTGGAGGATTTTTAGGATTTTGAGGGAATGAATCATGGGAAGGAAGCTCTAGGGCAAGGCCTAATTCTAACTGTTCTGTCTTTTGAGAAGAGCGGGTGGCCTTGCAGCAAACAGTTGGGGCCCCGTGTTCATCCAAAAAAAGAAATATGAAGGAAAAGAGCTGCTTTTGTTTTTGGCATAAGAGTCTTTCTTAATAAGGAATAATGAACATCAACACCCGGTTATTCAGTAAACCAATTAAATTAAATTAGCATAACCAGGGAAACAAAGGAACCATCCTTCAACTCTCCCATTTAGAACATAGACTCTGTAGTCACAATATGAGCCGAGTCGTCAAGTAGTAACAATACAATCTGTAAAGACAATTAATATTAATTTTTCATTTTTTTATCAAGTTAAAATATTTAAAATGCCCCACCCATAGGCAGCTCTAGTATATTGTTTCTCTTTACTGTTGCAATCAGGATAAAACAGAGATAAAATTAGCTTTCCTGCCCTTCCACAATGGGTTTATGTACAAGGCTGGTTCTAGAGACAATTTTAAGCCAGTCTCCTTTGGAGATTTTCCCAGGCCTCACGCTGGTGATGTGGCAGCAAGGACGGGCCTTCTCACCACGGTAAAGAATGCCGGCTTTCGAGAATGGTCTTAGGTCAAGAATTATTATTGCTCGAGGCCTCCAAGATCTAGTTATGGGTTTCTGCAAACCCTGTGGGCTCTTATGATAATGCTTTTCTCCACTATTATTGTTATAAGGCATTAAATCAGTCAGATTCATGAGCAATAAGAGGTCAATGTCTGATTGAAATTCATAAGGTCAAAAAGGAAACTAAAAATCAATTTATAAGATATGAAGATTTAGGTTCAAACTATATCCATGAGCAATAAAATTTCACATCCATAAATGTAAGAAAATCAGTTATTAAACTTGAGGAGGGGAAAGAAGACTTATTAAGTTTTACACACACATAAGGCAGCTAACACATAATTTTATCAGACATTACTGAAATCCTGTGTGTAATATAAGCGATGATGGGCTAAAATGCTAAATGGTTTAGCACTAAATTATTAAGTGATGTATCCCTAAGGTATTAAACAGATAGAAAATGCAGAGCAGGTGTCTCTCCTAGCAAGACTGGATCACCAGTTTAACTGCATATTGATAACAAATGCACTTCAGAGGGAAAATAGTATTAGTAATATTTTTGCTGCGTGAAAGCCTGGTGTCAGGATGACTAAAATCTTCCACCTGACAAAGAAATGTTCGTTTCTTTTTTATTAAGAAAAAAAAAAAGAATCATGATAAATGCTAGGTCCCCATGGAGCAAAGGGGAATTCTGGAGGCAGTTGAATATTCCCTCCTTTTTTTTCCCCCTCCCATCCTCGTGGATGACAAAGATAGAAGGAATAGAAAAGAGATATCTTCACATTATGTAGTACAAATTGAAATTAGAAACATAGTGTGGCAAAATAAAAAATGTAATTATGCTAGTATGAGTGTAGAGAAAACTTTATAAAAACAAAACATTTGGGTAAAAAGTGCCAATCTGTTAAGAGCAGAGCACAGTTTATAACCTGCCTCTTTATTTGGCTTCGTTTCCATTTTGTCCTTTTACCAATGAAAATAAAACACAGCCTTGTGGTCTGGTTGCGGGAGGCGCTGGTTGAAAATTGAATAGCAAAAACGTGCATTTGTAGGTGAGCTGGATAGCAGCTTTCTTTTGTCTCTTTAGACACAATATAAAGCAAAAGATACCTTCTGATAGGTTTATGGAAACAAGATGTGAGCCGGGTCTCTCTGGCCCTTGAGCATTAGCTAAGATTGGCCCGAACCTCTCTCCATACACTGGAATTTCAGAGCTGTCTCCACAAATTTCGCAAATTCCCAGGAGTCTTGTATTTTTAATCTCTTATCCTTGCACCTGAGTGCTGTTTGCTGCATGGCGTTGGTTTATTAATCTTCAGCATTTCACTTTGTTTTGACTTATGTTGGCCTCTGTGTTGAACTGGACTTATTTTTTGAATTACACACGGGCACACATACACACACACACACACTCACAGCCTTTATTCAGGGAAATGTAGAAATTAAGTTCAATTAGTGGACTTTACACATCAACTGAACTTCCATAAAAGCGACACTGTGACTTTCACATAGTCTCATTCTGTGTCCTGGGCCTTATCTAGTGTCCTCCTGTAGACTTGACATCTCCTGTGGCTTACACATAGGCTATCTAATTGCTCCACAGGCCAAACCTGGCCCTCCATCTGTTTTTATAAACAAAGTTTTATTGGAACACATCCAGGCCCATTGATTTACATGTCATCTATCACAGCTTCCACGACAATGACCAAGTTTAGTAGTTAGGACAGAGACTGCGTGGCCTGCAAAATCTATCTATTCTTTCTCCCTGTACAGAGAAAGTGTGTTGACCCCTATTTTAGATTATGGACTAGTATTTATTCTGCAGATAGGTGGTTAGTGAACATTACTAACAGGTGTGACATGATTAAAAAGAAAAGGTGCCGATGATCAAATAAATTTGGGAAATGCTGGGTCAAGCAAAGTTCAGCTGGCTCCAGTGCAGACTGTGAATGTACTAATGTACAGGACCGGGAAAGACTGGGCTGTGTAATAATCTGGGGAGGGTACTTCCAAAAAGCTGCTATTAGCATGCCCCCATGTTCTTTTGGGAAGGTGGCTAGAGAAAAGCAGAATTTACTATTTATAATTAATAATTGATTATTTTAATATAACCTCTAAAATTTCTTTAGGAAAAGGTTTTCAGCCTATGGACTAAAGGATCATGGAATTTTCTGTCACCTGGGTGGAAACTGGTGATTTTTGATTTGGTAGGAAAAAATCATCCACTGCATAGAATTTTGTTCATTTTAATTTTCCTTCCTAGAAATCTTTCTTGAGTCTGTCTGAGAGTACCACTTGTTAGTGACCCAATCGATAAGCAAGAATCAAATGAGTATTAATAAAATAACTGGAAATGGCAGACTATTTAGTTTAATAACTTTTTAAAGGAAAGATGCATTTATGTTTGTTGCACTGTAGTTGTATCATGTAGTTACTTTTTGCTTAATCCACCGATCTTTGGAATTGCTCTTTGTTAAAAGGTTACATGATGTGTAATTTATGGTGTCCTGTAAATAGCATACAGGATTTTCAGGGGCTCTGTGTAGCCTCGGGAGGTTGGGACAGCAGTCTTCAATATTGGGAGACTGGGTTACTCATAATTCATTTGACTGTGGATGACAAAAACCCACCTCAAACCCATGGCTTCAGGCATGGCTCTTTCTAGGCACTCAAATGACCTGTCCAGGACTCTGTCTTTCTTCATTATGTTGTTCTGACTTCCTCTGGTTGATTGATTCCCACGGGGTATGTACGACTATTGACACAGCCAGTTCACACAATGTCTACAAGTAGAGTCTAGATTTTCTTACATAGCTTCATGCCAGCTCATGAGAATGTCTTTGACTGGTATTGCCTGGTTCACTTGCCCACCCCGTACCACTCACCATGTCCAGATGAGGTATTCTGATTGTCCAGCCTGGATCTCACGATCAGATGTATGGCAAGAAGAGAGACCTCACGGTTGACAGTCCCCCGAGAAGCAGAAGAGGAGGCTCTCAAAAGGAAAGGAAAGACTCTATTGACTGAAGAAAAGGGGAGGGACATCAAATGGGAAAATTCATTAGCACCCAGTTGCTGAGCAGGAGAGGCAGAGGCCTTGGCTGGAATCAGAAAGGTATTGGTTTAGATACTAGAGCACCCCTAGAATAGAAGCTTCACAAAGTCAAAATGTTTGTTCTAATGTGCTTCTAAAATAGGAGTTGACACATAGTAAACACTCATTTATTGAGCAGGTGGAGTGTTCAGCGGGTCATAGACTTCAAGAATTGATAGTAAAGGCCATAGGTATCTTGGTATGATCTGAGAGATAATAAAAAGCACACCATGGTCCACTCCTCACACAAAGGGGTAGGATCTATTTCCCTGCATCCCATCTGTACCTGGGCTGGGGACGTGACCTGCTTTAGACAATGGGAGATTAGAAAACACAACCAAACAGAAGCATGGATGGCCCCGATGCACAGGGCCTTGCTCCCCCACTCCTCCCTCAACTCTGCCTCCTACAGTGGAACCCGAGTTAACTGCTGGAGGATGAGAGCCCATGTGGATCAGAGCTGGGGTGCCCACGCCAACAGCCAGCTGTCCCCCAGCCGGCTCAGAAACCAACCCCATCGGGACTCATCAGGGAGTCTCAGCCAAGTTCAAGAGTTCAGCAGACCTGGCTCAGATCACACGAAGCAAGTGCCAATTTGTAGACTCATGAACTACACCAAAGCTCTAGTTTAAAACCACCGGGTGGCGGGGGAGGTGTGTTTTGTAACATGTGGCCCCAATAGAGCTGGTGCTGGCCTGAAGAGAAATACGATCAGCGTCCAGGCCTCTGGTGACCGCTTCTTCCCTTGCCTGGGTCTCGCATTAAAGCCTGCAAGGTTTAAAGCCCGCCGGTCCATGCTGCCGGTTTTCCTTTCTCCCGGGATGCAAATATATGTCTAATGCTTGCATCTTGATCAGGCTTTCTATATTTCCCTGCCAGATTTTCAGTGGAGAAGGAGAGTGTTTTATAATTATTAGTGTTATTTTATTGTCACATATACATCTCCGTTAATGCCGACGTGATGGCTGTTGCTGCTGTAACCTGAATTAGAAATTTTCACAGTTGGTATTGATCATGCTTGCAACTGTATGACGAAGGAAGAACAATTCCCTCTCTGCCGCGGAGAAATCAAAACAGTGAGGAGAAAGGATGAGCCAAATAAAAAATCAAAACATATATGTTATTTTAAGAGGCGCTGTCTTTATGATTTTTTTTTTTTTAAAAAGAGAAGCTGTTATTGTTTAGGGAGTTTTGATTATAATAAATATCAATAAAATTGTTTGGGAGTTCAAAAAATACATGCTTATTTGAAATGATTTCCAGGTAAAGTTTTTAAAAATTATTCTTGCCTTATTATATTAAGGGTATCCTTATTATATTAAAATATAAATTATATTATAGAGCATTATAAATTGTGATAAAATGATCCGCAACCTAACTAGCAGGGAACTTAAATATAACTGTAAAAATGGAAATAAAAATCTATTAATGCAATAAACCTACTTAATAAAAGTTACTTTCGTATTCAAAAACAAAATATTAAGGCATGCTTCCCGATCTGAAAGTCAAAAATGAGGGAATAAATTAGTGAAGGTTAAGAACCTTGTAGCAGCTGACTAACAAAGCCCCAGGGGATTATAAAATTTCATGCTCTTGTAATAAAAAGGATAAAGGATTGGCTGGAAGACTACTAAAAGTTAAAATAAATGAACATAAAGGAGATGAAAAAGTGTGACATGCCTGAGACCACTAATGTGTAAAGACTAAGAGATGGCATTAAAGTGTTAGAGACTGGAATTAAATGTAAAATGAATTCTGGTAGTAGATTAATAGAAAATTATAAAGGTAAATGAGTTCGGTTTCATGGTTTCAGAAAACTTTATATATCTCATTATTTTTCTTAGCACTTCAGAAGAGGCAGAGTGAGACAAATTAAAATCTGGCATAAGCCATATTGGAGTGGGTGCAAGTGCCAATTACGCCCCCATGCTCTTCCTCCCATTCCTTAATAATTGACCTTTAATTGTTAAGTGGCCCAGGAGGCCAAAACAAAGCAAGATTGCAGGATTCCCTTGCTCCCAAGTGTGACCGTGAACCCGAGTTAAAAATTAGTTGTAAGAGGAAGGGACGGCTTCTGAGAAGTGTGTTTAAATGGAGGTGGTGGGTACTGTTGCTGCTGCCCTCACTCTCCATTTCTTCCCTGATGCCTGGGATGTAGGTTTAACAGCTGGTGCAGCAGCAGCAATTTTGGACCATGAAGTGACCATGAGAAGGGAAATAATACCCAGGACGGAAACCATCCAGAGGGAGCCCTTGGCATCTTGGCTCTAGACTTGAGAAGACTTCCCTGTTGCTATTCTGGGTTTCCTGCCCTTGCAGCCCAAAACTCATTTGAACCGAGTGGGAGCTACCAGGTAGATAAGTGACAGTGATGTCGTGCGTTGCACCCAGCAAATGCATGAACCCAGCCTATGCTAATGCCCAGTCCCAGTGTGGGATTGAGGGGCGGGCCTGAGGATGGAGTCTGTGTATTTCTTGGTGCTGATGTCGGGAATGAGTCATTCACCATGAATCAAAGTCTGTGCCAAAATTCAGTATAAGAACATTGTTATTTAGGTTGTCTTACAGATCAATATAAATAGCTGTTTAGAAAGACAGCTTTCAGTCCTATGTTCTTAAGATTGAGAAAATGTCAATAATGAGAACAAGGCTCTTTTACTATTACTTTTGGGGGGTGAGTTTTGAGGCTAATGGATTTTGTGTGATGGGAGGCAGGCTCCAGGCCTCCATGACACCCCTTTTCCCCCCACCCCCTGGCTTGGCCTCTCCCTTGCAATAAAGCGTATTTTTTCTGATTTCGCTTTGCCTTGACCTTTCCCAACTCAATCTACCATAACAATTGAAATGGCACCTGGTTGCTTTTAAGGAAACATCCAGTACCTTTGTTATAGGTAGCATTTGCCCTTGATCCAGAGTAGATTTTCCAAACCATTAGAACAACTGCTGACCTATACAGAAATTCTTCTTATGGCCTGAAATTAATGATGGTGGGACTTTCTCAGAATTGTTTGAGAAAAAGTATCTTATGGCCTTTGTTTTAGTCTCTTCTCCAGGAAGCCCTCACACCCGTGACTCCTCCCCTGCCTTCCGCTCCTGCCCCTCCTCTGGGTACCCAGAGAACACCGTCACCTCTTACTCACCTGTGTCCTTGAACTTAGTAGGCCATGTTATTGCTCTTCTCTCCCCTCATCACCCTCCCGTCCCTCCCTGCCTCCCTCCCAATCTTTTCTCTCTCTCCTTCTTCCTGTCCTCCCAATCACAATATTTATTTAGCATCTATTCTGTGTCACACATTTTCTAGGCACTAGAAAGATGGCAGGTGACAAGACACACAAAACCATTGTGCCCTTTCATTTTTTGCTAACGTGTCCTTCCTGCAAGGCCCTTGATGAATAGTTGTTCAGATCCATTTCAGTGAAGTTGAGGTGCAGAAGGGAACTGCTCAGTCAATTACAATCCAGGTTTCCCATGATCCTCTTGACCTCCGCTCTCCCCACACACCTGCAAACTCCTGTGAAACTGACAACATCAACAATTACTACAAATTTGCTTCCTGAAAAAAATAACATGAACAAGAAAAGCTGTGGGTGATGGAGGCAGAAGGGCAATCAGAGAGAGAAAGAGAGGATCCTAAGTAGAAAATGAAATTTTTAAATTCACTGAGAGGTGGAAAAAGTACTTGAGTGATAGTTTAGATCCATGAATTCCTTTTTATAAGTAAACATAGACAGATGATTTGGGAAACCCAGTCACCACCAAAGTTATATTTTGAAACAGAGATAACTAGAATCTCAAAGGATGGGAGCTAGAGGGAGCATTTGGAATATGGAAATTCAAAAAGGATGTATCATTTATCAGTGTGGGGCTAGTAGTCGGGCTGGAGAGATGTTGCAGGAACTAATGGGCTCCAAAGATCAGTGGGTTACCATAGTACAGGTGCATTTCCTGTTCTTTGACTCCAGCAGATCATGCAGAAAGTGGGGTGGGGGGCTCTGTGCTGTTGTCTCCCAAGGACCAGGTTGAAAGCAGTGACACTTTTGCTCTGATTGTTGCTCCTGCAGCAGGAACCAGGACGTTGGCTGTCTTGCTCAGGCTGCTCTAACAAAGGCCCATTGACTGGGTGACTTACAAGTAACAGAAATGGTTTGCATGTAACATACTTCTGGAGTCTGGAAGTCTGAGATTCAGATTCAGGCTGGTTGGATTTGGTAAGAGCCAGTCTTCTGGGTTACAGATTGCTGACTTCTCATTTCCTCACATGGCAGAGGGGAGCAAGAGTCCCCTGACATCTTCATATAAGGGCACTAACCCCATTCATGAGGACCCCACCCTTGTGACCTAATCATGCCTCGAGTTTCCCACCTCCTATTACCTTCAGAGTTGGGATTCAATTTCAGTACATGAATTTGGGGGATGACAAAATATTTAGGCCAGAAGAAATGACTCATCACCATTTACAGCTTCCACTTGGAAGTCACACATGTAACTTTTGTCAACATTTCAATGGCTGAAGAAAGCCACGTGGCCATGTCTATGTTGAGTAGGGTGGCAAGCACCTGTTACCATGAACATGCAAAGCCGAGCCTCAGAATGTGGCGGCTTCCCAAACACTGCGTCCTAGGGATGCTTTTTCTCTCACCACACCCGCAGCTGTGGAAATGCAGAAAGGCCCTCCTGTGGATCTCTGAATGGCCGGGGCCAACCCGGTGCGGGCACAGAGTCTTTCCTCAGTGTTTGCTGTACTGAGCTGCTCTCTACTCTGTGCGGGTACTTTCCGAAACCCCTCAAGATTTATTGGTAAAAATTTCACCCTTAATTAGTGAAAAAAGAAACTCTTTCTAAGAGTTTATAAATTATTTACCTTACAAAGCCCTTCTGAGCTCTTCAAGCACACTGTAAATAATTTACGTTCATACTTGTGTGATTTCAAATTTGTTTATTAATGTTATCTTGGAGATAGAAAACACCCTAGGTGAAACCATGCCATCTTATTTTACAGATCCTTGGGAATAAGAAAAGAAATGCCTTTCTTCTACTGTGAAAATCGTACTGACCCACCGTTATAGGAGGTGAGCCCTAACCTCTTTTCCAACAGGCTGTAAAGAGTTCTGCTGGTCTAAGTGACAGCGTTTGTGCAGTCACCATTTATTGAATTCCTGCTGTATTCAAGGTCCTGAGCCAATAGTGTCCACACTGCTCAGTACCCCCACCCTGGACCGTCCTCCTGAGCTTCAGTCCCAGTGTCCAACTGCCCTGTCCGCATCTCTACATCGACATTTCATAGACACCTCAAGCAAGACGTGTCCAAAACAGAACCTCTGCTTGCCAGGCTCCACCTAACAGCTCCACCTAACAGAAATTCTCCTTCATCTCAGTTACTGGAAGCTCCATCCCTTTCTTGCTCAGGTCATGAATATTACCCATCGCCTTGACTTTGTGCCTCTTCTTATGGCCCTTGTCTAGCCTTCTGATATTCTGCTGACTCTACCTTCCACATATATCCAGAATCCAAGCTCTTTTTACCATCTCCGCCAGAACCTAAGCTGCCATTATGGCTTTATGCTTTATTTAGTGACCTAACTTTTGGCCCTGAAGCCCTATTCCAAGCAGAGCGTCCACAGGAAGTCCAATTAGATCACCAGAAAGTCACGGCTCTACTCAACACCTCACATTGGTCTCTTCTCAGGCTAAGGAAGGACCATTTCCTCTGATGACCTGTAAGGGTCTACCCACCACCTGCTTCTGCGATGCCATCTCCTATTGCTCTTCCTCTTGCTTACTCTTTCTAGTTAAGGATGGGTCCTTCTTCCTGGGGGCATTGTAAGCATTCCTCTGTTGGGGATGCTCCTCTGATCTAGAGTTTTCCTTCCTTTTAAATACCTGTTTAGAAGGAAGTTTCAGTTCATGAGGTCTGCCCCCCATGAAGTCTGTCAAGCTTCGAGAATGGACTCAGCACTCCCTTAGCTTCCCCACCCATCTCCTGGGGGTGTGAGTGGACCTCTGAGGGCATTCACCCCACTCTACATTGGCTCTGTTACCCTTCAGGAGCCTGGGAACCCCTTGAGGACAGCATCAGGGTGTTTTCATCTTTGCATCTTCAGAACTTAAGACCCTCCTAAGAACCTACTGGGTAGTTCTCTGTGTTGATCTTTAAGACCAAAGACCTGAACCATCTTTAAAGACCAAAGATCTTTAAGACCTAACCAAATCTGCCCTGAAGGATTCCCCACTAAAGACAAGACTAGCAAAGATAACAACACAACCGAGCCAGGTTTGTTTTGAAAAATGGTTGGTGTGACGAGCTCAGGGAATATCAAAAGCCAGTTTCTCAACAACGTGCGACTCTTCAAGTCAGAAAAAATTTAATTTTAGGAAGAATAAAGCAGGAGTGGATTGAAAACTGTCTGAACGATTTGAACACAGATTGTTTGGCTTCAGGGGACTTGGAAAACAGAGGACAGGAGCTCCAAAGAAGAGAGCATTTTCTTGCTGAGCACGTGTGCCCTCGCACCGGGGGTTCCTGCGGCACGAGGTTGTGCCTTCTCGGTTTTGTGAATAGGCGCGTGTTTGAATGAGAATGTGAGAAACAAATGATTTTCATAGTCAAGCTCCTGCTCTCTATCCTACGTCTCCTGACCCAATGCTTGTATTTAAGAAAATGAGTCAGGGGCCTCCCTGGTGGCACAGGGGTTGCAGTCTCAGTGCTATCAAGCTATTTTAGCCACTGTGGCCTGAGTTCCATCCCAGGCCAGGGAGCTACCCACATGGCGCAGCAGACCTCTCCTGTCTCACCCGCTGCTCCCCTCAGCAGTGTATTTCAGTCAGTCTGCCTGTTCTGCTCCCCACTCTGTCTCTGGTGAATCCTCTCACCCCCACACTTTTGGCCCACACCCTGGCTCTTGTATGCATAAATAAATAAAAATAAATCTTTAACGTGGAAAGCAGTGCATGTGGCAGGAGGAGGGCTGGTCTACCAATGACCGATTCTAGGAAAACATTCTTTGAAGACCTGGGCCTGAGGCCGCTGGCATGGTGCTTGGCACACAGCTCCTTGCTCGCGTCTGTTTGGGCCTTACACTTGCTCGGCTGACCCTGGTCCCCCCCACACCCCTTCGTTCCACTGACTGATGCGGCCCTTTCTGTAGAGTGATCGACTCCAGGGTGTTTCTGTGACATGAACTGGGCCAATCCGATCCTCCTCTAAGGAGCTGGGATCTGGAATCCCAGGAGACGCCGTGAGGTCCTGAGGGTGGTTTGCACTGTTCGGGGCTTGTGCTGTTCTGTGGGCAGAGAAGCAGAGATGCGGTAAGCTATAAGGGGAAAAGAGAAACACAGCAGATAGAGGAAAATAGAAATGAAAGGTGAAAGAGCCTGGTGACCTTTGCTTCTCAGTCCCTTCCTGTCCACCTGAAGTCTCACCCTTGAGTTTTACGACCCCCTGGCCCCCTACCAATCCTTGTCCTACTGACACCGTGCCCTGCAGCACTGTACTCATGGGCCAATTTGAGAGACAGCTGTTCCTTGTAGCAAAGCTGCTGTGTCAGTGACAACTGTGTAGGTTATTTATCTTCGCTGGCCTCAGTCACTTCATCTGTACGATGGGGCGAGGCTGGCTGGTGTTTCTCAAGATGCAGGACGTGGACCATGGGGCAAGATGAGACGACCTTAGGTGTGATTTAGATCCAGCATCCAGTACTATAGAACCACAGCGACTCTTTTTCTAATTGTCCCCCTGTCCTTCCCAGGAGAATGTCACCTTGAGTCTAGTATGTTCTAACACATTTCTAGTGCTTAGCAATCTCTCTGTCTACCCAGGCATCAGGCTGGTGACTCAAAGGCTCCACATCCACCTTGTCATGGGTGTTGTCTTTTCTCACCAACTTTATTTTGTACTGTTATTATTTATCATCAAAGCGTTTGTTTGAAATCCAGTTTTTCATTGATGGTAGTGAGACAAAACTTCCCTTAAAAATAACTGAAAAGTGGAGGCAAAGGAACTCCATGCAGTAGAATTCCAATTATAAATGTAGAATGATGGAAATAGAAAGCCACCGTTTGGCAAATGCCACAGTCATAATTACTGCAGGGAGAATCATCGAGGGGCGCTAAAATTAGTGGCAAAATTAAGGTGAGAAACAGGATATTTGCAAAGTCTCCAAGTCTCTTTCCCCTAAGACGCTTAAATTCAAAAGAGTACAGGAACTTGATAGTGAAGAACCAACAGAGGCTGCTTCAAACCCGCCCTCAAGTCACTCACACAACTGAACTTCCTGGTGTGAGACACCAGGACAAAGCATCTCTGGAATTCTTGTATAAAATGCAAAGCTCTGGCTTAATCATGAGTAAACATCAGACAAACCTATGTTGAAGAAGGTTTTTTTCATAACATTGACTGTTTCTTGACTTTCAAATGTCAAGGTCAAGGTCATCAAGATGAAGACTCTCACAGATGGGAGGTGACTAAACAGACCTTGACACTTCCATGCTATTGACGTGTGATCTTGGCTTAGATTTTAGACCAGGAAAGGACATTGGTGGGACACTGGTGATAGGTGAGAAAGATCTAGAATTTACCTAACAGTATTGTATCAGTGTTAATATCCAGCTTTTCAAGATCGGACTGTGATTGCGTAAAATGGAAACCTTTGGATAACCTGACTGGGGAAAGAGCAGGTGGGCCTACTGTGTTTGCAGCTGTTTTTTTTTAAATCTGAAGTTATTTTAATATGAAAACTTGGAAACTACTTATTTTATACATCAGAGGTTCTCAAGCCAGGGCCACATTTAACCCCAGGATAACTTGGGCCATGTCTGCACAGTTTTGGTTAGTTGGGGCTTGGGTGTGACTGGCATTGAGTGGCCAGCGGTCAGGGATGCTACAAAATATCTGTAATGCACAGGACAGCTGCTTATAGGAAACATTACTGGGTCCAGAATGTCATTGACACTGAGCTCAATAAAACCCTGTTTCTAGAACAACTAAGTTTAAAATACATATATATGAGAAGCAATGCAAAGAAAAATAATAGTTATGTGGACCTTACTGTGCAACAGGCAGGCAAATCTCTAAGCCCAGTTAGAATCTGCACTTCTACTTGGGCCTAACGTTTTGGATTCTTTGAGGTCAGGTGCAGCTCCAGTCAAGGTGAGAGGTACAGGGGCAAAGCTTTATGAACAGGCACAGCAAGTGGCCATCGTTACCAAATAATTCCTTTCCTTCTCCTGGTCCAAAGTGAGCACATCCATCTAACCACTTCTAATGAGATATAGATAATCCTGTGGTCGACTCTTGCTGTCAGCCACTGCCTGGTGGGCTTAGCCAAAGAAACGATCCTCCATTAATTAACCTTCACTTTCTATGTAGATTCACTCATTGAGATGCAGGTAATTAAACCAAGGTCATTTCAAGGACAGACAAGGAAAGAAACCTAGCAGTTGGAAGGTGGTGGACTTTTTTTTTTTTTGGGTAGAGGATTTGGAATTCTATTTTTATCCTTGTGCAGAATCATATTTTCTTGACTTTTAAATAATCTAACCTTTTTAAGTGGAATGTCTCTTAAGTTCACCTCCAAACCTTATCTCAAGAATTTTAGAAGATAGAGACTCTAGTTCCCTGGCATTTAGAAATAAATGTTAAGGCAAACATTTAATTTGGGGGAAGGGGCAAAGATAATAGAATGATGTTAGAGAAGAGAAAACAAAGAGAAAACAGTGTTTTTTGGAGTGAATTGTTATTATCTGTTGGTTTGAGCTACGCATTTCCTGATTTTTATTGCTTATATTGCTCAGCCTCCATGAAATCTTATAGTTGTTGGGAACATGATTTAGAGTGAAGTAGTTGACCTCAGGAAGGTCATTTTACTTATTTGGCCTTGGTGTCCTCATGTGTAATATTGTTCCCCCACTGGTTGCGTCCAACCCTCTGGTAGTGCTGTTGATAGGATTTAGTGGGATATGGCCAGCTGGGCATTCTTGGGGTGTTCTTAGGGGCTGGTAGCAACCCCTAAGTTGCATCTACTGTGTGCTCGGTGCTACTCTAAGAGCTTTACTTTAGCCCAAGGCATTTAATCTTCTGAGGTCCTCTGAGGTAGGGACTGTTATTGTAGCTCTTTTATAGATGAGGGAGCTGAGACACAGAGAGGTGAAGTCATCTGCCCTAGGTAACACAGTAGCAGAGCTGGAATTTGAGCCCAAGAAGGCTGGGTCTAGAGTCAGCATTATTTTCCACCATTCCATACCATCTCAGTCAATTGTTACCTCTTGTTAATCTCATCCCACCTGCTGCCTTAAAAATACATTGCAAGAGTGAGCCTACTTGGGAATACTTTCTTCTTGAAAAAAGAGATGGCTTTGGGGAGCAGCGTGTAGTGCTAAGGAGCTTTTAGGGGGCAACAATAGATGTATCACACGTGTCAGGAAAAGCCCATTTTACTTTATAAAAATATCTACTAATCATTGAGAAGCAACGCCACCTAGTGGGAGGTTGAGTCATAACAAGGCAACTTTGATTATCTTTGGAATTGACTGTGGATTGATTCCTTTTCTATTCTGGCTTCTAAAATTTACTTGAAAAAGATATTTGGCATGTCATAATCTCAGAGCCATTTCACATTGTGACAGGAGTATATTTGGAGTGGAGGTGTTAAAGTTACAGTGTACAATAGAAGCCAATGACGTTTGGCTTATTAGTATCTTTTGA
Source organism: Talpa europaea (assembly GCF_964194135.1). Classification (NCBI taxonomy): domain Eukaryota; kingdom Metazoa; phylum Chordata; class Mammalia; order Eulipotyphla; family Talpidae; genus Talpa; species Talpa europaea. Next base: position 5,666,200 of record NC_140078.1, on the reverse strand, counting down.
AGGAGATTGTATGAATTTCTCAGCTTTCCTTGATAAGCGCTTTATGCTAGTCATACAGAGGAAATGCTTAATTTGTTAGGCATCTACAGAATCAGAAGTGGGGCCATTCAGTATATGTAATATCATTTGCAGTTATTAAAGTCAGTTTTTATCTGTTTAAACAGGTCATAAAAAAATCTAAAATAAAGGACCGACTCCCTCTATCATGTAATATTTTAATACAGGTTTAAAGTTCTGATTAGGAATCAGTGCAAAACAGGCAAGAACGAATAACTTCAAAGGCAGAAATAAAGTTTCAGCCTAACTGGCATTTGTGACATGTCAAGGCTGCTCAATCCTTAGATGACGGGGTGTTGAATGGACAACGATGTAAAAAATAATATAAATCATAATAAAAAAATGAATAAATGCTGGGGTGTTGATCACAGATTTGCTCCAAGACCACATCAAATTGTCTTCCCCACACCCTGACACATAGCTTGGCTCATTCTGTCTCTTGACAGCTCCTAACCATATGTAACTGAGATAATTCACCTAATTTATTGCAATTTTGTTTGTCTTGTTCTTCTGGTTAGTCTTACTCTTTTCTCTAATCCTTCCATTTTGTGATATGACAGCGAACAAACAGAGCCATATGTAATAAGTGCACACAAAGCTGCCGAAAATCTTTGGTTTTTTTTCCAGCAAAAATGTAAACTCCTTGCTTTATGGGAGACTTTCCCCCTAAAAATTATTTTATTCACTTCAAAATCAATAAGAGTATTACCCCCTGATTTTGTGACCAAGTCTTGGAGAAATGTGTGACCCTGCATCCCTCACTCTCAATGTTCTGTGAACATTATTGACAGGGACTGGGGTTGGTGGGTCTGCACTGTTGTGAGGGTGTGAGAGGATGCACACACCTGCTTACAATTGCTTCACCTGTGCTATGGCTTCCTATCTGCAAAGAGGGGGGAGGGTAATAAATAGAATCTCAAATCTCAATTCTATCTCAAAGACTCTAAAACTGGAATTTTTCTTATAACACATCTGTAACCAAAACGTGATATAAATTGAGGTTTTTTAATAGGCATTATTGATCCCATTTAGCATGAGCATTCAAATGTTTTGCTGCAGGAATATCAATTTTTTTTATTAAAAGGTGCTGTTCCAGCACTGTTTACAATAGCTAAGCTTTAGAAACAACCCAAATGCCCAAAAATAGATGACTGGATCAAGAAGATGTGGTACATATATACCATGGAATATTACTCAGCATTCAAAAAAGATAAACACATGCAATTTGCAGCAACATGGATGGCGCTGGAAGGGATCATGCTCAGTGAAATAAGCCAAAAAGAAAAAGAAAAATACCGGATGGTCTCACTCATAGCAGGAATCTAGAAAACTTAAATAAGGGACCAGGAAAATGAATAACTATAAGAAAGTGAAAATCAAAAAAAAAAAAAAAAACTATGAACCAGAGACACTTTTAGGGGGGCGGGGGCAGGAGGGGAGGGATTGGGGTCAGAATGGGGGGGCTGCAATTGTATGGGGAATATAACAATAAAATTTATATAAAACAAAAAAATAAAACAAAAAAATAAAACAAAACAAAACAAAAAAAAAGGTGCTGTTCCAGACCCTTGTGTGAGCATCACATAATCACGGTATATTCTTCTGGGCAGGCAGCCTCCAAAATGGATCCCGTTGATCCCCCACAGTCTCATGTTCAAGGTCTGCATCTAAACTCTCTCCTTGAAAGTGGGCAGGATTCAAGGGCTTGCTTCTAACATGATGGAGGTGCTGGGATTCTATTTCGGAGATTAGTAGGTGGAATGTCACTTCTGTTGTGCCCACTTCTGCCTGCCCTGGGGGAAGTTGGCTGCCATGTTGAGTGGACTCTGGGAAAGTCAAGTGGTGAAGATTAGGTGGGGGATCCCTTGCCTATGCCATAGAGTTTCTGTACTAATTAAATGAGATAATATGTGTAACGTGCTTAGATTCACACCTGGCCCAATGAAGTGGCCAATAAACATTAGTTAATGTTCATCTTAACAGGATGTTTCCCTATTTATTTATTACATGAGATTATACCACAACTTCAACAGTTGCTATTGTGCTTTGATTAGCACATTTTGCTGCAATTTCTTCTCCTACCCCCAATTTTTAACAATACTTTATACCTATGGTTCTAGATTGATAGAAATAAATAAATAAATGATTCATAGATTATAGTTATTTTTTATCAAATCCTCTATTAATCAATAGTTATGTAGGCTATGGTTGTTTTTTCACTTTGATTACTATAGAAAATACCTCAAAACCTCTTGAGAATATTTTCAACTCAGCTGAGTAGTCGGAATCCAATTTTTTTTTAAAAAGTCAGGTTTATAGAGGTATAATTTACATACAGTACAATTCAGCTCTTTTGAGTACAAGTCTGTTTGTTGACAAATGTTTATAGTCATGTAACCACCTTGGTAATCAAGCAATGTAACAATTCCATCATTCCCCAAACAAATTCAATTTTGCCTAATATCTTTTATTTAAAAACTAGCAACTAAAAATACTTTCAGTGGAAAATCGTAGACCATAACCAAGCAAACTCCCTTCCCCCACTGCAACTTGAAAAGAAAAACCCAGCCAAACTGGAAAGGCTCCTCAATTACTCTCAAGTTTTTAAACCTTTGCCAAAAGTGTTGGAGCTTAATTAAGTTAAAATATTTCAAAGGGAGCCCAGTTGTAATAATTTGTTTATAATACAGCTTCTCTTTGATCACGGATGTTCACTTTTATAGAAACCCTGTTATCATTCTTGGGATAGGGGATAAAGTAAATTAACTTTGTGCTGGAAAAAATACAGGAAATTAAAGAAGTACCTGAGGTGAACTGCCTTATTAATAACAGAGAGATGTGACTTTATTGAGCCAGTGGGCCAGTGGGGTAGAAACACAGAAAGCCTGTGGGGGAATAGTGTGAATTGCTTAGATATTATGGATACAGTTTATTAAAAAGATAGCTTTAAAAAATGCGCTTAATATCCCTCTTTCTGGTCTCAGCGTGAACCTGCCTGGTCGCTGCAACAGGCAAACCTTGCCTTGAGAAGTGAATCTAGCACGCAGTGTTGCAGCCTTCTTTCAGAATTTGCTAGAAGGAGGTGCAGAAGGATTTTCAATTCTGTTGGTGAGCATCCCAAGCGGAAGAAATTTAGGGTCTCTTTTTCAATTCTTCCTTTCAAAAGATTCTTTTTTGCTTCAAAAGGGAGACGTTTAGTCTAATTGTATTTAAAAATGAGTCTCTCCTCCTTTTTCTTCCCAGTTCTGAGTTTCATTATGTTTCTTTGGGACAAACATTAGTAATTAAAAAAGATAGCCATATTAAGGTAGGCTAAAGAATAGTAGGGACCCTCAGATATTCTAGTGGGAGGGAGTTGGGAGCTGCCCTCAGATTTTGGCTCGACTTCCTGATTCTGACACCAACTCCGCCTCTGGAAAGCTGTGAGCACTTCAGAACTCACTCTCTGTGACTCAGCTTTCACATCTGTGAAATGGGGCTTGTGTTTTCTTCACAGAATTATTGCAAACATAGGAGAATTAAGGTGTGAGGGAGAACTGTCAAAACTGGACAGACTGTAAACAATGGTGCAATTGAAATCACAGGACTGGGGTGAACGCGGGTCTGACCTTCCTGAACTACCTAACCTCCCCAAGGTACATGTTCTTTACAGGTGAAATGGATAATCATGTCCAATTAGGTTTTGTGGCTTTAATGGAGTCCATGAGCCTTAAGATGCTCTGTAAATCTTAAAGCAGGGGTTAGAAAACTTGTTTAGAAAAGTGCCAGTAAATGCTTGTGGCTTTTTGGTCTTTGTTGCAACTACTTGGTGCTGCCTTTATTGTGCAAAAGCAGCATTTGAAAATACTTAAATGAATGGACATGGCTGTGTTCCAATAAAACTTTATTTACAAAAACAGGTGGCAAGCCAGATCTGGCCCATGGCCAATAGTTTGCTGACTCTGTGTCTAAAGCGTATGTGGTGCAGTTTGTTGAATTCCAATAGTGGCCTGAAAGCTGTCCCAAGCCCCCGAGCTTGTGAAGGGGAAATGGAGTGGTGTTATAAGCAGAATGTGACCTCAAATGGGAGTGTGGAGGGTAAGTGGACTATTCAGTAAGCGGTAGAGGGTCTTGTTGGAGAAATCTAACTGGATCCATACCTCAAATTTGTACACTAAGATAAATGCCAAGTGATGTTAACACTTGCATTATGGTGTGTATGTGTTGAGGTTTGGAGTGGTGCTCCTGACACATCATGCAATGTAAACTAATGGTATATCAATGCAAATTTTATTTAAAAAATCAATAAAAACTTGAATGTAAAAAACAAATTAAAACACGTTTAAATGTTAAAAAAGATCATAAATCACTAGAAGAAATGATGAGATATTGTTTTGCAAATTTGGGTTGGGAGCAGAGGGTTTTTCACCCAGAAACTATAATATATGGATAAATTGAAGCATCGTACTGAAATATGTATGATCAAAAATACCAAAAGCAAAGTGATTGTCAAATGAAAATCTGGAGACTGAAACATTCAACATAGACCCAAAGTTGACTTCTTCATATATAAAAGTTCACCTTTCCATTCTGTTATGATTGCAAAAAAAGAAAAAATCCTACAGTTATAGAAATGAAAGGCCTAATCTCCCCGATATTATATTAGGTAACATCCTAGGAAATGTAGATTCCACTCCACCCCCAGAAAGTAAGATGAAGAATCCAGAATTTTTTTATAAGATGAAAAGAATTCTGGTGGTTGGTTGCACAATAATGTGAATGTACTTAACACCACTGAACTGTACACTTAAGAATGATTAAGATGGTAAATGTTATGGTCCACAGAATTTATCACATTTAAAATGTTTTAATGAAATAAGTACTTTTAGACAAAAAATAAATATGAGTTTTGTTTAAGCAACTAACTCCTGGGCTAATTATGTAATCGTATATAACCAATGAAGCCCTTTCAAGAAAATTCGTTCCAGTTACTAATTAACCTGTCATTACAGTTTAAGCTTTCTGGGGTGGAGTAGAATCTACATTTCCTAGAATGTTACCTAATCTAATATTGGGGAGATGAGGCCATTCATTTCTGTAACTGAGACTCTAACACTCAACAAACAATAGCTCGCAATTGGCTCGTGTAAGTGAGCTCATACAATATTTGTCTTTTTGTGACTAGACAATTTCACTTCGCATCATGTCTCCGAGATCTGTCCATGTTGTAACACATGGCAGAACTTCCTTCTTTTTAAAGGCTGGATAATAATCCTTTGTATGTATACACCGCATGTTGTTCTTTCATTTGTCAATGGACACGGGTGGCTTCTATCTTTTGGCTGTTGTGAATAATGCTGCTATGGACATGGTGTACCCAGGTCTCTTTGAGAACCTGCTTTCAATTCATATATATGTGTGTGTGTGTGTGCATATATATCTCCAGAAGTGGAATTTCTAGAGCATATGGTAATCCCATTTTTAATCTTTTGATTATTTATGCTAATTTCCATAGCGACGGCACCATTTAACATTCCCACCAACAGTGCACAAGAGTTCCAATTTCTCCACATCCTTGCCAACGCTTACCAGTTTCTGCAAGACAGCTTATTATTTCTCTTGGCTTCTGCGGGGCAGGAATTAGGAGTGGCTTAGCGGGTGATTCAGGTACAGAGATTGTCATACAGTCGTACACATGATGCCCCCGAGGTCTGCAGTCCCTGGTGACACGGTTGAAGCTGGAGATGCCTGTCCATATGGCTCATCCCATGACTGCAGGCTGGAGCCTTAGTTTCTAGAACATGGCGCCTCCTCCCCTCACCCACAGGCTGCTTGAGTGGCTTCACAACCAAGAGCACCTGGCTTCCCACAGAGCAGCTAATCCAAGGGTGAGCCACGCAGAACCTGCAATGCATTTTTGGGCCTTGTTTTAGTCAAATACCTTCATTGCTACAAGATCTTGCAGGTTACACAGGGGAAGTCTCGGCAGTGAAGAAGGAGACCACACTGTCTCTGTAAGTTTGATTTTTTATAGTTAGTCCTCATGAATGCCAAAAGGTAGAGTCACTGGACATGGCCTTCGAAGCTGGTCACCACAAGGGACTACATTCTGTTATTCTGCTATTGCCCCAGGATAAGTTGAGTTACAGGAAAAGAAAGGAAAATGAAAAGTACAGTCTGTACAGGAAGTTTCTCTCAATAGACTTGTGACAGGAACTGGGTGCCAGATAGAAAGTGAATGTCCCTTCTAAGGACACGCTGTGACATTCCTGTAAGTTTGTGCTGTGTGATTGGATCCATGTGTTTTGTTAGGTAAGCAGAGATGTAGTGGGCATCGTATTGCCACCCTCCTGGGGCTCACTTTCTCAGGCCACCTCACTATCTTATAAATGTGGACCTTCCACTCTGCAGGCAGAGTCAGAGCTTCTGTCTCCTCCCTCTCTACTCTCCCTCCCTCCCTGACTCTCTTTCTCCTCGCACTCTCATAATTTCTGGCATCATCTCCATGAATAAATGATTGATCAGTTAACTCTTCAAATTTCCACATTACTGAGCAGGGCCCAGGTAATTTGATCTTCAAAAATTTCCAACACAGGTGTGGCTGCCTCCCAGCTCGGTTGTATTGATGGAACACCTTGATGATGCGCCTGTGAATCACCTGCATTGAAGCAACAAGCACCAAGGTGAGCGCACCAGAAAGAATTAATTGCAAAACGTGGCCCCAAGTAGTTAAATATATTAACTTGCTATATGGGACTAGAGGTGTTAAACCAATTAAATTTTAGCAAGCATCTGTCAGGAATAATGATTTTGTTTTTAGAATAGTTATATTAAGATATTTCTAAAAGCAGTTAAATGGCAAGACCAATAATCTTTTTAGATAGATTCTAAATTGTGTCAGCAAGGGGTTAGAAGACCATTGTCTCCATCTGTACTGTATATGGGCTCATCCTCCCAACAAATAATTATGGAGAACCCACTACGAGAACCCAGCATGACACACAGGAAAGTAGATACAAACCCCAAATGCTTGTATGTAATTAGAATAACCAGGACAAAAACTTATTTTAAAATAAGATGGGGGTAGGTGCATGGGAGGGAGTTTTAACAAAGCTATTTTTTGGGGGGCAAATTTTTAACAAATTAAAAAAAAATAAAATTTTAACATTTAAAATAAACACTACAAGCACATATGTATAGAAGCATATACGTGTATTTCCAGGTGTGCACATATGTATGTTTTTCCCCTAAAAACCTCCTGGAGGTTATTCTTTCTATTAGTTTTTTAGGGGGAAAACATACATATGTGCACATTTGGAAATACACGTATATGCTTCTATACATATGTGTTTGTAGTGCTTTTTTGCAGGCTACCAGAGGCATGCATTGGTTTTGTAAGAAATCAGAAAAACAGGAAAAATTAGGAAGGACACAAAATTACTCATGATGTCACCAGTGTTAATAAGATATTATTCAGGTTTTTTTCTATCTTCATAGGAATGTAAGCAAATTAATGAAATTAGCATCATACCAAATTTGTTGTTTTATAAACTGCTCCCCAAATCTACAAATTATCTATGATCATTATGATCATTTTTCAATGTCATTCAAGAGGCTTAGAATATTTTAATTGTTCTTATTAACTGATTTTGTTGGGTACTGTCAGGCCCTTACCACCATAGCTAATCTCACAATAAATATCCTCGTAAATAAGTTCTTTTGTATTTTGGACACACAAGTTTCTCAGAGTGTGTTTAGACGTTTGATATGTTTGATAAACATTGATAATTCTGATTCCAATGAATGATTCCACCAGCAGAGCAAGAGGCATTTTGTGGAGGCACCTGCAACTTATTTTGTTTATATTTATCAATTTAATTTACATTCTTTTCAATTGCCTCTATTGAATACAGATAAAGGTGTTTTCTCATGTTTATTTGCCTCATGGGATTTTCTTTTTATGCATTGTCTATTCATACTCTTTGCTCATTTTCCAAAGGGAGGTCTTCTTGTTGATGCTAAGAGGATCTTTTTTTTTTTAAATTAAGATTATAACCTTTATCACATGTCACAGTTTTGTTACTACCTGGCAGTTTGCCTTCTGCCTTTAATTATGGTATTTTTGACATGAATAACTGGCACACTTTTTGGCTCCTTGTCCTTGCTCTCTACCTGGGACACAGACATGATGCCGGGAGATTCAGCAGCCATATTGTGACCGCGAGGCCAAAACATACACTGTACGGATGAAGAAGTAAGGTGGAGAAGGAAATCAGCCTAACCCTTGCTGGTATCCACATGCAGCTGAAGCAGCTCATAATTGCCTGCCTCTGAATTTCTTGTTACTGCAAACAAAAAAAAATAGACCTATGAGATTTTGTTACTTGCAGCCAAACACTTTTGGAATCAATCAAACATCACTTAAAAATAAAAGCAAGAGAATCCTGCCACAGGGTGGAGCTAACTCCTTCAGAACAAACCTTTGTCAGAAAAATTGACCATAAGAAAACACATATTTTCAAAGATCATCTCCCTGAAAATTCTTTGTAAAGTTCAGGGAAACTCTTAGAAAAGGGCTTTGGGAGACTAGCCAAGGGGCCATGGCTTTATCTGAGAGCAAAAACTCACCTCTAGCATTCAGCATTGAGCCGCTTTGCACTCACCGGGCTGAAATGAAGTGGCAGGTTCACATCATGAATAGATGCTTTTGCCAACCACATAGCAGTTCATCCCAAACCTAACACCCCAGCTTCCAAGGCTCATCTCATCGAAAAGTCTAAATCTTTTTGGCAAAACCTCTTCTAGAAATCCTGCTGCCTATACCTCACAAGATTAAATGGTCAGTTTTCCATCCCTCCTGCAAATTCTTGGCTATAAATATTTTCATTGGATGTTAAGCATCTTCCTCAAAGAAAACAGGGGTTTCTTGGTACAAAAGCAGCAAATATGGGTCATATCTAGGCATGTAAGCTGTGTCTGCCAGAGCAGAATGTAGGGTTGAGGCTTTTCTCTTAATAGGAAATCACTCACCTTAAAAAAAGTGAAGCCTCTTTCTGGAGACATGTCTACCTGCAGAAGATCAGAGCGGAACTAGTCAAACCATCAAGACCAGACACGAACGTGGCTGAAATCAATGAACTTCAAACACAGTGAATTAATGAACTTTGGATCGCACTGACTTTCCCGGAACCATAAATATATCTCTGAAAAATTTGAATTTAAATTTAAATAGAACTTTTCCATCATAAAGTGAGTCCATAAGCCAGATCCTCTGTTATGTCTCATCATCCCACCTCTTTTCATTTTAAAATTAAAGCTCTATTCTAAGAAAAACGTTGGCCATCTGATATCATCTCTGAGAAGGCAGCAAACTTCAAAAATGACATTTCCCCCCTAGTTTTCCCCCTAGATCATTATTATTGAAGAGATCTTCCTCTCAGAATTCTTAATGGCTTAGTTGTCAGGGCTATCAAAACAAACCTACTTTCCTAAACCTACTTTCTCTTGCGGAGGGAAGACAAGTGTGTCCAGTTCCTGCTCCATGAACCCCTAACCTGCTTCTGGGGTGGGGTGTGCACTGGCAAATGATTTTTTCACTGCACATCTGTTTCAGCCAAATAAGGAAGTTTCTTATAAACAAAATGTAACCATGGCCATGAGAATCTTCTTCTACATTCTTTATCTTTCTCCGGGCACAGACAGGATCACTTTTAAGAGAATGATGAGAGGGATCCAGATGTTCTCACCCCAGAATAGTGTCTTACAAAAATGTGTTTTCAAGCTGTTTAGTTTATTAGAAAATTGCAGCGGAACTAAAGGTCTCTCAACTCATCACAAACGCCAGACCTTCAAGATGATATGGGGAGTTTCTCCAGGCTGGTGGAAAGATCCACACAATGGAAAAACAATGTTTGTAAAGTAAGAAAGGAACCTCCAATTTACTGGGCACCAACTGTGTGGTAGGTGAATATCCAGACTGCAGAATTGTGAGAAAGATTCTAGTGTTTCTCTTTTACTGATGGGAATATGGAGACCAAGATCAAGTAGGTGGGCTGCAGAATTGACGTTCTCCCCTGCAATGTGTGCGTTACGAACACATGAAATGTGAAAATTGGCTCCTGACCCAGGAGACGAGGATGCAGTAGGGGCGGAATCAGCAAGTGAGAGGACTGTGAGTTTGCTAGGACCCAGAGCACCCTGGCTAGGCCTGGCCTGCCTGGAGGACTAGATGGGTGCAGACGGTGCTAGGCAGGCTGACAGGAGCAGGGCAAGCCATGCTCATTGCATCATCCGTGGGCCAGTCTGACTCTATAAAGTTTATGCAGGAAGCTGGAGGGTTGACATTGGTGGACCTTGAATTTCATGCAAGCTAGACCTTTGTTTAGTGGCCTGTTTTTCTCTTAGGGGACCCATGCACTGTCTTTCCTCTCCCCACCCCCCGCCATCTTAGAGGTCCCAGCGCGCACTGTCACAAGTTGTGAAGTTCTCTATGAAACTTTACCTTTTATTTTCTAGATTTTGGCAATAATCAGGTGATATTATGAACACATTATGGAAAATCAACCATGTCACCTTGTGTGGTCTTCTGAGGCCCTTATCAAGAGGTAAGCACCACCGCAGCTGCTGAGTACGTGAAGATCTCACAGTTGTCTGCATGGGTAAAGGTGGTGGAAATAGAGCTGGCCCTCAGCTCCCGTGGAAGGACATACCCGGTTTTTCCTGTCCAAGGAGTTAGACCCCATTATGAAACTTTCCAGCTCGGAACTCTTCGATATGGACAGTTGAGCTGCTAACACCCCAGGAGGAACTAATCTGCTTCTGAGACAGATGCAGTCGGTGCCCTGACCACATCCTATGGACACTTGCTGGCCCAATGACCAGCCCGTCTTTTCAGGCTTATGCTTAGAGCAGGTTAGGTGAGTCAGGAGTGAATTTTGGGAGCATTTATCCACTGATGGCAGTGGGAATTGGAGGATAAATACCCCGGCTTCTCGCCTCTGGGTGGGCCAGTTCTGAGGTTGCCAGTGGCATGGAGTCTTTGATGCCCACAGCAGTGACCCGCTTGTCAACGTAGGCTGTGCCACGCAGGCTGTCTCCCATTTCTGCATCACGTCCCCACACTGCACACCCGTGTCATGAAGACCACGTCTGAACAAACCCCTGTATCCTAATCTTTCTCTCAGGTCCTGTTGAGGGGCCCTCCCCTGATGCTGATTCTTAAGGTTTGGACTAAATATTCATTTGATGAAGGTCCCATCATACAACGCTGGCCTGATCTTTGATTGAACACAGTCTGCAGTTACCAGCTCAGCCCTCCATGCATACCACTGGCAGGCGAGGGTTATCCATAGGAAGACTTTTGATTTGGATTATCCTGAATTAGAAATTTTGAAAAATGGCAGCGATTCATACAATTTTAGGCAGTGTGCTTGCGAGAATGGTTATTCTGGCATTAGCATTATTGAAGTTGAAATACAGAAGCAGATTAAATACACAAACAAATCTGAGATTACAGCCTTCCTCTATTAAACCAAATATCAGCGATTTTGTTCCAGCAAAATAATATCATCTGTCACATTAAATGAATGTTGGGAATTTAAATTTTATTGGTTTTGTAGTTGTGTTTGAATGTAATTTGAAAATTTACTCTAGATTTATGGTTAGATCAAAGCTGTCAGTATAAGGAGTTTTTAACTAGTTTTATGTTTATACATATTGAAGTTAAATTATAATGAATTTTTAAAATTACATTGAGGGTCCCTGAGAATAGATGTATATTTTCCTTTATAAAGAAAACTACTCAAGTCCAAGAGAAAACCATTTTAGGTGACAGGGAGCCCCTGGAATATTTTCCTCTACAAGGCAACCTCTAGAGAAAGGCGTTTTTAGATACGTGAATGGAAGATGAATTTCAGTTGATTGCAGCAGTGCCTGGAGCATAGTAGGAATGCACGTCTATTGGGTGAATAAATGAATTAAAGAAAAATAAACCAAATGAGAGTTCTGCAGCAAACTGAAAAGTAAAATGTAGTAATCCTAGATAGAATTATAATAAATTATAATATAATATAGAACAATATTATAATATAATGAGTATGAACATATCTAACTTAGGTTACTGGAATTAGAAAGCATCAAGTTAAAGAACTTTGTATGTGTGAGAAGCATGTGTTTCCCTCCTGCCAAAGAGGGGAGAAAGCACAGTGGACTCTGGGTGCCTTGGTGGTGGGTGTGCTACCGCACCTGTGGGGAGAGCCTCTGCTTGCAAAATGCTCACAATGACATAAACCAATCAATGCAAGTGCATTTATTAGGAATGTGGCCCTGGAAGGAGGAGTTTCAGGCAGATGAACAAATAATACAATTAGTGGTTAGCAGAAGGAAGGGGGAGTCAGAGGGGTAGATTGGAACCCAGGGGACAAAGGTGAAGGACATATTTGGGCGTTTAACCATGAAATTCACTTAGTACAGACCTGGGCCGATTCTCCGTGATGCATGCCTGAAGCTTCTGTGTTATCATGTGATGTCACTTCAATAAAAAATGAAGCAAATGAACAAAATCATGGGCATGAGATTTAATAATAAACTTAAAAAATTTTTCGTGCTTTATTTTCAAATCGTGATGACTTTATTTTCTCAAAATTATTGTTTTTAAAAAGATGAAATTAGTCTCTGAATGTTCATTTGGCTTTATAAGACAATATCTGCATAAGCTGTTGTAAACACAGTGATTGATTTTTGGGCATAGATGGTAACATTTCACTTTCTAAGGCTCTTAGGGGACAAGGATTTTAGTTAGAATTACAGAAGAAATTGTTTGTTAAATAAAATAGTCAAGGAATATGTTCTCTATGACAAATGTATAAAACTTACATCAGCAAAAGAAAAATAATGTGCCTAATCTCAGTCTTTTGGAAAAAAAATTATATTGTAACGTTATTTGAACTTGCTTTTTAATAAATAAAAAATTAAGAGTGTATTCCTAGGTTATCTCCTATTTCATCATGATTTTGATGTTTGAAGTCTTTTTGTCCATGGAAGAAAATTTGGAATTGATGGGAACAAGCATGAAAATAAAAACTATGTACAGTTGTTCCACCACCCACACAAAACCGCTATTTAAATGGGAAGCAAAAAGAGAATACCTTTCTCATCATGACATTTATTTTGTCCCTTAAAATAGGGCTACTTGGCACCTCTTGTTTATCACACCACATCTATAACATAACAATGTACTGTGATAGGTTTCCAGATTAAAAATAATCTTTGCGATCCATTTTTAAAATGGACGATTATTCATGGGCTGCAACCTCGTTTATTTATCCAGCCTCTACCATGCAGCCCTTGGTTCTTGCCAATATTCTGCCATTTTGTGTAATTCAGTCGTTGGATATATTTGTAGCTTAGTCACTCACGGTGCCCACCCGGTACGATTCCTGTGATGAGCATTCTAGAAGCAAAATTTCGGAATCAAAAGATTTGAAGAGGAAGTTCTGGATGTGCAATTTTGGGGTTCGGCAAGTCTGGACTGCTCAACTCTGGAGCACATCCAAAGAGCAATGTTCTACTCAAAGCCTCTGGAAGCAAGCATGCGTCTTGGGATACCACCTTCCTCACGTCCTCGGGGGCCATGTCCATCTGACAGACCCCTAATCCATGACTACCGTCCCCTGGGCTCCCAGCCCCACCAAATGACTTTCTTTCTGCCAAATACACCATGAGTGTGTTGCCATCTCCATGTCACTCATTTCCCTCCCCGAGAGAGGGCTTCTTCACTCTGTCCATTCCACGTTCCCTGCTCTGTGACACCCATACCAGGGTCCGTGAACACCTCCTTTGACTCCCCAGTCGTGGGGTCTCATGGAGAGCTCAACTCTTGGCATTGCACATGGCTGTCTAGTCACATCTGTCTTCTCTGCAAAGTGGGGGCCATGTTTTATTCCCCTTGAATAAGAACTGCTGTGCCTGTTAGTGATCCAGGCTCTGCTTTCAGCTGCATTCCTCAAACATCATTCATTGCAACCCACATTAAGGAATACATTTTATACCATAATCCACTATGCATGTTCAGAACACACACTGACACACACATACGCTTGCAGAGTTGAAACAACTTTTGCAGAACAAAATTCATCAGCAGAATACTACACACTCTGTTGTCTTTTATTTTATTCTATTCATCATGCAAAGCCCCTAAATCCATTTACCTATGAATGACTCACGATTCTCAGTTTGCAAAACTCTTCACCTAGAAGCTCAAGAACTATTTGTTAACCTGAGTTGCAAAACATTGATTTATTTTGAAGTGAACTTTAGCTATCATGTGATTTGTGCATAAATACTTCACTATGCATTTCTAAAACACAAACATCTTTATTTTGTCACACCTAAAAACACAAAGTTTCACACCTAAAATTTATGATAATTACTTAATATCATCAAGTATCCAGTCAGTGTTCAATTTTCTCGATTGTCTCATAAATGGTTTTTTAAATATCATATCTCATTAATAGTTCTCTTCCATTTCTTCTAATTTATTAGGCATTCCTCCCTCTTTCTCTCACTTCCATCACAACATTTTAGGTCTTTTGTAATGTGGGCTTGCTATGTTATTTGAGTACAGTCAAATCTTCTAGAGAAGACAAGAATGTCACTGGGGTGTGAAAGTCATAGGAAATTTTAAGTAGTGATGGTCAGTAGACTATTGGCTTGTGAGGTCCGAATAACACTCACAGGTTGTGAGAATAAAGAAAGAGTAAGGGAGGACATAATGGGACAGAGGTGGAATTCATCGGCTGTGTTCAATGTAGAGAGCAAATTGGTAACCTACAAGAATGACACAAACAGAAGACAGAGAGTGATGGCACAAGCAGGTGTCTTACAGATAGAAAGAGATGGAAAGATGAAGTCATCCTGGGTGATGGATGCACCTCTCGGCTGACAATGATGTCATCTTAGGCCAACCCCCCTTGAAGACACCCAACATGGTCCTGCATGTGGCCGACTCAAGAATGACCCTTAACTGCTCAGCAGGCTTCTCTGGCTGGTGAAGCTGTGGGCAGCACATCTGCTTGGGGACAGTGAGTGGGTGTCATGGGCTTCAAGAACCTTCCTTCTGTGGTCCCCACACTCTGACCTCGGCAGGGGTTCCTGTATCCCCATCATGGGTTGGGGAGGCTTGGAGAGCAAGAGAGGAGATAGGACTTATGAATATTTCCTAACCTACATCTCACTCGCTTATATTCTATCCTTTCAGTGTTAACCCCTTCTTTTTAAAAAAAAAAACATTTTGGGGGTCTCTTAAAGACTTTAGTTTTACAGAGAAATTTAGGTTAACAGCAAAATTGAGATGATGGTACAGATTTTCCATATCTCCCCTGCCTCCCCCACTGAGCAATATCCCCCAGCAGAGTGGTGTCTTCACTACATGGAGGAAGTTGCCTTGGCATGTGATCATCACCCAGAGTCCATGGTTTACATTGGGGTTCACTCTCAGTGTTGTACTTGCTACAGGTCTGGACAAATACATGCTATAAATCCATCATCATGGCATCATATGGAGTTTTTTACTGTCCTGCACCTCTTCTTTGCTCCACCTAACATCTCTCTTCCCCTTGCTTCTTGATATGTGTTTAAATTGATTTATTAAGCCATAATTCAAGCATATTAATTTGGTCTGTGAAACTTTCTGTTTCATGATCTCCTAGGATCTGGCGATGTGCTTGCTTGGAGGTGACCATCCATTAAGGTAATGTCCCACATAGCTTTGATGCAACTTAATTTTAAGATGCTGCTTGTAATTTCCTTTGAAGTCACCTAATGTTGGAATCTGCCAATTGCTGATATGACTTCCCCTGCCCCCATCCCTTTGAGGAGAACGGTCGTTTTGTTTGGACAGCCACTCGCCCCCTCCATGGGGGTCAACTCCACCCAGTTCTTCAGGGAGGCCCACTGGGGCCAGGGATTCCCATTCAGGTCCAGAACTCAGGTTCCCCACATAGAGGCTGATGATACTGAATTTGATGTGGTCCTGGGGCTGAGCCCCACAGTGGTCCCTGTACCCCCATTCTAGATTTGGGGAGGCTTGGAGAGAAAGAGGAGACAGGACATATGATCATTTCCTAATCCACACCTGGTAGCTCTGAAAAATTATTTTCCTTGTTGGAAAAGTAAGTGGTTGTTTCAACCTGGCAGGATGACAGCGAGTTGCCTCGTTCTTCAACAGTAGTTGGAAAGTTCCATTTTCTCCAGACCATCCTATACGCTCATCACACATTGTGATATATTTCGGTACCACTGATATTATCAACTACTTATTAATTTTACTTAATTAGCCTCATTAAACAAATATTAACCAACCATTTATTTGCGTAGGTACTGCTGAGATTTTGGAGGACAACCGTAAGCATAAGACAAAGCTCCTTGCCCTCATGGAAGTGATGCCTCTGACATATTTTAAAACCTTTGTGGGGTGGGAGGCAGGGTCTGGGGACCCCATGGACTGTGGTGGAGGATGATGGGTGCTTTGGTGATGGTGCAGTGTGGTAACATCAACCTCTGTCCCTAAATCTTATACAGCGATGCGAACCAGTGTCACCGCGATAAAGATGAAACAGTTGAACAAAGAGGGATGTTGGTGTCACCTCGGTCGATGGAACACCAGCATCCCTTGGGAAAGATTATGGTTCTAAAAATAAAAATCATAAAAGCACAGAACATGTTGGTCTCACAGAGTCTAGCCAGATATGTTTTCCCTTTGTTAGTTTTCAAAAGAGATTTTCAGTGGTCAGGGGTGCTGGAGGTGTGCCGACACCACATGAGCCTCTCTCCTCGGTGGATTTGGGATGAGAACCAGAAAAGGGCTAACTTTTTTCAGAGTGGGAGTCCATGTTGTTGAATTCTATTGTCCACGCTGACTTTATTCATCACCAGGGACACAGGCTGTATGTTTGGGGGTCACCACTTGGCTGCGACATAACGCCCCCAGCAGTTTCTAGCACAGAGCAAATGATGACGGGGGGTGGGGGAGCAGATCATTCATGCACAACCCTTGTCATCAAATAAAACACGTCTCTGTACCTGTGAGGACAGGAGAGGTCTGAGAATCCTCCGCAGTTTTTAATTACTCAGATTTCATATACATTTTCGCGAAGCTGCTATTTCACGATTCCATCTTCCAAGATGCCTCCCGAGCTCCTGGGTGTCTCGTCTTTGTATCATTTGGCTCCTAGTACTAAAAGCCACATCCTGTTATGTTTGGTTGCTAGGTGGAGAAATGTTATCATGGGCTTCAGCAATAATTTATCCACAGAGCTCAAGGAGTTGTCATGTTCTCCTGACAGTGAGCTGCAGCACTTTATCAGCTCGCCTGTAAATCAGCCGTGTGTGGGTGCGGATGCCAGCACTGTTTGATCTCTCTCAGACACTGTAATCATCTGCTTTTGTCTGATTGATTCCTTCACATCACCACGCGCATTGCAACAGAGAGTGGATGCCCTCTGTTTATCTCGGCTGGTCATCTGCGGGAGGCCAGCAGGGCAGAAAATGCTCTTCGTGCCGAGATGTAAGAGTTTTTGGAATTAGGGCCTTTCCATCATACCCCTGAGCTGGTTTCGTTCAATAAATCAATGATAGCAGAATTGAATGCACCATAAATACCTCAAACCATATCTCTTACAAGAATGTAAGAGTAATTCATAGAAACAGGAAAGGTAACTTTGTGGGAAAGAATTACGACCCCTACAAGCCACAGACATTCGGGGCTTTTTACTGCTTGTGTTCACATCTCACCCCTTGAACTCTGGGGGAAGGAGCAGGCGCTGCTGGCTGGCGTTTGCATCCGGATGGTGCGGGGGATAATGGAGTAGAACGGATCCTGTCCAGACCCATCATGGTGTTTCAATCTGAGAACGAGATTTAGCCCATCTCTGTCCGCTCCTGTTTTCTACGACTGTCTTTCTCAAGGCCATCCAGTGTCATCCTAACGGAGCGCACTGGCCTCTGCATAGGAGAGCCGCCAGCCACCAGCGCCAGACCCCAGCGCCAGACCCGCCCTCGAGCAAGTTTTGCTAATCTTTGTGATGCTTAAACTGTCTCCCCATCAGGTGAGCCGGATCCCTGTTTCCCGGCCTCCTAATTGCTGACAGGTAATGTGGGGCACACATTGGCTTCCTAGCCCCCGGGAGTCAGGTTGAAATCCAGGAGCTGATGGCTGCCTCGGGCCTGGCAGGGGCTGGCTGTGCTGTGACCCGGGAGCTGTCGCAGCCGTCCACGCCTGCCCTGGTTGAAAGCAGAGGTCAAGCTGTATTGTAGATGTGATTGACTAAATCCCATCGAAGAGGAGGATTTTGTTGTAGCTGCCCCCTCTCGGGTGGCGGCAAGATGAAATTACATAAAGAAGCCTTTCAGCTGAGAAGTGAATGCTGCTCCAGAGAAGAAAATAGACAGCTGGAGTGGGCTGTTTAGTGCGAAGAAAGACACACAGTTGTTCTTACTTTCATAACAGTGATCACAAATGTGGATGATGATTTATTTTATACCTATTCTGTGGCCAGGTCTTGTAGGCTCCCTGATGCCTAATTAGAAGCAGTGAAGCTCAGTGGGGTAAGGAGGAGGGAGGTCAATCAACCACAGCCAGTGGTTCAAATCCAGCCTGCTGCCTGCTTTGGTCAATAAAGTTTTATTGGAACACAGTCAGGTCCACTTGTTTACAGATTGCTGGGATTGCTTTCCCTCGTCACTGCAGAGTTTAGAGTGTATGTTTGCTTTTTACCATTTTAAGAGACTCACAGGGTTAAATGCATGAAGATGGAATCACTTGTGTGAAACCCTCAATGCCTGAAGACTAGATTTTTTTTTTTTTTGTTGTTGTTTTTTAAGATTTATTTTTATTTATTTTTACAAGCACTGGGTACAGTCAGAAGAGCGGGAGGGTGAGAGAATTCACCAGAGCCAGAGCAGGGAGCAGAGCAAGCAGAAGGACCAAAGTACACTGTTGAGGGGAGCAGCGGGCACAGCAGGAGAGGTCTGCGCACCATGTGGGACCCTCCTCTGGTAGCCGGGGAGCAGCCGGGGATCGAACCGGCACTGCAGAGGCTGCGGGCAGCTTCGCAACCCAGCGCTCAACCGCTGCGCCACCGGAGAGGCCCAAGACTAGATTTTGAAAGTCACTCTCCTGTGCTATCCCAGAGGGGTCAGCAAACTTCTTCTGAAAGGGCCAGGGAGTGACCATTTCAGCCCGTATCTATTCAGTGCTACCTGGCAGAGCATGATAACAGCCAGAGGTGACATAAATGGTCAGGTGGTATGTCAATAAAACTTTATTGACAGAAGAGGTGGTGGGCCCATAGTGTGCCAACCTCATTCTACCATCTCTATCTTAATGAAGCTCATATTTTATCTTGGGTCTCAGTTCCTCAGGAGAATTAAATTCCAACAGGGGTCTTCTGTGGTAAGTATGTTGAGAACTTCATTATCCACTTGAATGACAAAGTTGAGGTGTCGGGAAGTTATTTTCCCAACGTCACACTATTGGTAGAGGGTAGAAACCGTACCTGAACCCAGCCCGTCTGCCTCCAGAGTCCCTTCATGCAGACACAACACTGTCTCCTTTAGTCTTAGTGCAGAGAATTCAATTCCTTATAAGAAAATCATTCCAGCCTTTCCATTTCTTTCACATCCCTGTGAAGACTCCTTTATGGGAGAGAATATTTTTAATTTTCAAGAAGTTCCTTGTTGCAAAGAAGAGAAGAGAATACTAAGCAAAGAAGAGCAAAGAAGAGAATATTCTGTCTTTGTGGCAGCTAACGGCTGGGGTGACTTCACGGGGGGGAACCAGGGCTGAACCATGGACCCTACACTGAGAGGAAGTCTCCATCACACCCTTGGGGTCTGTCGCTCTGGTTGGCCCCTTGAAGTCCTTAATTTTATCTTTCTGTCTTGTGAATCAGCTGGAGCAGCCCTGGGGCCAGGGCCTGGCGACTTGGCTCTTGCTGGACCTGCTTCCGGTCTGCTCCCTGGGGCGGTTCTCACCAGTGCTCTTCCTGTTACTGCCCCCTGGGGGGCTGCTGCTGCCCCACTTAGTGGGGGCCTCGTCCTGTGTACTCACCCCATAAGCATTCCATGCTCCGGGAGAGCAACATTCAAAAGCGTATTAAAAACATCACGAGAGATGGGTAGAGCGAGGACAGGAGGAAGGAGACGTCTCCTCCTCTATTTTATATAAGGGACTCCACATTTTGTTTTGCATGGGGTCTCATGTTCTGTAGCCAGGCCTGGCTGGCACTAATGGTAGCCTCACCTGGCGCATCTCACCTTCCACCTCAGAGTCACCCAACCAGATTCTGCATGTTTACAAGACCGGGGCTGAGTTTTGTCCATAGTTAAGCCAGGGATGGCTTCCACAGGTTCCTGATTATCTGATGCTTGAAAGCATCCAGGGATCCCAGAGCCAGCCAGGCCTGGCCTCCGGCGGACGTTTCCCAGCCTCACCTAACCGGCAGCTGCTCCCAGGCTCCAGCTCCCTTTTCTGAAATTCTCCAAAGACTTTGGGAACCTGTATTTTTACCAGGAGCTCCAGATGACCATGCTTATGCAGCCAGTTTGGAAAGCTCTTTATAAATGATTCACTAGGATTTAGAAGCATCCCCCAAAACCTAATGTGTATCCACATCTGTCACTTACCTGTAGACCTGGCTTAACCCTGCTTGACATTTATAAACATTGTATCTGGAGCTGCTTCATCTCAAGCACCTGCGTGCAAGGAGCAGTTTCGTGTCATTGGCTGGATTACAGTGAAAAATGTATGCATGTGTTTGGGAGTTTTGACACCCAGGACTGATATGGTAAAGATGTCAAGATAAAGTGGGCCAGGCCTTGGAGTTACTTCTCTGGGTGGCCTCCGTTGATGCAGAAGTATTGGGGGGAAGAGAAAGGGCAGGCTTTCCATCCAGCAGTCCTGTGCATGCCATATGTTCTCGAAGACCTTGGTGGTTGTGGTTATGGTGGTGAGGGTAGCGGTGGGCGAGAGGGTGGTGGTTATGGTTATGGTAGTGGGTGATGATGATGGTGGTGGTGGTGGTGGTGATGGGGGTAGCAGTGGCAGTAACAGCTTCCAGGAAGGTCACCAGCCTTCTATTGATAGCAGGGATGAAACGAGAAAAGACAGGGTCTCTTCCTTCACAAACATACAGGTATTTGGATCTGGGATATAGGTGTGGTGTCTGCTGTGCCCCAAGGCAGACATGGAAGCTGGTGCTTTTCAGGGAGATGCAGAATGGAGTGACTTTTCATGCTAAGGGAGCTAGGGCTCTTCTGTCTCCTGCATGGACTATGGGAGAGCCACAGCGTAAAGCTGCAGAAATGTGGAAGCAGTGTTTGCAGACTCCAAGCCCCCAGCGGCCATCGCAGCTGAACTAGTGGCGGAGCCACCTAAAGGGAGAGCCCTGCACTCCCCCTGTGGCACCATGCAAGGAGGTGGGTGCAGTGTCCTCTGGGGTTATTTGAGAAGTTTCTCCAAGGGAAGGGTCACACGGACCAGGAATACGGGGATGCAGGGACCTTCTCCCTGCTGGGCCTTGTAGGTGCTGGGTCCCCTGCTGGGATCTGTAGGGACTGGCTCTCTGCTTAGCCTCATGGGTGCTGGCCCCCTGCTGGGTCCTATAGGTGCTGGCTCCCTGCTGGGTCTGGCTCCCTGTCAGGCTCTGTGTTGTCCCGCTTCCTGTCAGGCCCTATAGGTGTTGACTTGGTTCTAGGCTCTGGGTCCCTGCTGAGCCCGGTAGGTGCTATCTTCCTGCGGGGCCCGGTGGGTCCCTGCTCCCTGCTGTGTTGTGATTCAAATCCACACCTTTGGCCTCTAGTTTCAGGGCTTTCTCTACCATTGTGCATGTTAATCTGGGCACAGCCACCATGTTGCAGTCTTTATACCCTCCCCTCCCCCAGCTAGGAGCCTCGACAGTGAGGTCACAGGGGTAGTTCTGTCAGGGAGTGACTGACCTGCTGTCTCTACGGGGGAAGATGTTATACAGGCTTGTTTCTTAGACAAATGTGTAATCTCGCTTATTTTCTCCCCCACTTGCACTCATGTAGGTGCTGACCGCCCTGGCATCAGTGTCGGGAAATGAAGATGCTCGGACTTTGCACCATTGGCCTCTGTGGCTATCACCTGTGGCCTTGAATGCAGGAGGAGCTGGGGAGGGTGGGCGTGGGGTGCACATGCCTGATGCTGGACACCTGGAGTGTGGTGTGGACATGCGTGAGTGGGCACACCTGAGCTGAGAGGCTGAAGGCCTGGCGGGCCTATGAGGGTGGCGTGGCAGAGGAAGGCGTGGCAGAGAGCAGCAGGACAGCTGCGGGAGGAGGCGATCAAGAGAGAACGTCAGAGAGCTCAGAGAGAGTCAAGATTCATCGGGGGTTGGGGGGCCTGCCAGCCTCCTGTCCCCCCATCCCGGCCCCCTGCCTGCCGTGTACCTGGTTGCCTCACTACAAGTGGAGTAGAAAGGTCATGAAAAGCCTGAAAAAACCACTGTGGGCTCCAGGACTCTCCTTTACGCGTCTGCCTGGATCACAGGGAAGCTGCCCTGTGCCTTCCAGCTGCTCCAAGTGGCGTAGACGGGCAGGATCCTCGATGCAGACGGGTATGGAGCCTCTGAAGACCTCGGGCAGGATGGAGGGGTGGCGGGCCTTGAGCCTGTGGAGCTCGGTGGCTGGCCTCTCTGTGGGTGCCCCCTGGGCCTGTGGTGCAGGTGGAGAGGACTCTGGACGGACATGGTGCCTGCTCTGAGGCAGGGCTGGGGTTGAGTGTGCCCTTACAGCTCTGCAAATGGCGCCCAGGACAATGCAGGGGACGCCATGGCAGCCCAGGTGGTGACCAAAGTCCAGGAGCCGCGAGAAGAGCTGGAGCCGCTGCAGCCGCACAGGTGGACGAGGCCCGGGGGCTGCAGGCCGGGACCTCTTGGGGAGGAGATGCCACCAGCGAGGACCAGCCCGCTCTGCGCAGTGCCTGCAGTGAGGCACCCGAGCTTGGGACCCCGAGGCCGTGAGGTAACTGGAGCACCGTCCCTACCCGGCGTGGGTGTCCGGCCCCAGGGTCACGCTGCCCACCGCCGGCCATGCGCCCCCCCCCCCGCCCTGTATTTCCCAGCCTCGTCTGGCGACGGGGACTTTTCCCTGCCACCGCCCTCCCTGTGGCTCCCTCGTCTGAGGCGGTCCCTGCTCTGGAGGGGCCTGGTGGGCCTGACCGCCGTGGCCTCCTGATTGTTGGGTTGTGTCTGCCTCTTGGCCATTTGAGGGTCCAGTTCAGGGGGTCAGGACTGTGTTCAGCAGCCCAGCCTGGATCAGGGGCCGTTCTCTGGAACTTTGGTGCAGATGTTGGGGAGCAAAGAAATCCTGCCTCTCTGCTGAACCGCAAGTGGGTGAACCCAAAGTGCAGCATCACTGGGCAGCTGGGATGCGACGGGGAGGGACGCCAGGCGCGGGGACCTCACGCTGTTGTTGTGTCTGCACCTTCCTTCCCCGCCAGGAGCCAGGGCTTGGGGGGAGGGAGACTTTTAATTTTGTGAGCCAATCATTTCCGACTCTTTGAGAGTGATTTTTCGAGAATTGCCTTATTTTTTCTTCAATAATCCAGTTTAAATTGAAGTTCAGACCCTTGAATCTGAAAAAGTCCCAGCGCTTTGGGGCTGGGAGTTCCTGGGAAAATAAAATGAAAGACGCAGCTGAAATCCTTCGCCTGCTGCTGAGATAGGAAGTGCCTGACCCCTGCCAGCTACTTCAGCTCTTACTTTCAGAGAGAGCCAGGTGTGGTGCTCTTCAGGCATGGAAACCACCTGCTACGGGCTTCTGGAGCCCACAGGCCGTTGTTCAGGTTTGTAGGACTCCGCTGTCAGCTCGTAAGCCAGTCATGCCAGTGGGTGCCTGTTCATCAGGAATTGCCCCAGGGGACACCCACAAGGGGATGATACAGCCCCTGGCCGCAGCTGTCATGGGGGAGCAAGAGGAAGTTGAGTTTACCAGCTTGGATTCTGGAACCTTAGAAGGCTGCCTTCCGGTCCTCTGTCCATCACCGGAGGGGCTCCAGGGCCTCCTTCCCTCTTTGGCATGAAGTCGAATGGAGGTGAAGGCAGTACTGCAGGGGAGGGGCGGTGCTGTGACGGGAGCCCATAGGGGCTGGGGTCAAGTAAGCGCTTGGTTAAGGGGAGCCATCGTGACATCGCTTTATGAACCCCTAAGTGGCAACCTGTTGTCATGGGAATCTCGTTTGATTGTTGTTGGCTTTATCTCTAGTCCCCAGCCCAGCCCTTGGTCTGAGAAAGGCAGCACTGAGGCCTGTTGTGTGAATCTTTTTTCTTGATTAACTCGTTGGTTGACTGGATCACTGCCATCGCCTCCTGACCAGATCCCCGAGTCCAGCCTGGCGCCCGTTCCACCCACTCTATACGGACTCGTTTTCAACACATGGTCATTGAGTGCTTCGGGCCAGTTAAGGCATGACCAGGTCACATAGGGGACCCACCTTTGTGGGGCTCAGAGCCAAGTCCAACAAGCACGTGGCAAAACAAATGGACGTGTCCTTTAATATCAGGAAGGGGTGGGAGAAACAGACAGCAAAGGGAAGCATAGAAAGAGCAAAGCCTGTTGCTCCAGCTCCTCAGAGAAGACTTGTTTGAAGACAGGGCCTTGGGGTGGAAATGTGAACCAAGTGGGGCGCGGGTTTATAGTGGCATGGGGGTAACAGCTTGTGCCAAGGCCCTGTTGCACGTGTAACTCATGTAACTGAGCACAGTGAGTGAGCGGGAGAGGAGATTAGAAAGCTAAGCAGGGGCCTGCTGGTCCAGGGCCTAGGCGATTGTTCATGTTTTAGAAATGGCTTTTACATTCCTATGCCTTAAATTCCTGCATTGCCACAGCACAGCAGTAATCAAACTTTCGGAGACTCCCAATTGCTCTTTGAATATGGTCATGTGTCACTTAATGATGGGGACACGCTTGGGGGGGATGCATCATAAGGGGATTTCATCATGGTGTGACTGTCTTGGAGTGTAAATAGCCGGCCTGGATGGGAGGCCTACCCCACACCCAGCTGTCTGGCTGTTGGCACTCTTGTGTACACGGTCCATGGTTGACTGAAACATCGAGAAGCATCACGGGTCTGGAAGGCGACATGAATTTGGATCCTCTGGCAGCATGAGTCAGTTTCTCTTTGCTTCAGCTTTTCTTTGAATTACTGAGTCTAGCCAACAACAAACACATCCCCATGCTGCTTTGGGGCCTTTGTCCTTGCCATTCTCGAAACACGCCTTCCCCTGCTTGACTCTCCAGTACCTGTGCATCTTGGAGGGAGTAGGAAGTTTCCTGACCCCCCATCTTGAAACTCTCTCAGGTTTGCTATGTCTCATTCTTACGGATGTTGAGAATCCTCTGAAGCAACTCTTATGCCTGCAAATAGCTAACATCTTGCGTATTTGACGTCATGCCTTTCCCCTCTGAGGTTTGTAAGTTGCCCCAAACGGGGCTTCCCGGATGGCTTATTTATCCGTGTCCTCAGCTCTGAGGAAGGTGCTGGTGAAAAGCACTTAATACATATTCATTTATTCAATGAAAAGACAGGTGTTCAGGGGCAGCTCCTGCTTGTGACCACCTTCATTCCCCTTCCTCGCTGCCCTGTCACTCATCTGGACACACGCATGCAGAGCACACGCTGGCCCATCACATGTGTGTTGTTGACACGCTGGGGTGTGCAATTCAGAAGCAGGAGGAGTGGCTGGTAGTAGCCTGGGCGCAGGGCCTGTTAGGGCATTCGAGTAAGTTCCCTGGAGAAGGAAGGTAGGGATGAGCCAACCTGCATGGAGAGAGGCTTAGATGTGGCTTTAGCACTTACGTTAGGGAGGGATGCAGTAAACCTTTTTTTTTTTTTTTTTTTTTTTTTTGATGTTAAGCATAGAAAGAGTCTAAGAATGAGCTAAAGGAAGCACCAATCCCAAGAAATGCAACTTGGTTGCAGAGAGCAGAGCCTGGCCCAGAGTTTGCATTGGGGGTGCTGTCGCTGTTTTCTGACCTGTTACAAAAGCTCCTTGTCAAAGAACTGACCTTTTACTTTATACCTGAGTGACGCTGGCTGCAGCATTTCTCATAATGAGAAGGTGAGTGGAAAAAGAATGTCCTAAATCCCTCCGATCATGTCTAAGGAGAGATGAGTTTTTTCTACTGGTTCTTAGCGATATGCACCCAAATGACTTAAATCAGAAAGGGAAAGCTGATCGCTTCGTGTTCTGTGACTCTGCACCCCTGAGCTGGGGTGGACCGAAGGGTTGTGACATGAGAAGTTTCTGGGCTCCCCTCCTCCCCCTGCAAGGGATGGCCTCTTCCATCTCCCAGGCTGGTGGGGTGTGCATCGCCCTGGAAGATCTCCTCCCCGGTGACAACACTCCAATGTGTCCTTACCTGCCCCTCGTAAGGGGAAGTGGCCGCGTGAGGTGAAGAGCGAAATCTAGGTGACAGGCTCGCATACCAAATGGTCCAAGAAGCACATGAGTATTTTGAGATGCTCCAAGATCGAGGGCTTATGAGTTTCTGGATCTGTGGCCACAGTCTTTATCTAAAAGTGAACCATCATGAGAACACCCAGTGCTTAAAATATTCATTTTATTTCATGCAAGATGATCTAGAGCACTCTTTTGACCCCCCCAAAGCCTCATCTTGTTTGGATTTTGTTAAAGCAAGAATAAAGGTGTTTTTTTATTTCTTTCCTCTGGGTCTGTTCCCGATTAACCTTATAAGCACTTCATAAATCTTGCATCTGGGTAACATAACCCTGTGTGGTGCTTTTTAACCAGAACATTTCGTTTTCCTGGTGATTTGGCCCTGAGGTTCGGGAGCGGTGGGCTGTGGAGGGTGGAGGAGGCACGCCCTGTGGCCCCGCCTGCCAGGACACACCACCCCCCACAGATGAGGGGTTCACCCATGTGCTGGCCAGGTGAGGTTCAGAGAAAGTCTGCGAGCTCACTTCCTTCTGCTTCTTGCTTTTCTAAATTTTTGGAATCCTATGAAGTAAAAATGAGGATTTTTGAGAGGAAGTTTTCTTCCTCCTCCCCGCCAAACAGGCCTCTCTCATTTCTTCCCACACCCCGCTGTGCCTCCCCACAACCTCAGACATTTAAGTGAGGATTTACGTTTGTTGGGTAGTATCTAAATAGTGTTTGATTTTACTTGGGTTATGAAGAAATTATTTAGATCCTGCTTTGTTTCAAAAGGAATATGATATTATACACACACAAAAGTAGTAACCAAAATGGAATAATAAGTCAGCAAGTATGGAAATTGGGACTCGGGGAAAATAGAAATGAAAATATAAATTTAAGAACATACCAAAAAATGTAGTAAGCATATCACCAAACTCAATAAAACAGCTTTAAATTTGACTCCGAGCTTCCTGGTAGCCGAAGGAAAAAAGTGTGGGTGGCACAATTGATTTCATCATTCTTATTATTGAAAAACATCTAAATTATTGCCAGTTCTTTGGGGATGCAAAACATTTCATAAATCTGAATTTGGAAAGGCATTTCATCTAGGAGCATGGAGGGGTAGAGGCATTAAATAGCAAATAATAGGGTGGTGATTGCATGCAATAGTACCTTGTATTATTCAAAAAAAAAAAAAAAGAACCACCAAGGACATGACATTAAAAACCACTCAGTAGCAGAGCCAGAAGGAGACCTCAAGGAGGCACACAGAGCAGAGACACGTGAAGAAACTATGCTTGCCTTTTGATCGTGGACTGGATGACACAGATAAGCTGTCTGGCTACCCTGAGATTTCCATGCTGTGAGGAAGCCCAAGCTAACCAAGGAGAGAGAAAAGCATGTGGAGAAATGCCAAGGTACTGGACATGTGAGTGATTTTCTTAGACTTATGTGTTCAACCACCGAGTAAATGAAGCCAAGTGAATAACCCCAGCCAATGGGATATAGAACAGAATAACCACCCAACTACAGGATGATAAGGTAAGTATCCAGAAGAATAGAGGAACGTTTTTCCTTCACAACAATAGTTACATAAATCAAAACTGAATAGATAAGCAACATGGCGGTGAGGAGACGCTGCGAGTAAGATCTCCCATTAAAAAAAGTTAATAGGGAGGAAAAGCGGCAGGTCCCAGTGAGAACTGGGACACGGAAGATAAACGGACGACTCCAGCAAACTGCCCGAAGAAGAAAGTTGCCATAAAAGAGGACGAGAAGGGAGGGAAGCGCAGAACCCTACTCCCCTCCCCCGCCCACAGAGGCGGCACTCTCCGACCGGCAGAGACGAGGGAAACAACAAACCAAAACGCCCAACAAGAAAAACGGATGCAGCAAGCGGGACTGTGAGTGGAAAGGAACTATTTCAGCCACCACACCCCGTGAACGGGAGCTGAGGCGAACCCTGCAGGATCCACCACGGAGGTGAGCTCCACGCGCCATTAAAAAGAGAGCCCCGCCCACCAGGAGGAGACCAGCACCAGCACACAGCCCCGGCCGCCCGGTAAGCTTGCGCGAAAGCGGAGCTCGGATTGCAGCTGCCCAGGCCCCTGCGCCTGCAACCTAGGCGCGCGAAAGCAGCGCTCGGATTGCAGCTGCCCAGGCCCCTGCGCCTGCGACCTAGGCTTGCGGGGAGACGGCGGAGGCCCTCCCTGAGTGAGCAGGAACAAGGTGCCCAGGCAGGGGAGCGGGATTCAAAAGGCGCCATTCCCGCGCCACTGATCTGGGCTACAGCCCGCGTCCTGGAACTGAGGGCTTTGGAACTGAGACCCGGGGCACGAAATTAGGGGCGTGGGTTCCCCACGACGGTGGGGCACAAGGCAGACACAGCACCCCAAAGCCGTTGAGGTGTACCCTACCATCCCCGCTCTGCTCCCTGTCCCACGGGGTGGAAAATCAGCTCCCCAAGGGCTCTAGGAGAGATCTCTGGTGCCACCTAGCGACTTGACCCCAGCACAGGCTACTGAAGGAGCGAGTGGCCAGCTGGGGAGTTAGCCCACACCGGGCCCCTTCTGAACAAGTAGTCTGAGCCCACAGGGAGAGCGAGCACCCACAGCCGGGGCAGACCAGGCGCGCAGAAGAGTGTGCCTGAGACCAGAAGCGCAGGGAGTGTGTCCCACATCACCATTTTAGAACAGGGACATTTCTTCAGTAAAGACTACCTGCAGAAGGCTTCCTCAGGAGCCAGAGGTGAGCGGGGGAAGTTCGCCCACGCCAGACCCCCTCTGGCCTGCAGTCCAAGCCCAGAGGGGGAGCAGGAACCCACCGCCGGGGCAGACCAGGCGCACAGGGGAGTGTGTCCCCACATCGGCATTTTAGAACAGGGACCTTTCTCCAGTAAAGGCTGCTTGAAACTGACAGATGACTCCTGGAAGAACCAGAGGGGAACAGAGAAGCCCACCCAAGATGCCGGCAAGTCCCAACAACACAGTGTCCCAACGCATACGGCAAATTAGAAAACAGACAGTAGGGAGGAGAAGAACCACACGCAACCTAGCAACTCTCCAGAGAAAAAGCACACCACAAAAAGAAAGCCAGCCCCCAGATTGCAACGACAATAACTTGGAAGAATTTCTGAGCCTTCCAGAAAGAGAATTTAAAATTGCCGTGATTAAAAAAAACTGACAGAAGTCATAAAGGAAAACAATGATAAGGGAAAAATAATCAACGATCAGAAGAATGCAATTGAGTCCCTAGAGAGGGAAAACAATGGTCAGAAGAAAGAAATTGAGTCCCTAAAGAGGGAAGTAAAAGAAATGCAGGAGATCAAAGAATTAATGGAAGAACTAAAGAATTCTGGGAAAAGCAATGAAAGCAGAATAGATGAAATGGAAGAACGAATAAGTAATCTTGAAGACACAGAAATAAAAAGAACCAAAACAGAAAAGGAAAGAGAAGTACGAAGGAAAAAGAACGAAGAAAGACTTCGGGAACTATCTGACTCCATGAGGAAAGGAAATATAAGAGTTATAGGAATACCAGAAGGAGAGGAGAGAGATGTAGGAACAGAGAAAATATTCAAAGAGATAATTGAAGAGAACTTCCCAAATGTGAAGAAGGAGCTGAAAATTGATATACAAGAAGCAAGAAGAACACCAAACTTCCACGACGAAAGGAAAAATACAGCAAGACACATAATAGTAAAGCTCCCAAGAATCCAGGACAAGGAAAAAATAATGAAGCTGGCAAGAGGGAAGAAACAGATAACATTCAAAGGAAAACCAATCAGGCTGACATCAGACTTCTCCGAAGAAACACTACGGGCAAGGAGAGAGTGGAGGGACATAGTCAACAGACTCCAAGAAAACAGATGCCAACCAAGAATACTCTATCCCGCAAAGCTCTCCTTCCTCTTTGAAGAAAGAATATGGACCTTCCCAGACAAACAGAAACTCCGGAATTTCATTGCAACTAAACCCCCACTCCAAAAAATACTACAAGGAGTCCTAAAGCCAGAACCTCAGAGCGACGAATAACAATGAAAGAAGGCCAAAAAAAAAAAAAAGTTATTAAAAGAATAAATAAATAAAATCAAAGGAAAGACAAACACAATGGCAAATACAGATGTTAACATATCAATATTAACTCTAAATGTAAATGGACTAAACTCTTCAATAAAAAGACACAGAGTTGCAGCCTGGATTAAGAAACAAAACCCAACCTTTTGCTGTCTCCAGGAAACACATTTAGCTACAAAAGATAAAAATAGGCTCAAAGTTAAAGGATGGAAAACAATCCTACAAGCAAATGGACCAAAAAAGAAAGCAGGAACAGCTATACTTATATCAGATAAAACAGATTTCAAACTCAAAAAGATAAAAAGAGACCCCAATGGTCACTACATTATGATCAAGGGGACAATACTTCAAGAAGAAATAACACTCATTAACATATACTCACCAAACGAAGGAGCACCAAAATATATCAGACAACTGTTGTCCTCTCTGAAAACAGACATCAGAGAAAACACATACGTAGTGGGAGACTTCAACACACCACTATCAACAATGGATAGATCAACAAGACAAAAAATAAGTAAAGAAACCAAAGCTCTAAATAAAGACCTAGAGCAATTGGGCTTAACAGACATCTATAGAACACTAAACCCCAAAAAAATGGAGTACACATTTTTCTCAAGCGCACACGGATCATTCTCCAGGATCGATCACATACTGGGGCACAAGACAAACATCAACAGATACACCAAGATTGAAATCATATCAACCATCTTTTCTGACCATGAAGGCATCAAACTAGAAATAAACCATAAAAAGAAGGCAAGGAACTTTCCTACCTCATGGAGATTAAAAACCACACTACTGGAAGACCATTGGACTAATGAGGAGATCAAAGAAGAAATTAAAAAATTTTTTGAATTGAACGACAAGGAGGACACCAATATCCTAAATGTATGGGATGCAGCAAAAGCAGTAATAAGAGGAAAATATATAGCAATAGAAGCTCACATCAAGAAACAAGAAAGAACGCAAAGAAACAACCTAATCTCGAAGCTCAAAGATCTAGAAAAAGAACAACAAAAAAACCCCCAAACCAGTAGAAGAAAAGAAATAATAAAAACCAAAGCAGAAATAAATGAAATTGAAACTAAAAAAACAATCCAAAAGATCAATGAAACCAAGAGCTGGTTCTTTGAAAAAAATCAATAAAATAGACAAACCCCTAGCCAGGCTCACAAAGGAAAAAATGGAGAAAGCACAAATAAACAGCATCATCAATGAAAGAGGAGAAATCACAACGGACACAGCAGAAATCAAAAGAATAATCAGTAACTACTATGAACAGTTATATGGAAACAAGTTTAACAATCTAGAGGAGATGGACAAATTCCTACAACTCTACAATCACCCAAAGCTAGATAAAGAAGAAATAGAACACCTAAACAGACCAATTACAATTAGCGAAATTGAAATGGTAATCAAAAACCTCCCCAAAAACAAAAGCCCAGGACCTGATGGATTTACAAATGAATTCTACCAAACATTCAGAGACGAATTAGTGCCTATCCTTCACAAACTCTTCCAAAAAATTGAGAAGGAAGGGACAATACCAAACACGTTCTATGAAGCCAACATTACACTAATACCAAAACCGAACAAGGACAACACAAAAAAAGGAAAACTACAGGCCAATCTCCCTAATGAACACTGATGCAAAAATCCTCAATAAAATTTTAGCTATCAGAATCCAACAATGTATCCATAAGATAATTCACCACGACCAAGTTGGATTCATTCCAGGGGCACAAGGATGGTTTAACATCCGAAAATCAATCAACGTTATCCAACACATCAACAAAAAGAAATATAAAAACCATATGATAATATCAATAGATGCTGAGAAAGCTTTCGACAAAGTGCAACACCCATTCATGATAAAAGCCCTTGAAATTCTTGGGATACAAGGAACATACCTCAACATCATAAAGGCCATCTATGACAAGCCAACAGCCAGTATCATTCTCAATGGTGAAAAGCTGAAAGCAATTCCATTAAGATCTGGAACAAGACAAGGATGTCCACTCTCACCATTGCTTTTCAATATAATACTGGAAGTCCTAGCCAGGGCAATAAGACAAGAGAAAGACATCCAAGGAATCCAAATAGGAAAAGAAGAAGTCAAACTATCACTATTTGCAGACGATATGATATTATACATAGAGAACCCCAAAAACTCCACAGAAAAGCTAATTCAACTCATCAATCAGTTCAGTAAAGTGGCAGGATACAAAATCAACACGCAAAAGTCAGTAGCCTTCCTATACACAAACAATAAATCTGAAGAAGAAGAAATCAAAAAGACCATCCCTTTTGTTATTGAAACAAAAAAAATCAAATATTTGGGAATAAATCTAACAAAAGAGGTAAAGGACCTATACAAAGAAAACTATAAAACACTGTTAAAAGAAATAGAAGAAGACACAAAGAAATGGAGAGACATCCCCTGCTCATGGATTGGAAGAATAAACATTATTAAAATGGCCATCCTTCCAAAAGCAATATACAGATTCAATGCTATTCCAATCAAAATTTCAATGTCATTCTTCAAAGAAATAGAACAATTATTGATGAAATTCATA
Organism: Talpa europaea; assembly: GCF_964194135.1. Lineage (NCBI taxonomy): Eukaryota > Metazoa > Chordata > Mammalia > Eulipotyphla > Talpidae > Talpa > Talpa europaea. The sequence goes on along the minus strand of NC_140078.1, from coordinate 5,633,053 downwards.
TGGAATCACAAAAAACCCCGAATAGCCAAAGCTCTCCTGAAAAAAAAAGAAGGGAATGGAGGCATCAGACTCCCAGACTTCAAACTATACTACAAAGCCATAATCATCAAAACCGCATGGTATTGGAACAAGAACAGACATACAGACCAATGGAATCGAATAGAAAATCCAGAAATAAACCCACAGGTTTATGGTCAACTAATCTTTGACAAAGGAGCAAAGACTATGCATTGGAGCAAAGAAAGTTTGTTCAATAAATGGTGCTGGGAAAACTGGGTCGCTACATGCAAAAGAATGAAGCTTGACCACCACCTCACACCATACACAAAAATCAACTCAAAATGGATTAAAGAACTAGACATAAGACCTGAAACCATAAAATATATAGAAGGAAATATAGGCGAAACACTACGTGATTTGCACATCAAAGACATCTTTACAGACACATCACCCAAAGCAGTGATAGTGAAGGCAAAGATAAACAGCTGGGACTATATCAAATTAAAGAGCTTTTGCACAGCAAAAGAGACAATAACAAAAACAAAGAGAAACCCCACCAACTGGGAGAACATTTTTGCACCCAACACTAATGATAAATGACTGATAACAAAAATCTGCAAAGAGCTGATGAGTCTCAACAACAACAAAGAAAATAATCCAGTCAAAAAATGGGCAGAAGAGCTTAAAAGAAACTTCTCTGAAGAGGAAATGCAAATGGCCAACAGGCATATGAAAAAATGTTCAACATCACTTGTCATCAGGGAAATGCAAATCAAAACTACCATGAGATACCATCTTACACCAGTGAGAATGGCACATATTAAAAAAACTAGCAACAACAAATGTTGGCGAGGGTGTGGAGAAAAAGGAACTCTTCTGCACTGTTGGTGGGAGTGCAAACTGGTCCAACCACTGTGGAAAGCTGTGTGGAGATTTCTGGACCTACTAAACATAGAGCTTCCATATGACCCAGCAATTCCACTCCTAGGTATTTACCCAAAGGACACAGAAACATCAATTCCAAAGAACACCTGCACCCCTATGTTTATAGCAGCACTGTTTACAATAGCTAAGCTTTGGAAACAACCCAAATGCCCAAAAATAGATGACTGGATCAAGAAGATGTGGTACATATATACCATGGAATATTACTCAGCATTCAAAAAAGATAAACACATGCAATTTGCTGCAACATGGATGGCGCTGGAAGGGATCATGCTCAGCGAAATAAGCCAAAAAGAAAAAGAAAAATACCGGATGGTCTCACTCATAGCAGGAATCTAGAAAACTTAAATAAGGGACCAGGAAAATGAATAACTATAAGAAAGTGAAAATCAAAATCAACAAAAAACTATGAACCAGAGACACTTTTAGGGGGGCGGGGGCGGGAGGGGAGGGATTGGGGTCAGAATGGGGGGCTGCAATTGTATGGGGAATATAACAATAAAATTTCTAAAAAAAAAAAAAAAGATTTATTAAAAAAAAACAAAACAAAACAAAACAAAACAAAAAAAAAAACCACTCAGTAGGGGTTCCAGAAAAGTGTCACTGGCTGAGAACAAGGTATATAGGTAGAAGGAGTCATTAGCAGAATTTGCTGGGTTGCATTTACAAACAATGAATGTCAGGGCATTTTTGTAGAGCTGCTCCCTGGTGGTGGCCAACAAGAGCCATAATGAAAACACTCCTTCCAGGCTGGGGTGTGGGGGGTGCTGGCTGAGTGCTCACCTGAGAACACGCAGCTCACATGGGGTTCACAGGGACGCATCTGACATTCTGCCTAGGTTAGTGGCTTAGTTGACAAATTTCAGAGTCATGCTGAATTTCAGAGTCATGCTCTGGAAGTTTCTCTGCCAGCATCTTGCTCATCTGGCTGTGATGGAGATGGTGCATGTCTCGGGCAGCACCCAGAGCTTTCAATGTGCCTTGGACAGAACCTTTTCATGCCTTGATCTTAATCATTATTGATGATAAAGACAATCTTTAAGACAGAGGTGGACAAAGGCAAGGCAATGACTTGCAGAGTCGAGCAAGATGCCTGGAAAGAGTGCCCAGGCTCGAGGTGTGGGGAGGTCTTCTGGCCTTGACCCAAGGACGGTAGGGAAGCCAGGCAGTTCCTTCACATCTTAAGGTTTGCCCAACTGGCAGCTTGGCTGCAGCAGTGATTCCCAAAGTATCCTCCCTGGTCCAGCAGCATCAGCATGAACTTCATGCTGGGAGCTAATTAGCAATGCAGATTCTGGGGCCCCACTCCAAGGCCACTGAGTCAGAGGGTCTGAGATGTCCAGCAGTGGTCTGTTTTTTAACAAGCATTGCAGATGATTCTGATTTATACTGAAGTTTGAGAACTACTGGACCTTTGGATTAGGTCTCTGGCCACTTGGGTGGTAGATTGGCATAAAAGACCCTAATTCTCCATCCCCATTTGTGTTCACATCTTTGGCAACCTCCCGCTAGGAGGAGTCATCTATTTCTTCAACCTTGGAATATTTGCTGCTCTTGGGTTTTGCTTTGGCCAATAGAATCTGGCAGAAGAGTTGGGGTGTGCTATTTCCAAGCCACCCCATCCTTTCTCTCCCCTCTTTCTCTCTGCCACAACCATGAGGACAAAACTGGGTGGGGGTGACTTCCCCAGAGGAGAGCACTCCAGGCCCTGTCCTGGGTCGGCCCCCCCCTCCAGCCAACATGCCAGCATCTCCACGTGCACAGGTGAGCTCAGGTGACATTGGCGGTGCCTCCCAGGCCAGAAGACACCCTGAGACAGCCTACAGACTTGTGAGCTAAAATACACGGGTATTACTTTAAGCCCCAGGCTTTGCAGTTGTTTGTTATACAGAATTGCTGTGGTAACAGATAACTGATGCAGGCAGGAATTCTACAGCCCTGTGAATCTTACTGCCTGGGAGCCAGATTCGCCTTGGCAATCGCAAAGTCACAGGTGGCAAATGCAGGCGTGAAAGCAACGTGACTTCCTTTTTCCTTACCTAACTTTGTTTCCTCTTCTGACTCCCCATTTCATCACGAAGTAGGCAATTACTTATTTAATTCTCAGTCAATTCCAGGTAATCTAGGTCAACACGTTTGTGGTAGATGCTACTTCTAGGCAGCACTATGTCCAGTTCTTTACTGAGTGCAAGGAGGCCCCCACCTCCTTGAAGTCAAGTGTGACCAGGGGACTGTTTCTGGCCAAGAAAATATGAGTATAATGTGCTACTTCTGGGCGGGAGCACCGAGGTTTTGGGGTGCAGCGTCTGTGCTAATTGGTGTCTGGTGATGCCCACCACACGTATTGCTCCTGTTTTCTGTGTGTCCCAGCTGCTGGCCATCCCAGACAAGTGTTTACTCGCTCTCTACTGAAGCTCCTGCGCTGGAACACTGATTATAATAATGATATTTACTCCCTATCAAATGTTGGCAACTACTAAAAAACTGAAAAATGTTTGATAACCTATCATTTATTGGGTATCTCTTTTATTGAGTGCTGTGCAAAACATTGTGTGTGTGTGTGCCGTGTTACATTCCACATACTCGCTCGCTCTCTCTCTTTCTGTCTCTCCCCCGCTTCTTCACCTGCCACCCCCAGACTCGGGACAACTCTCAGTGAAGCTAGTTTTAGGCAGAAAGAAGTTAAGCAAAGTAGATACAGGAGTTAGAATTCAAAGGTTGTCTGATTTCAAAGGCTCTGTTTGATTTTTTCGGGACACCACACTAACTTTAAGAAGAAAGAAAAACTGGCACCTGTAGTTCCCCTCAGGGAAAATTGCTGTTACTTTTTGCTGCTCTTTTCCTTCCAGTGTTTGCTTTTGCCTTCTATAAGTACCAGATCATGCAGCAAATATAAGTTTTTTTTTTTTTTTTGCTTTTTTTCTCTTTACGTTATTATTTAAGCATCATTTTAAAACCTCTTTGTAAGTTTCCTTTTCATGAGAATGGCAATTTCTTCTATACTGTAATTTATTTAACCAACTCCCCTTGTAAAATATTTCAGTTACTGCTCATTTTTGAATAAAAAACTTTCCTCCCAGAAAACTTCAAAAATCTAAAAAGCTATCGAGAAATGAGGAAATGCTGTTGCATAAAAGGGTAGGCTGGGCAAACAACACACTCGCTTTGGGTGTAAAATCAAAGGGCACCCAAGATCCTACTTATTAAAATAAAGTGATAATTTAGTGCAGTATTTAGAAAACCAATTTACATGAATGTCCCAAATCCAAACCCACGGTGAGCAAAAGATCAACATTTTAAATAAAAGCAGGGTCTCTCTTACTGATTTTTCTTTAGCCCCAGGCTGCAATAGGGCAGGCGTGGTGCCCTTACCTACCCAGCCCTGACCTTGAGGAGATCTCCTGGGTGCCTGGGAGGGGGAACTCAGACACGTCTTTATTATTTCTTGTACTACCACTGTGCCCTACGGGGTGCTCTCTGCCAGGTGTTTATTCCTGAAAGAAAGCACAGTGTGTTGGGTAAACAAGCCTGGGGACCGCTGGAGACTGCTTGGTCTCAAATCACAAATCCTAATTATGTCACCAACAAACTGCATGATCTTTGCCAAAATACCACTCTCCCTGAGCTCACTTCTGGCTGTCCTCCTCGGAGAGGATAATTGTTCACGCCTCCCAATTGATGGAGGGGCTTAGTGAGTTACACGAGGGTTCCTTCCAAGAGCTTCTGGTTTGTAACCAAGACTCAAGAAATGCTGGTTCTTTTTCTATCAAGTAGTGAGCCTGTGCTCCAAGCCTTAGACAGCCTGCAGAACTGTGAGATATCTTCAGGTGCCTTCCCTGGGGCATTGCTAGATTTGTTTGTTTGTTTGTTTGTTTGTTTGTTTATTTCTACAAGAGCTGGGGTACAGGTCAGAGGTGAGGGAGGGTGAGAGGATTCACCAGAGACAGAGTGGGGAGCAGAACAGGCAGACTGACCAAAATACACTGCTGAGGGGAGCAGCGGGTGAGACAGGAGAGGTCTGCTGCACCATGTGGGTAGCTCCCTGGCTGGCCAGGAACCGAACCTGTGCTGCAGAGGCTGTGGACAGCTTCATAGCGCTATGCTCAACCCACTGTACCACCGGGATTGCTAGATTGAAAAAAAAACAACATCTGCCACCATTATAAAATAACTAAGCTTTGTTTAGAAATTCCTGCATTTTTTCTCCAAGAAATTCAGGAGCTCTGGCAGCCCAAGCACTAATTCTGCACTTCCCAGGGCAGCACCGGGCCCAGGGTGGAAACCCACTGACCACAGATGGAAAAGCTTCTCTGCAGTCCGCCTCAGATGCCGTGGTCAGATTTTGCAAATAAAAACCCAGAATGCCTGGTTAAATTTGAATTCCAGATAACCAAATAATTTCTTTTTTAGTAGAAGCACATTCTGTAAGGTAGTTGGGCCATCTACTCAAAACCCTAATTTTTAATTTTCCGAAACAATGAGACATACCTGTTTATCTGGCAGCCCTGCGGCAGCCCACCCCGACCTCCCCACCTTTTAGCTTTACTGGCCTGTGACCCCGACTTGAGCCTTGCAGGTATCAGCGGGCTGACCTCAGGATCAGGGAGAAAATTCCAAGCAGAGGTCAGATTTAACAAGCACCGCTTGTGTGTCGTCACCGATGTGCAGTTTTCCGCTGTTAATGAGCTTCCCTCCAGTGTTGGGCCTGCTTGTGCCTACACTTGCTCCAACCCGGGCCAGGACAAATCATCCATCACAGGCGCCACGGCCACCTCCTGATGCACCCTGGCGCTCTGGAGCCTTCTGCCTGCTCGCGGCTGCTTGGGTGCTTTCAGGTGGAGAATCCGGCCGATAACATCCCCGAGGAGACAGCTGCCAGCGTTCAGGGCCCGGACATGAAGGGTGGTGATGTTTTCTTTACAGAACTGCGGGAGTCTCAGCCGGAGACCAGCCAGGGAGACCCGCCCGCGGGTCGCGCTGTGCAGACCCAAGATGCTCTTCCTGGTCCTGTCAGGTGGAAACACACCCGAGAGGCTCTGGCACGCGGTTAGCTGGAACCGGGTGTCCGGACCTCAGCACCGTTTACATTTGGGGTGGCTGCTTCTGTCTGTCTGTCCTAACAGGCTGTTCCTATCTGTCTGTGCAGGACATGATGGGATGTTGAGCTGCATCTCTGAGCTCCACCGGCTGGGTGCCTGTAGCACATCCCTCCCGCCACCCCAGTTATGGGCTTGGCTCCTGAGACTCGCCCCGTTTGAGAACTCTGCAGAAGTGTCACTGCCGGGGCAGGGTGTGTGTATGTATGTGAAGTTAGGGCACACATGCCTCAAGGGCATCTGAGAATCAGTTTTGTGTTGGTGGGGGAGTAAAAGACAGAGTGGAGTTTGGGTCCCCTTGGAAGTGCTCAAAGTCAACTGGGAAAGCTGTTGGCCAATAGCACTAACATGGGCAGAACTGGGTGCAGAGACACCAGTTTGCAACTGTCGAAATGGAAAACCCAGCTCACTTGTTTTTGGTTGATTATGTGTTTGGCTTTTACTTGACCTGAAATGGAAGGGACTGAAGTGGTTCCCAGCTTCTGGACACCTCGCCCTTGCTTGCTTGTCTCCACGCCGGAGCTGCGCCACCACCCTCAGCCCAATGGCCTTGCTCCTCCTCGCTCCAGCCCTGTCTGGGGGACATTTAACAATGTCAGGGGACACTCTTGGTTGTCACCACCCATGCAGAGCTGCACTGGCACCAGAAGGGTAGAAGCCAAGAATGCTGCCCGAAGCCCTACAGTGAGCAGAGCAGCCCACCCCTAATGAAGAATTTTCTGGCCACAAATGCTCATAGTGTGGGCTGAGAAATAAGGATCCCTACAGAATTGCTACATAGTATGGTAGGTGGGTCCCGGGGAAGAGCTATTCCTGTACCCCATCCCCACCCCAGGCACTGGGGATTCCTAGGACTCAGCTGGAACCTGTGTCTGGGGATGCATCAGCCAAGGGGCTGGAAGGAGAAGGGACACTTTCTTTTCTTTGCATTTTGCACTTGGACCCAGAATTAGCAAGACCAGCAGCTCTGTAAGATTCTACATTCTTGTATAACCTTTTCCTTCTTCCTCTGGGGGTTTCCATACTTTACAGAAGTTCACCAGGGTCTCCATTCACACCTGATCCTAATCTCTGGCGGAACACCATCAGATAAAAGGATTCCCCTCACATATTGAGGACAGGGAGAAGAGAAGCTTAACCAGCCCCGAGAAAAGACTAAGGGCAGCCAGGAGAAAAATAGCCCAACTCAATTTCAATATACAACCCTCCATCATCTCAGCATCATTATCAAAACACCATCGCCACTATTTATGTGATTGCAAACAGGGAGCAGCCGTTTATAACCTGGGTTTGAGTCAATTCACTCATGCGACCCATCCCCCGCCTTGGCCTTCTGTTCTCGTTGAAATATTACTGGGCTCCATTTTTTCCTCCTGGTCCTCTCAGTCTCTCTTCCCTTTTTGTGCGTGCGTGTGACCACAATCGTAGTTTCAGTAAATAAAAGGGCTGCTTGATAACGTGGAACGGCCCAGTGCTTAACTCTGCCCTTGGAGATCCTTTACATCAAACCAGCGATCAAAAAGTGGTGCAGATAAAATTTGTCATCAGGGATTTCCTACAAAAGAATTACAGTGGAGAAATGGCTTGATCGATACTATGGATTTTCACTGCAGGGACTGGTGGTCCAATTGCTGAGAGACACTCACACAGATAAAAGGGCAGGGTTGCCACTCCGTCAGACACTGCTGACTCAGCAAAAGCCTGGCAGGTATTTATAGGCCAGAGTGATACAGAATTATCACCTTGCAGTGCCCGGCGCGTGTTCCTTCTGAGATTGCCTTCCTTTATGGGATTGCTAAATGCAGGTGAATGGAAAAATGATGGCTAACAGCTGTCAAAATGCAACAGAATGAAGTACTTAAATCTTTTTTTATCCATTAAAAGGGTAACAGCCATACATATATCACGGCACAGACATTGTAATGATATTTGGGGGCTGGTAAACGAGGGGGTAATAAACAATGTATGTTCTGATCAGAACTGCAGAAGAAATAGACCGGGGGGGAAGGGAGGTCTTCCCTGAAGTCTTATAATTACTTTAATGGTGGAACATTATCTAACAGAAGGAAAACAGAACTGCATTTACGTCCCATTTTTGGGGGGACCTCATTTCCCCTTACAGTGGCATTTAGAAAGCATCAAACAAGTCCCTAAAACACTTAACCAGGCTCACTGCATCCTGAAATTACTGAAGGTTATGTACGCCAGCTTAATTAAAGTGCGTGGAATAACAATAATTTATTTGTAAGACGCTTCAGCTGTAAGGTCTGGGGTCCGGGGAGAACTTCCTCTCTCTTTGTCTCTAATCTCCCCGCTCCCGTTGAATTTCAGATATGCCATGGACAGGTGGAGAAGCAGGAAATTCCTTCTTTCATTACTTCTGTAAAGCTAGAAATAAGGCCGACTCCCAGTTCACATTTCTTCCAGGAACCTCCCTTAGGACAAATCTTACCAGCCCAGCTAGACCCACCCATGCAGTGTTTGTCTTATTATTATTTTTTAATTTCGTGAGAATCAGTTCTGGAAAGATTCAAAATGCCACTTGATGGTCATCCTGTAGAATCTTGATTTATTTGAAAATAACTCTGCCTGTGTCTCATGTTCTCCGTCATGCATTTCACTTACGCTGTAGGTGAACCATTTTTGGTAAGTGGGGGCATTCAAAGAATAACACTATCCTTATTCTTTTCAATATTGAAAAAGCATTGTGAAGCGCTGGGGAAAGAACAAAATATCTAGGGTATCATCAATAGCAAGAGATCTTGACATTCATTCTCCAATTTCTCAAATTGCTGCATTGGGATGGGCCTTCTGTGGGATGCTGAAACAGGCTTTCAAGGAAGGCGCTTATGGGGAAGAGGACAGGGACAATATTTATAGAGCAAATATTTTGTACCAAGCACTTGGCATACGTTGCAATGAAGTCCCAGCAGCTACGGGAGGGCAGGCACATGTCACGTGTGATTTAGATGCACGTGAGCCTCCCTACAGCACCGGGAGGTGAAGTTAGAGTCATCTTTACAGATGAGGAAACTGAGGCAGCAGACAAGGTGAGTGGTTTGCCCCAGCTTCCGCAGCTTGGGAGTAGTGGAGCTGGACTGTCACTCAAGAGTGCATGTTTTTAACTGGCAGCTTTGCAGCCTACCACAGTTTGGAAACTCCTTTTATCTTGACAGTCCCATGAATTGGCATTTCCATCGATCAAAAAACAACAGGGAAGTTCTGAAAAAATTGGACATTTTGCCCAGTCTCTTAGCTGAACAGCTGGGATCTGAACCCAGGCAGCCTCGCCTCCCAATTCCCTGCTTATTCTGCTCGGTGGCTGGCAGCTCACCCACTGGACAGGTGACATTCTGCAGCATCTCGATTCAGATAAAATTCAGGAGGCGCCGCACCGTGCAGTCCAGGGAAAAGAATTTAATTTCAGGAAGCAGGCCGCTGCCCGGAAGGAACTCGAACGAGGCTTCTGTACCCACATGGTCCCTGGCCAGCATCGGGAGGACTCCAGCACCTTCCGGAACAGTCCGCAGGGAAATCATCTTTGTGCTCGTAACTGCCTTCTGCTGGTAGAAATCATCGGTGCTATCATCACAGGATTGTCGTATGGAAGTTTACTGTCACCGGCAATAAACAGAGATGAGAGGAGGGGGGAATAAGAAAACAAAAGGGAAAAATAGAAGCAAAAAATGCACCAGAGTGAAAAAAAAATCTATAAACGAGTTGTTTTTTTTGTCTCTCTAGTTGCTCTGATGGGCACAGAGGAAGTAGACGGAATAGAATCACATCTCAGGCACACCAACATAAATTCCCCCTTGCTTTGACAAGTACGTAATTTTCTTCAGAGATGCTCTTCACGTCTGGAGAGTTATGAGGCAATTTCATTCCCATCTGACAAATTTACAAAGAAACATTAGAGAGAGGGGATTAGGAAAGCGAGAAATCTTTATAGACTTTTTCCTGGGGCTGTATTTCCCTCCCATCTTGGCCTCTTCCTGGAGGACCATGCACGAGTGACTCACACAGTGTGGACCCCATAACCGAGCACTCAGGACAGAAGCAAAAAGCGAAGTGTGATGCCATCGACTCATTGTATTTCCGTGGCTGGGCCGGGGGAGGCGGGAGCACGTTATTGACAAACATTTAGATAAAGTCTCTAAGGTGCGGCTTCCAAGTGGTATTTTTAAAATTGGACTTTGGGAAAGAAATGCAGAGAGAGACAGAGGGTGAGATGGAGGGAGTTGGGGAGAAAGGGAGAGAAAGAGGGGGCGAGTGAGAGAGATCGAGAGAGAGATCGAGAGAGAGATCGAGAGAGAGAGAGAGAGAGAGAGAGAGAGAGAGAGAGAGAGAGAGAGAGAGAGATTTGCATTCCAGGATGATAACAATAAAGGATTAGTGATAGCAAAATGCATATTTATTTCCTTGTGGGAACATAGAGTCTAAGTGGAACTTGCAGTTTTCCTCTTAAAAAAATTCTCTATGAAAAATCTCCACCACTGCTCATTTCATTATACGGTTTTGAGTGTGACCGAATATTCCAGGTTGCACGGACTGTCCTGTTTTAGGGCTGACACTCTCATGTCATGGGACTTCTTCAGTCCTGAGCCAAACAGGAGGCTGGTCACCTTACAAATGATGATTGTGGGTCCTCCCCGGTGGCGCAGCGGTTGAGCGCTGGGTTGTGAAGCTGCCCGCAGCCTCTGCAGCACCGGTTCGATCCCCGGCCCCCGGGTGAGGGTCCCACATGGCGCACAGACCTCTCCCGCTGCCCGCTGCTCCCCTCAGCAGTGTACTTCGTCTGTCTGCCTGCTCTGCTTTGCCCCCCGCTCTGGCTCTGGGGAATTCTCTCACCCTCCCGAGCTTCTGACTGTACCCAGTGCTTGTATAAATAAATAAATAAAGCTTTTAAAAAAAAAAAAAACCCACAACAAAAACTGGGAAGTTCATCATTTAAAAAAAAACAAAACAAATGATGATTGTGATTTATAGAGAAGTGACTTGAGTTCTGGTTAATTCTCTGGAGTATTTGCCATCTCGCCTTGTGCACCTTTTAGCTCTGATAACTATACAGACATGTGCACACACACACGCGCGCGCACAGACAGAGGTATGTATTTGGATCGTTTTGAGATTCTAGTAAGAATCTTCGATTAAGGTCACTGCGAGGGCTTAGAATTTTGATGGAAAAATCATAATAGCACTCAGAAGTTCAGGAAACGTATTCCTTTCCTGGAGTTGAGATTAAACATAATATAATGCAGATGCTGTCGGATGCAGAGCTCGGATGACAAATGTTTTATAACTGGGACTTAGGGAATGGAGAAAAGTAGAGAGACACAGCTTCCAAGACCTTCGCCGAGAGCCGCAGAGCTCTCATAATACTGGATGTATAATTTGGCAGGAGGAAGGTGGGATATCTGTGTGTGGATGGCTGTTGTGCATTTTTCAGAGTCCAATGGATTTATGGAGGCCTTGTTGATGATCCACTGCTCTTATCAAAAGAGTGAAATGGACCCTGATTTGTGTAATTAATTTCAGCTCTTGGTTCTTCACGTTTTCCCGTGTTTTCTCTCTTCAACTCATTTTCACTTTAAAAAGTCCATTTTTGGCAACTTGTTATTTTTCTTTATAAAAGGGACCGGAAAATCTTTCCCATTTACTTTAAAGAAATGGCAATTCACGCTGGAAGGGCGGGCTCAGTGTTCTAGAGACCATTCTTTGCCCGGAAAATGCACAGAGGTCTTGCATCTGGGGGTTTAAGTTCAGCAGCCCAAATCCGAATGGTGAAGTTTAATTTGGATTTGCTCTCTTCTGAAACTTGCAAACAAACCCTCCCTTCAGCCTGCCTGCTGAACATGAAAAATGGGGCTTCTTTGAACTGCAAATGATTCTTTTTTGCCCAAACTTAGAGAGATAAATAACGATAAGGAATGTTCACATATATATAAAAACTAAGCCAGAAGCATATGAAAGTCATGAGGTATTTGAACTTCCCAACCGCTGTAAAAACCTGCCCGTACTTGATGGGGAAGAGTCTACCCCAGTATAACTAAGGGGCCTGCAGACAGCTTTTGACTCACAAGCAAAGGAGAGTGTTGCAAGAAATGAGATGGATCTCCATGAGAGAGATAAAAATTTAAAATATCCCCTGGTGGGGGAAATTTTTTCTTTTTATTTCTGCATTTGAATCTTTTAAAAACTGTAAGTTTGGGGGGAAAGTTATTGAGACATAAAAGGAATATTTGAACTGCTTTGGAGTTTATGATAACACTGTATAATACATTATCTTGAAAGCCTTTATAGTACGCAGTTACAAACTTCCAGGAAATCTATTAAAATGCAGCATTAATTAACATAAACTTTTTATAGTGTTACTAATATTCTGCAAACAACTGGGAGTTTAAAAGCCCGCTCTTCCAGGCATTCTGGCGGCCTGTCCACAGCCATCAGACACAATAAAAGGAAACGCTGAAGGAAAAGAAAAAAAGGCATTTTCACTGACTGTCCTGGCTGGGAAATTCACCTCCATCTCTGCCTACAATTTGAACATGTAGAAAGACGAGCCATTTGCCAGTTTTCTTAGCATCCTCTTTGTAAACTCCTGCCACTGACTGAAAGATAAACACTGGTATCTCCATATGCATTCTCTCAAATGGGGACAAATAACATCTTTGAAGTCACTCTCTCCGCTCACACAATGTTTACCATCTCACCAGAGGGCTGCTCTGGTTACAGACGACATCCACATTTAGACACTTACAGATGAGTCAAGTAGTTACAGAAATCGACACTGGACTTTTATTTTTGATGTCTGGCTCCGGGTTGCAATGACAAATCTCCCCAACCTGAGTCTTGCCCCCCCACTTTTTTTTGAGAGGGATGTTTTTCGTTGCCGTTTCAAATCTTAAAGAGAAGGAGACATTTTGGTCTCTATGCTCAAAGGGCACAACTGTCTCCATCTAAGAGTGGAGTGCAGATGACCTAGCTCTGAGTTATCTGGCCCGACGACTTCCCAGCCTTCTCTGTGTGAGCGGGTCTGCTTCAGCCGAGTCGGGCAGGGCCCTGGATTCCTCTTCTCCGAGCTGGTCCTGCTGTCAACGTAAGCCTTGGCCTCTGGCCCGGCCTCCTTGCTCTCCTGGGTCCTTGGTGTCGTCCTCTGGGTCAGACTGATGAGTTTTCTATTTTAGTATCGTCTTTGAATTACATGAAAGTTATGCTTTTTTATTTTTTTAAAAAAGAAATGATATACTTTGCAGGTCTCTTCCCCTTGGATGCAGAATCCTGCAAATATTTCTTCCTGCTCTTCCCTTTTCCTCTATTATCACCTGCTTTTCAATCCATGTGGGACTGAGATTCTATGATGATAACCATAAAAACATGTGATATGTGTCTACATTATTCTCCACGCATGCTGCCTCTACTAGGCTTTTCATCGATTCAACAGATCGCTATTAGGTACATGCCATGTGCCTGGTGCCCCAGAAGTGCCAGAGAACATGACAGATGAGGGTTCTCCTCCTGGAGTTTATCTTCTAGTGAGGGCAGCTGAGCACAGGGCAAGAGGATGTCTGAGTAGGATGGTGAGGAAATAAGCTGATGGCGTGATGGAGGGAATCGATGGGGCATTGGAGGCAGGGAACCAAGGTCATGTGGGGACTCCCTTGGTATGTTTTAACAAGTCGCAGCCCAGTGCGGCTGGAGCAGGGTGGATAGGATATTGACAGGTCGGGATATGATAATAACAATTTACCCACTTGAGCAGTTAAGACAATCCCCTCTATAATGCAATACAAGGGAGGGCATTATTATCACATTTAGCAGGCGATTGAATAGAAGTTCAGAGAAGTAGTGTGACCTACCTAGGGGCACATAGCTAGTAAGTGTCAGAGCTGGAATTGAAATATAGGTGTATCTGATTCTAATATCCATGTATATTGAATACTTACTATACTTGGCACTTTGGAGGATCTGGGAATTAAATCATGGACAACTTTCTAATTCTCCTGGAGCTTACTGATGGAGGAATCAGCAAAATAGCTAACTCTCTGGTGTTTCAGGTTGCGGGATGTCCTATGGAGAAAGCTGAGCCAGGGTGAAGAAGATAGGAGGGTTCAGGGGGGCTGCGTTGCTCCTTCACAAAGGATTTTCAGACAAGTCTTCCCCATTTAGGGGATATTTGAACCAAGGCCAGAATGAACCAACGGGCTTTCCATGAAGAGCCGTCCAGACAGAGCAAATAGCAAGTGGAAAACTCAGAGGCGGGCTGTGCCTGGCCTGTTGGAAGAACAGCAAAGGATGTGCATGCTTCTAGGGAATGAGGGAGGAGAGAGACCAGGTGGGCTGTGGCGAGAGCCTTAACTTTTACTCTGAGACAGAGTCCTTGGAAAGGGTTGAAGAAAAGGACATGAATAATTATTATTCTGAAAACTGGGTAAGATAGGCTGTTGGGAGGCAGAATGGAAGGTGGGAAATCAGGTCATGGCCATAACTTAGGACATGCCCTCAGGAACACATGCTGACTGGATCAGGGCTTGGCTGTGGACATGATGAGAAGGGCCAGTGTTATGATGTGTTTCAACAGTAGAACCATCAGATTTAGTATTGATTGGGCTGTGAGGTGTAAGAGGGAGGGGAGTCAAGGATGATCACAGTGTTCTAAAGATCCTAAGGATGGAGCTACCATTTAATGAAAAGGGCAGAATCAGTATTGATATCGTCACGGATTCCTCTTATTTCTGCTCAGCAGGTCAGCTGCTGTGTGGACATTATTTGAGCAAAGGAGTGTCAACATGTCTCCTTTTTAAAAAAAAAGAGCTGTTGGTAAACTCTGCTAGTGCATTAGTTAGTTTTGCTACATAACAATCCCCAAATCTCCATGGCATAACCTGTCAAACATTACTTAGTGTTAAACCAAAAATATGGGTTAGTTGTGGCTCAGCTCAGCTCTGCTCCTGGTGCCTTTTCATTTTTGATCTTTTGTCTAGAAATATTGGTCCCACTTCTGGACCACGTTCCACTGGTCAAAGCACAGCCATGCCCAACAATGTCCAGGGAGCACCATCCCTCTCCACCAATGGCGTGGACTTCATTAGTGAACGCCTGGATCTCAACCGGATCAGTTTAGAACAAATAAACGTACTGAGGATGATCAGACACAGGCTCAAAGAGGGGGAAGCCGGAGTTCCCAGAATCCTGGGAGATGCTGTCTTAGCCCGTGTCCCTACCACCCACGCACATCTGCACTGGAGCAGCTGTCACTGGACAGTAACCCTGGCTCTTTGCTATTTTCCTCCCGCCCTGAGCCTGTGCCCTATGGTGGGTGTACCATGTCTTTTCTCACCGAGAAATCATCAGAGCCTGGTGCGCTGCACACAGCCTGTTTTTGTGTGATTCGTTCAGATAACTTGCAAGTGACATCACCGTTCATCTGGAGGTTGATTTCTTTTTAGAAGGGTAAATAGAGGAGTGGGGAAAAGAAAAGGAATAAAGCTCAGTAGCAAGTTTAAATACCAGCAGAGGCTAGGCTGATGACATGCCTGCGTGCCTCAGCGGGGGATAAGACCAGTGTCTTAGTGGGGCATTGAGCCGAAGTCGAGTGTACAACGCCAGTGGTACAATGAAAAGTATTAAAAGCAAAGCAAACTATAACCTGTGCTGTTCAAGTAAACCATCCGAAGGCAGAGTTTCCCTGAGACCTGTTAGTGTGAGAGCCTGGTAATAGAGCCTAGATTTGGACAGTCAAAGGAATTTTTTTTTTTTTAAGAGCCTATCAGTAATATGTCAGCTATCTCTTCCCCCACCCATCCCCTTCTTGGCTAGGTAGTTTTTTGGCACCCCCCAAAAAATAAATAAACAAATAAAAAAGGAACAAAAAAAGAATCTGGGGCAAGGACTAGCTTGAGGGAATACTTTTGTTTCTTTTATCACAGGTAAGTCTTGAGAATTTGCTTTGAGTTCTCGCCTGTCTTCATGGACCCAAGTCTGGCTACAGAGAGCCTGGAAATCAGACTGGGCAAAGCCTTGGTGCTCTTCAGTTTGCGGGAAAGGGTGGAGGGCAGACCCGAGGGGAGACCCATTTACGTGAAGCGGGGAGAGGTTGCTCCGGCTGGGATGAGTCCAATTCAAGCCTTGAAGGCCACACTTCTCCCGCTGCGGGAAGCTTCTTTGACGTTGTTGGGGCATCCGAGGTCAGGGTTACGAAATCCTCTGCTGAGCCCAGCATTTCTAGGCCTGGCTATGGTGCCCCTACCTCTCAACAGTCTTCAGGCTGGCCCTGTGGGAGCGCCCTGCCTCCACGTGTCAGTGGCACTCAGTGCGGGAGCAGGATCCACACGGGTGTAGGGAAAATGAGTGGTTCCAGTAAATTCAGTTTTATTTGATTTCACTTGGGTTGCATGGCAATGATCAAATTATGCTGATTTTAAAAATGAATTACAAAGAGCAATATTTAAAAAAAATATAAAATCTAACACGAGAAGTAGAACTGCTGGCTGCTCCTGAAATTTGGAAGCTCTGTCCACTTAGGGTCACATCTGCCCAGCCAGAGCTGGCTGAGGAACATTCTCTCGCGCTCACCTGCATCCCTGCCCACCTGCCCCATCCACGCAATGGTGCCTCCTGTCTGGTTCATCTCGATAGTTGGGAGAGGATGCCTGACCTCTGTATTTATGTGTAATGTCGGTGGCTATAACATATATTGCTGTAAATGCCTCAGATATCATCTTTAATTTAAAGAGCAGCCTGCCCTTTAGATAATCAACTCCAGCTTTTTAAAACCAGAATTGTTAATTATCCTGGCAGTATTTTCTTGGCTTCAGACCTGATAAAGCCACTGTTAAGGGATGTGATTATTTGGTGGGTTACTCTAAAAGATATCCTTTCTTCTCCACCCCCTCCCCTTCTGCTATTTTCACTTTGCTCACACCCTCCCTGCCAACCAGCCCAACATGCAAGAAACTCTTCAGGTGTTCAAAGGAGTTGGGAGATATTCCAGGAAACGCTGAAAGTTGGCCACGTCAGAGAGGATAAAAGCACAGTGCTCAATCCAAAGGCTTTGTGCGTTTTTTTTTTTTTTTTTTCTCAATGCAAGTTCCAAGTTAAATTTTCGGATGCTTATCTTCTCTACATTTTAATGAGAAGCTCTTGCAAAGGATTTTTTTTTTAAAACAAAGGCACAAAAGTTTAAACCTTTTGCACAATAGCAGTGAGTATTGAAGTGACATGCTGTTTTTATATTTTGAAAATCCCCAGTGCTCAAAAAATCAGCAGGAGCAGGGATATTGGACAAGTAAATATGGAATATATGCTCACAAACAGTAACTGTGTCTATTAAATATGCAAACCATGAAAGAGCATATGGATTTTTTTTCATCACATCATTTTATAGGTATATGTGTGCGTAAGTCTGGGTATCTTATAAACTTTTATGAGTTAAATCATTTTTTCCATTAGCTTTTGTTGTAATTACCAAGATGCTTATTGTAATTTCTGATTGATCTTCAATTGGCACTGCCTCATAACACTTTATCTTGAAATCCTCTGCCTTCAGGCCTCTTAGTTATGGAGTGAATGATTTATCTATAAACCTTCAACACTCTTGAGGATTCAATATTTAAAGGGATCTATTTGTAAAGCAAAGAATGCTTCGATAAAGCAAATAATATCCTGGTTGTTTTTGCATTTAGGGAAATTACTCACTTTGACCCTGATGGAAGGGACCTGCCTTCCTTCAAAGTCGTTGCATTCTGCATACTTCCATACTCTTTTCTTGGTTTATTTCATGTCTATCTTCCCACCAGACTCTAATTTCTAAGACAGCAGGAATTATGCCTTTCCCCCTTACTTTTGAATTATAAAAATTGTGCACATGTAAAAAACATCACATTTGTCATTTTAACCATTTTTAAGTGTTTGGGTCAGTGGCCTTCGTGTCTCACATTGTGGTGCTCCCATCTCCAGAACTTTTTCCTCTTCCCAGATTCAATTCCGGACCCACTAAAGACAAACTCTAAGTCTCCCCAACCCCAGCCCGGAACCACCATTCTATTCTCTGTCTCTTGAGTTTGGTGATGCTCGGAACCTTGCAGAAGTGAGCTGAATAGTGACCGGCTCATTTCACTTAGCATTCAAGGCTCATCCAGGAGCGAGGGGGTCAGAAGTTGCCTTTGTTTTTCACAACCTCATACCTGGAATCAAACGCAGCGCCTGAAGGTAGAAGGCGCTGCACACAGCAATGTCTACTTGTTGACTACGTGCAGGAAAGGATGACCCGATCAGCCACACAGCGCCCTTCTCTGCAGCCTCAGGACCAGACATGCAGTGATTCCCC
This sequence comes from Talpa europaea, assembly GCF_964194135.1. Classification (NCBI taxonomy): domain Eukaryota; kingdom Metazoa; phylum Chordata; class Mammalia; order Eulipotyphla; family Talpidae; genus Talpa; species Talpa europaea. The sequence continues at coordinate 5,614,687 of NC_140078.1, read as the reverse complement.
GTGACCCCGAGGAATACGAGACCTGTCTGCCCTCCTGACTGCAGAAGCAGAGCCGAGCCCCATCGAGACACGTAACAGTCACCATTCCCCTTGCACGCGTTGCTCAAATCCTCTGTACTAAAAGCCACTCTGTGCCCTATTTTCTTAGGCTTGTAATTTGGGTTGCTTTGTGCTTGCTGCTAATTAACCAGTGGGTGATGTGCTGTTTGTCTTTTCGTCTGCCTGTGAGCTTGTCAGGAGTCAACAGCAAGCCGGGAGAAACTGGGGGGCACTCTGATAATTAAGGTTTGGAGGGTTTCTTCCCAACCCCATCATGCACCGATTGCTTTCTCTGCCTCGACTGATGGGTAGCTGACATATGACAAAACAGTGGCCTCCTCTCATATCCACAGCAGCAGGGCACTTTCCCACCTTTTAATGGCTGAACGCATCTCATCCCAAGCAACCCTGACGAAATGAAAGTGTATTGTCAAAGTTGTTTGTGAAGGCAATTGTGTTTAGAAAAGAAGAAAAGTCTTGATACGTTCAGAATTGCCGGACACACACACACCCCCATACACCCCCCCCCCAATGGTATTCTTAGCTTCTGAATGCAAAAAGTTAACCATGTAAGTTTTATTTGAATATTTGAATGGTATAAGGAGAAATGGGTTGGAGGGCTATATTCTAGAGCACCCTGCTTCCAGGTCACTTGAGCTTGTGTGTCATTCTTTAAGGAATAAAGGCAGAGAGAGTTTGATAGTTTTTTTAAAATTGGTAATATCTTCATGGGTAGGTTCTGTACGTACAAAATAAAATCATCAAATAATGTAAGCCCTGTGGTGGGGACACTATATGCACCAATTTATGTTTAACTAATGCTCCTTGATCTTCTAAATCCAGTATTTTGGGGCCAGCACCTATATCAGCATCCGAGACCTACTGAATCAATCTGCATATTTGCTAGAGCCCCAGGTGAGTCCAATACCTGTAAAAGTTTGAGAAATCCTGGTCTGTCGCCTCTCTCAACCTCTCTCTGCCTTCACTTTCTTCTTATGTATTGGATTCCAGTGAAAGCTTGGCATAGTTACAACAAAGAAAGGAAGAAGACAAAAGATTCCTGGGTGATTCTCATGAGCAATTGGGATGGAGAATCACTGACTTTAACCCAAGAAATGCCATCAGTATCTCGAGGGCTGCACCTTGTCTGTTTTGTTCTTGCCCAGAAAGGTGCTTGAGACACGTGGGTGACTGTTTAATTGTCGAAAGGATTGTGACACAAAACCCAAGGTTTAAATACCGTATTCACATACACCCGCATATTCGTTCCCTCGCTCAGCACACAGCTCTCTTGGTAAAGTTGGAGACGCCAGAGGGATTCAGTTCTCTAGATTCAGCACAGAGATAGAGTTTCGGGTTGGCAATATTAATTTGGAGTCAATATCTGATAAAGGAAGACAGAGGAAGTGAAATTGGTCAGAGGCACTAGTGAAATTGTAATGCGGACCCACAAAGTAGGGAGCCCTGAGAAACTATTTCCCCTTGGGGGACCTGATGGGGCCACCAGGAGAAGTCTTTATACCCACGCCTGCTTGGTCATTGTTGGAGGCTGCCCAGGAAGGATCTGACCCTGAAGGGTGACTTTCTGCACATGTGGTCTCTGACTGTCTACTGACCACACTCCCAGAGTTGGGCAGCGAGAACTTTCTGGAAGGGAAATCTGGAAAGCACCTCTCTGGTTAAGAGGCAAGGGGAATGATGTTTAGAGAGGTAGGTTCTAGAGCCTGACTTCCTAGTTTTCAGTTTTGGACAAACCACCACCTGGATAAATGATCCTGGATGTTGCCTCTTATTTATAGGTCTCCTTATCGATTATGGTTCTAATTATACCTACTAGACATGGTGGCTTGAGACTCTGGTGTGAAAAATGGATTGAAGGCACATAGTAGGCACTTAAGAAGGGCTTGTTAGTACCATTCATATTATAATTTTTATATAGAATATAAAATTAAAAGTTCTATAGATAATATTATAAAATATTCCATGCTTCCATGTAGGCACAGACTGGGAAGATAAAATGTCAGTGAGAGAATGGGCAGCTGTGTGCACTAAAGCCCCTCGAGACCCAAATCTTGTCCTTCTGGCTTTGAGGGCCACTTCTGCATCCTCTTTCACTGGACAAAATGCATTTATTTGTGTGTGTGCATTTTCCTACCTTGCCAGAGTAGCAAGAGTCTTGCTCTGCTTCCTTTTGGGAGATGATAGGATGATGCAATCTGTCCCCCTCTGTTCCTGTGGGATCTCGGGACCCCTCCTGCGGCCCTGGCTCTCTTTAACTCCCTGATTTGTGTCTCCTCTCAGCTCTCAGGAGGGCTCAGGGAACACCCTTGACTAGCTCAGTAGTGAAGATGTAAAGCCGAGATGAAGCAAGGTTGGTTACATTTGTAAATGGAAAAGGCTCCAAGCTTTGTTTGAACAAATTGATGCAATAGATCTTAGGTGGGATAGAACTCTAGCAGAACTGTGAAATTTCTGTGCAGAAACCCCTCATCAGTGACTTCAAGTTCTAGAATTAACAGTCCTGCTCTGTGCTGACTGTGAAGCTCCGTGGTTTTTTTTTTTCTTTTTTTTTTTCTTTCCATTCTCCATCTGCGCTTGTGAAAATAAAACTCAAACTTCATGTAAGTTAGAATTATGGTCAAAATGGTGACCGAAAACAACCAAAGTTGACTTCAGGCTCATAGAATGAGAGGTCCAGGCTGAGAGGAGAGCTCGGGAGGCCCTGGTGTCCCCGTCGCGGGGCACTGGGTTATGATGAGGCCTCCCTTGTCCTCAGGACTCTGCATCGCTATGGGGGGGCTGCAGGGCAACCTGGGCAGGGGCTGGGTGGGGAGGGCACCCTCTCCCTCTTAAGGGCAAAATGTCCACACTGTACATCATCACAGCCTCGTTGACCCCCGGGGTCCACCAGCCAGCCAGCGAGATGGGACATTATGGACTTCGCGTCGGTACCGGAGCTAGAAACTAATACAAAGCCCGTCCATGCAAACTGACCAGAGAGATCTAAGGCACCCAGAAAGGAGGGGTGAGGGGCGACAGTGGAGCCGGGGAAGATCTTGATGGTCTGTGGTGAGGACGGTGGGTGTTTTGGGGGTGGCAGAGCCACGATGACCAACCTAATCCTGTCTTGTCAAATTATTGACAAGGACCTAAAACAATGGTACTTCATTAATAAATAAATGAATTAAAAAAGAGAGAGACTGGAGAGTCTCCTTCACCATCTCTGTGGACTCCCTTTGGGAGAGTCTCCTCCTGGCCCTCCTCCCTGGGGGAAGGGTGGCTTCCTGGGGTGGCTCCTGAGCCTGACTTGGCGCCTTGGCATGTACCTTTCCCCCCACAGAGGGCCGTTCACAGTCGCCAGGCCAAAAGGCCAAAGGCACTTGGTGCTGGGCCTTGCTCCAACTGGTGGCGAGTGGCCTTGCTGAGTGGAGGTGGTTCTGAAGCCGCTGCTGGTGGTTTCACCTCTTTGGGACTATGGAGCTGGTCCGGAGGGAAGCAGAGGGGGGCACCGAGGAAGACGGACTCCTGGCGACACTGTGGAGCCTCTGGGCTCCTCTGCTAAGCCACCATCTCCCGGGTGACCAAGACATAATCTCTGCCTCAAGTTTTGCAGGGGTCTCCACTGGTGTCCCTGTTCTGCTCTTGCCTCCAGTAGCTGTGTCTGTCTGTCTGTCTGTCTCTCCTCCATCCATCCATCCATCATCTAATTACTCATGCGTCCATACATCCATGCATCCATCTCTCCACCTACCTACCTCTCTATCATCCATCATCTAACACTAATGTAATATATCCCATAAACAGCCCCAGGAATCCTTTTGAGCTGGTCAGTTTGCAGCCTTAAGGCCTCCAATCGCCTCCGTCCCACCCCTGATTAAAGCCCCAGCCGTGGCCCGTGAGGCTGTCCAGTCCCTTCCCTTTGCAGCTACCACCTCATTTCTTCACATTCCCTCCCTCCTGCGCCAGACTCTGACCTCTTTCTTCCTGCACTCACGTCAGCCTGTTCCCGCCTTCAGGCATTTGTTCCTGCTGATCCTTTGCCTGGAAGCTTCCCCAAATGTCACCTGCTTGCTCCTGCGTCCTTCAGGTCTTTGCTCAGTGGACACTTTTTCTCCTGAGCTCTTCTCTGCCCTCCCCGTTGCCCCACATTCCTTACACCCCTGGGAACTGTTCACCCTGCAAGAAACTGTGTTCTTAGCTTGAGAGTTTATTCCCCTCTGTGAGGGAGAAGGCCCATGTCCCGGGAGAGTGAGGGCCCCCAGGAGCAGCGCTGAGTCAGTGGCTGAAGTGGGGGGTGAGTCCCCAGCTTCTCTTCCCATTGGGTGGGGTGTCTGGGGCATGAGCCATGTAGTCCCCCAGAGCTTCCAGGGGGCATGAGCTCCACCTAACCACAGTCGCCTGCTTAGTAGGACAGCCCTTGGTGGCTGTGTCCCCGCCCACCTCACTTTCTCATTCCATCCCTGCAGTTTCTGGAATCGGACAAACCACTGGCACTCACCGTTGTCATCACAGGCTCTGCTTCCACAGGAACCCAGCTGAAGACACCTCCTTGCCCTGCTTTATTCATCTCCCTAGGACTTGCTATTTTCTTGTTTATTTTAGATCTGTCTTCTAAACCTGTGTTCCCCCATCAGAACTGCCACCATTCCCCGGACACTTGTTATAAATGCAGATTCCCAGGCTCCTTGAACTAGAGCTTGTGTTAGAATCACTGTGAGGCTTCTTAGACCAGATTTCTGGGTCCCACCCTCTGAATTTCTAATTCTTCAGACTGGAGGGAAGCCTTGATGGGGCAGTAAAACCTTTATTAATAAAGGCAGGAAGTCTTTATTACATTGTTGGCTTTTTGTCTGTTTCCCCCCCTTGGAATGTAAGGGTCCCGATGACCAGGATTTTAGTCTCTAGAATTTGCTGGCCATAGTAAGCTCTCAACCACAGGCAGACTCGGGTTTGTTAATCCATTTCGTTCTTTAGGATTGTCGCTTTAGGTTTGGCCTTTCTGTGACAACATTGTCGGCTGTTACCAGCCAACATTTATTACAGGCTCAATAGATGCTAATCACTGATCGTTGAAGTGTTAATCATTCAGTGCACTGTCTAGTCTAATTCTTTCATTAACTCTAGGTTGTTGGTAGTATTTAATCTCTACTTTACAGATGAGGAAACTAAAATGCAGAGACTGTAATGGACTTGTCTTGTACCCAAGTACAAACTTTACATACACACCATGTAAACACACAGGTGTGGCTATGGGCCAGACAAACTTTACTGTCTCGTACTCACTAAGAGGTGGTGTGGGGTGCCAGGATTCAAGCCCAGGTCTCACTTTAAGGTCTGTGTCCGTCACCCTGCATGGCTCTTCAGAGTTGAATCCCCACTTGTGACTTGGTCATAGAGTTGAGGCACAGATTGAGTCTCATTTCCAAATACCAAATAATGCCGATGATCTGAACTGGAACTGAACTCAGGCAAGTCATGGGGACCATTCATTATCACTACAAACAAAGTTTTCTGGACAAGATGTCCTTTATGTCACATATTTTACTCCTCATTCCATGTACGTAGTAGACTGGGATTTGGGGCAGTCATTTAGTGAACTGTTTAATGTGTGTGTTGCTTTCAAGGGTGTTAACATTTTTTACTGTCCTCCAGCTCCACTCCACAGTCACCCCGGGGAAATCATCCACCTCTGGCAAGAGTTAGTCCCGCATTTCTACTCTTTCTACTCTGCCTTTATTTGTTCTTTCGTATCTATCCCTTTCTTTTTCCTCTCCTTTGTGCTGAAACTTCTGCCTTCATCCTGCCTTCCTTTTCTTCATCAAAGAGTGCCCAGATGATGAAGATTGAGGAACTGAGCTGGGCCGTGTAATCATGCCGACTGGATATGAAAGAAGTCAATTCTTTTGATTTTAAGATGACATTTCTCTAACCACGTGACTATCTTATCTCCTGGATTCTGCAGCCCATTGACATGGCTGTTTTTATATTTTCACTTACATTTCCACTTAAAATGTAGAAAAAGTAGTTTTTATCTCTTCCATGTTGGTCAAATGGCCTTCTGCTAATGATGCAATTAGTGAAACTACACAAGACAAAGGGGGAGATCTTTCAGTTTTAGAAAGTCAATGAAGTGGCAAAATTTGCCGCATTTGCTGTATGTGCAAAATATTTCGCAGAGCTCTACTGTAGTAATGTGTTTTTTTGAGCAGCTACTGTAGTTGCTGAAGCTAACTTATAATAATTTGATGACTGTGTGCAAGATGAATTTGCTGAAATACTACCTCCTCGATGGCTGTCAGATTTTGTTTGCAATGGGGAGAAGCTCTCTGTCACCTTCGGTCACGCCCAGATTGTGTGGTGTGCTAGAAATTTCCTGACCCTGCCTCCTTCTGCTACCTTCTCTCCAGAATGTCCCTCTATGATTTTCTTCCAGAATTCTGTTCCTTGGTAAAATGCTGCTAAATCCTTATTAACTTAAAAAAATGAATTCTTCCTTTCCCACCTCAGTTGAATCCCTGAGGTCAGGGATTCTTCGCCAAAGGGTCTAGCTGTCCCTCCTCTGTGTTCTTCCCTGTTGGGAAGTTGGGTTGATGGAATCTCACTCACTGATGTATTTTTCCGGTGATTGTTCCCACAGCCTCCTGTCCACATTTCTGAGCATGGGAGGTCCGTGCCCTTTGTCTAGATTAGCCTCTTCCCATCTCAGTGGCTGGGTGTGCTGACTCAGGAGAGCTGGATGGGCACCTCTCCTTCCACCCTCCTTATTCAATGATGTCATGCTTGAAACTGACCGCAGTGAGAGCATTTACACCATGGAAGTTGGCAAGTGCTACAAATCAGAGCCGGTTAGTAGGCTCAACCAGTACACCACTCATTGTTCCTCTGTGGTTTTCTCCCTTCCTCCTGCTCATCCTTCTCATGTGTTTAAGTGTTGGCTCATGGATACAGCCCCATTCCACTCCCCCACCAAGACTGACAGCATTCACAAGCAATTTCAATTTCCTTGTTGAATTTGTGGGTGAAGGCCAGGGTTACTCAAAATCCTGTCATGGGAAGGGTAGTCCAGCACAATGAAGGATTGTTCCACTTCCTGCACAAATTTCTAAGATCTTGTCAGATACTTGAAAAACCTGGCTCTAGCGACCTGGACCTAGAACCAAATTCTATTTTACACATGGCACAACGTGTTCTTTGTAGTTTTAATGCACACCGTGTAAGTGAAGGAGAATTATAAGCTATTTTCTTTGGAAGTGCACCAAGAGTTATTCATTGTTTCAAAATTCTTGTCCCCAATGGCAATGCCACCCTGATATTTGAGCCACCTGTTCAACACACCTTATCAATCTGTATCTGATTTACTTTATACTGATTTGCTTTTCTCCATTGCATTTATTGCCTGTTTACCATTTGACATATTTACTGTTGCCTGGAATGAGAGAAGAGATTTAGCATTTTTTCTCTCCCCATCCCCATTACCTGGAATACAATGAGTCCAAGCCAGGTAGCAAAGATGTGAGGCCTTGGGCCCGGTGGTGCTGTCAACTCTACTGACCTCTGGCACAGTACTGTGGACACCAACATACACACCGTGTAAACACACAGGTGTGGCTGTGGGCCAGACAAACTTTATTGACAGGCACCAAAACTTGATTTCCGTGTAATTTTCACATGTCATGCAGTATTATTATTCTTTTGATTAAAAACATAAAAACCATTTTAGCTCATGGTCTCAGAACAGCAGCAGAGGGCTACCTTTGCTTTGCAGGCCGCAGTTTGCCAAGTCCCAGACTAGGTGCTTAAAAATCATTTGCTTCATGAATGAATTAATGACTATACGGACGAAGTATATATTAATAAGTATTTCAGTCATATACACTAACCTATTTTCTCCCAGGGAAGTAACGGACATACACGCCTGTATACATTTAAGGCAACACGCATGATGGTTGGATTTGATTTAGATCCTAGAAAGCCACCGCGGTCGCCTTCCTGTCACCTAAGCTCATGCCTTTGAACAAATATAGTCCAGGATCAAATGTGCCTTCTGCATATATAGATCTTACTTCACTTAATATTTTAACCATCCCTCGACAGACAAAGGGATTAATGTCATGAAGTTCAGAAACTTGATCTGGTTTAGCAATGTCTAAAAACTGTAATGTAGTGCATACATGGCCACACAAATCATCCCAGTTTTTTAATATATATTTTTAATAAACAGAAGAGGGATGGAAAGGTTCTGTATATTTTCAACTTGAATGGGCACGCACAGCATTTTCCTTTGACTTTTAGAGTTTATCTTAATTGAACTTTCAGCACCACTATCGTCTTTCTCTGCAAGCTCTGTTTGGAAAAATAGACCCTAAGACCTCAGGAAGAGCACTCAGACTCCTTAGAGCAAATAACTTAAACGTAACAAATTGAAGCTTACAAAAGTCGGAATTGTAAAACTAATAGGGCTGTTAAAACCAGCTTTCCTGAAAATTATGAATTGGTTGGCCTGTTTCTTCTAATGGCAAATAGTGAATCTTGATCATTCATCAGTGCACATGTCATAAATTAGGTGCTGAGAGAGGCTGCAAAATTCTTTATGGCATCACAGAAAGCTGCCGTGGCTGCCTCCACATTGCATTGTTAGATGGCGGGCGTGCCACGCAGATCTGCAATGAAAGTTTAAAAATTGTAACAAGTTGTCAAATGTTTATCAACGGGATTTTATGAAGGACTAAAAAGTTATGTACGATTCTGCACAGACCATTAGGGGAATAATAATAGTAATAAAGAGACTTTATTCTCATCAAGACTTACATGGCAGCTAGCTTTTCTCCCCAAACTCGGTTAATAGAGGTTGGGAGAAGCCAATAATTCAATGCTAGAAGTAGAACAGCTTGAAGGCTAGATGGAATGTCTGTATTATGTGTTGAAAAGGACGTAATGGATATGAGGGAATGTATCTCGATAGATATGTAGATCTCGCTCGTATTTATGGAGAATGACATTCGGAACTGAATCAGCTTTAACAAATGTCTTGTCATTTGTGTTTTATGGATTCTGGGGCAGTGTAGAAAGAGGGTGGGCTCTGGGTGTGGCAGACTGGGTTCAGCTCTGGTGCTTTCTGCACTACGAGGAGGAGCAGCAGGAGGACCAGCCTTATTGGGTTTGTTGTAAGGCTTTAAACAAGAAAATATGTGCCCCAATTCCTTACACATATGGAGCCAAGACCAAAAAGAAAAAAAAAATCCCGTGTATTCCCTTCTTATCTCTTTGGCCCTGGGCTGGCCCTTGGCGACCTCTCCCAGCCTCAGTTATTCCATTTACATGGTAGAGAAAGTAACTTCTGCTTGCTCATACTGTGGCTTTGTGTGAGTATGAAACAAGACATTTTCGATATCAAGAGCCTGGTATAGAGTCAGCCACATCACGGATATGGTTATTCTTACTCTTTTTTTTTCCTTAATGCAGGAGACTAGTCTTAAAAGTGAGACAAATTAAACTATATCCTTGGAGATGCTGCATTACAATAACTACGTCTCATCATTGCCGTTTCGTCAAAAAGTCCTGGAATCTTAATAAACATGATCAGTTGACACTTCTCCACTGGGCTGTGGGGAGTGGATAGTTATTTGCATCTCCTCTACGAGATGGTTAACTCCATCATCAGGGGCTCTGAGTCTTCTGTCCACCTCTTATGACCTAATCACCCCCCAATGGCTCCACCTCCATTACTGGGGTTAGGGTTTCAACATATCCCTTCCACGTAGGCACAGACATTCAGACCATAACAAACAGACTGAAACAAAGAGAGGTCATTCATGATCACACCAACGAAAGTGACCAGGAGTGGAGAGAACTAATACTTTGATTTTCCTCTTTCCCCTACAAGTTGCCTGTTGGTGAATCAATCCCAACCCATCAAGCCCGGAGAATAGTACAGATAAGTAGGAGGAGAAGCTGGGGGGGGGGGCAAACCATGTTTAGGGAGATGTCCACCCTAGAGGTCATTTGTTTGGGTAAATTTACTTTAGACAAATTCAACAGATTCATTCAGTGAAGAATTCTACCCATGTTTATTTAACCCCTATGAGCCAGGCACCGTGCTTAAAGTGGGGACTCACACAAAGGCTAATTCTAACGTGGCAGGTAATTTATTGGTATCGCTGTGTGTTTTGTTCTCTTTGATATATTTCCCCTGCCATGCAGGAGAAGGGAACTGAGATTTTTGAATTTGCCTGGTTGAATTTCAACAAGTCTGTTTAAATGCCTCATTTAGCATTTTATAGCAGCTTGTGTGTAGTAGGGCCAAAGGCAAAAACTTCCAAGCTTAAAATTTGGAAAATCTAAAGTTGTTTGAAGGGTATTGTGCTTGAGGGAGTGGAGAGGAATACTTTTGGGAGGTGGAGGTGGGAGCAGATGGAAGGGAGAGAGGTTGGGAGCTATCTCAGAGCTGGTGAAGGGTGTTTGCTTTTGCATTTTTGCTGGTGGGTTGGGTCTGATCTATCTTTGCAGTGCCCCGGAGGAAGGTTAAACTTTAGAGGGTGTGTGTGTGTGTGTGTGTGTGTTGGGGTTGTGGTGATACATTAGCAATGACAACTATCATGTAAAAACCAAAAATCCCCTTTCTGAATGTTTTGATGTTTTGTGCTAAGTTCACTCCCTGGGATTCTTGCATGATCTTAGCAAACCCCCATCCAATCTCTGAAACTGAATTTCTCACCAGCCCAGTAGAGACTTGAAACAGATTAAGCTTTATCTCCATCTCCAGAAATAAAGAAATATGACATTTTGTGTACTGGCTGTTGCTGACTGAAATTTATATACGTACCCTGGTTACCTTAATGGCAGTTACTTTTACAGAACATCTACTGTATGTAAGGAGATACTCCAGGTACTTTCATTCTTTGATTTATTCGTCCATTCAATGAATATTTATTGATTACTCATCAATGAAGATATGACAGTGAACAAATCAGACAAAGCCCCTCATGGAACTTAAATAATTGTGGGAACAGAGATCTGAATGGAGTGTAGGAGGGAGTTATATGAAAATCAGAAGGAAGAACATTCTAGGCTTAGGAAACAGCAAAGGTGACAAGAAGACAAGTGTATAATCTGGATGATTTAACCAATGTGTTAAATAATAAAAGCTGCTGTCCACCTCTGTGAGCATAAGGAAAGGCATCATTTAAGGAGGTCAAAGAAACCTCACAGAAGGTGAGCTTGAAAGAACTGTGAAGGATTTGAGATTTTCCTACTTGCGAGCTAACACAAGTAAGCCTGTCACAATTCCATGGATTCTGGCAGAAGACACAAGACCACTGAGTCAGACAAAGACCATTTCTCACAGAACAACAGGCAACATGACTTTGTGTTCTTGCCCCTAAGATCGGTGGAGGTGGAATGGGACAGGTAGATGTTGCATGCAGTGGTTTGTGGCACAGCTGAGGAACCCCAATCTTAGGAAACCCAAGCTTTTATTGGGAATGATCAGCAAACCTTTGTCGTGGAGAGATTGTATTTTTACACCCACCAGGAAACAAATCTTCCCTTTGCCCTGAGGGAGCTAGATTCTGTGTCTTCCAAGGCTACTTGCTAAATGAACGTCCTATAAAAGATAGTCTGGAACAAAAGCCATTAGATCCTCTGCTTACAGCATCTGCTGAAACGTGAGAGACTGCGGAGAAGAAGCATCTTCCAGAGGAGTGTAGCTGTTAGGGGCTGCGGCAGTGACCCCAAAGCCCTACTAACACATCTATGTTCTGGCCCAGGGGGGATAATGGAGTGCCTGATTTCCTGATTGTTCAGACGTCTGGAGAGAGGCAAGGGAGTTATGGATCACAAAGGTGAGAGAAAGAATGAGTAAGGGGTATGAAGTAGATTAATGGGGCACTTTGTGGTAGCAAGTTTCAAAATTCACTTATTATATTTTCAGCAAATATTTCTGAAGTGCCGTCTATATGCCAGCCACTGGAGAATGCCATCTGTGAAGAACAAAATACAGCGTTTGTTCATGCAAACTACAGAGAGATCTGAGCTGCCCATGACCAAGTTGGTCGTCAGATGGGTTTCTCAGCCCGGGCACCTATTGGCGTCACCCATGTAGACTTTCGGTCGTTCTTATGTCTCAAATAATAAAGGAATATCTCTGGCACTGGAGCCCAGGTGATAGTTTAAAAAGAACATCCCAGGTGACTATGAGAGACAGCCAGGTTCGAGAACACGTGCCAGGTGTTGCCCCTGCCCGGATGTTGCTACAACTTCAGCCCTTGCTTTAGTTCTGTTGTGTTTCCGACCATAGTTGCTGCTGTCCATGAGTTTCTTCTACGAGGGTCCAGCCCTCTGAGATAGGGTCCCACCCTCTACTCTTGATTAAGATCTGATGTCAATACATGGTTGACAACTCTTGATGCCAGAGGAGTGAAGCGTCCTTTCTCCAGCTCCAAGGTCTGGGTTGAAAGTCAACCTCTGGGCACTGATGTGTTTTGAGCCCTGGAGAACTGTATCGTGCCATGTATATATCAGTAATTTATGGTTGTGAACAGAGATCCATTCAGAGCTCTATTCCTCTAGATCAGTAGAGGAACAAAAGAGTGGACTTTGAATCAGAGAAATGTGGCTTCAAAATCTGGCTCCTCCCTGTGTGAACTTTTCTGCACATTCTGACTTCTCTGGGCTCACTCTTCCTTGGCAAGAAGGGGGTGATTCCACCTCCCCAAGAAGTTGTTGGGGAGATCACATTAAAAAAAAGTGTCTGGGATTTAGAACGACTTTAGTGCATCATTAGTAGTCGGTGTATTTTAACTTTTTATTATCTCATTTGATCTTCAAAATAGCACCTAAACTGTTAATTTGCATTTTGCTGATGAGGAAACTGCAGAAAAACACAGAAGGATAAAGCAAGGTCCTTTATAATCTAGTTAAGATGAAATGACCTCCTTGGAAAGAATTATATGAAAATAAACCCTGGTAATGATTCAAAACTACTCTATTATAATGATGTAAATTGTGAGTGCACTGAACAGTTTCTCCCAACTATAATACACAGAAGATTCATTTGAAGGGCATATAACTTGTGGATTTCCCAGCTCAAATCTAGTAATTCTGGTCCTGAAGTCTGAAATCTATTCAACAGAGACATGACTCTGGATGACTCTGCAACCACACGTGAGGAAACAATTCAAGATTTCTCCACGGCAAGCAGTTTCTTGAAGAGGCAGGTTTTGAACTGGATCTTAACATCTATGTTAACTATGGGTGGCCAAAGGGGACAAGATGGTATTTTGCAAAGGGGCCAAATTATGAGCAAAGCTCAGCAGACAAGAATGGATCATATTTGCAGAACTAGCCTGTTAATATACAGAATAATTCAAGTTTATTGGTTTTGCTGGACTTTAATAAGGTAAGTATTTTCTCATTTTCATGACCTTTTTCTTGCAAAGAAACTTAATTAACAAACCATTTTATTTCTTGAAGGTCTTCTGTCTAACAGCCTCATACCTCTTTTGCTGAGCACCACAGTGTGGTGTATTTGGATATTGATATTTGATCTAATTTATGCAGAAGGTGAAGCTCTGAAAGTCAGGCAGGAAGGAGTGTTCTCTTGGTCATTGGTGAGGCAACATGCAAAGTTCAAGGTGCTCAAACCCTTCCCAGGATGTGCAATAGATTTGGGATAGATTTCCAACCTCCCCAGATTTCCAACCTCCCCCCGACCCCACCCTCTCCAAGAGCTGGGAGATCAGTTGGAAAGCCTGGCCATGGGTTGAAAACAAACACCCCACCCCCACCTCACTAAAGTTTGTTTTGCTTGTGTCCTCTTAATCAGAGGGGGTTATCCTGCACAGTTTTAATAATTGGAGCCTGTAATTTAATAAATGGAATTACAAGACATATAATTTCCTTGTTTTCTCAAAAAATTGGAAGATGGGTATATCATGTACTTTTGTCTGCCAGTACCAAGTAAAACCTTACTGAGAGTGGCTTAAGCCATAAATTTTTTTCTCCTATAACGCAAACTGCTGAAGTTGCACACGGGTGTGGCATTCCAGGGATCTGGTCTAGACACTCAGTCCCTGCATAGCAAGATGATGACAATACTTTCTGACATTATAGACACAACTCTATACAGAGGAAGAAAGATGGATTCCTCTTGCTTCTTTCTTTAAGAGCCCAGGCATCAAAGTAGCTTGTCTTCATGTTTCACTGGCTAGGATTGGGTCACGTGCCTATTCTCATACTAATCACGGATGAGGGAAATGGAATTCTCCTAGCTGGCTGAGACCAATATGATCATACCCCTGGAGAATCAAATAGGAATAGGATCAACTTTCCTGAGCCATGTAGACAAGACAAGGAACACAGACAAGGAACACACTACAACATGACTTCATAGGTTCCATATTCCTTTTGTCAAAACTTGGCTGGAGCTGCCTTTTCCAGTTGGGGGGTGGTGCATGGAGTATTCAAATGGCCACAGCACTCCCCCACATATTACTTTATATCCTTTTCCCTGCAATATTTATTTTACCTGCTTAGCTCCTGGGTTTGAATTTGGGTCTCCATATCTACACACTTCCGGAATGTCGTGCTTTTGTTAAATGGTGCTTCCATTGACATCACCTGTCACATGTGGATAATCAATAAGAGTGATGGATTAATTGTTCCCCTTTGCCTTTGCCCACTGGGTGCTGCTTGACAATCTTCCAAAGGATTGATCTCTTCTTTCCTGTGTGGTCAACGTTTCTGCTTCTTTTTTGCTTTTGGTGAGGTGCCGATCCTGTGGGTCACCAGGAAAACCCCAACAAAAACCCTTGGTCCCATTGCACTGTTGTGAAAAGGTCTTCAGGAATTTGAGTCTTCAAAGAGCTGCCTCCATAATGAACTAGTCTTAGTGAAGAAAGAAAACATACAGTGTCAATCTTGGCTAGTGACAGGGTACAATTAACCCAGGATCAAATTGCAGTAAGATGGATGGGGCCAGATGGTCCTGTTATCCTAACAAAGGGTTTATACAGTAAGTGCCCTTCAGAAGGGAGACATTTTTCTACATAGAAATGTAGAATGAAAAGAGACATGGTTGAACTCGTCACAATTTCTAAACAGATATTATAGAGTAGGAAAACTAGTAAATGATGTTTTAAATCATCATTCCAGTTCTTAATTGGTGACTGGTAAGCATACATACACTGTCAGTTTTGATAGTTCTTAAAGCTGTAGCTACTAGAAAATTCTAGGTTGAAAATATCTTAATCAAGGAAGACCTCCACCAGGAAATTCAGAATCTTAAATCTAATAGGGCAAATAACATTTGAGCCAACATGTAAATGGTAAAGAGTCAATTATGAGGAGGAAGTCCCAGGGGAAGAAATTTCCAGGCAGAGTAGATAGGTTGCAAGAGCAAAAGTCCCTAAATAGAAACACACTGAGTATGTTCTGCAGTGGAGGATGCTGTGGGGATAGGTTTTAGGAACCAAAGACATAAGAAAGTAAAAGATGTGGGCAGGCACTAACTCACACAAGACCTCAAAGGCCATTTGAAGAAATTCAGCTTCTGGGAGAAGATATGTATAACTTACATGTCCAACAAGGGGTTAATACTTAAAGTATATGAAGAACTAATATAGCTCAACTATAAAAAACAAAAACTCATTAAAAATGGACAGAGAATTTGAATCAACATTCTCCAAAGTAGACGTGCAGATGGCCAATAGGCAAACAGAAAGATCTTCCCCCTCTCTTATTAAGGAAATGTAAATCCAAGCCAGGATGAAACATCAGTGCATACCTGTGAGAATGGCTGTTATCCAAAAGACAAGAAACAACAATTGCTGGAAAGGATGATGAGAGAAGAGAGCCCTTGTACACTGCTGGTGAGAATGCGAGTTGCTGCAGCCATTGTGGAAAGCAGTATGGAGATTCCACAAAATGCTAAAAATAGAAATTCCAAATGATCCAGTTATCCCACTTCTGGATATTTACTCCCAGTTGCAAATACAAAAATAAGAATTTGAAGAGGTATTTGCACCCCCGTATTCACTGCAGAATTATTTGCAATAGCTGAGAGTTGGAAACAACCTAAGTACCCATCAACAGGATGACTGGCTAGAGACGATGTGACATACGTACATAATGGAATACTACTTAGCAATGAAGAAGTGCAACCCACCATTGGCAACAACACAGATGGGTAAAGGGCCTTTTACTTTGTGAAATAAATCAGTGGTGAAAGACAAACACGTATGATTTCAATCCCATGCGGTACATTAAGACAAAACATCAGATGAACTAAATAAAACAAAAAACACGCTGTTAGGCTATCTGGCCAAAACAATAGTTACTGGGAGGGAAGGAGCAAGGAGGTTGGGTCTTTCAGGTCAAAGGGGACAAGGAGGTTGGGTCTTTCAGGTCAAAGGGTCAATTGTGTGGTGAAGGATAGAATGGGTGGACTTAATCTAGTGTACACAGATGGCGATTTATTGTGGCGCGCCCCTGAACCTTACATAAAGTTATAATGCAATGTCACTTCAATAAAAATAGAAAAATATACATGGAATATATGATTTACCTGATAAAGAATTAAAAATAACCATCACAACTACACTCAAGACAATGATGCATGACTAATTGAAGAATATAAACAAAGTGATAGAAAATATTAAAAAGAGCCACACAGGAAGGGGAAGAAATTTGGATTCTATTAGAACCATAATAGGTCCTCTGAGGTGTAAGCAGGTGATCAACCATGTCTAATTAGCAAGAGGATGTATTTAAGTTTTTGTGGCAGGAAACTCAGTATGTGGTTGTCCCCCAGCGGGAGAAGATGGAGCGAGAGACCTGGTAGACTGGGATCGTGCAGTCTGTTTTGACTTTCATTCTCTCAGTGAAAAAACTGCATGTGAACCCATGGGCGCTGTGTCTATGAGCATAAATGTTGATCACTGTTGGTGCCACACTGGAGCCACTTGGAGGGGGGCCTCTGGGGAGGTGGCCATGTGTTGGTAGCACCGGTGGTTTGCAGGGCCAAGATGGGGGGGGGGGCTGCAGCATGCTGCTGAGGACACACTTAAAGGCAGCCACTGTTGCCAGCTTTTCAAAGTTCAGATGAGATGTAGCACGAGGAAGCTTAGCCCTCAAGGAAGAGAGCTGCCAGTTTCTACATCAGGTCAGCCTTAAATTATGGTGCGTTTGCTCATTTATTCATTTCCTCTGACCGGGGGCCTTGTTCAGTCACCAAAGTGGACACCAGCTGGCATGTCCACACTCATTTTAGTGCAAGGGTGTGAAAGAAGGACTCTGCCTGGCTTTACCTTCTTGTTATTGTTCGTTTCCTTCCTTCCTTCCTTTCTTCCCAAATGAACGGGGATCCTTTGAGAGAGGACTGGAGGAATATTATTATTTGTATTAACAGAAATAAAAATGTGGGTGATGGTCGTAGGTAGCATTTATTGAGTGCTTGCAGTATACCAAATGCTCTGCATACTTAAACTTCCAACAGGCTTGGTCACCTTTATTTTGCAGGTGAAGGAATGGCTGCTCAGATAGGCTGAGTAGGCGCCCCACCAGGCCCCAGGACCATAGACGTGGGACCAGAATTCACTCTGTTAATTGATTTATTATTATTACTATTTGCAAACTCTAGAGCCTCTGAGCCTGACCCTAAAACCCTTCCTAGAAAACATACAGGTTTTTAGACCTTTGTCCTGTGTCTGTCTTTTGAACTTTGCTCTTTGCACTTTGATCCTTGCGTCAAGACCCTGGGGTCATGATACCTTTGCAGGGCCCTCTGCATTGCCAGGTCCCCCTATTTAGGCCATCTCTGCACAGCTCTGCCGTGGCCTCCTGAACAGGCAGCTCTGGGTACCACTTAGAAACCTCAGTGGTTCTTTAGTATTCTTTCTTGCTCAAATTTTATTGACTCATAGTTTGTTTATAAAACCATATAATTTGGGGAGCACAGCTTCATACATCGATACATGCATGTGCTTCCCTAAGCCCCCACCAAACTCCCAGGGCTGATGTGCTGCCTGTCCCCACTTTTGCTCTGGCCCTCTTGTCACAGCGCAGGCACCGTGTCTTTCTCAGAGTGTGAGTTCCTTTGTGGTGCTTGGAAGGGCCGTTTCTTGAGTGAGGAGCAGACCTTTCATCGGCATCCTGAGCTCCAGACAAGAGCTGGTACTTTAGCAGAACAAAGGGTGAGGCTTCAGAGTTTCATTCCAAGGTGGAAGGCTGGCTGGGCTTGGTGCTGCTCTTGAGGCTCTGGAAGGCAGGATTTTGCTAGGGGTCTCTGTGTAAACAGTGTGACTTTGCATCGTGAGTACACACAACAGCACCTGCCTTGTTCCTTGAAATCCACCCCAGTCTGCTGGTTCTCAGGCCACCCTGGGGGTGGTGGGAAACCTAGCATTATCATTCCCCCGCCAAGGAACCTCACTCTCTTAAGCACCATGAAAGAGCTCCAGCTCCCTGGAGGAAGCCTTCCAGCCTGCAGCCCTTCTCTTTGGGGCTGGGTGTGCTGGCTGACCCAAGTGGCAGGAGAGGCTGCGGTGCTTCAGTGCTGAGCTTGGGCCAAGGGCTTAGTTCAGTTTCAGCAGCTCATCGTCCAGACACTGTAGTTCTGGGTTTAAACATCCCAGTCAAATCCAACGCCATCACTTGTCATGTACTCATGACCACACCACTCCTTGTGCCTCAGTCTCCCCATCTTTATAATGGGCTACCAGTGCTGTCTCCTTATGCACTTATTATGAGGATAAGAGAGGATGGTAGGAATAAAGGACTTGGACCAGTGCCTGACAAGTTGTAAATGCTTAATAAGCAGAGGATTTCTTTTCATTCCATTCAGGGGCCCTCCCCTTAGCAGAGACATAGTGGGGTGCATGGGGCATCTCCTGTGATGGAGACTTTGGCATTCCCCAGGGGCCACCACTCCCCAACAGTCCCCCAGCCAGTGAACATAAGGTGGTTTTTGGTTGCTCAACTCATCACATGTCAGCATTCTTGTTTGTAAAGTGGGAGTGCAAAGTAACTTGCAAAGTACACCAAAGTCCTTTACACAATTAGCATAGATCTCAGCACATAATGGATGTTAGGATCAAATTAAGCAGCGCATGCATGTTCTTAGCACAGTGTCTAGCTTGTAGAAAGGGTTCAATTAATGTCAACTATCATCCATTGCTATTAATCAATCACCTGGTATCGTCGTCAACATCGTCATTGTTCGTCGGCCTTCTCTTTGTCTACTGGTTGAAAATTTCGATGATTAAGACATACTGGTTAGCTGGGGTGATAAGTTTGAATAACACCAAAAGGATACATAGGAGGCTTAATTCATAGATACTACTTTGTCAGAAGTTTTATTTGCATCCAGTTCTTTTTAAAAAACCATTTCTTAATAGTTGATTCCCATGAAAAAATAGTTTTGCAGATAATGATATCTAAATATGTTTTAAGAGTATGCCTCATAAAGCTGTCCGAGTGATAGAGGACTTTGATCAACCTTACTTGTGCAGGAAATGAATTGATTCGCTTTAAATACTTTGTCTAAAAGTTATTTGGCCTGGAAATACCAATCTAATTCCCTTACAAGTAAGAAAATTATAAAGAGAGAGATCTAATCAGTGAGTAGAATATAGGCTTAGAAAATGTGTATCAGCATACCTTAACGAAAGTAGAATAAATCTTGAAACTTTAATATCCCCCTTTCTTGGACCTAAATAGGCCCCTTTGGAAAACTATTTTATTGTTTCTCATTAAATTAGAATTGTGCTGAGGTGCCACTATCTACTGTTTCCTATTATTATTAATGTAAAAAAAAATCACTGCATATTCAGCATTTCCCCAGTTAAAGCCAACAGATATTCTCCCCACACTTATGTTTAGCTCTGGCTCATTTTTAAATAAAGTTTCTTTCCTCTTTTTTTTTTTTTGTTTACATCTGCATTTAAAGATAGCAATCCTTTTCTAGTGACAATTAAGGAAATTTAATGTATAGGTCTACTCCTGCTCTGTTAAATTAACTGCTCTTGCAGAAAAGCTCTGAAAGAGTTACAGAGGAAAGAAGTGTCTCGTTAACCTTAGGAGGATGCAGTAATCTCTGAGCAGCAAAATGTAGGTAACATCATTTTTCAAGGTGGGGGTGGTTTGATAGTATTTAAGTGAAGATACAATCAAGCTTCTGATCTGTCAGAGGGAAGGTATCTAGCTCAGCAGCTATAACAGAATGCCATGGCCAGGTGGTTTATAAACACAGAAATTTATTTCTCATGGTTCTGGAGGCTGGAAGTCCAGATCAAGGTGCCAGCACATTTGGTTCTCAGCAGAGCCCCGCCTGGTTGTAGATGGCTGTCGCCTCGCCTGGCAGAGAGCTGAGAGAGCTGGCTCTTCATCCTTTGCCCATAAGGACACTAATCCTATTTTTATAGGCTGCACTCTCCAGACCCAACTACCTCCCAAAGGCCCCACCTCCAAATACCATCCCAGTGGGGATTAGGTTTCGACATAGGCATTTTCAGGAATACAAGCATCTAATTCATAAGAGAAGGCTTGATGACGGTTGACACTGATGTTCTAGAACACTGTTGCCATTCACAATATGTCTCAAAAATGCTATGCGATGCTGAACAGCCTCAGAGGATCTACATGGGTGACCTATCCATCACAGCTGCCAGGGGATGGGGGTGTTGGGTTCTTGGGACTGAATTCCAGATGGCGGCAGCTTTTGGAGCCTCACTGAGACCCCCTTCATATTTCCGATGGCTTTTTTGCCTTTGGAATTTTCAGCTTTTGCCTGAAAAGCACTGCACAAGCACAATAGCTCAGCTACTATGTTAGAACCTAGCCTCTAAGTTACCAAAGGCCCAGGAATTAGAGAGATCTTATTTTGCCATTCAAAGTAAACATCAGAGCCCTTGTACAGACTGTCAAGCCTGTACTTGATACCTTGTACCCGCAATATTACTATTATGCCTAGGCCTTCCATGCCAGCACTGTGGGCCCCCTCGAGACTGGTGTCTATGGGATCCTTCACCTCTGCCTGGTTTGCGTCTGATGCCAGCTGTCAGGGAGACCTTCCCTGGTCCCTATTTTAAATTTACAAGAACTCTCTCCTTTCCAACGCTCACTAATCCCTTTCCCAGGTTAATTTTTCTACCAAGGCCTGTATCACTCTCTGACATACTAGATGTTTTACTTAGTCACTCGTTGTCAGTCTCTTCCGAGTGAGGCTGCAAACTGAAGTCTTACTCTCCACGGTCCTTCCTGCACCCACAGTGAGCAGTGACTGTCCTTCCTGAACCTTCAAGGAATGGTGGAGGTAACTGTCCTTGCATTGAACAAAGGATGCTTGAGTGTGACCCGTGCTAAGAGAGGATGGAATGCTGTGGGAAACACGTCGTGAGTGAAGCTGGTGTGTGGGTTTGCGGTGGAGCTGGGGAGAGATGAATAAGGGCTGTGGATTGGGAGGGGGTCCTGGGGAGCCATGGAATGCCGAGTGATTGGAGAGCAGAAGAGGTGCAGGATTACCGGGTATGTTTTGTACTCATTATTCTGCATATCAAAATAGTGTCTACAGCTAATAAACCCCCAGCTTCTATGACTAGGACTTTTCTAAAAAAATGTGTTTAAGTGCTGAAAAGTCTGCTTAGCTAGAATTATACCAAGCTCCAAACCATGCAGTCACCTTGAATTTCCTCCATGATACTGGCTCGAGTTCAAGCAACTTCAGGCCTTGGAGAGCTGATAAGACAAGGAGTGGAATCAGGTAGATCCAGCATGAACCTGTGGGCCATTCACACTGGATCAAATTCCAGCTCTGCTGTTGCTGCATGACCTTAGGGAAATTACTTCACTTCTCTGAACCATGTTTCTCATCTGCAAAATGGCGTTAAATATACTTTGTGTTCCAAGTCATTGTGAATTAAGCCATAAACTTGTCAATTAAAGTCAATTAAAGCAATAGACATACCACAGGCATAGTAGTAGGTACTCAATAGATAGGTGGAAATCATATTTATGAATGGAATCATGCATAGTATTAAAGATTTTGCAAATAAATGCTTAGCTTTAAGAATGCTGAAGGCTGAGTCAATTTTTGCAAGGAAACTATAGCTGAAAGTATAATATTGCTGTTTTCCTGGCTTTTTTTTTTTTTTTTTGCTTCTTAAGCATCCTACTGAATAAGACAAAAATATGTAATCTACGGTATATGCAATATATATATAAGTACTTGCATTTTTCTTATTAGCATCTGGTAGGACTATATTTTATTGCATTAGATGTCAATATGGCAATGGATGATTTAGAATGCGTGGAACTTTCATCCTTGCTGCATTTCATGTACTTCCTAATGTCGGCGCGAGTTGTCGCTTGGGTAGAAGCTGTTCTCGACTTGTAGACCAAGGCTATAAATGTCTCCCTCTTTTGAGGAGTCAGTAGACTCTGTTTGGAGACCATGGGAAGAGTACCTCATCATTTTTGAATCCTGTGAGTACCGTGGATTATACTTTATTTAATATATACAGCATGTAAATAAGTTTCCGAGGCATAAAAGCTTCAAAACTAAACGAAAAGGAAAATTTAATAACCGGCCGATTTTTAGATTGTGCACTAAATAATCTGCTTTTCATCCTAAGAAAGGGGAGGAGGCAGGCAGAGTTAATAGACATATATAACAAATTAAAATCCAGTATCTAGGGGATGTAAATCACATTCCGCGAACCAAACAATGTGGTTTTCATCAGATCTCCTCCAGCCGCTGTGCCCGGGAGCCGGGACATAATTCAACCCACTGGAATGCAGGGAGATGCTCCTGACAAAGGCAGACGACAATACCGAATGCACACTTCTGTGCCAAATTCCGCCCGGTGACCACGTGTGTAAGGCATGTCCGTCCAATGATGTGTTTAGAATGATCATTCTAGAACTGGAGGCAAAAGAAGAGGAGAATGTGAAAAACAAGATCTTCGCTCAGCTACAACTGTCTTGAGGTTTAAGGGTGAGAACTGGCTCCAGGGCAGAGAACGTGGAGCTTCACTGTGGGCGATTTCAGTCAACAGGGACTTAGAACAATGTCTGGAGACACTTTGTGTCATCAGAACTGGAAGTTGCCACTGGCTTCAAGGTGGTAGAAGCCAGCGATGCTGCTCAACAGCCCCTCACACATAGAACAGTCTCCCGCCCTCTGTAAGGAATTCTCCAGCCCCCAATGTCAGTAGTGGGGCGAGGAGCAATCCTTGTGTAGAGGTCGCCGCTGCCACTCAGATCGCAAAACCAGCTTGAGATTTTATTCACATGATTGCGTGATCTGAAGTCCACGGGTACCTTGGGGAGAAGCCCTCAAGTTCCTCTGTCTTTGTAAAGGGTCAGCCCTGAGTCATCTCTCTTGGAAGGGATGCAGCCACTGTGCAGGCATCATGCCCTGGTCTCCGTGGGGTTCTCAGTGGCGAGGGGCTTGGAGGGGTGCACGTCTCTGAGTCTCTGGCTTTGCTCTAGTCAACAAAAGGGCATCGGTGTGAGGCAGCCTGTTCTTTCCCTCATATGGCTAAGGACTCAGGCCTGCAGAGCCAGCGGGTGACACACCACGGACCAGCCCCAGCACCGGCCCCAGTGGCCGTCCCCGCTGCAGTGTGTCCTCCGGCAGCTGGAGGGGCAGTGGGGGAAGCCAGGCGATGTTCGCTGCCTCCGTCTGAGCTACACCCGGTTGTGGTTAAATAGGAGACTTCAGTCTCCAGACTGTCAATCACCCCTTCTTAATAGCATCAAATTTGTTTTTAAAAATTCATGATGTGGGTTTTGAGGTAAAAACTGTAGTTCCAGAAAAGTTTGTTAAAGATTGCATCACATAGATTCTTCTTAATGGACAGTCTCCAGGCTGGGACACTCACCCTCCCTGACAGTGTATTTGGGGCTGAAATAAAAGTGTGTGAGCCAGAGGGTTTTCAGCAAATTTCACGAGGCTATTGCTGTCTTTGTCCAAATGTTTCTGGAAATTTTATGGGAGGAAGAATTTTGTCTTTAGTATGCTTGACTGAATAATTTGTTAAATTATGTTTTAAATCAGCATTTCCTCAAATTGAAGAACAACTAATGCGAAAGTATATCTTGGATTATTATACATGCAATTTGCAGCAAAGTTAAAAAGAGCCTGTACTTGAGTAGTATCAGGGCTGCCGAGGAAGACGGCCCACACCCCTGGCTCAGACCAGAACGCGGTGTTGAGCCCTTCTTTTAGCTAATTACAAGGAAGCCTGGCCTCGCCGCCGGACGGGGTGGGCTGGTAATCAAGCCATAACCGCTCGGAACGAAATGGAAGCAGCACGAGAAACTGCTGATACAGCGATTTTAAATTAAAGCTCTTGTATTTTGAGAGGCAAGTTCTAAATTTCAGTATTTCAGTGATTTCCAAAGTGTTCTCTGAATGCGAGCTCCGGGGGTTGTGGGGACTCAGGATGTTGGGGTGACCCAGTGGTTGCATGTCCCGACCCATGTGTTCACCAGCCCTGCACCCCGCAGGCTTCAAGACCAAACAGCTGTGTGCAATCTGCTTCACTTATTGGACTTCTGTAGTTATTTCTGTGTGTGTGAAGACAGGAATCTATGGCTCAAATAAGTTGTGAAACAATTGGAGCTGGTGTTAAAGATTCCCAGGTGGAGGGTCTATTTGCTTTTTTTACGGACATAAAATAATGCAAATGATTCACACTCAAGAGCGAGAAATTTTAAACTTGTAGATGAAAGGAAAAGGGCAATAGGTACTGTGACTCTTTTATCTGGTAGTCTATTAAATTTAATTAACTATTAACTGGAAGCTACACACGTTATCAGTCTTCCTTCCTTCCTTCCTTCCTACTGAGCAGAGAAAACAAAGGGGAAAGAAAAAGAAAACAAACAAGATAATTTCAGCCAGTGAGAAATGCTACCAAGGAAATGAAAATGATAGAAAGGATCTTCGGCCACACCTTCTCGGAAGGCTGGCCTGACCTTGACTGATGCGGCATAAAATCCAAGAATCATGTCCACATGCTAAATCGTTATAATCTGGGAGATGAAACTTTCATTCTGGTTCAAGTTGAATGTGTGTAGTAAGAGGGCTGCTGAGCCTGATTTGACGTGAAGAAATGGACGTGATGATTATTTTGGACAGTGTCTTTTATTTATTTATTATTATTATTTTTTAAAGATTTATTTATAGAAGAACCAGGGTACAGGCCAGATGTGGGGGAGGGTGAGAGGATTCACCAGAAACAGAGCGGGAAACAGAACAGGCTGACGACTGAAATACACTGTTGAGGGGAGCAGCGGGTGAGTCAGGAGAGGTCTGCCGCGCCATGTGGGTTTCTCCCCGGCCGGCCGGGATCGATCCCATGCTGCAGAGTCTGCGGACAGCTTCACAGTGTGATGCTCAACCGCCTGCACCACCAGGGAGTCCCTGGACAGTGTCTTTTAAAGGGTAGTATTTTACCTGGTATCTGCAGACTGAAAAAGAGCCTACTATGCGGAATGTGGGTAGCTCATAGATGTGCAAAGATGCAGATGTTGTGTCAGAGAGAACAACTGCTAAAGGTTTGGTGAGGAAGAGCTCCTGGTGCTAGGAGGCAAAACACTGAGGATGCATGGTCCGAGATCCCAGATTCACTGGAGCCTGGCACTCTACCCCCACCAGGTCACCTCTGCTCTGCCCCAGTGGAGCTTCTGGAAAGTTCTCTCCATGTTCTGGGTTGAATGTCAAGAGGATGCATTGATGGATTGGATGCCTCATTGATCTGAAAACCTGCAAGTTGAGAGACTACCACAACACAAAAACAGCGGCATCTCAGAAAATAATGATGTGGATCCCTCTGGCTCATTCATGTCCACACACCTGGCACCATGTCTCTCTCCCCGTGCGGGCCCGAGTCAATGGCAGGGTGAGTGAAATATTCACAGGGAAATTTAGTACAGATTAAAATCATCACTGTTTCTACAGTCCAAGTTTAAAAATTACCCAAAGTGAACTGAATAGTTTTGATGTATCTTTTGGGAATGTTTCCTTCTTTAGTAGGTAACAGGTAAATATACAAAACATAGAAATGGGATTCAATTATGTTTGAGTCTATAATTTTTTGGAAGACTAGTTACATTATCAATACTTACAGATGTACTTTATTTTTTTAAATACTTATATTCCATTCTTTGGACCATAATTTATGACAGAGACATTAGAATCCTGACTTTCCCATTTGTTAGCTGTCTGCCCTTAAGCAATTTATTTACATAGATCAAGAGAAGTGAAAATAACATTCCAGGCAGAAGAATTTTATGTGCAAACATGCTACCCTAAGAAAGAAGTTGGTCCATTGAAGGGATAGGACGTAGGCTAACATGTTGGGATTTGAGCGACAGGCTATGAGTAGGTGAAATAGTGAGGTAGGGAGTTCTGGGTCATGCAGCATCTCATGGGCCATGGAAAGAGTCACAAAGCTTTTAACCAGAGGAGAAACAAGATGAGATTTGAGTTTCTATGAATAATGGCCTAGAATAGCATAGAAGAAGAATGTCTTATCTTCACGTAGTATTTTTCACTTATTTGTTCTTTAGTGCAAGTCCCTCTCGAACTAAGATTTTAGCGCTAATGTTACCAGTATTTGCTTCTCTACCTTAATATTGTGAAGTCCCTAGATCTTACAAATTTTGCTCTTTATCTTAGTACCTGTGAAACCTTTGCTGAGTCCTGGAAGACTTGTTGAACGAGATCACTAAGTGTGAAGACACCAGACACGTGGGACTCAATGAAGTGACTTCTTTAACTAAAGAAATGAGTTAATTTATTGAAAAGGGTTTGAGAGATAGACCTTCTTAGCATAAATTATCACAGTTTCTTTCAGAAAGATTTTTGTTTAGAAATAATAGACTTAAATTTGCCAAAATAATACACAGGTGGCCCACAGACCCTTTACCTAGATTGTCCAAATATTAACATCTTACATAACCAAAAACTAAAATTGATTCAATATTAACCTACAAATCTTATTTGAAATTCTAACCTGCCACCCTCTCCTGCTCTTCTTTTGGTTCAAGATATAATCGGAGATCTCATATTCATGTATTTGCCCAGCTTTCTTAGACTCTTCCAATCTGGGTCCTCAACAAGGAGGATGGTCTAGGCAGATGCTGAAGAGGGTTGAGGAGAGCTAATCAACCACTGGGCTAATCAGTTTTGCTTAATTCCTGATTAGAAGTTCAGCACTCCCCTGTAGAAGGATGGCCTTACCACCAAACAGCTGTCTGCCAACACAGTGTAGAAAAATATCGAGACACATCATCCATGAAATGCCACTCCCCTCTTTTAGTTTGGCTGATTCTGTCACAACCTTTACCCCATCCTATTGTTTGCCAATTGAAACCAAATGAAAAAGAAGTGTGTCAGTTTCTTAACATCTCTCTCTCTGCTTTATCTACATGAAACGCTCTCAGAAGGTAGTGTAGGATAGTGGTTGATGGTTTAGTTTTATTCTCAAATAGGATTAGGACCACTTCACAATTTGCCCATTTGTGTGTCTAAATATTCACGTGAGATATTTATCTCTTCAAAATCCAGTTTTTTTATTCCTACAGCAGATGTAATAAAAGCGTGGTGTAAGAGTATTCAGAATTCAGATTTTAAATTAACTCCTAAGACGTAAATTGGATGTAGTTAATGTTGTCATTGGAGAACATTTATGTCACCCATAAGATAGAGTTCTCATACTTTGAGGTCTATAGTTATACAGGAAGGATGTTTGTAGGTGTATAATAATGCATATATTAAAGTGCACTCTGTAAAATAAAGAACACATATGCAAAACATAATTTTATAGTATATATTTTTCTTGCTCTCTCCCCCCACCCCCCGATCACTTGGTTGAACTCATATATGAAACTACTCCAGTTTATCTCATGGAGTTGTGATGACTATATAAAATGATGTATGTTTGGTAAACTGCCAATTCTGTGTAAACAATGCTGGTGATGAAGATGAAGGTGATGGTGGATAAGATGATGAAGGTGAAGATGACAGTAGGGCAAAGATGGTCACCAAAGATGCTCATCTTCCTCATCAATAAAGACCAAAATTCTTGGGTGTCTAAGGTTAAGGTGTAATGTACTTGAGTAGGGTGAGTCAGGGCCTGCCAGGCAAAGGAAATTAAAGATAAAGTTGCAGGTGTCCATATAATAAGTGTTATATCCTGTACATTTATATTCATTTTGTTGATGATATTGTCAAAATCTCCCCCCAAAATAAAAATTATTAGTGAGAATGTATTTAGTTTCTTCTCATGCTAACATGTTACCCTAAGAATGTATTTCGTTTCTTCTCATGCAAACATGCTACCCTAAGAAAGAAGTTGGTCCATTGAAGGGATAGGACGTAGGCTAACGTGTTGGGAATTGAGCAATAGGCTATGAGTAGGTGAAATAGTGAGGTAGGGAGTTCTGGGTCATGCAACGTCTCATGGGCCGTGGAAAGAATCACAAAGCTTTTAACCAGAGGAGAAGCAAGATGAGATTTGAGTTTCTATGAGAATGTATTTAGTTTCTTCTCACTAATTTTTATTTTGGGGGGAGATTTCGACAATATCATCAACAAAATGAATAAAAATGTACAGGATATAACACTTATTATATGGACACCTGCAACTTTATCTTTAATTTCATTTGCCTGGCAGGCCCTGACTCACCCTACTCAAGTACATTACACCTTAACCTTAGACACCCAAGTATTTTGGTCTTTATTGATGAGAAAGATCAGTTAGAACAACATTATTTTGTGGCTAAAAGACATCAAACCACAGTGAACTTCAGGTCCCTAAATGACTCATTAAATATTTAATATTATGTTAAAAAATGTACACATGTAAGAGCAGAGGGCAGGTTGGAGGCTGGGAGGAGAGAACATCTCAGATCAAAGATGAATAAAGGGTTCTTCGTAGAAGGCTGTACTAAGTCTCCTGAGAACAGCAAATCCTGGGGTTGATTATTTGAGCCATACCTTCAGATAATCAACATTATTCTGCAACCAAAATGTATGCACTTTTACAGTCAGATGAGTTTTTTTTATTAAAGAAACTAGTGTTTTTGAAATGCACTGTTTAAATTTGACCTTTTATTACGGAAATGATCAAACACACATTAAAGTAAAGAAAATGGTATAATGATCCCTTGGTACCTCTTCGCCCAACTTTAAAGATAATTGACATTTTGCCACTTTTATTTCATCTTTGCTCACTAATCCCCACCCCTGCTGTGGTTTAAAGCATATCCCAGTCACTGTATATTTGCACAGCAAATTGTTGGATATATATCTTTATAGAGTAAGCATTTAAGGAACAGAACCATAAATTTAGAAGAGTTTCTAAGTTTCACACTTAAAGATATAAGACCGCTTTACATAGTAAAGGTATTTGAAGCTCTAGAAAACCTCACCTTTGGTAGCTAAACCTGTGTCTGATGAATTGTCCTCCGGGAGTTTATAGTAAGTGTCCTATTCTTCTCCGAGTCTAACACATACTCTGGACTTGGCATACTCCACTTTGCATCCGGAGTTATTCCGTATTACATATATTACAAATACATGAGGACCAGCAAGCTTTTTCTGTAAAGGACCAGATAATAAATGCCTTTGGCTTTGCTGCCCATGTGGTCTCTGTTCGGACCACTCCCTCTGTCATTGCAGACAAAAACCAGCAGAGATAAACCTAAACTAGTGGGGGTGGCTGTGTCAACAACAGGCAAAGGGCTGGATTCGGCTCTTGGGCCATATAATTTGCCATGCTTGGCCTCAGCTAAAGTAACCCCACTCTACCCAAAGAGGGCTTGCAGCCTCTGGAGGGACCAGAACAGCCCAACTCCAGACCATCTCCAGAACTGGGAAGATGTTTAAGAGGTTACTTTTGGAGTCACAGTTTCTCATTTATCAGATGAAGATCGAGGCCCCTGATCTTGCTGATACAGGTCACTGAAGGGCCAGGTGAGATCACAGACGTAGGTGTTTGCTGAGCCAGAAGGTACTGTTCAAGGGCAAATCTCCCTTATCTACTTTCCATTGAAATTCTGTGGATAATTGTTGATGCTCTGTTGGGACCTTGTCCATGGTTCTCAACTGTGTTTTTATTCTCCACCTTCCATTTTTTTTTTCTAACTGCAGAATGTACATTAACGATAACAAAATCTTCAAAGTCAACAAGTTAAAAAAAATCACTGGTAGATAAGAGACCACAGACATGGCATCCATGGAAATCAACTTTGCTATTCCCCAGAAGGTTGGAAGCCAAGACAGCAGAGAGGAGAGGAGGTAGTATAAGAAAGACGACCACCGGGCGGATGGCAAAGCCTGGGTATTCCTCTCCCTTCTTCATTCCGTGCAGGAGAGGACTTGCTCTGGTAGGTCTCAACAGTGCCGGCACACTCTCACCAGCAGCCTGGGGTTTTGGTGATGTCTGCATGATTACATTTTGTTTCTCAAGCACCGAGATGAAGGTGGGAGGTAACTCAGTGACAGGAGAGCCTGTCTCTTTCTCTTCTTGCCCTCCTGGGAAATTTCTAAAGTAAGGTGGTTGATCTCTGCTTCTGCAACTTCCACACAGACAGCTGCAGCGGTTCTGATGTCCCTGGGCGCTGCTAGTCTGATGTCCCTGGCTGCTCTCCTTCCTCCTATTAATTTCTCACCTGGCTTCCAGCATATGTACCGGACATTCTGCCATTATCTTTCATTAAGGTTTTTACCATTTTTCATCAGCAGGGTCCTTCAGGTGATGCCAAGGTGCCCAAGGTCTCGGTGTGGGCATCTAGGTTAATGCTGGGCCGTGCTGGAGTCATAACATGGGCAAGAGTCACTCATCAGACTGGACCTCCATTTCATGTGTAATGATCTTAAACGTTGCAAGCTCAGCTCTTTGGTTTGCCGCGGTCTGTCGGGCAGGAAGAACGTTGATGGAGTTGCCCTGAAGTCCCTCCAAAGTCCAGAGGTTGGACCCTTACAAGGCTACTAAGACCAAGAAGCCGAGCAGCAGGACTTAGATGGGGGAAGTGAGAAAAATCACCATGGACCCCAGCGCTTGCTTTTGCAAATGCATCCAGAGGCAGGACAGTAATTGCACCAAATGCTCAGAAACACGGATAGTTAGCAGGACGCGAGCCTGGGCTGCTTTCAGACAGAATCTTGGAGTGGGTTTCCTTGGTCTGTGTGCGGACACCTCTGGCGTCGGAGTCTGTGACTTAGAGTCATGGCACACAGGCTGCACACACCGAGCCTGTTCTCGGGGCACGTGTCCCTGGCAGTGAAGAGCCACGCGGGGGAAGGATGTCTTCCCCGGGAAGAAAGGAAGCGGGGCGCATAGGCACGAGCTTCACGGGGCTCTCCTCCTGATTACTGACACCGCACGCTCATAGCAGCCCACAGAGCTGCAGCCACCAACTCCAGTATTTGTCACTGTCACTTCACAAGCGGCGGGCATTGTTCGGGAAATCGTATGTGTAAAGCAGAGCAGCCAGTGCCCAACTTCGACAAGGGAGCAGCCGGGCCAGGGTGCTTGAAACTGAAACGGGCTTATGTGTCCCTTTATGAGCCCCAGCAAGAGTCATAAATAATTGTGACAAGTTTTTTTTCCCATCCCATGTGACAGTCCTTGACTCTGCCGCCTGCCGCCTCTCCCTTCTCCCTGCCGGAGCAGACCTGCCAGGCTGTGTGATGATAGATGTTACTGGGCAGCAGATGACAGCTGGATAGATTTTTTAGTTGGTGTGTTAGAGGGAATCAGATATGCTGTATAAAGCAATAAAAAAAGCACACTCACAAGGTGGATTAAAAATAGCTGGCGCAGCAGTAACCCACTTTGTTGTTTATCAAAAGTTAAATCTCACATGGTAAGTCCTAGTGATGTGTTAATTTTTCAGGCTGCTGTCAGAGTGACGCTGGCGATAGCCACCCCCAACACCCCCCCCCGCCCCAAAAATAATAAAAATAAAACAGAAAGAAAAGCGAAGGGATAAAAGCAATCGACTGAGGCTCTTATTGTATTTTTTTTGTTTGCCTAATAGAACAAAAATAGTTTCTTTTCGTCTTTAAACGGTAGCTAAGAAGAGGAAAGGAATCCCAGCACCAGGTCATATTACCGCGATGATTTTTTTCATTCTTCTTCTTGTATTTTAAACCTAACATCGGAGCTCGTGTAAGGTATGGAATTATTCAACCCTTGTTCAATTAGATTATTTTTTTTTTTCAACATAGCTCATCTTCCTCCACACACTTTATTGATCTAGATTCTGGGTAACAAATGGTCTGGTTTCCCAACCACCTTGGAAATGTCATGTAGGAGTCAACAAAACTACTTAGTGTATGTTTTATAAAGAATTACGGCCTCCTCTGAATTACTCAGACTTTCATCTCGGCCGGGCTGGCTCGGCTCCTGTCTGGATGGATGTGTGGAGGCGCTGGGACGTGATTCAGTGACCCGCCCGGCTCCCCAGTTCACGGACGTGCCCGGCTGCCTGGCCCTCAGTCACGGCTCTGTCTCTGCTGCTCTGTTCGGAAAGTGGCTGCCTGTAATTTAAGGGTGCTCAGTATATCACATCACGACTATTTCTCCCCCTTGATTTTTCTGATGAATCACGTTAGCCAGGCTGTAGCTTTCGCGCGCGGCCTGTGTGGCGGGGAGCCAGGTAGCACAAAATGTGCATGAAAAAAAATTGGTCTTTTGGGCTGGTTACCAGGCGCAAGAGATAACCCGAGCTCTCTCTCTGCCATCAGATTTGGGGAGGACGTGGTTCTGGGTCAGTGGCTCTGCAGGCAACGTGGTGCGTGTTACCTGGCGGTCCTTATTATTTTGATGGTCTGCATTCTCTTCTAGAACAATTTCCACAATAAATTCTGTGGCTTTTCTATTTTTATTTGTTGTCCTCGGCCACGAAATGATGTCACATAGCATTGGCAAGAGATAGAATGAAATGGTCAAAAGGGCAGGTTTGGGAATTCAAATCCTATGTGTTTTCTGACTCCCTGGGTGACCTTGAGCAAGTCAGCCAGCCACCGTTTGCCTCGTGGCCTTATCTTGAGGCTATTATCCCCACAGAGCTGGGTGGTTTTGAGGACTGCGTGAAATGAGTGGGCTTCATGCAATCATTGATCCTAAGTGCTGAATAATATTTTATTATTATTATTATATATTATATTATAATTATCATTATTTATTATCATTACAACTGGGATAGTTTTTCTCAGGCTACCTTGGTCTCCTTCCTCCTATTCTTTCCAGATGTGATGGTTAAGTTATTTTGGAAGTGGAGTCCTCTTTGAGATAAACAAACAGTAACATTTTACACTGATTCAATATCAATAGCCTTCCAGACACCCTGTGAGTGGTATAAGGGAGTGTGCGGTAAATTTCTGATGCTGAACTGGTCCAACCACTATGGAGAGCTGTGTGGAGATTTCTGGACCTACTAAACATAGAGCTTCCATAGGATCCAGCAATTCCACTCCTAGGTATTTACCCAAAGGACACAGAAACATCAATTCCAAAGAGCACCCGCACCCCTATGTTTATAGCAGCACTGTTTACAATAGCTAAGCTTTGGAAACAACCCAAATGCCCAAAAATAGATGACTGGATCAAGAAGATGTGGTCCATATACACCATGGAATATTACTCAGCATTCAAAAAAGAGAAACACATGCAATTTGCAGCAACATGGATGGCGCTGGAAGGGATCATGCTCAGCGAAATAAGCCAGAAAGAAAAAGAAAAATACCGGATGGTCTCACTCATAGCAGGAATCTAGAAAACTTAAATAAGGGACCAGGAAAATGAATAACTATAAGAAAGTGAAAATCAGAATCAACAAAAAAACTATGAAACAGAGACACTTTTTGGGGGGTGGGGGGCAGGAGGGGAGGGATTGGGATCAGAATGGGGGGTTGCAATTGTATAGGGAATATAAAAATAAAATTTATTAAAAATAAAAAAAAAATTCTGATGCTGCTATAGTGAGGAATCTTACCTCTCCCTCCCTGGAAAAGGACATTTGATGAGATGCTTTCTGTGGCTGTCACAGGTAGAGCACCTGCATTCCTTACTCAGGCTTTTGTCTTTCTGCTTCTACTGACCCTCAGCGACCTTATATGATGCCACCAAAGACCTTGAATTGTAAACATAATGCAAAGGCGGGTTCTAATCTGCTTCTAGAATCACTAAAAAAAATATTTTTTTTGAATCGTGATTCACAGTAAGTCTTGATTCATGCTAAGTCATCGTGACCCAGGGTGTGCAACTTACTTAATTCAGACATTGTGTTGAAATGTTCCATGAAAGACGAGTTGTTCTTCCCACATGTTGTAGGCACTGGTATTTTATGTATTTTTTTCTATTTCATTTTTTAAAAGGGCTGTTTTAGACCAAGAGCCAGCAAACCTCTTCTGTAAATGGCCAGGCAGTAAGAGTCTTGGCTTGGAGGGCCATGTGGTCCTTGCTGAGACTACTCCAGCCTGCCATTATAGAGAAGGCAGTGAAGACCACACTTGATGAATGGACATGGCTGTCTTCCAAAACAACTTTACTTCTAGACACTGAAATTGGAATTTCATTTAATTTTCTGTGTCACTAAATATAATTCTTTTTTTTTTTATTTTTTTGGCCATTTAAAAATAGAAAAACCACTCTTAACTTGCAGGCCAGACAGAAAACAGCAATGAGCTGGATTTGGCTGGTGTGCTGCAGCCGGCCAATCCCCACACTCATCCACTAAACTGATTTTTATGACCTGTGGTTTGCAAAGTACCCTTCAAGTATATTTTCCGAAATGACTTCGAAGGGATACTTTTTGACAGGGATGCAAAGAGTTGGTAATGGAAAGAAATCTTCTCTTTTTAAGTTAATTTGTGGGACCACCAGAGTGAACAAAAATGCTTAGCTTTCAACAGAAATTCTGTGACTAACATTCTGTCAAAGGCCATGACTTTGTAAGAGAGCTACAGTAAGACATGTACACCAATTGTTTCACCATAGTGTCTCATTTTGCAACACATCTCTGGGACCTGGGTTCTGAATAACACACTGGTGGGAACCCTACTTCAATACATAGCTCTGGGGCACCACTTTCTTTTTTCCTTTCTCTTCCCTCTTCTATCTTAGGCCTTTATTGACAAATTCCTCCCATCAAAAGGTTGGATTCCACTCTCACTGCTACTTTTCAACAGAGTATTGGAATTCTTAGTCAGAACAATTAGGCAAGAAAAAAGGAAAAAGGAATCCAAATTGGCAAAGAAGAGATGAAACTATGATTATTCATTGATGACATGATAATACACATAGAAAATCCAAAAGAATTTACAAAAAGAAAAGTACCAGAAATAATAAGTGCATATAATCAAGTGTCAGGATACAAAATCAACAGGCCACCCTCTTCCAGTGGTGGCAAACGTGATGTGAGGTGACCATGGCACTGCTGAGTGAGAAAGGTCTTTAACAATTGCTGGTCTTCCAGTTAAAGAACTTTTCGGAGCCTACCATGTGAACAATACTACACTAAGAACCTGGAAGAAATGACCGACCTATGTTTGTATTCCTGGGGCGTTCACAGTAGAATCTGAACTTGGTTACAGGAAACTAATCAACAAACACAAAAAACCATGGTCTCATTCGGGCTGCAGCCCAAGTGCCGATGATGTGATGATCAGGGATAATAGTAATAACACCGACAGGAATTTCATGATTTGCCCATTGTTTTTAGATGTCATTTCATTTCATTAAAACAGCAGCTGTATGTGATAAAGTAACCAGGGGTCCTAAGTCCATTTGACAGGCAGGAAATGGACTTGTTTGAGGTTATATCTTCAGTGAGGTGCCAAACTGGGGAAGCGTTTCCTTGTTATAATTCTTACAGCTTCCATTGAAAGTAATGGAAATACTTTGAAAAGGCAGAAAATTTGGGGCAGTTTCCAGAAAAGGCTGATGTCAGAGACTGGCAAGAGAATCTGGAGGGATTCGTGTGCGTGTGTCTGTGCGTGTATGTGTGTGTGTGTGTGTGCGTGTGTGTGTTCACAAAGGTGGGGTTGATCTTGGGGAAGGCACAGAAATAGAAACAGCAAGCTCAGTGGAAGAGACAGCAAAGTCCTTTAAAAGAACCATAAATAGCTGCTAAATTAAAACTAACCAACCAACAAAATAACCCTTTCAGCCCAAACATTACTAAACACTATTCCAAGTTAGAAATCTTAAGTTTAAATTTACTTCCTAATAACCACCCTGACACCAGATGTTTATTTCACAACTGCAACCAAGGGAAACCTCACTAGAAAACCATTGCAGACCAAAAAAAAAGACCACCAAATCCTTTGGCTTTGGATTTGAAATTAGCCAGCCAGCACGTTAGAGAAGGGCAGAAATACTGTTCACCTTACGTCTGTCTATCAGAGACAAATGAAGCTATGAGGGTTTTTTTTTATTGTCTTTTTCCCCAAGGGAAATTTCATGAAGATAATTTTGTTTCTCTTTAAAAAAATATTTTCGTTGCCCTGAAAAATAAAGCTAACGTAGTTCAGCAGGATGTAAATAAAAGGCCCAGTCAACTCAGGTTTGTAATTTGAGAGCACACCATTATTTAGACACTATGGGTATTGACACAAGAAGAGAAATAACCTAAGGTCACGGCACTATTCTCAATTAAAAAAAGAACAACAAACCTGCTCTGCAAAACTGGGTTGCACGTTTAAAATGCATTTCTCCTAGCGACTGGGGATTAGGTGTTCCACGCAGCACCTGGATAGCTGTAATATTAATAGGTATGATTATTCTTGCTAGCATATGCTGATCTTCTACAATTTTGATAACAGGGTCAGGTGAGTCAATTGCTTTGTTTTCTGGTGTTTTGCTGTGTAAATCTCAGAATTGATAATTAGGCATAAATGTAACTGGCTTCTAGAATCATTAGCTCACCTAGAGATGCCCAGGTGAGTCACGGACCAGGCCCTGTTGTCATTTGGGTCGTAGAGAGGTCTTCCTGCCTGTCTATGTACGGTAGCGCCACCTCTCAGTCCTCGTTCCATCATTCTGTCTTATTTCCTTCCGAGCCCCTTGCAGGAACCCGATGGCATCTTGCTCAGGCCTCTGATACAGCTCCAGTCTGTATTCCTTCCAGGTGTTTCTTCCACCCTGGCCTTTATAACTGGGGTCCATGATCACGGCCAGCCCACTGCCTGTTTTTGTGTGGCCCTTGAGCTAAGGACGTTTTTTATATTTCATATGGTAGGAAAAAAAAAGTCCGAAGAGAAATATTTCATGACATATGAGAATTCTGAAAAATTCAAGTTTCGGTGTCCCTATTTGTTCACGAACTGTCTCGGCCGCTTTTGTGCCAGTAGGTACAACCGTGGAGTGGAGGATGTACCCGAGAAGGCACGGTCTGCTCACAGAGCCTAAGTGTTTCCTGCCTAGAGAGAGTGTGCAGGCCTCCGCTGTGCGCCTGGTGCAGTGCCTGGGAATCCCAAAGTGCTCAATGGCTGTTGCAGATGGATTACTAAAGAGCAGGGTTTGGTGAGAGTTACTTTCAATCGTCTCTTCTGTGCCACCCATAAACAAGAAGGAACAGATGACCCCAAATTAAATATGGACCTCAGGCTCTGGAATAATCACAAAACCAAAGGGACTTGTAAAAGGCAGCGTGGAGTTCTGCCCAGAAGCTTTGCTTAACAGGTCTTTAAAAGAGACGACAAAGTGCCATTTCGGGAATGTGCTGTTGTCTCAGGTTCCAGTCGCTAGAAACTGGATACTTCCAGCTCTCTTGTGGCCTCAGTGTTTTCTCCAAGCCGCCTTCCCCTCCCGCTCCGCATCTGCGATCTGACTGGAGTCAACTCTGGCTCCGACCGCCCCCACTCAGTGACCCTCCCTTGCCCAAAAATGTCAGGCTCTTAATCCTCCTAATAAAAAGGCCCGTGTAACGGGGAGAATACACTCGGAGTCGTCCACAGTACAAAAAGATGGGCTGAAAATAACAAGGGAAAAAATGTCTTCAACGCATTTGTACACACACAAAGTTGCCAGGGCAACGTGGCGGTTCTTTGCCAACTGCCAGCACCGTCGCATTTATAAAGAATTGACAACCACTGACCTTTGTCTCCTCTTTTCCTGCCTGCCTTTTGCTGGCAACAGAAGAGCCATGTGGTTTGAGTGATGCCTTTGATAGGCAGATTTTCAGATTCTGCCTGCCAGAGACAGCTGAGACCCAGAAAATCTTTTTGTGAGTGTCACCTCCATGATGAGCCAGCGCTGCAGCTGAAGGTGCATTTTCACTTTGGAATTTGGCTTCTATAGTCCTGAGGAGAGAAATGACATATTTTGTCGCCTTACTTAAATATTCCCGCTGAACACCAAATTAAAAATATCCATTAAAGGTTTATTTGATATCTTCCTAATTATTGCCCATTGCGCATTTGACAAATTATTTACACATTTTAATAATTGCGACTTTCTTTGGAAGTGACACAAAAACAATTACTTTTTCGAAATTCCACTGTGTATATGCTTTTGAAACTACACAGCCATTAAAAACAGTCTGTCGAATTAAAGGTTGGGCAATTAATTAAGTGCAAATTCTGTAAAACTGGACCAAGGAGAAAATTCATCAAACCTATGAAATATGACCTATCTTGTCCAAAAGACAAATATGTTTAAACAAAAGATGAAAATTGATGACAAAATTACGGGTAGCAAAATGCACACAGAGCAAATATAAGACAGCTGTACTTGGTTCCTGTGTGCTGGGTTTACCCTTACAGAATTCATGATTCATTACCTTCACCGTCTTGTAAAACTTTTCGTAGTTAATCTCCAAAGTACTGTATCTGGAATAATAAAAGTTCTCAATAAGGGCTTGGAAGACCATTATATTAATGATTTACTGGACCGTGGGGGGGAGCCAATTAAATGCAACCTAGGTTGGGGACAGCAGCTCGGGGCGGTTCCCCCCAGGACAATTGGCTGCATTCCCCCGGCCCATTTCCAGCCCTGCCCTCTCTCCTTCTGTGTGTCCAACAGCAATACTTTAATACCTGCTGAAAACTTGCTTCTGACACTATTCTCAGCTCTTGACGACCCTTGCACATTGAACCCTCTAGTCTGGCCACTTCCTAGTCTGGCCACTAGTCTGGCCACTTCCTTCTGGATTTTCTGACATGTCTGCCTCCCTTTCTCACGCAGCAGTTCCAGCATCAAGAGCCCGCAGTTCACCTTCATGTAGAAAGGACACTGTCAGGGATAACTTTGGCTTCTACCAAGGCTGACCTCTGCTGAGTGTGTTGGGTGTGCGTGACTGGGGGGGCCTGGGAAGCAGGGCCGTGATCTGTGTGGCTGTTTCTGCAGTGTGCCCTGTCCATGTATCTTATACGTTCTGGGCGCTACACCCAGACACTCAGGTTCACAAATCTACATCAACGCTAGTGCAAAGGGGGTGGAAGAGGGAGGTGGATTTTCAGACTGTGGGGATTGCTAAGGATACAAGGCTGTTATTTCCATATTAAAATGTAATGGTCTCATTAAAGTTAAAACCACTGTTAAACTTGATTGAGTAAATTAGTTAATTAACCATAGCATCCAGCGAATTCCTCCAGGGCATACCTCTATTCCCCAAGATGTAGAACAAATGCAGGCTCAGCTCCTAGTATTTTATCCAGGGTTGTATGATAACACTCATCTTTGACTGACTTATTGCAGAACCTGTTAAAAAAAAATCAAAAGCCAAAGGTGAGGGTGTTACTTAGTGCTCAAGGAAGATGGAAATAATCTACCGATGAAAGAAGATGTATTTTATTTTTAAGCTGAAATCTCCAAAGATTTTCTTGATTAAAAAAAAAAAAAAAACCTGATAAGCAGTTTGTGGAGTAACTGTTTTAGCCAGCAGAATAAAAGGCTTTCTTCTTCTTGTATATCCTGCCTTACTTTCCCTCTATGTGCTTGAAGATCCAGGCATTTCCTTGGAGTTGGTTGGAACTTTCCAAAAGTTTTGTTTTTTTTTTTTTTTGGTGTTGTGTTTGGGTTGCTGACTTTATTTTTTATTTATTTATTTTTTTAAAAGATTTATTTATTTATTTATTTGTACAAGCACTGGGTACAGTCAGAAGCGCGGGAGGGTGAGAGAATTCACCAGAGCCAGAGCGGGGAGCAGAGCAGGCAGAAGGACCGAAGTACACTGCTGAGGGGAGCAGCGGGCGGCAGAAGAGGTCCGCGCGCCATGCGGGACCCTCCTCTGGTGGCGGGGGAGCAGCCTGTGATCCAACTGGCGTCGCAGAGGCTGCGGGCAGCTTCGCATGGGTTGCTGACTTTAAATCAGGGTTGCTGTGACTTTTTGTGTGTGGGTAGATGGGGGTAAATTCAGGACATCTGAAATTTCCTCTTCAAAGTCTGGTCTTGAAATGACTGGCTCCCCATGACATACGTGGGCAAGTTTACTGTTCGAAAATTCTTGAAATTTGAAAAAAGACAGCCTCGTTCATGGTACATCTTCATTTCCATAAATAAAATCATAAGGATCATCATTAAGAGCTACCCCTACCTCCTAGGATTTCCTGAGGGTTCAATGTGCAAGGGCCATCAAGAGCTGAGAATAGTGTCAGACACACGTTCTCAGCAGGTGTTAAAGTATTGCTGTTAGACACACAGAAGGACGGGGGCGGGGGGGGGTGTGGCTGGAAATGGGCCGGGGGAATGCAGCCAGAATCCTTGGCAGCACATGGCTCCCACATGGCCTTTGGACTGCTGTGTCCACCTGACGGGTCAGGAAGTTCCTGGACATGGAGTAGCCAGGAAACGTGGATTGGACTTGACTTTTTGATGTGCCACTGTGCTGCTTATCATAGCCTGGGGTGGAGGATCTTGTTGGGTTCCAGTCCTGCTGGGGTCTGTAGAAAGTTGGCCACCCAGAAAGGCAAATCCTATAAATCCCAGGAGCAGGGGCATCAAGTGTAACCAGTAAACCATAACCTGGAGATGAGGGGCCAGTTTCCTTATTCCTGATGGAATAGGACACATAGGTAGTTCTATATCATCAAGATTTATTTTTATATTTACAGTTGCTTGGGTTCTTCCCCAAAAGGACAACTAGAGGATTTGAAAAACGTCATTTATTGGGGAACTTAGAGAAGGAAACATAATGAAAAATTGAGCAAGTGACTCAGAGAAGGGAGGACAGGCAATACACATGGATATATACATGCACATCTACATACACATATTAAGATACATATGCACACAAAAATACATAGGCAAATGTAACCAAATATGATGGTTTCCAAAAAGCAAACAGCTTGGATGAATTATTTCCTGTAAGTATAGGTTTGACACATAAACCTCCAGGGATCTCCAGTTTGGGAACCTTTGCCTCAGAATCCCATACAGTGTTGTGAACCAGCGCTACCTCCAAGAAAAGGATTCTTTTTAACTGCAAAAGGAAAAAAGTGCCAGCATTTACCAGGCGCAGTAGGAATGCATGTCACATCCACGTGATGAAGGTGCTCTGGCCTCGGGATCCCTCATGGCACCCAGAAACAAGAAGCCTCACGTTTGCCAGGCTAGTAAATGGTTGAGCTAGAATCTTAAACGAGTCCATCTGACTTAGGAGCATGTCACCTCTGCTCCGGAGCCTCTGTCCATCCTGTTCTGCTCTCTGGAGGGGCTGGCCCAGCCCTCTGCTCTCAGGGTGTCTGGCTTGAGCACGTGGCTCTGACACCATTTACCCTTGGGCTTCAATCCCAGCTCTTTCATTATTACATGTGTGATCTTGGAAGACATTATTGAGCTTCTCTGAGCTTTCCTATCCCCACTGTACGATGACAGTCACAGTCATATTAGTAATAACAGGTAGTGCTACTTCCTACCTGAAGGTGGGTAGAGGCTGCACTGCCCACTTCTGGCTCTTCTTGGATGGTTCTGCCCTCAGAGGACACTTCCTGAACTTACTGCATCGTCTCGCCTCAAACACTGCTGGCGGGTCTCCCTGCTTGAAGGCTTTCTCTGGGGCTGGCGCCTCTCAGCATGCAGGTGGCAGTCGGGGGCACCGAGGCGATGCCCAGGGGTCACTCGGGGAAGGTGGGGGTGGTGGGTGACATCCAGCCTCCTTAGCCGGGAGGCAATGGGTCTCTCTGGGGCCCCGAGTATGCAAGTGGGGTCTGAGCCAGGGTCACAGTGACAAGCTGCTCTGAACTGACTTTCCTCCCTCTCCTGATTGCTTTCCAGATCTTTCCCGTGTTTCTGCCGTAATTTCTCAAATGATGTCTTTTCAAACCCTTCAGGCTCCCTTTCAGGGAAACCCAAATGGAGGAGCTTTTAGGGTCAGCATGAGAATTGAATGAAATGTCTGTACACACCGCATATGTGGCTGGTAGGAGATACTCAAATAACTGCATGTTGTTATCCATTATTATTATATCGACACATGCAGACCAGGCTTCCCTGGGAAGTTGTAATAAGGAGCCCGACTCCATTTTTTGGACGTTTGACTATTAACAACTTTTAAGCCTGGCTCATCCTTTACATCCTGGTGCCCCACATTTGAGAGAACTCATGAGGGAGTCTGGGGAACCCCTCCTTTGGTGCCAGCAGGCAGTTTACAGCACGCCTGTCCCTGAACCACCATGGGGACCCCAGGGCAGCATCTTTTCCTGTTCTCTCAAGGCTCCTGGGACTTGCCTGTAAGCTCCACCCCCTCCTCCCAGAAACCTCGTGGTGCAGCTCATGTGCCTTTTCATCCCCTCCTGGGTGTGTGTGTGTGTGTGTGTGTGTGTGTGTGTGAGTGATCAGGCCAGATGTCTGAGCCAGATTTTAAGTGAGGGTTGGCCCCAGCTGTGTGAAGTGATCACAATAAAAGCACAAGACGCACCATCACATTCCCTAAGATAACAGAAGCTTCTGGGATCTTTAGAAATTGGTGATGTTTGTTTACAGAGAGGTTCATGGGGCTGTGGTGAGGCTTCAGGG
Organism: Talpa europaea; assembly: GCF_964194135.1. NCBI lineage: Eukaryota > Metazoa > Chordata > Mammalia > Eulipotyphla > Talpidae > Talpa > Talpa europaea. The sequence continues at coordinate 5,571,680 of NC_140078.1, read as the reverse complement.
CAAAGGGCTGAAGCTCAAGGGCAGAGATTGAATGGATGAGTCATGGAGGGCAGCTGAAGGTCAAAGCATCGATCCAGAGAACGTGAGCTCACCACTCCCTCCCCGCCAGCAAGACCCAAGTGATCTGGGATTTATACCAAGCTTTGGCTTGAAAGGAAGTGCACCTTTTTGAACTTTGCAACACATTGGACTCTGACATGGACTGGGGTTTTAATGAGGGGAATTAATGTTCTAATGCACAACCTCATAATAACTGGAGGGAAAAATTTTATTTGGGGCTTAGGCCAAGGAGCCGGCTAGAAATACTGATGTTCCAAATGGAACAAAACCAGAAATGTTGGAAAAAGCATCTCCATTTTGGATTTCAAGATTTCAGAGTAAGCTTCACAAATCCAGGGCACCGAATCAGAATTATGTAACTTATCTCCTGGCTTCTCCATCCTCTATTTATAACAGTGAAGTGTTGGCACATATGTGAAGATGTAAAGGGAGGTGGTGCAGTTCCTGATCTCGTGATCTTTCATTTAACTGAATAAGCATTTCCTCACGCTAACTTCTTAATGGACAATGAGGGAGAATTCTTTTCAAGGCTATAAAATCTTCATTTCACTCTCTAGATTTGTTTTAACTAATAACAAATTCTGCTTAGTATAAACATGTAAGTGTGAAGGATGCTAGCCGTCAAGGAGACACGCAACTGGTTGCTGGTAACAATGTGGATTAGTAAAGATTTAGTATATAGACTTACATACACTTAAAATATGAATGAAGTTTGAGTGCTACACATAAATTTTCTCTTTCAAAACCTGCTTTACAACCAGGGCACTCATTCATGCAAAGATTACAAAGAGATTACTGTGCGAGAGACACAGTGGATGGAGTTTAGACTCATTGTCCAACGGTCATCATGAGAGGGTTTGGCACAGGAGAAAAATTGGGCTCATGAGATGTCCAGATTCTGATGTCCTCGTTGTAATGGATGGTGTCCACTGATGAGACAAAATGAGAGTAAACTTCCTTTTAGGGGAAAAAGCAGAACCCCATTCCCCCTGTGACAAGGACAGGGTAAGTTCCTGCAGTGTCCACCTTCTCATACCTGACCATGGCATCCTACAGTGGGAGGAGCCCCTCACCACAGAAAGGGCTGTTGGGGGGAGCAGGTAAATATGCCAGCCTCCTCCCCGCTGTGCTGGGCCTGGCCTCCCAGAAGACCCGGGGCCCACAGCCATTGCTTGCAGCTCCCTCATGCTCCGGGCAGGCCTTCCATCCTGGTCTGCCACCTCTCACGGCCTGCGCCATGTTCCTGCAATCATGTTCCGTTCAAATTCTTGTCTTGGGGTCTCCATCTGGGGGAAACCGACTGCAGACCCCATCCAGGAATGAATTTGGTGCCATTACTTGCATCTGCCCCACCTTTCTGTCTTTTCCCTCCCTCCCTCGTGCCTGTATGTGGCTCTAGATGTGCAGAGAGGCTGTCCCAAGGCGCAGCAGGTGCTCAGGCAAGTGGACTCTAGTGGACTCTCAGACAGAGGTACTGCCTTTGACCTTTGTGGGCTCAGCTGTACACAAAGTTCAGCAAAATAAGCCAGAGCAGCCATCACTTAAGCGGCCAGGGCAGCCATCCGAGTCAGAGAGCAGGACCCCAGCCGGTGTGGGAGGGGCCGGGGAGCTGGGCTTTCTCAGGGAGCCTCGGAACAGCTCTTGTTGGGTGTGATTCTCCCATTGAAAGATTCCACGTGGTTCTATTTTTCATGCAAGCTGGACCTTAAATCCACGCCAGCTCTAGTGAGTTCCCCAGCACCAGAGGAAACTTGAGCCAGAGCTGTGAGGGCCTCCCTGAGGAACTGGCCAGCTGCATGACAAAGCTCTGGAAAGGGACTGGGGGAGATCACTCTCTCTGAGGGGAAGGCCACTCCAGGTCCTGACTTCTCAGGCTGATGCTTGCAAGATCTGACCCCACTCTGGTTACAATGTAATGAGGTGAGTGTTTTTAGGGAAGGGGGTACTAATGGAGTGTTGTTGGGGGGTCAGAGACAGACCCCTAGTCACTGGTCAGATTTGGGTGGATTCCGCAGGCCATGGAGACTGTACTGCACATTCTGGGAAGCAGCCCAAGGTGCACCCTAGATGCACCTGCGCCTTCTCCTACGTGGACAAGACCACGGATGGGTCATTTTCCTGCCTGTTCCTGTTGTCTCCAAAAGATGCGACAGGAATGAGTGTGGGAAGCAGGCGTGAGTTCGGGTTACACACGTGCTCATCTGGGGGAAACACCTACAAAGGAAAGTCACGCAGAGATGGGGGTGAGCCCCCTGATGCTCGCGGAAGAGAGGGTTGGACTGAACCTCGTGGATCTGCAGCGCGCCCTGGGGGTGTCTCATGAGGCAATGAGTCCGTCCATCGTGCTCCAGGTCGTCAGAAACCTGGGGGGGGCATTTTCATGGCCACCCGGTTGGGCGTTTCCCCAAATATGGGACACTTGCTACAGAGAGTGCTAGAGATGATTTTAGGGGAACTTTCCCCTGCTATGCATTACCGTGTTTCTCTTTCTTTTTTTTTAATGCAAATATATTTTTTTTAAAATAAATTTTATTTTTATATTCCCCATACAATTGCGACCCCCTTATTTTGACCCCAATCCCTCCCCTCCCCGCCCCTCACCCCCCATAGAGTGTCTCTGGTTCATAGTTGTTTGTTGATTTTGATTTTCACTTTCTTATAGTTATTCATTCTCTTGGTCCCTTGTTTAAGTTTTCTAGATTCCTGCTATGAGTGAGACCATCCGGTATTTTTCTTTTTCTTTCTGGCTTATTTCGCTGAGCATGATCCCTTCCAGCGCCATCCATGTTGCTGCAAATTGCATGTGTTTATCTTTTTTGAATGCTGAGTAATATTCCATGGTGTATATGGACCCCATCTTCTTGATCCAGTCATCTATTTTTGGGCATTTGGGTTGTTTCCAAAGCTTAGCTATTGTAAACAGTGCTGCTATAAACATAGGGGTGCAGGTGCTCTTTGGAATGGATGTGTCTGTGTCCTTTGGGTAAATACCTAGGAGTTTCTTTCTAATGATCTCTGTAATGGTGGCATCGGGTGCTGCTGCCTCACCCCCTCCCTCAGACAGCCTTCACGCTCGGGAAGTTTAGCCAGTTGAATATCCTGATCCAACTGAATGATTTTGGAATCAGTTTTGTTCTGTTTTAGTGTGTCGTTATCACTGGGGGCGAGGGGAGAGCTTTTCAATTTTTTTCTGTTTATGGCTCATTGTACCTGTTTTCCATAGATACCTTTCAAATCCAGTTTTTTCTTTTAAAATAAATTTAATTAAGTAAAGAAATAGGAACCCATTTAAAGAAAGTATACAAAGGGCAGGTGGCAGGGGAAGCCTGGGAGTTGTTTTGCGATGGCGGGGTGGAGGCGATTGGGGGGCGATTGGGGAGCTGGCCACTGAGGGGGGTCACCTGAGAGCAGCTTGCTTGGTGCTGGTTGTGTCAATTTTTCATAGAAAATGCCTTCACTGCCTCCACATTTTAAATTATGCTTTTTCCTCCAGGATGGGGTCATGGAAAGGACTGTCCAGTTTTATAGTGTTTCTGTGGTTATGTGGCGGGAGGTGATGTTCGCTCTGCTACTCATCCTTTAAACAAATCCCCAGAGGACAAATCCAGCTTGAATTTAGTTCTTGGGGGATAAAAAGTATTGTCTCTGAACGAAGGTATATACTTTTTCCTGTCAGAAAAAGACAAGTATACCTGTCAGGATGCCTGCCTTACCTTCTAGAATCCTTAGGGCTGAATTTACTGCTTTTATGTTCTCATCTGTTCCAATCTGGCACCTGAAAGCACACGCTCTTCCTGGTTCCTTCAGCAGACTCTTATTTTCAAAGATCTTCAAGTGTCTCTGATATCTCTGGGCCTTCCAGCTTTCCCTGCAAATCCACATTGGTGGGCTCAATCTAACTGGATCAGCCGGGAGGAGCTAGTGGGCCTGATGGAATAGTCCCCCAATGCTAGTCATTCCTTTTCTCTCTCTGTGTCAATTTCAAGTCAGCTGGGAGGCTCCTTCTGAATCTTCTCTCTGAGGAACAATGGCAAGCTGGATGCTTGTTGGTCGCCAAGGCAGGGCAACAAAAGAATATGGCTGCTCATACTTTTTCTTCAAGAGGCATCACCATGAAAATGACACATTCCATTTCTGCTCCTGTTCCACCAGGAAAGCAAGTCTTGAAGAAGACAGGTGCACACTGTTCCTCCAATTTCCTGAAAGGAGGGAAACTGAAGCCTAAATAGGATGCCACATGGCCGTTCTTCACAGGGAAGGAGTCCACCACACCTCCTTGAGAGCAGAGGCTTCCCGAGTCAGCCTGCTCCAGCCTTTGCTCCAATGGCCTCTTTTCAGCTATTTCTCTTCTGGTGATTGTCAGCTAGCCTTGCTGGTGTTGTTTTAATTCCCATTGGACAACAGCTGCTGTCCTCTACTTCCGGCAAAGACCATTAAATCAACGTTTGGGTTTGTAGCAGAATTTTGTTGTTTGTTTGTAAGACAGTGAATAGAAATTACAACCTCAGGCTGTTGAAAGTGTCTGCTGGGTCCTTTGTTATTTCACTGCCTGCCTGTCGTATCCCCAGATCCGAGCATGGCTCTCCATAAATAGTGAGTGAAGGAAAGCATTTCAGTAAAAATCATTCCTGATCATAGATACTGTAGATTCCTAATAGCCTGATGACTTCTGAACTTTCAGCAAGTTCCCCTGAATCTTCTACCCTTCTTTTACATTCAAATTCCCTATGTTTTTATTTTGTTCTTTTTCTGTTCCAGAAGTCCATCTAAGATTCCACCTTACATTTTGCCATCATGTATCCTAGGTTCCTCTCAGCCATGTTAGTTTCTCAGACTTTCCAAATATTTGTTGACCTTGAAAGTTTGAGGAGTATTGAACAAGCATTTGTAAAATGTTTATCATACCTTGATATTTCTCTTGACTTTGAATCCTGAGCTGAGGGGTTGTTTGCCAGGTTTCTTCACAGCAAAGCTACTCATTTTTCCCCTATTCCACACTCTATTTGGGGGAAATTATTCATTTGGCACAGCCTATCCTTAAGGAGTAGGGAGCTAGTTTTGCTGGATATAGCATTCTTGGTTAACTGATTCCACTTCCATCCCCTTCATAATTTTGGATAAGTTATTCCAAAGTCTTCTGATTTCCATTAATCAGATGTTTAGCCTGCATCAGAGGTTGGCAAAGTATGACTTATGGGCCTATAAAAATAGGTGTATTTTTATAAATAAAACTTTATGGGAAAGTATGTATGTTGATTCATTGTCGATAGCTGTTTCAATGTTATAAGGGCAGAGTTGAGTGGCTGTGACAGAGACTGAATGGCTTGCAAAACTAAAATATTTACTATCTGGTCCTAAAAAAATTTTGTTTTGCTCCCTGACTCGATAAGATCACATCTGTAAGAACTACTTGAAGTCAGAATAATTTTTTTTAAGTTTATCTTAGTAAGTTCTTGTTTTTTCCAGTTCATAAGGTGAATTGTTATCTCTTTATATTAATCATCTCAACTTTAGTAAAGATACCAAAAGAATCCAACAGCTGTTTCACTCAAAGGGAGCAGAAGAAGAGGGAAGCTCTGAAAAGAAAGGAGCCAAATTGCCCTTTAAACATCCTGGCCCTTCAAACACAATAATTCTCAAAGGGGTTTCATGACTGCCTCATTTTCTTATAAATTTTCTCATGTCCTCTTTACACAGCCCAAGTTGTCCTTTAGAAACACGATGTCATTTTGGGATAGTTCTGCATCTTTTATGGCGTACAGTAAGTTCCCCTGTAATTCCTACTGAATTACTGTTGGGGCAGCAGTCGTGGTGAGAGGGAACGCAAACCAAGTTTCTTTACTGAAATGGTTAAGAACAGTATCCTGTAGGCCTGGTGGGTTTGCACTCATGGCTGGTACCACATCAGTGGCCCTCGGGGAAAAGAATGGGACATGTGAGACGAGGCTTCCAAATTCCTGATTTGTCCCATATCGTGAGAACTTTTAAACAACTCATGTAAACATCTGGCTAAAATTTCTCTTTCCCAATTTTTGGAAGACTGAAAGAAACCCCTTTATCATGCAAAGTAGGAATCCTTGGTCTCGCAGGAGATTTACTTTGGGGTTGTGGAAATGCATTCTGAGTGCTGAGTTTTAAGAGTCTATCTATCCATTCATTCGTAGTTCACTGGGAACTGACTTCCTCCCACACACTGAGCACATGGCCCAGCGCAGAGGGGCGAGCGAATTAGACAGTGTCCTTGCTCTCATGGGGATCAGAAGTGTACCGGGAGGAAAGGTGACAGAGAAGGACTCAGGTGGCTGGCAACTGTCACTGTGCTGCAGGGGGAGGGAAAAGTAGGGTCACTTAGGTAGGTAGGAAGAGTGATCAGGAAGTCACTCTGCAGTCTTTGCCTGGACCCTGTAGGATTTCATGAGCCAGGCCACCTGGAAAGAAAGGGAGCGTCTAGGTAGTGGACAGAGCATGCAGGGAAAGCTGTTAGTCTGGGGACAGCATTTTGGCAAGCCATCTCAGACCCTGGATTCTGATCTCGACACATTCTTGAGTTATTATAGTTTAATTTTAAGGAACTTCACTAGTGTTGTCTCCACCTTCCCTTCTCCTAAAGGGCAATAATAACAAGCCCAATCTGAGTGTTTTATAGAAAACTGTGGGCAATGTTGCTAACATTTTGATCAAAATCAGTGGGGGAAAGTTGCTTTTAGGTTAATATCCCCTCATTTGTTAAAAATCTTGGCTAATGATGCCAAACTGAATCCTAGTGGCCACTCAAGTGTTGTTCTCATACTTGTGAAAGGGTTGGGTGGGGCAGAATCTGAATAGAATTAGAATTCCATTCCACATTTTTGTGACTCCAGTCAAATATGTCAAATCTGAGATAATATTTCTTCTTTCTAAATTGCTGACTGGAAGAAAAATTCCCAGTGATATTTATGCAATTTATTGTGAGCTAAAAAAATAAAATAAAACAAAATAAGATTCTTTATTAAGCAATTCGCCCCAAACTGAACTGTACTAATTAAGTCTCCATGGATAAATATACTCATAAATAGTCATGTTTTATCAAAGTCAAATACAGGGCAAATACTTATGTTCATGCACTAATAAACCTGAGTTATTAAATAAAAGCTGTGCTGTACTCTTTAAATTAAGATTCCATCCATTAATAAATGTTTAATAAAAATGTAAAGATGGAATATTGTTTGAAGAAATACATCCCCAGTACTTCCAGTTGAATCCAGCTCAATGAAATGCAAATTTTATAAATTCCAATCCATCAAATAGAAATTTTACTATAAAAGGTTTTCATGGAAATAATAGCTGTCAACTATCAATTAATGCACACGGTCCCATTTTCCTTAAGTACGGTATTGAACTTTAATGAAAGGTTACTTATTCTATCAAATTGCTTTATACTTCGTAAGATTAAACTTAACCAAAAATTAACATCAGTATTCCATGAAGAGAGCATGCAAACAAAATTCACCTAAATGACAGGGGAGCCTAAATGTTTTTGTTGCACACCGAGAAATATGCTTCCAACACATATTTTAAAAATGCAAAGAATTCATTTTTAAACCAATGCTATCAGAAAATTTAACCCATTTGCAGCTGTGTGTCTCTTCTGGATTTCTTTGCCTCCTTATTTTGAGTCAAATAAGCCATAGGAGCATTATTTTTGTGTATGCCAATAGGGCATACAAGAAGCTTAACTGGGCAGCAGCCAGCCTGTGTGGGATTCGGTAGCAGCCCAGGGGCTTGACTCAGTGGATACAGGGTCAAAGGTCAGCTCTCATTCACAAACTGTGTCATCCCAATCTGCCGTGGAGTCGATGTGAGCCTGAAATTCCTCTGCAAAATGAGAACAACAAATCTTTGAGGATTGCTCTGGATATTAAGGAGAACCATGGTCAGACATAGTTTGGGAGTCAGGAGGTGTTAAATAAGTGGTAACTGTACTTATTACTACAGAACTGGCGTGAAGTTAGGTAAGGATATGGATATGGGTCACTCCCGACCCAAAGGTGTCCATATCGAGGGGAGGGTCTTGCAGTTTTGCAAAACAGCACGTACTCAGGTCTTCTAGAAGTAATGACTAATAAGCGTGGTGAAGGGTGACGGCCAACCACACTGATGCCCAGGAGTGCTCTCTGGCCTTTGAAAGCTCCCTATACACCAAGTTAACATTTCCCCCCTAAACTATGGGCCTATCAGTGTGAAATGGCAATGAGAGATGCTAACCAAATAAGTAGGTAAGTAGAATCAGATTTGGGCTTGATCCGAGTTTGACACTGACCAAACGCGTGACCTCGGACAATCCCGCTTTCTTTCTAAACATGAGTTTCCTCACCTGCCACAGGAGCACCGGGCCGGTGTGCAATGGAAGCATGAGCAGTAGGGAGAAGTGGCCCTGACTGAAAGGCCCATGAATCTCTCCCACGGGGAGTCTCTTCTCGGCTCCTCTGACTAAGGCCTTGCCAGAACCTGGGTCTGGTATTGCCAGATCTGTAAGAAGAGTCAGAAATTCAGACTTGGCAAATGATTAAAAACAATGATCTTAAAACACAGGGCTAGTCAGAGCAAGCACATCTCCGGTAGGCTTTCATGCTTGTAGGCTCCCATTTATGTCTCTGGGCTGGAAGTTTCCAGAAAGCTCTGTCCAGTTCCACAGATTTCTAATTTTAGGAAAGTCTCTTTGTCTTGATTCCCTACAACTATAATCCTGAAAAATGATTTACAAAACCCAAATAGATTTTGGCATGAACGAAGCTGAAATTGACTGCTTTCTATCATGAATTAATATTAACCAGAGCTTGTCAGATACTAAATATTTGTTTTAGGAATACACACTGCCTGGGCTTTCATCTGGGTGAAGCTCTAATCTTTGGCCTGTCAGTTCCAGGATATAGCACTGGATAAATCATGCTCCCTTGAACAGATAGATGCCAGGGTAGTTGTATACAAATGGAACGATGTGTCAATGAACACCCGAGTTTGGGTTACATCTAGTATAAACACCCACATTCCTCTGCAATGAATCCATTTGCTGGTTAAGCAGTTACAGCTTTGGAAGGTTTAATGCTTCTGTGCTCAATCAGGTTCTAATGATTTCAGATGTTTGCAATTAATGACCCATCAGCTTCATTGGTGGAGTATCACAGAAGGGCTTAAGAACTGGGTCAGAACCACAGACAAGCTATTACCCACAGGGACGGCAATCACCAGAGGCAAAACGGTGAGAAATTGAACTAATGATTTTATTCACTCCTCATCTTTCCCTCTGCACACACTTCCTGGTAAAAAAAAAATTTGCTCTGACCAGCTTCAGCAAACACAGAAAGGTCGGAGTAGGCCAAAATGAAAGAGGAGGAGAAACAATTGCTTTGTATCTCTCCAGTTAAGACTTGATTTTCTGAAGTCAGTTTCATTGGTACCAAAAAGGGATACCATTTCTCAGTGTTTGCCTGAATCTCTCTGTCTCTCTCTCGCTGGGCTTCCTCCTTAAGCTCCTGTGTTTTATTAATTATGTAACACATCGGCCATCTTAGAAAAATGATTAATGGCACTTCAAAAACATGGAAATAAATAAGCCCAGCTTCAATACATGATTATGTAGGCTGGATGGAATCCCCGGGGTAGATATCTTTTAAGAAGTGTGCGTAGGACGCTGAACCAACCTGCGCTCCAGCACTTAAAATCTGGCAGTGCCGTTGAGTTACCGCCTGGTGGTGGACACTTCTTTAGGTGAATTTGTAATTTGAAAAGTTAAATGAACCCTGAAATATACTGTTTGTTGTCTGTTTCCCACTCAGGAAAGTGGTCCTTACGCGGACTTGTATGGGTGAGTCCTTCTGAGATGCACAGATTCCTGGCTTGTATATGGGGGCTCTTCCTGGTCACAGATTTTTAAAAGGGTGGGACCACCATCACAAGGGCATATTTTCAAAAGGAATGATGGTGTCTTTCTAATTTGTGTTGTTATGCATCTGTTTGCTTATTTCTTCATTTTTGGACTCCCTACAGGAATGCAAGCTGCCCACATCCCCCACCCCACTGGAGCTCAGGGACTTGTCACTGCGTGTGTGTGTGTGTGTGTGTGTGTGTGTGTCTTTCTCTCTGTCGTCCTTGCTCCCTCCTCCCTCCCCTCTGACCACAAGAATCCTGGCACACAGTAGGGAGTCCAGAAATATTCTTTATGAAATATTTGGAATTCTGTGTGGTTCTGGGGGGGGTATTAATTGGCCCAGGCAGTGACCTTCCTACTTAGTGGACAGGCTCATTTATTGCTTTGGTCAACTAATCTTAACTGAGGACCTACTACATGTGGGACATTCTTTTTTTTTACATTTGCATTTGGTTTATTCACATCTATTTTACATCATTTTTCTTTCTTTCCTTCTTTCTTTCTTTTTTTTTTTACAATGTTTGCTTTCTTTTCTCAGATGTAGTCCCCATAGAATTTCCACCACCAGTTCACCTGTGCACCATAGTCCCTTGTGCTCTTCCCTCTTTCGTTTTGATCCCTCTTCCTCCCCCTTCCCTGCAGAATACCTCTGATTTATAGTTGTCTGTTTATTTTTGTTTTGTTTTGTTATGTTTTTTAATGTTATTATTATTTTTTCTCTAATGCCTTGTTTGGACCCTCTTCTAAGCACAGCAGACAGGATAACAGCTCCCAATATCCAGTTCCCTAACCTTATGGACCTTTCCTTCTTACGGGGAAAACAGAACTCTGATGTCTAATTACATAAGGGATCAATTTAATTGAATGCAAGGTGATAATTTTGAAGAAAGACACCTGAACTCTACTTATGGTGTGGAAGTCTAGTCTAACTTGGAGAGCTGAGAAAGTTTTGCCAGGGGAAGGAATATAAACCTGAGGCCTCAAGGATAAGTAGAAGTTGGAGAGCATTTGAAGCAAAGGGAAAGCATGTGCAAAGGCCCTGAGGTGGAACAGCTACATGTTTGAAATGGGGCATGCCAACCAGTATGACTGTAGCAGACAGAGTAGGAAGAGAGCGAGGAGCATCAGCTTGGAACAAAAGATGTGGGTGAATTTACTGGATCTGTGAAAGTCATCTTGAAGGTGTCTGCTTTTGTCCTGGGAGAAAAGAGATGGCATTGAACTGCTTCAGTGAGGTCATACAGTGTCAAATTTTAATTTTTTAAATTTTATTCAAATAAATTAGAAATAAAATTATGTTTAAACAATGAGAGAGTTTATCTTTAGTTTTTTTTTTTTGGATTCTTTTTATAGGGAGGAAAGTAACAGATGCTCTGAGTAAAATAATAAAGTACTAATGAGTGGGGACATTCCTCACTAATCTCGTATTTTGTCTGAGCCTATTTCTAAAAGTGATGCAAACTACAGGAAGTTTATGAGATTGTTTTGCCTCTTGTTAGATAAATACCTTTCAATGATACACTGATGATTTTCCAAATACAATAAAATTAATAGAGCATAATTTTTATAAGCCAGGTTTACTAGTAAAAAGAGAGGGATTATTTATTTCTATATTTATTTTTAGTACTCCCTATGACCACATGGTTTGCAGATATTCATATGTAAAAATCATTCTTGATTTGCAAAACAGACCATGGTTCAGATTTGACTTGTCTGCTAGAGTTTGTCAACCTCTGTTTTAAGGCAATTTTTATTGGTGGAAGTGTCTACTGGTGAAAATTATTATTCACAAATAATCCCTACTATTCTTAGCCCAGGGCATCCTAATTGATACCCATCAAACATTGAATAAAAATTTCTGCATGCATGACCCGAAGCCATTCTATGTCCATGAAAGGGAGAATTAGTCAACTTGAGGAAATAACACTCATTAAGCACTTATTATGTGCCCAGGATTGAATTCTTAATATTTTATATGTATGAGCTAATTTAATCCTTATAAAAACCCATCAGGTAAGCATTATTATCATTGCCATTTTGTGGAGGAGGGAATTACGTCCCAAAGCCTTTCAATTGTTCTTCCTTCCAGTGAGGTAGTGACCTAGACTCCCCACAGTGAAGCTGAGGTCTTCCTTCCCCATTGACGTGCAAATGAATCCTAGACATAAACTTGCCTCTGATGTGAACTTCCCAAGCTAAAAGGCACGTCTCAGGGAAGTCAGATATGGAAACAGATGATGCAGCTTTTAAAAAAAAAATTATCATTACATTTCTTTATGGTTAAAGAGCATCTGGAGCAATTTAAGAAGTTAGAAGGGGAATAAGATAGTTTACAACCTAATATGCCCTGGGATTGCCATAGGAATGAGACTCCTGTTAGGTTTCATAATGACTCTGTTCCCTTTTTGGGTGTGCTTTATCTGGACCTGGCGAGCATTACGCTAGCGAGGGTAGCTCTTTATTTGTTTAGTTTTGAAATTTTTTCTTTAATCCTAGCATTCCAGGGAATAATGTAGTTTTCTAAATAATAATTCATAGTAAAAATGAAGAAATCAGACCCTTCGTGGAGGAAAGAACAAAGAATCAAAGCGTGAATCACTCAAAAGCAGAAAAAAAAACACAACAAAAAAAACCCCAAAGACTGTAAATCTACCCTTATAATTATGCATCAGAAAAGGAAAGTCAACTCCAAATGGTTCAGTAACCTCATCACCAGCCTCACTAATAATCACTGAATATTCTCCATCTCTCCCTTAAGATAATGAGCCACACACATTGGGGGAAAAAAAGCGTAAACATGAGCAACAATTTCTCATCTAAATACAAAACCAAATGCAATGACTCACCTTAAGGTTTGCCATTGAACTCTGGTGCAGAGAATTTTAATTTACAATCTGTCCCTTCTTTTAAAAGGTCAGTGGGGGAAAACACAACAAAATTAGGAGAGTTGCCCTTCTAACCAGACAGTACATTTTGTTTGACCTCTCCCCAAGGTGGTCCCATCTGAAATGAAGCCAAAGAATTAACGCTTCAATAATTAACCAAATTTAAAGACAATAATTAGTAAACAATTTTGTCATCCTTTAAGCTGTACTGTTGCCATTAACATTTCTATAGTTCTCCAATTACGTTATAAATCAAAAGTAATACAAAAAGACAATGTAATAATGGGACTGCAAAGGCTGCATCAAAAATTCAGATATCAGCTTCGCCCTCCCTCTGCCATCCTTCTGTTAATTTATTTTATTTTCTCAAGCAATGTAGCCACAAATGCATCATCATACTTAATGTCCCTTTTGCCTCTGAAAATGATTCTTACTAGTTGAGCCAAGAAGTAATATCAAGTATGGATTTTTTCCCCCTCTACATCTGCCCTTTCTTCTCAAGAATTTATTTTGAAAGAGCAACAACAACAAAAAAAGGACAGAAAAGGAAAGGATGGAAGGATTATGCAAAAAAGATGTAAAACAGTCTGATACTTTATTTCTGTCATTTTTACCTGTTAAGGAAATCCATAGACTTCTGCTCCAGACTCCAATCTTTATGTTTCCTCTCAATTATGGTTATTCAACATAAAATTGGATCATCTCAAACAGACCTACCAGGTTATAGAGAAAGATGTTAGTTTTTTTTTTTTTTTTTTGGATGATGTTTTATCTGTTGGAGTGGGTTAAATTGCTATATCTGAGCACATTCTATTTTCTTGATCCTTCAAGAAATCATTTGCAGCTTTGCTTCTTGGGAAATGTAGCCTACTCCCTTGAAAAAAGACTAGCTCCCAGTTTCATTGCATATACATGGGCTTCGGAAGTGCTTATGTGTTTGCATTTCATCTGCGGGGCTCCAGGACTCACTTTGACGTTCTTCACTGGACTGCGCACACTTATTCAAATGGCCCAGCTACCCAGATACACAAGCTAGGTGTTGATAAGGCGCAGGTGATGTCGCTCATGGAGATGTTAGGGTCTATTTACATTTTTCAAGAATGTTTTGCATCTCACTCACATGCCCCAGTAGGAGAGGTCTCCGCCACCTGCATTCTGTCTGGTGGATTTTCAAAATTGAAACCGTTCTCTCTCTCTCTCTCTCTCTCTCTCTTTTTCTTTCTCTCTTTCTCTCCATAGTTGTCCAAATAGCTCCTTAAATATACTCCTTTATCTAGACCAAGTGGTACCATTTCTAACTAAATACAAGGGTGGATATATTGAGTAATTAACCGGTAACCTGACAAAGTTTGTATGTGAAAATTAAAATAAAGCTGTAAGAGGCTACATCTGAACATGGTACAGCTTCCTCCCACTATCCAAAATTAGAGCATTCCTATTTGGTAAGTTATTTTTTTGGATCTGGGAGTGCTATTACCATTAATTTATATGGGAAAAACTTTTGGGTATTCCCAGATCTTCAAAATAACCTACCAAATAGGAATGTTCTACTTTTGCATACTGAGGGAAACCTATAAAAAGTGGAGCATGACTGGCACATGGGCACAGATGGAGAAGCAAAACTGTAACCCCAAAGATAAGAAAATAAAATGAAAGCCTTATAATTTGAGGTTAAAAAATAAAAGAAAACCCACAATCTCTTTTTAAAGGGGCATCTGAAAATTTATAGAGGTCAAAGCTGGTGGCACAGAACACTTGGTTTCTACTAAATTTCTAAAACATCTGTGAGAGGGGCACAGAATTCACTAGTCTGGACTTCTTGATTTTAATTCGTTTCCTGTGGATCAGCCTGTACACTGGCACAGTTTCTGGTATTTGTGGGTTGAGTCTACACTGGAGCTTGATAACACAGAGAGATCATGGTCTGGACGATCCATGTATGTTGAAAAACAGGTGAGCTCTGCTTTTCTAACACTGCAAATACATACATTCCAACTTGAATACACTGAACACTTTCGGAAGGGGAGTCATTAAAATAGGATTGTTCCTTGTAAGGCATTTAATCTGAAGCATTTTTTTTCTTTTAGCTTTTAAATCTTTGACACATCTGGAAGAAGATTTGATTTTAAAATCACTGGCACAGATCAACTGCATGTCCTTTTAAATACATACTTGCAATTGGGCATGGAATTTAGCACAAATATTTTGCCTGTGACAAAAATGGAAGGTACTATTTTACACATTTATATATTCTTCCCATACAGTTTCTATTCTTTACCTGAATTCTCTTAAAACAACTAGGAAAGTCATAATTAGAAATGGGTCCAAGTTGAGGCCTCCCTGGTGGTGCAGCGGGTTGAGTGCAGCACTGTGAAGCTGTGCACAGCCTGTGCAGCATGGGTTCGATTCCCCACTGGCCAGGGAGATTCCCACATGGAGGGGCAGACCTCTTGTGTCGCACCTACTGCTCCTCTGAGCAGTGTATTTTGGTTGTCTGCCTGTTCTGATCCCCACTCTGTCTCTGGTGAATCCTCTCACCCTCCTGTGTGTTTGGCCTGTACCCCAGCTCTTTTATAAAAATAAATAAATCTTTAAAAAAAAAAAGAAATTGGTCCAACTCCATTGTCCTAGTTGGACTTCATGATTTGATTTAAAGTTGAGCAAAGTTTATTCGATGAGGGTCTTGAAAATGCCATTACTGGTTCTTTTCCTGCTCTATTTCTGTTCGTCCACATGTACCTGAGCAGAATGATTTTAACACATTGATCTGTATACCCTCTCCAAGTCGCTATTCATTATAGTAAGCTCCAGGAAAAAAATAATATAAAAGAAATATTAAAAAAGAAAAGAAGGGGAAAGAAGAAAGATCTACTTATTAAGAAATCCCTTTTAGCCAGTGGGACTCCAGAAGAATCCAGGGACATCAATAGTTCCTGAACTGCAGCAATATTTCCTAGTCTTGTGAATTCTAAAAATCTCTGAAGTCCAATATGGATTCCGAACACAGTGATAGGATTAGAAATAGCATTTTCAATAAAAAATGCATACCAGAGTAGGACATGAAATAACGTACTTCTCTTTGAAACCATGGATGTGCCCCATATTTGTCTGGAAATGTGTATGTGAAATTTAAGCAACCCCTGCAGACATCCATCTGATATTTTTTTGAGTTTGTTCTCAATTGAAATTCCACTCTCAAAGTTGGTGCTGCCAGCTCAAAACTTCACATGCTCCTTCGCTCCTGTTTCCCTCAATTTCCTTCCCTTTATGACCCTTTTCATTTGTGCCCCTTGATTTACGGTCATTTGTGTGATGGCTCTGCTTTGCTTTATGGCAGTTTATGTCATACTGGTCTTGTCATAAATGACTACCATAAAGGGAGGTAAAATATCATAAAACATTAGTGAGTCCCTGATACTCAAGGTTCTTCAGAATAAGCCCTGACAGGTACCAACCATAGAAAAACAGATTTGGCCATTTGAAAGGTGCAGCATTTGTAAAAATAAAAGAAGAAGAATAATAATAACAGTGCCTAAGGTTTTCTGAATTCTTTCTGTGTCCCAGTCTTTGGATTGAACTCATTTTCTGCGTGATCGCATCTATTCCTCACTACTTCTCTCATGGCAGAAACTGTTATCCCCCCTGTCGGGCAGACAGGGAAACTGAGGCACGGTGAGGCTGAGCACAGCTGGTAAGTGGTGGAAATTGAATACAGTCTACACTCTCGCTCCAGAGTCCATGCTCCTCATCACTATCCGCCCGAGTGTTGACAGTCCTCTGCTTGTGTAGAAGCCGTTGAGTTGAGTTGATTGAAATGTGAGTTTAGCATTAGGCATAGCGTCTCTGTGCACTACAAGCTCGTGATGCCTTCAAACCCTCCTCCTCTTTTCCACATCTTCTCCTCCTGGTGCACAGTCCCCTCCACCCCACGGTGAAGAAGCTGCACTGCACCCCATGTCACATGTTCCCCTCAATACTGGCAATACCCCGTGCTTCCCAGCTCTCCCAGCTCATTCCCCAGCTTGTCCTTCAATGTCAACTTTGCTGGCACCTCCTCTAGCCAGAAACCTGAGCGTTTCTTTAGATTGCTCCTCTTGCTAACTAGCAAGTCCTGTTTTTGCTCTTTGGAAGATGCATCTGCATCTGTGTGTCTTAGTTCCACCTTCCAGAATTTGGGTACTGCAAGAGTTATCTTCTCTTTCCTGAACCCTTCAAGAACCAGCTTCTGCAAATACTCCAGCTCCCTCTAGGTGGGAGTAGAAGGGTTCATAAAAAACGAGCCTTATGGGGGGGGGGTTTGGTTAGCCCCACTTAACACTTCACTGTCCTCCTTAGTGCTCTCTCTGACCCCTGCCTTCCTCATGTCCTTGTCTCAGGCTTGCACATTTCACTGGCCCTCTTCCGAGGCAGGAGAATGCTTTTCTAAGTTAGAAACTTCACAGGAGCTTTCCTCTTTCCCTGGAATTCTCACCCCCTAACCCTCCGCTGCCTTTGTCTATAGTAAGCAACTAAGCTCTTCACTGTTATTTCCTCAAGTGGATTCCTCTACCGGCTTTCTCCAATGTTCTACCACAGCAACCACTTCCTTCACAGTTCCATCACATTGTTTTCTGACTGATGATCTGTTCTTCCATTGAGACTGTGAACGCCATGAGGACAAAGGAAGTTGCTTCTCAGGCCCTCACTGGTGTTCCCAGCAATGGACACAGGGCCCAGGCCAAGAGTGTACGAGGCAGCATCCTTGTTGAGTGGATGGACACGGCTTTGCAGATATTACTAATGGAGTTCAGGTCTGGCCACTCGCCACTCATCAGCCTAAACCTGAGAGACAAGACTTGGTGAAAGGAAATCAAGTCCCACAGGTGTGGCAGTCCTGAGCACCTGGCGGCCTACTGCCACAAAGGCCACCTTTCCAAGTTGGGGAGAAGCAGGGACTTCCATGGGGGAGCACCCCGGAGGGGGTCTGGATTTCAGAGAAATAGGCAGGGGGTTCCAGGAACATCACTCACACCCCTTTACCTGCCAAGTTGGATCTTGGCCAGGCCTGTCCTGGCTGGTGGGTGAGTTTCCCCCGCGGTCATGAGGCTGGGGCTTTCTTTAGTCTGCCACCTTCCATCTTGGTCTCAGCTGGTCTGGATTCCTATAGTTTTGTCTGTAAGAAAAAATGAATAGGAGCAGAGCAAGGATGAAAAGGGCAAAGAAAAGGGACTTAGGGCCACCAGGCAGGCGACAATCCCTCCTGTCTGTAGCAGCTCTTTCTTGAAGAGCGACACAGCCGCTGCTGGTGAATAGGAGTGGAGGTTCCAGTCCTGCAGAGGAGCAGAATCTTTCTCTAGCTAACTTGAGATGTGACTAGATGTCACAGGATTGCAATGGCAATTGTTTAAACCCTCGAGTTACAATTATTTGGAAGTTTTACTGTCTTCAGCCTTTTGGAGACAAAAGGAAACAAGTAATTCAGGAGACAGGGTCAGAGCTCAAAACAAGTAAGCACATCATAGTACCAGAGACCTTGGGACCACAAGAGGTTCCCTCCATCTGAATCAACTGGAAAAGACTTTGTTTATGACAGGGGTCCAGGCCAGGACTCAGTTTTAACAAGTTTTACAAGGTGCCCGCCTCTGGGTAATCTCCTCAATCTCTATGTTTTCTGTCTCATCTGGCCTTGGAGTTCAGCTCAAGGTTCTTTCTGTTACTGCATCTGTAAGTACAAGCCTCAAAGGGTTTTTTTTTTTTTTTAACTTGTGCTCTTTAAGGTCTGAAAGCAATTTCAGTATTTAGCCTGAGTTCTAGTATGTCTTCATTCCAAGCTGCAAGGATAGACGTGCATCTTTTGTTTCTATTAAATATGTTATAGCACGAGCATTCACATTATTGGCAGAATGTGAATTTAGTTCAATACACAGTGGTTGAATGATGTTTAGCACAAAACCTGGGGGCATTGAATTAAGACCATTCTGGGATTGGAGGGGAGGGAAAGGGATCAAAACAGGGGAGAGAAGAGCACAAGGGAATATGGGGAAGGTTCATGGGGGAACTGGTAGGGATTTTATGGAGAATATACAATGATGGAAACGGTATAAATAAAAAAATAAATTAAAAAAACAGAATGAGAAAAAAAGGGAAAAAAGTAGCAATGAGTGTAATGAGTGGCAAAAACTTGAGTTAAAATAAAGATTCAGGGATTGGACTGGATTGTGCATGGAGAAGGTTTTAAAAGTGGGGAACGGATCATAAGACAAACCATTCCTATCATTTATTCAATTCATTAAGGAAATATTTGAACATTTTGATTAAAGAGGAGAAAGAAAATAAGAATAGGAACCAAGAGGAAAAGTTGAGTCAGTGTGTTTTTCTGTCCCCTGTCTCCCACCCCTATTTTTTTCCCCTTTATCGACGCCTTCTCCAAAAAAAATCTTTGCAGGTTCCCTCTGTCATATCCACAGTGAAGTGTAAATTATAGTTTCCAGGATAGATGGCCATTTTCAGTGAATTTTAGCAAGGAACAAAATTTCATTTGAGACTGAAATTTGGCATCCCTTTGCCTCTTCATGCTGGGAAGGATTTTTTGTCTTTGCAAAATGCAATGAGACATAAATCCTGTTGTTTTTATTTCAAGATGGTACTACCCCAAGCTGGAAAAGGTATGGGAAGATAACAGTGCCTCCAAACCAGGGCCAGCCCCTGCAACTCTGATTAACAGCATGTGCAGTTGTACAGGGAGAAGTCAAATAGGGTCCTATAAAAATGGGAGGCTATTTTTAATTGTGTTCACTTCCAATCCCTGTTCTCTCCTTGCAAATTTCTTTTCATCCTGGCACTTCTAACTAACTAGATTGCCACCCACAGAAAAGCCTGGTACACCCAATGCTAACATTTGATTTAACGCCATTTGGAAGGCTGGCAACTCACAAAGCATATGGAGGATTTCAGATGGTTTGGGGGGACATCTGGCTAAGGGTAGCTCATAGTGGAGAGTGCTACTGTCACATGGAACTGACCAGTTCTTCACTCCGTCCCATGCATAGCAAGATATTTAGACAGAGACCCTGGGGTTACATGCTAATGCTGCTATGTCATAGTGGATGCTGCTACGTCACAGTGACAGATAAAACGATCCACCCCCAACCTTCAGTTGTAAACATCCCCCTTGGAAGAGCTCTATTTGCATTGGTCAAGAACCATCAAGAAATTTTAAGCGATTCCCCTAGTCATCTCAAAAGGAAGGTTCTGCATTTGTGACCATGGAAAAAATGTCCAGAACAAATTCTTTGATTTTCTTAAGAGTTGGCAACAGCAGCAGCAACCGTTAATGTCCTTCATGCATTTGGTATGCGCTTGCATTCACTCATTGCTCATCCATGAAGGAAGAAGCGGTGTTTCAGTGAACTCTGTTTGATAGTGTGGCTCAAATGTGTCCCAAAGACCCACTCGGTGTGACCCTGGTAGCCTTGATGACCAGATACCCCTGGGGCCCTGGGGGAGGATCCATGTCTGCCTCCCTCCCACTACTTTCCTTTATTTCTTCCTCTCTTTATCTTTCTTCCCATGTGTCATTAAAACAAAACAAAATAAAACAAAACACAACAAAACAACTATTGTTCCTTTTCATTGGCTTCCTATTCCTCTTCCTAAATCATTTAACCTATAGAAATAAATAGAATTTTCTATCTGCTGGTTACAGGGTTAGATAATAGAAGCTAAGTGGTTCATCATCAAATGTAGTGGGCAGTGGGTATAGTTTGAGATATGCAGACTTGGAGTTTTTGTAGAGTTGGTGAAATTTACTTTGCAGTGGAGGGTGAGGGGTCCTTAAAGAGAAGCGCGGTGATGGTGGTGATGTTCCAGAGGAGCCAGAACAGTCTCAGCAATATGACTGTCCCTCAGGAGAGAGCTAGTTCATATGGTCAGAGGAACAAGTGCTCCAAAGGTCAAAGGGCAGAGGCCTGGCATCCAGGAGTTGATATACAACTGAACTGCATCTTCACCGCCAACTCGTATGACATCCTGGGTATTTATTGACTCACCCATGCAGGTGTGGACTGAGGCTGGCACAAGGGTGACGGTGATCTTAGCTAATCAGATGACTAATGCAAATGTTAAACTCTTCCAGCAATACCTTCACGGGCACACCCAGAATAATATTTTGCCAGCTAACTAGGCACTCCTTTGCCCAGTGAAGTTGCCATAAAATTAGTCATCTGCTGCACCTCCCCCTGCAGTGACCTTTAGGGCTAACCATCCCTAGGTCCGGCTGGGCAACCAGCGCGCAGGGGGAGAACAGCAAAACCCTACCTGCTGCACCTCTCCCCGCAGTGATCTTTAGGAATGGCTTTCGCCAAGGTCCCTAGATCCGGCTGGTGCCCAGCGCACGGGGAGAGAACAGCCTGAAGCAGAGGAAGTGCAGCGGAAGTTCCCTGAAAAGGCAGAAGCTTATCAATAGATAACGACCACCAAGAACCACTACAAGAATGCTAAAAAATCTTATCCCAAAACTTTAATCCCTTATTTGTCTTTCTAAACTTCCTTCTTTCTTCTATAATGGTCATTGCTTGTTATGTAGATCACCTCCCTGATGGTGATAGGCTGAGCCCATGAGCAAGCTAATTTCTTTGATATTCATTCCTGTGCTTTTGGAAAACATATATATACTGGTCACAAACTCAAAGAAAATTACACTCAGATTTTCACTCTTGAAGTGTGTCTGTTTGTCATTTCTTTCGCAGACTCCCTGACCACCCTGCACTCTTCTCTCAACCCTGAGGTGGCCTCATCGTCTACTGCTGTGCTGGTCTGCGGCCTGCGGCAGTCATCACAGGGGGCAACTTAGGTTCCACCAACTGTAGGGTAGGAATACCCCTAGGGACGTGCGGGTGCAGTGCCGACCAAGATATGTGAGAGGGAGGAAGTAGAGGACATTGGGAGATAAACCTGGTAAGGCTGTAAGGGCCAGATTTGGAGGATACTGTAATATTACCTCCAGTGATAGTAAATGTTTTTTTTTTTTTAAGATTTATTTTTATTTATTTTTGCATACAAGTACTGGGATGTAGACCCGAAGTGTGTGTGTGTGGGGGGTGTGTGTGTGTGAGAGGATTCATCAGAGAGAGAGTGGGGAGCAGAACAGCAAATAGACTGAAATACACTGCTGAAGGTGTTATGGAGCAGCCCCGATATTGAACGGGTTCCTGGCTGTGGGTCCTCACCCGCGCGCTTAAAAGGGACTTATGAATACTCCACTGCAGGCACACACAAAAGGTTCATAAAAGGTTTATTTACAAGGGAAAAGGAAATAAGGAAAATGTACAACTCAGGGAGAAAATAGGGAAATAAAGTCTTTAATGCGTCCTTTAATGCGTCCTACCCGATCCGATGACCTGGAAACCCAAAGGCTCTCTCAGAGCTGGCCAGACACTGTGAGCTGGTGGAGAGCCAAACTGGGGGACCCCCCCCAAAGCCCATGTGTCTGCCTTTTTATATCCACCTGGCTGCTTCACCCCACCCTCAGGTCCCAGCCACCTTCCCTTTGGTGGTGATGGGATTTGGAGTTCCCAGTGTCTTTGGCTTTGACCTGGGGTGGGGGTGGAGTCCACAAAACCTGTATGGAATTAGCCTTGGGACATCCTTTTCCCCCTAACAATTGGAGCAGCCGGTGAGACAGGAGAGGTCTGCTGCACCATGTGGGTCAGCTTCCTGGTCGGGGATCAAACTCAGAATTCATGCTGCATAGTCAATAGCTTGATAGCTCTGGACTTAACCCCTTGCACCCCAGGGAGGCCCTGGGAGTAAATTCTTTAAGGAGCACAATGGCCAGGCACAGAGTGGATAATGGTCCAGGGGAGCCAGAAGAGGCTCAGCAAGAGCCCCTCATGACTGTCCCTCAGAGGAGAGACAGTTCTTGTGGAGATGAGGTTAAGCAACAAACTGGCTGCTGTAAACCACACGGACTAAGGATTTCCGCACTGAGACAATGTGAATTCTCACAGTCTTTAAATTTGTATTAAAATTTTTTGTTATATTCACTTATAGGAGGGATGTAGGGAAACCAAATAAGAGATCAGGAAAAAGATAATTATAATAAATTAAAAACAAAATTAATAGGCAACTGTAAATCAGAGACACTCTGCAGGGGACAGGGAAGTAGAGGGATTAAAACAGGGGAGGGAAGAGCATAAGGGACTAGGGTGATGGTGCATAGATCTAGCATTGGTGGTGGGAATTATACAGGGACTACACCTGAGAGTGTCATAGAGCAGCCCCGATATTAAAAGGGTTCCTGGCTGTGGGTCCTCACCCGCGCGCTTAAAAGGGACTTATGAATACTCCACTACAGGCACACACAAAAGGTTCATAAAAGGTTTATTTACAAGGGAAAAGGAAATCAGGAAAATGTACAACTCAGGGAGAAAATAGGGAAATAAAGTCTTTAATGCGTCCTACCCGATCTGCCGACCTGGAAACCCAAAGTCACTCTCAGAGCTGGCCGGAAGCTGCGAGCTGGCGGAGAGCCAAAATGGGGATCCCCCAAAGCCCACATGTCTGCCTTTTATATCCACCTGGCTGCTTCACCCCACCCTCTGGTCCCAGCCACCTTCCCTTGGGTGGTGATGGGATTTGGAGTTCCCAGTGTCTTTGGCTTTGACCTGGGGTGGGGTGGATTCCACAAAGCCTGTATGGAATTAGCTTTGGGACAGCCTTTTCCCCCTAACAAGAGGAGAAAGCAAATGTTGCACAAAAAGAAAGAATGATGTAAATATATTATATAAATAATAAAAAAATAATAATTTTTTGGTTATAAAAGGAATGCATACTTATTGGAAAAAAATATTAAGTGGAGATCAGCAAAATGAAGGTCAAAACTAGCCAGGTTTCTTCTGCCTAGAGATAATTACAGTAAATCACTTGATGTTTATTTCTATCTGCCTTTATCACACAGCTTAGCTGGGACAGTCTGCCCCTGGAAATCTACTGACGATTGCATCCACACCTGGTCCATGCCAGGAGGAAAATCAAACGCTCTCCCATATTTTTCTGTTTTCCTGAAAAAATATTCCAAGTCCATGTTTCTGCTGAATTGTACATTTTCTTTAAAAAGTCTTTCTTGGCTGTCTGTACTCTTTGTTTTATGCTATTTTGATCCAAGCCTAACACTCAACGTCTTTCCTAAATTCCCGTCATTCTTTCGTTCCTATGGGTATTTCTACATACATCAGACTTCTCTGAAGGTCTGAAGCAGCGGATAAGGATCACATCAAGGTAAAGAGTATCAGAAACAATATCCTATGTTTTCGTTTACTTTCTTTAGGTCAAACATGACCTGTCCTCTCCCTCCCTTTGAATCTCTTACTCCTTTTTGTCTCTCTCTCCTCCTGTCCCTTCCTAACACACAGAGATTAGCTTCCTCTTTCGTTTGAACGAGGATGGCCATTCACGCCCTCCGGTCACAGCATTTTCTTAAACAATGGTAGTTACCTCCTGAAGAAGATTTGAAGGTGTTGGTTTTTGTCTAGTGGATGTTAGAGTTTCACACCCTTTGTATTTCGTACAGGTGCAAATTTTTTCTTAAAGGAAAATACTCTAAACATCCATATAAAGAAATCCTATTGACTGCTCAGTGGAATAAGCCAGGAGGAGAAAGACAAACACCGGTGATTTCATTCATATGTAGATTATAGAGAAAAGAAACAAAGAAGCAGACAGAAAAAACGAAACCAAAACACCTCTAGAAATATGACTGCGGTATTGAGGCTACCAGAGAGATGGGTCGGGGGAGGGGGCCCAATCGACCAAGTGGGTTATCGGGGCCTTGGAGGTGGTTGTGGTGTGGTGACACACATCTGGAGAGGTGTCAACCTGTACCCCTCAGTCATGTACAGTATTATGATATAACATCACGATAAAAATAATACAACAGAAACAAAAGATTGTACTGTATTGTGATACATGTTTTACTAGTCATGTTCTTTTAGCTAGGAAGACTAGAGGTACTTTGTGGCTTTTTTTGTTTTTTTTTTTATTAATTTAAAAAATTTTTTTACATCATTGTTCATTTTTAAACAATATTTGCTTCCCCCCACCCCTCAGGTGTAGTCCCCATAGAGTTTCCTTCACCAATGCAGCAGTGCACCATCACCTCCATCCCCTGTGCTCCTCCCTGCCTCCCTCTGATCCCTCTCCCTCCTCCTCCCCAGCAGTATGTCTCTGCTTTATAACTGTTTCTACCTTGCTGGTGGGAGAGTGAACTGGTTCAACCACTATGGAAAGGTGTCTGGAGGTTCCTCAGTCTACTAAAAAATGGAGACTAGAAGTACTTTGAACTTGAATTCATGAACAGGTACAAAATAGGGGTGAACAGGTGCTATGAAGCTGGGTTGGGGGCACAATGGGTGACTAGACAGACAAAGTGAAGAGCTGGGGCATAGAGGTGAAGAGTAGCAGAGGCGTCACTTTGTTAGGGGGAAAAGGATGTCCCAAAGCTAATTCCATCTAGGCTTTGTGGACTCCACCCCCACCCCAGGTCAAAGCCAAAGACACTGGGAACTCCAAATCCCATCATCACCAAAGGAAGGTGGCTGGGACCTGAGGGTGGGGTTAAGCAGCCAGGTGGATATAAAAGGCAGACACGTGGGCTTTGGGGCTCCCCCATTTTGGCTCTCCGCCAGCTCGCAGCGTCCGGTCAGCTCTGAGAGTGACTTTGGGTTTCCAGGTCGTAGGATCGGGTAGGACGCATTAAAGACTTTATTTCCCTATTTTTTCCCTGAGTTGTACACTTTCCTTATTTCCTTTTCTCTTGTAAATAAACCTTTTATGAACCTTTTGTGTGTGCCTGTAGTAGAGTTTTCATAAGTCCCTTTAAAGCGCGCGGGTGAGGCCCCACAGCCAGGAAACCGTTTTAATATCGGGGCTGCTCCATAACAACTTCACCAGAGCACAGGGTACAACATGGCGGATGGGTACAACATGGCGGATAGGTAGAACATGGCGGATGGCTCCCGAAGCCACCAAGGCACCCCCAGAACTCCTGCTGGATAACATTGTATGTCCTTGTGGCTGGGCTGTGAGGCATCTCCTATTTCCCTTCCTTCTCTTTGTATTCTTATAATAAACCCTAGCACCTGAGGTAACCTGAGCTCCTATACCTCCCAATGGAAAAGAGAAACCTTGATGACGCGAGTTTATGTTATATAATTGTCGGGGAGTGGTGAGAAGCTGGCTCACATTGAGGGCAAATCCGTGCTTTGTTGAGATGCATGAAACATCTGAAAGTTAATCTCTTGAAGGGACGGGAATTCTTTGAGCACATACCAATGCCTAGCTGAGGTGGTCTAGAATTGCTGAGAGAGTGAAATGGTTCACAGGGAAGATTTGCCTCTAAGTCGATAGGCGGGTGATTCATAGACAGATAATCAAGATTTAGCCAAGACAATAAGAAAAATATTTGAGCATGGAAGAGATCTCATTTCAGACAGCACCTTCTTGGAGAAGATTACTCTGACTTCCCGCACAAGAATGACTTTTTGTCCCTCCCACCAGAATCCCCCCTCCATCTCCACGAATCTATCCTTATTCCTACCGCATTGGATTATAATGATCTGTTTGTTTACACGTCTGTCTCGCCACTGGGCTGCGGGAACCCTGGAGGCAGGCCTCTGTCTCATTTATCTTTATATCCCCAGCCTCTGAGAGCGTCCACATAATGGGTGCTCAATAAATTGTTGAGTGAGCGAGTGAACAAATTCACTCCTAAGGCCTACCCCGCGTACATTTTAAGGAGTGGGGAAGAATTCATTTTAACTTGAATATAGGTTTTCTTCCCCAAAGAGCATATTGATAAAGGACAGCTACTGATTTCTTAAGAGAGAGAAAAATGATAGACCAACCCTCCATGCTGTATATCAAACTGATGTCAACTTTGCTTCTGGAAAAAAAAAAATGTCTGTCCACCAGCACTTGCATCATTTTTCAAATTTCATGTCATCCTTTTTCAGATGTTACCCATCCATCATTCCAGGCAGAGAGTATCCATCACGATAGAAGCTAAATAATTTTCAAAGCTGTCAAAGAGTGGACACCCAAAAGGTCCCCATTTCATCTGAGGAGAGTTATCCGGCTGGGGGTGGGGGAAGCATCCTGTGGAAAGGAGAGAGACATCAGGGGGTGTCTCTCAAATTGGTTTCAAATGGAACAAAGAAGAAAATTCGTTCTAGAAGTTAGACCTCAATTCTCCACCTAAAACGTCACACATATACCCATTAATATCATAGTTAAGTGTCTATTTGGAGAATAAGCTTTTAGGTAAAACTAAGTCCATTTTTAAAATGACTGTTTTCCTTAAAAATATTTATGTGTATATATATACATATTTTTTCTCCTGATTTTGAAAGTCATGTTTTCCTGCAAAATATAAAAAAATGTGAGAAAGAAGATGACAACTGTGCATTATCTCACAGTGCAGCTAGCCATTGTTAATATTATTTTTCTTTCAGTCACAGACGTGTGTGTGCACAGACAGCCACACGTATTGTACATATGCACATTTATTTGTCTATATGTGTGTATATACCATCATTATTTTCTACAGATTTGGTGTTATATTCTTCATGGGATTTTAATATTCTACTTTTCTTGCTAAATTGTACTCTAAACATTTCCCTATTCTAAACAATAAGTATTCTTTGAAAACCTGATTTTTCAGGCTACATTATATTTGTTTTTATGGATATACCATCATATATTTATCTCTTGTTAGACACGCTGATTGTCCTGGCTTTTTGCAATGTGGTATTTTATTTATTGCATTTTACCTGTCTTTTAGCTTTTCTGTGTTTATCATCTATATAATTCTCAAGAATCATAATCTTATCTTTTTATTAGAATGTCAAAGATAGGTAAATGGATTTTGTTTTTATAACTCACAAAGATTCAACCTACAGGAAGCTTTTTGGTTGTCTCTTAAATCAATAAGAGCTATTACGTATGTTCACTTTTGTAATATAGATTAAATTCTGTCAATTAAATGAGTGTGCTTGTATTTCTCTTCTGTTTACTGATGTGTCCTGAGCTGATGTACAAGTCCTCATTTTAGATCAGAAAAGGCTGCAAATATGTCCAGCAAGGATACCCAGAAGGTTCCTGCAGGCTCGGGAGAGAGATGATGGCATAATTCTTGCTCGGTTAGCGAGTGCTGCTCCCTTGCTGAGTGACCTTGAGCATCTTTTTAGGCTGGTAAGAACCTCAGCTTTCTCACCTATAAATTTTCAGGAGACAATAGCATCTAAGTCTTGTAGGTTTGATGTGAGGATTCCATGGGATAAAACATAAAAATTACTTCCCACCACAGGGAAGGGACTGAGTTATTTTTTGTCCTGTTTCAAATTTAAATTTTAAATATTTCTATTTGAATAAGGTAGGGAAGTGGCAGATATCTGGCCTTCAGTCAGAAATTTTATCCTTTTGGGAGTTTCCTGGTTTCTGGCTTTTCTTTTTCACAGTTTTATTGGGGTATACTTTACCCCTATTATAAATAATAGCATAAAAGTCACCTATTTAAATGTACACTTTATTGATGTTTAGTAAATTTATAGATTCATGCAATTTCCACCACGATCCCATTTTTGAACCTTCCCATCACACCAACAAGATCCTTTTTACTCATTTACAGTCTCCCCTATTCTTACCTTCTGCCCCATGGAGCTGTGAACCCCCTTCCTATGCTATAGATTTGCCTTTTCTGGTCATCATACCCTGTGTGGTCTTTTCTATATACTGCCTCTCACTTGGCATATTGTTTTTAAGGTTCATCTATGTTGTAATATGTCCCAGCACTTTGTTCTTTTTTAGGGCCACATAGTATTCCATTGTGTGGCTATAGCCATTGTTTACCCCTTCACCAATTGATGGACATTGGTACTGTTGTCACTTTTTGGCTGTTAGGAATAATGCTGCAAAAACATTGACATACAACTCTTTGAGGTTTTTAGTTCTCTTGGGTATATTACCTGGAGTGGAATTGCTGAATTGTAGAGAAACTTATTTAACTTTTAAAGAAAGTGTCAAACTGTTTTCCAAAGTTTCTGCACATCTTGCATTTCTGCCAGCAACTGCCCTGCTTTTATTGAGTATTTTCTTATTTAACAAATGCCCCAATTATACTCAAGCATTTCCATCAAAAAGGATCTCTTGTTTGTACCAGCAAGTAGGGAGGATGTGTATAAGATAGATGTCCCGGAAATCACAAGAATACCTTTAATAACCTGTGTGGGTAAGGCATGTGCCACTATTTTATCCTCCTAAATTTTATTGCTCTACCATTCATTTACATAACTACATGAATAGTCTCACTCTCCACAAACTCTCCAGGGCCGATACCTACCACCTTCCCTCTCTTCTTCACAAACTCCCACCCTCTCTGGTAACCAGTGTCTTTTTTACAGAGTATAATTTTTTTTTTGCCAGTTTGTTTTCTTTGGCTATTTATATTCCACAAATGAGTAAAACCTTCCATTAACTGTCTTTCACTTTCTGACTTCTTTCTCTCAGCCCAATCACCTCCATATCCATCCATTTTGTCCCCAAAGGCACTATTTCATCTTTTGTGAGAGCTGAGTAGTCTTCTATAGCGCATTCACCCCACGATTTCTTTGTCCAGCTGTCTGTCACTGGGCACTTAGAGTGACCCCATGACTTGGCCATTGTGGATGCGCCTGCAGTGAACAAAGGGGTGCGTCATTTCACGCTAACATTTCCCTGTTCTTTGGGTAAGTTCCTAGCATGGGATTACTGGACCATAAGGTTTTTCTTTCTTTTTTTTTTTTTAAAGAATCTCCATAATTCTCCGTAGAGTCTGCACCAACTTACATCCCCGCCGTAGTGGGAAGTCAAATGGAAAAACGTGGCCTTTACGATTTGGCCTGGGAAGCTGCCTAGCATTACTCAGGCTGTACTTGGTCAGCTCAACAGACAATCCTACCTGGATGCAAGGGCAGAAGACACCAGCTCCGTGTCTTCACAGGGGGAGGGAATGTTCCAGAAGAGCAGAAGGGACAGGAAATACTATTGTGGGCATTTTTAGAAATTACCATCCATCCCAGTGGGGCAGGAAGCTCAGCACATTCCTCTTTCTGTGTGAGTCAGCAGCTCAAGTCCAGGACTAGACACAAATGCAACTTGTAAGGATGGAATAATTGGGTTCAACTGAGGCAAAGAGGTAAATAGGCAGTTTTCAGTGACAGAAAAGTCTAGAGTTCATAATACTCCTCGTCATTTTTCTGTAGTCTACACAAATGTGAAACAATGGAAGAGTTCCATGGGGCAAAGATCTAGCAACAACCACTGGAAATACTGAGAAGTTGTAACTGCAGCACATTTACAGAAGAATAAATCATGATTCAACCCCAAGCCTGCATGATGCACCCAGTTCTCCGTAATTGTCCAGAATCTGGGGCCACTCAGGCCACCCCTTAGCATTTCATCAGAACAGTAAAAACAAGCAATTCACATAAAAACCCAAATGAAGTGTGCAAAGGTGAACACACTCTTGCGCCAGGTAAGATGAAAGTCTAGCTGCAGAGCAACCTTAAATATTTTATTTTTAAAAGCAGAAGAGAGCAAATTTGAATAGATGCTGAAAAACAAGAGCAAGGGCCTGTTTTCCAATAAAAATGTAAGCAGTGCTCTTTGTTTGGAGAAGCCAACGTGTCCGTGAGTTAGAAGGATGGCCCAGAGTATAGGGCCAGCGTGTAAGAGGAAGATATGTGCTCAGCTCAAGCTGACAGTCTTTAAAAAAAATGTTATTTTGACATAGCTTCTGACTAAAAGAAAAGCAGCAAGAATGCTGCCATGTATTCCCAGGTAACCATTACCTGAATTCCTGAACTATTAATATTTTACTGCATTTCTTTTTTTCCTTCTCATTCTCTCACTTTGAAGTATCTATACCTATCTCTACCTCCTTTATTCTGTATATGTTGTACTGTATACCACAGACATAGAGCTGGTGTAACTATGCAGATATATGTATGTGGATGTATACAAATACATGTATATATATTAGATATATAATCCTCTCCAGAACTGTTTAATAGTAAGTTGCAGATATGGTTTCCTTTTACCCCTAAGTATTTCACAAATCCTCATATTTCTTGCATAATCAAAGCATAATTATCATGACTAGAAATTAAATTGATGTATCTAAAATGCAGACTTTACTCAGACTTTGCCAGTTGTCCCAATAATATCTCTTAGAGTGAAAATAAAATCTAAGATCAGACATAAGGCTGATGTCTTGATAGGTTCAGGTCTCTCATTGTACCTGAAAAATAGATCAAAAGGCATATTGACTCTTGATGATACTCACCAGCTCACATAGAACCTCTTTGAAAATGGGCTTTCCCTTCATTGCTGGTGTGTGTGTGTGGGGGGGTGGGTCCAGCCCATGTGAGCGGAAAATAACCTCCAGCTACTCGCTGAGTCTTCTTGCCACTGGGGTCTGTCCGGTGGGCACACATGTGTGCCTGTGAGTGCAAATGGAACAGACTTAGCCTCTGCTCCACCTTTCCATCTTATGGTTTGGAACCAGGTTTAAGACAATGAGGGGAACATTTCCAAAACTGGATATTGGTTATTTAAGGAAATATGATCAATTAAGCATCCAGCTTTTCTTTCTGTTTTTAAATGAAATGAATAGCAAAAGATCCTCCCGTGGTTAGGGCATCTCGGCTTCCAGATTGAAGGGGCATGCAGATAATTCCATTACACTAACTAGTAGCGGGAAAAGTGGTGCTGACTCCTCTTGCTTGAGGGAAGGAGTAAATTAAATGCTGATGACATTGACCGGGCAGCAAACTACACCCATTGATTATTTTAATTTTCTCTCTTCTGCACTCAGTTAAACACCCATAGCAGTGGATTTCAAGGTAACTAAAAGGTTGTTTAGCACATTTTTAAAAGAGTAATGAGTAAGCAGGACAAAGGCATCCCTATCAAACCAAACAGACAAGAGCTGAGTGTGTGCTGTGCACTGGGGCACACAAGCCCTTATTTACCTCCGGGAGGGTGTGTCTGGGCATCAGAAAGTATTTGCGAGTGTTTCAACAGAAGGAAAAAAAAGAGGGAAAATCAACAAGTGGAACATTTAGATAAAAAGAGATGGAGGGTATCTCCTTGCTGAACTTAGCCTTGTCTGAAATGTTAAAACAGTGATGTTACATGGCAAGAGAAAACAAAAATTTGAGGAGAAAATAATACATAAAAGAAAGTTCACATTCATAGTTTAGTCTCTTAAATTCTCACTGTCTTTAAGAACAAAAAAAAGAGCGCAACCTGCTCTTTTTCAAAAACCAAATCAAAGACACAGATGCAATGACTACCTGGTTGTTGAAATTTCATGGGGATTATACTAAATCAGAACTAATAAGCAAAGTTAAAAAATTAATAAGGAAATTATTTGAGTTGTGGTGAAGGATCTTTTCAAGAGAAAATCAATCTAACCAGATGCCACTTAAATTTATTTTTCCGTTTTCGCTGCTTAATAATATGCAGGGATTAGTGTGTTGAAGGACCAGGCTGTAATGTGACAAGTGCTCATTTGGACAGAAAGGCTTGTGCTCCCTGCAGCAAAGCTGAGAAGAGTGGGTTGGGCCATCATTTTGGACTTGAACTTTCAGATGTAGGGATGTTGCTAAATGAAACTCTGGCACCAAAGGATTCAGATTAGAAAAATGTTAATGCCAAGAGAGAGGTTGAGAAATGATAATATGCTCTCACCAACATTAAGCGCTTTCATCCTTCTGTGCAAAGTGCTAACAAATCCCAGGAGGCCATTCCACTGTTCAGCCTCCTGTCTTCAGTCCTCTGAAGGTTTTGGCGAGGGGGGTGACAGCAGGGGGTAAAATATGGCGCTTTCTCCATTCCAACAAGAAAGGTAAGCCTTGGTGGCTTTCTCTTAAATTCACCAGATTTAGGGCTGCTGAATCTCAGAATTCCACTCTGCTTTTGACGATGCAAGTGTCCTGAGCAGGAGAAGCTTCTGGGATGAGGAATGTGGGCATAGAGCTGGAGCAGGAACAGGTGCCCTTGAACTCCTAGTATCACAGGGGAGGGCCTGGATGCCAGCACTTGCCTGTCTGTCTGTCTAACATCCCTGCACCTTGGCAAATACAAATGCAACTCAGCAATCTCACCACACCCAGAACATCATGAGCCCCCTACCCCCTTCATCATGTACTGAATACTGATGCCAGGAACTGGCAAGTTTCATCTTTGCCAGTGATTCCCTGACTTTTAAATTATTATTCTTTTATACACTGTTAGGACAAAAATATCTTCCTTACGTAGGTTGTCATGTGCTTTCCTTAACACCCCCCCCCCCAACCATTTTGAAAAAGTGAAATTCTGGCATGAATGCAGGAGTGGGGGCGGGGAGGCAGGGGGAGTCATTTTGCAAATGTCCCACCTTAGGACAAGGTGCAAACGCCAGGGAGGGGAGGTGTGCATTCGCTGTACTTTCCAAACATCTTTGTTAGTAAACCAAAAATTGGTCTAAAAAAATAAAACCTGTTCATGTAAAGCTATTCTGTAAAATGGTGCAGCTGTTACATCAAATTGTTGGTCAAACCCTCAAAAGGTTGAACATGGAATTACTGTGGACCTAGCAATGCCCGTTGGGTACAGATGCAGACATGTGAGATCAGGTATTCAAACGATGACTATATGTTGTGAGGTAGGATTCTATACATGCTCTCGGCTTCTCTCCCATTTTTCAGGTGATGAAATTGTTACAGGGCAACCCCAATATAAAACGGGTTGCCTGACTGTGGGTCCTCACCCTTGTGCTTAAAGGGGACTTACCTTGAAGGCACCCACTAAAGGTTAACAAAGGTTTATTTACAAGGGAAGGGGAATGAGGAAACGTACAATTTTGGGAGAAAAGAGTGAGATAAATTCTTAAATGCGTCCTACCTGTTCTGCTGACCTGGAATCCTAAATGACCCGCCCAGACCAAACCTGCCTTATTAAGAGGTGAGCCAAGTGCCCACAGACCCCCCCCTAACATGGCTGGTTTTATTTACAAACAGAGAAAATGGCTGCTTAACTCCGCCCTTTGGTCCTGCAACCTCCTTTTGGGGATCGTGGGATTTGTAGTTCCCAGTGTCTTGATGGAGTGGGGGTGGCGTCCACAAAGCCTGTATGGAGTTTGCTGTCGACATCCTTTCCCCCTAACAAAATCATGGCGGTGGAGATTTAAGACTGTTTTTTTCTAAGTTTCACCCTTAGGAAGTGATGGAATCAGAATTTAACCCTCAACTATTTTTTTTTAAAGATTTATTTATTTTTATACAAGAACCGGGGTACAGGCCAGATGTGCGGGAGGGTGAGAGGATCCACCAGAGACAGAGTGGGGAGCAGAACAGGCAGACTGACTAAAACACACTGCTAAGGGGAGCAGTGGGTGAGACAGGAAAGGTCTGCCCCGCCATGTGGGATTCTCCCTGGCCGGCCGGGATCGAACCCGCACTGCAGAAGCTGTGGACAGCTTCAGTGTGGCACTCAACCGCCTGTGCCACCAGGGAGGCCCAGCCTCCCCTATGTTAGAAGTTTTTTTTCTTTTTCCCACTAGTAGCACTGTGCCTTATCCAGTTGTTCCCAGGCTCAAGGAGGATGTAAGAGACCAGATCAGGAACTTGCGCTATGATGGGCTGCTGACTGGACGCCATCTCAGGCCACGCTCACCGTCCGCCATCTTGGTGGCCTCTCACCTTCCTTCCTCTTTCCTGGTGCGGTCCTTATGGCCCCAAAGGCTCACCCCACACCCTGGTCTGCAAGCTGCTCTCCCCCTCTACCATTCTGGCTTTCAAGGATGATTTACTGATATCTACTTGTCTAAATGATAAAATTGAGAAAGCTTTTACCAAGTAAGTTTATCATAGAAATGTAACTATTACGTGTATTGTACAAAATGGTTCTTTTTTTTTTTAATCCAGCCAAATACATTGGAGTCATTAATTTGAATACTAAGTACCAGGTTCTGTTTAAAAATCCACAAGATGAATAACAAATCACAGTTCTGGCAAGGCAGAAGCATTCTTCAAAGCCTTCCGTTTTTATAAGCCACTGAAGATACTATGATAGTTGCTCGTTGATGGTTGATTTAGAGCCCAGCACTTTCCTGGGGGACGTATTTCATGCAGCCTCGCATTACCAGCAGGCCCTGACTCCCACATACATGGGGTTACAAAAGTCCACCTGAAGTATATTCTTGGAATTCAGAATGTTTAGCACATTTGCATGAAGTGCCTACTGTGTCCTTATCCTGGAGATAACGCAGTTAAAAAAAAAAAAATGGAGCCTTTGCTTTCAGAGTTAATACCGGAGGCATGCAATCCCTTGAACGATGGCTTTCTGCTCCTCACTCCTCCCTCCCAGCTCTGCACATGTGATTTTCAGTTCCATCCACCCAGACTGAATGAACTTTCCTCTTCTCTGTCTGGGAGGTTGGACAGGCGACTTGATGT
Source organism: Talpa europaea (assembly GCF_964194135.1). Classification (NCBI taxonomy): domain Eukaryota; kingdom Metazoa; phylum Chordata; class Mammalia; order Eulipotyphla; family Talpidae; genus Talpa; species Talpa europaea. The sequence goes on along the minus strand of NC_140078.1, from coordinate 5,536,317 downwards.
TGGACAAGGGGATATTAGAAGATGCTGGAGTTTGCAGAGTATGTGCAGAACTGGCCTTCCCTCCAGAATCCTTCTCACCTGACAGCTCCTGAAATAATCCTGAAATATGAGCATTACAGATGTGAAAGTCAGCGAGGCTCAGAAATTTTCGGGCAACCGCTTGAGATCCCTGTGGTAGATCTGACGGGTGCTCATTTCCCCTCCACACCCAGAAAGCTGGTACAGGCTCCAGGGTTCTCCTGCACCCCATGTGCAACTTTCCTGAGTGATTTCTCCTACAAGAGACAAGCTGTAAATGCAGGGCAGGGATGTCCCTAGAAATGGCCTCTCACCTACAGATGATGTGAGTGGAGGGTAAGTACTCTGGCTTCCTTGGCCAGCAAAGGAAATGACTCTGAGCTGCCTCTTCCATCCTTTCACTCAGTTCCCCAGCTCGACTGAGCCTCCTTGTCCTCAGTGTCAGCGTTCTCGATAGTATGTCAAGATTCCTAGTTCCCTTGTCTTAATTCCTAGTCCCACGAGCAGTGCTTCCTGGGAGCACATACTCAATCTTTGTACTCACATTTTTGTCTTAGGGCTTTTGGGTGAACCCAAGCCCCGACAGCCACAACATTACATAGCGATTGTGTATTTCCATTGCAAGTGACAGAAACCCCAACTTCAACTGGCTCAAGCAGAAAAAGAACTTATTGGCTCATGTAATTGAACAGACCAGGCTAATAGCTCTAGCTTCAGGCACGATTGAATCTATTTCTTTAAACAACATTACCAGCACTTGATTTCTCTCTTTCCATCTCTCTGCTCTGCTTTCCTCTGCATTGACTTTGTTCTCAGGCAGGTGATCTTTCCAACAGCTTATATTGTCCTCGGTTTAAGGCCAGTGGAAAAGAGAACATCTTGCTCCAGATAACTTAAGCTAAGTTCTGAGACTTGATGGGACTGCCTCCCACTGGGTCGTGTGCTCATTTTGGGGACAGTGACAGTGCTTGGAGAGCAGTAAACATGAGTCCATCAAGACAAGAGAATGAGGCTGATCAGAGAACTGCCCAGGAGCCAATCATGTGACAAGGGGTGGGGCCAATCAGAGAAATGTCCTGCTCCAAATGTCATAGCTACTCTTCAATGAAGGGGGGTTGGGGGTGGGAACAGCAGCAGCACCTGTGCCAACAAAGTGAAGAACTGAAAAAGAGGGAGGGGTAGGCAATTTTTATGATGTGACTCTATTGGAACTTTATTTCCAGGTTTCTTTATCTTTAAGAGAACTAGCTGCTCTGGGATATCTGTATTAGGATCCTGCATTTTCTCAAAAGGTGCAGTAGGTTTTATCAAACAATAGCTATCGCAGTGTTTTATAGAGGCCCTGTCCCCGGTGCCTATAGTCTTGTCACTTGAATTGACTTCTCATTAACAAACCTTAACAAACATTCTCCTGAGTGATTTTGCCAATCCTGCATCCTCTAGCACTTAACCAAGATCTTATAATTCTTCCCTCCTCCTCAAAAAGCATCAAAAAAAAAAAAAAAAGCATCCTTGAGAAGATGCATTCAGCATCCTTGACAGAATGATTGAGTCATGGATCATTTTCATTTTTTTAAGGGTAGAAGCTTTATTTCCTTCTCTCCACGCCCATTTCATTCTTCTGGTGATGTAGAAGGCACTTAGCAGGGTCCTATGACCTGTGGATCCCCTTGTGAAGTCATTAAATTTGTGGACCACAAATCCATGTGTGAACCAAAACCTGTCTTACACTCAATAGATAATATGCTTGCACATTATATAGGACTGTTTTAAAATGGAGGTCGAGGCCTTTGTGAGTCATAAACTACAAATCCATTTAACAAAATATTCTTAGTTTTAGAGCAGCGTTTTGTTATCTTTTATTTTCTCAGTTAACAGATATTTAAAAGTCAAACCACTGTTGTGTGAAGGTCCGTTGGCATATTTTATGTTACAAAGGAGGTTCTCATGTGATAGGAACACTAGGAAAGACTCCGCTGGCTCCTGGGGGCTGTGGAAATTATGAGATGAATATGTCAGAGCATCGGTTCTTAGGAAGCCCGTACAGTCAGATTAAAGGAACACAAGGCAGAACTTGAATTCAAACTGACTTAATGTAAAACATGGCGTTCTCTGGGTCATTTGACTAAATGATTCAGAAATAAGTACTTAGCACATCAGACCTGCCTTGATCCTGAGTCTAAACAGGATCATCAAGATATCATCTCTCCCTATTTTCTGCTTTGTTTTCCTCTGTTTGGATTCACTGTCATGTGTGCCCTCACCAGCCCCATGTAAATAACGGTTGTGTGGGATAATATGGAAGCTCCAAATATCTGCTAATTCTACTTCCTTGAGTTACTTCTCACTGGATCCATATGAACCAGTTGCTAAGGCAGGAGGGCTGGAAGATGCTGAAGGGGCTTGTGGAAAGGAATTAGCACTATGCAAATCACAAGGACTGATGATGGAGCCTTTGGCATCTTCCAGAAGAAATGGGGATATTAGCATGTGAAGAATGATGAATAAATACCAGAAAGACCAAAACACTAGAAACAAATAAAATCAACACCCCCAAGGGAAAATATAATGAATGACAACAAAAGAGACTTGCTTATTCATTCAATGCTTTCTTTAATGAACATTTACTGACATGTTCCCTGACAGTTACTGACGGTTAGTGGAGACTGTTGATGCCAATAAATAGTCCCTACCTTCCGGTCCTTCTTCCTAATGGAGCCATTGACTTTGTTCAACTTCCACCCTTTTTAAGTGGCTGTGCGTTTGAGAGGTGACTGCATCTCTCCAAACCCAGAGACAGCTTTTGATCGACTAACCAATTGTGTTAGTCCCATTGCATTTCAATGCGTTTGCTTAAGGCATATGCAGGAGCAACAATTTGAAGAGAGAAATGTGAAGTCTCTAAGAAGCTTCTTGGAAAGCTTTTCTTGCTCTTTCTTTAAAAAGTACAATTAGGAGACATCTTGAAACTTCCAAGGAAGTTCATCTGTAGACCTCACCCACAGGAAAGACCAGTTGAAATAGCATGTTTTTTGTTGTGTTGAAGAAATTAATGACTCTAGAAGTGACCCTGTTATAGAGCAACCCCGATATTAAACGGGTTCCTGGCTGTGGGTCCTCACCCGCGCGCTTTAAAGGGACTTATGAATACTCTACTACAGACACACAAAAAAGGGTTAATAAAAGGTTTATTTACAAGAGAAAAGGAAATAAGGAAAATGTACAACTCAGGGAGAAAATAGGGAAATAAAGTCTTTAATGCGTCCTACCCGATCCGATGACCTGGAAACCCAAAGTCACTCTCAGAGCTGGCCGGACGCTGCGAGCTGGCCGAGAGCCCAAAAATGGAGAGCGCCCCCAAAGCCCACGTGTCTGCCTTTTATATCCACCTGGCTGCTGAACCCCACCCTCAGGTCCCAGCCACCTTCCCTTTGTTGGTGATGGGATTTGGAGTTCCCAGTGTCTTTGGCTTTGACCTGGGGTGGGGGTGGAGTCCACAAAGCCTGTATGGGATTAGCTTTAGGACAGCCTTTTCCCCCTAACAACCCCATCTCCAGATTTCTAGTTGTGTGAGAAAGTGGCTTTCCTTATTTCACATGACAGTGGGGTGTGATCTCATTGCTGGCTCTGCACCTCCTCTATGTGATGAACCTGGTTCAGGCATTTAGGACAAGAAATTGTTACGGAGCAGCCTGATATAAAATGGGTGGCCTGGCTGTGGGTCCTCACCCGCACGCTTAAAAGGGACTTATGAATACTCCACTACCGGCACACACAACAGGTTAATAAAAGGTTTATTTACAAGGGAAAAGGAAATAAGGAAAATGGACAACTCAGCGAGAAAATAGGGAAATAAAGTCTTTAATGCGTCCTACCCGATCCGCCGACCTGGAAACCCAAAGTCACTCTCAGAGCTGGCCGGACGCTGCGAGCTGGTGGAGAGCCCAAAATGGGGGACCCCTCCAAAGCCCACGTGTCCGGTTTTACCAAACCTGGCTGCGTCACCCCACCCTCAGGTCCCAGCCACCTTCCCTTTGGTGGGGATGGGATTTGGAGTTCCCAGTGTCTTTGGCTTTGGTCTGGGGTGGGGGTGGAGTCCACAAAGCCTGCATGGAATTAGCTTTAGGACATCCGTTTCCCCCTAACAAAATGAGTAAATTATTTGTACTCAGCTCATAGGGTGCTGGCAGCGATGGGGGTAGAAGTTGTTATTTTCCACCGTTTTTCAGCCTCTTCCTCTCTCAAAAGTCAGTCAAAGCACCGGATGGAAATGGATGGAGGAAAGCATGAAGACAATCACAACATGTTGCCCCCAAAGTGGTCCCCGCTAATCAAACGCTATCCCCGGCCAAGAGCATCGGAGCCCTTGGAGATAATACCTCTTCTCTCCTTGCAACAAAATTTAAAGTGCACGGCCTACTGGTGGGTCAGGGCTGCCGTCTTCACAGACAAAGGAAAACATCCTCTTCTCTATTCCCACTTAAAACACCCCAATTACGGCCCCAATGAGGATCTGTGGAACCCCACCAGCACTAACAAAAATAAAGCACTTAGCTCATGCAATCTTGTCTCTTTATTTTCAATATCACTTACAATGTAAGCTTTTTACAAAATCAAATCCTTTCTCACCAATGATATGATTTTCCCTGAAAAGGCTTTGAAGTACCCCGCCGTTCCCACTTCTGTACACAAACATTAGCAGAAGCCCTGCTAGGCAGGAGGACAAAAATAATTGTTCAGCCTTCATTTTAATTTAACCTTTTGCAAATTCCTACTTTAAAAAAGTTCCCCTTGACTTGCTGGCATCATATTGAGATAATTTATGAGGCAGTCCATTCTTGGGAAGACAGCGAATCTCCATGAATCTTTCCCCCCAGAAAGACTGTCCTGGACCCTTCACCCCTTTTAATTTAGGCATCTTGCTCTCTTTCTTCACCATTTGTGTGGGTCCCTTTGTCACCTTAACATTCTTGTCTAATGGTTTCTGTACAATTAAGGCATTATGGAGGTGAACGTTAATATGTCTCTGAAAATTTACAGAGGCCATATATCTTGATGTTGCGAAGGGATGTGCCAGAAATTGGGCAGAAATGCACATGCACTGCTCTCCCAGCTGATGCGAGGAGTTCATCATCTGTCACACTGGTCGTGGGACTAAGTCATGGCCGTGGTCAGGGAGGTGCAAAAAGAGAAAGGGTAGACAGCCTGGTGTAAATCAGGATGGAAACACAGGTTGATGCAATTTTAACGTCAGATTTGGTAGGCGAGCGGTTCAAAATATGGGATCTGCATTCAAGTTGCCCTGTTTTTAGATTCTTGCTTAAGCGTTGACTGACCACTCGATTTTGCACTGTGACATTGCTTGTGTTCAGTTCCTTAATTTCTCAAAGGGAGGCACATTTTGGAACACAGCTTGCACTTCTTCTTGTGGCCTATAAGGTTCTGCTTGACCTGGTCCCCACCTTGGTCTCTGCTCCTGGTGCTCACTGCGGCTCTGCCATTTTGGCTCCAGTCAGGTGCTCCGGGTAATGGCTGCTTCCCACCTCGGGTCCATTGGCCAAGCTATTGCCTCTTCCGTGACACACACTACCCCCTCAAATCCTCAAGGGAGGGCTGCTTCACTTTCTTCCCAGACCAGATTACATTTTACCTTCTTGTTCAGGTCCTGATGTTGAGGTAGGTTCCCAAAAGGCAGAGTGGGGTAGTTTATTTAGAAAGTGATCCTAGGAATCATAAGAGAAGGGTGAAAAAGACAGCCCCTCAAAGCTGATGTGACTGAGAACTGAATACAGTAGTGGCTGGCACTCAAGCCTGCTGGGCGTCTCCACAAACTATAGGGCCTCCTCACAGCTGTGCAAATAATGGGCCAGGAAGGCGGGATGAGCCACCAATTCTAATTCATCAAGGAGGGTCACTCCTATAAGTGTCAGTTATGTGGCACTTCTGACCACTGTTCCTGTGCATGCACTGAACATGACCTTGCATCAGAAAAAGCCCTGAGACAGAGGAACAGGTGCTGGAGGTGGAAGCCTTGGCGTGGGAGGGAATTGCCGGCAAGACTGCAGGTGCATCATGGTTGGGCCACGGGAATATGGGACTGTCCCCTGGAGTCCACTTATCTCTGTGCCTCCATCCCATCTGCATGGGGAGGATGTTGTATGCCCTAGAATTTATATGTTGAAGCTCTAGTCCCCGAAAGGATGACATTTGGAGGAGGGATCTTTGGGAGGTGATTAGACGGAGATGAGGTCATGGAGGTGGAGCCCCTATGGTAATGTCAGAATTGTTATAAGGAGGGGAAGAGGCCAGACGCCCTGCCCCCTCTCTACCATCTGAGGACATAACAAGAAGCCGCCATCTGCAGTCCACAAAGAGAAACCTAAGCAGAAGCTGACCATGCCCACACCATGGCCTTCCAGCCTCCAGGACTGTGAGAAGCAAGTGTCTGTTGTAGAAGCCCCTGGTCTATGGCATGTGGTCACAGCCGCTCCCGCTGACACTGCCTCTGTCCACGGCTTTGAACACGCCTCAAAATGGGTACTCACGGGCCTCCCCGGTGGCGCAGCGGTTGAGCGCTGGGTTGCGAGGCTGCCCGCGGCCTCTGCAGCGCCGGTTCGATCCCCGGCTGCTCCCCGGCCACCGGAGGAGGGTCCCAAATGGCGCGCAGACCTCTCCTGCCGCCCGCTGCTCCCCTCAGCAGTGTACTTCGGTCCTTCTGCCTGCTCTGCTCCCCGCTCTGGCTCTGGTGAATTCTCTCACCCTCCCGTGCTTCTGACTGTACCCAGTGCATGTATAAACAAAACAAACAAATAAATAAATAAATAAATAAATAAAACTTTAAAAAAGAAAAAAAAAAAGAAAAAAAAATAAAGTAAGTCTTGCCTTTTCTAGTAGAATTTTTGAGATTTTCGTAAAAATTTTGTGCTCCTCCTCAGACATGGAGAGACTGTGGAGTCCCCTTGGTGAGCAGTGAAGGTGGGATTCAGGCCCCGGGGCTGAGCCCTCGGTCTGTGTCCATTATGTCTGAACAGCACAGGTTCTGCGTCTAGAGACAGGGACACATCAAATCCCCAGGGCCTCAAATAGGAGGGCCTTGGTCATCAACTTGCAATATTTTTTTCCAGTAGTATGAGCAAGATGATTTTGCATATTTAAAAATGTGTGTGTCTGTGTGTGTGAGAGTGTGTGTGTCTGTGTGGATTCCAACTAAAAGCCCATTTAAAAGTGACTGGAGTGCTCCTCCTTTGGCTCATAAGATTTCAGAACAGCAGGATAAATCCTCAGCTTTCAGCAAGACTCAGCCCTCTCAAGCCAGGATGCACGACTCAAAAATTGAAAAAGGAAAACTTCCTTTTGACAAATGTAACACCTACATTGGGAATATGCAGACGAGTTTCTCCCTAAAAGGTTAACTAGAGACAATAATTACTTTCTCCAGAGATCACCCAAGTGACATGCCGCTGTCTTGATTTCATTGCTGTTTTATGATGTGCATTTCTTGCCACTTATAAATGAAACAAATGAGGTTAGATGGCAGAGATTATGAAAGGAATTAGCAATAATGAGCTTGGTAACAAAAAACATTATTATAGAAAATTGAGTTGACCTTACTTTCATAATTATTCACCTTAATTGTTTTTTGTAGTGTAATTTGAATGAAATTAAATAATACTAATATTCCCCCTGCCACTGACTAGGAATTTCATGTAAAGATTAATAACTTTCAAAACTAAAGATCTGGCTGCCATCTTCATGGAGGTCACTGACTCTATTCCAGAAAGTTATGCGTCCTCAGCGTGGCCAGGGACCAAGGATGTCAAGATCAACCTTTTCTCCTCAGTGTCTCAGGCCACATGGCACAGGAACTGCGCACTTTCATGGTGCCACTGCTCCTTGATCCTCAGCCCTCCCAGACTTCCCCTGATTTGCCACCAGCATGTTGGTCTCTGAGAGAAGGTCCAGGTTGTACTGACATGTGAGTTAATTAGGTGGACAGAATAGGAACCTGAAATTAAAAACTCCTGCTGGGTTCTTACACCTTCAGGGCTTCCCCACGTAAAACTGGGATTTGAAAGTGAGTGAAGATGGCGCTTTCTACTTTTGCACAATTTTGCACAATTTTGGACAGTTGTGAAGACATTTTGGACATTGGCCAAGTCCAGAGCACTGAGTTGGATCATTCACATGCATCACGACACGAAGTCGTTTCTGCAGCCCGGTGGGGTAAGGAAATTGTCATCTCTGCTTTACAGAGAAGGAAACTCAGATTGAAAAGGTCCGAGAAGGGCTGAGCTGGGATTTGAACCCTGCATGGACCCTGAATTCTCGGTAGGCTAGAACTAAAAGGGGTGATGGTCAGGAGTGGGGGTGAGGCATCTGGTAGCCTGTGGTCCATCTCAGCTCTCTCACTTAACACCTTTGCACAGAACTAGTGTCTCTCGGTTCAAGTTTACACTTACGAAATTGGAATAACACCTAACTAACCGAGTTCCGGGGAATATTAAATGTGGGATGTGGAGTCGTACCTTGAACATTGATGAACTCTAATGGGGCACAGTTAGCACCCACTCTCCCTAGGACATATGGGCATTCCCCCTCAGGTCTGGATGTCTTTGACCACAGTGCCTGGCTCACTGAAACCACGGATGCTTTTTCTGTCCTGGTTGGAGAGAGAGAGGTTGCAGAGTTCTACCTGGTGAACGAGGAGGTGGGATGCAGGCTCAGAGTCTGAACAGTCTCCAGTTGTCAGCTCCTGTAGTTCATTGTCATGTTATTTCTTCAACACACCTGTGAGGAGACTTCTTTTTAAACTCCAGTGGCCTTTACTGTCTGGCTAAATCAGTAGGCAATAATAAATCATGTCCTTTATTCATGATGGCCTCCAATGCATTTGTGAAGAGTGTAAATCACTATTGCCCTGTTTATTCATTGAATCGGTCACTTATTGACTCATCAAACATCACTGGTGTCTGTTGCTGGCCAGACACCATGAGAGGAACTGAGGTTACAGAGAACAGAAGGGATATGGTCACCACTAAGGGAGAGCTGGATTTCATGGGGATAGAACCCCCATTGGAGGGCCCTTTTGGGGAAAAGAACATTAAATTACATATATAAAATTGGATTAAGGGCCTCAGAGGGGCCTGGGCAAGTGATGGGTCCCAGAAGTAAGCTCATCAGCTTGGCAGTTAAGTGCACTACTGGTCGCTGCTGTTACAGACCTTAGAATTATGGATTCTGATTTTATCCAGCGTTAGGAAGGAGGCCTGGAGGTCATGATCACCACCAACTGATCAGGCTAATACGAAACAGTGTATATATAGCTACAGCACTTGAGGAAATTTAAAATCCTTGCTGCGGGTTCCTTGAAGGGGCTAACCTAGCCGCTATGTGTACTCAATGTGCCGTATAGAAAAGGCCGGGAAAGAGTCCTTTGCCCCCACACATCCCCATTACTGAGAACATCCTTATCTGTCTCATCTGTCATCACTCAGCTTCTCCTCTTTCTTGCCTGATGTTCTCTAAGCCCCCCAACTCTTCAGCCCCTGTGGAGATCCTGCACAGGGGAGGGCCCTGTTTTCTAACCATGTCCATGGAGAGAACTGGAATTCCCCACACTGACATACACATCCGCCCACTTAGCTTCCCTGAAAGGTAAAATTTTGTTCTTTCATGTATCATTTCCCAAAGTAGAGCATTAACTGCTTGATGGTGGGGACTAATGTACTTTTGTAATTTCTGGCGTAATCGGGGCACTTCCCACTTCCAAATAGTTGGAAACTGAGGTAGTAATTTTAAAATAACAATTAAAATGAACAATTGGAAATTCCATTAACATATTAGCAAGGCTTATAATTCTACACTCAGTTTTGTTATTAACTTCAGGTGAAGACTTCAGTAATAATGGGGTAGAGTTGCATGGAAATGGGATTTAAAAGTAAATAGCAGGTGGGGGTGGACAGTTGCACTAATGTTCATTCACACTCCTTGGAAAAGTGGATAAGAGCTTCGATTGTCAACTGGGGTCCTGGAGAAATGGGTCTTACTAGCTAATTACTTAATTAATGAGTCATAGTTACTTTGGAATCAGGGATTCAATGCATTTATAACATTTTTTTTTCTAATAGAGTTCAAGAAAACAGTGCTCTAAAACCACAGTGTTAAACTACTTCTCACCAATATCGAAATGAATTTTTAATGAGTGGGCCTGTTATAAGTGAAAATTATTGTAATAACTGATGAATTACTCCATGGGAGGGACACAGATCACTCTCCGGAAAAGGCTGCAAATAAGGTAAGATTAACAAAATAAGGAGTGATAATAAAAAAATGGAAGAACTTGCTTTGAAGGGGCTCCTTGATGGATGCAATCAGAGGAGAGCTAATGGGTTAACTCATTTCTGCAGAGCACAGTTACAGAGTATTCAATTTGATAAAGGGCCCCGCAGTAACTTTCAAAGGGAGAGATGGGAATTAGTGGCATTCCCTCTCCAATTACTAATTTTACAGAAACGAAAACAGCTGAGCAAAGGGACATATTGTCTCTTCCAAGGTTTTCCGTGAACAAATACATTTGATGGTTGAGACGCCACTGAGTGAAATAGGCCCTGATTTTCAGCGTACCCTCGAGTTCTTTTATATTGTTGTCAATAGGTTTAATAATTGATTGTGGGGAACACACAATAGGGTAAGGGCAACACCAGAGTTATCTCCCGAGTTCTGGACGGATGATTTGTGTCAAATCAGGTGAGTATTTTCCCTTAATTTATATACAGTGCTGTTCACAAGCTAAAAGCTCATTGATCTAGCCCCGTCCCCACCTCCAGACTCCATTTAGCTGGGATAAACCCTTGTGGCACATCGATGAATAAAATTGTCAACCTCTCCGAGGAATGACACAATTTATGTATTTGTAGACTTTACATTTGAATGTGGCTGGCAAAAGATAAGGAATCTAAGTGCCAAAATAAAGGGAGATGGAGTGTTCCACCTTGCCATGATTAAAACACTTTTCTCGATCTTTCTTAGCCAAGATTTGTAAATAGTGACGGTTATGGCTAATTGCAATATTTCCTATAATTCTCCGTCTATGTTCAGCCTGCCTCGTGCCAACAAAAAGAGGTGCTTTGGCAGAACAGATGCAGTGTAATCTTATTGTTCATAATCCTCATCGCTTGGTTCCCCCAAAACCTTATGGGGTAGGAAAAAGGTTTGTCTTGGGTCCCCAGCAGCTCTGAGACCTTCTTTATGGTACTTGCTTCGTTCTACTGCAGTTTGTTATTCATTATGATCATGATAATGGGATACTTGATTTTATTTGGTGCATATAGCTTGATGATGATTGCATTTTCTTTAGATATACATCTATCATTACATCATATTCCCATATAGCCTGTTATTACTTTAACCTTAAATTCTATCTTGTATGGTGTTAATATCGACTTTCCTGCTTGGTACATCAGTGTCCATCCCTTTCTTTTTAATTAAAAAATCACTATGTTTAAATTGAGTTTCTTGGAAAGCACAGATACCTAGGATAAAGGATGCTCCATTTCTCCTATCTGAGAAGGCAGGGAAATGTGACTCCCATTTCAAAAGATTCCCATCAAAATTTCTAATATGAAAATGTCTTGGTGCTAAGGAGACACTTCCATTATCTGAACATAATTTACATAAACAAAATAATTCATCTTCTTATGAGTTTTAAGTAATTGAGGTATGAGTTTAAGTAATTGAGGTATCACTGCACTTCTCATTCAACATCTTGAAATGTTAGCACCTCTCTAAATATTCACAAGTATTTGAGAATAAGGTCACAGCCTCATTGACCCTTAAAAAGGGTAGTGAAACTTTATGGGATATAGGCAGAAATTGTCAGTTTATTCAACTGTGAATAGTGTTGGTCTTTGTCATGTCTACCGTCCCAGCATCAGCGCTGTGTGCATTCTGGGTGGGTCCAGAAGGGAGGATGGAGTGACGTGATTCAGCAAGACTTTCTCAATTGCACTTATGACCAACACGTTGCTCCTGGGAGGGACCAGCTGTGGTTCAGGCTGTAGCCTGTGACTCTGGGAAGGAAGCATGGAGTTTCAGCCCATGAGGGAATTGAACCCCTGACCTTGGCCTCATTAGCACCATGTTCTAGCCAACTGTGCTAATTGGTCACACATGGCAAAAAAAATTGAAAACATGAAAAAGATGTCAGAGCACAAGATACTTAATTTTAGTGTGTTTGTTTTGATCCGATGGAAAACCCTTTTGCTTTGGACTTCAGCTAGAGCTGGATTTGAGTCTTAGCTCCCTCTTCCATGGCTCGGTTACCTGGGTTTGCTCCCTGAATAATGGGGATATTGATGCCAAAGCAGAAAATTCTTTGTAAATGTGAAAGCAAAGTAAGTCACCTGGAAATACCTGGCCTAGATTTCAGCTCATAGGCAACAGTCTCCTATGGACTGGTTTTAACCACTATGGGGTGAAGGGATGAGGCAAATAACCACGCCTGGGCCCCCAGCTTTATTTCCACCCCCATCACCTTCAGTGTCACAGGTAAGATGTGGAGGGCACCAGCCAATGACAACGCTGAATATTAATACAATACAAATGAGTCTTGGGCAGAGTCGCCCTATTCCGGAGTTCTTAGTCTGTTTAGCTCTGACTTGGAAGATTCCAGCCCCCTCCCCCACCTGCTCAAGGCAGCCCCTCCCTGGCTGTGCGGCCCTGGGGCAGCATCTAACCTCTGGGGCAGCATCTAACCTCTCCAAACCTTGGTTTCCACCTCTGTCAAGAGGGGAGCTTATTTGTTGCTACTTCAGAAGGTGCATGGGGGTTAACTGGCTTGGACAAAGGAAAATAGGCCCTGTGGGGCAGGGCTCCCTGAGGGCAGGTGGATTCCTGCTGCTGAGGTCAAGGCCCTGGGGGTTTTCCGGTGGCCTGTGGGGCAGGGCCGGGCCAGGAGCCTCCTGTCCTGCAGCCGCTTCACCTCCAGGCTTGCCGTGTTGTAGGGTAAGGTAAAAGGGATCAGACTTTTCTGCCCTCCCGCCATCAGGACAGATGATGGATCCTTGTCCTGAATGCATGCCTGATGGGGGCACCAGGAATAGGGTGTGGGCATAGATAGATGGGATTCACCTGGGCTGAGACTGCTTTTAAGGGTGGCGTCATGGGGACACCAGTAGAAGAAGCCGAGAGAGAAGCAAGAGAAGAAGAAGCTGAGAGAAGGCCGGAGAGCCCAGAGTGAAGACTTGCAGGGGGCTGGGAGGCCTGCCAGCCTCCCGGCCCCCCAGCACCCCTGCCTGCTGTGTACCTGGTGATCCCAATAACAACCTGCAAAACCCCTGAGGGCTCCAGGACTCCTCCTTTATCCGGTCTGCTGGATCCTAGAAAACCTGCTCAGTGTCCATTCCTGACCTTACACCTGTTGTGAGAGACTTGGTGGCCCACAGCTTAACTGCTCCGGGTGCACAACCGCACGGCGGCGAAGGTGGGCCACCTACGCACACCTGACTGGTTTGAGGCTCTTAAAAGGCTGTTCCCAGGGTCTTGGCAACTGCAGGTTTGGCCAAGTCCAAGGATGGCTTCACTGCTGGCTCGACCCTTCATCCCGCCGGAATCCGCCTGTTTCCCCCCAGTCACCGCCGCTGACCTCTCCGCGAGGGCGCAGGTGCATTTCCCCCGTTCCTCTCTGTGTCATGACCGTGTCTGGTGGCTTCTTCCAGGTGTTGCACAAACTGCATTCGCGAAGCTCAGCCACCTTTGTCTACAGGAGGGAACACGCTCTCAGGCCACAGCCCAGACGCATCCTCTGGTGGCATCTACCGCAGCCCCCGCCCCACCTTTGCCCAAATGCTCATGTGAGCCCGGGGGTCCCCCCTGTTCGAGTGCCAAGGCCTCTCCCTGCTCCCAGCCCGGCTGCCACCCTCCCTCCCTGCCAGGCTCCAGGCCCTACTTTTTATTTTTCACGGAAAGTAAGATTTCTGTTGTATTTTGTCAGCTTATTTTCTTGGTTATTAATATTCTGCACGTGAGGGAAACTACCCAGTGCCTTTTACTTTCTGTCTAATTTCTCTCAGCCCAGTCAGCTTCAGATCCTCTCCTCCCCCTGCCCCCACCCCGGGCTACTTGATGTTTTGTGAGAGGGGAGTAGTCTTCCCTGCAGTGTACCTTCTACAGTTTCTTTACCCCTCGTCTTGGGGCAATAAGACACCTAGGTTGGCTCCATGTTTCGGGGTGGGCACCTGTGGCTGCCGTGAACACAGCAGTGCACGTGCATGTGCATGGGTCTCTGCATGCTCTTTGGGTGAGCCTGGAGCGGTATCTCTGAATCAGGTGGTACTTCCACTGTTTGTTTGGTTTTTTTGAGGCGTCTCTGTACTGTTTCCCTAGAAGCTGCACCGGTTTCTGTTCTGACCCACAGTGGCCATGGTTGCTTTTCTCCCCATGCGCGCCCATGCTGCTTCCTGTCTGCAGGACAAGGGCCTTCTCCGTGAGGTGATATGTCCTTGTGGTTTTGATTTGCAATTTCTCACATATAAGTGATGTTGACATTTTTTCAACAGGCCATCTGCATCTCTTCCCGGGAGGAGTGTCTATTTAGGTTTTTTGTGCAATGGTAGCATTTTAAATATTATGATTACTTTTGCCTCTGCCATTAAAATAATCTGGAAAGACCCATGTCGACAACCAGGCGGGGAGTGTCAGTCGGGGGTGATGGAGCCCATCGAGGGGCACTTGTGGCGGCTGGAGACACTGCTGGTCCTCACGTCTGTGGGGGTGCTCCTGGCATTAGGGGTCAAGGCCAGGGATGCTGCTAATATCCTTCAAAGCACAGGGCAGCTCCACCCCAAAGAGTGATCTGGCGGCAAATAGCAGTTCTGCCGAGCTTGAACAGCTCTGGGGTGGACTATAAAGGTCTGGGGTGGACTATAAAGGACAAAAAAGATAAAAAAAAAATTAAAATACTGAGTCATGGGATGACTGATGAAATGATCATAATAACTACATTGATTGGTTATTGATTGTGTGGCGGGAAGATGCTTGGTTGCAACCCACAGCATGTTTGCCCAGTGAGGGGGGGAAGTGACCGCAGTGCACGCAGGACAGCTGAGCTTCAGAGGGGTTAGATGAGGTAACGCAGGCCACACGGTGCACTCAGCCCGATGTGCTGTGCGTCAGAGCATCTGGGGACAGAGGCGTCCCAGGGCATGGAGCAGGGGTGCAATCCTGGACATGTTTCTGGAGCTCTGTGTAGCCCCTGGAAACTGTGATATTTTCATAAATGTGCATGTTGCATTTTCTTGGGGTGTAGGCTCAAAAGATCAAATTCCTTCCAAGCAATGCATGCGAGAAGCACTTGTAGAATCCATGCATTTCCAGTTCTTGACTTTCAGGTAAAGAAGAGGGGTTAGGTCCTAGTTAAGGCCTCCTCTTTGGAAAGGTTTGATTCTAATGAGCTAATAACAACCTCTGGGCCACCACAGGCCAATGACTGGGTAAATGGTTGGGCAGCATTTGACTCCCAAGGGCAGGTACAAGGCACTAAGCAAATATGTTGAAATCTTAGGGAATGGGGTGACCGCAGGTGATTTAGGTATATGTAATTGGGCAATGGAATGGCTTCAGGAACTAATTGGTTTCATGGTATTTAATATTTGACAGTTATATCAGGCATCTGTGTCATGAGATGAGGTCGCCTGGGCTTCACTGATGTTCTCTGTCATCCCCTTTGACCTTGAATTCGTGGCTTCCCCGGCCCCCTAAGTAGCCACATGGTTGCTTACCTGTGTTAATACCTTCCATCTGGTTACCTCTAGCTTTCTTGGCTTAACGATTGCCTTGATGATTCCTTACATTTTCTAGTTGATTTTTTACTAGTGCCTAGGACATTTTAAATGTCCATTGGTAGTCTAGCAACCTTGACAAACTTTTTTCTTACCTGTAACCATTTGTTGAATTCCTGTTTTCTTTATTGATGATCTTACTGGCTACAAACAATGATAATTGCATCCATTTTAGTACTCGTCCCTCCTATGTGCTATTCTTTGCAACAACCTAATGTAGCAGTGACGGGGTGTGCATGCTGTATCACCAGCTTAGAGATCCATCTAAATTGTCATCCCTAAGAATGACATTTGCTATAGGTGTTGACCTGTTTAAAGCATTTCCTTTTACTACAATTTTGCTAAGTTCTTTTCATAAAAAAACAACATAAACAATTGTTAAATTTTATCTATTTTACATGTATTAAGGGCATCGATGGCTTTTAAATGCATATTCCTAAGCTGATTTTGCATTTCGGTGCTTTGATCCATGATGCTCCAATTTCCCAGTTTAGCTCCTGAGAACACTCACTTTCACAGGGCTTTGAGGTGGGAGGAACTCACTGTTACACCCAGGTGCATTGAACAGCCACATTCTACATGCGCCTAAAAAAATACATTGACTGAAATGTAATAACGACTCAAAATATTGCCAGCGTGACCTACTTAGACAGAAGGTAGGGGAGAAAAAATATTTATCATTTTCCATAAATATATATGTCTCCAGATGTACGTATCACAGGGAATCTGAACAGAATAGCATCACAGATTGTTCCACGAGGTCTCCAGGGCGGTCAAGACTCTGACCTCCACCAGCGTGTGTGCTCTTCAGTAGTCTATCTTTAGTCCTTGAGTTTGCCTGGGACAAAGAAAGGAATGAAAAGTCATTTTCTTTTATAATCAAAGTTATTTTTCCAGTATGGGATCACTGGCAGCCCTCACTTGCGTGGTGCGCTATGCAAGGATTTCAGTTACCATGTTTTAGTTAACACGCCAGCCCCTGGCTGCAAGATTTTGAGTTGTCCCAGTATCTAAACAGGGCCACGGCCTCGGGACACACTCACTGCTGCTCTGCACCCACTGGTCGCTGCCCGTCACCGTGACCCTTTAAGTCCCTTCCTCTGTCAGTGCCCAGACCCTGCCTGTCTGTGTCCAGTCTACACACAGAGAGCAAGGCATGGGGTCATACCCCCCCTTGTCTGCCAGTGATAAACCTGCAGGACGCTGCAGGTTAAATGCATATTCTTAAGAGGAAGCTCAGCTAAATCCGGAATCAGAGCTGGAGGAGAAGGCACACCATTTGCCCACCTCCATCATGCCGTGCCTGAAGCCAGCCCCCTATCCTAACTTACGTGAGCCAGTGGATTCTTTTTTCTCCTATTTTTTGCAGCCCAAAGAGTTTGACCCAATGCAAAGTGTAATTAGCTAAAGACTATAACCTCAGTGTCCAATGAAGGACTTGTCACTCTCAAACAGACGCCCCACATTTTGTTCCAAGCAACACAATATGGAACATCTGTTTACAGCTATGGGATGAGGAAAAGGTATTTATAAGTTGTGCACACAGGTTAAAGCAGTAATTGGGAACTAAGTAAGTACAAAAACATCTTCTGTCAAGGGAAGATTTTGTAAGCTGAAACATTGTTCGTTTTTATGGTGGTGCTTGCATATCTTCATATATACAACTTCGCCATTATTAGGAGGTGTCACGCAAAATAACAAACACACCTTTTTCAATCTGGTTATAAATGTGTGGAATGGAGTTTATTTCGCCAAAGCATTACGTGCTTCCAACTGATGATATATCAATAAAAGCTCTCACTCCAAGATGTCATTAAAGCCACATTTGTTCATTTCTATTTATTACAAGAAAAAAAATCCAAAATGAAAAAAGTGGATTTGAGTCATATTTCCTGTGAGTTCATCATTTGCTGGCATATAACACTTGTGAATTTTATTCAATTCATTTAAAATGATTTCTAACATGCAGCCAGAAAGTTAAGGGCGACAAAGAATTCAAAATGATCAGCAGGCATCCAAGATTTCCCAGGAGACAGATTTAGAATCACAACTAAGGTGTGTTTTCCTCAAGGAACTGAATCTTAGAAAATCATTCCTAATCAACCTGATTTTTTTTCCTGGTAGATTTAAGTTCATTTGTGTTTTGACTCAAATGACCTTCTTAAGACAAGGTGTTTTTTATTCTTCCTTAAGAATCAGTCTGATGCAGGTCAGGATCCAGTTTTCTCATTTCAGGTGCTCTCAGAATTCATTCTTTCAAAAAACATTTATTTTGCAAGCATGTGTGATTACAAAGGAATCCCCTGAAGTCGAGTGATGGTAACAGATGTAAATCTCCACTCAGAATTTGAACAAGACCTTTCAGAGACTGAGATACCCAGATAACTCCCAGAAAAAGAGTAAAACAGAAAAGATCCAACAAATCTAAAAAAAAAAAAAAACCTAAGTAGAGAAAAGGCTTGTAGCTTCTTTAAAATTCCCCAATTGTCCTTGGGGGCTGGAATGCCACCACCTAACCCAGTGTCTTTGTAACAACTCTGCCCTTTTGAGGATAACCTTCTAGGAATCAGATTTCTTAGAAGGTAACACGTTGGCCTGTAATTTTGGGTACAACAAAGAGCAGGGTTCAGACCTGGGGACTAGCAGCAAGTCATATCTGGACATCTGGAAGGTAGAACCTGAGGGCTGATGCCAGGCTCCAGTGTCTGGTGCCAACTTGATGGGGAAACAAGCAGGAGTAGAAACAATACCATTGTGACCTTCAAACCATAGTCTCTCTCCTGCTCCCTCCAATCAATGAGGAATTGCCTGGCAATTCCCAAGTCTCTTTTTTTACAGGGCTCCATTTCTTCTACCCTTCTTGCATCCATGTTCTTGTCCCATAAATGTGCAACAGAGTGCCCAGTGCACCCCAGTCTGTCCAGGAGGGTTATAACCCCCAAGTCCTGCATCCTGAGAAACCCCTCAGGCCCCGGAGCAGCAGAATAGTAAGGTCACAAGGTAACCTGGCCCTCAGGGTGGGAAGCTCTATGTCTCCAGCCCTTGCCTGGGGGGTCCCACTTGCTTTGGCCCATGGGACATCAGTAAATGTCACCCAAGAATCAGCACTTTTGCTCCTTTATCAGTGCCAGAAACATGCCTGGACCGCCCTGCTGGAGAATGTTTGACCCAGACACATTAGCTGACAGCACGCCCAGGACATGGCCCGAACCCAGTGTGACCAGAACGTCCAGCCACCTCCGACTCAAATCTCTGATCTGCAGACCCGGATTTAAATACAGGCTCTTTGTTCTAAGTCTGTGTGTGTCTCTCAGTATTATCTTCAGCGATGGACAAATGGCTCGCACCTGATACCTGAATTCACTCATTTTGTGCTCGAGACGTCTGGAGTGGTTTCTGTTTCCTGCGGCAAACCTGACTGATGCGGAGTCTGCGCGCATTTGCTTGTTTGACTGTCACACGAGCGAGGGGGTGTGACCGCTGCTCGCGTGGTCAGGAGGGGTACGCACAGGCCGAGCTGGAGACCTGCATTGCCAGACGGCGAAACCTACCTTCTTAGCATCAGGTGATCTGAGCTAAGTCACATCTAGGGGAAAGCAAATATTAACACACTTCTTCTGGAAACAATCTAGAAGGAGACAGCTTTACAACGCTTGCCCTGGGTGGGAGTTGGAAAGGAGTGTAGATGTCCTGCTGAGAATCTGAAGTTCTAAGGATGCTGGGATGTTCCAGAACAGGATTCCTTGAGGGCTGCACAGTCTGGTCATCTAATGTGATTGGTTTGAGCCCCCTGTAACCTCTACTTGTTTCTTCCATGTCAGCAGGTGACATGACAATCTCAAAGACACACCCATTTAACCAAGGGGACCATCCCACGGGGCCTTTGATTTCTAACCGATTCTCTTTAAAAAAGTGGCCTCAACAAATGAGCACCTGCCTCACTTGAACAATGAGTTGTTAGTTAACAGAATTAACAGCGTGTTGTTTCTCTGCCATGACAGTAATAAAACAGGCGACGCAAAGTCGATATAGTCACAACTGAATCGTAATGGATGAGATATTTACAGCAAAGCTGTTAAAACATTGAATAAAATATGGGAAGAGCAAAAGCAGATGTGTTTTTATTCTTCTGAGTTGAAGCTTGTAAGGTAAAAAGATAGTTTGAGTAATAATCACAGGTTCTGATTCACAATGCATTAATAAATATTCATATGGTACCAGCCGCTGAAACTTTCCAGATACAGAAATAAAGTGAGAAAGCCTGTTCTTTCCTTACACTTTGCTAAGTTTAGATTTCCAGACACACATGTCAATATCTCTATTAGGTTCTTGTAACAGTTCCCTTTTATTTGTTCCAGCCTTTCCAGTCTTGCTGGTGAAACACTCAGCTTTCTCCCCAGTGTCACTGTCGTCCCCTACTCATATCAGAAGAAAGTGGAGACATGGTCTATTAGTAAAGAAGAGACCGTCATTTAAGGAGAAGATAAAGGTGGAAGGAAATGATCATTTCTGTTTGAATTAGGCACAGATGAGTGGATGTCAGATCCCACTGAAATCCACAACCCCAAATGAATTTGAACGATCGATGCTTGACTTTGCCAGACCGAGGCAAACACACGGCCCTTCCTTCTTCTTCTTACCATCCCTGGTTTTGTTTCCAAAGCGGTGGGGGCAACATCGAAGGGCAGGGGACGGCCACCCCTTGACCCAGCTCCCAGACAATTTGGAAAACACAATTGGGGGACACGCGTGTGCGAAGATGCTGTGTCCTGATTACGTTTCTCTGCATTTGAGAGAAGCAGCTGCGGGGAGAAGGAGAGAGACTTGGCACAGACTTAGCTGGGAATTTATGGGGGAGGAAGGAAGAAAGGGAGACGAGAGCATTGCAGGGCCCGGACCCCTCCGGCGGGGCGGCCACAGCGCAGCCTCTGCATCTCCAGGCCCCTTGATGGATGACCAGGCGCACTGCAGTTGGTAGCGCAACGGGCTCGTGGAGGTTGCTATGACATCCTTTGTTCCCCACGCCCGGCTTTTCTCGGCTGTGCATGCACCTTGGCTTGTATGTAGAACCGCAGGTGTCATGCTGCATTTTCGTTTTTTCCTCTGTCTTATAAACGCCGCGTCCTTTTGTCTCCTCGCTGTCCCCACATCTTCTCTCCAGCCCTGCACAGACCTTTGCTGTTGGGCTCCATTCTTTGCTCTCCGTCAGAGGATTTCTGATGGCCCCAAAGGAGGTTTTCTTGTTGTTTCTCTCTCTGACCTTATTATTATTATTTGTCCCCTATCAGTGAACGTTGCCCCCACTGACATTCATTTCTTGCTCTGCTGTGTTGTCTCCCAAAATCTGGTCGTGATGCTCTGGGCATGCATCTGTACAGAAGTGAGGCGTCAGGGAGGGTAGCTTCTGGCCTGGAAAGAGAACCCCACACTGGGGCTCAGTGGGGAGCCTCTTCTTAACAAAGTCTCCCCAGCCGAGAGAGGATCTGCAGTCCCTGAGCTATTACTTTTTAGGGCATCAGTTTATACTTGAACCTGGAGCAAGCAGGGGTCCCAGGGGCTGGGGACCCCACACCATTTCCATCCTGAGTGTCCCAGGGTGTCAGACCAACACACCAAAGGAGGGTCATAAAGTAGTGATATATTTTAAGTATTTATGCCCAACAAATGAATACTCCTTAAGTGAATCTAAGGCCATGTAATGTGTAGGAACATTAGCAAATTTATAAACAATATTCATCCATATGCACAAAGGGTAGCCTTGCAAACAAGACTCAGTAACAAGACCCAACCACTCCCACTGGTGCCTCAGAAAGCCTGCGGTGTTTGAATGCTATTGTCAGCCAGCTTTTTGGCTAGATCCTGAAGGCGTTGCCTGGCCCCTGACCATACTCTCATTCTCTTGTTGCTGAGTGCCGAGGAATTAATTATTACTGAGCAATCATCTTTTGGGGAAGACAGTTTGGAATGCATTCTTGTCTCTTTTCCCTTCCCATTTTTTTATTCTTTGAAATTGGACAGCCTAAATGTTAACTTTACTGGAGCTGAACATACGGCAACACTTAACCCAGGTGAAAAATGACTGCTTGCCAATGACTTTTACATCTATATTAAGACTTTGCTGGTTATATAGCACAGTTAAATATAATGTGTTCCAATGCAGAGAGTGGGGCAGATCCAGGTGTTCATGGTACGCTTCCTTTGGAAATACAAAGATCACAAAAAGTGAGCTGGGTCTGGGCTACCAGGAATTTGTGCCAATAGGAAAAATTCATTATTACTTTCAAAAGCATCAGTCTGTACTTCACTTACTCAGTGTTGGGATTATTTATTCATTGACTAATAAAGATTTTCAGCTATAGGTTAAGTTTTTTTTTCCTTTTTCCTTGGGTAATTGGTAAATGAATAGAACCAGACTCTAATCAGTAAACGATGCCTCTGATAAATTGAATAAATAAATGATCCAATATTGTTGGCATAAAATGGGCTGTAATTTTGTCTCAGTTTGATGCTCGCGCATGTAATTCTCCTAGGACTTTATTCTTAAGAGAAAGATCTTTCTTTATGAATGAAATTTATTTACAGAAAATGAAGCATTTGGCTGAGTTTGCAACTTATTTCAGATAGCACAGCAAGCCTGAATTACGGTTGGGTAACAGGTTCTAATCCCATCGTCTTGTGATTAAGCCATTCTCCCTCAGGTTCCTTGAGAATTAATGTCTTATTGCAAATAAATGTGCTTTGCACCATAGCTGAGCACCCCGATGCTATCACATTTCCTAACCGATATTTCAAAGCCAGAATTAAACCCGTGCATCTTCGCAGAGCAACGCAAGGGACATTCACAGCAGGTGGAGGAAGGGTCCTTTCGCTGGGCAGAGGAGATGCACAAGTTCTGCTCATTTGGGTTTTCCTGTCTGAGCTTGTCTGCATAGCTCAGGTTCACACACACACACACACACACACACACACACACACACACACACACATCTACCACTCAAACCTGGGCCCATGGCTCTGACAATGAACTTGACAACCTGGCCAATCAGAGCCAAGTCTACCATGTTGCCAGGGCAACTAATACACAGTCACAAAACCAGAATGATCACAGTGGGGAAAAACATACAAAGTGCAGTATTTTCATGCAGAGAGAGAAAGAGAGAGAGAAAGAGAGAGAGAGAGACCCAACAATGTGGGTTGACCTTAGGTAGTAGGAACTGTTTCCTCTTTCTCTCTTCATCCTGCCCCGTTGATTTAGCGTAATGTGCAAATGCACATGTTGACATGCATGCACATATCCGCATTTGTGGACGATACTCCCTCACCTGATGCATTTCTGCATCACCATTTCTGGACATTATTAGTGAATTTCATATACGAGAACACTGGCAGATGATGGTTTGCAGCAGAAAGATCTGAAAGGCTGAGGAAAAATGTGGCGTCTGCCATGGTTTCTGAGTTGGTTCTGCAGGATGCTTCGGTCTGTCTATAGTCCCCCCTTTCCTCATTTGAATAATGTGCCCACCAAACTCAAGAGAAATAGCTATCGCTGGGCTAACTGGTCCCCCTGCTTTGTCAGGGGCCCCGTGTCATAGACACCTGAGTCATTTTGGAAACTGTGTCAGATCACCTCTTCCTCTAGATTTCAGTCTCCATCTAGGAAACAAGGCACTGTTCTCACCAAGATCCCTTCCTCATGCCACCCCCTTTCTTGACTCTCCATCCTGCACAACCTCTCTGCTCTTTCTATTCGCTGAACAGCCCAAGCTCATTCCCACTTGTGTTCATTTCCTAGAGCTTCCATAGCCTAATACCACAAACCTAGGGACTACAAACCAACATAGGAGTTCAAGACCAAGGTGTGGGCAGGGCTGTGCTCCCTCTGGAGGCTCTAGGGTCCTGCTTCTCCAAGCATCTGGTGTGCAGTCAACCCTTGGTGGGTAGGAAGGCCACTCAAATCTCTGCCTCCATGGTGGCATGGCCTTCTCCTGGTGCCCCTGTGTCTCCTCTCCCAAGAACACCCATCATTAGCTTAGGGCCCCCCCTAACTGAGTATGGCCTCATCTTAATTTGACTATCTCTTCAAAGAGCCTATTTGCAAATAAAGTCACATTTGTAGGTGCGGGCAGTTAAGATTCAGCATGTATTTTGGTGGGTGGGGGGCACAACTTAACCCTTAATACCACCTCATTACTTTGGCCTGGCATCCTCTTCACTGATTTCCTGGTGAGAAAATGAAGCACAAAGAAGTTAAAGCAATTCCACATGGAACACAGCTTCTAGGTGGTGGGACAAGAGGAGACAGCTGGGATTTGACTCCAGATGTTCAGAAGCCCCACCTGTAATGTGCATGGGTTTGTGAGCAGGGAGAAAGTGCATCCTTTTTAATCAAGTGCAGATCCCAGGACTCTAAGGCATGCAAGAATCGCCAGGAAGTCCCAATGCAGATTTCAAGACCTCAGGTCAGCTGTTTCACTGCTCTTGAGTTAGCCTCTGGCTTCTTGGGGATCCTTGATTTTTTAAATTCATTTCTAGATTCACCACTTAACAGATTCTCTGGAATGGCCCCTGAGACTCCCGTAACAACCTCTGTGGTCCCCTGAAATACACATCTGTTGGTTGGCTTTCCCCAAGCCCAATCCTTCAGGTAAGAGCACATCACATATCCTTCTGGGAAATCACATTTCCCTCATCTCAGCCCATGACATTTGGAGAGATGACGCCTGTCTTCTGGTTCCAGGTGTGAAAGCTGACCCTAGTGTAGCCAATGACAGCAAAACCAGGCATTTAATAGATTCTATTGGATATAAGAAACCATCTTCTCTCTATGACCAGAAAGTCCATAGGCTGTATGTCTGGTGTTCCATTACTATGAAGGGGAGTTAGCCAGAGAATAAGTGAAGTTTAAGGGAAGCAGGAATGATAAATGAAGCGAGAAAGAGTCCTGATGACATCTTGGAATGACTGGATGGAGCCATGCCTGAAGGTAGATTTATGACTTAAACTTTCATGGTATGTAAGATAATAAAGGCCCCATTTTGTTTAAGTAAGATTAAATTAGCTTTTGATAATTGTTGCCAAAGACTCCCAAGTAAAACATCTCCTACCAGCAAAATTCCCTCACACTCTAGAAGAATCTCCCTCAGGAAATGAGCTGGTTCAAGATGATATTTCAAATTAAAGTGTGAATGATTAGAAATTCTGTCTCAACCATGGACGGTTTGTAGATTAAATCAATATTTGAACCTAGCTGAAAGGTGACAGACAGACAGTAGATGTTTTAAAAATATTCTGAGGTTGTTAGTTGTGTATTTTTTTAAGTTCTAGCAAATATGTACTTGGCCAATTGCAAATACATTTATAATTTGTGGGGGCGTATAACAAGATATTTCATGTGAGAAAAACTTCTCATCATAGTTTCTTGTCTATTTGGTTTATTTACATGTATTTAAATGCAAAATTCTAATAGTTTGCTTTTGAATGACCTCCCTTTTCCACTTTCCCAGTAGTCAAAAGCATTAAAATTCTAGCTTTTAAAGACTGCAAGATTTTCTTCATGAGAAGGAAGGGGATGAGACACTCTTGTGAGATCACACAGGGAACTGAAAAGATTTCTCTTTATTTTCTTTCTTCATTAAAAAATTATAAAACAAACACTAGCTAACTATAGCAAGTGTAGCAATGTAGTATAGAAGGATTTTCTCCTCTACTTTTCTCCATTTTCATCTCTTCTAAAGTTGCTAATATTTACAGTCTAATGCATAGCCTTCTATTCCTTTTTGTATGGTCTTATAGCCAGACATGAATACCTGTACGTATGATAAGTATGTATGCACATGTATGCATGCATCTTTATAGACCCTTATATACTATTTATTTGGATATGTTTAGGTACCATTGCAGGATCAAAGACTATATATAATCATAATTTAAATAAACATAGCATCAGCCTAATGGACTATGGTAGAGGACTATGGGTAATTTGGTGATGGGTGAATCATGATGACAATCTTTGATTGTCAAATATTACCTCAATTTAAAGTTAATAAATAAATTTTTCATAAATTTTAAGAATAATAAAAATAAACATAGCAAATTACTTTCCAACGAATGTATAGGATGATGTTATCATCAGTCCGCTCCTCAAACCACCAGGAACAAGATGCCTTTGCACTTGATACAGTGTCAGTTTCATGGGGAAAGCCTGTTTTGTTGTTGTTTTCGGTGCTTTGTTATCATTTGGATTGCTTCCCTGTGATTACCCACCTAACTAATGGATTGTTGTTCTTTTTCTTATTTATTTGTAGAAACAGTTTTTAAGGAGTTTTAAAGATGAATCATCAGGCTGTCATATGCATTGCAAGTCTTCTTTTTTCCCAATTATTTGTGTTCCTACTTTATTTATGGTCTCTTTTGCTAAGCAACATCTTCACATTTTTATATGATTTCAGAATGGAGTAGGTACTTCATGTTCTTGTGGAGTAGTAAAAGGAAAACTAGAGGAAGGTTTTAGATGATTATGGTGAGACTACCAGTGTTCAAGTGACTTACAGAAAGCTCTAGAAAAAATCATGATAATTAAAGAGAAATAGCCACAAATTCCAGACACCCAGTCTATCCCACTGGGAGGTAATTTTTGTTCCTTATTCATTAGCTGCTTGGAAATATTCAAATCGACCCTTGTGTTGGGAGCAATAGGATACCCCCTTGGCCTGATGTGATTTTTTTCTCCTTAATCACTAGAGTCAAATTGGCTTTAAATGAAAAGAATCCCTTATGAACATATCACAAAACTAAATTTTCGCCTTATTTCTAGTGAAAATAAGTACAAATAGAGGGTCTTGTGTCTTTTGCTCTGCCTATTTTCCACTGCCCTATGCACAATCAGGAAACACTTCCTTGTCTGTCACCAGCTCAAGAGGGTGGTGCTTCTAGAAAGTAGCGAACAAACCCCACTCCCATCTCTCCCTCCAGTGAGAAAGCAAAGGGAGCGGACGGGAGTCGAATCTTGTAGGAAGAAGCCTGACAAGCAACGCTGTTGAAATTAAAACAAATGAAGAATAGAAACTATGACAGTTATAGACAGGGGAGGAGACATTTTTTCAGTTGCTTCTCTTTCGGACAGAGACTAGGTGCTTTGAGGACTCTTACAAATATTCTTGTCCATATGTTACCATATCTCAGGCTATCCTCTCTGGGAGCCTTTGTGGTCTTGTTGTCTGAGGAATCTGTGAAGAGCAATAAACCACCTTGTAAATGGAGCCAAATGTGAAATGTCCTTGTTCCTTTCTTGCCCGGGGCCACTTGCTTTGATTCCTGGGTTGCTGCATGTGGCATCAGGCTCGTGGCACTAGAGTCCACATTCAAATACACAAGTGACAGAGGCGTGCTCAGTGCGGCTGTGGACTCGGTCCAGCTTATCTCAAGTCTGCCCAAGTCATTCAACTAAGAATAGTGAGAGATATTAACAGTATGCTGATGTCAGGTCTCACAGCTATGAGCTACTCAGAGCCTACCCTTTGCCAGGTGTGCTACTAGGTGGTCACGTGGATTGAGTCATTGAATTCTTACTCCTCAGACAAGCCTGTCAGGTAGGGATGAAGTTTTTTCTGATACTGGGGAGGAAAACTCCTCTGAGGTTTACAGAAATCAACAGACTGAGTGCAGGGGTTATATATAGTCCAAGTTCAGGCTTGCAAGGCCAGAGACTTCTATGTTTATATTACTAGAAGGTCATGCAGGCCAGCTCTGGCTTTGTGATCATCTCTGTTAATGCCAGGGTCAGAGATGATTGTAAAATGACCCTCAGCATGTAATCCTCCTGTAAGACGACCCTTGTCCATGTAATCCTCTCCCCTGGAGCTTAGAAGGAACCTGTATACACGACAACTTATCACTCCCATGGAAAAGATAATTTCTTCAATGTAATTGTGATGCATCATCAGTGGACCGTCAGGTGAAGAGATTGTCTTGGATGGGCCTGACCTAATCAGGTGAGTCCTTGAGCCTTCTCCCAAACTTGTCTCTACCTGCTTAAGATGAGTCTGTGAAATTCTTTGTAAACTGTTTGGTCTGCTTGTCACTAACTTCTCCAGGGGTCTACACCCCATAGATGGCGGCTTCTGGCTTCAGTCAGTGGGGCCCTCTCCTCCACGGGGCCATTCTCCATGATTTTTATTTGAATTCCCTGGGGGAGAGAATTTATAATCTTGGAATCTTGCAAAAATCCCTGTCTACTGTTGGAATCTCTTGGTGTCTGCTCTAAGCATTACTTTCCTCTTCGCTGCAACCCAGTATTCCTCCTGGGCATGGTCACGTGCTGTGTCTGAATAACGTTTTCTCACGTGCTGTGGCTGAGAAACACACAGTGACCACCTAGTGTGCTGGGAGTCTTCTGTTTCCTCCAGGGGACCTTCCCTCCATTCCCGACCTCGAGGAGAAGTTCAGTGGGCTCCTTTGTGCCCCAGCTTTGAGTTGGTCAAGTTGGCAAGAAATAAGAGGAAGAGAGTAAGATGGGATTTCTGCTTCGTGAGCTTCCTTGCTGTAGTTTTTCCCTTGATGGTCACCTGCCTCTCATGGTGGCCTGTCCCCAGCTTTGCCTTGTTCTTGATTCTGGAAACTTCTTCCCCTACCCTATGGATGGCAACAGCATCTGTGACTCCCCTACTCCATGTCCCTTTGTGAAAGGTGCCTGTGAATTATCCTAATCTGCGAGTGCCATCTGACTTCTGATTGGCCCTTGGCTGATTCGCAGAGATTGCTAGATTTTTCATAGTAGTTAAAAAAGTATCTATACATTCTGATGCTAGCTCACCCGTCAGCAGGGTAGTTGGATTTGGGGACATCTGTTTGGCTATTCTGAGAACAATCACTTTTGCTTTCTGCTGCATTTGGGGTGACATTGTAGATGACGGAAATTGGCAGAGAAGTGACCTCTGTGTGAATGAGGTATTTCAGGATGTAGTGTTATCAGTGCATCCTCTCAACTCCATCTTATTCTGAAGCAAGCTCAGGTCTGAATCCACTGAAACAAGAGCTGGCGTGATGAAGGAGCAAACCCTCAAACAAGACAATTTTGAAGGTTGTTTGTACATGTTTCTAGCAAAACAGAATTGTCCCTCGAATTCCATTTCCTGCAGATTATTTTGGGAGCCTCTAGACAGGGAGAGTGCATCTGGCTCTGTTCTGCGCCCTTCTCTTTTGCATATTGACATGCATTTTAACAAGAAAAAGGTCAGCGGCGGGGACAGCTCAGCTTGTCGGTGTGACAGCCGACATTTACCTGAGCTTTCTCGATACACTGCAGTTTAAAATAATTTAGTAAAATAATTGTCATGATTGATTTTTATTTTCTTTTTGGACCTGTGTTCACCCCTGTGGCTCTGAGGCTAGGTAACTCTCAGAAACTTAAATTTCCTTTTGATGGAAATTCATTTCTTAAGTTCTGGATGGATGACAAACTTTGATTAAAATCACAAACTCTTTTACGATCTGTTGGTGCAAGCTGGTGAACCCAATTGCCGTTGACATATTCTTTGACCAACATCTGTTCACCAGGTGACATCAGGATGGCAGAAAATGAATGGTTGGGAATTTTTTTTTTAACATAATACCTTCTTAATTGTAAATCACATCATCTGAGGATGTTGGTGGGGGTTCAGGAAGTGGGCATTAAACATTGTAGACACGGCAGTTATAACCATGTAACTTAATCTAATAATCTGTGTCCATCAATATAGTATTATTGTGCTTTTAGGAAAACAGAGGACAGACCACTTGTGTTTAGAATGATTTTCCTACTTTTAGTGGTGAGAAGACAGGGGTGAATCTTAAAGAGTACAAATGGGACTTAGATCAAAAGAAAGGGAGAGATGCCCCCTAGCCCATACAAATGGCAGGAAAAGAATCACAGTTCAATTTGAGAAGCATTTATTCATCACCTGCTGTTTCCACATGCTCTGTTCAATGTTGGTACTCACAGAACTAAACAAGATGGCACCTCCCTGGTGGTGCAAGGGGTTAAGACACAGCGCTATGAAGTTATCCACAGCCACTGCAACAGGAATTCGAATCCCGACCAGGGAGGTAACCCACATGGCACAGCAGATCTCTCCTGTCTCCCCGCTGCTCCCCTCAGCAGTGTATTTCGGTAGATCTGCCTGTTCTGTTCCCCACTCTATAGAGATAGAGTGAATCGTCACCCCCTCTACACCTCTAGCCTGTACCCCAGTTATTGTATGCATAAATAAATAGATCTTTAAAAAAAAGAACTAAACAAGATGATGCCATATTTTACATTAACTTCCAGATATGTAAATCACATGTCCTCAAGTTTTGCCCAAACCAATTTGGTTGAATCTCATTCTTTTTCCAAAGACAAACACATTTAATTGCTACTCTACAAGTGGCTATGGATCCCCCCCCTCAAAGATTTGCTTAATTTATAAAACCTACTACCTCAAAAACTGTGATGTTTTTTGAACGTAGAGTTGCTGCAGATATACTTAGTTAAGATGAGATCATACTGGGTTAGGGCAGGCCCCTAATCCAACTAATGTTCTTATTAGAAGAAAAGCAGAGATACACAGGGAAACGGTCACCATGTGGAGACATGGCAGAACCTGCAGCCCCAGAAGCTCGGATAGATAAAGAAGAGGTCCCTTTCCCCTGGAGACTTCAGTGAGGGCCTGGCCAGGATGCTGGTCTTTTAGTCTCCACAGTGAGATGACACATTGCCGCTGTCCCGAGCCAGCCATCTTATGGTGCTGTGTAACAGCACCTGGGAGTGAGTGCACCCATGAAGAGTGTGGCATGAGGATGAACGTATTGCAGGACATGACTCAGCCTCATGCGCAGAAGGATGAAGTGATTTTAGAAAGTTTTCCAAATAAAAATGGCCCTTGTATGTCTGCAACAGAGATAAAGAGGAGCCATGTAGGTGCAGGCGGGGCAGCAGTGGGGCAGATGCAGACGTGGTGAGCCAGAAGGTCTGCATGGCGGGAGAGGTGAGAAAGTGCCTGGCTACGCAAGCTGGCCTTTGTGTGCGGGCCTATGGGAAGCCACTGGGGGTTCTGGGTGGAAGCCATTGGCTCCAGCATGTCTTTGAAAGGGCTCTCTCTGGATCTTGTTCTCTCGAGAGTGTGCAAAGCCAGCCCACCACATGACCACATGAAGGATGTGGTCCACTCCTGTCATGCCAGCTTTCACTGGCCCCACCTGGGACCTTGTAAATTATGTCATAGTGAGGATTAATACTCACATGAATTGTGCTGCAGGATGCCCGAGTCAGGCTGCCTTTTGTGCATGTGTGTACGTGTGTGCATCTGTGTCCATGGTTTCTACATCAGATACAGCCTTCAGTGTGGCTGGTGAATATGAGTACTTGGAAGTATTTTATGGATCGATGAAATATTAATAGACCTGGAGGTGCTTTAAGTTTATTTATAAAGCAGGGTCATCTATAGGTCAAATATCATTATAGTAAATGCAATTATAGTAAATATCTTTGATAAATTTGGCTTTTAAGCACCAGCCGTGTCTTTTTTATATCTAGCAATATGTATCCTAGGCTCACAATTTCTTAAATTCAAGTCTCTACTAAAAAAAAAAAATTACCTGAAAACCAAAGTTGGTTATTTAAATTTTTCTAAATAATTCATTTGATGGCCAAAATTAAATTAAATGCATATAAGTTTGTGTATAAATAAGTAAATAATTGTATATATTTAATTTATCCTGCAGAGTGGGAATTTTTATAGGTTTCATTGCAGATAGATTTGGTTTGAGTACAAGAATCTGTCCCAGTCCTGTTTGGAAGGTTTACTTATATAGGTACCAGATTACCCAAGTAATAGCCAAATTCCAAAATACATTGGATTTAAAATTTTCCAGGTGGAGGATGAACTGTACAACCACAATTGGCCATTTCTTCAGAGTGTGTAAGAACAGCATTTGATTATAATCAATGACATTAAAAAATGAGTGGAAACATGAATGAGACAATCAAGAGAGAAATCACAAAAATACCAATAATATCGTATTTCCCCATCTCGTGGATTTTACAAAACATGGTAAATTTTACAAAACATTGGTGTTGCAAACATCTAAGTTGTGCACCGGACTGGGGGATTTCACCTGTGTTAGGTCTGGGAGGTCAGGGACTAGCATGACTGTTTTTATTACTATATCTTCAGTAGGGAACCCAGCCTGACAAATAGTAGGTGCCCTCCAAATGTTTGCAGAATGAAATGAATCACTGAGTCAGTTGAGGAACCCAGGCATCTGATTTGAGGAACTGCCATAAGTTCTGGGGTTGATGGACTGGAACTCAGCTCTCCTGATACCCATCCCAATGCTTGCTAAAGTGTAAGGAAGTCAAAGGCCCCTTTGAGGGCATCAAAGTGATTGGAACATAAAGGAGGAAGAGGAAAGCAATGGGCGTGTTTCAGCTGGGCCACGCTAACTAGTCTATGTAAATAGCCAAGGGCCTTGTTTCTAGATAAAAGAGAACTCTGGTTGGGCCTAATTCGAAAGCATCCTTGGCAGTGAGAGATTGTGAAAGCAAAATATTCACTCGGAAAAATGAAACCTATTAAATTCAAAGCATTGTAATTCCCCTTTGTGAGACTGTGGTACCAGCGATTAAATTCCATTGTGTGTCTACAGGCCTTGTTACCTATGATGTTTCGTATTATTAACTGAGATTCTAAGAATATCAGCTCTTCATAGTTAAAGTGCTGTTCTGTGCCTCCTATGAAACAATTTGCATACAGCTAAGGAATTGCCCTTGATTTGTCTCTTTCCCTTATTCCCTGTATCCTGTTTCGAAGCTGGGGCTATAGACGTCGCCTCTGAATAGATTCTGTGCATGTTCATTCTTTGCCAAGTGGTTCCTGGGTGGAGGATTCCAGCAGCCCCCTCGCTGTCCTGTGTGCTATTCATTCTCGATGGAGCAGGCAAACTATTCTCACAAAACACAGACCCTCTCTTAGGGTATGTTTTCCAGCAGTGAGCTCTGAGGATTTGAGTGAAAGTAACTTATTAAGACATGCTCCCAGGAAGGGCCAGTGAGGGAGCAGGAACTTGAGGCCAGGAAGGAAAGGAGGCGGAGCAAATACACACCTGGGGAAGGTGACTTGAGCTCAACCCACAGGAGAGATCACAACTCAGACCATCCCAGTTGGGGGCTAGGGAGCTGGGGCATTGGTAGGCCTTATACTCATTAATCACATGCAAGGGTGGCAGCTGGGGGGACCCACAGCCCTGATTCCTCAGTCTCCAAGGATGCAGGACAGAGTATCCATGCAACAGCACCATGAATAAGTACGATGGTGCCTTTCATTCTACTGGCAAGCAAAGCTAGGCACAGGGCAGTTAAGTTAGTTGCCCGCAACCACACAGTCAGGAGCCATGAAGCCACAGTGTGACCCTGGACAGCTGTCTTCAAGTCTGTCTTCTTGTCCACAGTTCCAGATACTGCTCTAGTATCTCACACACTAAGGGTGGGCAGCAGCAGAAATGCTAGAGAAAGACTACAAAAGACCGTCATTTTGTGACATAATTCTCCAGAGTGATAAGAAATAAAAGTCAAGTATAGAGCAACAGACTGTTGCAGGCTACAGAGAATAGACATGAGAACTAAATGATGCATGTGATCAGAATTTGATCCTTTTCCTACAAAGACATGGTTAGGACAACTGGAAAAAAACGGATGGAATCTGAGGATTAGGTGGTAGTGGCAGACCATGTTAATTGCCCAGTTTCGACGACTGGGTGTGGTTCTGTAAGAGAACATCCTCATAGGACATCCACACAAAGGTGTCTGAAGCATCCGATCAGCAACTGACTCATAGTTCAAGGGAAAAAAGAAAAGGTTCCTTTTTTCCCACACTTGAAACTTTTCTGCAATTTTGAGACGGTTTCAAAATGAAAATGAAAATGAAAAATCCTCAACCCACACTTATTGAATAATTAACTCAATTGTAATTCTGAGCTTTGAGTTTCCAAACAGATATTTAGTAGGGTCGAGAACCCTGAGACCGGATGGAGAGGAACTCTGAAAGGTTGGAAAATTCCCCAAAAGAAAATTTAACAGAAAGGAGCACTGATGCCTTAATTGATGATTAAGGGATTTCTGCTATCAGTAAGAATGAAACTTGAGAACAAAAAGATTATGTGTTAAGAAAATGATTGTGTACTCTGCCTGCTTTATGCAAACAGTCATAAATGCCAGCTTCTTTATAGAGAAGAAAAGAATGTGAAGGTAAGAGAGTAAGTTTAAGGGCAGTCTTTGATGACAAGCTCAGAGAAGGCTTATCTAGGAGAGCTGAGTCCTGGCCAAAGGGATGAAACCAGTGATGGGAAAGGCTGAGGGAAAAGTGTTACGGGAAGAAGAAATAACTAGGCAAAGGTCTTGAAATGCTGCGAAGCTCAGCGGGTTGTAGGTCATGAAAGGAGACCGTGGGGCTGGCACCGAGGAAGTCAGGTGTGAGAAGGCCAAGGATGAGGAAGGAGAGAGAGGGTGTCCTAGAAATCCCTGGAGCACATCACACATGGTAGGCCCTGGTAGGGAGTTCTGAATTTTATCTTAAATGTGATGGATGCCCATGGAAGCATTTCAAGGACAAGCACTTTATTTTGTGTTTTAAGGTGACTATTATGACCTGTTGGCAGAAAAATGGAAGCTGGGAGAAGAGGAAAGAGGCTATTGCCATGAATAACCAGAGATAGCATGAAGTGGTTAGATTTAGGGTGTAATTTGGAGGTGACTGCCAGGACTTGCTGATGGATTGGCAATGGGAAAGAAGAAAAGAAAAATTAATGATAATTTCCAAGATTTTGGCTTGAATCAGCCAGTCAGTGATGCTGGGGGTGAGGGAGTCATTGACTAAAATGGGTAAAATGGAGCAGAAATTTATGGGTTGGGTTCGGCTCCTGCTTATTCCACCACTAACGTTCGGCTACTTACGGCTCCCTCAATCAACATGAAAGCACATGGATCTGTCATACTGAGACCTCCTCTTCCAATGTCAGAGTGGTGACAATGCCTCCGATATACCATACAAAACCATTTCGGAGGCCAAGTGTTTGTGTATCAGGTTTTTATTAATTAGTAATTCATTTATGAACGACACAGTTTACATGGACATTTGATGCCTGCCTTTCTATAATTAAAATGACTACTGATTCTATCCATTGAGCCCTAAATTAAAGACCCACTAAAGGCTATACATGATGGAATAGTCTCTGTATTCTGTTCCCCTTGATATGAACAACCATATAAATTTTTTCGACACATGTAATGTTTGACATCCATCAAAAAAAAAAGTACAACAGAAATATTCCATGTTTAAAGCAGAGGTGAAAAAAAAAAGATGAAAAAAAATTCCATGTGGCATAAAAGAAAGAGTTAGGTCACTACCAAAGTGAAAGGAAATCAATGGGACAGCTTTGGAGACCCATTTCAATCTGTTGTTGACATTGTTTTCTGGTAGTAATTTTCTCAAAATGTTAACAGTATTGAGTTTGCCTATTGATTCTATTATTTTTGACCTTGCATTAGTGTGGGCTAATCTTACATACCATAAAATTTCCTTTCACCGCTAAAATTATTATATGACTCTGGAGGAAACCTCCAGTCGGGTCAGGCACCCCCCTCTGGATTTTGATGAGCCTATAAGCGGCAATCATGAGTTATGTTGACTTCCAATACACTTTCATGTTTACATTTTATTAAATGGTTTAAGCAGGGTCATCAGACAAATGATCAACATATTGACTGAAACACTCCCGCCTGGATACATTGAAGGCCACAGCCAGCCAACCAGATTGGTCAACTTGAATTTGAGTCAATAGCATAAGTATATATTTGGCTACAGAATTGAAGCCAACTTCATATTCAGTCTTCTGAAATCCTTGCTAAATAAATAGCTACAAAAGCGACCACTGGAAGAGGCCCTTTCTTCTCACCTGGTAACCCCTCAACCTGGTTACGACTCCTCCCAAAACAAATAATCCAACTGAATCAATTCAGAAGATAGGAGGAGAGTCGAGGAGGGCAGGGCAAACGAGAAACCAGAAGCTCTTGAATAGATTTCCTGGGAAGAGATTAGATTTATTGTTGACTCTAGGTAGGGGAAGTCTGGTAGTTGTATTTTCAAAAGGTTTATGAGATGCAGTCACCATGTGGGGTGACAGCCCGTATGTTTGCCACCCTGTCCCTCCCACCTCTCTGCATGGGAGGTCAACCCCCCTCGATAGCAACCCCCACCCCACCAGGCCTTTCCTGCAGTCCTTCCTCAGGCTGCCTGCAAGGGAGTTTCAGGATTTACTGGCACAATGCTAATAGGTTTGCCCACAAATAGTTCCAAGGGTATTGTGAGGGGAGTTAATTTCCCTCTTAATGATTTAATTATATGCCACAGCTCGGCTGTACAAGAATAACAACGCACCTCACTTTTCTGCAGCTGCTGGGGCTGCTGATTTTGGAAACTTTTGGAAAAAAGTGACATTTGCACTCCTTTAGAGAGAAGGGGATTGAGCCTTTGGGGAAGAAAGGAGAGTTTTCCCGGGGCCGTGAACAGCATTCATCGCTAATGGTGGAGTCAGGGGTCTGTTGGGACAGAGTGATGATGATTGTGAGATTCGCCATGATTTGCCTTTTCAGGTCTTGATTGAGCTGTGAAGTGGTATTAGTGGGTGTTTTCCTCCGACACTCAGTGAAGCCACTTGCTCCACACATAAGTGAGCTCACATAGGTGAGCTCAGGGGCCAGTCGAGGTCCTTTGGTTCTAAAACCCAACTTGTGTTTTTCACCACCTGAGAGCATCTGTCAGTGGCTTCAAAGGCCTCACTTGCTAGTGCAGGATCCTGGGAAAGAGTTGGTGGTTTAAGATGCTTTGGGGCATCCAGGCCTCTTAAGAGAAGCAGAGGAAGTAGGGATGGGCTGGGGCAGAACCAAAGCAGAACAGACATGTGGGCCCAACAGACCTCTGTCTGGCTCCTGGGCGCCCTGGGGCCGTGGTGCCCATCAGTGTCCCCCCCTGGGCAGAGGCGGCCCACCTCCAGGCCCCCACTTGGCTCTATCTCTGTAAGCAGATCTGGAGGGTGACCTGGGGTCAGCGGCAGGGAGTGGTCGGCCCTGAACCCAGGAAGACACACCGGGCAAGGCCTTTGGGAAGGAGAGCCAGGCCACCTGTGGCTGCGTGCTCAGTGTGTTGTTTCCAGCTATATCTGTGGAAATGTCTACCCCTCAGCAGAGGGAGGAGGGAGATTGTAGGGTTCTGGACCAGGACCTCTGAGTTCAGATGCCCAATCCACCTCTTCCTGGGCAGGTCACTGTGATAGGCCGGGGATCTGAGCCTTGAGATCACTCTTCTCTGGAAGGTGAGCATACCTGCATCCTCTTCTTGGCTCATGATGAAGTCCAGGAATTATTATTCTAAGAATTATTCTTAAATATTAATTAAATTAAATTATTAAATATCTTAATTCTTAAGAATAAGTGTCTTCAGTCCATGGAGGAGGTTGTTGTTCTGGAGAGGACGTCCAGGTTCCAGGCCACCTACCTGTCCCTAGATCCCAAGCTGAACAAGACTGTTCTTGGGTACTGGCACCCTCTTTCTGCTCAGGGGGCCTCAAAGTGGCCTGAAAAACCCTGGCCCCCAACTGGATTATCCTCCAGGCTCTTCAGGAAGACCTCCATCTGCAGAGCCTGGGAAGGCAAGAGGGGACTCCTGGACTCCTGGACTCCTGTGAGCATTGGTGCCAGTCACTGCAGACCCCACTCCCCAGAACAGGACATCTCTCCTTGGGCTGTAAGGCAAGCCTAGCACCAAGGCCACTGGTACCAGAGGTGACCACACCTGCCTCAACTCTCCCAGGAAGCCGTGAAGGCTGATCCTGTGGCCGCATCCCAGCCTGGCCTTGGGCATGAAGATGAAATGAGCCACCAGAGTCTGAGAAAGGTATTATCCCTGGCCATATTCTAGTGAGAAAATCGAGGCCCACCCAAGAGGAGGGAACTTCTCCAGCCCCTCCAGCGTGGAGCGGAGCACTCGGCTGCCCTGGGGCAGCCTGGCACCTGGCTCGCTGAGAGAGGCAGATGGTGTGGGGGGAACGTGAGCAAGTTTGCTCCTGTGCCGGCTGCGAGGTCTCCTGGGCCCTGCGGGTCTCACGGCAGCCAGGAGCCGCTCTCTTTTTTTAGTGAGAGGAGCTCTCATCTTCCGCTGCATTGCCTTCCCGCTGGCTCGTGTCTCATCTTCCTACAGACAAGGTTTCTCACAGCTTCTGGCGAGGGGGCAGGCACTTTTGACATGCATTGAGGGAGAAAGTTTACAACTGCAGAATCGTGAGCGCAAAACTTCCCCGACCATCTGCAGCGATGCCTCTGTTTGTTGGGCTCTCCTGGTGGCCGTCAGTGTTCAGACTTTCTCTGTCTTCACGCCTGAGAGGGAGGGGGATTATCAGCTTTTCTCAGAGGTTATTCATCAATTAAATGGCAAGTGAGTTTCCTGTCAGGGAATCACTGAGTATGAACCCCCAAATCAGACTCTCCTCAGGTAGAAATCCCAGCTCGCCTGTTTGGCCATTTTTTTTTAAGTTTTCCCAAACTTTCCCTCTGTAAAAGGGGCATTTTAAAGCTGTTCAGTGAGCAAATGCCTGCCAATGCCAGGAACATAGTAGGTGCTCAACAAATGATTATTTTACTGCATAATTTTTAGTGAAGTGTAAGAGCACCTTAAGGTTGAATCTTAATTATATAGCAATGGACTTTGGTTGTTATTTTATTTTTCTTTGGGTGCTGAGGGAAGGCACAATGAGGAGCAGTGACTATTAATACACACCTTGCCTTCAAGAGTGATTTCCAAAGGAAATAGGGACGGGTTGGGGTGAGGTCCAGAACTCTTGACCCCTCCGAAAAGCCCAGGTGACCTCGATATCTCAGCGGAAACCAAGGCCCTCCTTCCTCAGTGGAAAAGAGAGGCCACGTGATAAAGCAAATTTCCCCTGTGTTGTCCCTAGAGGAGTGCGCCTCGGGGAGATTTATTGTTCGAAGCCTTTAGCCTCGAGCTTAATTTTAAAAGTATGTCTTTCCCCAGAAACAGAGACTCTTTTAAACGTCACAGGTGCCCCCAAGCTCTGCTGGGAAGACACCCTGGAGTTTCATTTAATACCCGTCTCAGTCCTGGAGGCGAATTCTTTATTCCATCCCTCTGAGAGCAGATGAGCCTCCTCCTCTTTTGTGTCAGCCCCTGTGTCAGCCACCGTGTGGGCGAAGACAGCTCATGAGGGGTGAAACATGAGCCAGGGCCTGCCCTGAGCTCAAGAGCTCTGGGGCTTGGCTCCTTCACACCTACTAATACGCGAACATATGGGCATCAGGGGCATGGCCTTCCTGGCACCCTACCCTGGGGGGCTATGTTAGTAGGAGTCCCCCAGGAGTCAGCTCCCAGCCCAGGGGTGGAGTGGAGTGGTTTCTGGGGACACCTGGGAGGGCCATGGAAAAGTTAGCCCAGATGGGGCAGTCACTCAGAAAGGGCCTGTTACCAAGGAGGAGACTTCTGCTGGGGGACTTGGGGAGACAGATGAGCACACACCCTCCTGAGTGATCCATGCCAGGAGGAGGAGCTGGGGTGTTTATCCACCAGCTTCCTTTAGTCATTGGTTACGGGCTCTCCCTGGATGCATCAATTGTCTGGTACCTCAGCTCTGCCATGTGGTGGGCAGGAAGGACTTGGGGGTCAGAGAAAGCCCCCAGGCACAAAGAACATCAGGCCTATGTCCTTGAAGTAGCCAAGGCCAAGCAGATGGGGCGACCACCATTGATAATGGTGACCAGAAGTTGAGCCTTTGGCTTTTGCCTTGTTCTAAGTATTTCCTTCGCCTTTAAGTCAGAAATACCCTGTGCTTGGTCGATGCAGCTATTATGATCAAGTTCTGTGCTTAGGAAGCTCACAACTTCCTAAGTTGTGAGTCCATGAAATTAGAATGCTAAACAAGATGTGCACCCCTCTTGCCAGGCTATGCTCTAAGCACTTACCTTGATTAATTTACTGGGTCCCCACAGGAACCCTACAATGTGGATACTTTTATTATCTGTATCTTTGTGAGATGAAGAAAAAAATTGTAAAGTTTTAGCTAGTCCATAGCAGAGTCAAAATGTGAACCCAGGCTAGCTGTTACCAGATCCCCGTGCTTATCACGTACATCATATGCATCCCTCTACATCTGTCAAGATTCCCTTGCAAGCAGAATGGTTCTGAGATGTCCTGTGCATTCTGGGATGTGTAGCAGCGTCCCTGGCCTCTATCTGCTAGTAGAGCCCCTCCTCACATCCTTCTTCCCTCGCCTCCTCCCACAGACTCCCCCAGTTCTGATAACCAGAGGTGTCTCCAAACATTGCCAAACATCTGCCTGGTTGTAAGTGGCCCCAGTATTTCTTAGGAAGAGTTCATAGGATGCAAATGAAAATGCCTTTCTTCTAGATTGCTTCATCTTTTTTCCTATGCAATGAGAAAAGATGCCGTGTTCTGGAGTTGATCATGTCTGTCAATCACCAGCCAAATAACTTTCAATGCAGAGAAAATGGAAGCAGGAAAGAAGTTACTGAAAAGTAAGGTTGTGTTAATGCATCTGAGTCGTGAACTTGCCGGTGTGGCTCACACACTGTGGCGTGCCCTTTGAACAGGCTGTTTCCATGGTTGTTTAGTTTAAATGTCTTGCAACTTGGTTGAGAAATTAGTGAAAACCCCATTAGATGAGAATGGACAGCAAGTTCCTATGGGATTTTTGTTATTGTTTTCCATTTCCCTGGGGCTATTTTATTCATGACTTTTTTAATAGTTCTATTTTGAACCCCTCTCACCCAAGTAAATAAATCCCTTTTCTCTGTCACCAGCCTAGAGATTCCAGGCTTTATTTTTCAAATCCTCCAAACCCATTTTTATCCGTGTAGCTTCTTAGAACCGGTCAAATTTGAAAACTGATCCTTGAGATTTGGGGGTGTTTTGTGTGAGGACAATAGCCATAACTTTGGCATTAACATGTCCTCATTTGTCTCCTTTCTCTTTTTTTTTTCTCTGGTAAAAACACTTTAATTCAACGTCTTCCAAATTTGGCTTTGTAGCTAATCTATGTGATTGGAGAAGTTTCATTGTAGTGTTGGAAGCCTGAAGAATTCACTTTTTCAATTGGTGATGAAAGCATAATCTCATGATGTTGAAGCATTCTTTAATAACAAAGCATCTCTATGTGCCTCTGGCTAACATACTGAGTGGTACTTTGTTAATCTGCTTACCCTTCTCTGTGACCAGAGCTTTTGATGGCCCCCAACCCTGCTCAGGATAAATAATCACATTTATGTCTTAAATTCTGTTTGGGTGTTATTTGTGAGAGGTGAAATACCACAGTGGGCCAGAGTGTAGATTGTGGGATCAGACAGAACTGGATTTCCCAGGTTCTACTACTACTTCATGAGATTAAGCAAGTGTGGCAGGTAGAATGCTGGGGTTACCTCAAAGATGCCGGAGCCCTGATCTCTGAAACTTGAGCATATGTTACCTTGCCTGGCAAAAAGGACTTTGCATATATGATAAAATTAAAGATCTTGGGGTGAAACATTATCCTGGACTATTTGGGTTGGTCCAGTATCATCCTAAGAAGGGGATTGATCTTCTGTACTGGAAGATGTTGTGTTGTAGCCTTTGAAGATGGAGGAAGAGGCCACAAGCCAAGGAATTCAGGAAAATACTAGTAACTAGAAAAGATAAGGAAGTGGATTCTCTCCGAAGGCTGCCGATGGACCACAGCCTTGCAAACCTCTTGATCGTAGCACATTTTGGGCCACCATGGGCCCATTTTGGACTTTTTGGCCTTCAGAACTGTGAGATAAAGACTTTGTATTGTTATGAAGCAACTGAGTGTATGGTTATGTACAGTAGTAATAGGAACCTAGTATAACAAGCAACCTACTCTTTCTAAACCACTGTCTTGTCATTTACAAAGTTTTTTCTCATCGGCCTATTGTGACGAATGAAAGAGAAATGTGCTTGGCATTGGGCCTAGCATAGAGTACATACTTAAAGGTACCTACTGAGTCATAGGCTTTTGACATTGTCATATTGTCGCATCTCCATCATGCTGCCTACTATCAAATTTACCAAATACCCATACATGGTGGTTAATTTTATAATTTTAACCTGGCTGGGGTGTGGTACCCAGTTGTTTGACCAAACACTAATGTAAGTGTTGCTGTGAAGTTCTAGCTCCTGATATTTGGATGTGATTAACATTTACAATCAGTTGACTTTAAGTAAAACAAATAACCTTCCAAAATGTGGTAGTCCTCACCCAATCAGTTGAAGATGCTCAGAGCAAAGATGAATTCCTAGGGGAGAAGTCATTCTGTCTCAAGATTGTCACATCGAAGCCTGAGCTTTCCACTCACTGGCCCGCATTGAAGATTCAGACTCCACATGGCAACATTAACTCATACGTGGGTTTCCCACCTGCCACATGTACTACAAATTTTGAACTTATGAGCCCCCATTATTGTGCAAGCACATTGATTAGAATAAATCTCTCTTTTCTAGCCCATTGCTTGGGCTTCTCTGAACAATCCGGAGAAAGACATCATCCAATTCAAATGCAGTGCATTGCAAGATTTAAGATTTTGAAAAGGGAAGATGTAGTTCTAGTAAGTACCCAATACTAAACTTTCTCTCTAATTTGCTAAGAACTTTGTATTTTCTCATTGACATTTAAAGGGACTCTACCTTGGTGCTTCCTTTCTTTCACCTTTAAATTAAAAGTGTGCAATTAGGGTGAGGGTAATAATGGAATCACAAAGACTATCACAGCAAAAGAGTTGGGTGGTTCTGTGACATCCTTTGTAGTGGGGTTTGACTTTGAACTTAAAGTAGTTAATAATCAATAGGATGGTCGCTATTGCCTTTCTAGTCTGCATATTCCTCCTTCCCGAAGGCCCTCTGAATGCCTCCTACCCTGGCCTGTGCTGCCCCCCTAAGGCTTCTTACGGTCAAGCAGCTAAAGGGTTAATGCCTAGACATAAAAGTACTTCTTCTGATTGGTTGGTGCCAGGGCTATATTGGTTATTGATTATTTTGGTATTGCTTTTACTTAGACGTAAAAGTTCATGAAAAAAACACAATGAAGGATTGTCCAAGTTGTAAATGTGCAAAGGTGCAATTTCAGTATATTATCAGTTTAAAGAAACAGCAGGTGAAATTCCTCATATTTTACTTCTCTTGGATTTTGGAGGGGATTTTAAAGTTTCATTTCAAGTCATTCAACAGGATTACTGTATTATGGCTTTTGTTTACTCTTTTCTTTAACAGATAGGAGACAAGTGTGACTAATTTTATTGGACAAATATTTAGATTTCCTCCTCTGAAGATATGTCTCCCGGTCTCGCTAGCTGATGTGCATTTACTTCTTCTCTGTAAATTACTTTGCTCTTGGCCTTGGAAGAAAAGACCAACTTCTTCTTACTGTTGGACTTCCTTCCCCCAATTTCACAGAGAAAGTCATTTGCCAAACACAAGGATTTGATCAATAAACAACTAGCAATCCCCAGGAGGCCTTTCAAGGGATTAGAATTGTCAAACACTGACTCAGGATTTGTTCTGGTAGTTGTTAAAAATTACATAAACATAAGTTTTTTTTCAAACTTCAATCAACCCAAGAGTCGGTAGTAGAAGACTTGACCCTGTTATTGATTACTTGCTATAGATGCTCTTCCAAAGAGAGTTAATCAACAAGGTGTTGACAATATCAGCAACATCTTGTATCTCTTGGAAATTTTGCTTCTAGTTGTAGAAGCAACTAGATCTTGTACCACCGCCCCCCACAGGAAGCAATAGAGGTGCGCTTTTGTGAAATGCACCCAGTTTTCTGGGAGCCTGTGGGTTATTCCTGTCCCCAAACTAAGTGCTGTAGGACAATAGAAGCACTAATAAGCCAGGATATAAAAGGTATCCCCTAAAAACACACTCCAAATGGAGTCTCCTGATGATAAAAATCTCTGACATCCTGTTAGTCTAAATTCCCAGCACCTAAAACAGTACTGGCCCAGAGTGCTTGGGAAATATAGGCCAATTCGGAACATGCCAAGGTTATGCTCTGTGTATAATCTGATCTC
Source organism: Talpa europaea (assembly GCF_964194135.1). NCBI lineage: Eukaryota > Metazoa > Chordata > Mammalia > Eulipotyphla > Talpidae > Talpa > Talpa europaea. The sequence goes on along the minus strand of NC_140078.1, from coordinate 5,492,307 downwards.
TCATATATGTTAAAGTTCATGAGAGGAAAATGTAGTTTAGAATAAATTTAAAAAATTGCCAATGAGAATTATTTAGTTCTTAATAGATACTGAGGGTACATAAGAAGAAAACATGACTCATAGATAATTTATGTTGATAATTATTTTTAAGGGAAATTTAATAGAAAATCAAAGAAAATGAGCCACATTGCTCGATCTTGAGCATATAACACACCAAATCCATAAACATTGCCCTATAAATGTTTAATCACACTTGAGATCCATTACATAAACAAAAAAGATAAAAGATATAATCATTCCCCCCATAAAAAATGAACTCTGTACTCTAGATGGGGAGTTCATAGGACCCCTTCAAACCTTCTAACCTTGAAGGCAGAAATCTTGCAAGAAGATTATAAAAGGGAAGAAGTTATGCAGGCCGAGAGGGATAAGAGGATGGAACCCCACAGCCAGATCTCTCAAGGCCATGTCAACACTGGGACGAGATGCAGGAGCACAGAATGCCAGCGTAGTCCCTTGGAGACCTGCATTTTTGCTGCCTTATGATTATTCTTCAAGTGAGTAAGGAAAAGACAACATATGGACTATATTCCATTATTCATCTTGCTATTTCCAGACCCCATGCCTTCACTCTTTTCTAGCCAAAGATGACATTTCCCGAAATGTGAAATATGGCGTAAGGTGAACTATATCCTTTGTTAGTTCTATAGGTAGACTATGCTCAACATGCACTATTTGAAGTGATATCCTGCATCTTTTGCATTTATTCACAAGAAGATTATAGCTTTTCAGTTCATCTTCATACCCCTACCTCCTCGAAGATCCTTTAATTTATGTCTGATATGGTTTTTGAATGTTGGTTCTTCCTCTTACTTTCTCTAACACCCTCAACCCTGTTTCCTTCTGCTGCTTTTCAGTGCTGCATCCATATTTTCTAACATGCTGATCAGTGACTAGCTGCTTAATCCTTCTGTCCTTCCATGCCTGGAGAGTGACGCTCTTTATGTTTTGTGCTAAAGCTGTCCAGCTTCCCCTACCCTAGTCCAGCCCCTGGTTTACCCTCTGCCAGCCAGAGGAAGGAAGCGGATGAGCCACTTAATAGAATAAGTAAAGGTGATATGACTTCTTATAATGAAATGGAAAGATAAGTATTTTAACCTGATGGGTCCCTATTTCCAGAGATAAAATATTAACATTTTCTATTAAAAAATTAAAAACAATTTTAATTTGCTCTATGTGTGGGCAAGGACTTTCTGAAGTTTAAAAAATAATTGAAACCACAAAGGATATATCAACAATTAAAACAAAATCTTTACCTTAAAATGTAACATAAACCCAGGTCTTGAACATGTAACACAGCAAAACCAGGAATGTTGTGCTATGTATGTGAAATCACACTTAAGATCAATTACATAAATAATTCAAGAAAGGATTTTAAAAACTCATTCTTCCTCTACCAGGTGTTCTCTGGGCTCCTGCTTGGGGAGATCATTGAACTTTCCAACCTCAAAGGCAGAAACGGCGGACGGAGATTCTCAGAGCGTAAAGGCGCACTGTTAGCACAAGTACAGTGTATACAGCACCGAAGGTGCACACATATGTACTACTGGAGAGCTTATGCAAGCCAATTTTTCTTTTTTTTTTTTTTTTTAAGAAAGGTTCTTCTTTTTTTTTTTTTTTTAAGATTTATTTATTTATTTATATAAGCACTGGGTACAGTCAGAAGCGCGGAAGGGTGAGAGAATTCACCAGAGCCAGAGGGGAGAGCAGAGCAGGCAGACTGATGAAGTCCACTGCTGAGGGGAGCAGCGGGCGGCAGGAGAGGTCTGCACGCCATGTGGGACCCTCGCCCAGCAGCTGGGGATCGAACCGGCGCTGCAGAGGCTGCGGGCAGCTTTGCAACCCAGCGCTCAACCGCTGCGCCACCAGGGGAGGCCCATGCAAGCCAATTTTTCAAAACTATGACCTATGGAGAAAAATAGACAGAAGACCAAACACTCCCTTCATGCAAGAGGAAGTAAAAATGGCTAATAAACACTTGAAGGTGTTCACCCCTTGTAGGCATATTAAAATATTAATTCATATTAAGATAAGATCTCTTTATACCTGGTATATAAACAAACATAAACTCTTAAAAAGTCCCCAATGCTGGTGAATATGCCCCAGAAAGGCCAGATACAGATCATTTTTTTTCTTACCATCTCCCTAAGGTGGAGATGCTGTGTGCTTTTATCTCTCTCCTAATTCAGCTCCCATGGGGACTGCTCTACCCACCGTAAGTTTTAGGACACTTAAACTTCTCTTCTGGGTATCTCTGCCCTTTCTTGCCCTTTCTTGACTTTGACTCTCAAGAGGAGGAGGTTCTTAGTTCTTAAAGCAAGTGGATAGTTTCCTCCCTGGAGTCCTGCCTCTTAAGGTACTACTGATGGTGACCAGTGCACCCTAGTTTCCCTGGGACTCTCCCCGTTTGACCACTTAAAGTCCTTGAGAGACGTGCTTAGTCCGGGACCAACTGGAATAACTGGTCTCCCTACTGCCATGTGGAATTAATCGGGAGAGCTGTCTTGTATTTACCCCGGTGCGTTGGTTTCCTAGGGCTGCCTTAGCAAAGCACCAAGACCTGGGTGGCTTAAAACAACAGAAATCAATTCTCCCATAGACCCAGAGATGACAGTGTGAGGCCAAACTGTCAGCAGGTGGTGCTCTCGCAGGAGACTCTTCCATGCCTTTCTTTTCCCCACTTCTGGTGAGAGCAGCTGTCCTTGCTGTTCCTTGACTTAGTGGTTGCTTCAGTGCAATCTTTGTCTCATGTAGACATCTTCTTCCTGTGTATCTTCACAGCATCTTCCCTCTGTGCTGTGACTGTGTCCAAATGTTCCTTTTTTTTTTTTATTTTTTTAAGAGGCATGTATTTTTTATTTATTTATGATTTTTATTTACTTGTTTGTTTTTGTTTATGCATGCACTGGGTACAGTCAGAAGCACAGGAGGGTGAGAGAATTCACCAGAGCCAGAGCGGGGAGCAGAGCAGGCAGAAGGACCGAAGTACACTGCTGAGGGGAGCAGCGGGCGGCAGGAGAGGTCTGCATGCCATGTGGGACCCTCCTCTGGTGGCCGGGGAGCAACCGGGGATCGAACCGGCGCCACAGAGGCCGTGGGCAGCTTCGCAACCCAGTGCTCAACCGCTGCGCCACCGGGGAGGCCCCAAATGTTCCTTTTTAATAAGGACACCAGTCATACTGGATTCAGGCTCATTCTAATAGTCTCGCTTAACCTGGTCCAATCTGCAAGGCCCCGTTTTCCAAATAGAGTCCCCTGCTGAGGTGCTGAGGGCTAGGACTTCAGCATATGTTTGGAGAAGGACACACTTAACCTCTAACACTCAGTCTTGCATTCTGCAGTCTTGTCCAATAAACTCTCCAGTAAAAGTCATGGACGATGGTAAGCAGAGGGTTGAGACCCTTGTGCTTCATCCAGAAGGCATCAACGAGTCCTAGATGGCTCCCGAACAAAGGCAGGACATGCTGTTAGTGTCATTTTAATAATGTTAATGTGGAAATAGTGTCCATGATGGATTGGCTCATGAGAGAAGCTGGTTATTAGGGCCAAGAGAAATCCCCTGGGCCTGGTGCCCAGCTACATCACTGCCTCCTGCTGAGATAAGCCTTTTGTGTAACAGACATCACATACCTCCTCACGCCAGAAAAAGCTTGTAAGGGGAAGGCAGTGTATATATAGACTTAGGTCTCCCCTGAACTACTGTCACGGAATCCTGTTCTGTCTACCCTCTGGGGAAAGACTCCCTTGTAAAATAGAGGAAAGAGTTCCATTTCTTACCGCTTCTTCATGTTCATCCCATAAGCTGGAGTCTTTCTGCCTGCTGGTATCAACTCCCCCTTCTCTCCCATGACCCAGGCCCTGGTGTCTTCCTCAGCCACACTGCAGCCTGGACCATGTCTGATTTCAAGTTTGGACCGACTTTCTGCTTGACTTGTTGGTCTTTGAGAATAATTTATATTGTCCCCCTTCATCAGACTCCTTTGACTTTTATACTGGTGACTTTGTTTAAGCTTAACAATAAAACTCCCAGTGATGGGTCCTCCCTGGTGGCGCAGCTGTTGAGCGCAGCGCTGCGAAGCTGTCCACAGCCCCTGCAGTGCCGGTTCGATTCCCCACCAGCCAGGGAGAACCCCACATGGCACGGCAGACCTCTCCTGCCTTGCCTGCTGCTCCCCTCAGCAGTGTCTTTGGTCTGCCTGCCTGTTCTGCTCCACGCTCTGGCTCTGGTTAATTCTCTCACCCTCCCACGCTGTTCTTGTATAAAATAAATAAATATAAAAACAAACAAAAACTCCTAGCAGCAGTGGTGGGTGTTAAGCTACCACCGACTTGCCTTTATCCTATGGATTGCCTTAGCCACTATGTCCTGCCAGATGAATGAGTTTCAGACTCTGCGGGAGTTTCATTTCCTGACTGTCCAAGAAATATTAGTTAGGAGGCTTTTAGGGTAGAGGCAGTGGGATGATAGTTAGGCTTTTATAATGAGTGACGTGGAAGTCAACTCTGATTAGAAAGGGGCCTTGATGGGGAATGGCGCGCTAACAGGAGTATTCTGGCTGCTGTGAGGACCTGCTAGAGGCATAGCTCCTCCTCTAGCCATCTATACAGACGTGTCACCCCCTGTGAGCACCGCTATGGGATGGCAGCGAGCAGGTCATTGTTCTCACTCAGGAGAGAGATTGGCAGCTTGGATCGGGTGGGTAGGAGCGGCTGTGTTCTTTGCCTTTGCTTCTCCTGTCTCTCCCTTTCCAGCCACAGTCACTAATTCATGATTCCCAGCGACATTCCCCACCCTTTCTGGGGTTTCTTGAGCCCTGTCTGCTCCCCCAGTTTCATCATTATCCACCCGCTCGGCTGGGATGGACCACGGCTTCATCTTCCTGTTGATTAATTTCATTTGCACGCACACCGCCCGCTCTCCAACATCTTCAGCGCGGTTTGCACACGACGAGTCATTTGCCAGCAACAGATTTTCATTATGGAAGTCATCTTGGGGAGTGTGCGTGGGGCTCGACTCAGGTGACATGTTTGCTCAACGCTGCTCAGTGCTCTCAGTCATGAAATGGGATTTGATGGCTTTCTTTGAGTCCAACCACTGTCGAAATAATTACCAAGTTGTTTTCTCTTTATTTATTTGCTGATCGACTGGGAATTGTGTTATTGTTTTACACGGGCAATGTAATTCCAGCAGTCACTCCTTTTAAATGAAATGATAAGTGTGCTACATTGTGATTATGTAGCGTGCCCGTGATGGACTGGCAACCTGGGCCCTTGTGGCCCCGGGTTCCAAAACTCGGTGGGAAGTAGGAGCCTCAGTCCAGCTGGCCTTGACTTGGGGTGTTTTGCTCATGGCCAGCCTTGCAAGTGGACATCCTTTCCTGAGCACGTCAGCCGATGTAAGTGGGTGAATTAGGCCGGTGGAGAAAGCAGAGAAGCTGGATCTGTGCCCAGTGGGAGTCTGGACTGACAGGCCAGCACCAGCGTAATTTTCTTTTGCTGCTGGAACTGAGAATAATCCTGAGAATAGTCAGGTTTCCTTAGGAGCAGTGAGACCTTTGGGCTGTGGTGGACATTCTGATTTTGAATTTCATTTTCTGAGCAACAAATAGGTCTTTGCATCAATAAAATCCAAGCTCTCTGGTTTGTCAATCTTGGTTCTCAAGGATGCCTCTGCACTCCCTGTGTTATCATGACATCTTTACTTGCTCTCAGGGCTGGATGTAGGGTCTTACAGGACTGAGGCTTGTCACAGCTCACAGGAAACCATCTTACTTAGGGAGGATTTACTAATGACTTATTTTTGAACAACTGCCCTCTGAGTAGACTTTGTATGAACCCTCACCTTCTGAATCATCTCTTCCATCTTGTTCTGTGCTGCGCTGCCCATCGGCTAGCTGATGGTGTTAGTGGGGTGGACAGCAAGCTCCGTCACTTGCTGCAATTGACTACTTAGTCACCAAGAGAACTGATGAAGGGCCTGCATGAGTGTCCTATGACTGCTGTAACAAATTGCCACACATTTGTGGCTTAAAACAACAGAAATGTAGTCTCTCCTAGCTCAAGAGGCCAGAAGTCTACTGTCAGTGTCGCTATGACAGCTGGTGTTATATGTGAATTTGACATATAACATACAAGCACCCAGACATTTGATTGAACATTATCCTGGATGTGTCTTCGAGGGAATTTCGGGATAAGATTGACATCTGCCTTGGTAAAATGAGTAAAGCAGATGGCTCTTGCTCACCTGGGTGGTCTTCATCTCACAACTGAAGACCTGAATAGACAGAAATGGCTGAGTAAGTGGGAACTTACTGGCTGACTGAGTGGGGGCATTGGTGTGTCCTGCATGGGCTGGAACTTACATTATTGGTTGTCCTGTGACACCAGCATGTCTACTGCCCATCTGGGGCTTCTCGGCCTGCATAATCAGGTAGGCCAATATTTTGCAAAAAACGAAACACTCTGTTGGTTCTATTTCTATGAAAAACCTTGGCTAACACAAACACTGAGTGAAAATGAAGGTGTGATAGGGTTGCACTTCTTTTGTCCATTCTAGAGGAGAAGCTATTCCTGGTCTCTTTGAGCTTCTGGTAGTTGATGACATCCCTTGGCTTGTGGCCACAGCACTCTGCCTCTGGCTGGTTCCTTCTTCTCTTCTGTCCATGTGCCAACTAGCCTTCTGCTTCTTTCTTGCAAGAACATCAGGATAAACTTGGATGATCTCCCCACCTCAAGAGGCACACAATGTAACATTTAGAGGGTCCAGTGGCTGGGGTCTCATATCTTTGGGGGGCATACAGGGACTCCTTTGCTCCTTCCAATTATAGGCATCGAGGCCAGTGCTCCACTCTTGCTCCAACAGCCGTGCAGGCTGCCTCTTCTCTCTCCCCAGCCTTTCTCTGTCCTCTTACTTCCCCAACTTTCCCTTGTTTCCAGGGCCTCTGCTTCCCTGTTCAGCCCTTCCTAACAGTAATGATTTCCTTTTGTCATTCCCTTTCCCCCTTTCTCCTGATCTCTCCCCACTTCTTCACTCCCCCAACTTCTACCTTCACCTTCTACCTTCTACTCCCCCAACTTCTACCTTTCCCTAAAAACACCATCTTGCTCTCTCAAGTTTCCTCCCATCTAATATGCTACAGCTTCAACCCAATCTTCTCACCTCCAACCCATCAGGAATGCTTCAAATTTCTGGTTTGCAGACACTATTTTTTCTACTTGATTTCTACTATCATAATTCATTTTTGTCATAAAAAATCGATTTCTGGAATTTCATTAAATTTTCTGAGGGAGGAAGAATATGCTTTCCCATTTCGATCCATGAAAATATCTCTTTATCTACCACACTTCCTCAGACTGTGAGCTCCCCGTGGCAAAGACTCTGCCTTATTTGTTTTGATTTACTTAATGCCCAGCACATGGTGTTGCTCTTACATGTTTATTAAGTGAACGTCACCGTGGATTTGGTAAAATGAATTGCGTGTGGTTGTTTTAACTGATTACCTAAATTGATTAGACTACCATTTCCATGCACAGACAGGGTTCTCAGAAATCCACTGAGTGTTTGGATAATAATCTGAAAACAATACTCAAGTTTCTATTAGTCGTGCTGCGTTGGACTTGAGAACCCATTAACCCTTTCTCCGAAGAGCAGACGAGATAGGTAGCAGCTTTGCAAGCCATTGACTTTCAAAACTTAATTTAAAACAATAAAAAATGTTCCTTGACATCATTTTGTCTCCCTATTTATTTAATATGATGTATTCTGAATGTGCTGCATATCACCATAATGTATCGGAGCTCAACTACCACCTGTTATTTTGTAGGGAAAATAAACAAGACCTCTCTCATCAGATGAGTTAATTACACTGACATATTCACTCCTCCCTAGAGATACCATAAACTAAGATGCTGCAAAGCTTTAATTCAAACAAGCAGGCTGGAAATGAGAGCAATGCACTTGTATATTTTCTTTGGAAGAATCCAAAGCACAATCCAGACTTGATCTTGGAGGGCAAGGTAGCTGGAATTTATCAAATGGAGGCTTATCTTGGGTCACGTAACTACTCTGTAGCTGAGTTGGCTTTGAACCCACTTCCCAATATTTGGCACCAATTCCCCGGCTTGTGCTTCTGAGCAGCAGGGGGGCACCGGCTTTACCTGCTGCCCCTGGCATTTCCCCTCCTCTCAGGTGTGCACCTGGAGGTGACCTGCAGAAGGTGGTTGAGCCTGAGGAGTGGGCAGAGGAGGGGTGGCGGCCAGTCGTGGACCAGGAGGCAACCAGCAGCAGAAAGCTGGGGTCTTTTCTCTTTCAGGGAAGTTGGGGCACATTTGTGGGAAGATAGTTATTGGGGTCTTAAGTCAGATTCCCTAGAAGCAGAACCTGAAAAGGTTTCATGCACAAGAGGTTTATTAATAACCTGTTCCCAGGAGAATCATCTATGGAGACAGGGAGGCGGGAGAGGAGGGGATGGGAGGCAACAAGGTGTGATCTCAGCCTTGGCTGGGTCCAGTGGGGAACATTAGGGTACAAACCTCACCTTGGAGCTTTTCCCAACTGGTGCCAAATAGTCTGGTTTTCAAACTCCCAGGAGTGAGTCATTGGCTACAAGTCAGTTAGGAGGAACATAAATTCTGGGGGATTTCTTATTCTCTTTCCTATGGCAAAGCAGTCCCTTCACTGTGGCAGCCCCCACAAAAGAATCACAGGTATGAGCAAAGCTCACGGAGATCTGGGGGAGGGGAGGGATACACAGACAGAGGCCCTTTGGTGCATCTGGCCCAGTATAGTGTGTGAACCCCATTTACATGTAACAGAGACACCCCCAAATAAAACTTTGCTAATAGTTGATTTGCTCTAATGTAACAGTGTGAAGCTGGGTGGGTGGTCCAGGGTGACAGACAGCTCTGCTCCATGATGTCATCCAGGGGCCCAGGCTCCTTCCAGCTCATTGCTCCTTCAGCCTCTGAGGCTTTGTCTTTGTCCTAGGGGTGGGGGTGGGATGGGACTTTATTACTAAAATGAAGAAGTGGAAAATGGGCCCTGGGGGCAACTGTCATTCTCTGCCATGCATAATAATTGCTGATAACTTATGGCCAAAACTAAATCAAACAAACGGCTAAGATATAAATAAGCAACTTCATAAAAATTACTTTTATTTATTTTAAAAGATTTATTTATTTATACAAGAACTGGGGTACAGGCCAGCTGTGCGGGAAGGTGAGAGGATTCACCAGAGACAGAGCAGGGAACAGAACAGGCAGACTGACTGAAATACACTGCTGAGGGGAGCAGCGGGTGAGACAGGAGAGGTCTGCCTCGCCATGTGGGTATCTCTGCTGCTGGCCAGGATCGAACTCGCATTGCAGAGGCTGCAGACAGCTTCACAGTGTGGCAATCAACTGCCTGCATCACCAGGGAGGCCCACTTTTTTTTTTTTAATTAATTTACTATGGAGTGGAAGTAGAGTCATTCATGGCACAATTCTCTATGCAGAATGGGTTTTGTGCAAGATGGTGGCCCTGGGAGTGAGTGTGCTTTAGTATACTTGACATAGCAAGGGTCGTGACCTTATAGTAGGAGCATCCAGGCTTCCAAAAGTTCCTAAAACAGCCCCACTCACCTTGTCACGTAGCATTGCAGGTGGACAAGTCAAATGTCAGCACGCTCTAGGAAAAGTGTTGTTTGCAAACTGAACTCTCAGGAGGTGGATTGATAAATCCACAAACCAATTTATTCATTTACAGCAGGCGATGTACCCGGCACAATAACTCAACCAGTCTCTCTCCCAGTATTGACTTACCTGAGAAACCAAATTAATTATCAGAAGGTTGCTCTGCTAAGTATGGAATTAGAAAGAAAGGAAATTGGATGGTCTTAAGGGATTGCTCTTACAGGCTTGGATAAGTCCTGATAAATTGCCCTGAAAGGAAAGGACTGTACTGCTTACCCAGAACCTGGCTGCTCAGCCCTGAGCGCCTTCTCTTTAAACTCTGATGTTGACCCAAGTTTATCATCCCAGGCTTTGAGTTTACACTTGCCATTATTACATTACCTGACTTGAAAAAACTCTAAATTGTGTTTTACATCTGTGCGATTTTCAGTGAGCTGTGCTCTGTGGTGTTAGGGAAGCCATCTGAGCTCATGAATACACAATATTCTTTCGTCAGAGATCATTTTCACTTTTTGATCTTTCTCTTTATCCTCTGGTCTGTCTCATGTTAGGGTCCTTGACCCCTTTTTCTCCTCAACATCAGAGCTACTGTCTCTATCAGCTGGGAACAAATGACAATATGACCACATCCTATTCCCATCACGGCCAGATCCTCTCCTTCCTCTTAGTGGCTGTGTGATCTTAAGCAAACCCACCTGCTCAGTCTTCTTATCTGTAAAGTGGGGATAATAATAACAAGCATGCGATGGCATTTTTCTGATGATTCAAAGAGGGCATGGGGTAGTTTAGAAGCGGGGTTCTCAAAGTAAATGTGGTTGAGAGCTCCCCAGGCTCCTAGAGTCTCTCATGCCAAGACCATTTCCAAACTAACACTAAGAGGTTCCCTGCCTTCTTCACAATGTTGCACAGATGCTGCAATAGCAATGCAGGAAGGCTGCTTTGTGTGATTCTGGTGGTGGTGCCCACTGCACCAGCAGCTACAGTCCTCACAATGGTGTCCGCGGCAGGGGCAACGCCCCCCTCTCACCAGCAGCATTTAAGAGCACCCTGGAGGAAGTAGGAACATGTCTTAATTTTGACATCGTGAATGTTTTATGTGGTGAAACAGAAAGTATATGAAAAGCACCCCCACTGTAGAAGGGCTGCTGACAGCTGATTCTAAGGAGAAACAGTTTTGTGACAGAGTCGAGAGCTGAAACCACCTCTGTCCTCAAGCAGCACTATTTTGACACCAAGGAACAGCTGATAAGTTAGGGGGTCGGCAGACCTCAGGATCTGGGAGATGTTTGTGTGGAAAATGAACAAAATGAGCTGTCATGAGAAGGGAAACAACTAATGATACCTGTTACCGCCGATAAAATTCTTATTTCCAAGCAAAAATGAGAAATTTGGAAAACCTGACTCCACCACACTGAGCTAGGCATCTTTCGAGACGTCAGTACTTTCCTGATGAGAATGGTCTTGATGAGAAAAAGCTTCCACGTCTGGAATAGCGTCATCACTTGCTTAGAGGACATCTTCCCAGGGGCCAAGGCCTGATGGTACAAACTCTCACGTGGGTGAAAGAGCCATGCAAATGGAAAGCCAGGGAAAAGAGGTCTCGGAGGTTAAGGACATGGCTTCAGATTCCACATTGCAATCAACCTTTAAGAAACTACTGCTTGTTGAGTTTTGGTGTAATAGCAGAAGAAAAAAAATCCACATTTATCTGAAAGCTGCTTTTCTATGTGTATATACGTGACTTCCACCAGAAGGATGTATCGCAGTGGAAAGAGCGCAGAAGTTGTGATATGTAGCCGTCTTCCTCAACCAGACCTGAAAACAAGGCTTCTTGCTACATATTTTTTTTGTTGGAGAATTTTATCTTTATTAGGATATGATGTTTATATTAACAAGTAATGTGTTAACTATTATATATTGCTATTAATTCATTATTGTTTAATAGAAATTAATAAATAGACACTTTTAGACTCTTCTAGTTTTAAATCCTCTTGTGGAAGACATTCTCAAACCCTCCAGGACATATAAAGAAAAGCTCTCTTAGAAGCTAAACAGCTTTTGAGAGCGTAAAGTCTTCCTGAGAACTAAAGGTTTGAAAATTCCTGGTTTTGGAATATTGCTTAGCATAAATAAAAAGAGCTACAATTGCTAATTTCCAAACTTTGTATCATCATCAGCATAATAATAATAATAATAATAATAATAATAATGATAAACTTTCAGTGATAATTTATTGCATGCCAGATACTGTCCTATTTGCTTTGCATGAATCATGGATAGACTTTTAAGCAGAATGTGAGGTGATAGGTACATTTAGCTTTATTTTATTGATAAGGAAAATAAGGGACAGAAAGGCTAGTCATTTGACCAAGATCACACATTTATGAAGTAGCAGAAATGAGACCCAGATCATCCAGAGATTCTGCTCCTAGTAACTTTTCCCCTAATGAATTTTATTGGTATTATTCTTATGTATTATATTATTATTATTTAAAAACCTCTGAGTCCTCCACCAATTTGTAGGATCAAAGTCTACTTTCTCCACTCAACTCAAGCAAGTCTTCCCAGGGCGTTTTACAAACCTTCCCAAGAAGGGATATCTGTTCTGGGTGGAACCCTTTTGGGAAATCCATAGTTTCCCCCAAATTAGCCCTGTGCAAATGTGAACCTGCTTGTTGTCAAACTTTAAGAGTAACGAGGAGGGGTGTGTGTGGGATTCACATGAGACTGTGTGCTGCTTCATTAGGACAGGGCCTCAGGTAGGTGCTGATGTTTCTAGCTTAACCAGAATCAGAAATCGAACAAAAGAAAGGGAAACTCTGTAGCAGCCTCCCAGTTTTTAAAAGACATCTACACTACTGGCCTGGGTCACCGTCACGTGTGAGGATTCTGGGTCCTCCCCAGCGGGTTATGAATGCCAGGGAATGAGAAGACAGCTTCCATTCCAAACTCACAATTTCAGAATAAATTTTACCGAGATGAAGGTCAAAACAAACCATGACCTGGGAATTTTATCAGCCAGATAGCACCATTGCATGAGTCACTTATTGCGTAAATACATCTGATGAAAAAGGGGAAGATGCATAGGATCCTGACATGGGTTGTCAAAACCTGCCGTCCTCCGTGTTGGTGGCTGGCCAACAGGGTGCCAGTGTGGGATGAATACCCTTCTATTCATTTTGTCCTTTGTTTCCCACTGAACGTGGCGTCTCTGCAGGAAATCCCTTCCTAAATGGAGAGAACAGCTGAAGCCGAGGCTTCCAGAGTGTCGGGAGGGTCAATTTTGTAAGGGTGGGTGGAACCAAAGAGAAGTCTGTTTTGCTGTGCTTGGGTGATTTCTTAACATTCTTTGCAAGCCTGACCTATTTCTAATTCCTTGAGCCCATAGTCTGAAAGGTCATTAATCTGGGCTCGGTTCACGATGCCGAGACTTAAGGCTTGTATTTCTTAAATGCCAGAGGTGTGTCCGCTTGCCTCTCGAAATGCTGTGTCTCTATTCAGGCGTGCAGTGGTCTGCGCGAGGCACATCAGCAATTTCCTTTCTCATGGAAACATTCCCCTCACCCAAGGAGCCACTTGTGGGCTTTTGTTTTGTTTTGGTCTTGGTGTTTGGTCCCTGGGATCTCTGCCAGGGATTAACAGGACAAACCAATCTCCCCCACACACTTTCTTTGTGTCAAGTACAGGGACAAACACGTATGTGTTTGTGGAGAAGTTGACAGCATCAAATGTACTTCCTGGGAGGAAAGGAGGAGGAAGCCCCAAAAGGACTGGTTTCTGCTTGTCTCTCCGGTGCTGCCCCCGTTTCTGAAGGACCACGTCTGAGTTCTTTGTTGTCATGGACAAGGTTTGGGGGGGATCCTCTCTGCATATCTCACCAGGATGACTTCTTGCCCTTCCCCACACTTAACAGTGGCCTCTTCGGGCCTTTGTTCACATCAGGCCCTTGTGAGTGTCCTTATCCACCCTCACCTGGCTAACTGCCTGCAGGGCCTCGGGTTTCAGCTCAGCTGTCCCTTCCTGGAGAGGCTGATGGGGCTCCCTCAGCCCATAGCGGGGGACTGCTCTGGGGAGTCCCCTTAGTAACTGGGCTCGCTGCGCTGATGTGCAGATCCAAGTGTGATTGCATGCCCCCTCACCTTTCCCCGCCTATTACTGCCTTTTCTCGATTCTTCCTTTCCCCTCTTGGTCTTTATTTCTGTGCATTCTCCTTGTACACATCAACACACCCCAGCCCGGACAGCAGTCCTTTAGGCTGCAGGTCTTTCACTTGTTTCTCTGGAATCGCCCTCCTCGGGCCCTGGCTCCTGCAGCAGCTGTTTCTGCCCTCGCTTCCTGCTACACTTGGCCCTTCAGGGCACCTGAGGAGCAGAGAGGGTGGGAGAAAGAGTTTGAGGCTTTCATTCCTGAGCCTCCTTCCCAGCCACCTGCTGTGGGCTGGTTGTCACCCTCCTGAGGACACAGGTCCTTTCCGTGTCCCTCCATGTCCAGTCTCATCTCTGGGTGCTGGTGGCAACTTCTCATCTCATCCTCTGGCCCCGGGTGAGTGGCTGCCGTCACTGGTCCTGAGGCACAAGTTGGCACCTGCCTCTCTTTAAACAGCGCCCCGAGCTGCACGAGCAGTGCTTTGTGCTCCTGACCCCCCGCAATCTGGATGCATCTCTGCTTCCGGGTGGGACCTGGATTGATTCAGGCATCACTTCCGATGCTGGTCCCAGCCCTCTGGCCCGGAGGGCAGCTGAGCTATGACTCTGACCTCCACCCCTCCGCAGCTCTCAATTCCAGCCTCGGGGGACACTCGTACACGGAGAAGGGGTGCAGTGAGTGATGGCTACATGATGTTGTTGCCTCTCGAGCTCCGGGAGGAAGATGGGAAAAAAGTTGCCAATTCCAGGCCAACACCCCTTCTCCTTGCACATCACAAAGATGAGACCGGATCACAGTTGAGTGGAAAATTCCTTCCCCGTTGTGGAAGCCGACGGCTATTATGAATCCAGTGAGTCAGGAATGGGTATGAAAATAATCCACTCTACACCATCAAACACTGAAAGCACATTCTTTTCCTTTGAAACAAGATCGGCTTTTGGAAGCTTTCACTCCAACACCCATCCATCTAAAACTTCTCTCCAAGGACACGGGTAAGATGCAATTTGTTTCATAATAAGCCTCAGGAGTTTACTTTAAAGACATGATTACCCAGAAGGCAAGGGGAGCTGTCTCCAATTTCTTCCATTTCAAGACGATGTCTATCCTAAAGGAAGGCAGGATAAGCTCCAAAGTTTGACTAGAAATTCTGGCTGTGAATTACATAGAAAACAGGAATTTCGCACAGCTGTGATTTATCCTGGGTGTGAACCGCATCTCCCAATCAGAGGGCTCAAATGAAGAGCATCAGGCCCCCATGGGGAGCCCTCTTACCTGTCAAACTGGCAGTAATGCTGCAAGCTGATAGCCTTTGTACCACTGTGGCGTCCTCTCCGGGCTCAGTATGCATTTCAAACCCAAACCTGGGACTTTGCACACCAAGCCAGGGCCGCAGCTACCACCAGCAGGGCTCTCCTGTGTGCTTTGTATGTCTTATCTCGTGCAGGCCTCAGCAGTACTTTGGGGGATGCTCTTAGCACCTCCATTTTACAGATGTAGATACCTGAGGCTCAGCGGGAGGAAGGGACTCCCCCAGCTGGGTGTTGGGGTCATGCTCCCTTTGCAGGCCAAGTTCTTTGCCACGGAGCCTGCTGCCTTGTGAGCCCTCCTGCTCCCCCGAGTGCAGGTGACCCATCTGGGCTGCCCCACTACGGTGGCGCCCAAGACTCCTTTGCGTTGCCATGTTGTGTTGTGTGGGTTTGTATTCAGATTGGTCCTACAATCTGGCGCACAAGCTTCCTCCCCTTGGGAGTCCTTGAAAAGCGTGGGGTTTTCCTGAACCATACCTTAGGGTTACTCATCAACTTCTCTGACTATACTTAGGTCTAGTTTAGGTCTCTGTAGGACACCCCTGCAGAGAGTGACTTTGCTGTGTCATCGACACACTGGGGCTCCTGACTTTTGCTGGAGATGTGTGGAGTTGGCCTCAAGTTAGCAGAGATCCTCCTCTGCCGCCCACACTGTCCTCCTCACTGGGACACCCCCCATCTGGTTCTTCTTTCCCTTTGAAATGTCCTTGTCATCCTCATTCACATCTGCTGGTTCCATGAGGGCACCGGGCCTGACCTGCAGGATGTGCTTCGCCACCAGGCCCTGGCTTGGTGCATCTCACCTCCTTCCAGACCAAGAACACTGCTGACATTTTGACCCCAATAGCTTTCTTTGGGGCCTCTTCCTGTGCGTTGTGGGCTATTTAGCGGCATCCCTGACCTCCGAAATGCCCGTAGCCTGCCTCACCCAGTCATGACACGTGAAGATGTCTCTAGACAGTGTCAGATGTCCCCCAGGGCCAGCATTTCTCTATGTGGGGAGCCGGGTGCAGCGAGTGGCAGGTGGACCCTACACTGATCCATGAGGTGGAGGCGACCCACCTGAGCCAGCACCTTCCTGCCTGCCGTGCTCCCAGCATGCTCAGCGTGACCACCATTTCCCTCCAAGAACAAGGCAGTTTGGAGCCCCCAGGTGAGGATTCCAGTGGGATTTTTTTTTAATAAATTATTTTATTTTATATAATTCTTACATCATTTTTCATTTTTGCATAATGTATGCATTTGCATTTTGGTGACATTCCCCATACAATTCCCACCCCCCCTTATTCTGACCCTAATTCCTCTTCTCCTCCCCCCGCCCCCCACTGTAGTGTGTCTCTGGTCTATAGTTGCTTGTTGATTTTGATTTTTACTTTATTGCAATTAGTCTTTTTCCTGGTCCCTTATTTAAATTTTCTAGATTCCTGCTATGGTGAGACCATCCGGTATTTTCCTTTTTCTTTCTGGCTTATTTTGCTGAGCATGATCCCTTCCAGCGCCATCCATGTTGCTGCAAATGGCATGAGTTTATCTTTTTTGATTGCTGAGTAGTATTCCATTGTATACAGGTACCATGATGTACCACATCTTCAGTGGGATTTTCCTTTCACATTTATCATGGCCGCTAAACCAGAGACTCTTTTCCCGTTGTTGCTCCCAGAAAACCGCCCATTCCTCCTGCACACCTGTCTCCAGGCTCATTTCTTGTTGGCACGTAGGGATTGAGTCTACTTAGGGGGCAGGAGGACCTCAGATACGACTGTCCCGCTGCTGTCGGATCTGCAGTAGGTCTCTTTTATGCGCCGTCATGCCATTCATTACCATTCACAGCATTCAGGACTCGTAAGCGCCCTGAGGGCAGGGCAGCGTCTGAGCTTCTTTCTGAAGTCTCAGCACATGGGCTCTTGCGAGTCCTCCTGCATGAATGCATCAGCAAGTTCATGCATGCCTCAGTGGTGAAGAAAAGCAGCTTACTTTTGATTTTGAATTTTTATTTTCAGATTTTTAATCCCAGAAGCAAAACCCAGCAGTCTCCAAGAGGAGCACACTTTTCATTGTTTCTAGGCAATTGGGGTAGAATCTGAAAAACGTCGAAGAGGCTAAGTCTGTGTTTCCAGTGTACATCCCTCCGGTGAGTGCAGAGAATTACATGATATTTGTAAAAATAGAGAATATGATCCTCAGGCTGGCAAGGGGAGCATACACCCATCATTAGATAACACTGACACTCCTAGTGGGAAGGATTTGCCCCCTGGATTCTCTGTAGGTCCTGCTGCTTGGGGTGGGGAGACATACTGGGTGTTAATCTCATCTTTAACATCCGTCTGTCTCTCTCTCATCTCCCCATTTTTTCCTGCTCCCCTTTAGAGCAAGGGCTCAGACCTTGCAGCAGATAAGTATAGACTGAAATTGACAGTATTTTAATGTTTATATTGTATTAGATTCAAGGTGGTTATTTAAAGTGAATGATACTTGCTGTTTTGCATTTGTGGCATTCATAGGACATTTCCATTTAAATAAATTTAGCTATGTAAAAAGAAAAAGAAAGTTGATTGAAAGAAGAGTGTCCCATCACCTTATAAAACGATATGGCTAAAGCTGGGAATGATGTTTGTCAATGGACAGAGACAGAAAAACACTGTGAAAATCATCAAAAAGAAAGATGAAACTGACTTCATGCCTCCCTCACCTTGGAAGGTGTCCGCTGGCAAGTTGTTTAGCTTTTCCAAGTCTTGCTTCTCCCCAGATGGAAATGGGGACAGTACGAGCACTAGGGCATTGTTATGAAATTACAAGGGGTTAATACATGAAGAATCTTGGTTGATTCCCTGGCAGATAGGAAGCCCCCCAAATCTGGGTCCATTTCTTGTTACGATTAGATCTTGCTTCTCCAAGAGTTGATGCAATTTTAAGATGAGCTGTAGACAAACTCTGGGATGACAGGAGCCTGAAAAATAAGTCTTGTCTTATTCCTAAAATGGTTTGGCTTCCTTCTATCAGTGATGGAGGGGTTTGAATAGACAAGGGTCCTGCTAGTTAGCTGTCATTAGATGGAGCACCAATCCACCACGCCTCTTGAACTATTGTTTTTGGCAGCTATTCCTTAACATTTTTCCAGTATTTAAACAATGATCCCATACAAGAAGTCACTTCCTTTGGTGTCTTTGGTGTACATTTCACAAATGATTTGTATTGGCGGGCTCTCTGGGAACTTGCATTATCATAGCTACTGGTGGGTCACTAAGATTTCACTTTGGTCCAAGAGGCACCTGGTGATGCCTGCCTTAAATAGTTTCAGGCCAGGAAGATTTGGGAAGGCTATATTCTCTTGGCTGTCTATTTTGTGTCTCAGGCAGGAACCCTGGGTCCTCCATGGCACCTCAGATGGAGGGAGAGGCAGGAGGTTGCTTAGTGTTGGACTATGGCCCCTTAGTGGGGAGGAATCACTCTCAGCATGTCCTGCCCACAGACTAAATCACTAGATAGAGGGCTGACTGCTGCTTCAGGAACCCAATATGACTTTTCTTAAACATGAGAGCAGTTCATTTTCTCTCAGCCTGGGGCTGGTGTGGCAGCTTCATATCATCTGTCACTCAGACAAACCCTTTGCTAGTTCCTCCATGGCTAAGGCCACTTCCTTGTCTCTTGGGCTCAAAATGACTCACTACCTTGCCTGCATTTCAACTATGTGAGTTGAGAGCATTGGGCAGAGCCATCTTTTCAAGGTCATGACCTAGAACCGGTGCACACTCTTCCACCCACAAACCTTAGCAAACATTCACCCCACAGCCTGGTCCTGAGCGCCAGGAATAAGGATTGTTGGAGATTTCTCCTTCCAGCATAGGAAGCCACCTAGCACTTTTCAGGGTGGAGGATCTCAATTCCTTGCCAATGAGAATCTATCAAAATTTTGAAGAAAACAACAATCTGTTTTCATTATTATGTGTGAAGAAGGACTCTGAACAAAAGTAACAGACAGGCAGCCTGATCCTCCCCTCAGGGAGCTTATAATCTCTTAAAAATAGCAATAAGCAAGAACATGAGAGCAAATTTAAAAAGTGATTACAAATTGTGGCAAGTGTTTTGAAAGAAAAAGAAGCCTGAATAATTATGCAAGAAATAACTGGAAGACAGACGGCAGACAAGGCTGTCTGAGAGTGTCATTATGTAACTGATCCCTGAGAATCCATGAGCCCAGGGAAATACACTGAGTGGGAACAATGTGAAGTAAGAATACATAAGTGACAATGTCGGAGTATTACACAGCAGTAAAAAATGAAAGAGCTGCAACAATGCAGATATATCTTAGAAGCATATGGTCAACTGAGTGAGTGATAAAGTAAGTCACCTAAGATTACACACAATAGGGCATCATTTGTATAAAACTTGTATCCAGCAAAACCAAGTAACCCTATAGAGAGATGCATATATGAGTGATGAAACCAAATTTTTTAAAAAAGCAGAAGAATGATAAGAATAAAATGTGAATAATGAATATCTGATGGGGAGAGAGAGAGGAAGAAAATGAATCCTTTAAAGGAAATGTTGTAGTTTTAAAGTTAGGTGGCTGGTTCATGGATGCTAGTATTTTTATGCTTCCTAGTTTCATGTGTTACATGTACTTTAATATATGAATGCAAACATGGAGGAGCACGTAATCTACTGCTGGTATGACCCAGGCAGACAGTGTAAAATTAAGTGGGTGAGAAGGGTTTATATTTGCAGCAAAATACTTTCCTGCCAACAGGGGGTGCCACCCATCACTCAGCCCCTGAGTGGTGGCCGTGCTGGCTTGCTGGCCTTGGGTGTCAAGACTGCAGATTTTTCTGGAGAAACCTGACACCTGCATTTTTAAATATCCTGATTTTTTAAATGTTGGCGATGATCCCAAACTATAAAAATTCTCCGGGAGAAACAACACCTTTTGGGGGACATATTGAGTCTCCAAAATAGACAGGGAATTTGGAGGTGAGCACTGATTTAGTGTCCGTTTGAACAGAAAAATGCCTAAGTGTCTTTCTGCCCTACCCCCCCGCCCCCCTGAAGGCGTCTTGTCCTCCATGTCCCAGACCCTGCTGTTTCCATCGAGTCCTGCTTGGTGCCAGCGGCTGCCACTCCTGCCATGTCACCTCTGGGTTAGGATCCTGTGAAGGGGGTGTGAGGGCAGTGAGACTGGCAGGGGGTGGGGTCCTGCCTCTTCCTGGGAGCTTTTGCCCAGCCCGGTGCCCTGGCCCTGCCTTTCAGGACCAGAGTCCCCAGCACTCGTGGGACACCCCAACTCACTCTCCACAAGGGCCGCAGGGGAGGAATGGGCGGCCCTGAGCCAAGTGTCTGTTGCTGGAAGACCTGCTTCAAGTTGCACCCCGAATGCTTCCATGGGCCAGGCTACTCCACGTTCCTACAGGAAAGACAGATTCCACTGTATGGTTTTGCTTTCCTCACTCCCAACCATGACGCGGCTGGCTTTGCTTTTCACCAGTGCAGTGGTTCCCAACTGGGGGCTATTTTGTCCCCCAGGAAACAGTGGGCAATGTCTGGGAATAATTCTGGTTGTCACAACCAAGTCGGGACCCACCTGTCATCTGGTGGCTGGGGTATCGGGGAGGGATGCTGCTGAATAGCCTGCAATGCAGAGGGGAAACCCCCCCAAAAAAAACAACCCAGCTCCATCCCCATCCAACTGCAAATGTCACTCATCAATAGGGGTGTCTGTGAGAACCCCCAGTCCCCGTGTCCCCCACCTACCAGAAGACAAAGGTAAATGAAGCCACGGACGGGGCCATTCCCTGTGAATTATGGCAGGTGTGAGTCTGGGGGGGGGCTTGGCGAGAGGTGTAGCCAACGTGAATTTACAAAGCCTGCCCTTTAGCTAGAGCTGGGATTTGTGGCCACTATTTTGGTTTTTATTAAAGCGTAATGCTCACAAGCAGAAGAGGAGATTTGTTATTCTAAAGACAGTTGCACACCAAAGCACGCTATTGTATAATCTGGCATTTTCCCCACCGGGGAGCTATGGCGCATTACTCATGAGTGACAGAACCAACGAGCTTCATCTCCCAGGAGGCCGGGGCCTGCATTTAAAGGGAGCGGGCGCTATGCAGATCGCTTCCACCCACCCCCAGGAGAAGCACAGGTGGAGGTGAGCAGCTTTCCAGTCCTGGTGAGGATGAGCGAGGATGAGCGAGGCCTCGACCCCGTCCCCACCCCGCTTGGACCCAAAGAGGAAGGCCTGGGGTCTAATTGTTTTTGTAGCCAGGTCGCCAGAGGCTTAGGTCTTAGCTCAGCATCCAGCTCCATAAATGCCATGAGGGGCATCCTGGCTCTCTCTATGCCTCAGTTTCCTCGAAGTCTTGTGTCTCATGAGCTAGGGACTTGGGCCTAGGGGTCATCAGATGTGGGTTCAGATTCATGGCCAACATGATGGGGTGCCTCCTTGGGTCCTGACTTCCCTGGAGCCATCTGAACGGTGGGCACAGTCACTGCGACCTCATGGGCTCCTCATCAGGGTAAAAGACACAAGGATTGAGGGGTTGTCGGCCCTGCCAGGTGGGTAGCAAGGTGCAAGGCTCCAACCTGCCCTGACGATCAGCCTGGCTTCCTTTCCTAGCTAGAAGAGCAGGGGATGGAAATGGGACCATGAGCAGGAAAACATGCAGGAAATGCCCAGATGTTGTATCTGCTGATACCAGTGAGCACAAAGGAATCAATGCCACTACAGTGTACACAGACATGGCATTATCGGGCATGTTCTAGGAAAGCAGAGCAATGATCTTCTGCTGTAATTATAGCTCCTCAGACACGCAAGGAGATTAGTGTTGCCTCAGTTTAAAACTTTCCATTTTACAAAAAGGGAGAAAAGGACTCGGAGGCTACAGCTCCCTCCAGCCCAGCGGCCTCCTCACTACGCAGAGTCAGCTGGGCTGGCAGTTCCGTTCAGCACGACCCCTGGATCGCCCTGAATATGTGGCCTCAGTGTCTTCATCTCTGCACTGGCCGCAGGACCCATCTCCAGGGCAGGGGTGTTGAGAACGAGCACAAAACACACCTGGTGAGTGGCGCATCCTCCAGAAACACACCATCAGGGTCCTTGTTGATGAGATTAATTGAAAGGACACGTGCATCCGCGCCTCCCCCAGACCCTGACTTGACCTGACATGGGGGGTGGGTGGGAGAACAATAGATGTTCACTTAGTGTGGCTAATGAGCCCCCTGTTCTAAGAAACATCAGGAGGGGCCTCTAGACACCCCTGAAGAGTTCATTGTCACACCCTCTGCTTCCTGTGCCTCCAGGGAAGGTTCTGGACAGGCTAGTAGCATCCTTTTGTAGCTTCAGAAGCAAGGAAGGGTGTCCGGCTGACCCAGAATTCTGAGAGGAGGAGAATCCATCACCCAGAGGCTTTGATGCCCATTTCATTTTGGGATTTGAGAACTTATGAGCCTTTGCGGGGAGCAGTGAGCCCATGGGTGGGCCCAGAACAGTGGTTCTGAAACCTTGGTCTGCAGGAGAACAGCCCCAGGGCTAGAACAGAATGAACAGTAAATAGATGTTGGTCATTGCACATCAGCCTCTGAAAGAGTTTCATCTAGAAAACAGCAGCTTGGTTGATGGAACAGAGAGTTTGGGCACTCATCCAGGGTGCAGCAACTTCCAGAAAAACAGCCCAGAGTACTGTCCATTCAGGCAAAGGGCCCCAGGGAGGCAAGGTTCCCTGCAAAGCGCTGAACAATGACCTGCCCTTACGTGGGTGAGTCGCCCCGACTCCTGAGCTGGGAAGGGCCTGTTCCATGAGCTGCCCCAGCAGCTCTGAAGCCGCCTCCTGTTCATTTAGCTAAGCTTGTTCCACGAAGGACCTCTTTCCTCTCTTACCATTTAGAGCAGTGATTTTTATCACTTCCATTTTCTTTGCCAACTTTGCTCTAGAAGTGAACTTCAGAGTCTAGAATACCGCTGCGTTCTGTGTTCCCAGACAACCTCCCTCACAGAGTGAGCGTCACTGGCACACACAAGGGATCATGGGTTTTTCTTCAGCTGTCAGCTTTTGAAATTAGCCAGCAATCCCAAAATGATTTTCCGCTCATCTGACAGTTTTGCCTCTCCTGACATGATGTACTGGATATTCAGTGGTCAGCAGGGACTATTTAATTGTAGTTAAGTCTGTGCTGTTCATTGTGGCATTTAAGATAGGGCAGTGTGTCATGTGATCACACTTTCTGACTCTCCGGGGCCCAGGTGGGTGGGTGGAATGCAGTGTGTTTGTGCAAACTTTCTACCTGGGAGCATTCATATTGATTTGAGTTTGACTGGCCAGCAGTGTTCATTCATTTGCTTTCAAGATTTATATCTACTAGATTCAAAATCAAATCCAAATCTCTCTAGAAGGTACAAGGGGCTGGAATATCAGATGCTGTAGTGCTAAAGATGTATCCAAAACTCAAGGAAAAATACAATGATATAATATATATATCTCTGGTTGATTACTTACCATATGCTTAAATGAGTTTGAATATTTTGTCTTGCTCGGAAAGCATTCCAAAGATGCAGAGGTAATATCTACCCTCCTCCCCCATCTTACAGATGTGGAAACTGAGGCTTAGAGAGCTGAGATAACTTCCCAAGTTCTGTGGGTGTGTGTGCAGGCCCCAGGATTGGAGCACAGGTCTCTGATAACAATCTGGATTCTTCTGCACTATCCTAAACTCCCTGAAGCATGTTCGATACCGTTGAATTTGAAATGCTCTTTTGACAGGTGGGGAAACAGGTCCAGACATCTGCATGTGACTTACTCAGAATTAACTTACCCCAGACTCAGAAAATTAGTGTCTAGTTATTTATAATTCTTATGATTGATAATAAGGTAATGCTTATAAAATGTGCAGTAAGTGCTATAACATCCACTCTTATTTTTGATTTTGGTTTTACAACTATTTCATGCTTTGAACTGATAAAACAAAAAGAATTTCAATCAATTGAATCAAGTACTCTGTATCTGCAGTACAGTCCCAGAAACCTCACTGCAAGTTGCCAGTTAGCACACACGAAAATGAACACTTGAATGGGTCCATCCATTCAGCAAATGTTACAAAATTTCTAATAGGTGCCAGGCATTATTCTAGGTGCTGGAAATACACAATGAATAAAACAGTCAAAAACTCCTTGTACCAAGAGAGTTTGCACTGCAGAGGGCAGAGGCATACGATTAACTAGACAAATAAGCAAAATATATAGTATGTCAGATGTTAGGTGTGAAGCAGTGAAATCAAGCTGGGAAGAGGCAAAGAAAATGCTGAGCGAGGAGATTAAGCTTATAAATAGAGAAGGTGAAATCTGAACAAAGATATAGAAGGGAAGTGGAGCAAAGTTTTTGAATATATGGAGAAGAATATTCCACATAGAGGGAACAGCAAATTTGAAGGCTGAGTAGTAGATAATAGCTGGGTTGGGTCTAACGGGTAGTGAGGAGGCCAAGAAAGGGAGTTTGGATATTTGTTGTTGTTGTTATTACTTCCCCCCCCCCAAAGATTGAGGTGTACACCTTAAAGTCTAACTTATGTGTCTGTTCATGGATGCTCATTACTATCAGAATAATTTCATCACCCCCATATTTCTTCGTTTCTTTTGGAATCTTTGCTGTTTCTCACCATTGTCCCCTTACCCCCATTCCCATGAAATGATGACTGATCTGCTCCCTGTCACTATAGCTTAGCTTGTTTTTGCTAGAACATTCTATATAGGGAAACAAGGAGACTATACTCCCCCCATTGTTTTTTGGTCTGGATTCTTTCACTCATTGTAATAATTTTGAGATTCATTCATTCCTGGTATACCAGTAGTTCATTCAACTGCCAAGTAGTCTTTGATTGAATGAGTAGTTTGTGATTTACTTGTCCAATCATGTGTTTGGGCCATTTCCATTTTGGGACCCACAGACAGACTCTCCAAGCCTTCACACAATCTTGCTGTGCCTGTGCTTCTGCCTTCATTTCTCCTGGCTAGATACCTACGAATGGTAGGGCCCGATCAGATGGTCTGTGTAACATTGTGTGAAGCTACCAGACTTTTCCAAAATGGCCAACTTGATAGTTTCCGATATTTCAGTGATTATGTAGACATCCTTTCCTGCCTTCCATCCATATATGATGTCCTTTGGTGCAGTATCTCTGGTCAAATCTTTTTTTGTATTAGTCGGTTTGTTCTCTCATTATTGAGTTTTGGGTATTCTTTATGCAATCTGGATACAAGTCTTTCATCAGAGAGAAGACTTACAAATAGTTTCTCCCTATCAAATGTTCATCTTTTCATTCCCCTAACAGCATCATGCTTGAATTTGATCAAGGACCATTTATTTTTCTTTTCTTATGGACTTTGCTTTTGGTTTTGTAGCTAAGAAATCTTTGCCTTTGATTATTTTAAAAATTGATTTTCTCATCAAGTAAAAGAAAATAACTTTAAGTATATCCATATTACTTGGGAAGCCAACTTATCAATAAGTGGCTATTTGTAATGATTTGTTGATTAAGGCATAAAAATACTGCTTTCCACGACCCTCTTGCTGCTTCTAAAACCTGGTGCTTTTTCTCTATGCACAGTCAGCACCTGTGGCTCCTCGCAAGAGGGGCTGCAGTCTGTGGGGAGGGGTCCCCTGGTCCTGGGGGTGGAGTCCTGGACTTTCCTCTCTGTCTGTGCCCACAGGGGCCCCCCTGTAGGTTGGTTCTGCCCCTATTTTCAGTTCTAGGTTTCTGATCATGGAAACATGGAGCGTGCTGGACTTCCCTGTGCGCCTTCCTGGTCCTGACACTGTAAGTGGGACATTGACAGGAAATTGAAGACCGTCTACGCAGCTGACCCTGCAGTGCTGCAAAAGGTGTGGCACCCCGCAATAGGCAGCACCTGCTCTCAGGACTGTGGGTGCTGACCCTGATCCTGAACATGAGCCCTGCAATTTTATGGCCTGTTTCCTCCTTTTGCCTCAGCCCAGTCTTGGCCATGACCTTCAGTGTGAAAACTGGGTATATCTTCAGTATCTTGAACTTTTTCTGACCCAGAATTTGACCTCAAGACAAAGTAGGTATATTTTCGTATATGTACATATGTATACATATATGCCTAAGTGTATACGTAAGTTAGGCATGTATATATGCCTGTAGAATGAAGCAGTAAATAATTCCTACACATTTTTATGGGTAACTAGCTGGTTTGGGTACAATTTTCAGTTACTCTACTGGAAAAGGGGTTAAGGTTGGCAACTTTCTCTTTGTGCTTCATGATTCTCTCCTGGATTTTTGGCTTTGTGGATAGAAACAATAGGTAGAGTAAGTTGAAAATTCTCTGGATAAAACACAGACTTTAAATGCTTCTTAGCACCTGTAACATATCACCATGTCTAAACCTACAGAAAGCAGTTAAGTTCTTATGATGGATGGGCTTCCAGTGTGGAGTGATATAAGAGAAAACTGGGCCTTAACTTCCTTCCTGTTTTACTTATATTTCAATATCTTAGTAGAACTATTACATGCAATTGATCCCCCAGCTTTAGGAGGCAGGATGTGGCTGACACTATTATATAATGTACTGTTATTTGTCATTTTGTCATAATATCCAGCCCAAGCTTCTGTCCTGCGTTTGAACTTTGTCTTGTGTGGGGTGGCTGTGTGCTCAGACCCAGGCAGTAATAACGCAGAGAAGGGCTAGAACTTCAGCATTTCTTTCTCACTATGTTCCTGGCACTGTGCTTGTCCTGTAAGCTGCATTGACTTATTTAATGTCTCAAGGCATTGAGTGGGTTGGGGTTGGGGTCAGCCAGCCATTATATTGCTGCCCCCCGGCTTCCATGCGGTAAGGGGACACCCAAGGTACTCCCCTTTACCAGTGAGAGGCAGAGGTTGACTGGAGGAGAAAGTGGGGCTGGTGCCAACTCTTTGACCTTGGACAATTTACTTAATGTCTCAGTGGTTAAGGTATTTTTTTCTCCTATTTTCCAAAATGGGGATAATAATGGTTCTGAACCTCATGGAGCTGTTTTGAGTCAATGAGCTAACACATGTGACACACTCAGAAAAATGCCTGGACCAGTGGCTCTCAACTAAGTCAGCTCTGACCGCATGGGACATATGACAACGTCTGGGGACATTTGTGGTGCTATCAGCATCTAGCAGGTAGAGACCAAAGATGTTGTTTAAACATCCCACAATGTCCAAGACAACCCCACAGTGGAGAGCAATCTGGCCCCAGGTGTCAATAGTACAAAATTAAGAAACCCTGGCTTAGTGGTTAGAAATTGAGAGCTGCTTGAGACCATTTAGAACATGAGCTCCCGCGGGCAGGGAGACCATCTGTTCTGGTCATTGTTCCATCCCCGGAATATAGACCAGTGCTTGGCATGTAATAGTTGCTCAGTAAACATGGGTTAAATGAGTGAATGATTGATAGGGTGTTAACCCTTATTTTGAAAAGTCTGGTTTCTAAAGAGACTGCGTCTCTGGTGAAGTTTTATGGAATATTAGCAGTTTAGCTAAACTGAGAAGTAGCCGTGATGGAATTTGGCAGGAGTGTCTGGCACTGGAGAGGGACATTATGCACTTATTCCAAGATCTACTCCAAGATCTCTCTTCTCTTCCCATGTTACCTGCTTGTCTCACCTGCAGACATACCTTCTCTGAGCTAGTATTCTAAAGCTTCTTCCGGTAGAATCCATGAAGCTGCACCATCTTTAGGGCAGACATTGCTTGTTAGTTTGTGATCCCAACCCCCCCTCCCTACCGTAGAGATTCATTTGGGAATGTCTTTGGGGTCTGAATAGCTTTCACTTCTGAACACGTGCTTGGACATTTTCTCCTAGGAAATGGTGTGCGATCCAGAGTTTCCTTTTTTGTCTTTGCCATGAGAACAAGGAAATGGAATTCTATGGTCAGTATAGCCACAGCTCTGATGGAGGTGAGGCCTGTCATGTCGCTATTTGAACGGTGGTGTCTTCCCTCATGTTCCTCTATATGATTGTCCCATTTCAATTCTGCTGAGTTTAGTAAACATCTCTGCATCTTAGGCAATGATGGGTAACAAATAAACAATGAATTCCTAATCTTTTACATTATATTTTATCTTCTTATGCTTTTGAAGTTAAACACAGCAGTGCCATTTGCTGTCATCCTCACACACACACACACACACACACACACACCACACACTACACACATATAAGCATGTGTGTGTGTGTTTTGATGCCTAGATAAACAGACAAATGCAAACATGACTTCTTAACTGAAAAATATGAGCACACAGTACAGTGAAGATTTGTGACGAGAGCTGTATCTCTAGAAAAGGGTCTTTAAAAAGTCATGTTAATGCAGGTAAATATTACTGGGAAGAACTAGGTAATGTGTCTCCTGTTATAGCCATAAAGCATTAGAGGGAGTTAAGTTTAGATTACTTTAAGATGATTGTGGTAGGGGTTCTGTGATTCAGAAACAATTGTTTCATTTAACATTATTTCTCATGACCTCCATATAACTTCAAGGACATCTAATGCCTAAGGAATCAGATCAAAGATGCCACCTGAAATTTCAAAATACAATACGACGAGATTCCATTGTAGCCTTCTGGCAGCAGATACAGGAATTGCAGTTTCTGTCTTTGAAAGTCTGTGTTGCCATCTCATAAAGAAGAGTGTGAAATTGAACTTGCAATTAAAAAATAAGCTTGGTTTTCGCCTCCTCCCCACAAACCACTCAACACAACCAAATTGAGGGTCATCCAGAAACAGAAGGAAGAGGAGCTCGAAGATTTGAAAGATGCCTGGTAGGAATATTTCTTAATTGAGCCATGCTTTCGAGTTGCATGGAATTGTTCTTATTAAAAATTAAATAAGAACAGCAGCGAAGAACATGCGAGCCTCTGCAAGATTAGAGCTTTGTGAGATTTACTTAAAAGGCTTTCATTAGGCAATGGGGGTTCTGGGGCACATGAAAGCCTCACCTGTACAGAATACATGGCACTCAGCTTTTAGCCCCTCTTCCTAAGAACTACACAACATTGGCGCTTATAACAAGAATAGGAAAAAGAGATTTTCACAGGGCTTCTTAAAATAAGGTCTGTATTTCCAGATTGCTAAATAACCAGCCTCTTTATGCTTTACCTCCCTCCCCCCTCCCTCTCTCGCTCGCTGTCTGCCTCCCCTCCGGCCTACTCCCCTGCTTTTGTCAATGTAGGTTAGTACAGTTCTTCTCTGTGGTTTTATTTTTTTATTTTGTTACTCTTATTTTTTAAAAATCAATTTTCTGTCTCAGATGAACAGAGAGAAGGCTCAGCAGTGTTTCCCAAACTTGAATGTGCCCAGAGATCACCAGGGAGCTTTTTAAAATGCAGATTTAGATGCAGTGGGGCTGGGGTGGGGCATGGCCCCTGCTTGGCTGGGAAGCTCCCAGGAATTGCCAATGTCTCCAGTCTGTGGATGAGCAAGGAGCTACTGTATTCCCTCAAGTAGATTCGATAGAATTTTTTTTTTTAGATGTAGGGGATGGACCTAATGAGAGAAGAGTGAGGATAACAAATAACAAGAAAATATATATATATAAACCATCATTTCCACATGGGTTCAGTTTGATGCTTTATTATTGAGGAGTGATGTTACGATGTCAGTTTTGTCTTGTCTTTATAGTCCAACTTTGTTTTGGCAAATCAACTGGAGTTCAAAGAAATGATCCTTTGAGACACTGATATTAACACACACACACACACTGACACATTGACACAGCTCAAAATGTGGTAGAGCAATCTGCAGATTATATATATATATAAATATATATATATATGTATATTCTCATATATGTATATATATATATGTATATTCTCATAATTTCCCCCCAAGGATACAAAGAACCTGTAATTAAACATAACAGTTTTATTATAGGCAGAGACGGTATTTGAGACCCATAACAGAAATGCCAACCTTATGAAGTTCTACTATGCCTTGGCCCCCAACAGTATTTAGGGACCCTAAATGAGGTCAAATGAGAAGTTTCATTTGCAAGTATTGAAAGTATTTTGCAAACTGCAGCATGTTAGATTGAGTGCTACTTGCTACTATTTTTTCCTATTTGAATTTACTTGGATATTTTCTATTCTGTATTTATACTTTCATATCCTATTTCATTTTAAAACCTCCTTTTGATTTGTGGCTGGGTCTTGCAATTTATGCAGCTGTATTGCAAATTCACAGTATGCATCGAAATGAAACATTAAAAGTGATCATATACCTGATCTAGCAAATCCATAAGGTGAAATGTGTTCTATAGAAACCTATAGAAACACGTATGCAATTGCAGACCAAGATGTATACAAGGAGAGCCACTATTTTACAGCTTGAAGAGAAAATAATCTGCAATCATCTAATGCTGTTGAGGGGGTTGACTCATTGCTGCTGGTGAGTTTGTAGGATAAGAGATTCTGTAGCCAAAATCCCGAAATACGGTGCATGTGAGGTGTGGGCATAAAGCAAAAAGAACAAGATGGAAAGAAAAAGTAAAGAGTGCGTCCTAAAGTCGGACCGTCTCTCTGTCATTCTATCTATACAATTTTCTTTTATTACTCTGAGAAAGCTTTTGGAGGAAATACCATCATCACTGGAGGAACAATTACAAGGAACATTCCATTGTCAATATTTTGGTATTTTTTCTTGCTGTAATTCTAAAAACAGAGTACAGTTAGGGAAGAGGGCAGAGAGGTAATTAGGGGGCTTAGATTTGGGGCCTAGTTCATGACAGTGCTTTGGGCAAGTTACTTATTGACGGAGCTGTATGTCCTCAAACTTAACAACGTGAGCTGTGACAATACCGCTTCACGGTTTTACCTTTTTTAAAATTGAGGTAACATTGGTTTCTGGCATGAGATTGGGTTCAGAGTACAGATTTTGTGACAGCATCTGTAAAGGGGCATCAGCTCATTACCCAGAGGCTAGTGTCCACCCCCCACTGCCCTGAGCTCACTACCCTGCCCCCTCACTGTTGGGGGGGGCCTCCCCCCCAATCCATTTTGTCTGACTCTTGTGGTCAAGACTGTTGTGGTTTTCTTTTGTTCGTTCATTTGTTTTACTTTATTATCCACCACATCTGAGTGATCTCATATGGTATTTACTTTTCTCTAGTGACTTACTTCACTTAATTCCCTGTAGGTCCATGGTGGGGGTGGTGGCAGATAGCTTGGTTTTATCTTTTTGGAAGACTGAATGAAGTGTGTAAAGCACTTTGTCCTCCATAAAGAATTAAGAATGTCCTAGATTTTTGTTATTGTTGCTCTAAACGTTTGTCCCTGAGTCACAGCAGCTCCTGGAAGGCAGGACAGCTATCAGTTTACTTCAGCACACCCTGAGATGGGGGAGGGGATTTCAGGAAGCTCTGTTAGCTCTGCCCATACTTCTCCTGGCCCTTTAACCCCTTCCTGGACACTTTCCAGGCCCCCAATGGTGCCCCTTCTCCTTGCGAAATGTCAGAAAACTCACGTCCTCCTGTTGTGCTTTTATAGAATCACCGGCCAATGTGTTCTTTCTCCTGGGGGATTTACAACTGCATCTTATTTTGCAATATCTGCCAAAGGATTTCGTGATTTTGCCCCAAATGAAAGGAACTCAGCCCCAAGCAGACAAACCAGGGAGGATTTTGGCAAGCAAGCCCCTTCCTGGAGGCTCTGGGTGACATCAAGTCCTGCTCCCCTCTGGTGAGTCACTCCCAGGCAGCGGTTTCAGAGCCCAGCTGTCAACACTCCTGTTATTTTTTATTTGACTTTTTCTCTAGCACTATCTTAGCTAATTTAAGAAGCCTTTTTAAAAGGGAATAGAAGTGGAAAACCCCATATAAAATATACATTGATAAATATATATATATATATATAATAAAAATTTAAAGGCATTCATCTGTGTCTCACTTAAACAGTAGTATGCCCCTGAGGGGTACTTTTACCACCCTTTAGACAACAGAGGCATAAAATAGATCCATCTCCCTACAATGAGTCCTTCGAATGAGAAATTAGAACACAGGAAGTATCTCATGGATTATGGCAACAGAACAGTCCAGTCATCAGAGGGACCAGCCTCTCCCTAGAAGGTGGGCAGTATGCCCAATGTACCCCCCTGTGTCCCCACGCATTATACCTGGCACACAGTATGTACTCCATTAATATTGGGTGGATAAATGGAAAAATGAGTGAATGACAGTTTCTCCTTTCCTGCTGGCAGCTTTAAAAACTTATTTCCTATTAGTTTCTTTTTTAAAAAACAACAGTTTGCAGTTGTCATGTGTCAAACTGTCCATTTTGGAATACCACATATTTTAAAAGAGGTGAATCCAATTTCCCCATTATCACAAAGCTTGAGTTTGCACAAAGGATGAGGAATTGAGGCTATGCTTAGGCTGTTAGTGGAATTTGTAAAGGGGGAGAATTAGCTGTGCATCATATATATATATATATATATACATATATATATATATATTTGTAATAATGTCAGTACTGGATGCCTTTTGTTCTTATTTAATTGTTGTGGAGTCTGCCTGACTAAGAGGCTGTGCAGAAGTTGTCAGTGATATAAAATCAAAGGACTCGAATCCTGGCATCCTAAGAGCTGTCTAATTTAAGACCATTGAAACTCACATCATGTTGTTAATTCTTATCATGTCTCCACAATGGATTTTTGCTAGATCTGAGTAGATCATAGACTAATACCAGGAAGAAATGAGAAATGCATATACATACACATATATGTGTGTGTGTGTATTCTACATGTATACACACACTGCTGTATATCATACCAGAATATTCTAGTTTGCAACAAAAATGCAGAATACTTCGTTATGAATTACCAAGTATTCCAAGTTCTGAGTATTATAATCCTTTTCTTAGTATAACTGACATAATTATTGTTTTCAATGAAATCAGGGATTTTCTTTATGCCATCTATTTTTAAGAAAGAGATAGATATGTGCAAGCTTACAGCACACACACACACACCTATCATATAATTATGTTCTTTCTGAATCTTTGTACTCTGTACTATGATTTCCTTTATGTCTTATTGGGGGTTTCATCCAGCAACTGAATGGAAGAGAGAAAAAATAGATTTTTTTTTGTTATAAACATCAGTGTGGCTAGATCACAGCTACCTTATATACAAGTAGGATTTTTTTTTTTGCATGCTTTATGTATAATTTGGAATACTCTTAGGAGGATACTTTGCCTAATCTTCCATTTGAGTTCTTGGAAGCTTCTGGAAATTCATTTAAGAAAAGCAGGATGAAGGCTCCATTCATTTTCTGTATCAGTTTTTGAAATACCAAATTGGTTTTCTATTGTTCTCCACAGGACACCATTTTATTATTACTATAATAATTATTATTATCAATATTATTATAACAATGAGACACATGATGAGTTTCAATCCATTGCAATTTTTATCTTACTAAAGTTCAGATTAATCTACTTTTGGCAGCAGGAGCCTTTTCTAATGGGCTCCTGATTTCTGAGCCTGATTGGTCATTCACTTCTTGGGATCAGATGTGCCCCACTCAACTTCTAATCCTGTAAGTAACTACATGTTTAATCTCCACACTAGTCCTTGTAGATGCCTCTACACATTTTGATTGAAGTGCGTTCTCTGGTAGAATCTCCAGCACTCAGGGTTTTTATTATTCTTAAATCTGTCAGTTGCCCGATTTCTTTCCTCTGTTTTTTCTGTACATAGTCTGATCCACTCAGAACATCGTGGCTCTGTCCCCACACACGAGAACACAGAAATTTGTGGATTGTAGAGATTCGGATTAAGTTCTTGCAAATTGATAATAGTACCCTTTATACTTGAAAGTCAGTTTTGCTGGATATAAAATCTTTGGTCCCATTTTCTCTCCTTGAATATCTGAAGTATGGTGCTTCATTTTCTTCTGGCATATAGTGTTGTTAAAAAATCTAAACAGGGCCTCCCTGATGGTGCAGGCAGTTGAGCGCCGCACTGTGAAGCTGTCCGCAGCCTCTGCAGTGCAGGTTCAATCCCAGCCAGCCAGGGAGCAACACACATGGTGCAGCAGACTTCTCCTCTCTCGCCCGCTGCTCTCCTCAGCAGTGTATTTCGTCAGTCTGCCTGTTCTCTTCCCCACTCTGTCTCTGGTGAATCCTCTCACCCTCCCGCACATCTGGCATGTACCCTGGTTCTTGTATAAATAAATGAAAATCTTTAAAAAAAAATCTAAACAGAAATTTTGTTCCTTTATAAATGATTTTCTCTTCTTACCTAGATGTCCTAGTGATATTCCTTTTGTTGTTCATTCAAGTGTTGGCAGAACTCGATTCCTTGTGTTTGTAGGACTATCTCCACTTTGTCATTAGCTGTTGGCCTGTGATCACTGTGAGTCTCAGGGGCCATTCTCTGGCCCTCTTGTCTCTCCCTCCTGTGGATGAATGCATGAGATTATTTATCCTTAAAAAGGAGAAAAAACTGCCATTTGCAAAAATGTGGGTGACCCTGAAGGACCGACGTGAAATATAAATACTATGTTGCAAAAGAACAAATCTACATAAGTCGACTTCTATGAGATACCTATAATAGTCATGGAGCAGAGATTGCAATAGCAGTTGTCAGAGAGGGTGGGAGGGTAGGTTGCTGTTCAGTAGATACAAATTTCAGTTATGATAGATGAGTTGGTTCAGAAGATCTGTTGTTCAACATAGTAACTACTGTTAACAATATGTTTGTGTGTACTTCAAAATTTGTTAAGAAGGCATATCTCATGTTCAGGGTTCTTATCAAAACAGAACAAAACACGCAAACAAAAGGACACTGGGAAACTCTGGGAGGTATTGGATGTCTATTATTGATTATCATGGTGATGATGCCCTGGGTATTTACATATGTTCAAATTCATCAAATTGTACCTATTACATTTATGTAGTCCTTTGCATATCAAGTATACCTCAATAAAATGGTATTCCAAAAGTCATGAAGAGGATGCTTTGAATTCTTTGTGCTTTGAAATTCTGTTCTGAGCCAGAGAAAATGCTCTCCTTTTAAAGTTCCGATGTATCTCAGCTAATCTTCCTATTTTAAGTTTGATTGAATATTACACAATTATAGCTGCAAAATTCCTTTGCTACAAAAGGTGACATTATCTTGGGAGTAAGACCAGGGGGTGAAGATCATGGGGACCAGCTTAGAATTCTGTCTCCCCTGTTCTTATCACTTATTTTTAATCCTGGCAGGTTATTGAACTCTCTCTGTATTCTATAGGCCCTTAGGATACAGTCATGAACAAGAAAGACATGATTCCTGGCCCTAAGAGCAGAGAATTAATGCTGAATGTCTAGTGAATTGGTGGGTGGATAGAGTTGTATAAGGGTCTAAATGCAGATTCAGAGAAAAGCAGCAGAAGACTGAGACTCAATATTATTGAGTATGTTTTAAAGGTTCATGTATCATCTTGAATGGAATTGTTGCTCAACTTCTGATGAGGAGTCTAATGCATCAATATCTCAGTTATCATTGACTGATGACCTGCATAATAAAAGATCTTGACTTGCGTGTATGTTAACAATTAATGGAATGTGTAATGCATCACATGGAGTATATGGAAGGTAATAAAGAGGTGTAAATGAGAATTACACAGGTTAGTTGGTGTCATTAATGGTTCTTTTGTTCTGCCAGAGCAGCAGTATCTTATTCAGGAGACAGAGCTGCAATTCTGGTTGCCAAAGTGACTTACATATGCCAATTCAAGTGTGATTGGTTCTTTAGGGGTATTCTCCTTTGTGAAAATCCGCGCACTCAAGTGCGTTGTCCATACTGTCTACTTCTGAATGCCCCCTTATCTTGAGGGTGTCAGGAGCTCTAGCCCTGTGTAAACCCAGGTACCTTCCAGAGTATCCTTCCACTTCTGGAATTATTTGTATGCTTTGGCCATAGTCTTGATTTCTCAGAAGGTTTATAATCCTGTATCCGGTCCCTAATGAAATACAATCATAGTGATCAATTTTACAATACCCACATGGGACCCCATTTATTTATTCAGAAATACATGTCATAAAGATTGAATGAGAAGCTAATATTCAGCTCTGGATAAAGTAATACTGTGTGTTAGGAAGAATCAGCATTTGTTAGCATAAGTAAGACTCTGAGCCTTGATTATAAGTGTCAGTGTGTTAAAAAACATGACTAAACCCAGTGTGAAATTACAAGTCTGTAATGCAAATATATTTGGAGAAATGCAAACACATTTATCCATGCACTAATTCACTCACTCAACAGCAATTTATTGAGTGCCTAGCATGTGTCAAGGGCTTCTGTAGATGCTGGGGTTATGCTGGGGGAATGCGTGTGGAATCAAATTGCCCTTGGAGTGCTTATATTCTAGCAGAGGGAGTTAGAAAATGCACAGAATTAAGAAAGACATCATCCTGCTATCATTTATTGATAGACAGTAATGACTTTTAATGGCAAAGAAATTTGGTTGAAACAAATTTGGAGGATTTGTAATAGAAATATAGAAAGTTCTACACTGATTGTTTAGGGATTCATTCATTTTTCTGTGGACATTGAATTGCTTCTTCTTGGTTGGCTCACTGTCCAGGTTTGTTTCAAGATGCAGAGCTGTCAGTTGGCTGGATCTGGCACTCAGTAAATGTTTATTGAATGTGTGGCTATTACTGAGTTTGCTTGTAATTCAACATAATTGTTAGAGTAGAATTTCATAAATATTTTTTAAATTTTTGTACATATAGCTTGACCCTAGATTTAGTGAGTGATAATAGTGTCAGTACTACTAACAACCACTACAACTTAATCTTTAGATCTTGCTTGAATTGGGAAAAGTTTCAAAAATTCTCCTTGACCATTCTACCAGCTATACGAACTGGCACCAAATACTACCTCCCTTTTGTTTCTTGGCATTCATTGTCTCAATGCACGCACATGTTTTTATTTTCATGTGTAATTACTTATCTTCCTTACTGTCACCTCCAGAAGGGGAGGGTTTCTTTTCCTATATGAATGTCTACTCTTTGTGATGAATTGACACATCATAGCCTTTTAGAAGATGCACTAAATGAATGAAATCTCCCTTTTTCTTCCCTGCCCTCCACCCTCTCCATGTTTCCTTCCATTGTCTTCATGACTTTTATCTATTCTGCAAACATTTATGGAATTAACAATAATGGCAACTAGTTTATTTATTGAGTGAGGATGGAAGCTCTCAGTGGGAAGGAGCAGAAGAATGATAATGGTAAAAAATGGGAAAATCACTGCTACCGAGTACCCACTCTGTGCTGGACACTGGGCCAGGTTCTATGCATGATTCTCTCATCTTCACAACAACCTTGGACAGTAAACATTCTGAGAGGTACCATGTTCAAGTTCACATGAGAAATGGGTAAAGGTAGAACCAAGATGTAGACGAATCTCCCTGAATTACTATCCATGCTCTTCAAAAACCCACAGTATTAAACTAGCAGTTTTACAAAATTTGGGTTGAGGGCAGTGACTGAGATGTTGAGGTGTTGCCCATCATCCTTCCTTTAGGGTAACGTTGCATCTTTGCGTCTTATGTTCTTACTGGAGCCCTCAAAATCAGAACATCAGCCAACACTGCAGTCCCCCGAGCTGCATATCTAGAGGATGAAATGTGCCCAGAGGAGTTAGGGAATGACAGGTCTGGGCTCCAACTGAACGGGGCTTGTGACTGCCTCCCAGCCAAGGACATCACACACACGTCTTTATCTCCCCAGCTCACCTCCGTTTTCTTCCAGCAACTGGGTGATTTCCAGTGCCTCCTCTCTCCTCCCCCAGTCTCAGGTCATATGACCCGGATCGTAAAGACTTCGCCCTCTGCTTCAGGGGCAGAGCACATGCCTCAGACCCAAGCTGACCTTGGCATTGAATTCCCTTAGTCACAGGATGAGTCTCTATCACACAGGCCCCTTGGCCTTGGAGGCTGTCACCAGAAAGTAGCTCCACCCTGCTAGATTCATCATGGGAAGGGATCTGGATGTGATGTGCTCATTTTGTCGCTGGGGAGAGCCTAGGGCTTCTGAAGGTCCCCAGTGCACCCTGCACCCCACAGACAGGGAGCCCTGACTGGGGAGAGATTGTGATTCCTATTGACATTGTTTAACCTCTGGATCCACAAGGGCCTGGATTCCCTATTTCTTTCTTATTTTTTTCCTGCTCCGGCCAGTTCAGGCTGGTTCCCAATCATCCTAATGGCTGGAATGGTGTGATTAGCTGTCAGGACACTGAGGTGACAAGCCGTGATCGCTCAGAGGCCAAATAACAAAAAGGTGTATTTCTCACTCTGGTCAGTCTGTTGGAGTTGAGTGAGCCTCTGATTTGTCTGTTCCCTGAAGACTGACTCAACATCTGGGCTGCTTCTGTCTCTCAACTGTGCATCTGGAGCATGTATCTCCTGAGAGCAGTAGAGGGTGGAATGGTTCGTTTTGAAGCTCCAGACCTCCATGCAGGCTGCTTCCTTTCCAGGCAAATCCTTCTGGCCTCAGTTAGCCTGGTCACAGGGCCCCAACAGAACTGTCAAAAAGACTAGGAAGTTCTAAGGGTCCCAGGGTTACCAGGTGAGCCACACAGCTTCTGCCACAGAATGTCTCCTCATTATCAAGGTTCTTCAATGCAAAAATGCAGACATCCATCCAGAGCTGCCTGGAGAAAATGCAGGCTTCTCCCTTCTTTTCTGACAGTTGGAGGCTCCAAGGTACCACCCCGAGGCTCTTCCTGATACAGAAGGGCGCACTCCCTGGCTGTGACTCCTGGCTCCATCCCTGCCACACACAGAGCCCTGCACAGGCCTTCTACCAGAGCATTAATTCATCCCAGCATGCAATCACTACTTCTTGCGTAAAGAAACATGCCTGGTTTGCAGCATTCCTTCATACTCATTAGGTGTGATTCTTCTCTATTGTTTCCTCTGATTTCATGGGTTGCTCAGATGCTTGATCCTCCCTCCCTCCCTCCCATCTTTTAACCTTTCTTCCTTCCTACCTCCCATGCATAATTTTCAATTATGAACTATTTCCATGTGTATGACCGATTCCAAGATGAAAACACTTTCTCCTTTCTTGCCTTCCTGCATCCTGACCTGTAGCGTTAGCCTCCACATATTAGGGTGATGAATGATATTCCAAACCCATATCCCAGGAGGAATGACAAATCCTCTTGTGTGCCCCCTCACTCTCTGCCCATGGTCGCCCTCTTGATGTCCTTCCCCCGACTTGCCTTTTGAGCTGGGTGCCCTCTGCCCCCCT
The DNA here is from genome assembly GCF_964194135.1 of Talpa europaea. Taxonomy (NCBI): domain Eukaryota; kingdom Metazoa; phylum Chordata; class Mammalia; order Eulipotyphla; family Talpidae; genus Talpa; species Talpa europaea. The sequence goes on along the minus strand of NC_140078.1, from coordinate 5,452,849 downwards.
GGCATCCCCCTTGTTTCCTCCCTGAATTCCATTTGGAGATAGCTAACAGAAATTGACTGGGGTTTATTAGTTCTTTGGGCACATTTGGATCCTTTTCTCAAGGATCTCTCATCAGGCCTTCTTTGCCAGTAATTACTGCAGCACTGAAGACTTGAAGGAGTTTCCTCTCAGCGCTGAGTGATGGGATTTCTTAATATGACTGCTTTTTATTTTTGGAGGGGAAAAATTAAATTAAATGTGCTCTTCCAGGGAAGGCTTGGTTCGTCTGCACAGACATTCGAATCGTCCTATTAAAATGAAGAGCCTTTGTGATCATTCTGTCTAGTCATGGAAGTGAAAAGACTTCTGTGTATTTATCATGCCCCTGAGGACAGTTGCCCCAGAGTGTCATCCATGGGGCAGATGTGTCGTGAAGTCATTCATTGGCGTGTTATCTTGATCAAGGGTCAGCAAACGAGGGTCTTTGGGCTAAATAAAGCCTGTAGCCTCTTCTGATAAATAAAGTTTTATCGGGACACAGCCCCATTTTTTGGTTTGTGTTTCTTTACAGCTGTCTTTGTGCTACGGAAGCAGCTAGTAGTTGCAGGAGAGACTGCAGCCATGAAGCTTGCTCGCTGGCCCTTTCCAGAAAAAGTTTGCCATTTTGATGAACAGATGTATTTTGGGGATGTATAGTTTGGGACTGCCACACATCTAATTGCTTTGCTTGGAAACACTCCACTTAATCATGCAATTCCACCCTTAGTGTAACCTAACATGTAACACGTAAGGGTAAAGATTTGGTTTTGTTTCCAAGTTAGAGGCCTACTCATACTCTCTCATTCCTATCTCTTCCTTGGTTTTAAAAAGCAAAATGAATATCTCTGGTTTATAGTTGCTCATTGATTTTGATTTTCACTTTATTATAATTACTTTTTTTCCCCTGATCTCTTATTTGCCAGAGACATTCTGCAGCGGGGGAGAAGGCAGTAGGATCAAAACAGGGGTGGGAAGAGTACAAGGGACTGTGGTGATGGTTCAGGGGTGAATTGCTGGTGGGAATTTCACAGGGTCTGTAACCGAGATGAGAAAGCACATTGTACAAAAATGAAGAGCGATGTAAAAAATGTATAAAATAAAATATAATAAAAATAAATAAAAAGCAAAATGAAATCAATCTAGGAAGAACAAAAGCATAAATAATTATTTTTCTAGAGTCCATCTCATACTCCATTTCTCATATTCTAAGACCAAGATGACCGACATGGTGGAGCGTAACTTGGGCCCCCATGGAGCCATGGCTTGTCGGAATTTACTTCCAATCGTTTCGCTCAATGGAAAGATGCTAAAGTAATTTTCTAGGCTAAAACCTCTTTAGCCTCTGGTTCTCGGCACTCATCAATCAGTCTAACTACCACGCTGGAAGCTCACCACTTCACGGCTATTTATGTCAAAAACACGGATGCTTTAAGTGAAGATCAGTTTCAAAATTAGATAATTGGTGTGTGTGACATGCATCTACGGCTTTATTTGAAAATTGACTTGAAGATGAGAAAAAATGAGTATTTTTCTTTTTTGTAAAGGAGGGAAATATTGGAAGATTTTCTTAATGCTCTACTTATTTGTCGTGTGAGGCTAAGAGAATTCAGGGGCTTTGAACTCACTGTGAAAAGCTATTTGGGGAGAGATACAGGATTCTTAGTAAGCATGAGAAATCATATCTCCTGGAGGAAATTACCTTGTCTTTAAGCTGCTTTAAAAGAGTCACAGCAAATATTCAGGTGTGAAACTACCTGACAGGGCCGAGGTCAGAAACAGTGACAAGAAAACCGATGGTGATTAATGTTTGCTGGGTCTTTTCTGTGGACCAGAAATCCATCAGGAATCCATCCCATATCTGCTAACTGTTTCCCCAAATTGTTGAAGGTAGCTGAAACTTAGCCCCATTTCACACATGGGAGGATGGTGAATCTGAAATTTAAACCCAAGAGCATCTGGCTGCTGCCCGGAGGTGTTTAACCAGAGGTGATTTGGCCCCTACCTCCCCTCCAAAGGACACTTGGTGATGTCTGTGGACAGCTGCTTTGAAGGGCACTACAGGACCTAGTGGCTACAGCCAGGGATGCTAGAAACAACCTGCAGTGCCCAGGGCAGCCCCAGGGGAACGTCTGGCCCCAAGTGTCAACCATGCCAGGACCGAGGGTGTCTAGGATCCCACCTGCAATGGCTGATACTGTCAACAGAATTTCCTGCCCACGAAAAATGAAGACACACAGCAAGAAATGAGAAATCACAGCCAGTTGTCCCCAACCTGGATTCAAGGTTCTGAGTGGGGACGTGGGCTCATGTGCAATTGACAGACGCTGCCCATGTCTTTCTTCAGCCGGGCTTACCTTCCTCCGGCCTCCATCCTATTAGCCACAATCCACCTTTAAACCTCACCTTGTGTGAGCATCTCATTTATCCTGGGCCACGCCAGGCGTGTGCCTTTCCTGAGTGGGCTTCCATGAGCTGCTCCTCCAGAGGGGCTTAGTTCTAAGTCTCTGATCTCAAGCCAGATTAGAATTCCGGAGCTAATGATCAACGGCGCATCAAGCTTATTTCACATGCCTTATCCGTTTCCACTCAAAGCAGGGCAGTTTTGATAGGAAAGAGGCTTCCAGAAAGAAGCTATTAAAAATAGACTTTTTTTTTTTCCCTAATCTGACCAACTTCCAACTCCTTTACTTACCTACATGAGACAACTTGATGTTTCTCTGGGTCTGACAAGCTCATTTAGTGCTGCCTCTGCAGAGGATCGACTGGGAGAGAACCATGCTGTGGGCTTGGCGTGGTGCCAGGCATGCTCGGGGGGGGGGGAACCCCCAGAAACATACGGAACCCCCAGAAACATACGGGGAGTCTTTGCCTGCAGGGGTTTACACTGTGGTTGGGGAAATGGGGCATATGCACACGTGGGGAATGAAATGACTAAGCGAGAGGCAAGTGATAGGCGAAGCCAGAGGCAGGGTGGCCAGAGGCAGGTCTGCTTCCTTTTTTTTTTTTTTTTTTTATTTATTTATGCATGCAAGAACTGGGGCATTGGCCAGAGGTACAGGGAGGCAAGAGGATTCACTGGAGACAGAATGAGGAGCAGAACAGGCGATCTACTGAAATCCACTGCTGAAGGGAGCAGCAGGGAGACAGGAGAGGTCTGCTGCGCCATGCGGGTCAGCTCCCTGGCTGGGGATCAAATTTGTGCTGCAGTGGAGGCCGATAGCTTGATAGCTTGATAGCACTGTCTTTAACCCCTTCGCCACCAGGGAGGCCCTGCTTCCTTTTTTTTTTAATTTTAATTTCAATTTTAATTTTTTTTAAAGCACTGGTCCTTTGTCCAGGAGGAAGTATTTGCTATGACCTGGCGTGTTCTGGGACTTTGTATAAAAAAATGGGATTAAAGAAAACAAAATTTTTAGGGAAATTAGGAAAAGGTGGGGTGGGTTCCAGGTTCCACTGGCTCAACTCACTGTCGGGGTGACAGCACAGAGCCTGGATGCTGTTTTGGGGGGAGTCAGCTGGGCCTTGGATGTGTTGACTCAGGCCCCTCAAGAGGACAAATAGTGGGTGTTTATGTGGTGAGAGATTTGACAAAGCGAAATACTTATAAAAACTAATAGACGTTAATCAATGAAGTACGGTTTCTGTGGTTGGGACAGGGAATGAGTCAAGGTGGGTGTGACGGTGGCGGTGGGGAAAAAGGTGTCAGTTCCAAAATATTGAAAAATAACTTTGATGTTAAAAATCAATCCAATAGAGTAATCCGCAGAAGAGCCCCTGAGTGATTTGGGCAGAGATGACAAGCTGGAAAACAAGACCCAGCGGTGAGTGAGTGTGTGTGCTGTGAGCGGCACCCAGGGTGCCAGTTTCCTTTTCTTTCCCAAAAGGTTTTTCAGTAACCCCCTCTTCAGACAACACCCCCAGAAAAAGGTTTAGCTGTATCCTAGTATTAAGAATGTGGATAAAATCCCAATCCGGAGAGACTAAGACTGGGAAGGGTGAACCCCCCGCCCCCAAAGAAACAATTTGATGTTCATGTGAGTAGGAAGTGACCGAGTTTAAAAGGAGAAAATAAGATTTTGCAAATTAGGAAAAAATACTTAAGTGTGATTTTCAGCTGCAGAAGTTTCTCTTCTCCAAAGGACGTTTGGCACTGCAGGAATTAGTGCAAATGTGGCCGTATTTTATGGGCAGGAGATGAGGCGGGACTAGGACTTTATTAAACTCTGGACAAATTGGGGATGATGTTTCCCACTATTTGAAAGAAGTGATTGATCTTTTTTTGATTTGGAAATATTAAGGGGGCAAGGAAAGCTGCAGAAACGGCTTAAAACAGCTCTGCGGTGCTTTTGGCAGGCAGGAGAGTGTGGTTTTTTCCACGGGGAAACGCAGGGGGAAAAGGTGACTTTGATTGCTGAAATTAATTTTATTGCCAGACTAACTAACCCTCTTCCTCCTATCACACAGAGATAAAAAGGCGACGAGAAATGCTTTTTCAGACACCGTGGCTTCTTGTGGCGGTTGGGGCTTCTGACAGCCGAATGGTAGGTTTGTAAATATATCCCAGAAAGCTGCAAAGCTACAAGCAGATACATAAAGAATGAGGAATCTGATTAAGAAACGAGCATTTATATTTTTACTGGGTTTTACTTTTAACATAAAACATCTTGAAAAAAGTTTTATGATTTAGCATTTATGAATGACTAGATTTTAAGAGAATTGTAATATTTTTTTAGGGTATTTCAGCTCCATGAGTTATTTCTTGTAGATTCAGATAATGACATTATAAATCTTTCTGTGGAGGCAATTACTAAGGCAGAAATGGCCTATTCCCCATTGGCTTTTAGGTTCAGCTTACTGACATATTACAAGCAGGCTTACCGTGGTCATTAAAAACTGATCTGGGATTTATTGGACCTCTTTAAAGTCTCAGTACTTTGAAAAGTATTGAACAGAAAAGAATACAAAGTGAAGTTACAAAGAGGGCCAGCAAGGCAATCAGGAGAAGAGCAGATTTAATTTCTCCGCCCAGACTACCACACGCATCATGAAAATACCTGAAATTGGAGCATGAGTTTCTTAACACTGGCGAGGACACGCTTGCTAAGTGTGATTTCCGCCCGAAATAGTTTCCAGGGTGGTGTTAGAGTTAAAGGGACATGGCTGTGAGCAGCTGCCTGGAAAGGGAGGGGGTTCTCCACCGTGGTGGACACCTGGCCCACCTGGACGCACAGAGCATGAGAGCCGAGGAGCAGGCATCTCTGAGTGGCAGAGCACCCCCACTTGAATACAACAGAGTCAGCTTTCGGGGTGACTGGACGTAAATAAGAGCTTTCGCTCAGATTATCTGATTCCCTCATTATCTTCTGCACTGGGAGCTGCTGGTCTTGCTCCCTCTGCTCTCCCCAAAACATGCTGGGCCCCTTTTCCAGGAAGAGGTTTTCTCAGCCATCTTCCAAGAGGGGTGTTCTATCAGCACAGAGCAAGCTTATCCCAGGAGGAGAGTGTGGATCCCCAGCCCCTCCTTGATCTTGGGATGTTGTCTTGGCACCCAAAGTTGCTGCTGGTCAAGCTAAAATATAGAGTTAGGCAGGGGAGCTCTCACCAGGACGAAAGTCTTGGTATGAGGACATCTGCTGAAAACAGCAGGCAGACATTACGGCCAGGTGAGCATCACCAGCTCCACCACCTTGACAGGAAGTCAAGTGTAAACAGGGGCTAGAGAGAGGATGTTTTGATCAGCAGCAACAATGGAGTCCCCCCCACTCCCAGGCAACAGTCCCTATTCACTGACCCCAGCTTGTGCCAGACTATGACACATCCCCAATCCACATCCCCACCACACATTCCTCCACACATTCCTCCATGGACTTGCCACCTTGGGGGAGGCACTGCATCTCCAGAGATGTAGCCCCTCTGGGTCTCTGTCTATCTCTCTCTCTCACTACTTGGACCTTGAGTTGTTTTTCCTCCTTCCTGCATTGCTCCCAAAGCAGCTGCCCTGTGAGGTGACAGGTGAGGAAGGGAGAAGGACTTTCAGGAAAGTAGAGCAGGGCTCGAAATGCCACCGTGACAGTGCAGGTGGCCTTCTAGGGCACAGCCCTTGCCCAGGCCGCCTGGCCTTGTTCCCTGAGCTAGGCCCCTGGCCCTCTTTAGAATGAAGCTACAGCAAGGGCTTGAAGATGCTTTTATCACCTTGCCAGGGTTACACTGAAGTTCTTTGCTTTACCGTCAGGGGTTCTCTTACTCTTATAGTTCGATCACATGTTTCTCATTTAAAAAAATCCTTGGGTAAAAGTGGGGCCCCCCAGAAGCCCTGTACTGTTCCGTTTCTGTAAAATGCTTTGTTTCCCAGGGCTGGCTCCTCCTCATTACTCAGGCACCACCTGAAGCCCCCCACTAGTGAGTGTCCTTCCCAGCCCTAACGTGCGGCTCTCACCCCAGCACCGTAACTGTTCACCTCTTTGTTTCTTTACGGTCAACCAATTTCTTCTGGAAAGGCTGGAGAACAAATGTTTCAGGCATATGCATCACCCACTAATACTGCTTGGTGGCACATAAGTGCCTTGAGGAAGCACAGGAAGGAGTGTGCCAGGGTGCCATTGAAAACTTGACTTACAGGAAGGGCCTGGGGCCATGGCCTGCAAGCCCCTGCTTTAAGAAACTTTTGTATTTGTTCATTTTCCAGATTTCTTTGGTCTCTCTCCACTAGAACTGGAGATGATGAAGCCACCATAACATCTGCTGAGTTCCCCACTATGTCCTCAGGACAGAAAGTCTGGTACCTAGTAGGTAGGTACCCACTGATACAAGCTGAATACACGAACCAGTGTCTCCCTTAAGTGATGTTGTTTTACTCTAGTCTTCTGAATGAAACATAAGTCTATGTTTTCTTTATTTTTTTTAAGATTAATTTTTATTTATTTGTGCATACAAGAACTGGGGTACAGGCCAGAGGTGTGGGGGTGAGAGGATTCACCAGAGACACAGTCGGGAGAAGAATAGGCAAATCTACTGAAATCCACTGCTGAGGGGAGTAGCAGGTGAGACAGGAGAGGTCTGCTGCGCCATGTCCGTCGACTGCCTGCCTGGCTGGGGATCAAACCGTGCTGCACTGGCTGTGGAAAACTTGCTAGTGCTGAGACTTTAACCCCTGTGCCACCAGGGAGGTCCGAGTCCGCGTTTTCTTAGGAAAAAAAGTAAACGTATTTTTAAATGAAAACTTTTAATTTATTTGTAAAACAAAATGTTGGTGTTGAAGTACCTTGGGGTTTGGTTTAAGCTCTTAGCTCTGATTTCATTCAGCCTACATGGGATCTGATTTAAAATCCTCACTCTACAATGCACTGTTGTTTGATAGATTCCATGCAAATAATGACAGTTCATGGAACTGAATACAATCTGTTGTGCAACAAAAGAGCCATCAGCCCTCTACATTGCCATGAATTCTGGTGGATTCAGTCACCTTTTAAATGGTTCTCTTTTCATTCGTTGTCAGACTAACCTGACCTGTCCAGCTACATTTTTTTTGACTGTGGGGCCCAATATGGCCAATCAGGTGATGTGGTTTTGTTTCTCAACACTGGGAGACATGAAAATTCTTCCCCCAGCTTCAGACATAGTCTTTATCCCCAACTCTGGTGTATTCAGAACTCTTACCATGTGCTGTTCTAGTCCCGTCTTCCCTATCTTTGGAAGGGGGTATCTTTCCAACAGAATTAACTTATAAAGTTCATTTTGCAAGGTTTCTTGGATGAAGGAAATGCAGCTATTGGTACTAATTGTGTTTTTCCACTGGTGAGCTGGTTTGGAAACTGGTCTTTGGCATATTTTTATGGACTCCTGAACTAGGTGCCACTGGAGAGTTTAGGATTGACTTTTGTTAGAAATCACAAGAGATGTAGCCAGATACATGTTTTCTCTCTCTATTTTCTTGGACAAAGTTCACCATTAAGAAGACCAAATTCACTAGAACAGAAGAGGGGATTTTTACAAAGCCTGGGTGATATGATATGCTCAGTTTTGCTGCTCTGTAAGACTCATCCCAGTGGGTGAAGGCTCTTGTGGGGCTGAGTTCTCCCAGGCAGCCCTGGAGCCAGCACCTGAGCATGCTTTTGCACGCAAGCAGAAGTAAGATTTTGCTTTTGCTGAAGTACCGTGTTCACTTTTTTTATTGACTGCTGATATCAGGGGGAATCATTGACAGGTCCTAGGACATAGGGAATGAAGGTGTTAGGGGAAAAAGGGTAGGACGCATTAAAGACTTTATTTCCCCATTTTCTCACTGAGTTGTACATTTTCCTTATTTCCCTTTCCCTTGTAAATAAACCTTTTATGAACCTTTTGTGTGTGCCTGCAGTGGAGTATTCATAAGTCCCTTGTAAGCGCGCGGGTGAGGACCCACAGCCAGGCAACCCGTTCAATATCGGGGCTGTCCTATAACAAAGGGAAGAATTGTGTGAGCTGAGTGCAGCCATGATGACAGTGGGTCCATGCACATCTTCCTACACTGGCTGAGTTAGTGTGGAGCAGACTGACCTCTCCTTCCTGGCGTCTGGTCAGATGTTCAGTGATGATTACCTACTCCATGACGTGTGACCCAGATGGGCCTCTCAGTGTCACTTTGCTTGCTCCAGGCATGAATTCCTAATTAGCTCAACCATTTGGAGTCTTCTCTGGAATTGACCAGTAGACACTAACGAGAATTTCTCTTCCATGGTGGTGGAGGAGCATGATCAGTGGATTCTAGGGAGAGGAGTATAGGGTCAGCTCTACCATGTTGCAGTGTGCATCAAAACAACATAATCAGAGTCTGAAATGGAGGAAAAGACAGAACGCCAATGCCATTGTTTAAACCGCTGAGCCAGTCTTGCCTGACCGAAGCCAATCTCTGGGCTTCCCGACTATATGGGTCAATCAATCCGCCGATTTTTAAAGTCACTCCTTGCTTTGGGTTTTCTGTCATTTGCAACCAAGAGTCCTGGTTAGGGTGGCTATTTCCTATCATTCTGAACTTGAATCTTTTTCCCTAACTTGTAGCTCTAGGGTATACATTTTTACTATTGGAAATATCTTTAAGCTATTCATTTTACTCTACATTCTCATTTTTGGAGGGATCTATACGAAATGTCAAAGCATATTTAGTTGCCCACAAAAATCTAGTATTTTGTAAAACTGCTTTTTAAATTTTTTTGAAACCATTTTTGTGGACGTAACATTGGCTTGTATTTTATATAGGTATCAGGTGTATCACACTATAAATCAATATCTGTACATACCATATTATGTTTGCTACCAAAGGTCTAGTTTCCATCCTTCACCATACTAATTAGAAAGATATGCCTCTTGAGATACTAATTCATTTGATTTATTTGGAGCTGATCACGTGTGTGCACGAAACTAAACCCAAACCTCCCAGGTATGCCTGGCTGAGAATTACAGCTCTGTGGGCTCAATGACTTATTTATCTTATGTTAACAGAATTTTTATTGATTCCTGGGCTTAGACATTACAAATTATTTTTCACTGAAGTCTATTTACATAGGCAAGTCTCAGGAAGAACTCAGCTTAGGTTACGTGCCCACTGAGCAACATTCACTGTGCATAGAGGGAAGAAAGGTCTGATTGGGGTGACCGAGGCCACCCCTCTTTGGAGCAAACTGCAGATGTGGTCCACGTCATCCCACACATGCATCGGGCAGGATGTGTCTGCGGAGCAGAGGAGGCTGGAAATGGGATATTGGGGAAACAAAGCAATTCAACCCAGCAGTGGCTGAGGAAGAGATGTGTGGCAAGATAAGGGTGGAGGGGGTTGAGATCCATGCCCTCCCCAGGCACATCACCTCAGTATCCCTATGTTGAACAAACTGGAAGCTCTCTGAACCCCTCTGCTAGGGCTTTTAAAGAGGATTCGTTATGTAGGCATGGTTGATGAAATCATCAGTCATTGGTGGTTGAACTTAATCTGCAGTCCGCCCCAAATGGAGAAAGGACCTGAAGCTCCAGCCTTCTAATCAGATGCCCGGGTTTCCAGGCAACCAGCACCCTCACCCTTAGGGGTTTTCTAAGTCATCTCATTACATGAACTCGGGTGTGGTTGAAAGGGGCTTGTTGTGAAGAGCAAAAGATATTCCTTTCACCTTTATTGTTGCTCTTAGCTCTTTTGAAATTCTTATGGTACCAGGTCTAGGAACAGGGACTAAGACCAAACATATTTTTCTTATTACAAATCAAAATATCACAGCTTGTAATGTAAGTTCAAAATTTAGACTTGGTGAATCATTCTCATCTCAGACTTGAAGCCACAAGTGTTGCAAAGACAGGACAATGTAGACTCCTGATTGCATTAACCAGAGGTAGAGAATGTTATATGAGATGATGCTTGGGCTCTTGGAAAGGAGAGAGCTGCCTTTAGCTCTTTGAAATGATTCTGGATTTTTTTTTTTAAGAATAATCACTGATAAATTATCAAGAGTTCAATGACTTATGACCTCTTTCTTCCAGGAATTACTTTTAGAAATAGAAAGGATAGATAGTCTGTCTCTCCATGATGTTGACTCCTTAACTTTACCTTCTGGTATGCCACTGCTGGGGGTATTTTCATGTGAGCTTTTGTTCAGGTCCTTTTTTATATGATTTTTTGGTTGGTTTAGTATGGCAAATTTTTGCATATGTATTATAATAAAATACATTCTTACTGAGTCATTTTATTTGACCAAATGCTTCAGCATTTTGAAAAGAATGAGTCCCTTCAAAGCTGCCTAAAATATACTTTTCTGTAAAATTTATCAAATTTGTCATCCGTGTCCATCTTATGATGGAAAGATAATCCAGCATGGTGTAGAGGAGCTCCCCTCCCACCCCCAACCAATAGGCTTCATGGACATTCACTTACACAGGGAAGTCAAGAATGCAAACAATGCCATGGGATTCTGGAGAACCCAGCGAGTGGGTGAGGGGAGATGCTGGACATTTGCAGAATTTCCTCTATTCTTTGACTCCGTTGCCTTCTTTCTTCCTTTTCTGCATGGTAGAGATTTCTTTCTTGAACTCACCCTTTTAGCATTTAGGATGTAAATGTACCAAGGTCCTCCCTCTCTTGTGGTCTTAAGTTTGCAGAAAAATACCCAGTGGAGATATTCCACAGTTCAATTCACTTCCTGTTCCTTGAATGTCAACTTTATAACTCTCAGTCTCTACACCATTCCACTGCAAATATTTCACCAGGCTTCCTTAAGAGGTGGGTAATTTCTGCAATGAAGCAGATGCTGCAGTACATGAAGCTGCAGCGAGAGGGAGGGCTGCCTCTAGGGCCTGTGAATGTTCACATGACTCCATTGTTGGGTGTTCATTTAATAGAAAGAAGAATTGAGAGAGATCTAAACCTCTCTATCATCACTTAGTAGTTCAACTCCCTAAATCATGCTTCCAGAACTATCGCGTCATTCATTTATTCCACAGTATTCACTTGTTGCAGCTAGTGGAGCACCTTTCATTTGGTATCACGGTGTGCAAACATAGCAGCCTCCTGCCCTCATGGGGCTTTTACTCGAGCTCGGGACACAAATCCAAAAGGAGGAACAGAAGACAATGAATGAAAGGCTATGAATTGCACTTACTGTTAGGAAGGAAACAGCCAGGACACAGAGGGAGAATATGGCCAGGGTGGAGGGGCAAATTTGTTTGGGGAAATGACCTTTTCACTGAGACCCCTTTTTGGGGGAAGGAGTGGCAAGTATTGAAGCAAGGAAAGAATGGGTGAAAGGCAACTATCTACATGCAGCCAGAATAAAGTGAAATCCCTCTAGAGTTGTAGTCAACGGCAGCTGCAATCACAATGCTGACGGCTAAGGATCTGGGACCCGGTCTGGACAATGCCTTCTGGGGGCCAGGAGTGTGCCTGTGTTTGTTCCGGCAGTTTTTTGCTCCACTTCCTTATTTTCCTACTGCCATAACATGGCTGCCTCACCTGAATGCCAGTCTCTAAATGAGGCTGCAGCTCTGGATCCAGGGAAACAAAGGGAAAAGTTGCCATAGTAACGGAGGCCACAGAGAACAGCTCCTCCTCCAGAGTCCCTCTCAGGAGGGAGGTTTCCAGAAGTGCTCAGCCACGGAGGGTCCCCCAGCATTTCCCAGCCCCTGGGCTAGTTTGCAACTGTCTCCTGCCAGCAGTTTCGGGGAGTTCCTCAGGGTTAGTGACTGAGCAGAGAAGAGAGAACTCAAACAGATGAGGCATTGCTAAAGCACGTCCTCCTTCGGGATTATTTTGCCATTTCTTCTGTTCTACTGCTTCTTTGTCTCCCCACCAGGCACACAAAATATGCATCAACTTGTATTTGAGACATGGCACACCATTTCCCAGGCACATTTGTGGTGCTCCCTGCAGGACTGTGATGTGAGGAGTTACCCCAAAGTTCTATGACACATCGCTGTTCCCACCAGCGGGAAGAGTGACTTTTTGAAATATTCATCATGTTCTGATCAATTTTTACAGATCAGGGCATCTGTAAAAAGATAATACTTGACAGCAAATGAATTGAAGCTGTTTTAATTGGAATGAAGTTCCCTTGTGAGAATTTAATGTTTTTTTTATTGACATTCCAGGAATCTATTGCAGGGAAATTGGGATCTTCTGATGTCATGCCGTTCTCACCTCCCTTTGCATAACCAGAAGTAATTCCAGCTTCCAAGTGCAGCTGAAGTCTTAAAGCACAAAGTTCTTCTTTTCTCTCCTTGTCTTGGGTTGTCTTGGGTGTTTTTCTGGGAAGGCAGATGCTGCTGCTTGACCCATCATCACTTTGTATGTGCTTAGTTGTATTTGGAGATACAGTAAGAGACACAGGTTAAGAGCACCGAGTTTGGAGTCTAGTGGAACAAGGTCCCAGTGCTAACTCCATCTCTTACCATGTGGGGTTGGATTTGGCCAAGTTATTTTACCTTCCAACAGTTACTGCATCTGTAAGGTTGGGATGAAAATAATGTCTATTTCCCAGGGTTATGGTGAGGATTAAATGAATGAGTCTGGGTGTCTGATGTGTTTAGTGCAAGTTCAGGAATAATACTACCTGTTGCCATGATGGTGGTAACTGTGATGATGGAGGTGAGGAGCCCATCTTATTATGGCCCAACAGGACGGTAAACTCTCCCAGGACAATAGTAAATAGCTCTCTCTTCTTCTTCCCTCTTTCCTGATAGTATGTGGGTACAATAGGTATGTAGACATAATAAGTGATGTAAAAATATTTTTCAATATAATTACATTATTCATTAATTAAGCAGTTTCTCTTCATCCCAATTATCTGTCACACATGCACACATTATGAGAAAAATAGAGAGACAGCAAAAGAAAGATGGAGAATTTAATTACAGAAAGCAAACTTAGCTAGGAGTACTAGACTCCACTCTCTTAAAGACTGATGAAAATTTTAAGAAAAAATGCAGTAATTAGCCCATACTCCTGTGTCCTGATGTTTCCATGAGCCAAGGACTCTTTCATTGAGTATTGCCATCAATTCCAGGGCTCCAATGGCTGGAACCACATGAGAACATTCCACCCTGTGTGGAACTTTCTTCATGAGAGTCTCACACTGCTTTGCTTAGCTGCTTTGAGGTGCTGATTCCATAGAGAATGTTTTCCAGCCTGAATGAAAATACATAGTTAAATATGAATGTACAGAAAACATTCTCCATATAGTGTGTCATACTTTGAATATGCTTCACATTGTTATCTGGCAGATCTTAAATGCAATATTCTTTAAGAACATTCTCTTCTCAGTGCTGACATGGGTGAGAACTTTGATCAGGAAGGAAGAGATGTGGGGTGCTAATCAAAGACAAGATGGACAAGGTGTTCTTATGGAAAGAAGGCTCGTTCTTCTCTAGCTGCCAGCAAGATAAATAGGTTGGTCTATTGCAGATGTCTGTTTCTCTGCCAGGGTTCAAAGACTCCTGGAGGTCTGAGAAGACATCCATCCTTTGGACTGGAGAGTTGCCAGGCTGGAGTTTCTGCCAGGGGAAACCAAATGCTCTCTGTGGTAGGAGAATGGACTTGGTGTGGGATAGGTGGCAGACAGTGGCAGGGATTTGAGGGAATCATCGTGAGACCTTAAAATATAGTGCTTGAGTTTGTTTTACAATGTAGGTGAATGATATTTTCTTTGCTATCATAACAATTAAATAAATGTATCATTTATGTGAAGCTAAAATAATATTAGCTAATGTTTGAGTGTTAACTATCAGGTACTATCCTATAATTTATTAAGAAATACATACCATAAAATATGTAGATCTTAAGTATTTATTCAATAATTTTTGACACATGTATATACTTTCCAGTAACTAACACCCTGTATAGAGCAGAGATTTACATTCCATGGGCCAAATTTAGCCTGTGGGATATTTTTGTGTGGCCTGTGAGTTAAAAATGTTAAAGAATTATTTAAAAAGTAAATAAAGAAGAATATGCAACAAAGGCTATCTGTGGACTTCCAAGTCTAACTTATTTATTATCTAGCCTTTTATAGAAAATTTTTTCCAATCCCTATCGAGTTCCTTCAGGTTCTGCCTCCACCCCTGCTCTGATGTTCAATCCATAATTATGTGCCCTTTTTTGAAGTTCATAAATTCAATCATGTAGCATGTCCTCTTCAGGAGCTGGGTTCTTTAGCTGAGCTTAACGGTTTTGAAATTTATCTGTGTTGTTTTATGTATCAGTAGTGCATTCATTTGTATTGCTAAATATAATCTCATTATATGAACACACAATCTGTTTATCCATAGACGGTTGACTCTTGAGTTGTTCCCATCTAATTTTTCTAGTATGAATAAGCTGCAGTGTACAAGTTGTTTTGTAAACATCAACTTCATTTCTTTTGGGTAAAGACCTAGCAGCAGAATTGCTGTATCATACTGTAGGTAGATTTAACTTCATGAGAAATTGCTAAGTGGTTTTCATAGTGGTGACCCTTCCATCACAAATGTGTGAAAGACCCAGTTGCTGTGCAACTTCATCAGTGTTTAGCATTATCAGTCTTTAATTTAGCCCTTCTGATGATGCCAGATGCTATTCTTAACGCTTTAAAGTGATTTCCACTCCCTACCCTTCCCTCAACAACACTGGGAGGTAGATGTTACTATTATATTTGTTTTAAAGATAGGAAAATTGAGGTTCTAGGGCTTGAGGAATTGCCTAAGGGATCCAGTGAGATTGACTTACATGTGCATATTGAATTATTATATAAGCCCCTTAAGATTCATTACTATATCCAAGATTACTTAGGATTCAACATGGCACCGGTCCTGGTACTGTACAGTACGTTGCATGTTGTAGGCAAAGGATGTTGCTGAAGGCAAAGGAACAGAGAAAAGCCTGGGCTGCAGGTAGATGCCCTGCCCAGGTGAGATGGGGGATAGGGCTCTGCTGATCAAGCACAAAGGCCCTGAAAAGCCACCTGTGACCATTTTATTAGGGACTCACTTCATAATATTTGCATTTGTACCTGAGACGAAACTATCTTTCAACTGAGAAGCACTATGGAAAATGAGAAGTTCGTCTTTTTGCAGCTGATTGTAAACTCAAAACAGGAGCTGAAGCAGACTGTTGAACCACATTCTTCTTAAGATCAATGCTTTTGTTTATTTATCTGTTTATTTTTTTGAAGGGACATTTACATAACATAAAATTAGCTGCTTGAAAGTGAGCAATTCAGTGGCATTGAATACAGTGACAGGGCAGGTGCAGCTGACACTACTGTTTAGTTCCAAAACAGTTCAACACCCCCCCCCAAGGAAGACTATACCCACCAGTAATAACTCCCCTCTCTCTTTTCCCCCTCCCTCTCTTCCCAGATCCTGACCATCATTAATGTCCTTTAGATTTCTATAGATTTGCCTAATTCTGGATGCTTCATATGAACAGATTCATACAGACCGTGACTTTTGTGTGTGACTTCTATCACTGATCATCATGTTTTCAAGGCTCATCCATGTAATTAGGTCCCTCAGCTCTCCATTCTTTTTCATGGCTGAGTAATATCCCATGGTCAGTATAGACTACGCCATTCATCAGTTGATGCTACATTTGGTTTTTCTACCTTTTGGTTATTGTGGTGCTCCAGACAGGTATACATGTGCATGTAGTTATATATTGTAGGTATTTGTTTGACTATCTGTTTTCTGTTCCCTTGGTATAAGCAAAATCAATGTTTCTGAATCTGCAGCCTATGGAGATATATCAATTGGAAACTGTTTGATATCGGTGGTTCCAGGAACCCCTAGCTTTGAGAACCACTGTACATTTTCTTTACACAAAAGGCAAGTCTCCTTGAGATAAATATGAAGGAAACATCATTTAAAACTTGCTTATCCATGTGGGAAGAAAATGACCAATAGTTTCTTTCAAAGTTCAGTGAAGCAACATAGTAAGTAATTGGCTGAATAAAAATGCTCCAGTGAGAAGCAAAGATGCTAGGAGACTCCTGCCTCTGGTCAGTTACCCTGAGCTGTGTGGGGATTTTTCTCCTGGCGTTCCACCTCCTGTCCTCACTGGGCTCAGACATGTCCACATCTTTTCACATTAGATTTCCAGGTAAAATAGGGGATGCCCAGTTAAGTGTGAATTTCAGATCAGCAACAAATTACTTTGAATATCAGTACATCCCAGATATTGATTCCTTTTGTTGTTTATCTTATGTTCAGATTTAACTGGACATTCTGTATTTTCATTTGCTAAATTAGCAGCCTGGGGCCTCTGAATCACAGTGAGTTGGAAAAGATTGTCTATCAGTCTTCTGACAGATAGACAGATAGAGTCGAGTCGAGATGTTTCTCAGACAGAGTCGAGATGTTTTGCTCACTCATTTTCCTCTGAGAAAGTCATTTCCCTTTTTATATAAATAATGTAAAAATTGGGAGATAAAGTATGTGGGGCATCAGGAAGGTGAAATGGAGCCTTTACTAGGGAAAGTGCTTCTCCTTGGCCCTCATTCATTAACAAAATCCAGTGATTTAAATTACCCAGCTAACCTCTTCCGCCACAGAAGGATGATAAATCAAGTAGGGGGCTACTACCTGAAGGAGGTGTAGGGTCTTTGAAGGAGGTTCTCATCAAAATAAGAGGGGCAGAAAATTTCTATTACCCTGTCATGCGTAAATGGTAATGCTCGCACCTCCGTTCACAGCCTATTACCTCTATGCAATTCACTTATGAACATAAAAGAAACAAAGTAGGGACATATTCACTCTTTCGCTTCACAGAGGTATCACGGGGATGGGAGGGTCTCTGCCCACTGGGGGTGATGCTGTGATGCCGTGCAATCCTGCTCGTGCTGCCAGAGAGAGCAGACTCATTAGGAGGCAGAAAAAATACTCCAGGCATTTATCTGTCTGTCTTTTGCCCTTTATTTTTGTCTGTCTCTCTGCCTTTATTCTGTGGGAAATTTTGAGATATGAATTCCATTTTCTATTAATTCAATGGCTGTCATATTGCATCACATCATGCAGCTGGCCCCACAACAATGAGGTGTTAGGGTTTAAATGAATAATATTGCAACACATCACTTGATAAAGTGGTGTGCTTAATCCTCTCACCTGCTCAGGTAGCCTGACTTCTGCCCAGGGCCTCCTATCTGCAGATGGCGGTGGAGTGGCCTAAGTTCAATTGCAAACAACCTATAATTGTGACTGAGAACCTAGCTTCATGGCAGAAAGCATTAATTGAAAGTGCTGGCGAGAAGTAACAAGACACACACACAGACACTCTCTCTCTCTCTCTCTCTCTCTCTCTCTCTCTCTCTCTCTCTCTCTCTCTATTCCGAGGGAGAAGGGACAGGAGGCTTCTGAGATGCCTGTTCAGTCCTAGAAATGACTCCGACAAATAACCTGTTCTGTGTAGAGTCCTCATCCAAGCTTCTTAGCTGGGAGCTAGGGGCGGGGGGCTGGCGGAGGGCAGGTGAGAGAAGACCCTTTGGGAAACCATGGGTGTGGTCATCTGTTCTGACACAGATGTTAATGTGAGGGACCCCAATCCCTGCAGTGTGGAAGCACACCCCCAAACCCTTACGGATTTGAAAGAGAATAAAATCGAATATCTAAGAAGCAAAAGGGGTCCAAAGTATTAGTACATCAAAAATAGACTTTACCCAAAGCAGATTGTTCTCACGGGCTTTTATTTTTCATGTGCATCTGAAGCTTTCATGGGAAAACAAAACACAACAAAAATTCACTATTCATGTTAGGGACTAAAAGAGGCATTTTGGAAATCAAATACCAAGTGGCACTCAGGGAGGAAGGCTCAGAGGGCGACTTCTGTGAGTCCCCGCCTCCCTCTGCCTCCCTCCAGAGCCCCCGGCTCCTGTCCTCCGGCCAGATACGTTTCCAAACACCCCAGCACCGGGTAAACAAACAGAGGATTTCTATGTGGCCTTCATTAAGGTGGGTTGCCAATTGTCAAATTAGTTTCTGCCCGACCTGCTGAGTGCGAATGCAAACCCACCACCCCTGGCGCTGCCTCATTTGCAGCTAGTGATTCATGTTTGACTGCGAGTTCAAAAAAAGTTGTCTTTGAAGCTTCCCCATCCAGGCGGGCTGCTCGGTCCAGGTGGCTGGGATCCGTGGCAGTCATTTTGATCTTTGTATTCTGAACGCCAAGGAGGGTCATCCCAGGTAACTTAAAAGCAAGATACAATCAGAAAGGATTTGGAAATGAAGTCTTTGGCTTGTCACATTAATGCGGTCCTATCAAGTGGCAGTTTATCACGAGCCACCTCACAAGGTTTTAATGAGCATGCTGCCTGTTCTTATACAATACTAATTAATCCCATTTTTTCACACTGCCGTGATTGCTTCATGAAACCCACATTGTTTTATACTCAGTAGCAAAGCGGCTCTTACTGATTAAATCTCCTTGCCTGCGATGGAGCCTGACAACTGAATTATACCTTGCTCAAAATAATAATGGGTATCAGCTAATAAATACGGTTTAACACACACAAAACTATGCAGCCAAAATCACACCACAAAATAGGAGTTTGACTTATAGGCTCAGCAGTGTTTCATTAAACATCTGTATTATAATTCACTGGTTTTCCAACTGATGTAATAACTTAATTGATGAGAACAAAGACAAGCTTATTTATTCACCCAATTGCTTGCTTCTTGACTAACGTTTTTCCTGGGTGTTATTGTGGAAATAAATATGCAATATTCTTTTTATAGAAGTCTAATTTAGGTCTTTTTTTCTCCCCCTATTGAGAAGTCAGCATCACCATCTATAGCTGACAATTTCTTGCTGTTTTGCAAGGGAAGCGTTTTGATCAGGTGGGTTGTGTTGTTTGGCCTGGTGTTCAGACAGACCAGCAGAGGCGGGGCTGCCAGCCGTCCATATGCCCTGGCTGTGCCCAAGCACTTTCCTTCTGAGGGTGAGAACATACTCTCATAACACCCACACATACACACACACACACATGTTCACATTAAATAAAAAAAAATCCCATCCAGTGTCTTCTGTGATTTCCACCACTGCTGACATGACCCTGTACAGCTCACAAAAGACCCGGATGCTCTCATTCCCATATCATCTGCTGTTGAAGGGTAACAGGAATAAAAGTAAATTTAGTGACAAAATCATGCATGGCGTTTTTTCTGTGTGTGAGGTCTAGTATTAGCTGGAGAGAAAAGTGAAAGTCATTCTTTAAGCTCTGTGTGCTTCAGTGCAACCTATTGAATAAATGTGTAAAGAACAAACTCTTTTGTTTCTCTTTCTAAGGCAGGGAATTTATAACAGCTTTTCTTGCTGCTGGCACATCAGGCCCCTGTACTACCAGCCTTGTGAACTGTTCACACAGGGCACAGGCACATGACTACCTGCCCCGTGTTCTGCTCACCTTAGGGTATGAGCTTTGTGATGGTGAACTTGTTCAAATGTCTTTATTGAGAATTAACTGTTTGGGGAACGGTTCTAAGATTTAAGGTAAACAAAAGAGATGAAGTCCCTGCTCTCCTGGAGCTTACATTCTAAAGAGGCAAGCAAGTTGGCCTATAGATAAAGTGCCTCGTGATGTCTGGCATCAGAAGTGTAGGAGGAAGGACAATGCAGATGGAGACACTTGGTGTTTGCGTTCTTCACTTAGTAGCTACTCACCCATTTTGGTTAAATCCATGCAAGTTTTGTTGTGTTCGTTCGTATTGTGTGCTGTGTCGATGCCTCCTTCATGATACTAAGAAGAGGAGAAAGCAAAACTTTCGAGAAATTTTCCCTGAACACACTATCAATCCTTTGCTTTGTCTCCATCAGTTGTATCCCAGCCTTAAACATCCATGGCTCGCTGTAAAATCCCCAGGTGAAGGACTATCTCTCAATCTTGGGTCTTTCAACAGTCAATGTAGAACTGAAGAACATCCATATTGCCTGCCTTGTACAAATCCTGTTTCCATATTTTTAAGTCTCTACAAAATATCGATGTGGATATTGCATTAACTGTTGTTTGATTTTCTGTGCCAATTTCTTGTGTGATCATCTCCCAAGAGTTTCCAACAGAAAACCAATATATTTCCTTGTTTCTAAAGATCTGGAGGCAGCAAATCTCCCTCTCGCGATGCCTCGTTCTTCCAGATTAGATCAACAATTCAATTATGATGTGGCAAAGTCCCATTCCTTCGTTCTTTAGTCCATTCTCTCTCCAGGCTCTGTTGTCACGTCTATTCATGGATTTCTCCCCTTCTCTTTCTATTCTGCCTCTACACTGACCAGACTTCATCATTTCAGCCCAGACTTACAAAACATTCCTGATTTTTGCACCTTCTTCCTTAAATGCAGTTGCCAGCTCACACCCCAAAATGCTCCTTTTATTAAATCTCTCCCCTACTTCAACTTCTAGAGACTATGAAGGAACATGAGCCCATTCGTGACAGGCCTTCTGATATTTTTAGCACAGAAGGATTAATGTACATGTGAACTTTTATGCGTTGTGACTGTTCGCAAGCCATTCAAAAAGGTTTCAACCTTATGCAGACCAAACAAAGAAGTTTGGCTGGACCCCTTGGTTAGGAATTGTCACTCTAGGCTTTGGTGTTTTGGTTCCTGGCTTAGAGTGGCTCTTGCACTTGGATAGCTTGGCCTTGCCAGTGCCCATCCCCGTGCTCTGGACAACTTCCCCCAAACCCACCCATCTCTCTATGGCCATTTAACTTAAGATCATCTCTCTAGAATGTTTTTAGGGAGGAATGAAGTCTGGAAGACTGAGGCATGGCCTTGGCTCTGCCCTTTGCTATGATCATGGGTGAGGAAGGTATCTTTGTCCCACTCAGCTTCAGCTGCCATCTTGGCAACTGCACCGCCATGGTGTCTGGTGCCATGCATCAGATCATCAAATGCAAGAACTCAGTCACCCCATGAGGTGACCCCATGTATATTAACCCTTAGAGTGGCAAGGAAGTAAACATTCATTATTACCTATTATCGATATAATTATTAGTGTTGTAGTTACTGCTGAATATATACACTACCTGCTTGCTCTTCAGCTGATACATTCACTCTTGAAAGTACATGTTATGATCAAATATTCACAGGAAAGAAAATTCAATCCTATCAGCAGTGACTGCTCGCTTCTGCTGTACATAGAAGCATGTCTGGTCACCTGAGTAGCAAAAACATGATCAGAGTATTCAATCCAGGGAAAAGAGAGGGAACATAAAAAATTCTTTGAACATATGGTAAATTATAAATCTCTAAGTTTATTTTGTAATTAAGAAATGTAATTGCACTCAAAGTAGAACAAACCTCCATGCACCTCAACCAAGATCAACAATCTTCAACTCTAGCTCTGTGCTGTTTTATCTAATTCCTACCCACCCAGAGAAAAACCTAGACATGTGCCCATTTCATCTGCAAATATGTAAGTATATATCCATAAAAGGTAAAGACTCTTAAAAAGAGTTATCATTACACCTGAGGTAATTAATAATTCCTTAATATCAACTATTCAGACAGTGTTCAGTTTATTTTTAGAACATGCTTGAATCAGGATCTAAGTACAGTCCACACACTGCAATTGACTGACATATCTCTTGAATCTGCAGCTTTTCCCTTCTCTCCCTATGCCCCCCTCCCCAAAAATCTATTTCATCATTTCCCCTGAGGACAATGCCCTATGGAGTTTCCCACAGTGTGGATTTTACTCGTTTTATCATCTCTACATCAGATAACATGCTCCTCTGTCCACTGTAGTTGATGGAGTGATAGATAAAGAGGCTGGATCTACCCCAAAATTGCTTTGTTTGTGGAGGGCTGAATTCGGGGGGGCATTTAGTGCATCATCAGGAGACATATCCTGTATACTTGTAATTTTTTTTGTGATGGAGCAGTCATCCATGATCACTGATTTAATTTTTGCTCTTATTCTTTCAACATGGGGATATTCTAATTTAAATGAACCTTTGAAGATGTTAAGACTGAGAAATATGCTTTATCATTTTGGCATTTAGGTCTACAACCAGCCTAAGTTCTTTATCCATAGGCGTGTCAAGAGCAAATTCATTCTTTCGTTTCTATGCGCAAGGCGATAGCATGGCAACTGGGGTGAATACACGGAGGCACTATTTCTGCTTTGGAAATACCCTGACCTGCAGGGGTAGACAGGGATTGTGGGGAAAGGGATGTAAGAGCAAAAGAAACAACAACAGCAATAATAATAACAACTTAAGGATTCAAGGAAGTATAAAAGTACAGAAGAAGGAATGACTAACTTTACTTACTGACATCAAATGCTTCTCAGAGGAGGATTTAAGCGACTGAGTCAGAACGACAAAAGATAGTCCCCTAGAGGAGGGATAAAACAAGCACTCAAGTTTACTAGTACTTAACACTTAAAAATCGCCCTATGCAGTTTGTGAGGGTTAACTAGCTGAGTCCTTCCTACAACCTCTTTTTTAAAATATTTTATTTTATATAATTCTTACATCATTTTTCATTTTTGCACAATGTATGCATTTTCATTTTGGTTATATTCCCCATACAGTTGTACCCCCCCCCCATTATTTTGATCCTAATCCTTTCTCTCCCCCACCCCGTAGTGTGTCTCTGGTTTATAGTTGCTTGTTGATTTTGATTTTTACTTTGTATTGATTAGTCTTTTTCCTGGTCCCTTATTTAGGTTTTCTAAATTCCTACTATGAGTGAGACCATCCGGTCTTTTTCTTTTTCTTTTTGACTTATTTTGCTGAGCATGATCCCTTCTAGCTCCATCCATGTTGCTGCAAACTGCATGTGTTTATCTTTTTTGATTGCTGAGTAATATTCCACTGTGTAGATGTACCACATCTTCTTGATCCAGTCATCTATTTTTGGGCATTTGGGTTGTTTCCACAGCTTAGCTATTGTAAATAGTGCTGCTATAAACATAAGGGTGAATATACCCTTTGGAATTAATGTTTCTGTGTCCTTTGGGTACATACCTAGGAGTGGAATTGCTGGATCATATGGAAGCTCTATTTTTAGTAGGTTGAGGAATTGCCACACAGCTCTCCATAGCGGTTGGACCAGTTTGCACTCCCACCAGCAGTGCAGAAGAGTTCCTTTTTCTCCATAACCTTTTGCACACAACACTAATGATAAAGGACTGATCACAAAAATCTACAAAGAGCTGATGAGACTCAACAAAAACAAAGAAAATAATCCAGTCAAAAAATGAGCAGAAGAGCTAAAAAGAAACTTCCCCAAAGAGGAAATGCAAATGGCCAACAGGCATATGAAAAACTGTTCAACATCACTTGTAATCAGGGAAATGCAAATCAAAACTACAATGAGATACCATCTCACACCAGTGAGAATGGCACATATCCTTCCTACAAACTCTTAAGTAACAGGTGAGTTAACTGGGGCAGAGTGGGCTGAAGGTCACACTCAAGGTCACATAGCTGAAAGGAGAGAAAGATTCAAGGGATTATTTCAGAGCAAGAGCGTGGTGTTCACGGTCTACACATACAACCTCCTCAGAGCAGCCTTGTTATTTAGGATTAACTTTCCAGAAGCTTCCCAATCAAGATTTGTTTTATGGCCTTAGAGCTACTGTCAATTTCCCCTGAGAATCACAAGTCCTATGAAACAGCATCCATGACGACCATCAAATAAAAAGTGAGTCAAAGAGGGGATCTGGTCTCTTAACGAATTAGTTTTTGCTGCTAAAATCACACATTAAGAAAAGAATTTGGACTTCTCTGCATGGCAGTGTTTCAATGATCATGTGAGTTATAATTCTCGATTTACCAACTGATAGAATATAATTAATAAAAATTAATTGATGAATCTAAAGGTGAGTTTTATTGCCATTCATCCATTTGCTTACTTCCTAATTCAATCTTCTGCATAGTTAGGGGAGAAATTTATGTGCACGACTGTTTAGAGTTTAAATTCTGAGAATGGGGATTTGAAGTTATATGCCATAAGCACTCCAAAAAGGGAGTGTGAAACAAGTATTTAAAACATTATTGAAAAGTAAGTCATGAAATAATGGAAGCAACAAGCCATTTTGCCCAGTCCTCCGCTTCCAGGAAGCACCATTTTCCCTGAGATTGCTCAGAATGTAGAGCTGACTGATTAACGAGAAGATACATATTATATTTCTGTTGCCATGAACCCTGGGAAAAAGAGTGTGTTCACCTAAATTTGCACTTAACCAAGTCAAAAATGTTAGAGAAATATGTGACAACATTTGATGAACTTCAGGGAGGCAGCAATAAGCTCCTTTTTCCCTACGGATATTCTTCTCATTTTTCAATTTAGGTATTAAAGTTATCTGTGCACTTAAAAAATCAGACTTCGAAGTCTTAAAGGCAAAAAGAGCTTTTTTTTTTTCCTCCTTAGGTAGTTGGACCTGTTAAGAATATCTGTGAAATGTAAAAGAGCTACCTGGGAATCATCCTAAGCACCCATCTATATTATTACAAGCTTTAATCATATGACGTTGCATTGATGTTAAGAAAAAAGGTACCTTTCCATTGTTCAGATTTTTTTCCTTGAGTTTTGTTCACTGATTATAATTATGATGTGTGAAGTAATGAGCCCGTACATGATGGACAAGACAGGAAGATGATTTATTGTTTGGGGAGCTTTATGCAGGAAAAAATATGCAGACAACAGGGAATTAAGTCTCAGGATGTAATTTATTAGACAAAATGGGGAGCTAGGTCTTTTGCCTTGACAAGGTGCTGTTGCCTCCTGAATTATACGGGTTAATTTAGGTATTTTGAGGCTAAGAGGCATATGTAAAAGGCTGCATGTTCACTGCGTTCACATAAGTGCAAGGATAAATCAGACTCTGAATCAGAAAAAGACTGCATAAAGATTGGGGGGATGCTTACAGGGATTGAGGAATAGATTGGGGAGAAGCTCAAGTGTCTTAATTTATTGAGAAATAATACAGTGACCACGGTGACTGTACCGTGTTTGGATGTATCGTCCCCTGTGTCCTCACACTATCCCCAGGACGTTCATCTCTTCTTTCCTCATTATTAGATGTGACTACCTTTCTGTTCGCAGGTGAGTGCCTGTGTCCTAACCAGAGAACATGATCGGGACTAAGGGCAGAAAGCCGGCTCCGTGACCAGAAAGCATCTAATTCTGAGCCCCTTTTCTTCCCTTTGCATCTCATTAAGGCATTTTGTCCTTTCCAACTACAACCCTGGTATGCATTTGAAAATAATCAAAAAAGACTCCAATCTGTGCTTTTTTTCAAACAAGGCAAGACAAAAACCTTCAGTTTCGTAATTAAGTAGATTTGCCCTTTGTTGATTATCTGTGGCCCCAGTGAGTTGACATTCTCAACAATGTGTACTAACTTCCATCCCATAAAAAAAATTCATCATGAAGTCTTACAAACCCTTAGACAAAGCATCTTACAGGACACCTCTGTTCTTTGTGCCCACGGCTGCTGTCTGCATTTAACTGTCCACTTGGGCGCTGCTTACCCTCTTGCAGGACTGGCATCTGCTTATCACAGAGCAGCTAGGACAGTTGCATCTTATCAGGTGTTACCCAGGTCAGATATAAAGCAGATCACACATTTCCCTGCTCTGGATGCTCCGATCATGTCTCCTTTCAATTTGAATAAAGTCCAAATACTTTTATATGGCCTCCAAGAGCCCAGAAAATCTAGTATCTTTCTACCTCTCAGGAGTCTTCCTTTTGCTTTCTGCTGTGACCACATGGGCAGATTTCTATTCTCCTAACACCAAGTTTCCTTTTGCCTTTGCTTAGAAGTCTTCTTGTGACTGTCTTCGTCTCTCCATCCTTGTCTCAGGCCTCCCAAGAGAGGACTTTCTTGACCAATCAAACTGAAGCCCTCTCCTCCTTCGGTTACTTGTGTCCTATTAATCTGACACTATTATATATTCTCAGCTTTCTGAAAGCAATTTTTTTTTTTTTTGGTTTTCTTATACACTGCTCTACCCCAGAGCTAGAAATGATGCCTGCGAGATAAGGAGATCATAAATCTAAGTGATTATGGAAAACCATCATTCTGGGGCTATTCTGAGATGCTGTGGTAAACTGTAAGGAATATAGGAACAGTAAGACCTGCATTTTATTCTAAACTCTCACTGGGTTGCTACCTGCTGCCTTGTTTAAACTCTCTGTGACAGATAAAGTGTGGCCCCAAATTCTTTGCCACACCTCTCATTAAATGCATCTGAAGAGTTATAATTCTATGCCTTTGAATCATATTTTTGTAAACCAATGTTTCCTCATTAAAAAAAAAGGAGATTAATCCAAGTCCACAACCAGATTAACTCTGGCTTTAGCCATATGGTTTGCTTTGGCCAGAGGACCATCCTTTCTTTTGCAGTGGGTCACACAACTGAGGTTTGATAAACACTAGCCCATTGGGGCTTTCCCTGCTGGAGCTCTGCCGGAGCCCACCATGCATGGCTTACATGAGTGAATGCGTGGAGGAAAACCAAGGAGGTCAGATGGTAGCCAGCAGTTCTTGCCATGCATGTGAGCAAAGCCATTTTGAACATTGTAGCACAGCTGCCCATCTAGTTGAATGGAGTTGTATGAATGAGTTTAAATAAAGCCACCAGAAAAACTGCAGCCAATTCACTGAACTATGAATATGTATTGTTTATGCCACTCTGTGTTGAGGATGGTTTATTATTCAGGATTGTTGGGAGACCCAATGAGATAATGAAATTAATGTCCAGTGTATTTTCAGCTCACGATAGGAACTTAGTCCTTCTGAGCTCCCTGTCATTATCCTTATTCTGAATTTGGCTGGCAAAATTTTCTGAGTTCAGTATCTAAGTGTGCCTTCTGCATGGATATTTGCAAAATATGCCTGGGGATGGATCAATTATGCCTTGAAGTGGTAGGACTTTAGATCAATTTAACTCATCCCATAACCATTTCTTAGGATGATTAAGGTAGAGGATTGAAGTACTGAAGCAGGTAAAATAACAGCTTTGAATTATTAAATATTCATATAGGTGTTTGGACCCATGCTAAAGTACTGTATATATAGTGCCTTATTTGTGTTTGACATCAACTGTATTTTGCAGAGGAGAAAACCAATTCATATAAGTTAAATAATTTGATTATGACCTCCCGCTACTGAATGGTGAAACTGAGACTTAATCCAGGTCTGTCTAATTCCAGATCCACTGTGAAAACCAGCTTAGTGTCCCAATGTGGGTGTGGGGACAAACACCAGTCCAGGGCTCAGACTGTTGGAGGGACAAATAACCAATGTTATGTGCCTCAGACACAATAAACCCACAGTGGTTGTGTTACAGAAGTTCAAGTGAGGGCAGTTCAGGCTGGATTGTTCTGAGAAATCCGACTCTCTAGAGAAGGGAGGACTAGGAGAGGGCCTCTTTGCCTCTTACCTACGCTACCAAGCAGTATTGTGAGATCAGGCCCTGCGCTTACAGTGTTCCATGCATCGTCTTCACAGCAACTCTGTGAAATAGGCCTGAATATGAGGCCACGTTCAGATGAGGAGGTCAACCTGACAAAGGCTAAGTGACTTGCTCAATATCACACAACCACTGTTTCTCAGGCAGGCAGTGCAGTATTGGCCTGTGAGTGCTGACTCCCTCCAGAAGAAAAGTCGGGGCTAGGAATAGGGGTGTGTGTGTGTGTGTGTGTGTGTGTGTGTGCGTGCGCATACATGTTTATAAGCATGTCTGTGGGATTGAAAACCAGCAAAGAACACTGTGGAGACATAAACTCTAAGAGTGAAAGAAGTTTGGCTCCCAATAGAATAGGAAGTGGGCATTGGGTGGCTACAGTAACAAATGCTAACTGCAAGATTCTTTATACACTCAGAGCCACCCCATCTAGGAATCTAAACTTATGTTTTAATATCCCCCCCCACCAAGTTTCCTTCATTCTTAGAGTTTGGGGTCTGGTTGGAATTTAGAAGGTCTGGTTGGTACTTGGAAGGTGACCCATGCCTGGCCAATCAGAGGCCTGAGTCCTCAGGCTACATTAGTGGACAGACAGGTATAGAGCGCCTTCCTGTTGGAATGAAACAGGACAAGATACACGCCTGGAGGAGCTGGTAGCCATTCTGATACTGTGTGGAGGCGGGGAGTGAGGCCATCTTGGAGGAGAGCTATGCTGGGAAATGCAAGAGTCATGTTTTGAGGACAGAACTCCAGTGCCCGAGTCAAGCCAGAGCCAGGCTAGCTCTGTCCCTCTTCTGGTAGAACTTTCAGTCACAGAAGCCTACACGGTGCTGTTAATAATTTAGCCAGTTTGAGCAAAGGGCTTCAGTTACTGGCCACAGGGAAAAATCTTAAATGGAGATTTAAATCTTTAGATAGATCAAAAGAAATTTGAAATTTTCAAATTAATTTTTGTAAACAAACAGACTGAAACTTGTACTCACAAATTCAAACCAAAGTAGCCTCATCTAAGCCAGCGTCGGGGCGGGAGCTTGCGTGGAATGTCAGAGGCCCAGAGTCAGCCTGGCTGAGGCCTGGTTCTGCTTCCACAGCTTTATTTCCGTGGTGTCCTGACGGATCCTTTCATTTAGCAAAGCTTTCCGTAGTTGAACATCTGCTAGGAGCTCATTTGATTGGAACATATGACGTGAAAAAAAACTGCATTTATTTGCCACGTGATCTGGGACAAGTTATGTCACCTCTGTAAGTTGTGGTTTCTTCATTTGTGAAATGGTAGTAATTGTAACCTCCTCATCTTAAGGGAATGGATGAATGCTATTTTGAGGCTTGTTTGGCCTTTCAAAAGGTCTTCACAAAGATCATCTGGGAAAGGTACCCACTGGGAAGGGAGACAAAGCACAGCATCCCGGGATAGGCACTCTGCCTGCAGGGGCCTTGCTCTGGTGAACCCTGAGGTCATTTCCAAGTGTGCAGTGTTGCTTAGGATACAGCGATTCAAATTTATAATGGCTTTACCAAAGCAGTAACTGGCCTCTCTCTCATGGAACATTCCAGAGGCCATCCAAGGTCAATATGGCAACGGTAAAGGTACCAGGGAAGCGGCTTTTTATCTTACTGCTCTGTCTCTCTGGGGCAAAGCTCTCTCCCACATAGCATAGCACCCTGATGGTCAAACAGGGCTCACCACCAGCCCACAGGAAGGAAGGGAACCCACCTTTCCTCTTAAGAACTTGACATGGAATTTGGAAGCTTTTAAGCTGCTCATGTCTCACCCGCTAGAACCCATCTACATGGCTACAGTAAGTGCAAGGGAGCTGGGGAGAGCTGTCTTTTGCTCAGTAAAAACTACAGTCATCGTTGAGAAGGGAGGAATAAATACTGGAGGCACCGAGCATAACTGGCCACATCTGTTACCCCACAGAGGCAAGTAAGCACACTTATCTTCCAGGTCTGGTTCTGGTTCTGGGTTCTAGTCAGTCATTGGGCTGCCAGGCAGGTCCATTTCCACGTGACCTGTGCAACTCATTCCTTTGCAAAGAGCATTTCAGGAATGTGCAGCGAGGACAACCAGGGCCCTTGGTCTCTCCTGGGCTCGCGTGCACAGTCGTCCTTGGGCGGGAGACGACTCCGCAAATAATAGGCCCACTTATACTTTCTATTAGCTTTTGCCTTATTTCATAATTTTTTAAAGGAAACTCTCCTCTCATGCAGGAAAATCTAATTATGCAGTGACAGCAGTTGGCTGACTCGGGCACAACACAACATGTCGATTTTCAGTTGCTTACACGGTCTCACAGAAACTGTTAGAAATTGTTTTGAAATCTGGCATACATTTCAGTCATGTTAATTCCTACAACTGTGCCAAACTTGATGAAATTTGGCTCCTCCGTCCTCCAGGGAAGGTGGGGGATTGGGAAAGGCCAGCTTTTTTTTTTTTTTTTTTTTCCTGGCAGTGACATCATCTCCTCATCCTCCCCATTATGATGAACAGTGTCCTCGAACAAGCCAAGAAGCAATATAACTTCATATTTACAAGACTGTGTGACAAAATGACTGCAGGAGACCGGACTGTGCTGGAAAACGACTGAAGAAATACAGATGGCATAACGTTTTTTTTTTTCCCTCCAACAGATTTGTGCCAGATGTGTGAATATTGATAATTTCTCTGGGGCTCGACGCCAGGCACAATATAGGTTTCTGTGTGAGGGGGGAAATGAGAGAGTGAGAATCCATCCCGGCGATGGTATTTACAGGAAATGTTTTGCCTCGTCTTCCAAATCTGTCAAAACAGAACCAGAAATCCCAAATTTCCAAATGAGCCTCTGAGTCACCCTTTGTTCTGGACCCAATTTTTATCTCCCCAGTAATTGACAGGCTGGAAAATTCATTTGTGAAAACATGTGGTAGAATTCTAGAAGTGGAGTCTCTCAGCTCCCTGGACTGTCTTTGTGCATCAGTTGAGAGGGTGAGTGGTAGCAACTGCTTAGGAAAGCATCTCAGAAAGGTCTCCATTTTCTCATCACGTCTTCTGCTAAACTTAGTAACAGACATAATTTTAATAGAATAATAGTTTTCATCGGTTGCAGGGGGAAAACTATTAACAAAATTTGTCTGGATTTTTTGTTTTATTCTTCCTTGTTTTCTACCATGCTTGAATCCATTTTAAAAAAATGATCCTGGGAGCCAGAAAATTTCAACAAAAAAAAGCAGTTTCTTAATCCACCTTTAACTTTTAACATTTATTTTCAATAGGCTTAATCTATTTTATTTTCCTGGTATAGAGACTACATGGAGTGGGGGGCTGCATAGCTAAATCCTGGCTCCCCTGTACAGAGACTTTATTGGGGTCTTTATAGGATGTCAGTGGCTTCCTGATCAGGAGTCGAGGTGAACACAGGCTCTTTACAGAGGTCAGGGGTGAGTTAGCTGTGGTCTTGGAGATGGCATTGAAGGTGACCGTGGCAAAGTTGTCCGGGGTGGTAGTGCAGTCCTTGGCCTCTCCCTCTGATTTGTTAATATCAGAGAGAATTATTGAAAATACTTAAGGGCCTCCCCAGTGGCGCAGCGGTTGAGCGCTGGGTTGCGAAGCTGCCCGCAGCCTCTGCGGCGCCGGTTCGATCCCCGGCTGCTCCCCGGCCACCGGAGGAGGATCCCACATGGCGCGCAGACCTCTCCTGCCGCCCGCTGCTCCCCTCAGCAGTGTACTTCGGTCCTTCTGCCTGCTCTGCTCCCCGCTCTGGCTCTGGTGAATTCTCTCACCCTCCCGCGCTTCTGACTGTACCCAGTGTATGTGTAAACAGAACAAACAAACAAACAAATAAATAAATAAATAAACATGCCTCTATAAAAAAAAATTTAAAAAAATACTTAAAAGGAAATAGGGGGAATATCTATTATTCTTAGAAAGCTTTAGCTTTACTCAAATAATTAAGCAAACTGATTTCAAAACCAGTATAAAAGAGTTTTTGTTTTCATATCTTGGATCATCTGTGAAGTATTTCAAAGAACTTCAAAAGCAGAAAGACATACTATAATGGGAAAAATATGTAGAGAAATATAGAAGATGGGAAAAAGACAGTAAATAAAAAATTAGAAGATGATAAATGGAAATTCCTCGGGACTTTGGTCATACCTTCAGGTGAAACTTAAAGTTGTCTTTGAGCTTGGCAACTGCATCAGAAATGGAGACAAGGTCACTTACAACCTTTTCTTTATCAGGAAGAACCCCATCAATCCTTAGGGGGTGAAAAATCTGTTCCTAGCATTAGGTTATCAGGCTAATTCTCCACAGGGTGAATTCTCCTGAGGGTGATCTTGTTCCCAGGGGCCTGTGGCAAAGGCTGGAGTTACGTTGTGTTGTTGTAACACACAGGAAGGCTGCTCCGGGACAAAGGATTACCTGGCTCCAGGTGTCAAGAAGCCAAGGCTGAAAACCCCATGTTATACAATTGATTGCTCATGCGGACATCCCTGACGTGTGGTACGTGGGTCCCGCAATGCATGGCTTTGGAGCGAGGCAGATTGGAGTTGGCATCCGTGACCTGCCACTTGCAAGCTGTATAACTTTGGGCAAGTTGGTTAACCCCTCTCACTCGCGGTGTCCTGGAGATAATTACATTGATCCTACAGGATTGTTATAAGGATTAGCAGGAATGTTTATGGAATATCTAGCACAGTACTTGGTGCACTGTGAAAACTGTGGATGTTAGTCATTAGGGCAGTCCTGTAGGCGAGAGGGTAGCACTGGAGGGTGTTTATTCCCTGAAGATGGTGATGGTTTGGGGATGCTGGGGGAGCTGTGAACTGTTTAATCCTCCACAGGCTTAATGAGCCTGGCAGTGGCATGTGACACGCGTGATGTCCTCCTAAGCTCCACCACCTGAAAGGCATCCAGGATGCTGCCATTGGAGGTGTTGATTGAGAACTGCACTGAATTCTCCAGAAATCAGATCAGCAGGTGGTAGAGACTGGACATCTATCCATGCCTCTGCCCACAGACTGTCTTGGTAGACACAAAATCTACTGAAAAAGATTCAGGTGTCATTACCTCAGAATTTAGATGATCACTAAAATTTTCATCCTTGAAAATGGCAACAATAACAACAAAGAAGTCTGACATTTCAAAGTATGGGAAAAGCCCAGTCTTATTATTCTTTTAATTAATAAATGACTTACTAGTTGGGTTGTTGGTAGCTGGTAAAACCCACCTGGCAACTTCTGTGATTTAATGTGATGCAAGAGCATTTTCATGCACCCAGCATGTGGATGTCTTTGTCCCAGGGAGGGGTTCTGGATCCTGGTATCTAGCTTATGACTCCATCACTCACCACCTCTGTCTCCTCAGTGCCTAGTATAATGAGGAGAGCAGACACAGAAGACATTTGAGTTCCATAAAACCCCTCTCTAGGTAAGAATCATGCCATGCTCTCTCACATTTCATTGGCCAGATCTTCTCATCCTTCCTGGATGCAAGGTCAGGAAACAGAGCCCTGGTTGGTCACGTCCCACTGGCCAGTAGGGGAGAGCAAATCTGAGTAGACAGGGGACCCTCAGCCACCACTGCCAGATCGCAGTGTGGTTTTGTTAATCACCGTCGGCTTGGCAAAGTGCTTCCTATCTGAAAGCAAGGCTAAAACACCCATGTGTAGAAACCATCCATAAAATTCCCTCCAGCCCTTTTCTTTCCAGCAGTAGGAAAAATGTAAAAAGTGGACATGTGACAAGTTTGATAGACTGGTAAAACTCTAAAAAGGCCATTATTCAAATATTTATGGATCCTTTTAGCTAATGGATTCAAATTTATAATGCTGCACTTGTCAACAAGATAATTTTGCAAAAACATTAAAGGCAGAACAGTTTGGTCCCTTCTAACCCTGAGGCCTCTCTTCTCCACAGCAAATGAGCAGCTGTTCCCAATGAAAATGGAACACTCACCAGTACTCAGAGACACACGCACATCCAACGTGCCTCTAAGCCCTGCTCTGAGGAGGAAGCTGGCGTGGTCTGAGGTGCCAGGACCAGGCTTAGGCATCCATTTTATCAAAAGAAGGCAGAAAGAAAAGCCCACAGTCATCTGGGAATACAGGTAGGCTATTACAATCCCGACTGAATAGTGATCCACTGCTCATGACGCAGGCACTGCCTCCTCCCTGGGGGCATCTGGGTTGATATAAAAAACCTCTCATATAGTTTTTGGTATTAATGTGTTAGCAAATGCATGCATGGTTCTGTGGGGCCATCATGCTCCCAAAACAACAAAGGAGAGTTAAAGAGTATTTGTAGACAGACCTTGTAGAGAGGTTCTGAAACTGGGCACCTATGGGTGAGAATGGTTTATATTTGGGTTAAAGAAAATGAACGAAGACAGTAGAATTCATTAAAGTGATCTCAGTGAGTGTGATATTTTCAAGATTCGACTCTCAAAGATGAAGGGATCCTGGTGCTCTGATATCTTCAGAGACAAGGAGAAACTAAGATGGTTTGAGAAGAGTCTGGTCAGAGAACACAGAACGCAATGGTACAGGTTTGCGCATCGGTGGAGTCTTGGGTCCGGAGAGAGAGTCCGAAGCTTACATTAGAAAGCTGCACAGATGCAGCATCTGCCTGTCATTTTTTTTCACGGGCAGAACAAATAGCATAAATAATCCAGGCTCTCAGAGACCCACGTGTGGACAAGCCAGGCTGCTGGCAGCACTTTCAGGAACTCCTGGTTCTGAGATGCTTCTGAGAAAGCACCTTTTCTCAGCGATGCCCAGGAGCAGGAGCTGCTAGAGAGTGTGGTTGTCATGAGGTGTTCTCCATGTTCCTTATCACTAATAAGACTAATGCGTGATGTATCTACACGATGGAATACTACTCAGCCATCAAAAAGAAATGCATGCCAATTTTAGCACCATGGGTAGAGCTGGAAGGGATAATGATAAGCAAAATAAGTCAGAAGGAAAATGATAAATGCCAGTGGATTCACTTATATGTGGAATATAGAACAAAGGGGGGCGTGTCAGGAAAAACCATAGATATGAGGCATCCAGCAGGGGAGGGGTAGTGAGAGGAGTCAAAACAGGGGGATGGAAAGAGCACAAAGGACCATGGTGATGGGTCACAGATGCTGTGGTGGTGGGAGAACTGTGGGGAACACACCTGTGGTTGGAGAAAAATCAAGTACTGTCCGAAATGTAACTATGATATAAGAAAATCAATAAAAAATTTAATAAAAAATAAATTAAATAAACCCATGGGCTTTGACAAGAGAACTGAAGCTGATGAGGAAATGGAGGTATAGGGGTGGGGCCTAATGGGGGTTGGTGCTTTTCTTTAAAGAAATAACAAGCTTTGGGGAAAAAAATAAAAATAAGAGAATGATCCAAAGCAGAATCTCAAAAATATGTTAAAATGATTCAAAATGATGATGTAACAAACAGGATTTAAAATCAACGTTGATGACATGGATGGCGCTGGAAGGGATCATGCTCAGCGAAATAAGCCAAAAAGAAAAAGAAAAATACCGGATGGTCTCACTCATAGCAGGAATCTAGAAAACTTAAATAAGGGACCAGGAAAATGAATATAAGAAAGTGAAAATCAAAATCAACAAAAAACTATGAACCAGAGACACTTTTAGGGGGGCGGGGGCGGGAGGGGAGGGATTGGGGTCAGAATGGGGGGGCTGCAATTGTATGGGGAATATAACAATAAAATTTATAAAAAAAAATAAAAAAAAAATAAAATCAACGTTGATGAAAAAAATTGAGCCTAATTGAAAAGAAAACTAACAGAAAATTTAGAAATTGTATATGGCTGTGAATAGTCATCGTACTAGTTACCTGATGCCGGGGAATAAATTATTCCCAACTGTAGTGGTGTAACCTAAGTTTATTTTATTGCGATTCTGTGGGTCAGGAACTTGCAGGTAGCTGGGCTAAGAGACCCTGGCTCATGCACAACTGTCAAGTTATGGAGACAGCCAAGGCACCATCTTTTGAAACAACAAATATTAAAGGATTTGTAAACATTTCAGAACCACCACTGTTTCTGAAATAAAAATCAGTAACAGCAGTGGTTTTCTCTTGGTAAAGGGAGAATATGATATTTTGGGACTCTTCTGTTTTTATTCCCAAAATTTTTACAATAATAATATTATTAATTTTAATAACAAGATGATATATTTATGTATGTGTGCATACACGGATATGTGTGTGCATGTATGTGTATATATATATATTTACACACACATATATGAAATATAAAATCTGTTGGTTAAAGGCAGAATTATTAACATT
Source organism: Talpa europaea (assembly GCF_964194135.1). Lineage (NCBI taxonomy): Eukaryota > Metazoa > Chordata > Mammalia > Eulipotyphla > Talpidae > Talpa > Talpa europaea. The sequence goes on along the minus strand of NC_140078.1, from coordinate 5,416,658 downwards.
TTTGGGTACTTACTCTGTGCCAGCCAATGCAATTCACGATATTAATTCCTATAATTGCCACCACAATAACTCTCCGAGGTAGGTACGACTTTGATCCCTATTATTAATAAGAGGAAAATAAAGCACAATTTGTGAGGATGCCGAGGGAAGACCCACAGCGCCTCAGCATCTGGTGTCTTGTGCAGGAAAGTTTTGTCATGCACGGAGGTTTATAAAGCATCTCACACTGTTCAATGAAGTGTCCAACATTTAATGATGTCACCTAATTTCACACTCTGTTTTCATAAGACTGCTTCCTGTCTCCCCCCTTTGTGGAATAATAAAATGCTCAGGTGCACCACTGGGATGGTATTAATTACCATCAACCCAACATGAAGAAGTCTTAGAATTGCCCCAAAGGCAATTGAGAACGCTTACCACGTTTATAAGGGCTCCCTAACCAGGTTCAATCTTTCAGAGATTAAACGTATCGAAATTCACAAAAGGCTTAGTAATTATTTCTCTAAACAGGCAGAATAATTAAAAAACAACAATGCTGCATGAGACAGGAATCCCTTCTTCCTCTTGTTATGCTGACTTGAAAATGAAACATCCTAGCTTTCCTGTTCTGCTTCTCCGATGCCAGTGCATTGGCTCCCAATTCTCACCTGAGAATTAGACTGGAGCTGGAGACCCATCGTTTATTCATTCAACAAACACCTCCTGAGCTTCTGCCATGTGCCTTGCTCACGCTCGGCACAGGATATACAGATGATAGAAGACAAACTCGTGGAACTTATAGTCAGGCCACATACGGTGAAGGTCACTAATCAGATAGAATAAATGTGAATAACCAGGACAGCCATCCACTAAACAGACCATCCAGAATATTCCAGAGACACTATCTGAGAGTAAGAAGCTGTTAGTTGACCTGAAATCAAGTTAAAGTAGATAAAACTAACTTAGGGGAGTAATTCCACCTTCTCTCTTTATGTTCTTATGTTTGTGCTTTAGTAAGTACATCCTCTTTGCATGCCTACTTTTATGATGATTAAGATGATTATTGATACATGAAAGCTTTATTCTTTTTTTTAATTTTTTTTATTGTTATATTCCCCATACAATTGCAGCCCCCCCCATTCTGACCCCAATCCCTCCCCTCCCGCCCCCGCCCCCCTAAAAGTGTCTCTGGTTCATAGTTTTTTGTTGATTTTGATTTTCACTTTCTTATATTCATTTTCCTGGTCCCTTATTTAAGTTTTCTAGATTCCTGCTATGAGTGAGACCATCCGGTATTTTTCTTTTTCTTTTTGGCTTATTTCGCTGAGCATGATCCCTTCCAGCGCCATCCATGTTGCTACAAATTGCATGTGTTTATCTTTTTTGAATGCTGAGTAATATTCCATGGTATATATGTACCACATCTTCTTGATCCAGTCATCTATTTTTGGGCATTTGGGTTGTTTCCAAAGCGATACATGAAAGCTTTATTCTTACTGTTAGAAGAATTCACAACATTCCATGTGGTATAATCTAAACTGTGCAAAAGATGCAGAGACCAAGGCCACTAGGAATACACCAAAACACTTAAAATTATTTTGGGATAAGTGTTTCTTGTCGTGGCTGCTGTATTTTCTTCCTCAGGAGTTTCCTGTGCTTCAGAAAGCAGTCATTTGAAACGGCCCTATATTCTTGACTGACTTTTTAGCAGAATTGTTGGTGGATGGCGGGTAACACACTCGTGGTTTTAGTTTTTTTTGAAAGGTGTCCTCAGTCTTCTGCATGACAGGTGTGACTCCTAAAGACACGAAGTCCTCAGAGATAAATGAGTTCATTCAGTGATGAATGTGGGTCAACCTGTGGGTTAGATTTCCCTGAGTTCAATATGGTAGGATGAGACAATGGGGCCTCCACGCCCATCCCAGCTCGTTGGTACCCCAGACCTGCTAAGAATTAAGGGCACCTCAGTGGGAAAATCAGGACATATCACTCCCAGTGAGATTTAGCTTACGGGTCCTAATAATGATGAAATAAGACCTGAACCCCAGGAGAAACAGCAAGCCCAAATCAACGTCTACTGATACTCAACTATCAGCTTTCAAACTGTTGACAAAGTCAGTTCAATCTATGCAGTTCCACAGACAGGCTCGCTTCCAGCGTGGGGAGGTCGTAGGAGCAGCCAGGGCACTGTCGTGACCCCCCAGCATGTAACTTACTCAGGAACGCCTACACTTAGGTTAGGATGCATGAAAATTGGTACATGCTGTCTCCATGTGAATGGGAAAGAGTATGAGCTCAAGCTCTGACAAGGATGATTCTTGGGGTAAAAAGGAAGTAAAAATAGTTTCTTAGGAAGGAAGACTTTGATCCATGACAGAAGCATGCAGAATCAGGTCACGGCGAAATAAATGGACAGATTGTAGTATTGGTTGTGAGAAAGGGGTCAGGAGGAGGTGATGTTTGGGAGTGGGATTTTACTGTGTATCAAGAACAAGATAGCCAACTATGCAAAAAAAAAAAGATGAACTCCTGCTATTTGCAACAACATGGATGGAAGTAGAGGGGGAAATGCTAATTGAAATAAGCCAGAAGAAAAAAGACAAGTGATTTTACTCACATGTGGGGAATAAAGAAACAAAACAGGGGAACAGATGAAACGAACCCACATGAGTCTCCTGAATCTCCTTTCATTTCACCAAGTCAATTTTGATTCAAAACCCAATTGGAGAGAGAAACTGGGTTGGGAATCCAGAGGTATGTATGCAAAGATTAGGATTCTGGAAACCCAAGTCAGGTCCCGGCTGCTGCTGTTGCTGGTGCTTCCACATGGTGGCGCTGTTGAGAACTGGTCCCACACAGCCCATGCGCCTTTGCTCAGCACTGCCAAGAGGTCTTGTAGCTGCTTGAGATCGTAGCTTTGATCAGAGTGATATACTAACCTTAGAGTTTTATGATGCATCATCAGAGGTCTCAGGATTTCTGGGAAGTCTGACCGCCATGTTGGAATGCCAGGGTGTGCATGATATGGTGTCCCCTGAACCACAGACTCTTGGGGATTGCTCTGATTGTGGATCACGGTGCTCGCAGGGAGACCCTCTTTGGAGTCTGTCTCCTTAGTAAGAGATCTGAATCAAGAACACCTCAAAGAATTAGGATGCTCTTAAAATAACGACCCCAAACAGGAAAGGGGTCAGGAACCTCTATGCATCAGACACACCTTGCCCCTGTGTAAATTTCCCACCTCTTCTCCTGTAACCAGGTGAATGGCAAAAGGTACTGGGAGGGGCAGCCCCATAAAGGCCTAGCACATCCTCCCACCAGGCAAGCTGGTGTCTATTGGACCTTCTTAGATGTTGGGCTGTGGCCCCTCCGGTGACTCTACCCAAAGCAAAGCAAATCTGCAAGATGCCCTCTGTGTCTTCAGAGGGAGCCCAGCCAGGAGCTTCTTGGACAGGAAAAATAAAGGCATCAAAGGTGGCTTTGTGTTATTTCATAATGGAATAAATGTACTAGAAAATGTATTAATTACTCCTTTCTGGATAACATTTGGGTGTCTTACAATTATTGCTCCAATAAACAATGCTGGAATAAAAAAAAGTAAAGGCATCATTGCTTCGGGGTTTCTCTAGATGATTGTTCCTATTTTCCAAACCCGAAGTCAAGGTCCAGCCTGTGACAGAGGGAACCGATTCACTGACCCTGGAGCAGAGCTTCCCAGTCACGAGGAAGGGTGCTCAAGTAAGGTGCCATGTGAGGAGTGACTGCTGGCTGAAGCGGAGAGGAAGACTGTCTCCTGCCTTCCTTCCCCACGGCCATCCAGGGGAAAGGGTTTACCCCTCATGGCTGATGTGCACAATTAACTTTCCAGTGGATTGTGAATTGCTGAATCAGTTATTCAGATAGTATTTACAGTAACCTTTATTTTCATGCTGCTTTTCATCTAGACTCTGAACAAAAAAGAAAGACAAAACCCCTACAATCTACAGTGTGCAAAATGCACAGGGCGTCTTAGGGAATAAGGACAGGAAGAGGCGAGCAGGGCGGGCCTCTGTGAGGATAGTTACTGCAGCTGGAGTTGGAGAAGGAAGCAGCGGCAGCAGGTCAGTGGTTCTCAGCCGAGGGGAACTCTGTCCCCTGGGGGGCCCTTCGCAATGTCTGGAGGCATTTTTGATGGTCACAGTGAGGGGCCAGGAGAGGTTACTTCCCGCACCTCCTGGCTACACCCCAAGGATGCTGCTAAACTCGCCCCATATACAGGGCAGACTGCACAGTGGCGAACCAGCCAACCCCAAATGTCAGCAGTGCTGAGATGGAGGGGCCGTCTGTTGCATTTTTTTAATGCAAACTTTGGAAATAAGAGGCGTCTGGAAGCTTTTATGCCATGCTATCAAATCTTGTGTCAGGGCGCCGACGAGCTGGGAGGTATGTTCCAGGAATGTGGCAGGAGCACACTCCTTCAGTCAAGAAATAACCAGAGGAAAATAGACTGGAAACAGCCTCGCTTGTTCCAAGTGATGGCTGGGGAGTTGAGCACAGGTGTTGACATCCAGGAAGGGCTGAGCTTGTGTTTGGAGAGCGAGCGGTCAGAGTCAAGTCGGGTAGAAAGAGAGTCAACCACACCTCCTCGAGGGGTCAGGGGGTGACGGAAGGGAGCGAAGCTGACAGGTGGAAGCAGGGCGGGTGGGCCATGGCGAAGCTGCAGAGGCCCACCCGCTCTCGGGTTCCGCAGGTCGTAGCTGTGAGGAGAAGCAGACGGGGCTGCTGAGTGGAACACTGCCCTGAATTTTCAAGAATCACTTGCATCCTGAATCTCCGTATCTTGGCAAATGCTTCATTTTAATCATTTTTAACACAGTCCATGCTAAGAAGAAAAAATACCTGCAGATGAAATTCTGGCCTGCAGAGCTTGCATTTGCAACATCTGGGCTAAAGAGACATGGGGTCAACTCACTTCCTCATCTGTGAAGGGACGTGCTCGGATAAGGCACTTTTCAAGCCGTTTTCCAAATCCAGGGTTCCCTTCTGTGGCTGCAAAGAGCAGACCGCCCTAGATGAGGGGCAGTGGGGGAGCTACCTTCGTAAGTTAGGGAGGCCTTTCCTTGCACCTCCACACCCTCTCCTCCATCTGTCTGCACCCCGTAAACCCAAGCAACGGTCAGTTCCCCCAGCAGCCGATCGCCAAGACGAGCTTAAACAAGATGGAAGCAGAGACAAAAATTCTCCTTAATCCCGGAAGACGTGTGACTTTGCTTAGCACTTTGAATATTATTAAGTGTTTGAATTTCTTCCTGTGTCTTTTTCGCCGAGATGACTGTCTTTCTGTTTCCTTGACAGCCTCTGCAGGACCAAATTGACAGCTCTTTAAAAGCGGCTGACGAAAAGCAGCATTAATTAAGTCATTGCCGGACTGTAATTGTGTTAAGAAGTAAAAATCTAATATGAGAAAAGGTTAGTGAGTCCTCTCTTGTGTCAGATTTTCTACTCCCTATGAATATTAATGTCCTTAATGAAGACAATCTTTGCCTCATCAAGCCGTTGTTCTGCATTCAGGTGCCAAATCCCCATGCCATTGATTTGTTTTTAAAGAACAAATATGTCAGGAGAGAGTGACTGTCCTGTTTCTTATCAACATCATAGAGGATGCTTTTGTATTCCTGGGAAGAGTTTATAGATTTTTGTGTGCGTGTACAAGCTCTCGTGACGGGGAGGGGTGCTAATGTGGAGGGAGGGTAAATGAGTTACAGTGATTTAATATCAGCGCTGCGTTTGATCACATTAGCTCCTTTTCTCTGTGTGAGCAATATTCATATGTTAGTGGGGTGATGATCAGCAGTTTTAATGATAAAATAAGAATTCTCTCTAGAAAAAGAGAGGTCTGCAGTGTAAGCACTGATAGCAGCTCAGTAAGAGAAACTGAGCTTCCTTTGCTGATGACCCCAGCCCCCATGGCAGAGATGGTGGCAGCGAAGGTGGGTTCTGGCCCTCCGTGGTAGAGGGGTGGCATGTGCCTCCCTCCTTTTCCCTGTCCTTCCCATCTCTCCCATCTGCTCCTCTTTTTCATTATCACCCCCACCTCCTCCAATCAAAGCTGAAGCCTCAACACTGAATTCTCCAGAATTCTTGGTCAACAGGTGGAATGACCCTGTTGTAGTATCACTTGGATTCCTCTGTTGGAGAAAATCCAGGGTCTCCTGTTTTGAATAAAGTCAGCAGTCAACATTTTTGCTCCTAAGATCTTGACTGTGAGTCAATAAATTGGGTTGCGTACGTCACTGAGCGGGCTGGGCTGGGAGTGAGAGGAAATCTACAAATGTTTGACTTTGTCTTGAGCAGTGGAGTTGGCACACGCAAGTCCAGGCTGGTGCGGTGTCCTGTGATGGCCCAGACATCCGGGCCGCCTCCCCCTTTGCACTGACCATCTCTCAGTGGCTCTGGGGCCCAGAGGGCTGTTGGAATTCCCAGCATCGCACCTGCTTTCAGAGCAGTGAGCGGGCAGCTTCACGCCTCCTGAGAAGGAGGGTGTGAGCACATATGCACGAGGCGGTTCACTTGCATTATTTTTAAACGTCTATGTTGCTGTATGATGCATCACAGCGTGTGTATATGGTGCTGTGTGATGCATCACTGTCTGTGTTAGTTTCTGTATTAAAGATGGACACAGCCCTCATAGCATCAAACAACAATTGCATTATCTCACAGTCCCGTGGCTCAGGAGTCGGGACAGGTAAGCTGGGCCCGCAGCTCAGCTGACGGCATGTTCTCCAAGGCTCTGGTGCTCTTCCCAACTGTGCCTGTCAGCAGAGCATGTTTCCTCCTGGCCTGATCACTGAGAACCCCCTGCTTTTGCTGGTGGCACCCCAGACACTGCTCTAACCACTTCTAGAGTCCACCTGCACTTCCCAGCCGAGTGGCCCCCAGAGGCAGCTCAGAACATGGCAGCTCCCTTTCTTTCAGGCTGGCAGGAGCTCATCTCGTAGAAGCTTCTTCCTCTTTTAAGTGCTCTCCTGATTAGGTCAGACCCACCCAGAGTGGCCTCCACTTGATTCACACCACATGAATTTACCAGAAACCCATTAAGAGGAGTGACATCTGCCACAGCCTCAGCCCCACCCCTCCTGGGAGGGGGTCGTCCAGGCTGTGTGACATCAGAATCTTGGCAGCACCTCAGAGCCCTGAGGATGCCACTCCACCTCCTTTACAAACATGGAAGTCGAGGCTCAGAAAGACCAAGAAACTTATCCAAGCTTTACGTGAAGTGGTCAAGTGTTCTGTCTGTGCCTTTAGGACTCCGAATCCTGTTACTCTCCAGGTAGGTCAGACCGCTCGTGGCGGCCATAAATTCCAAAGAGTTCACGATGCCCTCGTGTCTACGCAATGCCCTCTGATCAAGGGTCTGTCGGATGTACAGTAGTCGCTGATGCTCTCAAGGAGCGTGTGGGGTAAATGAAGCTGATCAGGCTTTTTATGCATTGGCCTCTGTGGCTATCCCTTGCGGCCTGATCTTGTGGATGGGAGGCACGTGTGCCTGATCACTGACACCTGGGCGTGAGTGTGTGCTTGTGCGCATGTGCAAGTGTGCACACCTGCACCTAGGCGGGAGGGGATAAAAAGGCGGTGTCAGCCTGGGGGAGGGGACTCAAGTTGTTGTCTTCCTGCTGAATTATTTCCCCTGCTTACCATTAAAAGCTGTGAAAATGATGTCAGCATCTCCAAAATTCTCCTTCAAATTGCTAGAACTGACTGTGAACCTACCTGGCCTGGGATGGTTGCAAAACAAAGGGTTATGGAAGACCTTCTCTTCGGTAAGTACTAAGCAGAGACTGCCATGAGGCTGCGTGGAAATATGGTTAAAGGTCCTGGGTGTCTCTGATCCTGGCTGTGTCACATAATGGGTCTGTAAGGCCTTACCCTCAGTTGATTCCTCTAGTCAGTGGGTATGATAAATTGTAGGACCGTGTTCCTAAAACTGTTGCGATGGAGAACACTTAATATTTGTCATAATTTTGAAATATTTGTGTCCATATTGTCTGGTTTTGATTGCAAACTTTTGGAAGTCAGGAGTGGAATCTGGAAGCTTTTTCTGTTGTACTATCAAGCCTTCCATCAAATACCAAGACATATCAAAAAATTAATTCTCCTTAAGGAGGATGCTGATAGCACATTTCTGCCACGAGGCAGATTTTCCCCGTCTTAACACACGCTTTCGGGCATTTGGAATAGAGGGAAAAAATTGCACATTTTACTAGTTCTCTCCAAACACAGTGCAGACTGCTAAGCTGTTTCTTCAGAGGGGGAGAATCGAATTGGCTCCAGATTCCTTCTCTGCTGCCAGACCGTGGGAAGTGAGAGAGAATGTCAAAGCTGGCAGTTGACAAACAATGAGATTGTTCCAAAATGAGGAGGATTGGCCTTAGCAAGAGCCTTCACAAATGTTTTTCTCAGCTTTTAATGAAGAAAGAGAAGGGGAAAAAATTCCACAAATCCTACCAAGATATTCTGAAGCACTGGGGTCAAAATCTGCAAATGTTTCAAGTCTAAGAATGTACCACTTCTTAGCATGCAGGAGAAAAAGGTGTTTGCATGTGCAAGAATACACGTAATTCAAGTGCCCTCCGAATGAGAATGAACAATAAGAAAAGTGTGGGTGTCCTCTTTGATCCCATCCCCGTTTCTGTCACGCCCCCAACCCCAAGGAAATAACCGGTCTGAGTTGGAAATACAGCCTTTCCGATCCTTTTGTTTGTTTTTTAAATAAATTGCATCTGTGTTACCTTTTTTTTTTTAGAAAAGTTTTTTTTTTAGATTTATTTATTTTTATACAAGAGCTGGGGTACAGGCCAGAGGTACAGGAGGATGAGAGGATTCACCAGAGACAGAGCAGGAACCGAATAGGCAGAGTGACTGAAATGCACTGCTGAGGGGAGCAGTGGGCGCAACAGGAGAGGTCTGCCGCGCCATGTGTGTATCTCCCTGGCCACAGGGGATGGAACCTGTGCTGCAGAGGCTGTGGACAGTTTCACAGCACTGCACTCAACCCACTGTGCCACCAGGGAGGCTCTGTGTTACGTTTGTTGAGGAAAATACATGTAATTGCTTTGTTATTTTTGTACAACACACATAGAGTTGCTTGGGCGTCCTGTCACATGCACATGTAAGTTTCACATGTACATGTACCCGCCTCTCTGAACCTGCTGCTGCTTTCTGAGCCTCCCCTCCCACCAGTGTTAACACACAGCCATCGTGCTCACTGCTTTCAAACTGCCAGGTCCCCTACATTGCATTACTCTGCTCCCGTGGCACAGGACTCTGCAGGGTGGTGAACGTGCAGCAATAAGCATTTATTTGGAGAAAAACTGGCAGCCTCCTGGGCCACTCTTTGCTTTGGTCATTTCGTGTCAGCCTATGGTTTTGTAAAGGTTTCCCGTCCTTGCTTTTTTCTCTTCCACACTGGCCAGTTGCTGGAAGACACAGTCACTCTTTCAATGATGAATAAAACACTATCGTGCTTGAGGTGATATCCCCTGGGCCAAGATGGCGCCATGGCCTCAGCCCCTCAAGCAATAAATGCTATGAGAGAGGTTTGTAGAAGGACTCTGATGGCACATAGTAGGGCATCTACCCCAGACAGTGGAGCTAGAGTAAGAGTTCCCTGGATGAAGGTGAACAACTGGATTCACCTCTCAGGAACTGTCCTTCACAAAGAACACGTCTTTCCCCTTCAGCTTTGGCAAAGACAGTCCGAGGAAGAGAAGGCGATTTTATATGTGATGACGTGTATTCACCTGTAGGTAGTACTCAGTTTATCTGTTGGATTATTATGCAAGACTAGAAATGAAAAGAATGACTTGGAAGTTAAATTGACCCAGGGTGTGTCCTGGCAATTACGAAATGACAATAGATGTTTACATGCGTGTGTGCAGATTTAAGAGGGAAGAGTCTGCTCTTCTAGTTAATCTAGTGACTATGAGTTTTCTAGTAACCGAGGATTCAATTGTGGTTTGTAAGATTAAAAGTCATTTTTAGTTTTCAGTCCCAAACTTCCCATCGTAACTCTGGGTGTCACTTTCTGCCTACCAGGCTTTCTTGCTGTAGCCTTAGTTTCTCCTCATCGATGACACTTACTCCTTGGATGGCAAGCTCTGTGTTTTCTGCCAGTCAGTTGGGACTGTGTGTGGGCAGAAGGGATGGTCAAGTCACGGCCAGTGGGAAGGGGAAAGATCAAAGTGTCTTCAGATGGAGGCTTCCGACCCCAAAGTCTGGCAAATCAAAAGCATCGCGTGTGCCCAAACCCCCGTGTGCTAAAATAAAATTATTCCCTAAAGGAAAGAATATCCACTCTGTGTTTTGAAAATACTTTCCGGATTTTGAAAGGACTTTGTGATTTCTCACATTTGTGAACTTTTTTAAGATAAATGAACAAGTCATGTCTTCACAGGAGAAATTAGAGAAAATACATTCTGGGCTGTTTTTATTTTGTTAACCCTCGCTAAATAGGATGGACGTAAGATCAAGACAAATGTCTCCAACTTTAGGTTTTTGATTTTTTTTTTCCTTTATGTTCTGAAAAGTTAATTCAAAGTAAACGATTGGCCTCTAAGAGGGGATATAAGACACGGGAAGAGTCGTTTATCAAAATGTAAATGTCTACATTTTATGCGCGTGAGTAAGGAAGTCAGGATGAGTGCGAATTTGTTTGTGAAATAGAAGCGCTGAGATGTATGAGGCAGACTGGGGGGTTCCCACTGCTCAACAGTTAGATTGATGGGTGTTGCTTATAGACAATCGAGCATTAAAATACCACTTGGATAAGTGCCCGTTTAGATAAAAAGCACAATCTTCTGGGACGTTGGCCTGGGGTATATGTGAGGCTTTCTTTTAAGTTCCCCTTTTCAAATGTAAACTGAGGACTTGCCATTCTGGAAAAAAATAAAGGATGTGTACTTATCCTTATCCCTCCCACTAAGTACAGCTGAAGACCCTGGACTTTAGGCCTGTAACTGTAGCTACAGAGAGAGAGGTAGGGAGCTAGTGGTGCAGATACAGACAGAGACAGCAATAGAGAGATGCAGGCATGTGTACAGATGTGTACATGTCGGTGTAGGTATCACAAACGTAAGACTGAAAAGTGTAGAGAAGAAAGCAAAGAAGGAAAATCAGTGGTCTAGGGACCAGAGGAGTGAGGTGATGGGGACTTTCTGGGATTTTCTTTTAGCCGCAAAGACCCCAGACTTGGACCTGAAGACACCAGAAACCCCGAAATCCCAAGGCAGGAATGAAAAAATCTCTATCTGAAGCCTGTTCTCTGTGGTCAAAGGGCTAAGAAGGGAGGGATCCTAGTAAGACAGGAAACTCCTAAACAACACTCACTGAAAGAAATATGGACCCAGCCCCACCCATGCCCGCTGAGGCCTATGGGGGAAGGCCAATGAAATGGGGGGGGGAGAGGCCCCAAAGCCCCTCAATCAATCCAAAGGGGTTGTTGTCAGAGGGCCTGGTCCTGGTCCCAGGAGAACCAGACTCCACCCCTGCCCACCAGGGACAGTTCACTCCACCTCCCCCGGGGGGCCAGGAGAGCTGGGACATCCACCCCACCCCACCCAGAGGCAGCCAGAAGTCCCGGGCCCCTCTCCCCGGTGTCAAGGAGGTTGAGCGGGAACCTGGGCTTTGCGGGCAGAAGTATCCTCGGGATGTGGGCGGTGTCAGCCTTTGACAGCACCCATGTCAGCACCGGGGCTGTGGCAGGGACTAGAGTGTGACCAGGTGCCATCATCAGGCGAGCCCAGGCCGAGGGCACCTGGGATCCTCCGCTCATTTCTTACAACTGCCTGTGAGTCTCCCACGACCTCAAAATAAGAGGTTTAATTTAAAAAATGCAAACTGAAATCCAGACTTCCTGGCCTATTTCACATTCATTTATTTACCCAGAAAGCACAGTGCTGCCACTCGCCAGGCACCAGGCATCCCGTCCTAAAGTGTGCCATTCCTTCAGGACTTACTACCCTTGCGGAGGAGAAAGCAATGTGTAAAACAATGAGGGGAGGGGGAAAAAATCATGCTCCTTGGAATGAAAGTGGATTATTTGGAGGCTCCATATTTCATCGTTCTAATCGACTGTTCTAAGGGACAAATGGCAAAGAGATATTTTCATAAAATACATTGAGTTTTTCATAAGGTTCCTACCAAAAAAACTCAAGAAATTAGCTCCAGTAAGAAACAATCCACCAGTCCTATGAGGGGGAGGGGTTGGGTTCGAGAACCATCCATTCAAAGCAGAATCAGGACATGTTGGTATCTTGCTTTCCTGCTCCTTAAGTTACGTACACATCGTCATCTTGTTTCGCCTGGTAATGGTTTATACGACATCTTTGCAAGGTGCTAGCAATGTTGGCTCAGCTTGCACTTTTGTTCCCTGTTCTGACCCATGCTGCTCAGGGCATTCACTTGCCATCCTGGCCCAGTTCCCATCACTGCCAGCCCCCAGGGCCCTGCAGCTGCTGCGAGATTGTCACAGCTCCCTGGTGGGATCCTGGCATGGGGTTGGGGTGCAGAGAGGAACCTGGAACGGCCACTGGGAGGGAGGGTCCCCTTTCATCTCTTCCTGGTCTTGTCTCCTCATCGCTTTGGTGTTTGACAGAAAACCCTGCCCCAAAACTCAGTCTCTCCTCTCCCTTGTGAACTCCTTACAGTGGTTGAGTTTTTCTTGCCAGCTAGATCAATGTTTCCCCAACTCGGCCTCGCACATTGGTGACAGTCTATGACACACTTTTTACAGATCTGTAAAGTAAAGGTGGTAAAAACATAGCTCACGTTTCACCGGCCCAACGTATTCAGTATGAAGGGTGGTCTTTCACCCAGGAGTAGTTTTTCCTGTGGGGAGGTGTTCAAAATGACTTCCTTCCTGGGCAAAGGTGTTTCTGTTGATGGTGATTTCATGTTGTATTTTAAGGATCTTACTTTGCAAAGTGAAAAATGACCCCCGTGTTGGTCTACCCCTCCTTTGTCTGCAATTTACCTGTCATTGGAAACAGCTCACAGGATGTCCCTGGTGGCCTAAGGATTAAGCCTCAGCGCTATCACTGCTATGGCCTGAGTTCAATCCCCGGCCAGGGAGCTGACCCACAGGGTGCAGCAGACCTCTCCTGTCTGCCTGCTGCTCCCCTCAGCAGTGGATTTCAGTCAGTCTGCCTGTTCTTCTCCCCACTCTGTCTCTGGTGAAACTTCTCAACCCCCTGCACCTCTGGCCTGTACCCCAGTTCTTCTTTGCATAAAGAAAATACTTAGAAAACAACACACAAAAATATTAGATTTTCTTAAATATATGATTTTCTTACATTTTCTCTACATGGTAATAAGTTTGCCCCATAGTATACACGTGGGAAGGCGCTGCTGTAATGGATGTGTGATATACTAGCGTAGAAAATAGTGGAGGAAGAAATTTGGATAAGATTAGTCAGTCAAACTTTCACAGAAGCAATGCATTTGGGACATGATTATTTGACAGTGAAAAGGGACTTAACTGCAGGAAGAGACCAAAGGAAAAGATAAAAATTAATCCACACAGGCAGCGGCCAGCAGAAATGCCAGCAGGTTCCAGCAGGTTCCTGAATGTGTGAAACAGGCAAGGGGCAGGTGCGGGGGTGGCAGGAATGGCCAGGTGAGAAGCAGGTGGCCTGCGGCTTGTCTCTAAGGGACCGGCTCATTTGAGGAGGGTGTGCTGGCGATGGCTGACCTCTTGGGTCTTGAAGAGAATTCAGAGATCCAATTTTTTTCATGAAAAAGTCTTTTAAATGCTGCTCATTGAAAATTAATAAAAATGTGAGGCACTCCTGTATTATGTGTATCTATGTATGCTACATATAAATCCTATACCCATGTATGTATGTACATGTTTATAGCTTGTTCGTTTATAGCCCATGATGCATTCTTCGTTAGCAAGACTATTTGATATATAATAATAAATATAATGATAAGTGTCCTATATCAAAATTTGGTGAATGAAGGAGAGAGTGTAAAGCATTTCTAAGTAACCATGAATATTTAAGGTCAATATCCAATTAGGTCAGGATGGCTCTGTTCTGAATTTCCTTCCCACGGAGGTCGTCTTAATGCTGCTGCCTTTTTTTTTAAAGATTCATTTATTGATACAAGAGCTGGGGTACAGACCAGAGGCACGGGAGAGTGAGAGGATTCACCAGAGACAGAGCGGGGAGCAGAACAGGCAGACTGACTGAAACACACTGCTGAGAGGAGCAGCGGGCGAGGCAGGAGAGGTCTGCTGCACCATGTGGGAATCTCCCTGGCTGGCCAGAATCAAACCTGCACTGCAGAGGCTGCGGACAGCTTCATAGTGCTGTGCTCAACCCTTTGCACCACCAGGGAGGCCCCTGCTGCTGCTTTTTTTAAAGTAAAGTCCTCTGGCAGTGGCCTCTGCGCTCTCTTGTAGCCTTTTCTCATTGTTCTGCGCTCACCTCTTGCCTCCTTTCTGCAAAAAACATCACCCGCAGGGCGGGCGGGACAGCTGGTGGCGCCTTAGCCCAGGGCAGGCTGCAAGTTGGTGCCAATTTTGTGACTAACAGAGGTTTCTCCTCAGTCTGATCCACGAGCCATGTGAGGGCCCTAGAAGAGGGCCACATGTGCCTCAGTTTTTTATCCCCACCCCCCACCACACCCAGGCACAAAAGACCACACACAACTCCAACCTTGCAATTAAAAAAAAAAAAATGAAAAGAGGTTCCCTTCCTGAGAAAACAGTCTCCACACGGATGGGAATTTCCAACACGCTTCTTTTCCACCCGCGCCCCTACCTCGCTGGTGGGGCGGGAATCCCAGGAATGGTGATTTGAACTGAAAGGCTGGCGGCTGAAAATTCCAGCGCTCTCAGCTTCATTTGTGAGAACATTTGCTTTCAGTGCCTTAAAGTTCATTGAGGAAGAAGAGGAAGTTTGGGGTATCTGCCTGCACTCTACACTTCTCACTGGGGGTGCTTTTGCTCCTCCCAATCCACCTGCCTCACCTCCAGAACCATTTGGCACTGTCTGGGGACATTTTTGAGGGTCATTCTGGAGGTGAGGGGCTACTGGTTTCTAGTGGGGGGCCAGAGATGCTGCTGGACATCCTGCAATGCACAGGCCAGCCCCCCAGCAAAGGCTCCTGGGCCTCAAATGTTGAAAGTGCCAAGCTGAGGGAGGGTGCTCAAGTGGCACCCACACCCTTGAGACCCTACAAAGCTGGAGAAAGGGGTTGTGGCCAGTATATCCATCCTCTCCATACCAGCTGCCCCACGAATCTAGGTCCCCCCAGACCTGGATTTGAGGGTCTCGCAGAAAACTCAGATGGGGAGACAGTGTGCTGCTCTTTCCCCGTCCCTGCTCAGCGTCCCTGCTTCTCCGCTCCACTGGCGGCGTGTTTGCTTGCTGTGACCTCAAACTACCATTTCAAAAGGGTACATTAAAGTAATGACAACTTTGGCACCTTCACAAACATCCAGCATCTCTGGCTATTTCAGACGCAGCCATGTGCTCCTTGTGCTCAAGGCGGTGGCCCAGGCCCGGGCCCACGAACCTTTCCTGTAAAAGGCTGGGGCAGCAAATTCTTGGACCTGAGGGCTGGCCCGCTGCTGTCACCGTGCTCAGCCCTGCCTCTGTGTGTGTGTGTGTTGGGGTTGGGGGAGGCAGCCCTGATAGCACTAGACAAAGGGCCTGTCTGCGTCCCAATAAACCTTTATTTATAAAGACAGGCCACGGGCCGGGGTGATCCCATGAGCTGCAGTTTCCCGCTCCCTGGACTGCATTAGCAAAAATGACATTCAGGTGAATGCCTGATGCCTCATATTTCCCCCATGGGGCTGGGTAGTCTCCTGGCTTTCTGCACTATAGTTCCTTTGCTGTATTCAAATCTCAGTTTAAATGCCACCTTCCCAAGGAACCCCTCCTGGACACTCACCAAAAATCATCCCTCTTAGCCTTCCAGCCCACTGCCCAGTGCCAGGAGCTCCCTGCTGTGTGTGGCCTGCTGCGTGTCTCCTTTCTTGTCAAAGGCATTCTCCCAAGAAAAGAAGCAGCATTCTGTGCAACTTTACTCCTGGAGCGCCACATCCCAGAACCACGCCCGGGTGCAGCAAGTGCCATCTGCAAACACACCATATATGCTCACACACTCTTGCATACTCACAACCCATCCATGCACATACACATGCATACACATTCACTTATACTCACACACACACACACACACACACACACACACACACACACACACACATGCTGTTTCTAATGGAGAAGCCCAGGGTCTTTTCCTGACCCCCAGGTAGCAGCTGTGGCCCAAATCCACTTTACCTGGCACCTCTCATAGGGACATCTAAAATAATGACTCCTCTGAGAAGAGGTTATGGAAACTGGGCTGCATTTTGAGGAGGCTTGAGAGGGGAAGGAGAGCAGGTAGATCATACAGGATAGATCCAGCAAGGTTTAAAGATTGCCTGGGTATGGCCACTGGGGAAATGGCAGGGGAGGTTTCCTTGGGAGTGCCTAGTGTCCTGGTAATGACATTTTGTAGAGATAAAGTAGACCAGGACCTGCTTGGAGAATGAAGGCAATTTTATTATTATTGTTCATCATAAATAATTTCCTCCCCACAACTAGCTACCAAGTCCCCTCTGTTAGTCCCATGCACATACAGTATTTCAAGTCCGAGGGCATGATATTTGATCACAGACCCTGACCTCTCATCTTGACATATGCTCTGAATTTTAAAAGCCCTCTTCCGGAAATATTTAACACCAATCATTTCATTAAATAAGTCCCAGATAGCCAGACAGTATGACTGGGATAATATGGAATTATTTATAAAGATGGCTTGCTCTGAGAAGATGATTATGCTAAGGAGATGGGAATCCCACCTTCTCATTCACATGCTGTGATTAGAAGCAGGATATTTCAGATCTATCAGAAAGGGATAAAAGGTAAAGTGGATTTGGGGCACAGCCCCCCTGTGGACCACACCAGTCAGGGGGTGGGACTTGGGTTGCTTTTTGTGGGATCCCACCGTTGGTTGAACAGCAGCACATTTTCACTGCCTGATGTCTGGCTTCCTGGATTTAAAACTGGCTTGGTTCATCTTGAATAATGGAAACCTCCTTTATTTGGGGCTGCTTACTTCTGATCACCTACTTCTCTGCACTTTTATTTATTTATTTTTTTAAGATTTATTTATTTATACAAGCACTGGGTACAGTCAGAAGCGCGGGGGGGGGGGGGGTGAGAGAATTCACCAGAGCCAGAGCCGGGAGCAGAGCAGGCAGAAGGACCGAAGTACACTGCTGAGGGGAGCAGCGGGCGGCAGGAGGGGTCTGCGCGCCATGTGGGACCCTCCTCCGGTGGCCGGGGAGCAGCTGGGGATCGAACGGGCGCTGCAGAGGCTGTGGGCAGCTTCGCAACCCAGCGCTCAACCGCTGCGCCACAGGGGAGGCCCTTCTCTGCACTTTTAAAAGCATTAAATAACATGTAAGTGGAGAGATTCCATTTTTCCTCCCAAATCAAGAACCCTTATCTTACCTTGAAACTGGAAGATTTGATCAACTCCGCTTGGCACTGGCTTTGGAGTTAAAATATTCATAGATAACTACTGGCTTTGCAGGTCTTAGATGATATGGCCCCTCTCTGCCTCTCCAGCTTCTGCACACTTCACCTCTCTTCTTCTCCCCAGTGCCTTCTGCTATTTCTTTACCCCAGTGAACATTCTTGTAGTATCTTCCATCTTGGGGGCTGGAATACTGTTTCTTCCTGCCTCACCTGATCTCTTCAGTGATAGTCTGATGTTACCTCTTCCAGGAAGCCCTCCATGACATCTTTCTCCTTCCCAAAGCTGTGCCATGTTCTCCTCTCACTTATTCCTGCAACAGTTTCTTCTGCCCTATGAAATTTGCGTCAATTAGTATTGCTCATGCATTTGTGCTGTTACTTATGAATGTTCATTTTTTCAACAGAGTCCCTATGGGCAAGTCATCATGGTGTCTTAGTGTCTACAAGAGCGCTTGGCACAGAGTAATTGCTCAATAAATAAGCAAATGATGAATGAACAGATGAAAACTTGTCTAGGCAATTGCCCAATCCCTTTAAATATGCTTTGGGGCTATTGCGAAAGGCAGCTCAAGGTCCTCAGGACTCAAACTCTGAATTCTGATGTTTATTTTATGCAAGCATATCTTCTATTAGTTTCCTTCAGTCTTAAAAATGTGCGCTTAATCAAATGATCTGAAACCTATAGAGACAGTCCTCTGTGGCGTAAAATCTATTCATTAAAAGCATAATATGACATTGAATGTCAGGAAAATATTAATTACGGCAACATCCCCCCACAAGCACCCCACTCATACCATTACTTGTGGTCTACGGAATGCTAATTTTGCTGGATGTTAGAGGAAAACAGATCACATGAATGAAATGCTATTGAGACATTTAAAAAAGTTAGATTTTCTTTGTTCTTGGGAACTTTAGAACCTCAAATAGGCTACTGGGCATTATGAAAACCTAAGGGGAAGATCAACAATCAAGTGTTTTCTAATAGGTTTGGCCACAGAAACTCGCCTGGTCATGGACCATCTTTGGCAAATGCTGATGCGCACTGGGAGAGGCAGGGCCCCGGCTCAGGCTGACCCCTTCCTTGGGAGAGAGAACTGCACTGGTTTCTGGAGAAACTTGCTCTCCCACACCAGCATCTTAGCAACTACACTGCTTTCCTTGTGTCACAAGCCGCTTCCAGTGAAATGCCAGCTCTGCTTTATGGTTTCAGCATCAATAATAACCACCCTTCGAATGGAAGCCTGGAGTTCCCATTGTCACATTCCTCACGGAGCTCTCGTTGGGAGGAAGGAAGGGCAGCGAGCTTAAGGATATTTAAGATGTGAAATCAGTGTTTTAAAGGACACTATCCATGGGGAAATAGACGCCAGGAGAAGCAATATTCAGATCTGGGAAAATAATCAGACTCCAAAGTTCAGCCTCCAAACTGGACAGTGGAGAGAAATCTGCAGGCATTAGCTTCTAGCAGGAGACGCATAATTCAGGAGGTCAAATGGAGAGCTTGTGTTAGCATGGGTTCTGGTAAAAAAAGAAATAACCTCCAAAGAATTGATGTCCGCAGCTGGAAAGGGTATGGACTCTGCCAACAGGGTCTTGCCAATTGCCTAGTGAAAAATATTTCTGATATATTTAACGAGGACAGGGCGTGACTCCTGCACTTGATGGTAAACAGGACAGCGTCGTAGCCTTGAGTAGCTTTCAGCATCTAAGCAGAAACAGAGGTAGTTAGGGTATAAAAAAGGACCAGAATTTTATAATAAAAATTGCAGGAAAGTTTGGAGGCTGGGGTTTAGGCATCTCTGTGGAATAGAGTTAAACAGATTACCATATGCTCTCTTCAGGAGCATTTGAAAAATGAAGACCAAATGTGTTTTATAGAATGATGTTCTTCATAATGCAGATAGCCACTGATCTGAAGCTGCAGCTAAAATAAATATGATACCTTTTGAGTGCTATTCACAGACACTAGTGACCTATCAATTTCCCTATCTCGGGAAAAGGAACTGGAGGCTGACAGCTCACTCCCAGAAGAGCGGCTGATATACGTTAAGTGGCTGTGTCTGTGCTTCTGATTATTAATTGTGGCTAATATAGAGCCAGCAGATGTCCCCAGGCTCTGCAGACTCTTCTTGGAATGGGGAGTCCTCAGGCCGAGTGAAAAGAGGCCCCGGTGTCGAGTTAGAAGCCCAGGTCTGGGTTTCTGGCTGCACTGATGGGCCTGGAGGCCCAGCATCTGAAGCTTCAGAGACTCATATTTCAGGCCCTGGGAGGGGCCTGACCAGTGTGTTGCCATGGTGATGTGTATCTACAATGTCTGTGAATGTAAACCGTTTTAAGCATCACTGGGTAAGATGCTGTCTTTTTCCACGTCAAGTCCCCCTTCCTCTTCCATATTTACCTTTGGACTCAGTGGCGTTCAATGGCCAATGGCGTTTTAAGGTCTGGTGATGGGCATGGGGTTGAGGATTGACTGATTTGTGGGCTCTATGCCCTCCTTTAGAGCTGATTTGCTGCTAGAATCCTGTTGTGGCAATGACCTCTAGGGAGGCTCCTATATTCCAAGTGTGAATGAACCCACTGTTTTGGTGGGTTCAGTGCCAGTGGCACCCCTGTGAGTCTATCCCACTGTGTCTGCACTTCCCATGAGCAGAAAACAAACAGGACTTGGAATGGGAGGAGCTGGGAGCGAGTCTGTGAGAAATTCTTTTGAGCATCAGAGATGGATGCTAAGACATGGTGGACTTGATTCTCATCAATGCCTGGTCACACCAGAAGTTGCCCTCCCTCGGGGACATGCTCACCCACGCAGTATATACAATGAAAACTGCACCAGATGTGGTTTTTCTGTTTTGATTGAAATTTTAAAAAAATGTTATAATCCACTGTTTGAATTTTTTGCTGATGTGACAAGATATTAATCTAGATGAATAGAAACTAAAAATCAGAATACATGTTAAATAGTAACATCAGTTCCAAACGGGTAACTGGTGGTTCTCAATTTCTAGATGTTTCACTACAGAAGAAGCTTGAAATTTCCCTGGAATTCTACAGCTCACATAGGGTAGAAGCTTTCTTAAATTTGACAACTATCCTAAAAATTCACATGACATTATAGATGAGTTGCAAAGCTCACAAAATACTTGTAAACGACCACTTATAGAAAAGTCTTCTATCAGCCATGGTGGGGGGATCTACTATTTTTTCCATTTTCTCCATAGGAAATATTTATAAAATCTTTGTCATAATGAGACAAAGTGCATGAAACAAAATATGTAAGAGTACTATTTTAGAGATGCCAGACAGCTAATAACATAACATATTATTTTTCTAGATAGTTTGATGTTTGGTGCTTTCAAAAATTTATGATTTGTCTTAATTATTTCCTCATTCCAGTTACAGGCCCACTTCCCATTTAATATTAGCACTTTGGATTCCTTTCTTTTTTTTTTTTTAATAATAAATTTTATTTTTATATTCCCCATACAATTGCAACCCCCCCATTCTGACCCCAATCCCTCCCCTCCCGCCCCCCACCCCCCAAAAAGTGTCTCTGGTTCATAGTTTTTTGTTGATTTTTGATTTTCACTTTCTTATAGTTATTCATTTTCCTGGTCCCTTATTTAAGTTTTCTAGATTCCTGCTATGAGTGAGACCATCCGGTATTTTTCTTTTTCTTTTTGGCTTATTTCACTGAGCATGATCCCTTCCAGCGCCATCCATGTTGCTGCAAATGGCATGTGTTTATCTTTTTTGAATGCTGAGTAATATTCCATGGTGTATATGGACCACATCTTCTTGATCCAGTCATCTATTTTTGGGCATTTGGGTTGTTTCCAAAGCTTAGCTACTGTAAACAGTGCTGCTATAAACATAGGCATGCAGGTGCTCTTTGGAATTGATGTTTCTGTGTCCTTTGGGTAAATACCTAGGAGTGGAATTGCTGGATCCTATGGAAGCTCTATGTTTAGTAGGTCCAGAAATCTCCACACAGCTCTCCATAGTGGTTGGACCAGTTTGCACTCCCACCAACAGTGCAGGAGAGTTCCCTTTTCTCCACAACCTCGCCAACATTTGTTGTTGCTAGTTTTTTTAATATGTGCCATTCTCACTGGTGTAAGATGGTATCTCATGGTAGTTTTGATTTGCATTTCCCTGATGACAAGTGATGTTGAACATTTTTTCATATGCCTGTTGGCCATTTGCATTTCCTCTTCAGAGAAGTTTCTTTTTAGCTCTTCTGCCCATTTTTTGACTGGGTTATTTTCTTTGTTGTTGTTGAGGATTCCTTTCTTAAAAGGAGAATCCAGGTTGAGTAAGTTTTAGGGTCATCAAAACCTGATTCTCTCCCTGCAACCACGTGACCTTGACCTCTTCCATGTCACCTTCACTTCCTCATCTGTGAGATGGAAAGGCAACACCCCCAGTTGTGAAGAGACCATTGAGAGGGCTTGCATCACAAAATCTGTGGGCCCAGAGTTTGTGCAGGGTCCCCCAAGCGGTACCACCTGAGGTGCCAAGCACGCTAGGGGGCCCATTGTCAGTTGCCTGCAAGCTCTTTCTTCCCTCCCCATCCTGCACACCTGGTACTTCTCCAAGGAGCAGGAGGTGGGAGAGGGATAGAAGCCACCCTCCCGCTATGTCTGTGGTTTCTTCTGGAAGCACAATCACGGGCAATTGGGGTTTCCATGCAGTCGTGGGAACTCTTAGAGATTGTTCCCATTCTTTTTTCAAATCATGTGCTCCCAAACATCACCTCTTTTAATACCAATTCATGATTTTTGCCAAATCCAAGTTCCTTCTGTACTGGTCCTGTTCTTGCTTAATATTTTTATTTAACCCCAAATTTCCTTTGTAAAAGAATCGAGGCTATAAGTGATTTAATGTGCAAGTTAATTTTTTCTAATAACTAGTTCATCATTCCTTAGCAATGAAAATTTCAAGGGTTATGTATTCCTGAAAATGAGCTCGCGTACCTCGGTGGAGGGGGTTCTAGACTTTAGGAAAGTTGGGCGAATTATTTTCACATTCACTGTCAACTTATTTTACTATTAACTTTTATTACTATTAAAATACTGTCACCTATTTAATTAACTAATGTTAATTAATAGTAACTATTAACTCACTCCCTTACTGATTCCTCTAGTTATTCATTCGATTTCTCACTGAGCCATTCATGAATGAAAGGGTTTCTCAACAGCCACTTCCTGGCTTCCTCATGTACTCAGGTCCTGTGCTGCTCATGGAGTGCAAATACCTGGCAGGTGAGCATTGCCCTGGGGAGCTGGCAGTCTGATAGGGGAGCCAGCCTAGCAAACAAGCACAGTGCAAAAAGGGCATGGCTACCTGAGAGAGGGGTGATGCAGATGTTTGGGGAACCTGGGAGTGGAGGACGATTCCCTTAGCCTGGGGTGTCCAAGCTCCTGCCGTCAGAAGATTCTCCAAGGGCATAAGCCAGCCTCCATGCTCCCTCGACAAAGCCTGGGCTCCTGATGCAATTGTTCCCGGTTGTTGCCCAGCGGGTGGATGTCAGCAGGGAGAGGCTTCTGTTCCCTTAGAGGAGAAAAGACAGCTGGGAAGAATTCTGGCTGCAGCTGCTTCATCCAGTCTTTCCTTCCTTCTTACAGCACATAATTATGAAGCACCTACTATGTGCCTGACATTTTGAGAACATAGTCTCTGCCAGTGTGGACTTTAAAGTGTCTTGTGGGGACCAGATGCCTTGGTACAAGAATTCAGGTGAAGAACAATGTACTTATAATTGTGACAGCTTCAGAGAGCATGGAGAGGGTGGAGAGCTTCTGGAAAACTCAAAGGAGGGAGCTAAGGGCATTAATTCCGAGAAGCATAAATGTACTGGAAGATGGAAGGTCCAATTGTAACAGGGTGGTCCCCACTGTCCTATAACACAATGAGAAAGAATTTGCCAAGCTCTGGAACTGGGGGTGGTGGTGGAGGGAAAGCAGGGTTACTAACCTGTCAGAGAACTTGGGATGCATGAGCTGGAGGCCTCGAGGACCCCAGAGACCTCTTCTCTGTTGGATGTTAGTGAAATACATAGAAGGTAGGATGCAGGAGATGAAGCTGGGGCGGAGAGAGTCAAGGTCGCCGAGAACTTTGTAGGCAATACGTGGTCCATCTTTATCCTAACTGTGATGAGAAAAGGAATGTAAAAATTTTAGGTAGGAGCATTCCCCAACCCGTGCATTGGGAGACTCCCATTCTCACTGTAGTGTGGAGAAGGACTTGGCTAGGGTGAGGACTTGAACAGAAAGCTCCCGTTTAAGGGTGTGGAACACAAAAAAGCAGAGTGATGAAAGTGATGGAGCAGGGGAGAAAAACTGAATGGCTTCTCTAAATGAATTAATCGCCAAGGTGATACCCTGGAGACCCCAGGGCAGGTGTGGGAGGGAGGGAGGTCACTGTGAGATAAATGTCAAGGTCATATTGAGAGCTTCCTTTGAACTCCCTGCTGCAGGAAGAGCGGGATTAGGAGCAAAGCAAACTGAAGCTCATATCCTGCCTGTTTCTTTGACAAGTTGCCCTTGACCTCCCAACCTTCCACATCTTCATTTACAAAACAGAGAGAGATAACAGGGCTACCTTCCTGGTGTCAGTGTAAGGTTTAATCAAAAAGCACATGGCGGGCCTCCCCTGGTGGTGCAGCGGTTGAGCACTGAGCTGCTAAGCTGCCCGCAGCCTCTGCAGCACCCGTTCGATCCCCGGCCACCGGCGAGGGTCCCACATGGTGCGCAGACCTCTCCTGCCACACCCGCTGCTCCCCTCAGCACTGTGTTTCGTCAGTCTGCCTGTTATGTTCCCCGCTCTGACTCTGGTGAATTCTCTCACCCTCCTGTGCTTCTGACTGTATCCAGTGCCTGTATAAATAAATAAATCTTTAAAAACAACAACAACAACAAAAAACCCCAAAAAGCACATGGCACATAGTAGGTGCTCAGTAAAGCACAGTAGCGAAGGAGGATTGTGTCATGCTGTGTATTCCATAGAGATGGGGGGAACCAAGCCTTTGCAGTGGTCTTACAAGGCATTCTGCAGGAGCAACTGTACTGTAAAAATATTCTTTCTGATATGAAGCACATTACAGTAAATGGCATTATTCATGGATGTGTCAAAGCCATAAAATAGGAGATTTTGAGGCGATCACAGCTGTGAATGATTAATATTTTCATCCCAAGATGCGATGGAGGTAGCAAGGCTATGTTAATTATTGCATGCCTGAGCCTCGCGCTAGCTACCGGCTTCCTCCCCAAGTGCCTGTTAATTTGCTCAGATGCTGAGCAGCTGATGGGACTAGAACACTCTTCACTCAAGCACAGTCGCTCCCTGGCAGTGGTTCAGGTCCCTAATAACTGCTTTCTCCTTCTGCGGGAGGGAAAACCAAATGAACATCCCCAAAGCCAAACACAATGATGGGATCTTAGCAGAAATGTCAGTAGAGAAATGCTTTCTCCAAGGTGGCTCTGAGCTTTCCTTTTTGCTTCCCATCTATTTCTCTTTTGCCTAAACTCCTTTTAAGAATTTCAGCTGCTGCACCAATCACAAATGGCTCGTAGGCAAGTTCTATCCTTTTGCATGTTGTTTTCTGTTGCTATTCAATTTCAATTTCTCGGACCAGCTCATTATTATTTAAAATCATTTTTTACATAAATCAATTGTTTTCTAAAAAAATGAGCTTCCTTTTGATGCAAAAAACAACTCTGAATTTTTGTTTAGATTTTAGTTCAACAACTTCAGTGTTGACCTTTATTTTGAGGAGGTTCATGTTACATCTTTACCATCGAAAAGCCCTTTTAAAATTATAGATATTTTTTTTTTTTTTAAAGCAAGTACATGCCCCAAGCTGTGTCCTCATCTTCGAGGTGAATTTGTGAATTTCTCTAAACCCTCGCGCGCTCTCCTACACGGAACCAATTCCTGCTGCAATTTCTGTAAATCTCTCTATTCATGCGATTTCACTAGAATCCGTCTCTGTTGAAAAATCTAGTTCAGGCTGCCAGGCAGTCTGAAAAGAGGAAGATCTATTAATTTAATCATTTGTATGAATCATGTCTGAATGATCTCAGCAGAGAAAATGTGTTAGCCATTTAAATCCCATCATTACATATTATATAATAATTACTGCTAATTCTAGTTTGGATGGGCCACAATTTGGCTCTCCAGCCCCTGCAAGTGAAGGGGAAGATGACCTCACTGAAGTCGCCTCCCCAGCCCGAGGTTCTCCTGCGCCTTCCTCATTAGGACGTAATGGCCACATTCAGCAGCCAGCCTCTGCCAATGTCGAGTCTGTGTTGCGCGGATAATTAGTATTCATTTTGTGAACGTGGAGTTCACCCTCAGCACAGAATGGAGCCTGATGTTAATCACGGCTGTGTCTTCCCCCTTGCTCTGATCTGTCAGCATCGCGTGGCTTGTCCCATACCTAATTTTTTGCCCTTACCAGCCAACTAGCACCTCCTCGCCGCGGTGTCAGAATTAGAAACTTTTGACAGATGTGTAATCATGCAGTCCTCATCAACCCGTGCATGTTAGTCATTTCATTTCCACATTCTAACAGTTAATATGCCTTAATTTCTCTCACTTTGTGAATATTTAATTCCTCCCTTTTCAACATCATTTTTAGGTTGTGTGAATCATTTTCAAAGCCTTTGCTCTTCTCCCCGCACTATCATCTGCATATTTTATGGAATGGCACGGTGGAGTCTCGGGGGGCTCTTGATAAAAATGGAACTGGCAGTCTGCTCATTAGCTGTTTACCTGGAGCTGTGTGAGTCCCCGATAATGGCCAGCTCCTCTTTGGAATCGAATTAGGATTCGCTGACAAATAACAACCGGAGCTTTCTTGGGACATTGGCTGGCCTGCCGGTGCCCTCTCTCCTCACTGTTTTGGGGGCTGTCCTGGGGAGTGCTCCACCCTGGCTTGGAGTCACAAGTGGAGACACATCAGCTTTAGCACCTTAGCAGCTCCACGGAGCACAGAACTCTCTGGAAAGCATGTGCTAAGGTCAGCTCATCTGGCCTGCTGCAGGGTTGCAGGTGTCAGAAGCTAATTCTCTGCTTTAACCAGGTGACCAAGCTGCCAGCCAAGCCCCCATTTGCCTGCGGTGGGGGCCTCTGGGGGCTTGAGAGAGACATAATGACTTTCAAATCAGGAAAGTTCCAGGTCAAGGAGGACAAGTCTACCCCTCTCCTGTGACCAGCTCGAGGACTTGCGTGGGCTCAGGCCCCTGGGCAGAACAGAAGGTCTTGGAAGCACTGGAGGTGGAGGGGTGACGTCTCTGTGCTCACCCCGGTGCTGAGATAGGGGTACGGATCACAGACCCATGTCCACGAGCTCCACCTGGATCCCAGCTCCCTGTCTTGCCCTATAGCCTGCATTTAAACATTCATGCAGAAGATTCAGACCTCACGATTCGGGATTTCCTCTTCTCTGGAAATACCAAAGGCATGGCTACAGCAGGTCCCACTCCTTACAGAAATTGTTGCCCAGCAGGAGCAGGACAGGGACTGTCCCCTTAGTTGGGACACTTGCTATCCAGTCATATCACTCCCCATTTATTTATCTACTTATTTGTTTGTTGTGGTGGCTAACACTGGTTTACAACAATGCATGTGAGTCAGAGGTACCAGCTCCCGCCTCTTCAAATCTTTGTTACCACATCACACCCACCACCAGGGCACCCACAGTCCCCATCATCACTCACGGGGTGCTCCACCCTTTATTGCCTCAGCTGGATCCATTAATTCGTGGCCCTGTGGGGTCTCAGTTTGCTTTTGATCTTGTAGCTCTGGGAAGTGCTTAAGAGTCTTGACTTTGCAGTATATTCACATCTTATTCTAGTATCTAGTTCTAGTATCTCCCAGCTGCCGACCTTGGGTAAGAAAGTAAACAAATGGAGTCACAGTTGTTTCATCCGTAACTTGGGGATTTAAAAGTTTACTAGCAGAAAAAAAAAAAAAAAAGTCTGCTAGCAGAGCGCTGCATCATTGTGGATACTCAGTGAAAGACAATGTGAATGTTGACATGCATCTAAATGGATTAGGACGGGCCCAGAACCTGCACTTGTTACCCAAAGTCAAAACATATCACTAACTTTTATACAATCAGTATTTATATAACAAATATGAATATATATGTCTAAATATATATAAAACATATAAATAGAAACTGTGTGGGGGGGAACAGAAAAAGGGGCATGTCATTGGCATTAAGAAAAGTTCTTTTATAATGCCTTTTGGAACCCAAAATTCAAGGGGTGCCCAAAACAATCCCAGGTGCCCACCCATGCCATTAGGGACGGTGTTGGCTGCCACAGGAATGGAACATTCCATTCTCCGAGTACAGGCAGTCTTGGGTTCGTCCCAGCATTAGTAAATCCTCTAACGCCTTTGTGAATTCAGCAAACCTATACTTTTTGTACCAAGTGAATTCCTTTGTAGTAGAATCTGTTTCCTACAGATTTTCTCCTGCTGAAACGGTTTTATCCGATCGGAGCCTGGTGTCACTGCGGCTTTTATCATCAGGCAAAAATGATATGATATTAATACCATGGATTTACATAGCACTTTTCTGAGCAGTTCAAAGGTACTATATGGTTCTCAAAGAAATGATATTTGAGACCTATGAAGATGTGATGGCACAGGAAAGAAGGGTCTATTTTTTAAATGTTTTCCCCCGGTTCAAAACAGATCATGGTAATACCACGGGCTCAGAGTTTTCTAAGGGGAGATTTGGGAAACTCTGTGGTTTGGAGAAAAGTATTTTTGCTTCCAAGTGTTGAGGCCTGTGTTTGAATCGCTGGTTGGTGTCTGAAGCTGTCTGGGCTGCTACCCCCACTATGCCTGGTTTTTGTTTTTGGTTTTTTTCTTTTTAAAGATTTATTTATTTTTGCATACAAGAGCTGGGGTGTAGGCCAGAGTTGTGGCGGGGGGGTTGGTGAGAGGACTCTCCAGAGACAGAGCAGAACAGGGGGACTGACTGAATACACTGCTGAGGGGAGCAGTGGGCAGACAGGAGAGGTCTGCTGCACTATGTGGATCAGCTCCCTGGCCAGGATCGAACTTGTGCTGCAGTGGCTCTGGATAGCTTCATAGTGCTGAGACTTTAACCCTTGCACCACCAGGGAGGGCCAACTATGCCTGTTTTTAAAAGAGTGGGAACAAAAGGGGCTATTTACCAAACTGTGGAAAGGGAACCACCAGGAAGAGCTGCCTGGAGGCTAGTCACAGAAGGTTCTTTTACAGTCCTTGTGCCTGAGGAGCCAGAAGAAGGCGAGTTGGCAACACTCAGGGGCTAGAGGCTGTGTGGAGAGGCACATACTACACAGGAGCCGCTCAGCTGGGTGAGACCACGTAGAGAGGCAGCTGGGGGAAGGTGTGTACTGAGGTCACTCTCCTGCTTCCTGCAGTTTCCCGGTGGAGTTCCCCATCAGTCAAACCCAACCAGAAGCTTCAGAAAGAAGAACCCTTTGTGGCGGTGTGTTTTGCTCAGCCTCCCAGGGCCCCCCGCCCTGGAGGGTGGATTGAGCCAGGAGTAATTGAGGCACAGTAACCAGCTTCTCTGAGACTCTGTCTCCTCCTTAACAAGAGAGTTGCACGGCACCTACCTCAGTGTTATGTGAGGATGAAAGGAAATAATACTGGGCACATAGTAGGTCGTCGCATGAAGGATGAAATAAACTAATGCTTTGCACAGGGCTGTTTCATCTGTGAGACAACATGAGCCAAGCGATTGGGGGTAAGAAGTTTTGTGAAATGTTTGAGCTCTGAAAATACAAGCTTCAGTTTCCAAATATAAAATAAAACTCAGTATCCTTCATGCATGTTATATGAAACATGGTGATGTGTGAATGTATCAAATTGTAACCAACTCTTATTTAGTTCTATGTAAAGTGGAGTGTGTTTGATAGCTGGAGCGAGGACTTATAAAGATCTCATTGAATGTGTTACAAATACTAGTTTCCCTGGGAAAGATCATATCTTAAAGTGTCATCTCAATGTTGTTGAGTAAAATAATCAAATATTAGAGCCAGAAAGGAAATCGAAGAACATTGCGCTAAACAGAAGTAAATAAAAATAACAGGTCATACTGTCTCAATATCCACTTAAATATAAATTGAAGTGTGTAAAGACTTGTTTTATTTAAAAATTATAAATTTAATGGCATATTAAAAGGAAAAAAATGACTTCACTGATTCTAGAAAACACTTCTTTGTACACTTCGACTTCTCAGAAATTAAGATGCATTTTACGTGATAGTATCTTAGCCTGGATGAATACAGGAGT
Source organism: Talpa europaea (assembly GCF_964194135.1). NCBI lineage: Eukaryota > Metazoa > Chordata > Mammalia > Eulipotyphla > Talpidae > Talpa > Talpa europaea. Next base: position 5,386,800 of record NC_140078.1, on the reverse strand, counting down.
GACCAGCTCCGTACGTGATGAGCTGTCACATGAGGCTGGGATTTCCAGCTTGGTTCTAAACGATGGAAGACCCATCCTCTTTAAGCCTGGGCTCTCGCAAGGCATTGGTCATAGAACAAAGCAGCTCCCAGCTGTTGAAAGAGATGGACCCTCAGATCAACCTTGACCCAACTCTCCTCTGCTATGTTCAAGTTTGAGTCACCTAGTCTAGTGGTTCCCAACTCCAGGCTCCTGGACCTGTAGAAACGGTTAGGGAGGGATGGAGATGTATGGGCTAATGGACCAATCAACAAACCATGTTGTTGGTTTGGCAATAACAATAACAACTGCAATAGTGGTTCTCTCCTTACTATGAGTTCAGACTGGGAGGTGGTGAGCAAATAGCAGTAATGATAAAATAAAGGGTAAGGAGCAGTAGATCAATTATGTGACAGATGGGTCTCTTGGGATAGGAGAGAACGAGGGAAGAGATGCAGCAGTAGGGACCCGAAGAACATGTCACTTCAGGGACACCGAGTAACCTGTCTCCAGAGTCACAAGCCTCACTAGGAACTGGCTGATTGCTTGGCTCTCTGTCCAATATATTTTGCTTTCACACTGATTCTAACTTTAAAGTTAAATGTCTGGAAAAAGTATATTCCAACTGCGTAAGCAAATACTGTCTAGCAAAATGCCTTTCAGAGACTAGATTTTTCCACTTGTCCAGGAATGTGCCAGCAAAAGATTTGAATAAAAGGAGCTATGCTCTATTGTTTAGTTAGAATATGTATTTGACAACATTAGGGTTTTTCACTAGGATGGTTATTTCTTTTTTTTTTTTTTAAAGATTTATTTATTTATTTATATAACACTGGGTACAGTCAGAAATGCAGGAGGGTGAGAGAATCCACCAGAGCCAGAGCAGGGAACAGAACAGGCAGACTGATGAAACACACTGCTGAGGGGAGCAGCAGGCGGCAGAAGAGGTCTGTGGGACACTTGCTGGCGGCCGGGGATGGAACCCGCGCTGCAGAGGCTGCAGGCAGCCTCGCAGCCCAATGCTCAACCGCTGAGCCCAGGGGAGGCCCAGGATGGTTATTTCTTATAAAGACTCCTTCCCATATTTTATTATATAATCTCTCTGGCATATTGGAGATAATAGAGCAATTTGGTTTAAGTTCCACATGTGAAAATTTGGAATTACAACAATTTTAGGATAGTGACCAGAGATTTGGACATAACACATGTGAATATTCTTAAACTCCTTCATGGAAAACACATTATAAATGTGAGAAATTCTTCAATATTGCTTTTTAAAAAGTTAGATCACCTAATCTCAAAAATAAAATAGAATTCCCAGACAGAGTCCTCTATGTCATTTTTCTAGTCTTAAATACTTCAAGTGAAGAAGCTTCTGGACCTCTGCTAGTATGCCTATTCACAATATGATTGATCTCACCATCTGAATTGTCCTTTCTTAATTTTGTCGCATTATGCATTTATTGTGCTTGCTGCTCAGATATCGGTGAGAGGTAGCAGCTCCCCCTCCCCTTAATCAATTAGACAAGCTATTGTTTCTGATTAAGATATCACATCCTGGAGAATAATAGCAATTAGACTTGGAACGGAGACCCTGTGGGTCGCCAGTCCATTTCCTGCCAGCTCAGGAGAATGTTCTACATTACACTGTAGTTTTATGTACTTTTCCTCATGTTGGTTTTAAAAAATCCAAGCGCCCGTCAGTGTTAATTATATCCCTGTTCCCTCAGCCCCACCACGGCTTCATTCTACTTTGCATTCCCACCAGTGGGCACTGAGTGATGGCTTTTTGATGATCTCGTCAAAAGACAGGGGCATGGGAAAGTGATTGCATTTGTTTGTTTTGGATTTTGTCAGGAGCTGGGAAAGCATTTTATTCAAAAACATTCATTTGCCAGAGTTCTCAGACTTCAGAATGCCTGGAACATAATAGGTCCAAATTTTTAATTGACTAATCTCTTCTTAAATCAAGTATCCCCAATGCCCATCACCTGTAAAATTTAGTGTTACGTGTAGAGATTGGTGTCCAGAGGAAGGACACCAGTTCTTCCTCTGCCTGAGGTTCAGAAGGATGCTGAGGCTGAGTAGGCTCATCTAAGAAGACAGCGATGATAAAATGATGATGGTTACTATGGACTTTTGAGCTTATCCAATATGGCGGGTACAGTGCAAAATGTTTTACATGAAATTTCTTATTTAATCCTCACTGGTTTTCATAGGTAAAGACAATTATTACACTCAAGTGAAAAGGGACCAAGGAAACTAAAAAACCTGCCAAGTTATAAAGCGAAAACAATAATTATATATAATATCTAATGACAGTAATTATATATATTATATAGTAGATATATAATAATATATATTAATAAAATATGATGATGATGACAGTAATAATAATTGGAAGCCATTTCCATCTTAAGGTGGCAATCTGAGTAAGAAACCAGGTCACGGTCATTTTCTTTGAGCCTGGGAATTCCCAAAACTCTTACAGCTTCACACTGGCTGGCCCGCTGTATTGCATGCTACACTTTTCTATGAAAAATTTATTTGCTGAAATCATCTTAAGTAGATCAACCTCAAAGTGACTTACCAAATAAATATGTTGAGAACCTTATCATTAAGTGCATTGCTTTCTTGGTCATTTTTACCAATAATGCAAGCACATTATTTATTTTCATTAAAATCGGTACACAAGGGAATAAAAGAGCATGGCTCTTTCCCAGTCTTCAACTATATTCCAACTCTTAGCTATATCACATGCCAACGTTCCTTGAGTCTTCTTTCAGAAAGGTATTTTAACTACGTGAGGCACATGCATTCTGTGTAAGAATTTTTAAACAGAAATGAGATGACACTATGCATACTGTGTTGTTATTTTTCTAAATAATTACATAAAAGAATATGTGTCACATTATGCTTTATATGCATCACCCCTTTATATTTGTTTTAAGCTTTTTATCTGTATTAACTCATTTAATCCTCATATGAATATTCTTACCTGCTTCACACAAGAGCAAACACTGACACAAAGAGGTTGAACACGTTGCACAAAGACACATTAAAGGGGTGAAGCTGAATTTATTTACACCTTGGACATCTTTCAATTTCAGGAATGAGTGGTGAATCTTATTCCTTTTCATACCTGTATAATATTTCACCACTTACTATTGACATATTAGGCCCCTACAGTGAACATTGTCTTTATTTTTTATCTTATTATAAATACTGTTGCAATAATAGCATTTAGATACATACAGTTTTGTGAACACAAGAAAGCAAACATTTCTGATTCTAATTCTTAGAGTTGCTGGGTCAAATTCACCAACTTTTCCACCTTGAGAGATAAAGTCAAACTATCCTTAAAAAATTGTGCATGTTTATACCCCCTTTCCAAAAGACTGAAAGCTTCATTATCCATCTTAAAGATTTCCTTTTCAAAGACTGAGGATTGAGTGCATTTCCCCACTTTAGTTTTGCCCTAATTTTCTGGCCTCATTCTGTTGGAAAGACATATGCACCATTTATTCTGAGCCCCTTTCTTCCTCTGATTGACATGCTCTTCTGAATGCATTTTGTTCCCCTTTTCTGTAGTTTACTTTTGTTCCCCATTTCTGTAATTTACGATCGTCAGTTGGCACACTCTTCCTTAGGTTGTTGATTAATTTTTTTCTTTCCATTCACCCCTAAGAGGACCTAACATCCCTGTCTCTTCCTCTCACAACAACTTGTAACTGGTTCGAATGTTGACGGTCACCACTCTGGGCAGCAAAAACACACAGTTGTCTTCCTACAACTAAAGGGAGGACTTAATTCAAAGGTCCTTATTCCCATGAATGGATGAAAACCCTTGAGCTCATCACCTCCATTATTTTTAAATTAAATCTCAACCATATTCTAGATCCTCTGTCCAGCCCCTCTGCCCCAGTGGTTCTCTGATTTTCAAAGCATTGAAATATATTTTCATATTGACAAGCAGGGAGACACTTCCAGGGCCCACACCATGCTCTGCCCCCACTAAGATGAGCCATTCCTTCTGGAATTGGGTGATCTTGTGATTGGCATCTCTGCATCCACCATCCATTCTCCGCATCTAGCATACACCCTCTGCTCCTTGGGAGCTCAGGAACTCTGACTGTTTTCCCCATACCGTTGGCATGATTAGAACTCTATCACACTGTCCTTAAAACTGCACATCCAAAGATGTGTCCCTGCAGGTGCGGCATCTCTGTGCCAAATGTTGGAGGGCCTTCTCTAAGGGGCTTACAGTTTAGCAGGGCTGTGCTAGAGAAGTGACTTAAAAGTCCTCTTGACCCAGGACTTCCCCAAACCTGTCTGGGTATTTGTCTTATACCCAACTTCTCCCATCAAAATTTCTTTATGTGGACAAGAGCTGCTTCTTGGAAACCCACCACTAGTTTTACTATTCTCCAAAACGCATCTCCCACCCAGTTATTATTTTTTTTAAGTTTTCTTATTCAGTGGGAATAAAACAGCTGCATCATTATATATTTGCCCCCATTTTTTTTTGTTTTATTTATGAAATAGTGTTTTCCCAGTATTCTGAACTCTAGCAATGATATTTGGAACTCTCATCATATCTTTTTTTCTTCCCAACAAAACCTGGCTATTGAAAATTAAAACCATTTGACTTTCATGATATTTGTTATACCAGCTCAATGGATTGCAAAGTTTCTTTAAAAAAAATCCTTGTCTGAATCTACCTTCCCCTTGAAAGTATTTGGGAGGTTAGAAACGTGGCAAAAGGTATTGAATACCCACGTATTCTATAGTCATCGTGTGACCCATTCCAGGACCTGTAACTTATGGTAACAGTCATCATACTGCACGGTCATCCTTTGTTTGCCCTTCACACCTTCCCTGTGAACAAGGGGGCATTTCTTTCATTTCAAGAGTGATCCTCTTAGCAACACATGAAGTGCTCAATTTGTCAATAAACAACTATCTATTGAACACCAACCTGTGTAAGACACTGGGCTAGACGTTGAGGATCAGCTCTGATCAGAGTAGAGCCCTGGCTTTCACAAAGCTCACGCGCTAGCAAGGAAGGTGGGTGTTTAACAAATCCTCACACAGTGAACAGGTTAATTATAACTGTGATCATTGTTCATTATTTCTTTCTCCTTCTAGTTGTGAAGGCATACTATATGGTTTCTGAACTTGTTTTCTGATGAGGGGCTCCTTGAGTAGAGATGTGAAAGATGAGTAAAATGTAGGCAAGGAAGTAACAGTCACAGAAGATGGGGAGCGAGAATACGTAGATGGAGGGGGAAGGACCTCAGCTCGTATGAAGCACTAAGAAAAGAGCGATTTGGTTGCAGAAAGAGGGGAGATCTGCACAAAGAGCTGATCAGTGGATAAGGGTCAGCACAGGCATTTTAATGTGTGCTGAATAACTGAATGAATGGATGGATGAACTCTGAGCAGGCAAAGGCCTTGGCTTCTGCTCTGGTTAGAAAAAAGCTGGTTGTCTGCAGTCCAGTTGTGTGACATGGACTTATGAAATCACACATGCTGTAATCACAAAACAAACCAGAGGTCTCACGCTCAAACTCGACGGTTGGAAGTATCCAGCCCCTTACGTGGGAATCTCACCTGGTTGCACCTCATCTGAAGCAATGTCTCCAGAGCTACATCGTCACAGAGCAATTCCCCTTCATCCTGCCCAGTGGTTTCCAAGGCAGTGGGGAAAAGCTCCAGAAGTGAGCCCCTCAGCATTCTGTGTCCAATGTCAAGTGGTAGCAAGGTATCTGTTGAGTGAGTGGACTATTGACTGAAGCCCCAGGTGGGGAGAGGTTGATAAGCACTCTGACCCGTCTTTATCAACGAGACTTGGGCAACAGAAGGGAAAGCCAGGAGGCAGAGGCAGCCTCCACTGATGGAGACTCGGGATAAAACGTGAATGGAATTGATTCAGGATTAGTAGGTGCCAAGCTGAAAGGCGAAATTCCAGGAGGATCAACCTGGTAACCACCACTTTGCTCTGAGTTAGTGACCTGGAGACATCAAGGAAAAAATGGCGGATACCCTGTGGGCTTGGTGTGTGGCTCCGGGCCAATTGGAACAAAGATTTTGTCCTCACTCTATTATCTGATAGCTCTAATAAAAATCAGATGGGAGAGCTAATCAGATCGTTCTTTTGGCCTGGACTCTTTTAAATCAAAGAGAGGTCTATTTCGGCTCTCCATGTTAAGTAGACCCAGAGACCTGACATTTTGTGTTTATTTGAAATGATAAACTTAATCATGAGCAAAATGTTAAGAGATGACAGAACTGGCCACAGTAAGGTCACATTGTGTCCCTGCCAAACATAATACAAGCTCTCGCCGTCACCGGGTTGCCAATCCCTGCCACAGGGGGCCCGAGGCGCTTGCAAATGGGGACCGGAGTCTGTCTATGTGATAATTAATCCATGGCGCTCAGGAGAGGCTGCCAAATCTGCCATATGGTAGTTTTATGACCTGGACTGCTGCTATCTCTGGAGAGAGCTAACATCATAATCTCATTTACTTGTTATCTGTGATTCGAACTTGTACTTCTACAGGGTAAAATGCAAGTCTGGTGAAGAAGCACAAGGTTCCAGAGCCCTGGGCTGTTACTATTGAACCTCTATGCAAAAGTGTGTAGGAACCTCCATGAAACTTGGATGCGGGCACCTGCTCGTGTCCCCAGGTCCTGACCTTCATTTTATAAGGACACAAATGAATGTCACAGAGGAACCTGATGTGAGAAGGCAGGAGGGACCACCTTGGAGGCCAGCTGTGTTACTCTGGGACAGGCAGGCCGGTATCCTTGGTCATTGTTTCCCATGGTGGCACCTAGTTTGGGTGATGGAGTCGTGTACAGGACTCCAGAGGGGCAATATGGTTTTGATGATATTTCAAGAAAAATTGTACTGGGAAGTAAAGTTTGAAAGCATTTCATCACTGCTGTAATTACAAATGGCACTTTGTAAGAGCTGCTCATGGGGTCTCCCTCGTGGAGAAGAAAGATGGGGGTCTAGGCCCAAATCTATGCACCGATGGCATTCTTTCCTACTCAAGGAAGGGCATTGTCAAGGGGGAACTGGGGTAGTTCACAGGCACAGGCAAAACTTGAAAGAGGAAATACGACCTCTCTGAAGGTCTATATATGAACTTAATTTCTGTTGTAAGCTGATGATGGCGACTGCAATTGGAAACTGCTTTTCCAATATCTATCTTCTTTTTTCCCTTTTGAACAAATATACAATTTTATCCAGGATGATGGTATCCCAGCTAAAAGGTAACATTTCCCAGCCAAATAAGGAGCCAGCAGTGAATACGTAACACATTCTGACCAAGGATATGAAAGCACAAGTCAAAAATGGATCATCTAAGTGTCCTTTGTCTTCCTCTCCTTTCACCCCTCGGAATAATTGATGCAATGGCTGGAATTCTTGCAACTATGTTGGACTCCCAGAGAGAGTTTGAAGGTGGGATCTCACCCACAGGATGAAAGAACAGAAAGAGGGAGACCATTGGCACCGTCACACCAGTTTCATAGCGTCTACTCATGGGCTTGGTTTGCATGGGGGGAGAAATACTTCTTTATCTCAGTAAGTCACTGTTGTTGGGATTTTCTATTATGTATTTCTAGAGCTAATTTATAACAGATGTAAATTCCTGTTAAGTCAACTACTAGAAATAAAATATTTCAGTTCAGGGTCTTTTCCTCTTTCTTAGAACTATTTTTAAGTTTAATGAGGTTTTATATATGTATAAATTTATGTATATAAGTATATATATATATATAAATTTGGTGTATGCAAATATGTGTGTGTGCACTTGCACATATATAAGTAAGGAGCCCAGAATCCGCGGTTTCATCAGTTTTCAAAATACCTAGGGACAATGAGGGTGTGTGTTTACAGTTATGTGTATGTAATTATATGCACATAGATCTTGTTACTATTGCATTATAGACTTCTATACATTGCTATTTCAGTTCTCTTATCTCCTATAAGCTCTTTTTTTCAAAAATCAGTTTCAAAATAAAAACCCCATGGGATGCACAGATCTTCAAGGTATAATCCCATGAGTTGTGCCCTTGTGTCCCCTGACGACCCCCAGAAAGGGAGAATGTCTTCATGCCTCCAATTTCTGGGTACTATACAGAAGACGTGCAGATGCCTTGAAAGGGCACAGGCCCAGCAGCCCTGCAGGAGGGGGCTGCCCTGTTGGCATCCAGGACAGGGCTGGGCGTGTCTGCGAGGGGAGCAAATCTCGTCAGGGAGGAGGTTCTCTGATCCCTGACCTTCCTCCCATGACCTTGCAGGTGGTCACTGTTATCCAGAAATGATGTCAGAAATATTCTGATTATGTGAACTAGATCGTGTGGCCTGCGATAAAACACCCTCATTGTCCCTTGGTATTTTGAAAACTGATGAAACCGCGGATTCTGGGCTCTTTACTTTGTATGCAAATGATGAATTATAGATGGGAAGTAGGAAAAAGAAGGTTTTCCCTGGTTTGCCGGTTTGAAGTGAAGTGGATTAGAGAAAGAACACTGCTATCTTGACTATTTATTGTGACACAGCTTAGAAACATTCAAACCCCGAAGACTCCAGATCCCCGGGGACATTGTTAGCCTTCCGCAGGAATTATTAAAATGTACAGAAATGTAGGCGCCGCACTTTATAATAATTAATCAGGGCCTGTTGATTAATAAAGCTCATTTTTTAGTCTCGATGATTCCGAGTATCATACAAAGGACAGTGTCCTTGTCATTTTGATTAAGAAACCAGACTTTGCAGTGGAAAGAAGTACAGGAACAGTCGCGCTTTCTCCGTCTCCCCATAAAATAAATATTGAATGAGAATATTAACTCGTTAACCTTGACAACAATTTGTAATTTTCATAAGGGGGAAAAAAACTCGCATATTCAGCAAATAAATCGCTGCGGGGATTTCAAGAAAACAAATTGGAGGGAATGAAGAATGCTACCATATGAATTCTGTCATTTTTATGGGCCAGGGTGATTAATTTGTTTGTTTAGGTCCCTCAATTAAGGCCACAAATAGTGTGAGGTGTCGAGAGCAAGTTAACCGGTAGGTCCGAAATGGAACGGTCAACTTCTGGGAGAGAGAAAGGTCGTTTGGGGGAAGTGAGCAACTTGGCCCCCAACCCTGAGTCTTAATCCCCTACCAGAACCGATTTACCTGGGGTTAGCTGCTGAAGCTGTAATTTCACTCTATTAATAGTTTAAAGCTTGTCTTAAAAGATAACCCCTTTCACTGGGCAGCTACGCGGGAAAATCATTAGGTGGAATTAGCACCACCAGTCACAGCTTTTCCAGGGTTATCTAATTATTTTGAACTCAATTTAACCAGAAATAGAGATAAAATAAATAACCCATGAACTATTTACCTTGCCGGTGAGAAGCCTTCTTTTGTCTATTTAAAAAAAAAAAAAAAAAAAAAAAGGAAAGAAATCAAGAGCATTTGAGGCCAGACTCAAAGGCCTGTTTTCTTAATTTTGCACTCGAACCGGGGACCAAAGATACATTTCTTTCCTCCCATGACCTTTCACACTCCTACCCCTAACAATGTCCTTTGTTGAGTTATTTGCTGCAGCGCGTGGAGTAAGCACATGGTTTCCTCCCGGCTGGCGTGGCTTAACACCGACTGCCCAGGGACTGTGGATAATCCACATTTTTGTTTGTAGGGTTTGTTTGTTCCTGCTGGTTCCTCTATGAACCCCTCTGGAGGGGATGGAAGATTTAATATGGTTATTTTTAATTTGACTTGAATGCTGACTTTTTGAAGGAGAAGCTGGATGCAGTATGTTTGCCGCATGATGGAAGGGAAAATTAAATGAAGCATCTTTCGTATTTTGCTCAGAACAAAGTGAGAAAGCAATGTTTCAAGGCAGCGGGAAGGTCGGGACTTTCTGCAGCATCTCTGTATCATGTCCGGCTTGGCTTTGCCACCATCGAGCAAGATGATCTTGATCAAGTGCCTTGATCTCTCAGAAACTATTACCTGTTTTGTTAAATGGGGCTGATTACAGCACCAACATTATAGAGTTGATATCATGATTAAATGAAACATGAACACCATACACAAAAATCAACTCAAAATGGATTAAAGAACTAGACATAAGACCTGAAACCATAAAATATATAGAAGGAAATATAGGCGAAACACTACGTGATTTGCACATCAAAGACATCTTTACAGACACATCACCCAAAGCAGTGATAGTGAAGGCAAAGATAAACAGCTGGGACTACATCAAATTAAAGAGCTTTTGCACAGCAAAAGAGACAATAACAAAAACAAAGAGAAACCCCACCAACTGGGAGAACATTTTTGCACCCAACACTAATGATAAAGGACTGATCACAAAAATCTGCAAAGAGCTGATGAGACTCAACAACAACAAAGAAAATAATCCAGTCAAAAAATGGGCAGAAGAGCTTAAAAGAAACTTCTCTGAAGAGGAAATGCAAATGGCCAACAGGCATATGAAAAAATGTTCAACATCACTTGTCATCAGGGAAATGCAAATCAAAACTACCATGAGATACCATCTTACACCAGTGAGAATGGCACATATTAAAAAAACTAGCAACAACAAATGTTGGCGAGGGTGTGGAGAAAAAGGAACTCTTCTGCACTGTTGGTGGGAGTGCAAACTGGTCCAACCACTGTGGAAAGCTGTGTGGAGATTTCTGGACCTACTAAACATAGAGCTTCCATATGACCCAGCAATTCCACTCCTAGGTATTTACCCAAAGGACACAGAAACATCAATTCCAAAGAACACCTGCACCCCTATGTTTATAGCAGCACTGTTTACAATAGCTAAGCTTTGGAAACAGCCCAAATGCCCAAAAATAGATGACTGGATCAAGAAGATGTGGTACATATATACCATGGAATATTACTCAGCATTCAAAAAAGATAAACACATGCAATTTGCAGCAACATGGATGGCGCTGGAAGGGATCGTGCTCAGCGAAATAAGCCAAAAAGAAAAAGAAAAATACCGGATGGTCTCACTCATAGCAGGAATCTAGAAAACTTAAATAAGGGACCAGGAAAATGAATAATTATAAGATAGTGAAAATCAAAATCAACAAAAAACTATGAACCAGAGACACTTTTAGGGGGGCGGGAGGGGAGGGATTGGGGTCAGAATGGGGGGGCTGCAATTGTATGGGGAATATAACAATAAAATTTATTTAAAAAAAAATAAATGAAACATGAAATGCTTTACAATATCTGGCACGTAATGCTTTACAATATCTGGCACGTAAAGTATTCAAAAAGCTGAGCCATTGATAGACGTGGACCGAGCTGCATGTGTTTCCAGGTTGAAAACGACAGAAGTCTAAAGTAACAAGAGAAATTGGACAATTAATGAATTTAGGCAATGCAAAGGGGATTAAAATGGAGGCCAGGAAACTGGTTTGGACTCCAGAAGGCAAATGAGAAGAGTGGTAGAAATGGGTATACGCAAGCTTGAAAGTGAAGATGAAAGATAAATAAGCCCATTCACTAGAATCTTCCTTCCAATGATGTGCTGCTATGATGACTTTCAGCAAAGTTAATGCCAGATGAAAAGACGCTTAAGGACTAGGCAGATGAAGAAAAATGGACACGGTGAAGAAGGAGAAAGGAAACTGGTTATGAATAACATCCGACCATCTGCTATTCAGCTGGAGAACTGAATAGCAGACTAAGGAAGCTTTGTGATCTCACTAACAAATCAGTGAATGAAGGTGACTTCCAGGAAGCCTATAGAAGGGTAATGGAAGGCAGTGATTGGGCACATGGGTTCCGTGGTGATGCCAAAGGGTTAATTTTGGACAAAGGAAAATGAACAAAAAGGTTGACAGAGAATTGCATTATTTTCTGCTATGGAAACTATTTCATTGTGGTGCACAATAAGTGTTCAATAAATACTGTTGGGTGTTTACTTTTTTTTAAAAAAGATTTATTTATGCATATAAGAACTGGGGTGCAGGCCCGAGGTGCAGGGGGTGAGAGGATTCACCACAGTGGGGAGCAGAACAGGCAGATTGACTGAAGTACAGTGGAAGGGAGCTGTATTTCAGCTGAGGGGAATATGGCTGAGAGGAGCAGCGGGGAGACAGGAGAGGTCTGCAGCACCATGTGGGTCACCTCCCTGGCTGGGAATCAAACTTGTGCTTCAGTGGCTGAAGATAGCTTCATAGTGCTGCCGCCAGGGAGGCCCCTGTTGGGTGTTTACTCTTAACTGTCTTCAAGTGTCTCTGTCTTCAGGTTGGACAAGTGGTTTATTCATTGTCCTATTGTGATTCAGGAGCAAACAATATAAGCAACAAAACACACACACAAAGCAGTATTGACCCAAAGTATAAATTTCCTCAAGTCCTTACTGATATAAATGATTGAATAAACAAATGAATGGGGGAGAAAACACAAATATCCTGTGCAGAAGAATTTTAAATAATTTACTCCACTCTCAAGCATAATTCCCACTCCTTAATTGCAGTGTGTATAGGAACTTTTTTCCGAAGAGTACAATAGAGAAAAGGGGAAATAAATAACATCTGACCAATAACAGTAACCTCAGCCAGGTGATCAAGGTTGACATTAACAGTGACAAAGTGTGTCGCTGGTATGTTACTTTGATATGTGATGAAAATGACATTTCCGTGTCCCTTCCTTAAATCTGTAACTTCGGTCTGTTCGAGAAAAAAAATCAGATCAATCCCAATAGGGGACCATTCTACAAAATACTTGACCAGTGCTCCCCAAAATTGTCAAGGTCATCAAAAATAAGGGAGCAACTGCCATGGCCAAGGCAAGTCCAAAGAGACATGATGGCTTGTTAATTAATAATATTGGCTTTTAATTGTGCCAAATGTGTCCCTAATGTGAGATCTGAATGGGTCTGGAGAGTTCGTGGACTCTATATAGTGTCTGCACTTTTTCTGTTAATCTTTATTCTAAAAGAAAAGTTTGTGTTGATTTTTAAAGGCGCAAACAATAGTAAGTCCTCCTAGAGGGTGAGGAGTGAGGTTCAGGGGTAAAATGAGTATTCCTGGTTTAGCGCAAGGGAAGGGCGAATCCCATCCCTGCAGGGAGACCAGCTGAGGTGGTTTACCAGGGCGGGCGGCAGGCAGCAGCAGCACAGCCTCTGGTGCTGAAACCAGGGGCCTTTGGGAAGGTTTTCCTACACCAGAGAAATGCAGAGACTGCTCCTATCACGCTTCCTTCTCCTCTTCTTCCCTTAAGGCAGTTTACTTAAATTCCCTTTGAAAATAGCACTTTAGGGGCCTTCCCCTTTGGTGGATGAAAAAATTAAGCAGGAGGCTACTAACTCTCACGAGGAAGGATGGCACTACCCACCCAGGCAACCTCCTGGCAGAGATGGAAATCTTTCCCCTTCCACTGGGTGATACATTATCTCTATATTGATTAAAAATGACCAATTATCATAAAATCCTACGAAAAATGAGCCTACAGGAGGGCATCAAAATTACTAACATGTCATTCCTCGGACCTGTCTATTATGGGAGGTGGTTGTCTTAACCTACTGGCAGAGGACTTCAGGCTCCGCCTTTTGGTTGAGATGCAAGGTTTTCTGGAGATCAATGGGATCTGAAACTTAGTGTGGGTATCCTTGCGATAGCTTATTAAAAAGAGGCAGTGGGGAAAATACTTGGGAGGCAGACATCCATCCACAGCAGGTTTCATTGACTAACACCAGCGACAGTTTCTGTTCTGCTTTTGTTTCTCAAAGTGCTAATAGCAAGATTCTGTCCCTGCGATCCTATTACTGGTGGCCATGGAATATAATCAGGCAGTCCTGCAGGATAAGTCAAAAGATTAAATTAAGTTGGGATTTGAATCCCCACTAAACACAGAATCAAACAAAGATTAGATTTCTGGACCCCAGTCTCAGAATGGCTTTCAAGGGCTTCTCTTAAACAACAACAAAAATATATCATTACTCACTTTGACCACTGGCATGTTAAAAGGAAATGCAGACAAAGACAGATAGGGAGAGAAGGGACTGTAGCAATATGGAGTCTTGTTCTTTATTCCCCAAGTACCTCCTGACCTTGCAGAGCTTGTTCATTTCCTGACCGACGCTCAAGAAGTTCAATGTTGAATTTACATTTGGCACCGCGAAGGATTCCGGGGGAAAAGAAGGCGCGTTTCCACCCCTAGGATGTGACAGTCTTATCTTGATCCACTTCTCTGCTCTGAATGTGAAGTCAAATCAGCACAAGCTGCTTTTGGATTTGGAAAAGCTCATGAGAAGAAATTCTGCAAAAGTTGTAAGTTGGGGAAGTATTGGCAGCGAAGATAGGAAAACTCAAACAATTAGAGACGAGGGAGGACTTTTCCTTCCTAGGCTCTTCCTTTGATCGCTTTCTGGGTTTGTTGAGAGTGGGCTTGCCACTCCTCAGTATCCTATGCCATCACCATTTGGAAGCAGACCGGAGTCTATGCTGCTGAGGACAGACAGCGATTCTTAAAGTTGGAAATGTTTGTCCCCGCCCTTAGCTTCATCCCTGATGCCCTTCCATCAACGAGCAAAGTGCTTCATGAAGGCAGCCTGGTTCCAAACCACCCTCCACCTTCTTCCAAAGAGTTTGCACTCTTGGGATCCTTCTTATAAAGAAGCAAAGGTTTAAGCACTTTAAAAGATTAGAAAACAAGCAAAGCACATGCAGTGAAGGTGCAACCGGTGCCTCAGAACACAGACATCTCTGCACATCCAGACCCTTTGGAAGCGTATTGGAGTCTAGCAACACCAGGAGCCCTATTGTATGATCTATCCATGTGTGTTACACAAACAGGTGTCAATTATATAAATTAGTGTAACAATAAATATATTGATCACTTAATATACGTGAGTCATGCTTATCAGAACGTTCTATATATTAACTCATTGAATTCTCACATCAACCTTTTGAGGCAGATTCAATTGCTAGACGAGCACCTGTGATCCCATCAGGAGCACTCACCTGCCCAAACACACAGCTGGCAGCTGGAGGGGCCAGCTGGGGTCCCAGCTCCACTGGTTGGAGACCAGACCCCACGTTCAAAAATGTCACACAACACGACCTCCGCCGAGGATGCTCAAAACTAACTGGTTGTACAGAGACACTTTTTGGGGGGTGGGGGGCGGGAGGGGAAGGATTGGGGTCAGAATGGGGCGTTTGCAATTGTATGGGGGAATATAAAAATAAAATTTAATATTAAAAAAAAAAAACAAAACTAACTGGTTGTATAGTTTCTCATTTTCTGCCCCTGTACATTAGTCAGGATTTAAACCACTAAGCGGTTTCCCTCCTTGGTAGGAGAAGTTCACGGTCATTTATTTGAGAGTCGAATCTACCTGATGTAGTGAACCGCAGACCTTCTGTGTGCTCTGTCCTAGCTACGTCTGTTCTGCATTGGGGCTGCCATTCCTTTGCCTTGATGACGGGCTAGAAGGACTGTCAACCGCCCCCGGGCCAACGGGTGGGCATGTGACCCAAGCTAAGCCAAATGCATCCACTGTTGCATCTTGAGGAGTGAGAGCGCTGGTTTATCCCCGCCCCGTCCACCAGCTGCTTCTCTGCAGGTCTGTGGGGTGGCTGTTCCTCTACTTTAGGAGGCCTCATTCTGCAACTTTCTGTTTGATTTTTGTGACCTATTGCATATTCTTTCAGTCAGTTTCCCTCCTCCATGTGCTCGCTCGCTTGTGCTCTCTCTCTCTCTAGCTCTCTCTCTTGCTCTGTAGACAAAGTGGATTTCCATTGTTAGCAGCCAAAGAAACTTTCCAGATATGCCTAGCAAGATGGGCAAGGGTTACCAAAAAAAGGGGACCTCCACACCAGAATCCTCCTCACATATTCTCATCCATTCCCCAAATTTAGTCGAACGGTGAAGAACTATTTGTTGAGTGCTTTTTGTACGCAGGACCCCTGAGAAGCACTTCACACGCGTGTCAGTTGGCTTTTCTAAATAAAATGTCACAAGCAGGAGAAGGGTTGATGTCAGAAGGCCTCAGAACAAACGCAGTCTCTTTCCTGGAGCCTCACACCCAGGTGGAGCCTGAGGAGGGTGGGTCACTACACAATGACGGCTGATCAAAATGAGCCACTGAGGAATACGTCTCACGTGCCAAGTGCTTTTTCTACAAGGGCTTCCATGGAGTCCTTGAGACCACCAGGTGCATCGCGCCTCCCCCGTGCCCCTGCTCTGGCCTCAACCTCCTCTGGGCTCCGCTCCCAGGTGCCTCCTCCGAGACCCACTCCTGATGTGCTCACGTGAAAGGCCCTCCCCCCTCCAGGCGCTCTCCCACCCCTTCATTTTCCGGCTGGCTCTTGAAACTGCCAGAAATCATATTCCTGTGGTTTCTTGCGGGTTATGTCACCCCATTAGAATGCAAATCCCCGTGACTCTCGTTCACCTCAGTATTCTCAGCACATTCTATCTGTTTCTGACACAGAGCAGACACTTACTAACATTGGTTTAATACATAAATAAAATAATACATTTTTATTATTTCTATAATTCCTGCCTGCTGCCTGCCCTGGCCTGGCTGGCCGCATCATGGTGACCAAGGCACCGGCCTTCGTGAGCTGCTGTGTTTTCATCTGTTCAATGGGGGCAAGTGAGCACCGCCTGCTGGGGTGTTGCTAGACTGGAGTGAAGTGATGAAGGCTTCAGCTTCTCACAGGAAGGCCTCGGTGGGAAGGGAACTGACAGTGTGAGAATCGTCACTACCCCTCCGGCCTTTGCACACACTACATTTGATTCTGAAGTAAGAAAAATGCAAAATTGAACAGTCATGGGTTTAATTAATTAAGTCAAGGGGAGAGCTTTTTTTTTTTTTTTAAAGATTTATTTATGTATTTATACAAGCACTGGGTACAGTCAGAAGCACGGGAGGGTCAGAGAATTCACCAGAGCCAGAGCAGGGAGCAGAGCAGGCAGAAGGACCGAAGGACACTGCTGAGGGGAGCAGCAGGCGGCAGGAGAGGTCTGCACACCATGTGGGACCCTCCTCTAGTGGCTGGGGAGCAGCCAGGGATCGAACCGGCGCTGCAGAGGCTGCGGGCAGCTTCGCAACCCAGCGCTCAACCGCTGCGCCACCGGGGATGCCCAAGGGGAGAGCTTTTAATATTGAAAAGTTAAGGCAGATTCAGAAATTGGAAAATGAAAGAGGTCAGTTTTGAAGGAGAAGTAGGATCACACCCAGGATTCCTGACTCCAAGTCAAGAGTCCTTACATTAAGCCGGACTATAAAAAGTGAGTTACATCAATAAAAACAGAAATACATTGGTCTTTCCAGAAAGGACCCCCTCTTGAGTAACAGCTCAAAATATGCAGCAGGAATGGGGAGGGGTACAGATGTGGACACAGCCCCATAGAAATACGTGTTTTCATTGGAATTTATGAAAACTGGTGGGTGGCTGTAGCTGATCTTCCCCAGCTAAGACAAATGTCTTCACAAATTTGGGTCCTCTCTGTCTCTTGTTGAGCCTCCCACCTCTCCCCACCAACATAGCACCACAGCACCCACACCATAAGGGCCCAGAAGCTCTCCCGCTGCCAAGAAGCCCCAGTCTTGGCTTTCCTCCAAGAGCAGATGAAGGGTGGCTCTCCAGAGAAGCCCCAGATATTGTCTGAGCCCTGAAACAGATATAAACATACACACACACACACGTGCACACGCACATGTGCACACACACAGTGTGAAAATTATTCCAAATACCTTGCTATTTCAAAGACATTCTACATAAAGGAGGATTTGAGTCAGGGAAAAACTAAAGCATTTTGTTTCATAAATAGAATTGGTGTGGGAGTTGATTGTTTTCTCTCCTGAGGGATAAACATTTTAATTTAATAACAGTCAGAAAGTGCCTAAATGTTCTTGAGGAAAAAATATGGTGTTCCTAGGAGGGCAGAATCTATTCACTTGCTGAAAATTTGGAACGAGGCATTTCATCTCAGTGTTACTCAACAATACCAACCAAGAATCTCTAATATTTTCTAATTTTACTAATAAAAATAACCGTAGTTTGCACTTACCGGAAAAGTTGTATGACTGACATATAGCAGCTATAACACATCTGTTATATGACCAATTCTCTATGTCTTGCCTGAGAGGTAGGGATCACTATGATCCCCATTTGGCAGATGGGTAAACTGAGGCCAAGAGAAGTCATCCAACTTGCAAGTGAGGGACAGAGTAGTAATTCAAACTCAGGTCTGTCTTTTTGACTTTCACGCTGCATTTACATTCACAATTTACATAGCAGGTCTGTTTGCAACACCTTCCGACAGAGGTGAGACAATGATTCCTAAGAGGGGAAGGTGTTGAAGATGGAACCCAAATAGATCAACGAGTTTACACCTTGTTTATTGAGAGGATGCCACCACAGCTGAGTCGACAGTGTGGTGGCCTGACCATGGAGACAGAAATCTCTGGGCAACAAAGATGGAGGATGTTTTCCCAGGGAGATCAGAGATATTCAGGTGGAACGTCTGTGCCCAGCCTTTTGTGCAGAGCCTGGTGGTTCTTCCATGCACAGATGGAGCCACAGAGGCTCGGAAGTCACCCTACGACTGTCCCTCTTCCTCTAGAGCAGATCTGTCCTGCTTTCATCTTCTTCACGCAAATGTATGGTTCTGAGAGTTCCCCCATCTGAATCAGTTTTCATAAACCTTTCAAATTCAATCAACGAAGACCCATCCTTATTTTTTTAAGATTGATTTATTTATACAAGAACTGGGGTACAGGCCAGAGGCGCGGGAGGGTGAGAGGATTCACCCGAGACAAAGCAGGGAGCAGAACAGGCAGAAGGACTGAAGTACACTGCTGAGGGGAGCAGCTGGTGAGACAGGAAAGGTCTGCCACACCATGTGGGTATCACCCTGGCCATCTGGGAATTGAACCAGTGCTGCAGAGTGCGGCGCTCAACCCGCTTTGCCACCAGGGAGGCCCCAAAGACCCATCCTTATTAATAATAATGTATAAAGTTCATGGAGAGCTGACTAAGCCAGGATCTCACCTAATGAAAAGTCTCACACTCCATGCAGAAGGTGCCCAGTTACCACTATTATTTAGAAGAAATGGAGGACAACAGAGACCCAAGTTCTCACTGCTAGTAACTCTCCAAGCTGGGGTTCAAACCAAGGCATCTGGCTCCATTCTCCATGCTCCTAACCTCCCCCTTGACTAAGGGTTGACACAATTTTTCTATAAAGGGCCAGATAGTTAATATTTCAGTCTTTGCAGACCATAAAATGCTGTCATAATTCCTCATCTCTGTTGTACAACTACACCTGCCATTACAGGAATAGCAGCTCAGGCAATGTGTAAGTGACGGGCAAGGCTTTGTGCCAATAACTTTATTTACAGAAAGAGAGCAGGGGATTGCCCCACCTTGGCCCAGACTACATTACACTTCGACCGTAACGGCGATTCTTTTTCTCTTAAGCAGGTCATTCCAGCCATAATTCCAGCGCATTTTCTCACCTGCCTTCTGGCTTTTCCACATTCTGTTTCTCCTGCTTGTCTCACTTGCATTTCTCAGGTAAGGCCATGGTCATGTTGGCCAACATGGTGGCACCTGCTAAGGTTGAGTGTTTCTATGTGCCAGACCTAGGTCTCACATCTTCTTCCCTTCAGTGTCTTTGTCTTTGCAACAACAGATGAGATTAGTATTATTAGGTATCATTATCTGTCCCCTTTGCATTGTGTTGGGGATCACAGGAGTGAGGCCAGAAAGGGAAAGGAACTTTATAGCCAGTGTGTGAGTAGACTCGAGATTCACGCACAGAAGTGTCCACCTCCAAAGAACCTCTCTTACTCACCCAGGGCAGTTTCTCTAGCGATTCACTGACCACTTGCTTCTGGAATTGGGGAGGGGATTGTAAATCCACATTTTAAGCAGCTTTCTGGGTGATCCTGCAGTGTGTTGAGGTGTGATGAGCACAGCGTTACCTGTGTGGCAGGCAAATTCTGTGGCCAACCCCTCTTCTGAGATGTTCTCTTAGACCTTCAAATGCTACGGCTTCTTCTGGGTCTCTCCAACCTGGAGATTATTTCTCTTACCACTATTTATTCTGTACTGTACCCCAAAGTGCGTCTTTCCCTCTTAATCCATCATCCTTAAAGGATATGAGCAAAGACAAGGGGCTCATTTTGAAAGGTATGGTGGGGGGGGGGAGGAAGCATTTGGGGTCCCTCTGTACTCAGGAAGTGGCCAGATCTTTGCCAAATGTTCCCTGTTTGCAAAGGAAAGGTCACACTATGAAGAGAGCCCTCTGGCGCCAACATGTTAAAGAACATTGACATGGTGTTTCAAAGGACTTTGAGCTTTCAATTGCCGTCAATTAATTTCCTAACTGATGTCTGACTTTCCTAAATGCATATATATATATATATATATATATAAATTTAGATTTATTTATTTATACAAGAACCGGGGTACGGGCCAGATGCATGGGAAGGTGAGAGGATTCACCAGAGACAGAGCAGGGAACAGAACATGCAGACTGACGAAACACACTGCTGAGGGGAGCAGTGGGCATGACAGGAGAGGTCTGCCGAGCCATATGGGACCTTCCCTGGCCAGCCAGGATTGAACCCGCGCTGCAGAGGCTGCGGACAGGTTCACAGTGCGCCACTCAACCTCCTGCGTCACCAGGGGAGGCCCCTAAATGCATATTTTTGTCATGATGTAGCTCACCCTCTACTCTCAATCACGCAGACCTGGAGGACGTGTCCTTCCATGCCATGTAGGCTGATACATGTACATCTGTGACAGCCACAGACAGCCCTCAAAAGGCAGCCATCAATTAATTCGAAACTTTCAAAGGAAAAAAGTTAGAAGCCAAGTGCCACCCCGTCTTGTACATCAACCAGCCCCAAGGATACTCACTTGATGTGCTAAGAGTCCCTAATGAGGACAGCCACCATCTGGCAAACAACCCAGTAGGTTGAAACAAAAATATCAACACAAGCAAAATATGTGAAGTTGTTGACCATTGACAGACAGCCTGTCGGTGGGCATCTATTAGCTCTCAAAGCAGTCTGGCAGAGAGATTAAAAAAAATCCATCAGACCTGAAAAGCCTTAACAGGCCAAATTTCCCCGGGGGGCCTTTCTATATGGTACTTATCATTTTCCGAGCAGCGATAGCTTGGATTGTCAGAGGCATCATTAGCCTAAATAGACTAACGACGCCGATGTGGGCGGTCATCTTAGACCCGGCTCTGGGCTCAGGCCTGCAGCTTGTGGGGTGGGCCCATCTCCAGGGCTTCATTAGTGCCTGGCACTGGGTAATTATCGTCCTGCACCCCCGAGTCAGCAGAGAGGGAGGGCACGACCACCGCCCGCTGGCCTCCTTCTGTGCAAACACCATCCCGCGCAGTTGTTCTGGGGATGAAACAGTTTCCTTCCTCACTTGGCTTCCTCAGTGGGCCTCGTACCTTTCGGGGAGGAAAAAAATTCTGAGTTGCCTCCAGTTTGGCAGGAGCTGAAGTGAGAAGCCGTGCAGATGTGGTTGCTGAAGAAGCAATTGATTTGTTTCACACACCACCTACCTTCCCGGAAAATTAAAAAAGCTCACCAACCAAGTGCCAATTGGTCAGGACCTCAGGAGGGCGAAAATACAGGGAAAAAAATTAATTTCAAACTGTGAAACTCAGCCCGCGAGAGCTAATAGCCCCACAGCCGCTGCGCGGTGTTCACCTTCTGGTAAACCCTGCAGAGCTTGGGGGTGGCCGTGGGGTGGGGGCGCTCGCTGACACTTGTTTTTAGTGGGGGAGTATCTGGGAAGGCATATGTCTCCTCCCCTGACTGCATCACTCTCTCCAGGGACGCAATGTCACCCCATCTTCCTGAGGATAGTCTGTGCCTCGGTGCCCCCCAACAGCCCTGCTGTGGAGCGGTCACAGCCGCTGCCACTGTCCTCTCTGTGGTGGAAACATCGTAATTAACCACATCCCCCCAAATGTTGGCTGAATGGCTGGCCCCTAATTTGTATACTTTCTGCAGAGGTTTCAGTGTCTCGTGAAATTTATTGCCATACTAAAGTCACCTTTTAAATTATGGATCTCGATATTGGTATGCTGCTAAAAATGTTCACAGCATTGTAATTTTATGCACCGGCAATAAACATGAAAAATGCATTTTGGGGTTGTTTAACATTAAAAATAATGTTTTGGAAAATAAATTTTAGGAGAAATTTAGTACCGGGGAAAAGGACCATATTCACAGCGCTGGAGACGCGGCTCCATAACCCAAAGAGCCTGTTGGACGGGTGCAAATTTGCATCCCAGAGACCCTGATGGACGGAATGCAACGACAATTAACTTCCCACAGGTTGGATTTCAGTGGCAGTGGGACCCACTGTTCCTGCCAACTCTCAGCCGTCAAGGGCTCCCCCTTATTGCTCACTCAACAGCAGCAGGGTTTGTTTCCAGAGCTGCCAGGTGATTGCGAGGCGATCGGCAGCATTACCACAAATCACCTTGTTCAGGAACAAAAATGACAGAGCACAAGCTGCCTTTCTGAAGAGCAATTTAGCTTGGTCAAGCGGGGGCAACAGCTTGTAGACTTAACATCACCTGAAGAGTTAATTCAGTGACTGGGTCAGGCCATGGCACTTGGCTCTGTGACCGAGGAAGAACAAGTCATCTTGAGAGACAGCCCAAATCCAGGGGTCTGCGTCTGTAGCTCCTCATAGGTCTCACCAGCCGTGTGGCCATGGCTGGGTTACTCACACCAGCGTGCCTCTATTTCCCCATCTGTACAGTAAGGATACTGCTAGAACATGAGGATGAAATTTCAACGTGCAGGTAAAAAGCACCTGCGTAAGACACATAGTAAGGGATGCATTATCTTGTTGCTGATGCCAGAATGAGCCCTGCCACCTTGTCTTTTCCTAGAGAAATTCTATTTAAAACAGATGACAGAAGTCAAGCAAGAATGAACTTTCTTTCTTTTCACTCTTCTTTCCTTTCTCTACTGTCAAATTTCACTCATCCTTCAAGGCTGAGTCTCACAGATGGGACTCTTTGCTGCATGGCCTCATTGCTGTGTGGACCCCAGTCTCCTCCAGATGATCCCGGTGAAGGGAGATGTTCTGCAGACCATGATGAGAAAGACAAGAGCAAGGTAAATATTTTGATAAAGATAGAAAATGTTGAGTTTGCACAACCAAATGTTCTCTTATTGGGAATCCCCATCGATTTTTTTTTCATTTTCTACATTATAATGTATTTAATTGGTCATGTGACTATTTCATCTCACATATCACCCTGTTCTCCTCAGGGTGCACGACTCTATCTTATTTAGCCCTGTGTCCACAAGGCACATTGGGATCGCATGAAGAGTTTGCTTGTTGAATGCATGCTCTTAAAACCAGGTGGGAAGTGGATGGGAAAATAGGAAGTGATTGAGGGGATCTGACCTTGGGTTTCCCTGAAAAGGAAAGATGGGGCTGGATTTCTTTCAAATATAAGACAGCTGGGGAGTCCGCACCATCACTGCACTGGAGAGAGATGAGTGACGGCAGCTGCGTGCAGGGCCTTCTCGCCCCCGTGGTTTTCCAGCTCCTTTGCTTTGGGTTGTTGCCTCCTGGTCTTGGAGACTGTTCTCAAGCTCAGGTATCAACCAGCACTTGGGAGGGAAGGCATTTCAGGCATTCTTGTTTCTTTATGACAGATCCAAAGAGCCTGAAACATATTCCAAAATCATAATAGCGGTATTGCATTCAATGATTTAATAAAATGACATAAAGACATACAAATGATATATATGCCATAAAATGATATCATTAAAATCTTGATGGTTGGATATTGGGCCAAGGGGAAAACAATGGTTATAGTAATGAAGTTTTGGGAAGCAAATAAAAGTGATCTAATATCATACTCCAAACCTAGTAGGTAGAGGTATTCTGGTGCTGTAGTTCTCAGATTTAGCATGTGGCAGAATGATGCAGAAAGGCTTGCAGGTCATTTCAGGGGGTACAGGGTGGACCCCAGTGCCCTTCAGATGATCCCCATGAAGGAAGGTGGTCTGCAGCCCATGTTGAGAAAGACAAGAGCTAGGTAAACATTTTGATAAAGATAGAAAATGTTGAGTATGCACAGCCAATATGTGTTATTTATAAAGTTTATTCATGAACTTCTATGCAATAGGGTATACAATATAAAAATTTACAAGATGGAAATCATACAATATATAAAGACAAGTTGTTGTTGTTTACATTCCCCAGTAGATCTCCTTGGACATCCCTGGGGTGAAATGCACCCAATTTGAAAATGCAGGATCCAAGCTAGTGCTTTCCAACTCTTCAGATACATATGCATAAGCTGAGGGCCTTGTTTAAATGTAGATTCTGATTCAATAACGCTGAAGTGGGGTGAGGTCTGAAATTCTGACTTTCTAACAAGCTCCCGGGTGATGCTGATACTTCTGAACACCGCATTCTATGTAGTGAGACTCTTTAGGGTAGCTTCTCTATTACACACCTAATCACATTTTACATAGTGAGCATATAGTAGGTAGCTGCTCTATGATGGACCTAAAACCCAGTGTAAATTAAAGTTTTAACTGGCCAAGGCAAGGTTTGGATGGTACAGAGAGACAGATCATCAGTGAGCCCCCCTAAAACTCATGTTCTATAATGCTTCTTTTTAGTTTCAGGAATGTGAGTCAAGTTTAAAACACCCCAAATGGCAATCCCCCATCCCTAACCCTTGATATGCTTTTCTAGAAGGTTCTCTTTTGGCTTATCTTATTGAATTAACAAGACAGTCCTCCCTGAAGTCATAAACAGTGACTTTCCCAGATGCAACAGTGGGCAAGATTATTCTCCTTGATTAAGGCTTTGACAGGCAGCATCTTTGCAGCCAGCATCATGCCAGGTTTTATTAGTAAATTGATCCTACAAAGTTTTCTCTTACCTACTGACACCCTGGCTCAGCCATCCTCCCCATGGATTGGAATGAACATATTTAAGAATACCATGCTTGGTGTTACTAAGAACAATAATTAGACACATTTGCAAATCATAAAGGGATAATTGTAATGCACTAATCTGTAGAGATTATTGAGGGGAAATAGGAAACTTAAATAATTAATTCTTCAAATCATCCCAGGAAGACTAAGCTGTTCTTCTTGACACACAGACACTGCAATTAGGTCAGCATGATGAGCCCATTTCAGATGAAATAGGAATTCATCAATGTGCTTATTTAATAGACCTGATCCTTCTGATTTGAATGAAATCAGAACTCCAGAATAGGCTGCCTGTCGAGTAATTCCACAGCACGCCACAGACCAAAGAACGAGGTGTGGTATTTCAAAATATCAGACATACATACAGAATGAACATCAGAAATCTTCTTACTGTGTTTTAATAAAACAGAATCACTGTATTTCTGCATGAGTCACTTGTGTGTCACTTATAAATCCATCTTAAGAAGCAGCAGTGTGCTTTGAGAACACGGGAAATCGTGGAGTAATATAGTGGTTATGCTGTCAATGTTTCGGTATTTATGTATTCCTTTTTAACAAAATTAGCATGTATTAATTGCCCTATCCAGTGAGAAAGTTCTCCCAATCATGTTGTCTGTTCAAGTCTCCAGAGACCCTGCAAGAGCATCTGGTGGGAGGCAGCTGTTTCTGGTGTCCAATGACCTAAGTCTAATACAACTTGATCACACTGGCCTCTTCTGCAAAATAGGAAAAATATTAACTATTGTCTTCACAGATGAGATTCAAATCCAGTTCATTTTAAAGTGTTTAGCACAAGAAGACCCAATAAAACAGCAAATGATTTATGAATGTGTAGATTCTGCTCTGGATTCTCTGTTACTCATATATCGGTGTATTTCTATGCTTTCTCCCCAGCTCGACTGGGTTGACAAAGCCATATTGATTCAAAGGGAAATTGCTTTTCATAGAGAAAGCTACCAATGTTGAATGAGAAGCCATTTTATGACCCTGAGGGCCCCCAGCATCCAGCGGGCTTCTGACGAGCAAGGTCCAAGCAAGAAGTAGGAGAAATCATCTACAACAGTGTAAAGGAAGGTTCTGTCCAGTATTTAACTCCACTTCTAGTATCTCCAACTGATGAAGGAAATCACATGTCCCAAGACATGCATCAGCAGTCTTTATCTGTCCCAGGGGCCTACTTCTTAGCCAAAGACAGCAGTGGTCCTGGCTTGGGTCTTCAGAGAGAATCAGGAAATGGGACATGATGTTGGATACGAGTGTGATGTGTTGATGGTCCAGGGCCAGACACTTGCTCTTCTATCGAGGCTGATTCTAGAGGGGCACTTAATATTTTATTCCCAATTTTAAATTTGCTTATAATTTGAGAAAAAAATTGCATTTACAGAAAATTTGTAAAACTGGTCATGGGTGTTTCCACATCCAGTTTGCCCTACTTTTCATCTTCTATTTCATGAGCTATGCTATTGTCACAATTTATGAACACGTATCAATACATCATTCCATTCCTATGAGCCCAAGTCCAGAGTCTATTTGGATGGCTTTTGTTTTCACCTAATACTCTTCTTCTGATCCAGAACCTCGTCCAAGACACCCCATCACACTTGGATGTCATATCTCCTCAGGTTCCTTTGGACTGTGACAGTTTCACTGTCTTCCCTTGTTTTTTTTTTTTTTTTTTTTTTGTATTTTTTTTATAACCTTGACAGTCTTGAGGAAACTGGTCAGGTATTTTGCAGACTGTTCTCCAACTGGGATTTGTTTAAAGTTTTTGTCACAGTGAGACCGAGGCTGTGTTTTCTGTGGAGGAAGAGACTGCAGAGATGAAGTGCCTTTTCCATCACATCAAATCAAGAGGACATGCTATCAAACTGACTTATCACTGTTGACGTTAATCTTGAACACTCAGCTGAGGCAGTGTTTGTCAGTTTTCTCGACTGTAAAGTTACTCTCTCCCCCACCTCCTATACCGTATTCTTTGGAAAGCCATCACTCTATGTAGCTCCTGCCAGGAAGTGAAGAATTCTGCCCCACCTCCCCACCAAATGTCATCTGCAAGGGAACTGTCAATTCCTCCCCATTCCTGTGTGAGTGTGCATGCTCGTGGATTTAGCCATCAATCATTAATTCATCAGTACGGATATTTATTTCAAACCTTGTGCTATCATCCAGTGTTACTTTATTCATTTCGTCACTCAACTTGGCACAGTTTTGGTGGCTGGACTGGGGTCAGTGAGAGCAGAGTAATTCCCTGCCCCTAGCTGGGAGAGGGCTTTGGCAAAGTCTTTTCTCTCTTTCACTCTTTTTTTTTTTTTAAAGATTTTTTTATTTATGCATACAAGAACCAGGGTACAGGCCAGATGTGCGGGAGGGTGAGAGGATTCACCAGAGACAGAGCGGGGAACAGAACAGGCAGACTGACTGAAATACACTGCTGAGGGGAGCAGCGGGCGAGTCAGGAGTGGTCTGCTGCACCATGAGGGTATTTCACTGGCCAGCCGGGATCGAGCCCGTGCTGCAGAGGTTGCAGACAGCTTCAAAGTGCTGCGCTCAACTGCCTGCACCACTGGGGAGGCCCATTCTCTCTTTCACTCTTATCCCAACTTTACAGAAAATGTTTTTAAATACCTTCTTGTTTGCTCCCTCTCTCATTATCTGTTCTTTTTTCTGTCTCCCTGAAGACTTTGAGTTTTAGGATGGGAAGATGGGAGTCAGACCCAGTGAACTGTTAGCTTTGGAGACCACCTTGAGACTTCCCAGCTTCTCCTAATTCTTTCACTGAGTATTAAAATGATAAAAAGGTCATGTTAATAGTTATTTCTTGAATGCTTAGAACTTTTCTGGAAATGTCTCACATTTAATTCTCAAAACAAGTCTATCGGGGAGTTACTATTAAAATCTCTGTTTCATACCAAAGGGAAATCAGGCATGGCCCAGCTGGGCCTCTGTCCACGTCCCCAAGTCCAGCTCCCCTGCTGTGCTCTGTGACAACAACCTCCCCCCCACTACTCCAACCTGCAGTGCCCCTGACCTGTGTGGCTCCATCCACCCCGCCCCCCACCATTGTGATAGGATAATTAGCTAACAATTACACAATTACACAAGCAATATTTAGTCTCTGTATTGGACCTTTCAGGGTCACACACTTTGTCACATCCAACCAAGTGAGGCAGGTGTCAATAGATGTAATAGATCTTTAAAAATGAAACAACCATTCAGGGCTCCCCAGTGAAGCAAGTAGAGCCGGGGCCTAGATCTAGTCTCCTGCCAGGTGCATGTTCTGTTCCCGGGAGCTGCTTCCGGGCCTCAATTCTCTTTCCTGACCACGCCCACTTCTGCCATGAAAGCGCCCGTATTCCTGGAGAGGCCTGGGGATCGGGTGTGAAGGTGAGCACAGCCCAGGCCCCGGGAAGGAGCTCTGCACTCGGACCACAGCGCCTGCTTAAATGAAGAGTTGGCCCTAGTTTGGGAACCAAATCTAACGTGCTGAGTATTCCAAAAGAACTACCTGCAAGTATGGGTGTGTATAAAATCTATTTATATACATACACACGTGTACACATATGTATGTATATGTAAAACTCTATTCACAGATGTGTATACATATGCGTGAATATATAAACTCTACTCAAGATTTCTCTCTGGAACCCTTGAAAATTTGTGCCATGACACTAAGCAGGAAAGGCAAATTGGAACATGCCATTATAAATATATAGGGCATAAATTGTATCATATTATCTAAGGCCGCATTGAATTGCCTTACATTGCCAGACTACGTTATGTTTGCAACGTTACATTGTCTCATGTTCCCCTAAACTGTGCTACCTATGCCGCCATCTTGTTGCCATGGGCTGGTCTCCCAAAATGGATGACTACCTCAAGTTTGATTCAGTTATTGATGCTAACTGCACCACACAGGTGCCATACATCACAGGTGTTTTTCTCACATCTTTCTGGGCAAGCAGCTCCACCCCCAGGGAGGTCCCATAGGCCTTGAGAGCAGAGAAGAGCACCTGAGACCCTCCTAATAGTTTTGGGGTAGAATTGGTCGCAGCTCTCCTCACAGACTAGGTATGCATCGTTGGAACTTCCTGTCAGCACTAAGTGAGGGAGACACCCAAACTTTCTTAGAGTTTTCTCAGTTGTAGGGCTTGGAAGCTGTCAGTGATCAAACATCAAAATGATGCCAGGCTTATTATTCTAAACCCCTTACTGCATCCTCCCTATTTCCTTCAGTACACTGGGCACATAGTGGCTCATTGCTGGTTGTCTCCCTGTGTCCATGGGTGAACTCATGGAGCCGTTACTTCATCTATCTTATTAATCATAACACCTGGCACCTAATAGATGAACAACCATAGTTGTTGGAGGCCAACAGGTACATGAAAAGATATTTAACATCATTCATCATCAGGAAAATGCAAATCAAAACCACAATGAGATACCATCTCACACCTGTTGGAATGGCAATCGCCAGGAAGACGACAGACAAGAGCTGGCAAGAGCGTGGAGAGAGGGAAATCCTTGTGCATTGTTGGTGGGATGCAACTGGTGCAGATGCTAGGGAAAACAGTAGATGTTCCACAAAAAAATAAAATAGAAATACCAGCTAATCCAGCAATCCCAATTCTAGATAGATATCTAAAAAATATGTATATAAAGAAATGAAACAGGATACAAAAGAAATGTCTCCACCCCTTGTTCACTGCTGCATTATTCTCAATAACCAAGACACATGAACAACCTAAGCGTCCACCAAGGAATGGATGGATAAAGATGTGGTGTGCATATCCAGTAGAATGTTCTTTCACCCCAAGAAAGAACAAAATCCTGCCGTTTGAGCATTGTTGCTAAATCAGCCAAAGACAAGTACTGCGTGGTAGAAAGTATATGTGGAATTTAGACAATAAAAAAGACAAACAGTATAAAATAGTGTTTCTCAGGGGTTAAGAGGTTAGGGAAATAGAGAGTGGGTGGTAAAAGGTATAAGTGTCGAACTCTAAGAGGACTAAATTCTAAAGAGCTAATGTAAAACACGCTAACTCGTTGACAACGCTGTCTTTTATCACTGAAATTTGCTAGGAGAGAACTTATATATTCCTACTTTAAAAAATGATAAATATATCAGGTCATGGCTGTTTTAATGAACTAGAAGGGGGGATTATTTCAAAATGTACATGTGTAGCAAAGCACATGGGCCTCTACTTTAAATACAATTTTACATATCAATTCAATCTCATGAAAACTGCAATAAATTTAAAAAAACAAATAAAAGCAAAAATAGTCACAGAATAAATGAAGTTATGGACACGTGGCATCTATACTTGCCGAATGCCACGGGTAGAGAGATGTTGAGTAATAATCCCCATGAGAGGCCTCAACCAAGAGGTTAAGTCATTTATCCAAAGTTGCATGGCGAGGAGACAAAGGAAGCGGTAAACCAGTAAGCTCAGGGCACCAGGGCGTAGCAAGTCAGGTAGAAAGTGTCTGTGCCCTAGTTGTGGGACCCCGGCCACATGTCCCTGCTCTTGGCACCGTGACTGTCGAGCAAGGGCACACATTCTGGGATGCTGCCCACCCTGGCTCTGAGTGAGGGGATCGCTCTTGCTCTGAGTGAGAGGATTGCTCTGGCTCTGAGTGGGGGGTCGCAGATGGAGTTCAGGTTTATCTGATAACTCAGTATTTTGGGAGAACAGTCTAACAGGCTTCGGCTCCCCAGCAGCCTCCCAGGAATTTCTGAAACTTTGTAGGCCTGCCCCTCTTCCCCCCACCGCTTCACACAGCCTCTTATCAGACACCTACTGCAAATAGCAGGTGTGAAACAGTACAGCAAACTAGAAAAAAAAAAGGGGAAATGCTGACAAAATCAGATTTGGATGCCAAATTCGATTTTTTTAAAAGTGACTCGCATCATCTCTCACTCCGCATTTCATATCTTCCCTTAAAACTGCCCCTCACAGCAGCTTTGCTGAAACAGTGTTCTCTGGAATGCTGGTTCCACTTCAGCTCTCTGAAGACAGGGCCTCGAGGTCAGTGATGTGGGAGGGGTTGTAGTGTAGCCCCCGAGTCCCGCAGACTCAGAGTGGCCCTGACCTGCTCCAAGTCCAGGGGCTTCTTGTACTGTCCACATCTGCACAAGCTCTGAACACTTTCACTGAACACTTACGACAGCCCCAGGGAGCCAGGGTTCACAGAATGATCTCTGGAAATGCTGTGGGAAGGGTCAAGTCTAGGCCCCTGACGTCAGGCCTTGGGCGAGCTCTTTAACTGGCGTCCGCCCACCTCCCTGCCATCACCCCACCGGCTTTCCCTGTCTTCTGTGTCCTTTGGTATCGAGCTGCTTGGAGCTTCCAAGGGCACCAAATTTGAACTTCTACCCCAGTGCTTGCTCCTGGCTGCCTGTGGCCAACGGGTCCTACAACCTTGTCTGCACCCCTGGGGTGAGCCTCCTGGGGGGCTTGGTTAGCTCAGTTGTAAGGTGGCTGGTACAGAGGACAGACAGTCTCTAAGGTCCTTCCATCCTGCCCCCATTTGTGATTTTTCTGCCCGATGGTCCCTGGGTGTGTTGCTTTGTTTCTCTAAACCTCGCTTTCATTATCTGCAAAATGGGGAGAATAACAGAGCCCGACCACAGGAGTCTACGAGGGCCGGATGGAATGAGGATGCAGAGGATTTATTATTATTTTATCAATAACCATCCAAGAAAATGAGTGATAAACCCTGTTGACTGACAGGCACAGATGCCAACCTTACCTAGGACGTCTTCCCTGAGAACCTCCTGTGTGCTCTCTGGCTCCGAAAACCTTTTACAGATGTAAAAATAACCCTCAAAATGTTCCGAACCCTATAGTTCAAAAACGGTGAATGGACTCTTGAGACCAAAAAAAGGGACTCTCAATTATATAGACGTAATTTTTAAAGATCTTCCCCAGATATGCCTTGGGTCATGATGCCTTGATCTCCTTAAGCAGCCCCTGCACGCAGTCATCACATGTGTCTGCTGTGTTCAGGGACACTCTGCCTTCAAATAACATTTGGAGACTTGGGTGTGTTTTCTTGAAATATTGTTAAGTAACAAAGGATGGTTTGAAAAAAGTATGCACGTTATGACCCCATTTTACGAAAGGAGAACCAAATGTGTATTTATCTACTTAATAATGCTAACAAATACAGAAAACAGGCGAGAAGAATAACACACACCTGTTAACTGAGTTCATCGCTGTGTAAACAATTTGTTCACTCAGCATTTTCTGTATTCAACTTTCTGTCGTGAATATATTTTATTTGTGTTCAAAGGAAACAAATAAAAGGAACAGTGACATAATCCCAGAGGTCTCCAAGAGCCACAGACCAACTGGGCCTTAAAATTCTGGGGCCTCCCCTGGTGGCGCAGCGGTTGAGCGCTGGGCTGAGAGGCTGCCCGCAGCCTCTGCAGCACCGGTTCATTCCCCGGCCACCGACGAGGGTCCCACAAAAAAAAATAAATAAATAAAAAATAAATTTCTGGCTGAAAAT
Organism: Talpa europaea; assembly: GCF_964194135.1. Taxonomy (NCBI): domain Eukaryota; kingdom Metazoa; phylum Chordata; class Mammalia; order Eulipotyphla; family Talpidae; genus Talpa; species Talpa europaea. The sequence goes on along the minus strand of NC_140078.1, from coordinate 5,354,260 downwards.
CAAGGACATGCATTTAGATGCTTCAGGTGAGAGAGATGGAGAGAGAGCGACGGGGAGAGAGAACTGAATTAAGTGACCTAGAATGTTTACATTTATGGGGACCTTGGCAATCATTAATATGACATCCTCTCCTTTAATAAGGTAGGAGCTCCAGAGAAATCAACTAAACCAAAGTCACATGGTTAAATAGTGGCAGAGATGGGAATGTTCAATTATTTTTTCATCAAACATTTATTAAGTTTCCACCGTGTGCTGGGTGCAAAGGGTACACGGGAGGAGAGAAATGTTATCTCTGCTCTTGCGTGCAATGGGGCAGAAACACGGGGCATAGTCACACACTACAGAATGCGCCAAATGCGCCGTGCAATGGAGAAGTCACTCACCGCAGGTGGCTGGGGAGCACCTGCCATGGGGGTGCTCTGGGGTGGGAGGTGCTGCAAGGGGGGAAACACTGGGTGTGCATCATGGGTGCGTAACACTCAGCTCCTAATATTTTTGTATTGATTTTCAGGTCAACATGACAGTCTGTGGAACTATTCAGTTCAATAGAAAGATGTTATTCAAATGAACTTTGCCTATTGCTTTATGCCATTTTTTAAAAAGCGCAGCTCCTTAAAGAATTCAGATTTCATGTGTAGCTTATTGTTTCTTCAGCCATGCGAGGCCTGTGACTGGGTCACAAACTTGATAGGGTGTTGGAAATGAGAGCAGAGGCTCCGATGATTAGATAGAGTCCCTCGCTCGCTCCGTCTGGGGACAGAGTCTATGAGCGGCGGTGACATGTAAACTGTGACCTGGATAGCGAGTGAGATTTAGGCCAGGAATAGGGTGAGCTTAGGGTGGGGAGATGAAATCAACATAAAACTAAATATTTAGAGACACTTGCAAAGTCAGGCTCTTTCGTGATTTAAGGAAAAATTAAATCGTGAGTAGCAATCTTTCTTTAAAAAGATGTTTTTCCCTCCTAGTCCAAGGTGTAGACAGTCCCTTCCTCCCAGACCTGAGAGGAGATGTGTGGCGTTCAGCGACGGGCCCCACCAGTGCTGTGCTTCCTCCTCCAAGATCTTATTCTAAAAGCAGCTCATTTCAGGGAAGGGTAAATTCTGCCTAGGCTAGAGAAAAGTAATGACATCGAATTAGCTAGATAGATGGCAATGAGTAATCCACATGAAATTCTTAAATTTGGATTGGGAAGAGAGATTCAGCATTGGTTTGAGTGCCTCTGATTATGCAATTTATTCTCGGCCAAGAAAATGAATGTGCACTATAAAATATTTCTGGAATAACCTTTTAGTGAAAAACAATAGAAATTGCGAGACAGATTAAGGTTTAGTGTCTCAGGAGATGATAGTGTGTGAACAGACTGTCCTCATAGGGTCTGTTTAACTGGTGACAAGCAGGAGGAGGGGAGAAACGGAAGGATATTTGACATGAAAAATGTGAATTCGCCTCTCTGAGTGTTTACTAGCGTTCACAAGTAGCAGGAAATGAGCCGTGAAATGTATTGTCAAACATTCAGTGTTCAAAATATAATGCATTACTTTAAGTTGGGCTTTTTGCTTTCTGAGATCCTCGTTCTCAATTTGTCCACCCCTAGGAGAGATGAATTGGCCTTTTGTTGAGTCCTTCTCAGACCACTAGGGTAAGTTGAGGCAGAAACTGGGAACTGGCTTTCCAAAAGCCCGTTACAGCTGGCTTTTCCATTGCCTGCCATGATTTTAGAGGTTTAGAAAACCCAAATGTTGCCCCTGGCGGTAGTGTGGCCATGTGACTCGCTTTTGCCCCATGAGATCTGGGTATTCTCGTCCAGGGAGAATGGTCCTTTCCAAACAAAAGAGCAGAGAGAACCTATGACTTTCTCCCTCCTTCTGCCTGTTTCTCTGACCCCCACCAGCCACAAGAAGAAATCAACTCTGTGAGGACAGGGGTCTGGGTTTGTCTTGCTCATTACCATATCCCGGTGCCCAGAGCTGAGTCTGGAATGTAGTGTGGGTAATATGTGTTGAATGAATAACTGTTTGCTGGGTCCCTACCCCGGTCCATGAGGGTCAAGGAAGAATCTAATCAAAGAGAAAGAAGATACTTTTTCTTGGAATAGAAGAAATCCTGTTCATGGAGAGCAGGTAACCATGACTTTAGACACCAGTGTGTCTATTTCTAAAGCAACTGAAGTAGGTGGGTTCCAGGAAAATACATAAAGGCTCTTTGAGAGCGTCGCAGTCAGAAATTTCATCTTCCCGCCACACCCACTGTCTCGGAGGCCTTCATCAGCTAGCAGGACAGATACACAGTTTACAAAGTTGAAATTTGTAAGAATTCCACAATTAAGTCTTGTGGTTTCATTTATTTAAGCAGAAACTTTCTCTATATGTGGCTCCTTCTTTCTCCCACCATCATTAAAAAGTCAGCTATTCAGGTATATTTACTAATATTTTAATATTCATCACTATTTGGGTACAGACTAAAAAGGATTTTTTAAGTGAGCTTAGCAAAATCTATTGTTGGATTGGATTGGAGTAGATTTGATTTGATTGGCTAATTAGGTGGGAGTCAGGCCAGATAAGCTGAAATACCAGGTTTTAATAATTGTCAGTGATTTCTTCATTGAAATATGAAAATCATATTTGTACTGAATCTCCCTCTCCAGAAATTGGATACGTTACTTATTTCTGTTTATTCTTCAGTTGGAAAATGTCAATCCAAATATATACACGTATATAGCATATGTACTACATAATAGTCACATGATGTATGTGTGGATATGGATTGGAATATGCGTATATCTATAGACATAGGTGTGTCATATATACTCTGCACATAATTACACCATATGGATGCGTGTGTATGCACAGACATATGCATACTCACACCAACTATTCACAAATCTGTCTCTTATATTTCCAACCTCACAAAGGATTCCTCTTCTGTGTATAGAAATTGATAAGGGTCCCACGCAGATTTTGCTGGCATTCTCTGATCATTACTTATAGTTCTACATCATAATTTGTGCTTGATGCTAAGTTTGCCACCGACTGCCATCCAATTCAGGGGTGATGGACCCCCCATTTGCTAAGCAGCTTTCATCCATTGGCCCCTAGAGTGGAGCTCTTTCCTGGTTTCTGCAGCAGCTAACTCTGGGATGGACACGATGAGTCGAGAACATTGCTGGGTTAACTTTCCTCTGTCTTTCCTGAAGTCACGCTGAGAAAATAAATGAAACAGCTGAATTTCTCACAAGGCATTTACCTTTTGTGAAATCATTTGCTCCTCATTAAAATCATCTGATATAAGCTGGACAATAAAATTCCTCTTAAAGATGGGTGAGGAACATTCAGAGAACCCAAGCAATTTGTTTAAGGTCACACGGCTAGAGGGGCCAAGAAGAATAGTTCTGCTTCTATTTCCCCCCACCACGCTCTCTTATACCCCTCGTCCCTTAACCTCAGAGTCCTCACAGTGTTTTTCATGGCCACTCATTTTTAAAGTATTTTTCTCTATCAAGTAGCGTGCCATGTAAATATCTGGTATTTTCCTTTGTCATCCTGACTTGCTTTACGAGACATACACTTCAGAGTGGCTTTTGTTTCCACAAAGGGCTTATTATTATTTTTCTAATCATGACCTTAGTAGCTTATTTGCCAGTCTAACAGCTCTTCTAAGCCCAAACGCTTTTCCTAATGGGGTACAGGATTTTAGCTTCTAGGAACTCTCTACTCCTACTTGCTTCATTAAAGCCTAAAAGAACAGGTCAGGAGAAGCGACAGTTTGCTCCTCCTTCCTCTTGTGAGGCCAGCACCAAAATGAAGCTGCAAATGAAAAGAAAGTATCGCCTTCCATCTGTCCTGATTCAGCGCAGGGATTGTGTGACCCAAGCGGCGGTGTGTTCCGTCTCCATCAGCAAGTAGAGGCTGCCCTTCCTGGCAGGAGCTGCTCAGAGGATCACAGTGCGTGCCCTTCTCTTCCCACTGAGACGCAGGGACCAGGGATGTCTGCGGGTCGCACGTTCCATGGCAATATGGGTCCTCCCTGCCTTTCCTGTGCCCAGCTTTTCATACATTTCTTTCCTCCTTAGGCTTAGAGGCAAACATCCAGCTGGGAATTGGCTCTCAATGTGAAGTCGGGGAAACATGAGAAAGAGGAGCAGGAACCAGGGGCTGGCGCAGGCAGAATTCTTTGAGGGCTACAGTGGCGACCAGTACAATTTTAAGCACTTAAAAAAACCCATGTCAACGGTATATCAGATATGAATTTTAAAAACTTCACCCTGCCCAGGGCTGCAGTAGCAAAAGTCCCTCAGGGCCAAAGCAGTTTAGCCTACAGTGCTCCCTGAGCTAAGAAAATCAAGTGTCTAAATCTATATCTTCACCTTCCCTAAAAATGGAAAAATAAGTCAGCCAATTTCTATTTTTGGTCAACTCACCGGAGGCAGCCAAATATGAGCTCCAGTTTCAACGTGAGATTTTGCCCAATAACAAAAAGTAAGTGCTTCTACAGTTATCAGATTTATATGAACATGGTAATGTTAATAATGTTGCAAATTACTTGTTGGAGGTCTATCTTCTTTCTTCCAAAATAAATTTTGGGAAGTCAGTCTCTAATATTTTTGGAGAGAATTCATTAACATGACTTTCAGGAGTGAAGTGCGTCATGTCCCTATAGACTGAAGCCTGAAGAGGCAAGACACTCTTCGTTGGCTTCATCCCTTGGCGTTTCATTAAGTAACTAACTCCTGGCTGTTTTCCTGGCGAAGTGGGGGCTGTAAGTCCCCCCCTTCGCCCTTCGGCTCTTCCATGTAGGCACACCCTTGGGAACAAATAGGTTTACGTGGCTGCCGCTGGCAGCTTTGTCTCATAGAGGAGGCCAGATGTGGATGGTCTAAGTCAGGTTTGGCGTCATCATTCTCACTTCAGAAAGGGAACAATTTCTCCTTTTGTGTCAACACCATCAACGCGATCTAAATCCGGGCTCTGTGGCTTTCCGTGGCTCAGTGCTTCCTGAGCTTCTCGCCTTGTGTCCCTACTGCGTATCAGTTCCATATGCATCTTTGCCTATTTTGTAAAGACCTTTCTCTTTGATGCAGTTGAGCTGATGATCAATTAATTGGCCACAAGGTTGTTGATCATCAGCTTTATTGGCTGCCCCACACATCCTGCCCAGTACTCACAGGTCAATGTCCAGTGACTGGAACCCATGTGTCTCACCATCATCTACCAGCCAGGGCAGACTGCCCTTGTTGAATCCACGCCACCCAACACACCAGAGCAGAGGGGAGCACATCATCTCAACCACTTCTTTGTAAAACTTGAAGTTGTGTGTTGCTGCCATGTTCATTTTACTGTAAGTTGCTTGCTGCCTCAGCATCTCCTGCTTGGTCATGATAAAATTTGACAAAATCAGAAAAACTACGCCATCAGGGAAAAGAAAGTTTTAATACCATGAGTGACTAATGGTGGAAAGAGCAAACCCATTCCAGATTATTTTCCTTGGAGAATGTCTACATATCTACAGTTATAAAATTGTTGTTCTCCCTTTTTCCTTCCCTCAGCCCCTCAACCCCTCCCTCTCTGCTTCTCCATCATTTGTGACTCCGCAGTAAGGTCTTCTTGTTGTTAGAAAAAAGAGCTCTGAACTTACAGCCAGAAGCCTTTGATGTTAAACGCCAAGCTTTGTGCTCATGAATGATCCTGGTCAAGTCATTTAAACTCTCTGCATCTCCCTGGAGGTCCCCCCTGCCGTTTTGCAGATATGGAAGCCATATTTAGAGGTTAAGTAAATTGCTGACTGTGGCGTGGCTGGCATGTGGCACAGCTAGACTTTGTACACAGTCCTTCTGGTACCAAGTTCCATGGTGTAACCACTGTCTCTGAAGAGAATTAAGTGAGGGTGATGAATACTAAAGGCCTGGACTCAGCAAGTAATGATCCTCACAGGAACCCGGATGCCTTGGCCACATGGAGTTTCAGGGGCATCAGTGTCCTGCTGTGTCCTCTCCCACACTCAGTGTTGTCTGAGTATAGTTGTTCTCCTCTTCAAGCCCTCTAGGCTGGGAGGGGGGTCAGGTGAGTCCCCATCCCACATGCAGGGTCCTAGGGGACTTCTAGTACAGCAAAGGAGAGGGAGCCATGGGCCTCTGGGAGGCCTCTGCTTCAGTCCCCGCTTCATCTCCCTCAGCCAGTGGGTTTCTACACACTATTTAACTTGAAGAAAGTCATCGGTTGCTTATAACCTCATTCAGAGACAAATTTGAAAGTCATAATGTTCAGTCAACCCTCTTTGTCACTCGACACGGGTGTGAAGTCGTAGCGGTAACTAGGAAAGAGGGCAGGTTTGGCAAGCAGGGGGGCCATGCCCTGATGTGGCCGGGGAACTTGAACCAGGACCAGCAGCTGATGTCATCGGGGACCGGGCCAGCAGGAGCGGGCGAGCCAGTTCTGTTTCTCATCCAGATCACAAATCCAGATGGCAAAGTCTCGAGAATAACATACACACTCCTATTGGGCAGAGGTTAAAATTTTGCTATTTGAGAAGTTTCTCTCCTCTCTGCTAATGTGTCTACCTCATCTGGCTCATGCTTAAAAAAAATTTCAGAACTTTTGGTTACCCAGAGATGGGTTATATTCTTGGGAAGAATCAAAAATGCAAAGCCACGCTATAAACTCACGAGACAAAGTTCTCACATTTTCAGTAAATATTTGCTCTGCCTGTGGCTAGATAAGCCCTATTCTAGGTTCCTACTTCCCACATTATTTTTAAACAAGGCAGCTATCCCCCCTCCCTCATGTGACAGGAAGTCTGGAGACAGGAGCTTGCTGGCCCTGACTTAGCTGCTCAGGCTCATCCAGGGCTGGGGTCAGAATTTCTGAATTTCTCTTCCCTTGCTGGTTGTATCCTGAAGACGGCAGCTGCCTCTTGAGGCCTCTTGTCCTCAGTCAAGGTATTGAGGAAAGGCAAGGGCTGCTCTTAGCTATTCTCAATGTGAGGTACACTCTACCCCATGACACATTGCCCCCTGCCTTATGTTCCCTTGCTGTAGCCAACAAATTTTGCCATGAATGTGTTTCGTGGTGCAGTGAAGGTAAATTTTCTATGTCACTCAACATTTAGCAAACTGTTCATGCCCCAGAACATGACTGAAGAACCACGTGTTTATGTTGTAGAGGTTTTTCTTATTGTTCTGAAATTGGAGTGGCATATGTGACTCATCCCAAAGAAAAACCAACAAGAGACAGAGGAAGGTCAGGCAAGCCTGGGTTTGCATCCTGAGCCTGAAAGTCTTTACACCAGGGAGCCCCTGTTGACAGCATTGATCTTCCATGTAAGTCAATGTCGCCTTGCCACACCAGACGCCCTCCTGCTCAAGCTGCTTTTGAATGTGTCGTCTTCCTACCTCTCCTTCCATTGCCTGAAATGTGCTTCCACAGACTGTAATGTGACTGGCACTGCAGCGTTCATTCTCAGCTAGTGTCACCTCCTCTTGGAAGTCTTCCATGACTACACCATCTATGTTTGCCCACTCCTAACTCACTCTCCACCACACTACTCCGATCATCTCTTCAGCAAGCTTCACTGTCTGAAAGTGTCTTGTCTATTTGGTTGTTTTCTTTTCTTTTTGAAAGATTTCTTTATTTATTTGTACAAGCACTGGGTACAGTCAGAAGCGTGGGAGGGTGAGAGAATTCACCAGAGCCAGAGTGGGGAACAGAACAGGCAGACTGACGAAATACACTGCTGAGGGGAGCAGCGGGCACGGCAGGAGAGGTCTCTTGCGCCATGTGGGACCCTTCCCGGGGGCTGGGGATGGAACCGGATCTGCAGAGGCTGCGGGCAGCTTCACAGCCCAGCGCTTAACTGCTGCACCACCAGGGGAGGCCCATATTTGCTTGTTTTTTTAGGGCTGTTCCAAATGGGACACCACAGCGATGGTGTCTGACTTCACTACTCACCAGGAGCCCTTAGATGAACACCCAAGCAGCTGTTTCCCTGGACCATGAGAAAATGAACAAACAATCATCAGGAGCAGCTAGGGTTTTAGGTCATTTCAGGAAAAGTGGATGACATATCAAAGAGCAGAATTTCTTTAGGGAAACTTACGTAATACCCACAGGCCATAATATTGTGACAAAGGTCTAAGGTTGACCTGCTGTTCTATGTGTGCCCATCGGGACATGCATAGTGTGATCTGTTTGGCAGATGTGGGTGTTGCGAGCCTATTATGTCAGCGTCCTTGTTGCAGCCATGTGAACTTGGCAGCTATTTTATGCATTCACGACTTAGGACAGAATGACAAAGCCATCTATCTGTAAAGAAAAAAAAAAAAGAACCCTCCCATGCTCGTCAGTATATTATCTTCCAAGAGAACCCTAAGTTCTCTCTACCTGCCAACCAAGAGCTAGTGTCAACGGTAGAAATTTAAGTCTCAAAAGAAGTAATGGAAAAAAGGATTAGAATGGAGTAGCTTTCCTGATCGCAGGGGGCGGGCCCAAGTCATGGGCCACTTTGTGTTTTTTGTAAGACAACACTTTGTGTTTTTTATAAGAACAAAGCTGCTGTGAGTCATTGAAAACCCAAATAAGATGAGCAACATCTCATCCACAGAGTGGATTGTCTGACGACAATACCTTCCCGATCACGAAACTTTTGAGCAATTCCCACAGGCCAGGTGAGCCCCTGACAGGTTTGTTACCTGTGGTTGTCCACGGATGAGTCCTTTTCTATGAAGATTGTGTTCTCTGGACCCATGATGAGGTGGCAGAAGCCAGGCAACATGCCCCCTGTGCTGGAGCAGAGGCAAACTGTGTTGGCCACTTTGGCAGGCATGGAGTTATTTAAATCCAGGAGCTGATTAGCATCTACTGTCTTCCTGTTTTACAATGATTCAGCCACAGATGAGTTCCTGTGAGCATCACCTGCGATAAAAAAAAGCACCGTGTACCTCAATTTTATTTCCTACCCCCCTACTCCATCAGTCAACCTCAACCTCTCCCCAAGAGCACTTTCCAACAAAAGAAGGTTCTAAACCAAAGTGATAAGAGCATGTAATAAAAATGAAGCTACCAGTGGAAGAGGTTAGCTGGCAATACAGGAGAGGAATTCAAAGGAAAGTCAGACAAAAGGCAAACTAAGTCAGGTCAGGGCAGAGAATTCCTGGAGCAAGAGTGTCTTGGGCAGGAGACGCAGGGATGTGACTAGGGGTCGGGGGAGAGAGGGGTCCGGGACATCCGTGTTTCTGTCTCACAATGCAAAGTCAAAACAAGTGCTCAGGCAGAGAAAGCAAAGGGAAACAAAAGAAAGCCAGTCGAATATGATTGCAAGAGGGTGCTTTCTGGAAATGGGCAGAGAATTTGCTAGAACAGGAATGCTTCAATGGGAGGAAGCCATGGTCGGCGAGAACTGGTTTCTTCACAAATCCGCCAACACTTAAGGTCAGACAGATTTGAACCTTAAAAGCTTAAAAATCATAAAGTTCCAAGAATGTCCTTTTAAACCCTCTTTCAAAGATCTCCACGTGAGATTTTACAGCCTGGGGGGAAAAATGGAGAAATCACTATTTTACCAACCGCAGAGTCTCTGGCCATTTGGCGGTGAAAACGAAACACTTTTGTAGGGGCTCTTTTTCCCTGGAAAGAAGAAAATGAATAACCATTCAGTCTCTCAACAAGTGCTAGAAGAAAAATAAGTGGTGAAGGAGGGAGCAAAAGGCGATGAGGCCATTTTGTTTTCTCAGCTACCTGATCTCAGTTCCCATTTTTCTTCTCAATAAAAACTCCAGTCAGCTTGTATTTTGATGCCCGTCACTCCACATTCATCAGGCGACAAGACTGTTCTTCACTAATAAGTTGAGCTCCGGACGTGTCTCCCGAAGAAGGCGTGCGGACCGATGACTCCTCTGTGAGTGTCAGAATTGGGGTTCAGAGCCTGAGCTACTGCCGCCCCATTTCTGTGCGTCCACGTCTCCTTGCATTACTTCATCTGGCAAAGTCAATATAAGAATTAATAACAGCCTTCCAATCTACAAATAAAAGTATGCCACTTTAAATTTTTGGCAGTGAGCTGGCATTTTGTCATTTAATCATTTCACATCATTACACTGCAATATGGAATGTAATGACATGACACTCGTAAATGACAAACACTCGGTCTCTCCTGTGGGGTAAGAAATAATGTAATAGGAAGCAAATCATATCCTTAAAGGTTGCCAGAATTTCACTCCCACAATTTGGGATTAAGATGCCGGGCAGAAGCAAGGTGAAGAAGAGGAGACGGTCACCTACAGACGTCCTGGGGACGCCGGGCACGAGGGTCGCCCCCATCAGGGTCGCCCCCTGTCTTCCCAGCACCCGTGCAGGAAGCTGTGGCGGGGGGCGCTCCTGCACGGAGACCTCACTGAATTGGAAGTGGGGGGGAGAGGGTGGTTGACACGCAGTTTTTTCCTTTTACAATCCTGTTGTTATTTGCTAAAAGTATTCAACCTCTGCTTAACCGCCGTTCACATTTCTCATTAGGTACTAAATGGCTGGTGGATGTCTTGCGAAATGGCCAGCCCTAGTTCATTCTCCTTGTCCGTGTCCTTGAAGGGCAGGAGACCAGTTCTTCTCTTTCTGCGTGTCTTAAAGGCCTCTCAAATGCTGCATGTTCAACGCCAAGCTGGTGATTTCCTGGCATGCAAAGCCTCTAAGTCTCACTCTCTGGACAGATGACAGCAACACCGCGGCATCTTGGGATGATCCTGAGCAGAACCTCCCCCTCGGTCCCGGCCTCTCTGATCCTTCCAGTGCTTAGATGTGGCCACTGAACGCTGCCCCAGCAGGCATAGCAGAAGGGACACTGGCTGTGATTACTCTGTCCAGACTGGCCTGGGCCCCACACTGCACCCTGTTGGTTCACCTTCCACGTCACACTCATCTGCCTCCTGGCCTAAGCACCGCCCTCTCTCACCTGGGCAGCCCCCTGAGTGTGCTTCCGCTCTGCGCTCCATACAGCTCCCTGTTCATTCCCCATCATGCAACCAGAGACTTCTGCACCATGCACTTATGAACTCGGTCTTGGCTGCTTCACATCCATCCAGGTATGTCCACAGGTGATGTCAAGAGCAGCTGACTCGGTGGGAACTGTAGAGAACTGGGGGGTTTTAGAACTTGGTGTCTTTTGCACAGTCTCATCCCACATTTTCTGTGCTCCAGACCCACTGTCTTTTTTGCTCCTCCCCTTTTATACTCCTCTCCCTACTAGGCTTTTGTTCCTGCTGTTTTTCTGAAATATTCTCCCCACACTTACCCTAGCTGATTCATCAGATGCTTCAGTTCTCTGCCCAAGTGTCATCCTCCTTAGTTGCCACTCTCTCGGGCCCCTCACAGCATAGCATCTCTGCTCATGGTCCCCTATCACTGATACCGCTCTTCATCTTCCACCAGACTGTGTTCCAAGACGGCAGCACCATGCTAATATTTGCTCATTATGATTTTTCCAGCTTTAGCAGAGAACTGGGCACATAGCAGATGCTTGTTTATCCAGTCAACAAATACGAAATGTCTGTGAAAGGAATAAATCAACAGAGAGGCCAGGGTTTTACCCAGAACACTTGGGCACCCGTGTTTGCTGGGAACATGGCTGTCTTGTTCTTCTATTAGAAAAGTGATTTTCAAAATAATTCTAAACTGAAAATGGATTCCTCCATCAGACAGAGACTTTGAAGTCACAACACATCCTCTGCCAGCCTGTTAGAGAACATTTCTGGTCATCTCAATGCCAAGCTTCGCTATTAACAACTTCATACCAGGGGCACGTGGACTGTAGGATAAATAGTGTGGTGGTGTGTGTGTAACAGGGAGGGAAAGCAATCAGCCTTTCTAAGCCCTGAGAATACCAGGCAATTCTCAAAGCAAGTGACTCAGCGGACAACCTTCACTGTGTCCCAGCCAGATGCATCCCGGTGATCACCTGGAGCAGCGGGGATGGTCATAGTGAGCCAACTGAGATGTAATGCTTGAAAGGCCCTAAGCCAGTGACAGCCACAGACCCTGACCCCTGTCCAGTATCCCTGGCAATGATGCTTGAATTGAAAACTAAAACATAGAGATGAGTCACCTAGAGGTAGCAGGGAGTGTCTCACTTCAGAGGACAATTGACAGCGTCTGAGACCTTCTGGGTTGCTTATCCTAACTGGGTGGGGATATCATGGGCATGTCATATGTCGGTGTCAGGATGCTTCTAAAGATCTTATAAAGCACAGGGTGATCCCCATACAGAGATTGATGTGGCCTGAAATTCTAAGAGTGCTGGGGTTAGAAAGCTGGTGCAGAGGATTTAGAACACGCCTCCAAAAAACTTACTTCCAGGGACCAGGAGAGACTGTTTTGGAGGAAGACCTCTAAGGGAAGCTTTAGAAGGCCTTTCTGGTCTGTGTAGAGTTGGCCTTTTCTAATCTTCAGTATTATCAGGCTCGCAAAAAGATAGGAACCACAGGAGAGAGACATATAAGAAAAGGCTGGGGGCAGAAGAGTGCTTTGTAAATATTAACCCAGCTGTGGAGGCCACATGTATCTTTGAGTTATTACCAGATAAGGGTTTTGAGAGCTTGCCAGCTACACATTCAAGAAAAACAGAGAAAAAATTGAGCTGATGATATCCTTGATGCAATTTCCCTTTAAGCACAGCCTCATAAATACCAACTATAGAGTCCAACTGAACTTATTGGAAATTTCCCAAAAACCTTGGAAAATAGACAAGTGCAGGTGGTAAGATATTTACTGAAATGAACTGTCTGTGAATGAAAAATATGTGAGCAAAATAGATATTTTATCTGTCATTTTATTCACCGAAAGAGATCCATTAAGTTTCTCCATTTCACTCTGCTCCTGTATAGTGTGAAAGCACTTTAAACTATGTCTTCATTTTCCTTTTAAAAAATCAGTATGGAAAATAGGGGACTTGGCACTTTCCCCCAAAAAAAACAGACCTTTTTTTTTAAAACCTTGGAAACAACTTCTGAAAATACCAAAACATGTGTCATTATGGAGGCTCAATGTTGTAGGGAGAATGAAAACAAGAAACAAGTTGCTGGTCAGATAGAACTTTAATTCCTGGCAAGGACAATTGGCCACAGTGAATCCACATTCAAAATAAGCCAGAAAGTCCTTCCATGGTTTAATATCAAATGATAATTTATAAATAGGTACTGAGCAACTTTTATCTGCAAACACTCTGCCTAAACTAAAGGATATCAAAAGATGAGTAAATTATGATCTTTGACCTCAAAGACCTTTACTCTGTTTCTGAAGAAGGAACATATATAAACATAGAAAATTAAATTACAGTACTGTTCATTCAATTTTCTTTCTCAGTGCAATTAAATCTTTTGCAGCAAAAGAAACATGTATGTATTTGTACACACTTATGCACACACACATACACACATGTTTCAGGTGAAAATGAGGAGAGCTCTCCCATATGATTTTTTGAAGTCTTGCTCTGGCATTTTGGAGCTAGAAGCACTGCTGAATGACTGAGTAAATAAGTGTCTAAAATGGTCTTCCTAGTTTGATACATGTCCATTTTCCTGGAGTTAGCATCCACTTCTCAGCTGCTGCATGAGTCTGAGCTGCTCCAAGTCACTAGCTGTGAATCTTATGTTGAGTTCAAACTATGAAGGAAACAATATTCTTAAGGCTGAATAGGTGCAGCTGCTTCGTACCAGCTTACAAGGGGAAGTTTACTGTGTCTCTTTCCAAATCTGTGTCCTGTGACATGTCGGTGACTTCCCACCAGAGATGGTGGGAATATTTACACCATGGCAAATGGCAGCTACCTATCATGGCTTTTTTCCCCCTTTACTTTTGGTTTTACTAGAAAACTGGTTGCTAAATATTAACCATTTTGCCACTGGGTATGCTGTAAATGAACAGAGCCTCTCCTTTGAAGCTAACATTCCAGAAAGGCATACAGAGAAATAAATTTGTTATCCAATGTCAGGAAGTGCTCAGTGCCACAAATGGAGATATGGCAGGGTAGGAGACTGGAGAGTGGGGCGGGGTGGAGTCTCTCTAGTTGATGGGTGCAAAACTTCTCAGAGAAGGAGGCATTTGAGCCAAGAGGGGAAAATGATGAGGGTCTGGAATATGTTCTATGGACAAGCAGGTTGCCAGGTCTTCAACATTGCACTGAGATGCTTGGATCAAGAAGCAGCAAAAATAGCTCTTTTGCAAATACTGACTGACTTGCATAAAATAAATTGATCTTTGATATCAGTTACCTGCTCCTGATGGAGGAAGATTTACTCAGGAAAGATGATGTCAGAGTAGCCAGAAAGAAACATCACTGCAGGGCAAGCTGGAAACATGAAAAGCAAGCCTCTCCATTCCTTTCCCCCACCACCCTGGGGGAAGGTGCCTCAGCACCTTCTTTTCTCTTAAGCAGAGGATTCATTGTCTCCTCTTTAGCTATGGCATTTACCAAACTCCAGGATATTATGAGTCTTGCCTTCCAAACAAACGCTTAGCAAAGTGCGTTCTTACTTTCTCTTTCAACCCAGTGATACAGGTAAAGAAACAGATGATGCTGCTGTTAAGTTAATCATCCAAACTTTTTGTAAGTAGAAGTACTGGGACTTGAATTTGGATGCATTTAAAGCCAAAGTCTGCAAAACTAGTCTGGATATTTTACTAAATTGACTCAGTGGGTGGGTTTCTGATAAGTGGCAGGTGGCAGGTGTTTAACCAATGTTTGCATCTAAGCACTTTGTAAAGAAATATTTGTGACCCAGATGTGAAAGGTAAACTTTATCACCCTATAAATTGTTTAAAAACATCCAATTCTAATAGATGGCCAATGCTTTCCTCAAAATGTTGACTAATTGTCCAGGGGCTAGTATTGAGGGGATCCTGTTTACAGCGAGATCTTCCTGTTTACCCTGTAGAGGTTAAGGTCATGGGCTTTGCTATCGGTCAGCCCTGAGTTCAAGTCCTGGTTTTACCATCTCTTATCCAATTGACCATAAGCATGTCTCTTAAGCTAGTCAAACTCCACTGTGCTGATGTTTAAGAAATAGAGTAACAACATGTCTTACAAAGTTATTGTAGGATTAAATGAGATAGTACACATAAAGCTTTCAATCGCAGGTAAATGTTCAATAATATATTGCTATTTGTGTAGCCATCAATCATTTTAATTCACCAGTGTGGCAAAGACCAGAACGCTCATCTCTTAGTCCATATCATCCTTGACCTGATCTGGTCCTTTTGCGGTGAGGTGGTGGTATAACTGGTGCAGCTGTCGGCATGAAACGTGCCTCCCATGTGTGTCAGGAATGTGAGGCCCTGGCAGGGTCCACCACACTATGTCATTCCCTTTGTGGTGAATATTAAGGCCACCAGCTCAGTGACCACAGAGTCAGAGATCCCCTAGAGAGTTGCTCGACCTTCAGAAAACTTTGTGTGAGTGAGAAATGAACTTTACAGACTAAGCCACTGAGATTTGGAGACAGTCATTTATCTACCCTGGAAGGACTGAACTCATTTGAGGCAATTAGGTCGACTCTGACTGTGTCTTCATCTATCTCGACCTCCTCAGTTAGACCTATTGAGGCCGGATAATATTTTGTTATATTAATTGATGTGCCTTTTGTTCGAGGACTTTCCTTTTTATCCTCATCCAAGCTATACTGAGAGGCCATCACTCCTCAAAGAAGAGTTGTAATCATAAAAATGTGGAGACTAAGCTTTTTTGAATTTCAACACGCCATACACGTGTCTAAAACCTCAGAAAAAGGGGGCATAGCAGTTATGTTATAACTGATTTATTGGGAGTGAGGGAGGAAGAGCTGAGCTACCTGCTGCTCTGGCTAGTTTTAGGTTCCCCAGACTAGCTACGGTGAAGAGAAGGAAGCGGTGAAGAAATTCTGGGTCTCCAGGAAGAAGTTCAAGTCGCAGTCTGGCTACCCCAGAATGTGTGTGACCGTAGGCAGGTGACATAAGCTCTCTGAGTCACAGTTGGCTGAGAAACAGAAAATGAGTACAACTCTGATAATTCTTAAGATGCTCCATGTTGGCAATGGGACCAGCTGTGTTCCTCAGGGACATCTGCAGTGGTTGGGAGGATGTGCAGCTACATGGCCGAGAGCTACTAACTAAATGAGCTTACTAGACATTTGCGATGAGGCTGGTGCCTCTGAGGAGCTGTTACCTTTAATTTTAGCTCATTTGAGTGGCTGCATGTGGCTCACGGCTGCCATCTTGGGTTGTGCAGTTCTAGACCGAATTCCCCCACCGGATGTCTTTGTTCTACATCTAGCTCCAAATTTAGACACAGAACTATGAGTTGACTAAGGAATCATGAATTAATAGAAAAAAAGGATAAAAATGCATTTTTTTGAAAAATAACTTTTCACATGTGGACGGTGAATCTTCTGTAGCACCTTACCATAGAACCCTATTTCCTTCCAGGAGGGGTCTGGAGCTTGGATACTTTTCACAGCTGACTTTCCTCCTAGCAGTAGGCTTCATACTGATGATTTTCACACTAGCCAGGGAATCTGGTTGGAAGGCAGAAGGATGGGTCACTCAGGAGGGGTCACCCGGGCTGACAGTGTGTGGCTTCATCCATCGTCAAGCACTGCCATGGAGTCGCGGACTCACCCACCACCAGGTGCCCAAAGGATCTGGCTCTTTGATTTAACTGCTGTCCTTCTTTTTCTGCATTTTAATCTCCCATACGTTGGCTCATCCCCCTAGACAAATCTGAGACAGAGAGTAATTGTCTATCATGAGTCACTCTTACAGGAAAGGGAGAAAGATGAAGAGGCCAACGGAAAGAGATGTGTGTGTTGATGTTTTTGAGTTCTCTGCAGTTTGATTCAAATGGCTCACGGGGGGGAGGGGAAAGTCTGCCTCGACCCGCCATCATGGCTGAGTCTGTCTTTCTGTAACAAGCCACTTTAGAGCAGGCAGGAAAATAGCCTCCTCCCCACGTCACCCCCTCCCTGGGATTCTCTGTGACCCTGGATTTGGCACAAGCTTCCCCTTTATCAGCCACCATCTTCTCAATTTCCCTCCTCCTCCAGGAAGTCCTCCCCCTGTCTAGGGGCCAAGCAACCCACCAACCCCTGTCTCTCTCCTCCCTGTTTGTATCTGTGGTACATAACAGCAAACCCTTCTCTTATCTACCAAATAAATTAGGTCCATGTATTTGTCTCTTTCACACTCTGAAAGCTCCAGGGAGGAGCAGGTCCCTAAGTCCTCTGTGGGACAGGCCGTTAGATAAGTGGATTGCACCACCGTGTCTCTTGCCCGCACACCCCCGATGGAATATGTACATTTGCAATGCTGTGCTCTGGGTTTGCATGCTAATCCCTCCTCCATCCCACAAACAACATAATCCACAGCTGAAAAAACACAATCCAAAGACTGTTTTTGAACTGGTCATCATTAAAGTGTATTATAACAAGTAAGGATTCGGCACCAGTAAGGAAGCCTTTGAGCTTTACATCATTCCCTGTGCTAACTAGGACTGCCTACCTTTTCCCACCACTGAAGAACGTAGATCAGGCTAAACTCAATAAAGCTAAGAGAGAGAGAGTAAGACAGGAAGAAGGCAGGCAGGCAGGGAGGGAGGGAGAGCAGGATTAAATGATAGTGTCACATTCACAACATTTAACCCCCCTCAAATTCATAAAATTGAAAACCATATACAAACGTGAGCATTTCATAACGATCATGCTTTATTTGCAACAGACCTTATGATGGTGTGTCTCAGAGAGTAGAAAACTATAAAAAAAGGAAGAAAGACAATAAATAACTATTCCTAGATTGTTTAGACCTTGAAGCCTGAAGTGGATTTTTATCACTTATTCTTTACCCCGAGCCAAGTCGAGTCCATGCACAACACAGCTACTTACTCAACGCTTAGTACACTGAAAATCATTCAGCTGAGTTTATAATGTTCAGCGAGGCCTGGGGGCGGGGAGATTGGCTCTTGAATCAGAATTCAAGGAGGGGACGGCTGATCCCACTGTAAAGATAAGGAGACTGAGATGGAGCTTGATGCCTACACTTGCTCTCTGTTTTCACACTTGTATTTGAGGACATGAACTTGACCCCAGCCCCAGCCTGACCCCTGACTTCCACTACACCTCAGGACTTCGCTGAGCATGGCACCGAGTATTCATACTAGCTTTCCTGAGGGTTTTCGGTCCCTAGTGCCCCCACAGGTATTTCAGTGCTTTTAGGAGGAAATGATTGCAGGTAGAATTAACAACACCCGACACTCCGCAGGACAGGGTTTCTGTTGATAACTGTTTTTATCCAAATGGATCATGTATTTACCCAAGGGCTGCTGCGTTTTTAACCAGGAATCTACACAGAAGGTATGGATCTCACCAAATGCTTCATTTTTTACTGGTGTTACTTGCTCTCTTATTACCATGATTCCTTTGATATATTTAATCAGCATTTTGATATGTTAAATGCCCTGAATGAAAACAGTTAATCAGGCAAATGAAGAAAATAAAATGAGCTAAAGACCAGAAGTGTCGATACCCACGAAACAGGCTAATTTCATCACTATTGGTGATAATTAAATGTCTGATAGATCACTGCCTTGCAAGTTGCAGATAGCCTGCTCTTTTACCCTCCTTCCCCTCAAAGTGCAAATATCTATATTAGGGGGAGTGTGATGACACAAGTACAGATATGCACAATCAACCTGCTTATTATTTTTTTTAAAATACAGAAACATAGGGTAGAGCAATAACATCTTCGTCGATAAGTTGCCCTCCCAACCCCTTCTGAAAAAAAAAAAATTACTGTGACCGTTACTTATCAATAGTCTTCTTGACTGATATTAATACATACTGGATATGGCACCGGAATTTTAATACACTCTCTCCATTCATTTAAAATGAATCTGAAGCATGCCTCCTCCAGAATATCTATGCATGTGAGTTTATATGCACGTGGACACGTGATAGCCACAGACACACGAACATAAGCAGGAGCGAGCTTGCATATACTGATACACACACACACACACACAACCGAAAGGCGGATAGAATATTTCTGTTACAATATACACGTCTCTTTTTACAGTTGTTTTGTTATTCCTTTAGGCAAAGTTCCTGGTCATAGAATCACAAGATTGCATTTTATTAATTTGAATATCTAAAAATTCAATCTCTACCTTTAGGTAGCTCAGAAGACATAAACCACAAACCCTTGCTCAAAACGTTTAAGTCCTGATGTTTACACTGGGTAAGAAACCCTGCTCCCAGTTCCCCTGCCCGAGAAAGCAGAAAACGCAATCGCCTACTGCCTGGCATATAGGAAGCTCTCAAAAAATGTTAGTTGTAAATACGCGTGATTGTCAGAATGTGATGGAACTCCTTGTTCTCTTTACTGCAAATTAAGTCTGGGGGAGGACTCCCCAGGCTGCCTGGCTCAGCGGAAGCCAGAGATAAACTGGATCCATCCATCACAGCCCCACCCTGCCCAGGAGCTGCTGGCGTGGGATACCCACCCAGCCCCAAACAGGGGCATCCATCAAATGCCTGGCAGAGTTTATCTTTAGTGCCCCAGCAGCAGCAGCAGCAGCAGTGAGGGGCGCTTCTGGATGAGAGGCCCTGAGCTTACATCTGTGGGTGCGGGGTGTGGGTGGCAAGCCTGAGATGGATCTGTCTTGATTTTCCCAGCAATCACCATGCAAATGCACCAAGCACGGCCCTTAGAGTGTAAAGGTATCTCATGGGCCACTGAGACGCTCCTCTAGGTGTTTCTACCCTGTTATTTCAGATCCAGAGAAAATAGTCAACTCTTGCCCAAGCAAGACAGGAAGGCCTGTATCGCTAAGTCCTTTACCTCCTCTGGGGCTTTCTGTCTCTGCACTGGAGCTACAATAGCACCTGCAGCCCAGACTTTAGACCTTGCTCCTCCTCGGCCCCAAATGCAACAGTGCTGTGCTCCATTTGAATGAGCTGCAAGCTGACAAATCCCCAAGATCTGGTCTTCTGATCCATGAGTAGTTTGATGGGGTCGCCCTTCCCAGACAAGGGGTGCTTGTTCTGTTAGTTCCTTAGCGAGGGGACAGCCATCTGTCTGCTAGGATTGGCAGAAGGTAAATTCAGGAAAGAAAAAACATCTCAATATCCCTAAAACCCTACAGTGTACATCGCATCACACTTTGTACCCCCAGTCAATGGCTCTGGGTGAGGGTGTTCCAAAGGCCCTTGTTACTATCCTGGATCCCCCTATAATTTCAGGCAAAGTTTACCCCAATCTATCCTGGAACTAACAATAATGCTTCTGGCGAAGTCAGGACGGCCGCCAGAGACAGGAGTGAGGGTCGGTCATTGAAATGCCCTTTCTCCCCCCCGGGCCTTCTCTGCTGTCCAGCAGGTGGGCACAGGGCAGGTGCCAGGGGCTGAGGCGTCTGTCCCAGCTCCATCCTGCTGATTGGGAGCAACAGGCAAATCCTTCCAATTTATTTGAGCCTCAGTTTCCCTTTTCCTAGACTTGTTAGGTCACAGTGACAGGGGAATCTCGCAGGAGACAATGAACGTGAAGTAGCACGGCTGATAGAAAATGATTGAAATGTGATCATTTTATCATTGTTGTTGTTATTGTTGTTGTTGTGTTATTGATTACAATAGCAGTGGGATTATATCTGGCCAATGTCGGGGCACAAGGAAATCATCCTTTTCCTCTCTAGGGTCCTCTAAGCTATCAATAATCAAACAAGCATCAGACAGGTTGATAAAAGAAAGTTTAATAATGACGTGGATACCTCCTGTGGGACAGCCTGGGTAAAAGAAACTGAGAGCTGTGGGCATCAGTTGCCCCAAGTCCTATGTGAACAGGTGGACTATGTTATGGGCTGCTGAGCCCTGTCCAAGCTATTCAGCCACCACACTGACCAGAGGCACCATGTTAGACAAAAGGGGTGGGATTCTGACCAATGACTCTCACAATTCCTGGAGGCAGATGGCCAAGAACTGCGTGCACAGTAGGGGTGTAACCCAGATGTACCTGCCCTGGTGTAGCCCAACCCAAAAGAGTCTGTAACGCTGCTCACCTCCACCCACCTCACAGACTGACCCTTTAAACATCTCCCCCTGGGCCTCCCTGGTGGTGCAGTCTCAGCACTTTGAAACTATCGCCAGCCACTACAGCACGAGTTTGATACCCGGGTGGCCAGGGAGCTACCCACATGGTGCAGCAGACCTCTCCTGTCTCCCGCTGCTCCCCTCAGCAGTGGATTTCAGTCAGTCTGCCTGTTCTGCTCCCCATTCTGTCTTTGGTGGATCCTCTCACCCCCCACATCTCTGGCCTGTACCCCAGTTCTTGTATGCATAAATAAAAATAAATCTTAAAAAAAAGTATCCCCTCCTAACTTCCTTTGAGGAGGCAAACTAAAGTCTTTCCAGTGCTGGTTCCCTCACACATGAGTCTGTAATAAAGCCTTGCCAGTTCAATATACCCAGGTCTCTCTGGTGAGTCTGGGAGGTGGAGGACTTGACCTGGGTTCCTCCAGGCTGAATTGGTCTGTGAAGATGACATGTGGCCCCTGGCACACAGGGCTTGACGTGGCGCTGCCACTCCTGTTACTTCCCCAAGCATCCCTTCATGCCCCTGGCACAAAAGTCTCTGTGCCTCCCCGGGGGTTGAGGTCAGACCCACTTTTGACTCTCCCAGAGGCTCCTGCTTCCAGTGTGAGCGATACCCGCCTCCCCTCCGGTGCAGAGTTGGGAAGCACTTCTGGTCCTGAGCGAATGAATGAGCTCATCTTACAGGGCTTCGATTTCATTCCCAGCTCTGTCCCAGAGAGAGTTCACGCAGTTTCTTCCCATCAGTCTTGTAGAATTGCAACTTTAAGCAGAGCTGACACTATAGAAACAATAATTGGCATAATATTCGCGAGGAGCAAAAGACGGTCATTTCCTCAGGCACCAAAAAAGCATAACCCAGTTCTGAGGTTCCCAGAAAATGATGCCGGAATAGCCCTGAAGTCTGCACCCACCGTAAGACACACGCAGCCCCATCACTCTCCTCTGATAGCTATAATTCTCCACACGAAAGCAGGCATAACTCTTAACTATTATTTTCGATGACATCCCCTTTTTAACTTTAAGCAGTGTTCTTTAAACATTTCTAAACTTTCCCAATTCCTCCCCAATACCTTGCTATGAATTTGCTTGTCACCATAAGCTGTACACAAAGAGAACAAGCACAAAGATATCAGGAAGTGGTTTTCCTAGCAACAGTAATCATCTGAAAGATCCCAGAACATCCTTTCTATTCATACAGCATTTCGTGTTTTGAATAGTGCTGACAGGTGAAGTAGATTCATAGTATTTAAT
The DNA here is from genome assembly GCF_964194135.1 of Talpa europaea. Taxonomy (NCBI): domain Eukaryota; kingdom Metazoa; phylum Chordata; class Mammalia; order Eulipotyphla; family Talpidae; genus Talpa; species Talpa europaea. Next base: position 5,331,921 of record NC_140078.1, on the reverse strand, counting down.
ACAAAAAAAAATATTGCTAGGGATTGGTGCTGCACAAAAGCTCGACTATCCATACTATTCACAAGCAGCTGAATTCACTGTTTTTATATCTATCTAGATTATTTAGTGAGGCACAATTGCAAAAGCAAATACTCACCTGCTCCCAGAATGACTAATCCGGGGTGCATTATGAAAAGTCTGATTCCCTAGGCCTCATTCATGCAACTGGGACACTGCCCTAAATTGAGCCAAGCTCCTCTCTATGCAAGACCGTCTTGAATGATAAAGAGGCACCCCCCTTGCCAGGGCCCTCAGCAGATGTGTCCAGTTTAAAATAAAAATGAGTCAATAGAGTTGACAAAATCATCCACCCCCCAAGGAACTCTATCTGGTTATTGCCTTAACTCTATGAGAGAGTCTCCTATCGCTCCTCCTGTCCTCTCCAGGTAATATCCCAAACAAATTTATCCCTGAAGGTAACAAAAGAAAAACAAACAAACAAGAATCCCTCAAGTTTCATCAGACAGAGAGAGAGAAGACACAGGAAGGTAAGTTCCAGCTTGCAAGGGAGACTCTTAGGAGAATGTGGAATGATTGTGGTCATCAGACTCTGCCCTGTGCACGCCTCAATTCCATGAAGAGAGAAAGCTACGCAACCGTGGAATCCAGGTGGGACTCACTAGGGTTTTACTATCACCATTATAGACTTTGTTATGTCAGAGAGGCCGGGAGTGGCTGGGGTCCCGCCCGCAGGCAGGAGGTGAGTGTAACACTCCAGGCCCCAGCCCTGTGCTTGGATTCTCTCTACGACTCTCAGCATGCCATGGAGTCACAAACTGGACTTCCTGAACAAGGGCAGCAAGAAGGGGTTCGCTGGGGACTAGGGACCAAGCTGAGTGGCCATGTTGACCTTCAAAATACTGAAGATGGTGCCTTGTTCTCTTGCTTTTCAGGTTTCAACCTGCAGCCAAGGTCACGGCTGTGATACAGAGTAGTTTGGCGTAAGCTTTAAAATAGCCTGGATTTGAATTCTGTCTGTGGGGTTGAAAGCAAATTTATAAAATATGGCAGAGTCATACTTACCTTACGAGGCTCCTGGACAGATTGATTACCAGCATATCCTTAATGCGTCTGAAGCACTTAGTGGAGCTGCAATTCTCAGAGGGTAGCTCGCAGAAATCTGAAACTGAGCCTACAATGGTCTACATTTCACACCCTGAAAACTGGCAAAATTAAAAATTCTGATCATATCAAATATGCTTAGTTGTGCCACAGTAGCAGTTATTTGCCCATATTGGTAGGGCGCAAGCATTTGGGGGAGAATTTGACTATATCAGATGTAGTTTGAGATGCACAGATTCCGTAATCCAGAAATTCCACTCTGGGGTCTATTCATTAGAGAAATTCTCAAAAATGTGCTCAAGGAGACCTAGGAGAACAAGGTTGTGCTTTGCCTGTAACACTGAGGAAATAGAGAAACCTTCCTGCTTAGCCACGGAGAGATGGGGAGACGAAAGATACATTCAAAGAGCAGCTAAAGTGGGGGAACCAGGTTTGCGTTTCTCAATGTGGCTAAATCTCAAAATATAAAGTTGAGGCCAAAGCAGATTAGGCAAATGGAATGAACAATGTGACTCCATTTAAAAAATGTTTAATATGGGTAAAATAAACTCTTACTTTGCATGTAGAACAATGAAAACATTTTATGGTAATTTTGGAAAAAAATAGACCACTCTGTGGCTTCTGAGCTAAAAGAATGAGGAGCATAAGTAGATTCTGGCCCATCGTCTGTAAGTTGCCTGGCACTGGCAGTCTATAAAGAGAGTTGGGTCAGGCATGGAAGCTGTTATTTTATGAATATTAGAAAATAAGTGAGGACGTTGTTTGAAAGTGAAACAATTAGGTAACCACGATACTCTGATGTAATAACCATTGGGCCAGGGCGCTATTAGATTGGGAAACATTTGGTCTTTAAACATCCTTCAAAGCAACTGTTTTCATTCCAAGTACATTTCTCTTCTTTCCTCCAACAAAGGACTTTGGCAAACAAATCCATGGACACATAGAACAAACATAAGTCACTGTCAGCCGCTGTCTGTCCCGCTGCCCAGCGCCTCAGGGACATGCAGAGCAGGAGGTGAGTGGCTCTGCCCATGTCTCTGATCCCAGGCACTAAAGCTGAGCATGTCTGTAGGGCACTGAATCTTGGTTCTCTTCTGATGGGTCAGATAAATGCCAGTGGACAGATTGTCTTTTGGATTATTTAAAAACATATTCAGGGGCCTCCCTGATGGCACAAGAGGTTAAGCATCACCACTATGAAGTAATTTGCATCTGCTGCAGCCCGAGTTCAATCCCCAGCCAGGGAACTGACCCACATGGTGCAGCAGACCTCTCCTGTCTCGCCCGCTGCTCCCCTCAGCAGTATATTTCAGTCAGTCTGCCTGTTCTGCTCCCCACTTTCTCTGGTGGATCCTCTCACCCCCTGCACCTCAGGTCTATGCCCCAGCTCTTGTATGCATAAATACGTAAATCTTTTTTTTAAAAAACTTATTCACATGTGCCCCTATTTTCTCAGTGTCTGATGAAAAGAAGGTAAATTTTACAACCTATGTCAGGTGCACCATTGTTCCCATTCCTCGGCTGTGTTTGAGAGTCAATCCACAATGTGCACACCTGCCCCATGGACCACTTAGCAGAGGGGTTGCAGGTGGATGGAAGGCAACGGGAGCAGCTCACAGAGTAGCTCAGGGAAGCCATGTGACATGAGAGTAAGAACAGAGATGTTCCCTTTGCAGAAAAGAAGGAGAAAATTAAATTCAGTTCAATTTTTCAATGGAAGCATAATTGATTTACAGTATTTTAGTTTCCAGGTGACAAAACGACTATTGCACACTTCTATACATGGTGCATGTATCATCACAATAAGTCAGTTTAACGTCTTTTCTTAGCAATTTTCAAATTTGGGGTGCCATGTGATGACTGCAATGCTCATGCTGGACACTACAGCTCCTGGCATCACAGGAGGTGACTGGACCTCTTGGTTACCTCCCTCATGTCACTCACTGCCCCATCTCTCCTCCCTCCTGACAACTACCAATATCTTTTCTTTCTCTATGATTTTAATTTAGTTTGGTTTGCTTAGTTGGGATCTTTTGTAGTTCTAGAAAGGTTTTAGTATTCACAGAATTGTCTATTTCTGTGAAAAATTGAAAAATTGTGAAAAATTTTTTAGAGAGTGCTCTGAATCTACAAGTTATCTTTGTAATACAGACATTTTAACAATCTTCAGTATGCGATAACTTTCCATTTCCTTATGTCCTATTTCTTTCATTAATGTCATTGTTTTCATTGTAGAAGTCATTACTTTAGTTACATTTATTCTTATACATTTTATTCTTTTGATGTGGTTGTACATGGGATTGTTTTCTTAATTTTTTTCTGATGGTTTTTTGTTGTTGTGTAGAAATACAACTGAATTTTGGATAATAATTTTGTGTGCTCATCTTTACTGAGCTCATGTATTTGTCCTAAAAATTTTAGGTTGGAGTCTTTAGTATTCTCAATATTTACAGTCATGTCTTCTGTAAAAAAAAAAGTGTCAGTTTTACTTCTCCAAATTGGATGCTTCTTATTATGTGTTTTTCCTGCTTATTTGTCTAGCTAGGGTTTCCAGCACTTGGGTTTACTCCCTGTATTATGTTGAACTTTGTCAAATGTTATATCGACATCTACTGAGATGGCCATATGATTTTAATTCTTCATTTTGTTGATGTGATGTGTCAAGTTGTTTGTTTGTTTTGTGAATATTGAGCCATCCTTGCATTCTTAGAATGAGTCCCATGCTGTGATCCTTTTAAAGTTTTGTTGAATTTGGTTTGCTAATATTTTGGTGAAAATGTGCATCTATGTTCATCAAGGATATAAAACTGAATTTTTTCTATGGAGTTTTTTCCTGGCTTCGGTATGACAGCGATGTGTGCTTCATAAAACGAGTTTCAAAGTTTTCCCTCCTCTTCAAATTTTCGGAAGAGTTTGAGAAGTATGGGTATTAAATCTTCTTTGAATGTTTGCTATAATTCCCCAGTATTGCCATCTGATCCTGAATGTTTATGCTTGGAGAGGTTTTTGATTACTGATTCAATCTCCTTACTGGCAATTGGTCTATTGATATTTTTTCCATTACTTTCTGATTGAGTCTTAGAAGATCATATGATTCTAGTTGTCTAAGCTAGTATGGAAATGGTTATAGTAGTCTCTTAGTATCCTTTGTACTTTGGTTGTATAACTCCAAATCCGTCCTCTTCCGTTTCTGGAGAGTCTAGCTAAGGATTTTTCAATTTTGTTTATCATTTTCAAAGTAGCATCTTTTCATTTCAGTGATCTTCTCTACATCTATTTAGTCTCTTTCATTTATTTTCACTCTGAACTTTATTGTTTGTTTCCTTCTGCTAACTTTGGGCTTCATTTTTTTCTTCTTTTCCTCTCCTTTCTAGTTCCTTTTGTAGTTCTAGGTATAATGCTATTTTGTTTATTTGAGATTTTTCTTGTTTCTCTAAAGCTTCTTTGAACCATTTTTGCTACATCCTGCCGATTTTATTTAGTATGTCAAATTTCTATTTTCATTTATCTCACAGTATTTTTATTATTTCTTCATTGGCCCAGTACTTTGTTTGTAGCATTTTGTTTCATCTCTGTGTATACATTTTTTTCAGTTTTCTTCTTGTAATTAGGTTCTAGTTTTATTCCATTGTAGTCAGAAAAGATACTTGCTGGGGTGTCAATCTTCTTAAATTTATTGAGAATTATTATTGAGAAATAATATCTGGTCTATTCTGGATCATGCTCCATGCACACTTAAAAAGAGTGTGCTCAGCTTCTTTGGGATGGTGTGTGCTGTATATATCTATTGAGTCCATCTGATCTAATGTGTCATCTATGCTGATGTTCCTTTATTGATTATCTGCCTAGATGAGCTGTCTATAGATGTAAGTGGGATAACAGGTAATTTCTGTTGGCTTAGAATCTTTTTTTATTCCTTCACTCTCAGTGTATCTGAGTGTTTCTATCTGAAGTATATCTCTTGTAGGCAATGTACAGATGAATTCTTTATTTTATTCTTTCAACCACTCTACCTTTCATTTGGAGAATTTAATCCATTTATATTTTAAGTGTACGTATTGTCCCTTTGTTAATTTCTTTCTGACATTTTTGCAGTCCTCTCTGTTTCTTTGTTCTTTTCTTGCTCTCTTCCCTGTGGTTTGATAACTTTCTTTAGTGTTATGTTTAGATTTCTTTCTCATTTTCTTTGTGTTTCTGCTATAATTTTTTGCTTTGTGGTTACCATAAAGTTCACATGTAAGAGACTATGAATATAGCATTCTATTTTAAGTTGATACTAACTTAATTTTAGTATTATCCCAAGAGGAGGTGGGGGAATAGAAAAAATGTTCTTAAAGGGCAAGTCCTCAGATGTTCTCAGCCCAGGACCCAGCACAAATGTAGCAATTTGGAAATCATGAAGTAACATAGAAAGGGGACTCTTTAGCTAACCTTACAGCCACATTTTTCCTTAACCTTAAAGACATGATTGTCTTTTCAGAATTCACAGTCAAATGAGGAATTCAGACATGGAGTTAGACTGCTTAGTCTAAAGACTACAGATGGAAATCAAGAGGCAGTAGGGATCTCTGAATTTGAATTTTAAAAAAATGACACATTTATTTTCAGAAACCCATAACTGATGTTTAACATTCCCTTCTATTATGATTTGCAGCAGCATACCTGGTAGAATTAGAACTATCTGGGACTTTGTTCACCAATATAAATTCCATATTTTATAGTCAGTTACCATTGTTGCAGATACAGTTAAATATCACTTGTACTTATCACCACTTCAAAATTACAGTAGTTATTAGACCTTCCTCTAGAACTTGTTATTTAAAGTCTTAATAAAGAATCACATTTATTACTATGCTACACTAAAGAAAATATTTTGATAACCAATTATATTGAAATGCAAGTTTCTTTTCATTGTATATGTATATTATATCATGCATTTGATATCATTATTCTGATTTTTTCTGACAGTCATGGGGATCCATGGAACACAATTATTAAGAACCCCTACACTGATTAAATAATAAATGAAACTGATAAAAATCACTATTGTGCCAAGAACTATAGAGCGAGATAGGCAGTGTAAGGAGAACTTAACAAGGGAGGTGAAGGAAGTCTTCCCTGAGGAACTGATGTGTGAACTGGGTTATAGAGGATGAGTAAGTTGTAACCAATGAAGATGGAGTGAAAGAACATTCTACAGGAAGGACATACCATGTGTCAGCGTGCCTTGAGATGGGCTGGGGTACGGAAACCAGAGAAGCAGGTGTAGTGATGCTGGCAGAGTGATGTTGCTGCAGGGATGCTGATAGAGGATATTGGCACAGGGATATTGGCATGGGATACTGATGCAGAGATGAATATGTGGGGACGCTGGTGCAAGGATAGTTGTAGGAGTGCTCATGCAAGGATGCAGTTGCAGGAATGCTGGTGCTGGGCAAAAGAGGAGAAAGACAGTTGTGAAATGTGCTTGGAATAGTGGGCACTGTTCCAACAGTGCAGAGTCGGAGAACAGGTGCATAAGACATAGAAGAGGATGCATGTGGGGACTGAATGTTGTGAAGTTGACTGAAGACCAGACCCCACATGAGAGAGAGGAAACGTGAGGTTGCATGGGTCTAGGACTCGATGGCTGTAAAACTCAGTGGTCTGTGATAGAAAGTGTGGACCTTCTGAGAGTAATAGGAGCAATTGTACAGTTTTCTGATGGACATGCCCCGAGAGAGCCCACATTTGCTGAGCTGGAGTAGCATCGGTCTTGTCCCAAGAAAGGGGACCTATGTATCCTCTGTGTGTGTGTCTGTGTGTGTGTGTGCACATGTGCTATCCCAAGAAATAGAACTGATGCATCCTCTGTGTGTGTGTACTTATACAGATCCTGTGTGCACCTGCCTATGTCTTATACATGCAGGTCATCCTCCACTTACCATGGTATTATGTTCTGCTAAACCTATTGTAAATTAAAAACATTATCATTTAAAATGCTCATGGGGAGCTGCAACTGGCTCCACTGCTGGCGTCATGAAGGAGCATCCTACCAGAGTTTCTACAAAATGGATATCATTTTCATAGTGTGGTGAAGTCGGAAATTCCTAACTCGAAACGTGTTCATACACATTCACTTCTCAGAGTCCCAGGATTTGCAACAGTGTTGTTCTAGCATCATTGTTCCTATGAGCTTCTGGTCACAACATTTTCATCAGTGCATCAATACATGGCTCTTTTTAATGTATGTTTGTTTGAGACATTTTATTTAGTATGTAATGTTGATTCACTGGCATCGAACTCACAGTCAGCAGCACTGTAACTCATGTCGAAATTAAGTTTAGCCATTGTGTATTTTTCGCCATAAGGCACATCACAGCCTTTTGCACTGAGGGAAAGCTCTAGCACTGTGGTTGGGGGTCCCTTTGAAGCAGTGAAGCTACCTTCTTTGAAGAATAAAAAGGTGAAGAAGGAAAAAGAGGAGAAGCAGAAGCAGTAGAGTCTGCCCCTGGACCACACGCTAGGAAATATTTACCACCTGGGCCTTCACCGTGCAAGTTTCCTGACTCTGGATTCAGGGATTCAACCATGTGGTTGAGGACTCAGTCTCCATCTTCACGCCCTTCTGCACACTGGCGTGGTCTTCCCTCATGGACAGCTGCCCCAGCTTTAAGTACCATGTCACATATGCCTGAATGTGAAGTGATCGAAATTTTGCTCACCTCCCTCTTCTATCGGATGAGAAGATCTGTTCCAAAAGACACTCCTCAGTTCCTGTCAGCTGGAACATGGGTACACAGACTAGCTGCAAGGGAAGCAGGGAAAGGCCATGGCTGGCGTTTTCACATCCCTGGTATGAGGTCATTTCCCATTGAGAAGTGAGGGGGCTGGTGTTGGCTGTTGGGTTGGCATCTGCCACCTGGAATTTTCTACCTCCCCAAGGCTTTTATAGTGACACCAGGCACTTGAGGTGTAAGGACAGGAACCCTCCTCTCTGGTTAGATGCTGGCCAGTGCTAACGGGAACTCTCCTCCACTGTGGGAGATGCAGACAAAAGCACTGCTGTAAGCTGGCAGATGTGGGTTTAAATCTCAGCTCTTGTGAGTCTATCTTCATCGGCTTGATGGTTAGCCAGGCACAAGTATATGTAAAAATTCATTATGCTGTGCAGCTAAAGTGCCATTCACTGTGTGGTATGTATGTGATGTTCTAATAAAAGAGAAAAACATATAACATTGCTCAATAAAGATAGACCTTTTACGCCCTCATTTAGATACCTAAATACGTACACAGACACATATATGCAAATACTTATGTACATATCCTACATTCTAGCCCCCATGTGTGTGCTTATCAATACACACACACAGGCATGCACACAGATACACACACACATGCACACACAGGAATGCTAAGTAGCGTATATTGAGTCCTATAAGAGCAGCTGGTACATCGTGAGTGTCAAGGGACTTGAAGCCTTCTCAGGCAGCCATGTCCTAAAAGCAGCTTTTTCTTTCCTCTCCCATCAACCACTCTCAACACCCTGCTTGCATTTCCTGGAGCTGCAAGGCCTCAGTTAGCATGTAGAATATGCAGATAACATGCAGACGGAACCCAGAGAAAAAGAGATGTCCAATTTTTTGTGACACTATTAGCAAAGCTAAAAAGTTTAGAATCCTGGAAATGCTGATTTCCAAAAAAAGACTTTTTATAACTCACATCCTTGCTCCTCTGAATACAATGGACAAATTAAAAGCAGGAAAAGTTCCTTTTTGGTCAGAAATTCTAGGTTTTTGCAAAAAGCAGTGAAAAAGACTCCAATATTCAGAAAGGGAACCAATCGACTTTCCACATTCCCTTTCCTCACTTGGGACAGTACAGACAAGGCTTTCTTTCTGAAAGCTTGAAGGGAAGGTTCGGAATGGTACCCTAGGAGTCAGGTTTCCCTGACTCTGGATTTGAATCTATAGGATTCTTTCACAATGTAACTCAGTACGATTCCTCTCTAAGAACCTCTCCTAAGTTCTGGCCCTTTGGCTGACTTGTCTCCATAAATGACTTTATTACTTGAGCAGTAAGCTTGTTGATTGAGGGAGATGTGTGTGGTGGGCCCTAATGGAGCATGGCAGCATTAAAGCCCCATTATATTGAGGCAGGCCGGGTACCTCCACATCACACAGTCCTTGCTCTTGGATTTATTAAAATTAGTGCAGCGAAAGTGAGCATTCTATGGAGCACAGCCTTTTGGAAATGGATGTGTTTCCACCACTGAGTCGTCTTCAGAAAGGATTCCCTGAGCTCCTAGACACTCCTATCAAGAGGACCATGGAGTTATTCAGAGGATGAACAAAGGTAGAGACAGTGCACAATGGCCAACATGGAGCCATGGAAGGCTCGCTGAGGTTCTTTGCCTTCCAGTGACTCTGCAGGTAAAATTGTCCACGGAGGGTCTCACGTGTTGATGAGTGAGGTGATGAAAATGATGGAGTCAGAGAGAGAGCTGAATCCAGCTCAACTTCGTATTGGAAATATTTTTTGTCTTGTGAAGTGCCTATCTGTTGATGCTTGCCAATTCTTGTTTAATAATTAAAACCAGGACTCATTTATCCACTAACTGGGACAGGCTTGCATGGAGGTATTTATTGATCTGCTGTGTCATTATAGATAGCACGCGCGCACTGTCTTCTCTGCACATCTATCAAACAATTACGGCTATTGTCACCTCCAGGAAAGACCGGTGGGCAAGCCAGCCAAGGTGACACCGGAGGGCGTGGGAGGGGTGATAGGAGGGGATAGGACAGCAAATGCAATACCATGAAGGGGGCACAGCAAGGGAAGAAGCACAACTCCTTGCAGGGCGTCGGCACCCACTGTGGTTGTATCTTTGGAAGGTCTGCTGATCACCTACTTGAATCTTTGGAACTACCTGTGAATAATAGATGAGGCATTTGGCTTGTCTTAGGTGTGTGATGCCTTGTCTTCTCTGAAAAAGAGTTAGAATATATGTTACTTATGACCCATCAACACACTACACACTCTCCAGTCTGACCTAAAATGTACAATATCAATATTTTTGCCATGCTATTGCCCCATGTAAAGATTATGAAGCATCACCTTAATAACTAAGATTTCTGGGTTACATGTGAGAGGTAACTGGCCATAAGTATTGGTGGGCGGTCAACTAAATAATTCAGGAAGCTCTTATGGCCCTATAAAATGAATGACTACAACTCTTGTGTCTTTTTCCTTTTCTGTGGATCATCAGGAGTGTATAAATAAGGATTCTATTTAGTTGCAAGTGATAAAACTCTGTCTGATGTGACTTAAGCTGAACAAAAGGGATTTATTTTAAAGATACTCAGTGCTTCATGGGGCGCAAGGGCAGAAAGGTAACTGGATCTTAGGAAAGGTCTGGACCCAGGTGTAAAATACCAATGAGTATTTATTTCCCACTCTCATTTCTGCCCCCTCAGGGTGTCTGCTGCAATGGAATCAAAGCAAGCTCGACTCTATTACATTAAGTTCTTTTTGGTCAACAACATTTACTCCCTAAAGTTAGAAGGGACAGCACTGGATCTGTACCCCCAATGCCCCCACGATTCACAGCTAGGATCCAATGAAAGTAAATCTTAAGCCGAATTTTTCACTTGAAATAGCAAAACAGCCATAGCCTTTTCTTGTAGTTTGATGAAGACCAAGATTTCTCCTTTCTGCCCCTGGAACATTCCAAGTTACTCCAACTTCAGAGCTTCTGCCCTTCCTGTGCTTGAACATCATCTTCCTGATGGGAAACTCAAAAGGTCACCTCTTGGTGAGCTCTTCCCTGGCTCTCTGCATTATTCCCTAAGTTAATCATAACCAAGTACCACAAACAGGAGAGCATAAAACAACAGAAGTGTATTCTCTTGCCATTCTGGAATGTGGAAGCCCAAAATCAAGGTGCTGGCAGGCCATGCTCTCGCAATGCTCATGGGGAATATCTTTTACACGTCCTCCTCCTGCCTCTGGTGGCTGCAGCACCATAGTGCCCCTCGCCTGGCAGTGCCTCCTCCAGCCTTGCCTCTGTCCTCACATGCATCCACCCTGTGCACCCACACTGTCTTCTTGGTGCACGTCTCTTCTTAAAAGGACGTTCGTCACTGGCCTCTTGTAATGATGTCACTGTCACTTGAATACACTAGGTTCCTATTTCCCAAGGAAGTCATATTTGCAGGTGCAGGGGTTGGGGCTTTGACTCATTTATGGGGTGAACACAGGTCAGCGCAGACACCCTTCCTCTAAAGTCACCCCACCCACTGTCTCCCAGCACGTCCACTCCACCTTGCCTTGACCGTGTCAGAAACAGTCTTGCTTCTAGGCCTATGGCCGTGTGCGCTGGCTGGCTTCCTCATTGAACATAAGCTCTGTGAGGGCAGGGGGCTCGTTGTCGGGAACGCCATGGCCGGTGTGCCAGAAAGGGTGTACGCTGAATATTTTTTGGAAAAATGAATTGAAACTAATGATCAAAAGATGCAAATTTCAGGGGTGGGTTTCAGTTCATCATGAGGAATCCCTTTGTACAATTAAACCCCCGCAAAATAAAATAGTTGTTTCTTTCAGGGAATAAGCCCCTTGTTTCAGGGGGAGTTTTACTGAGACTAGGCAATGTCTTGGAGGGGACACTGGAAAGCAGGGTCACTTATCAGCTCAGGAATGGATGGATGACCTCTGAGTGCCTCTGTATCCTGAACAGAAGTTCTATTTGAGCCGAGCCTTTAAAAATCACTGTGTCTCAAAGAATTGAGTCTAATGGTAGAAACCTGAGGCAGGCAGAAGTTGCAGTCGCTGGCAGGTGAAATTTCATGACAGCTTTCAAATCATATCATGTTCAGAGCCTCCTTGATGGCTCATGAGTCTCTTCTTAAGCATAACTTGAATCTCTTCTCTTTTTATTTATTTATGATTATTTTCTTGGGGAGGCTCCTTCCATCTAAGAAAAATAAAAAAGGAAGGAGATTGAACATTTCTGTTCGGGCTCCCTTTCAGATCTTCACGAAACCTGTTACAGTGAGATATTGTATTAAGTTGGTCCTGTCTTAAGAAAGGAACACCTTCTCTGTTGAAAGCTTGCGCTGCCAGGGGACCCAGTGTTACCCGAGCAGTCAACTTTGATTTGTGTATCAATAATGTCGTGTCAGTAGCCAGAGGGTATGGCATCAGGGTGTTCCAGATGCTTTTATTGGTGCTTTTGCTGGAGGATTATTTCAAATTAACTTCAGTCTCTTGGAAGACACCGAACAGGAGAATGCTATTTCCCATTTGTAAACAAAATGGTGAATAATTACAGCAGCAACGAAGACAGGCTGATCTCTAGGAAATGTCACGTCTACAGATCTTCATTTCCTCCCAGCCCTGCTGCCCTGCGCCTCATCCCCTTCGCGGATATCCTCCCAGGTATACACGCTGACTGGAACCTGCTACAGGGCAATTGGTGACTTCACAGCCACTCAACAAAATGACATGAGACTCAGCTGTCAGCGTTCCCACGAGAAGAGATTGGAAAACTGCAGGAAATAGGATGGGGGTCTCAGTAGGATGGGGGTTTCAATGGATTTACAGCTTTAAAAGACGTTTTGTGTAGTAGTTGTTTCTTTTAGGTAATGAGCTCCCTGTCCTGGGGGGAGTTTTACCAAGCCTAGGCAATATCTTGGAAGGGACACTGGAAAGTGGGGTGACTTGTCAGTTTAGGAGTGGATGGACAGTCTTTGGGGACCCTCTTATCTAGAAGCTCTATTTGAGCAGAGCCTTTAAAAAACAAAGTAATGGTTATTGTACAAATTTTGGAAAATACTGAAAAGCATAGGCTAAAAATAAAAATGACCTGTTATTCTATCACCCAGGATTACTGTTTACCATTTCTGTACATTTGCTTTGACTATTCTCTCCTCTCTCTCTCTCTCTCTCTCTCTCTCTCTTTCTCTCTCTCTCTCTTTCTCTCATGCACACACACTCACACACACACACACAGAGGTTGGCAAGCCTTTCCTGTAAAGGGTCACATGCTTGGCTTTGCTGGTTACCAGATATCAGCGACCAGGACTCAGCTCTGAGGTTTGAGGACAAAATGACTGGAGACAATCAAGAAAGGAATGGGCATGGCCGCGTGCTCACAAGGCCATTGACGAAAGCAGGTGATGGGCAGGGTTGGAGAGCCTCAGTTTGCCACCTCCTAGTGTAGAATAGTGTTTTCTATATGTCAGTCATATTTTTCAATACCAATCTTGAAGATATCATAGTAAAACATTGCATCAACATATTCGAAGTTTTTAGGGCAATTCATCATCGGTTTCAAGTTTTTCATTGTTATAAATAATGCAGTAGTGAACGTTTTTGTGGCTTAAATTCTATTTCTTAAATCTATTTCCTTAATATTAAGATTTAATGAAAACATCACCAATAAAACAAAAGTAGGTACAAAGTCCCCACCAATGTCCATTTCACTGGTGGTGTGTATTATGAAAGAATTTGTCAATTCTTTCTTGATGTTTTCTGCATGTTGAGTATAAATTCTACTTTTAGTGTGATTAGGGAGGTGTAAAATTAATCCCAGTGATTGTTGTCCCGAGAGACAAGGGAGCTATAGCCAAAGTAGCATTTCATATTTCTTTTTGGGTCATGAATACTTCAAGTATCTGAGATGAGCAAAAGCTATTCTCTGAAGGAAAAGACACATGGCACAATACCCTACCTATAATTTCAGAAGACTTGGGAGCCACAATCAGCTACTGTGAAAATCTACTGCCCTGGATAGACAGACCCAAACTTTATACACTTGATGCCCATTCATCTGTGTTCTCATTTCAAACATAGTCAATAGGATGTTTAGTTTTCCTGGTCTAAGTTCATTCAATTTAATTTTTACATTGTCTTATTTTTGCTTCTTAAAGTCTATGCCATTTGTACGGTGAAGTGGATAGAGAAAGGAGGGGAAGTAGAGAGGTAGAAAGGAAAGAGGCATAAGACAAGGTAGAAAGAAATGACAGAAAGCAAAAATGAAAGAGGGGCAGAGGCAGGGAAAACAGACCCCACGGTCACGAGCTTGGCCATCATTTCAGAGGCTGGATAGAATGTGTAACAAAAGGCCCAAAATCCTTGAGCAAACCTGCTGGCTTTCCACTATTGTTGATGGCCACGACATCTCGAAAAGTTCATTCCAGTCCCCAGTTAGTTCATTCTATGAAACACGTAGGAAATAAATATTACTCACCTTACACACACTCAGAAAATAGAAATCAAAGAATACTTGCGCAGTCATTTTTTTAAGGACATCAGTACCATAATACTGATAGCAGACAAGAGATATAACACAAGAAAAGTAGCTTTACAGTTATTCATGTACATAAGTACCCCAATTCTTAACAAACATTTTCAAATGGGAGCCATTCAAATTTACAAAAGAACTCACAGAATTCATGTTTACTGGTAAAGGGTTGAATATTTTCCCTCTAAGATCAAGACTAAAGTGGTGATGTCTGGTCTGGCTACTGTGTTCCAACTGTCCTGGCACCCTAGACGGTACCACTGGCCAAAGAAATATAATAAAAGCCTGTGCTGGACATGGCAGTATTTGAATTTCCTCTCTTTGTTGAGGGCATAGTCATGGACATAAAAATTCCTGAGAACTCTATAAAGTAGTTATAAGAATTGATAAGTGACTATATCAATGTCACAGGCAACAAAGTTAATGTAAAAAAATCAGTGGCATTCTCAGAGACTAGCAACAAACAGTGAGTAATATTTGAAAAAGTGATTTACAGTAACATCAAAGCTCATGAAATATGAAATCTGTAATAATAAATTCAATACAACGTGTGCAAGAAGAGTACACTGAAAATATAAGCTATTAGAGAGAGAGAGATGAAGAAGACCTACTAAATGGCAAGGGGTACGTGATGATGAATTTGAAGACTCGATATTGTGAAGATGTCAATTCTCCCTAAGATTATTTGCTCTGTGTTTTCTGCTCTATAAATTGAGTACAATCCCATCCAAAATCCCATCAGACTTTCATGAAAATTGACTAGCCAATTTAAAGTTTATATGAAAGTAAAGAGGACTTAGAGTAGCCAAAACACTTTGAAAATGAAGAAAAATCTTGGAAGTCTTCCATTATCTGCTTTCAGAACTGACTATAAATCTACCATAATTAAGACAGCATGGCATTCATCGAAGAATACACATCCAGATCAGTGGAATGGATTAGAAAGTCCAGAAATAGACTCACACATTCATGGTTAACCCATTTTTAACGGAAGTACCAAGATAACTCATTGGGGGAAAGAATAGTCTTTTCAATAAGTTGTGCTGAAATAACTTGCTGTTCATATGGAATATACGATGAACCTTGACCCCTAACTCACACCAAACACCAAACACAGCATTGACTTGCAATGGCTCATATCCTTAAATACAATAGACCACCACAATTACACTGTCATCCTACCCCTAGAATGGCTGACATGAAAGTGACTAACAACAACAGGTTCTAAGGGTGTACAACAAGAAATTTTATGCTGGGAGTTTAAAATGGTATGGCCACTTTGGGAAACTTTCTGGTAATTTCTCATAAAGTTAAATATATACTTAGCACGTGATCTAGTAATTCTACTTGCAAGTGTTTACCTAAGAGCAATGAAAATATATGTCCACACAAAGATTTGTACACCAATGTCCCTAGCAGTTTTCCTCACAATAACTTACAAGCTGGAAACAATCCAAATGTCTCTCCAGAGAGGAATGGATTTTAAAAATGTGGTATATCCATACAGTGAATAAATCCATACTGCTCCACATTAAAAAAGAAGGAACTTATGAAAAATGGATGAATCTCAAAAACATTATGCTAAATGAAAAAGCCAGATACAAAAGAATAAATACTGAATGATTCTCTTAAATTGCAGTCCAGGAAAATTATAGTGGCAGAGAGCTGGTCCATGCTACCTGGGGTTTTTGGAGGAGCTGCAACTGAAGGAAATTGACTATAAAGAGACACAAGGAATTTCTTGGGCAGATGGTAGTGTTTCTGTCTTATTGCTGTGTAAGCTTCCCAGGCACATACATTCCTGAAAACTCCTCGAACTGTACACTTAAGGATGCATTTTATTGCATGTAGATGATGCCCATGAAGTTAATGTGTGCTGGGCAGGGGTGGGATGTATTTACAGAGAAGCCGAGTTGTTTGGAGCCCTCCTCTGTTTTCTCTTGACATGCTGTTTAGCTGCTTGAAAAAAATGACCAAAAAAAGGATGTTCTATTAGTACACAACTATAGTTGAGCAAATACATAGGACTTGAGTGATGTGTGCACAGGACAAGGCTACACGATGTGGCACCAAAGGTGACTGTTAGCTAGAATGTCACTCAATGTCTTGTTAAAGCAAAAATTGCAAAATCTTCCCCCATGAGCTACCTGTGGGCTCATAGGTGTGCCCTTTTTGTTCTTCATAACACTAATTTTAAAATAATATTTCCAACAATCTAATAGCACCTGCTCTCCAGGAAAGGATCATCTGGCTTTGTGATTCCAGCACAGGTGGTTTGACATGGCACTGGATGCCTGGCTCCAGGTGGCTCAATCACTTTCTCTCCAAGTAATTTCAAAATGAAGTATAAGAAACATAAAACTCTACGACTGGGCAGCCATGTGCTTATGGAAAACTGAAGGCATTTTCTGGGGGGAGAGATAAAAATGAACGACACATCAAAGAAACCAAGACAATAACATCACTTGATTCAATACAACTGTTCTGATTGCTTCTGAAGTCTGAGTGGACTTGTCTATGGGGCCCAAGAGGCTCCCTGTAACTTGATAATAAATTGCCCACCATTTGGTGAGCCAATATTTACAAGCAAAGAAAATATGCATAGACAACATTGAGATAGGTTTCAAAAAAGAGAGAGCTCATTGAAATCTCCACAGAGAGAATCTTCTCACTGACCTTGTCCATTTTATCCAAACTGGAATTTACTTGTTACCAAGACACAAGTTAAAAATAAAAATTTCTGTTCAAAGCGACAACAGGAGCCCCATCAATTAAGAGGATTGCTATCTGCTTTGACCAGTCAACTGTTTTGAGAGGCAGAATTCCCTGGTAGAGATGTACTTGAGAGGTGGATGCCCTACCAGGCTCGCAGCCACCTGGAGCAGTACCTGGGGATACCGCTAGGCCAATGCCAGAAGGCCAAATGGGGCCTACAGGTGTCTTTCATTGTACACAAGTCACAGAAAAATTGAGGCCAACGTTGAAAATGCTGGAAAAAACATAAACACGTAAAACTAGATCCTGAACATCTCTTGAAAGATCAGATTCTATTAAGTCCATATTCCCCGTTAGCCACAAACAGCTGGGTGTGAGGAATGACTGCTGTCTTTAGACAGGCGATACCATCAACGTGAAACAGACAAATCTAAGGGTTTCGTTGGCTTACACCAGGGATCCCTACCGAAGGCAGTTTCACACTTCAGAGGGCAGAAGACAATGGAGCTATTTTTGATTCTCTCTAGGGGGTAGGGGTTGAGGGATGAGTAATTCTGCCATCTAGTGGGTGGAGGCCAGGGATGCTATTAAACATCCTGCAATGCAAAGGCCAACCCCGCATGACCAAGTATTACTCTTCGAAAATGTCAAGAGCACAGAGGTTCAGAAGCCCTGATTTTTACCAACTTCCTGGTTCCTCCAAGAATGAGTTTGCAGCCATTTCTCTGAAACCAGGCAAGACTAGTAATTAGTTCCAAAAGCTACAGTCTTTACTCCTCTGTGCCTCTCTGAGTAGGTTGGATAGTCAGACTCAATGAGACAGCACAGCAGTATCTGACACTGGAACACGTGTTATGTGCCGGTTAACACAGTGCACATGTACATATACAAGCTCATTTAAGGTCCTCAATAACTTTCAAGGTAGATAGGATGATGATGGTATTACAACAATGTTATGCTCATGATAAAATTTTTCTCAGATAGCCTTTGGACAGAAAACACTTATTGGCCTAAAATTTAGATGCTGGAGCCAGAATGCACGGGTTTGAATCCTGGCTCTGCCACTAACTAGACCTGTGACATTGAGCAAGTTATTAACAATATTTGAGCCTCCGTTTTCTCATCTGAAAATGGTTTAGTAATATCACCCACAGCACTGGGCTATTATGAAGACTAAAAGTTAATACACGAAAAGTCTTCAGAACCATGTCTGGTCCACAGAAGTGCTCAGTAGATGTTTCTGTAACTGCTATTAATTTTATTGCCATTGTTCTTCCTCCTCATCTTTATTCTCCTCTCTTACCTTTGTTTTTCCTCCTCATTTGAATAAATACTTGCATGGTAAATAGAAGGGCTAGTTCCAAGTGTTCAAAACATTTCATCAACTCTCTGTCCCTCCCTCTGCTCTCTGTCTCTCTTTTCATAGGAAGCCCTTTCCATGTGTTGACAATATAGACACGAACACTCCATATTCATGCTCATAGCAAAGCAGTCAGGCCTAGGAAAAATCCAGAACTTGAAGCCCTTGGTCCAACTTGTATCATCTTCAAAGAAAGTAATGTCACCAGGTGGGAGAAGGGCTGGGGTTGTGTCCACCCCTGCAGCTGGGGAAAGAGTCCACTCCCACACCACCTGCACTGAGTGGGGATGGCTGACTCCCCAAAGGAAAATGAGGATGCTGTCTCACCAGGAAAGATAATGGGTCTGAGTGGGTAAAAATGACAGTGCAACAATTATTCCCATTTCATAGAAAGTTGTCTAGAGTAATGTTCACAAGGAGACAAAGCTAGCAAGTGCAGGCCTAAGACCTCAAATTCTGACTTCTTAACATTCAGGAGCAATTCAGTGTTAGGAAAACTCATATTCATAGATCAAAAGAAAAATGACAGTGTCATCATAGATGCAGAAAGGCTTTTGATAAAAGTCAATATTCTTTCATGATAGATCATCTCGCCTAGCATTGTACTTAAAAAGCAATGGGAGATAGTTTTAAGAAGATGACTTTAAGTTGCTATTTAGGGACTTAGAAGAAGACTTTTAAAAATGGACATTGGCATTTTCATGAGTAAATCTATATATTTAACATAGTTTCAGCAGAGCACAGTCCTACTGTTGAACTCTAAGATCTAACGCTAGATTTCAATTAAAATATCTAAAGAACAAGAGTCAGGAAAATGTTGCAAGATATTCTTCTACTATAATGATTAAAACATGGAGGTTCTGATGCAGAATAAACACATCTGTGGAACAAAATAGAGTTAAAAATAAGCACAAATAAATGTGGAATGTGTTTTATGATGAGTGGTATTCAAATCAGTTTGGAAAATTAATCGTTCAATCTGAATGGAATCTCACCTCACACACTGCACTAAAACGCATCAGGCCTGATATTCAAGCATTTCAGTGCAGCCTACCGTGGCCCCAGAAAATGTGGAAGAACTTTCATACTTACAGCACAAAAAGCTTCTTCTAAAGGATTGGCCCCAAATCCATAAAGGAAACCATGGGTACATTTGACTATATAAATGTTGTGGGTTGAATCATGTCCACCCCAACATATGTGCTCTCTTATTGTAGAATGTGACTGTATTTGGAAAGCAGGTCCTGGTGGATATAGTCAAGTTAGCATGAGCTTATACTGGATGGGGGTGGATCTTAACCCAAGGGCCAGTGCCTCTATAGGGGGCAGGAAATTTGGACACAGACTCTTATGGAAGAAGCCTGAGAAGATGAAGGCAGAGATTAGACAGAAGTGGCCACTAAATAGGACATCAAGGATTGTGGTCACCACCAGGAACTAGAAGGATTTCCCTCCAAGCTTTTGAAGGGCATATGGCACTGCCAGCACCTTAATTATGAGCTTCTAGCATGCAGGACGCTAGGAGAATAAATCTGTTGTTTAAACTGCCCAGTTTATGGTAATTTAGTACAGCAGCCCTAAAAACTAATACAAATATACAAGAATAATGTGCATAGGGGAAATACACCCAAAACAAACTAATTAGAAAAATAGTTGAGACTCATGTCGCAAAGGACTGGTTTCTTTAACAAGAATTTCTGCAAACCGGTGTTCCTTAAAACACCAGCCATTTAATAGAAAATAAACACATGATGTTCTCTGATGAGGGTCTTATAGGTGTGTGGGGAGAATTAAAACAGATCATTTCTGTGTCACCCAAACCCTGTGATTATCTAATTGGTACCCCCAGGTCTTTCCTTTCTCCCTTTCGGAGACCATACACAACAGTTTATCACGTTCTTCCTCATTGCTTTAGTGACTAAAGGAGATTTTACTGAGCATTTTGAAAGAACAGGAAGAGGTCTCAGATCACACATCACAGCAAACATCATTTAAAACATCGCTTTTCAAATACCAGTCTGTTCTTCCGCAATGTTCCACTCGGGCACTGTCGATTTCTAGTTCTCTTTGTTTTTCCTTCTCGCCTGTAGTTCTTAATCCTCTTTCTTAATATTTTATATTTCCCCTAGTAATTTAGCTCCCAGCTGGGATAACAGCCAACCAAACAAAAGCTAAGAATTAGCTGGGGTGGCCTTCGAAATGATCGGGAGAAAATCCCAGGAGATTCCAGAGTCTCACCAACTTGGCCACTTTGTCTGTCCTTGGAGCAGGGAAGTGGGGAGGATTCTGCTACTGGAAAATGACACCCCAGTCAGCCACAGATCAGGGCTGCTTCGTGAGTGTGCAGCCTGGGCAACGGTGCAGGGCTTGCATTCAGAAGGCACTAGCTTGACTTCATGCTCTGTCCTCATTATCTTGAAATCACCACAATTTTTGAACCAGGAGCCCATCCCCCACCTAGGTACTCAGCCAGTCCCTACAATGTTTCCATCAATGGATATTGTCACCCCTCAAATCACACATTATCCTCTGAAGGGCCAGAGGTGAGCATCACAGAGCTTGATATTAAAAAAAAAAAAAAAAAAAAGGGACCTCCCTAGTGGTGTAAGGGGTTAAGATAAGTGTCAGCACTAGGAAGCTACTGGCAGCCACTGTGGCACAAGTTCGATCCCCAGCCAGGGAGCTGACCCACAGGGAGCAGCAGACCTCCCCTGTCTCCCCGCTGCTCCCATCAGCAGTGGATTTCAGTCAATCCACCTGTTTTCCGCCCCACTCTGTCTCTGGGGAGCCTCTCAACCCCAACCCCACCCCACCTCTGGTCTGCACCCCAGCTCTTGCCTGCATAAATAAATCTTTAAAAAAGAAAAAAAAGAAGAAAAAGCAAATGGGGAAGAGAGAGAAAAAATTAACTGCCTGAACTCCAAAGCCGGGAAAACTGGCATCCTCGCCTTAGCAAGATGCTATCTGACATCTTTTGGCTGAATGCGTCCTTTCACGGGGTGATTAAACAACAAATATCTCCGAGGAGCATAATGTTTATTAGACGTTACTGTGTTAGGGCAGCTTGTGTTTTCCCTGTGTTCTGATTCCATGTTCAAGTGTGTACAATTTGTTGATTTAAATAAAATTTAAAATAAGCCGTGCTGCTTGAGGAGCTGCTGACAGGGCCTAGAAGAAAACTTTGAGCGATTTTTTTTTTATTAGGGAACAATTCTGTTTCTGTGTCGCCTTCTCCTGCCCCCGCCTGGTCCCCAGCCCCTCCCTGCTTTCAGCCATGCCCTGGGCAGCCTGAAGAGCAGGAGTTTTCCTCTTCAGAAGGCCCATCAGGCCCCCTGAAATCCTCTGAGCCACGCTCCCCCCCTGCCCCCTGGTCACTGGCGACAGGGCCAACCTGCTTGGGACAGGGCTGGGGGCTGAAGAGTCAGGAGTATCATTGCCACGGCCTTGGGCCCCAGGCCCCCAGGGCACCCTCACCCGGCAGTTGGGGGGAGTCGTGCTTTGGCTGCTGGGGACAGAGGGGTGCAGAGGCCTCTCCAGTCAGAGTTTTCATTTTCTCTGCAATAAAGACCTCGGAGTGGTGAAGGGTGAAGCTTCCCTCTGTAACATGGATGGAGCAGGGGGTGAGGCTGAGGGAGACAAGTCGGAACCCCAAGGGTGGTTACCGGCTCCTTCCTCTCGTGTGGAATATTAAAAAACCGAAGCAAACAAACTGGCAGAACACAAGGAAATAACTCACAGGCTCTGGAAAATAGGGTGGTTACCAGAGGGGACAGGGAGGCAGGTAAGAGGGGAGGGTGGGGGGTTGGGGGGGGGGCAATGTAAAGGCCTAGAACTTCAGGGGGTAAGGGCAGGAGTGCACATATTGGGGTGTGAAGCTGCACTCCCCAAATTATATAGTTTTGCAAATAAATGATACGTCAATAAAATTCAATTTAAAAAACAGAATATATGCCAGGAGTCACACACCTTCTCCGTGTTAGAATTACCAGCATCCTTCTCATTCACTATTTTGATTTGAAAAGTTAATTGATGGCAAAGGATGGAGAGATGAGAACCCCGCGCCCTGGCCGGAGTGGCATTGTGTCTGTAAGATAAAAGTAACGATGATCTCGATGAAATCATTTGTTCCTCTTGTGCTTTCCACCCTCCGGGGAAACCGAGCACCCACAGGTCCCTCCCTGGATGGCTCGTGACTCGGGAGAGCGCAAAATGGATGCAGGAGTTAAACTGGATGAAAGAAGGGATCTCTGTGTGCCCACAGACAAATCCTTCAGGTAGTTTTTTAAGGGGGAAAAAAGTTGCAAAAACATCACTCACCCTATCAGGTCTTTTCTAAGTAACAAAAAGGCTCTAAAAAGTCAAAACCATATTCTGAATATTTCACAGCAACATAAATGTGCACGCAAATCAGCAGGAAGGTGCACAGGAAAAAGCTGCAAAATGATCCAGAGGTTTCCTCCGTAGGGGAGGGGTATAAGGAGGAGGGAGGCCTCAAGGGTGTCCCTCCTATTAGTAACATCACATTTTGTGTGGAATTTTGGGGGGTTTATTATTGTTTAATGATAAAATTAATAATTTTAACCGATACATAAAAAAGTGCTATAAAAACCAAGGGAGTGCCTATTATCCAAGCAGTTCTCTAAATTCAGTGTTTTACATAGCAAATACATGTCATCACAGAGTTTATGCATGATACTGCAACCCCTGGATTCTCCACACACAATTTCTTTTTTTTAAGATTTATTTACTTATGCATACAAGAGCTGGGTGGGGTGCAGGCCAGAAATGCAGGGGGTGAGAGGATTCACCGGAGACAGAGTGGGGAACAGAACAGGTGGATTGACTGAAATACACTGCTGAGGAGAGCAGAGGATAAGACAGGAGAGGTCTGCTGCACCATGTGGGTAGCTCCCTGGCTGGGGATTGAACTCGTGCTGCAGAGGCAGCAGATAGACTCATAGTGCTGCGTCTTAACCCCTTGCACCACCAGGGAGGCCCCTCCACACAGAATTTCTGAAATAGTCTATAAATTTGAACTTGAACAAATTGTTGCTCTATGTCAAGAACCCTCACTGGGCCTCAGAGCAGTCGTGTTCAAGTAGAAGGGCTGGGTGAGGAAAGAGCCTCTGGCCAAAAACCAGTCACAAATCCTGGCCCAAACCACTGTTTTCCACCCAGAGAAAAAGAATTGCCAATAGGCGTACAGAAATCAGCAATGCTACTAAACTTCTCAAGGACTTCCTACGCCCCCTCCCCGCAGGAGATGGCATTCCACTCTTACGAGACTTATCATCTCAAGTACCATTTTCTGACTCTCAAAAACCATCCTCTTGTTTCTTCTGGGCGTTGCCATTTTCTTACTAGTTAGTTGCTTCTGTATCTTTCCGCCCCATTGGACATCTCCTGTGAGCAGATCATTGTTTATCTTGTTTCTAGAAAACCCAGCACCTGGCACAATGGTGTCCAAAAGAGTCCAAACATCCAATTGGCATCCACTAATATCCCCACGTGCATGGATGATGAATGAAAGTTGAAAAGACTCATTTTCTTCCAGGTCTTAGAGGCAGAAGCCCCTGTTTTGATTTTTTACCACTTTCTTGTCATCTCTGAAATGTAATTCAGGAAAGAAAATAATGCACAGAGTTAGAATGGCCTTTCTTTGAGAGTCTGCTACACACCACCTGCTTTATAGGATTTAATTTTCCAAGTGTTCTTTTCCTCTTGCTGCATAACAAATCACCCCAAACCTTAGTGGCATAAAGCGACCACTTTCATAGGTTTTCAGAGTACGGGTAAGTAAGTTGTGGGGTACACAAAACACCGCTAGTCTGTGCTCCCCAATGTGCTCAGGTTTAGGTGGGGGAGGCGGGAGCATGAGGAGGGACTTGGTGGTTGGAAGCTGAGATGGCCTGGATGCCTTCTCTGCCCAGCTGCTGGCTGGTGCTTCCTCTGCTCATGGCAGCCTCACTGCTTGGGCTTCTCCCTCAGTGTCAAGTATGAACGCTTCTTCTCCCAAGGCAGGGTCTACACCGCCTTTAATGCCATGGACTCCAAAGTCACACAGACCCACTCCCACCATGTCTGAGAAGTGAGACGTGAGCTACACATCTGTCCAGATTCAAGAGAAGGAAAATTAGGCTCAACTTCTGGCTGCAGTACTGGATAGGAGCGATTTTCACTGCTGACTTTGGAAAACACAAGCTGACAACCCTCCATGATAGTCCTGCCATGAGTATGAACAACCCATTTCACGGGTAAGAGAGCAGGGAACATAAAATTTGCTCAATCTGAAGCAACTGGACAGGCAGCAGCTGAGCAAGGATTCAAACTCAGGAAGTTTGTCCCCAAAGCTTCCTTTCCCCACATCTCACCGCTATCACACCAGGTGGAGATTGCATCTGTGTTTCATCCTTCCTTCATTGTTTATCTGGGAGACATATGCAGATCCCAGATGTCGCCTTCTATAGAGGTCATGTCTTCTTGCAATTTGCAAACGACATTGCAGGTGCAATAACCTTTCCCTCCGTAGTTAATAGGTGGGCACCGAAATGGGTCCCTGTTGAAAGTCCAGAGAAATTGCTATGAGGCCACCAGAGTTTGAGCAGAGTTTGCAACTTCAGACTGCAACGATTGTTGACTCTGGTAAAAAATGATCCTCTGTCTTTGCGACACCATTATTTGAGTATTTATCACAAAGGCCTTTAAGTGGGGCTTTTCTATCAGAAAATAAGAAATAGGTGGGGGACAGTTAAATTTAAATGTTACTGCTTACATTGTTTTGCCCTTCGATCGATGGTAGGTCTTTCTCATTATTCACCAAGCACAGACATGTTACCAAGAGTGATTTGGCAACACGTGACAATAAATCACAACCAGGATGGCTGGCGTCACTGTCACGGTGAGAAGGTGGCTGGGCGGGCTGACAGAGTGTGGGAGTCCGTTTGTCTACCTGCCGGCCCTGCTGGTGCACAGGCGAAGAAAAAAGGAGGACCTGGAGAAAGCAAAACAGAAGCAAAGCAATCAGAATTTCATGTCTCTCCCAATGCTGCTCCCAAGTGCCCTGCTTTTGAGAGAACTGATGTTTTTGTGAGTCCCCAACAGGACAGAGAGAAGACAGATGGCAGGTTAAGCAAGCAGGAGGGGCGGGTGGGTATGATTTAACCATCAAATGAGAAGAAAACACAGATTCAATATGTAGTTTGGGAGAAGACGAAAGGAAGCTTCCAGACACTCCAAGAATCTGAAGGGAATTGTATTTTCAAGATATTTTTAGATGAAATCTTTTGCGCATGGCACAAAGCTGAGATCCTCCCAAATAATCTTTGTTAATTCTATTTTTATAACCTATATTTTTGTGCTGATAAAAGTAACATCTACTAATACAAATTTTGACAAATATAGCAAAAGTATAAAACTCCATATCTTTCCATCAAATGCAAACATTTTGTTATGTATTTTCCTTCATGTGTAAAATACATGTAACTATGTATATCGCAAAAGTGGGCTCATGGAAATCTACTATTTTGTGACCTACAATTTCCCTTGCCCATACCATCAGTATCTTTATGGGCCAAGGAGAAGACATTTGCATAATCATTTTAATGGATGCATAATTTTCCATTGTGATAATATATAATCAATCCGCCATTCACTGGGTGTTGAGAGTTGTCTTTTTCTTACGGTAAATAACAATCCGAGAACATCCTTAAACATGTATCTTCATATACTCGTTTGCTAGTTGCTTTGTATATTCTTTTCAAAGTGGATTTTTTTTAAAGATTTTTTATTTATACAAGAACTGGGATATAGGCCAGATGTGCGGGAGGGTGAGAGGATTCACCAGAGACAGAGTGGGGAACAGAACAGGCAGACTGACTGAAGTACCCTGCTGAGGGGAACAGCGGGGGAGACAGGAGAGGTCTGCTGCGCCATGTGGGTTGCTCCGTGGCTGGTGGGGATCAAACCGGCGCTGCAGAGGCTGCGGACAGCTTCACAGCGCTGCGCTCAACTGCCTGCGCCACCAGGGAGGCTCCCAAAGTTGATTTTTTAAAGAAAAGTGAGATAAACATTATTGAAGAATTTTATACCTATTGCTACAATGCTGGCTTGGTAAGTCAGATTAAGTCACCTAACATCAAAGCTGAAAGTTAATGTGACTGGCCTGTTTGGTTTGCCTCCCTTGACTCTTTCCCATCCTCCTCTCCCCTGCTCCTTCCTCCCTGCAGGGGTGAGCCTGTGGCACTTCTGGTTGAAGCAGTTGCTTTGGCTCCCCCTGCTTACAGAGTAGGGTGGGGTCAGCTCATGACCTAGGGTGAGCTCATGACCTAAGAATAATGCTTAGAGTTTAAAGTGGTTGATAAATAATAATAATAATAGATTGCAATACACGAAATGATCTAATATTTAAATTTTATGATCCATAAGTCTTGTTGAAACAGAGCCACGCCCACTTATTCACATCTCTCTGTAGCTGCTTTTGTCCTAAAACAGCAAGGTTGAGCAGTTGGGACAGAGAGACCTTGTGTCCCACAAAATAGAAAACATTTGCTATTAACACCTCTATGGAGTTTGTGGTGCCCTGGACTAGTAGAAATAAAGTCTCCAATTTCCACTGGAAATTGGGTGCTCCCCACCCAGCTGGACCCACTGGAATTGCTGGCACCTGCAGGTGGGACCCCTGGCTCTGGGTCAGAGTCAGTCAACAGGCCTCCTGGATCAAGCTCAGCTGTGGGCCCTTCACCTCAGGACCATGTCCTCGTCCATGTAATGGACAGGGCGGCACACACGGGATTCTTGTCACTTCCTTGGTGCACAGACCTTTCCTGTCTCTCCTTCCACACCACTTCTTGGCCTGAGGCACTCCTCATCCTGCCCATGCCTCTCCTGATCTCTTGCTTGACAACCTCTGGCTTGGCCTCAGGTTACAGCTTCTAAATTAAATCCATTAGACTACTTTGCCTTCCTGGGGAGTTCTGAGCCCCACACATCTCTCTGGTGATCTCACTTGCTTAGCTCTCTCCCCCATGAGAACTGGCAGCAAAGCACCCATCATGGGTCCTGCACATACTAGGTCCTCAGTTGATGGTGTGCTTTGAAATCAATGAATCAATATACATTGTCTTTTGTTCTATAACCATAAAAATAACCCAGAACCGTTAACACAGAAGAAAATATGAGTTACTCATTAAACAGAAGATAAGCTAATTTTCCCAAAATGTCAGTTCTTTCCAGTGGAAAAGAAACAAATGAATACAGAGGCAACGTCTCTGCATAGACTGTTTACAAAAATAAATATATTTTATCAATAAATATATTGCCAGATTACACCTGACTCCAGAAAAATGGAATAGAAAATTGTACTGGGAGACCATTTTTCCTCACCCAATTTGTAAAACTCAGAATGTTTGCTAATACCCTCGGTGTGAGCGAGAGTATGGGAACCAGACCTTCTCACTTGTGAGTGATGGCCGTGTAACTTCGACAGCCTCTACGTAAGACAATTTGGCAAAATTTATCAAAATTACAAATGCACTTGCCCTTTGGCCCAGCTCGTCCACTTGCAGGTATTTATTCTGCAGACACCCTCCCACGTGCGTCCAATGACATACGCTCAAGGTTATTTACTGCAGATTTGTTGGTAAGAGCAAAAGTTTGGAAATTCCCTAAATACCTCCAGATTCAGAGAACCTGATGAATAATTTATGCTATAGCCATGTATTGGAGAGGATTACCTTGGCTTAAAAAAAGACAAAGTTCTTTATTAACTGATATGGAATGATCTTCAAGATAAAAGACTTTAGGTTAAAAAAAAAAAGTGAAAAATGATGTGTACAATATATTATGATTTGTACAGAAAAGGAGAAAAAAGGAGTGGTTGTGTGTGTGTGTACGTGTGTGTGTCCGTCCACACCGATGCTTAGATGTGCATTTATTTGTATAAGCAATAAATATCTAATTAAGAGACTGGAGGGAAGGATTAAAGGGTGCCTGAGAGCACGATGTGAGGAAGGTTTTTTACTCTGAATAATGTGCAATCATTTTGAGTTTAGAACCACTTTGTGACTATATTATCCATTCAAACACTGGGGAAAAATGATCCAGGGAGATAGAAAGGGGGGGTGGGTGGGGAGAGAGAGAGACACAGAGAGAGAGAGAGAGAGAGAGACCTGGAGCAGGAAAAGCAAGCTAAGCTGCCATGGAGCAAAGCTAAACACCTTCGCTTTGCTGCCCCTTCTTCCTGGTGTTTACAGCAAAGTGAAAAAATTAGGGAGGCCAACCCAGCATCACCCACGGGTTTCTCCGGTGACTCTGAGTAATTAGAGAGAGTTGATGCCAGCCCCCATGCCCCATCTCCCTGGTGACCCCAGAGAGGGCCCCACCAGTAACCTGCACAGCCATGCAGAAAGCAGCCTGCAGCCACCCCGTCCCCCCGAGAGCACCCCTCTTGCTGGGGAGGGCTCTGTGATGTTGATTGCTGTTGCAGCTACTGTCATTGCTCACTTCAGCAGAAAGGATTAGACTGTCCTGAATATGTCAATCAGATATCAAAGATAAATGAAGTTTGAAAAAATAAAATGTGCGATTTATTTTTAAAAAATAGTCTTTGGGAGACACCCAGAATGCACTTTGAAAAATCTAAGGGAAATATGTCATGAAAACAAATCCGGGCTCTGCTGTCCAACTTTAATTTTTCACTGATAACACTCAGGCGGGCTGCAGCCCCGCCAATAAATAAAGATTCTCCATCCTTAAGGCCTCCAATTTCCATTTGCTATGATGGAGGACCTGCTCCCCAGGCGGCTCTGGGTTCGCATTGCAGCTCCAGCCACCTCTGCTGCTCAGGTGACCTGGGATGCAAAAGCAGCTCAGCCCGGGGCTCACCCCTTGGACCCTGCGCCCTGCAGCTCCGGGGGCGGCATCTGAGCTTCCGCTAAGCTGCCTTGGCATGGCGCACCAGTGGGGCTGGTGATGTTTGGGGTTTTAATTCACTTTACTAAAATTGCCTTTCATTCACTTGGTGACAGGTAGTTATTTGTTTTCAGGGTTCCATTTGACATTTATTGTTAGTGCAAAACACTAATAATAATAATTAGCGCCTTTTTAGAGTTGTCTGGGGGTTTTGGGCTGCTGCATTGTTACTATAAAACACCCCAAATGCTTTGCTGTGTATAAGATAGTATGATGGTATTTAAATGTAACAAAGGGGTTTATTATACTCAGGCCAGATTGCAGTATCTCTGAGCCCCCTCCCCCGTGAGCAAGTCAGGACTTAATATCCTCTAAACTTGTCTGTAATGCTAATACCTATTTTTTTTTTTAAATGAAAGGAAAACCTCAGCCAGCCAGGCAAAGCTTGGCTCTTTCTTATAAACAAGCCAGCAAATCTGGGGGTTATTGTCTATAATGATAGGATTCTACCAATAAGGAAGCCACCAGGCACATGTGACCATGTACACGTGAAATATTTGAAATTAAAGGACATTCCGTCCCTGAGCTACACTGGCCACTTTTCAAGTGGAGCTCAGTACCACGTGGAGCTGGTGGCAACCATACTGAATAGTGCGGCTGCAGAACATGACCATCACTCCAGAAAGTTCTTTTGGACAGCACTGTTCTAGAACCTTCTGGCTTTCTACTTCTGACCCAAGGACCTGTAACCTGGATACAACCCAGGAATTCACCAAGAAAAACAGCTTCCTGACCTCCACCCACAGACCTGCTAACAAGATTCCCAAGTGATTTATTTGCACCTTAAAGTTTGAAAAGCAGTGAGATCTAAAACATGGACAGAAAAGATTTTCTAGACCAGCTGGTAAATATCTGGGGCTTTGTGGGCTGGCCAGCTAGGGTTGCAACTACTCAACTCTGATCAAATGTCCCGTGTTCACAGAGTCCATCCGTGATTGAAGTCAGCCTCCACTATTGTTCCTCATCCTGTGAACTAATTTCTTGAAATGGCCCTTACCACGCCCTGTCTTTAGTTTATGATCAATGTACCAACTTGTTTACTCTCGGCCTTTTCCACCAGAATGTAAACTTCAGAAAGGCATTATCTTATAGGTATCTCCATTCCCAGTACCTAGAAAAGCACCTGCCACAGAAAATCCATAAATGTTTTATTAAATAAATGAATATAAATTTGCAGCATCACCCACCCTTTTATTAATTGTAGCTATATGTAGGGAAGTGAATGTTTGCCACTTTCTTTTCTTTTATCTATGTTTTCTGACTTCAGGAGAACAAAAGTACACTTATAATTATGAAACTCGATTAAATTATTTCATGTCCTATAATGATAAATTAAAAAAACAAAATAGACTATAATCTTTCAAGCCACTGCTAAGCATCTTTCATAGAAAAAGTCTGCGGTGGAATCTCAATAGACAGTAAGTCTTTCTTTTAAGTCAATTTTGGACCCCTCCCCTAAGTCTATTTTAACTCAAAGTTTAGAAAAAGACAATAAACTTTACAAGAGTCAGATGCAAAATTGCTCATGCTGCAGTTCACCAAGAGGACTTAGAAGGCAAATTTACTCTCTGAGCCTTGCTAGGGTTTGGTGTGTATTAATCTTTTTATTTTTTTAACTAAAAAACTTGATCTTAAAGAAATGTCTTACAGTAGAGATCCCTTGTCATTTTAAGTCCATTGTTGGAGTTTAAATCTGTTTACCTCCAAAGTAATATTGACTGCGAGACAGTGGCATTTGCACTATTTCTAAATAGGTAAATCCTTGCAGGAAAGAGATCGCTGATAAATAGTCCTTTGTACTTAGCTGGACCTAAGAGAGATTCTTAGAAGAATTCCAAATCCCCAGGGGAATAAATGATAATGACTTCATCCTGGCAGTGTCACTTAGCAGCAGCGATTTATTGTAGAACTTTGACCAAACGTGAGCAAGATCCTCGTGTAAGCCTCGAGCAATTCTCAGCTAAGGCTAACCTGAGTCATACTCAGTGACACCAAAGGAAAGTTCTGCATTTTACCCCCAAGACCACTTTTTTCCCCCTAAACCATTCAAACTTGTAAGGATTAGTGGTAAATACTACATCTGCTTATCTTCCGAATAAGATGTCAATTTAAGGACATGTTTTAAACCAGGTCTGGTGAATATCACTCCCATGAAAGATAATGATTCTGTGGAACCATTTCATGTGGAAAATGGCCAATTTGATGCAGGCATCTGAAATCATCTTCTCCATCCTTTTGATGATTTTCCAGAAGAAAATATGCGTAATATACTAATTGACATGTTGGTGGAAGCTTTGTAGACTTTGTGGGAACTTGAAAAATATATTTTTTTAACGTATCTTGGAAACCTTAGTGGTATGAAAGTTAAGGAGTGAATTCAAACACTCCAAAAATATTCATTTGTTTTCTTCCTAAGTTTCCTGAAACAGAGAGCTCAGATGAAATATTTGACTACAAGGAACCATTTATTTTGGTAGCATTTCCACCATTAACCTTAGATCATCTTCTAAAGACAGCTGGGAAAGAAACAAATAAACACAGTCCATTCATCATGAAACATGATAATAGGACACTTTATAAACAGAGCATTTTCTATCCAGAAATAAACCGTGTAATTTTAACAAGGCACACAGTGAGTATGACTCAGCCAAGTACCAAGCACTCACCTCAAAAGATTTATTGATTATTGATATTATAATTATCCAAAACAAAACCTAAAACTGATGAGTGGCCCAGAACAGAGATGCTTGATCAACCTTTATGATGATTCTTTGATCCTGAAATTTATCAAAGTGTAAATGTGAACCTTGGAATTAAGCAACCATAAGATTTTCTTGAATACCTACTATGCTCTAAGCCATTTATAAGCTATTCCATTGATTTAAGAACTAGACATTTTTTTCCTGCCATTTCATAGAAAATTAAAAAAAAAAAAACTAGTTCCTTTCTTCATATCTCCATGAAGGAGTTTTTGTTCCTTGGAATTAACACTGTTAGGGTAATGCTTCTAGAATCTTCTTTTATGCCTTGAATTGTATATACATCTAAGTCGATCAATGATAAAATTAGGGCCTTTATACACATGGCTTAGACTCCATCCTCTCTGTTCTAGGCCATCTAGCCCTTACAATGAGTGCATCCTCTTACTTAGTTTTTGGGTAAGGAGTTAAATTTGCTTTCTCAGGTCAGGTCTAGCAGCTCATATCTCTCCCCAGGATTAATGTTCACTAGGAGCAAGACAGTCTTTCTTTGTGAGAACTGAATATCCCTAAAAGCACATTTTTTAAATAAAACTCTAAGTGATTTCAAAACCATACACTTAGGGGATAGAGTCCGAATTACATTGCAATGTAAGCTCCATGGAGGCAGGGATTTTGTCCTTCTTTTCATCACCCCTGCAGCCTCAGGATCTAGAACATGGTTGCGCTTAATAATTATCAGCTGAACAAGTTATCAATGCAGGTTCAAGCAAAATTCTTCAATCTAGTCCATCATACTTTCATCTTCATGTTTATTTATTTATTTTTTAAAGATTTATTTATTTATACAAGAACTGGGGTACAGACCAGAGGCACAGGAGGGTGAGAGGATTTGCCAGAGACAGAGAGGGGAGCAGAACAGGCAGATGGACCAAAGACACTGCTGAGGGGAGCAGTGGGCAAGACAGGAGAGGTCTGCCGTGCCATGTGGGTTTCTCCCTGGCCAGCCAGGAATCAAACCCGCGCTACAGAGGTTGTGGACAGCTTCACAGCGCGGGGCTCAACCCGCTGCACCATGGGGAGGCCCTCATCTTCATGTTTAAATTGATGTCAATTTCTTAATTGTGAGCTTGGTGGAAGATAGATGTGATTAGTGGGCTTCTTAAATACCATGATTCTCAATAGAATATGGTCTAGCTGGAAAATGGAACTCAATGTGAAATAATCCTGAGATCAGGAAGGACCTTATTTTAAGACATCGACCAATTCAGAACTTGAGCTAACTTTTGAGATAATGATAGATTTCTATGTTCAGTTACATAAACTTTGGCTGAAACCCACTCTCATTGGCCCAGGGATGAGTCCCCCTTTATCTTACTTCTTTATCACAATGTCTAGCACATAGTAGGCACTCATTAAACAGTAGCTGAATGAGTGAATGAGTGTCATTGGATAGCACAGCTACTCTTTCTAAGTGATTCAACTCAAAAAGACCATCTTGTTCAGAGTTTTCTGTGAGATTAACTGAGGTCACTGTTGTGCCTGTAACAAGCTCAATCCTCTGTCTGGCTAATCTCACTTCCAACCTTTGCCCCAAAGATGTGGAAACCAAGAGCACCCCTTAATAAACCTTCTCACTAATTTCAGTTACAGAATATGCTTCCTGGAGAGCCTGACCTGAAGCATGATTAAATGAAATGATGTCCCTTAAGTATCTAATATTTAAAAAGTTCTCATTGTGGGAGGTTTTGATCTACTAATATATCTAAGAAAACAGGAATTTCAATCAACAGTATTAGTAATAGCAATAATAACAACACCTATTATAATTAAGTTCTTACCTAATAGTAAAATAAGTGCTTTCTATACATTAACTCAGTTTATTCTTTCAACAAATCCATTATAATCCACATTTTACAGAAAAGTAAAGGAAACACAAGGGAGTTAATTAACTTCTCCAAGTTCACATGCTTATCCATTACATTTTACCAGACTGTTTGGAAGCTGGCTGGAAAAGAGACATATTTGTAAGAGAAGTTTAAGAATAATCCTGGTGTTTTTTTAAGTCCTGCCAGTCTACAATTTGAGTCTTTTAACATTGCAAGGATTCTCTGCTTTTGTGTTTGAACTGCTCATATTCATTGAAAAATTTCATCTGAAATTATTACAAGAAAGGAAGAAGAGCTAGTCCTTTAAAGAAGTATGTGACA
Source organism: Talpa europaea (assembly GCF_964194135.1). Taxonomy (NCBI): domain Eukaryota; kingdom Metazoa; phylum Chordata; class Mammalia; order Eulipotyphla; family Talpidae; genus Talpa; species Talpa europaea. Next base: position 5,297,586 of record NC_140078.1, on the reverse strand, counting down.
AATAACCATGTCTGTAAAATTCCTCATCCTTGGAAAATACACATTGCCTAAGCATACCATGCTCTGAGAAATATAGTTGTCTAGTGACTTGGCATTTAAGTGAGACCCCAACTTTCATGGCACTTTGTCCAGATAATAGCTGGCAGATGTCCGGCCATCATTCATGACTGTGCTTGGCTGAATTTCAGTAATGAGGAGAAGATCAATATTCCTGCTATTTCGCATAACTGAATGTACTGAATGCAGTTGAGGCCTGTGGGTCCTGTATTTTATGTTGTCAAGAACCAAATCAATACAAAATGATTCAGCCAGAGTTTTTGTGAACATCTACTATATGCCGGGCATGGAATGAGCTGGACTGCTAGGAACATTGCAAATGTGATATGATCCTCAGAAAGTTTATCAACAAAGTACAGGGGTCTCAGATATCTATAAGGTCCACGATAACTTGCAAAATTTTTGACATTTACATACTGTGTGTGCTATAATATTCTTACCATAATTTTATTCAGCTTCTTTTACTCAAATTCACTTAAGGAAAGGGATAACATTTCTGGAAAAAAAAAATGTGTCTCTTGTGCCATAAAAAGGGGCCCATGAAAAATATATAATCAATAATAAAAGTTTTTAAACATCATGTATTTAGAATCTAAAATCAATGTGAATTCCAGCAACAACAGTGTGCCATGTTTGGGAAACACTGGTTTCGTAGAGACAGCTATAAGGAGAAATAGAAAAAATGACCTGCTATTTGAAACAGCATAATGAGCTGATGGAAACATGCACTCTGGAGCTAAATTGATTTGATTAAATCTTAGTTGTGGCACTTAGCACCTATTAGCTATGGAAATTAGCCCCCAAAAAGTGACTTAACCTCACTGATCCTCAATTTCCTCACCTGTAAATGGGCATCCTGTAGTATTTACCTCTTTGGGTTATTATCAGCATTAGATGAGTTAAATTGCCTGTAACTGTGGTGAGCGCATCATAAATACTACGCAAACTTTCACTGCCATTGTTGCTATCACAATACACCAAGTTTGGGTGCGGGTCCATGCAGAACAATGCTCAGTCCTATCGGGGCACTTGGGAATGACTTCACAGAGGACATGCTGGCACACATGACTGGCAAGTCGTGTTTATCAGGGATGTGTAGTAAAAGATGCTAGCGATTCTGGCAAAGAGCAATTTGAGCTCAATAACCTCATTTTTCCCTTCTGTGATGAACTCCTCTGTGGCTGACATCTTTCCTGTTGGTCTGCCTTTCATCCTGTGCTGGTAACACTGGGATATTTCTTGGAAGGCTACCCTTCCCACTCTCAGAACATGCACAAAGGGCTCACCAGAATCTACCCCAGCTCTGGAAGGGTGCATATGAATCATATCTGCCCAAGTGACCCCTTGGCCATGCGGATCCAAATCAAACTGAATGGAATGAATCTCAGGACCCTTTTTTGGGGTTTCTGGAAAGGAGAGTGTATGACTTTCCTAGGGCTGCTGTAAGAAAGTGCCAGCAATTCAGTAGTTAAAACAACACAAAATGTTCTGGAAGCTAGATGTCAAAAATCAAGGTGTGAGTAATTGCCATACTCTTTTGAACAATGCTAGGGGAGGATCTGTTCCAGGCTCGCTGCTAGCCTCTCATAGTTCCATGGCTTATGACAGCAAAGCTCAGTTTTATATGGTGTTCTTCCTATATGCACACCTCCTTATAAAGATACCAATCATATAGGATTAAGGGCCCTGCCTACTCCAGCAGGACCACACTTTAACCTGATTACATCCTCAATGACTCTTTCTCCAAATCAGGTTACATTCTGTGGTACTGAGGGTTAAACTTCACTTGTGAATCTTGGGAGCACATACTTGAACCTAGACTCTTTGTATTCTACTAGATTTAAAGTTAATAATAGGTATGTGTGTGATTTCTGGGGTTTTCCTATGAGGGAGAAGTAACCCTGGTGAGAATTATGCCAATTCAGAGGACTGAGGAGTTGAGAGACAGAGATACAGGCACCCAGATACAGCTATGCCTGAAGCTTGTCCCCTGAACTTTTCAGATACGTAAGTCAATTACTTCCCCACTATTTTAAGCGGAAGCCAGTTTGAGTTGGATTTCTATCACATGAAAACAATATAGTCTTGATTAAAATAAAATCTTAAGTCATTTAACCTTTTAATTTTTCTTTGTAAATTTATTCTGTGTTCCATCAGAAAAGAGGATGATCTTGTTAAAGAAATAGGGACTTCAAGACAGGTTCCAGCCAGTTTTGAAGAGTCACCCCTTTTTAGACAGATGCTTTTATATCTTATGTAGTAACTGTTAGTAGTTTGTGACATTTCTACTCTGTTCTGGGTGTTACTAGTACCTGACAGGTCAAACCTGTCACCTCCATAAAAGCAATGAGCATCCACACCGGTATGTTCTGTGGTATGGCATCCCTTTGAGAATTACTGATGTCATGCTAAATCTCATCAGCTGTATTTATTCTCTCTTCATCTCTGCCGAATGAGGTTCTTCAAAAAAAAAAGTCTGATTATTTTTACATGAAGACAGCTTCTCCAGGCTCCTGTGATTTGAAAATGGTAAACCAAAGCTTCATTCTGGACGAGTTAATTTGTCTGTATAGCAAGGATAATTAAGGTGTAAATCTCTAGGAGGAATACCTGGAAAATTAAGGTTATTATTGACATCATTATTAATTAATAATTATCAAATACTCACTTAAAGAAGCCTTTACATTCTGATGGTCTCCATTATCCTCATTAGGTGATGGTAAAATAAAGATGAACGCATCCTTCTGCAGATGAATTAATGATTAAGGCAGTCCAGAAGAATTCAAGCTGTTCTGTATCCAGCAGGTTTCCTTGTCTGCCTTTTACACTCTCTTCTTAGCTGGCTAGATTTTGACTAATTGTTCAAATGAGATGAACTCTTGTAACCGTGATTTCCTTGGGAAATAAAGTCCAATAAATAAAGACAGAAAAACAACAGTCAAATTAAATCCTTTAAGGGTCCCCAGAAGGTGGTATCATCATCCTATCCCATTGAAGTTCAGAAACACCCTTCTATAATTTCATCACAGGGGAGAGACCTTCCTCAGGAAGCATCTAGTGATACTGATAAGAACCAAGTACATGAATCAATGAGAAACCCAGACCTCTTGGTTTAGATTTGGTATGACAGTATTATGTGTTAAATAAATACCAATAAATTATTAAAACATATTGGTTGTATTGTAACACAGAGCCTTAACAATTTATTATGTCAGCATGTACAGCTCTCGCTCAGGGAAATTCTCCATCTCTTTAATTCGAGCATTGACATCCGGTGCCGGCACAAAGCCTTTTTCATTCGAGATTGACACATGTCTAAAATTGCTTAGATTTTGTGTTGTGCTCTTAATACTTGAAACCCAGCAAATGAAATTCTATGCCACTGTGCATGAACAATGCCTTACCAAAAAAAAAAAAAAAATCTTAGCCTGGGGGTTTGACTGGAGGATTGGAGAAACAAAAAATGCTTTCACTACTCTTGCTTCAAGTTGGGGAATAATGACTTTGGTTGAAGAAGAGGGAGGGCCATTCCTAGTCCCTTGCAAAAACAATGTGTTTGGCAGCCCTTAAATTAGATCATTACATTCAAAAAGGGTGTTTCTGTAGATCCTGGGCGATGTCAGCTGAATGCTGCCAATATCAGGTGAGGATGTGTTATTTATCATCTGCTACCCATTGGAGGAGGGGTTTTGCCCCTATTTTATTCTGACATCCTTGGGTAATTGTGGTAACCTCCATGAACCCTGAATTCTGTACCTACGGATAAACTTCCTCCAATTTACTTTCCTAAAGCATGATGGTACCTTCTGCTTTGGCTACAAACACAGTTGTGTTTTCTTGGGATTTCTCAAAATAGCATTTCGGTCATGAAACGTTGCTTAATGCACTTGAATGCCACCGTGTTACTAATGGGGATGGGGTTTCTGGGCAAAGCTGGGACTCCCTGAGTGGGTACGAAATCCAATCCCACATGGTGCTTTGGCATTTACCATCTGATACTCACAAGCATGTCCACATATCCAGCTCTCAATACAACGTTTTTGTTTCGACCTAACCGTTGGGAAGAAAAAGAGCTTGCTCAAGATTGAAAGAAAAACTTTGGACAGTGATCTGAATGCTTCTGTAGGGTGATTTGGGGATCATGAGCATAATGAGAACACATTCTTTAGGAAAGAATTGCAACCTTTTCCGCCTTACTTCGCAATATCCATTATCCCATCCTCCAATGCACAAAACAGCTGTTTCAGGTTACTTAGCATTTCCCTAATAAGCCGTTTTGTTTCAAGCTTCCATGCCTTTGCACATGCTGTTTTGCTATCTGTACCTCCCACCCCTCACCCCCCATCTATCCAGAAAATTCCTATTTATTCTTTGAGAACTAACTCCAGAATCCCTGTAACATCTTTCAGAGGGGAAAGGTGGAAATTTGCATCCCCACTCTGTTTAACTTACATTGGACCCCTTAAAATTGTTTACCTGTTGTTTCTACCTCCTCAAATTATTCCTTCCTGAAGACTGAGCCTCACTGAAGTGGGGCTGTGACTACCTCTGGAGTTCCTGCCTCCAGGCATCACGCCACTTAAATATACCAAGGCAGCGCTGAACAGGCTGTGATTACCCCCATTCAGATGTAACTGTTGAGACCCAGGGAGGGTAAGTAACTTGCTGGTATTACGCAGTTCCTATGTCCCAGATCCAGGACTCAATCCCCTGATTCTGACAATGAGCTTAGCCCAGTCGATCAATCAGACAGATCAGTCATCACGTTCGATGTTTAATTTTCCCCAAACCTAGTACCATGCTAGATACATAGCTGGTGCTATGATAAAAGAGCAAATGTTTGGATCATAAAGCTGTGTGTTGTGCTCCCAGTCCCTCTGCCGTGGTAGGTGAAATGTAAAGCAATGAACTGAAGGAACTGCAGGGATATAGACTGACCATAAAGGAGCAGAGAGGAAATCGACAAAATAATAATCATAATCTTAGTGATGATAGGCAACAATTTGCATGTTTTCTCAGTGCATGGCCTAAACACTGCCGGGTGACCTGTGTCACTGTCACAGAAGCCTCGATGGGATTTGATAAATGAGGCAACAGAAAGCTGGGGACATGCTGGGGATCAAAGGTGAATAAGACTTGGAGTTAGGTCTTGAACCCAAAATGCCAATGTGCTGGAAAAGCTATGCAAACACAACTGGAGACAAACTGCTAATATAGAAAGACAGACCTACAGACAGACAGATCTACATATGTACATACGTATGTACATACATGCGTAGATGTCCTTGGCCAGCGATTCAGGTCCTATGGGCTCTCACTGTGCCTTTGCTCCTCACCAGTCGGGTGATCTGGGACAAGCAAGTTTTCCTTTCTGGCCTTGCTTTTCTTACAAATTCATTCTGAGTCTGAGAATCAATAAGCTCACAGTGACGCCTGTGTTAGCCACTGGCCTCCTTCCTGTTTCTCCCATGCAAGTTGTTTGACAGCTCGGGGATTTGGCAAGCTTGCAGCAGTGGCTCACCCTTCAGGTCTCAGCTCAAATATCACCTCCTGGAGAGATCGTCCCTGACCTCAAGTTAACCTCTAATGTGCCCCCCCCACCCTCATTATTTCCTATATAGAATTTCCAGAAGTTGACTTTATTTCGTAATTATTTCTTTTCCCACCGCCAGAGCATGTGGGCCAGCCTCTGGCAGTCTCGTCTTGTTCACCCCATAAACTCTTGCCCCCAAAAATACTCACTGGCACTCAGTAAACATTGTTATGGTGTCCCGCCATTCTAAAGAAAATATTTTTATTGTTATTGCTCAGTGATTCTCCGAAAAATCACCCAAATTTCAGGGCTTCAAACATCTTTATCCATTTCCATTTTTCACTTATTTCCAAACATCTCAGGTTGCTTTTCCACCTCACCCCAGTCCCGACTCTGAAGACATAGACCTGTTATTCCAACGAAGGAGGGAGGCCAATGGCTGCCTAATTAAGCAATTAGCCAGCAGAACAATCCTTTCTCGAGCAAGTGAGTCACCCCAGCTTTAGAACCTGTGCATTCACACTGGAAACCACCCAGCAACTCTGTTCTTGAATCTCCTTGCCTAATGCGGCTTAGTGCAAACCTTTGCATCGCTTTTAATTCCCTTTTACAGTAATGCACGGCATTTAATCAGGGTTCCCTCCCTTTCTATTGTGAGAGCCTTGGGCTGTTTTATAAAACATGAAGACAAGAAACAGCAGTTGACTCAAGACCTACTGAAGGGTTCTGCTCACCCAGCGGTGGCCTTTGTCTGTGGAAGGGCATTGTTTTGTTTCCGTGGTTATATTTAGAGCAGTGCACAAAGAAGGAAGGTGGTGGGGGATGAATCGCTTTATCAAAATGTTAGTGATATAATTAAAAGAGCAGAAAGATGCCATGTAAATAAATAGCAAGGGAGGAGGGAGGAGTAAGTCTCCTGAGAAAAGACTGAGGGAATTTAGGAAGATTAAGACTTTGCTGGGAACAACAATGCCACAGAGCCCCATTCTGTCTGCCAGCACTGTCAAGGTTTCAAGGGGTGCTACCCCAACGGCAGGCTATTACCAGAGAAGGGCCTACCTGGAATGTTCTCTCATAACTAGAAGGAAAGAGTTTTTAAGTTTACTCTAGACAAGTCCTTTTCTTTAAAAAAAAAAGTTATTTTTATTTCAAAGATAGTAGGTGCTTTGAAAAGAGAATAGCTACCTTATTGAAGGCTCGAACTAGCATAGTCGTAAGTACCTTACTACTTTACATGTAACTCATTTAATTCACATCACAGCACTCTGAACTCAGCATTATTATTATTTCCTTCTTTTGAATGAAAAAAAAATCAAGGCACAGAGATGTGATGCAACACGTCAACCTTCTCTAGAATGAACCCTACAAAATGACTGATCCTGGAATATTCTCAACCGACCAAAGCCACCAATTTTATGACTCAACCTAATACACTCATATAAAAAACAATATATGGACTTCCTCCTCCCTGATTCCAGAAATGTGCTCTTCCAGATCTTTGCTATGCACACACCTACAGTTGCACACACGGACAGATGTGCGTACTTTATATTGTGTTCTCTACAAGACTGGGAAATTATACTCAAAATGTTTCTTGGACTTCACTCCACAATTTTCCTGTGTGTTTGTTTACTATCCCTGGAGGCTGCATGTCCAGAAGAGGAATGTTAAGCCATAGACTTTCCCTTAGAGAGTGGCACTTCTTATACTTTTGCTCTCCTTGAGTCATTTATTCAAATTCCCAGGCGCTGGGCTCATAGTGAGAGTGCCCTGTGAGCTCAGCCAGTGTAGCCCAGATGCCGGATGCCACACATGGCGGGTTGACCCAGCAAGACTTTTGAAGACATAACCCCAGCTCTGACCTTCAGTCTGGCCAGAAAGCATAGATATCACAGATTTATGAATATTGTTTCCTGTTTCAAAGAGGCCAGAGATCACTGTGAAACCCTGGTTTGTTTCTTTAAGCCCCAAAGGGGTGGAGCCGACCTCAAGGGTCTTTGCTGCCAAGAGATGAAAGGCCTGTGAAGGTCGGAGACCTCTGTTAAGTCAATATCCTCCTTGGTCCTCTCCTGGGTACTTAGACCCTTAAATCACTCAGCCGCCTGGAGGGTCCCACCCTCTTCTGAGCGATGGGATGTAGGGTTTTGGCTGTTCAGTGTTGCGTTTGTCTTGGTCTTCTGGGTCAGCGTTCACCTGGCTGATTTAACCAAAGCGTGCTGCCTACTGACCCTTTGAGTTTCCTGGATGTTTATTTCTGAGACTCAGAGTCGAACGGCCTGGGCCCGTGGGGCCACTGGACCCTCTGCTCTGCTGGAGACGCTCTTAACAGGACACCAGCTCCAACCCACTCGTGGCCTCCAGTTCCACTCCTGGCAACTCCAAGCCGAATGAGGGTAAGCAGTTCTAGAACATACATTAACTTCCGCCACTCTGCGGTGTAAATCCTCTCCAAGCTTCCCATAACACATTATCCCTGAAAAGTGGAATAATAGAAACATTTTTATTTTCCACTTCGTACATTTATAGTCATGTGAAATGAACATATATTATTTTCATTAAGAAGACAAAACACTAAAGGGATAGAGAACAAGCCAGCACAAGTTCAATCTGGAAAAGGGAAGCAGAGAACAACTATTTCGACAGCAAGGAGAAACAGTGATTCGTAAACTGGACAATGATTTGAAAAAAACGACATACCAGGCTGAAGAGTGGTGGGCTTCCTGACAGTCCAGACCCCCACCTTGCTCCACGCGACAGCTCATGGGACTTCAGGGGCGCTGAAGACATGCTTTCTCAAGCCGGCGCTCAGCTTCCCCTTCCAAAAGGAAACTGAGCAAACCAATATTTTAGCAATCAAGAAAGCCTCACTATCTCTGTGTGCTTCCTCTCCCCTCCCTGTGTCTTATTAATGCTCCAGTTTGGCTTTTCCCCCTCTGTTCTGGCAGTTTCCAGGAACATCTTCACCCACTTGTCCTTCAAACTCATGTGATGACCCCTGCTCGCCTCTCCCGTTGCCGAGGGATGCTGACCCTTGTTCAATGTTTCATTTCCTGCTTCTGAAGTTGGGGGAGGCAGAGCTAAGGCACCCGAGAAACCCAGCGTTGGAGATAAACACACACCCCAGAACTGAACCTGGACCACAAGAATGGAAGGACACAAAACAAAGGCAGTGCCTGTGTGGCTACTTATGAGGCCTGACCTCAGTGAGCTTGCAGTCAAATGGGGGGTGAGGGACAGGAGGGACCATCAACCACAAAAGGGAAGCTGACTGCAAAACTTGAAAGGTTAAAAATGAAGAAAAGTGTGGGTTTCGCCACATGGACACTTCGTGGGTATCTCTGGACAAAAAGGTCTTCTGTAAGAAATGCCATTTGAGTTGAAGGCGAAATGGGGGGAAATGAGTAAAAAGCAAAGAAAGCATCAAATGTGGGGGTCCTGTGAGGTCAGGCCCTGTCACTCTGGATTGAAGGCAGGCCAGGGAGCCACAGATCACAGGCGGAGGGGTGTGGGGGTGGGAGGTGCCAAAGCTTGGTTCTTCTTTGAATATTGCCTCTGGCTTGAGCACCAGCTGCCATTGCGGGGCCCCTGGATGGCAAGAGAAAGTTAGAGTGGGGTCCTCTAGCTTTGCTTTCTCCATGCCATCTTCTTCCTTTGCCCTCTCAACCCTCAAAGAAGATCGCCACCTTCCTTCCTCGATTTTCCCCTAATCTCACAGGCCAGGAGCCTCCGTTTTCCTGAGTCAAATCCACCTGCCTGCTCTGAGAATAAGGAAGAGGCCCTTTCTGCTCACAGGGGTAGGGCAAACATATTAAACCATGCACAGTGTTCGTACACAGTAGCCCCTGGGTGTGATCCGTAGGAGTAAATAGTTGTTGAATGTTTACCACGTGCAGGGAATCATGCAGAGACTAGGTGTGATGAGGTACAGCTGATCCTTACCCTGACAGTTCAGATTGTTCCACAGAGTTCTGCAAACTGTGTCATTTGGAGCAGCAGCAGTGGCAGCAGCATGACTTAGGAACTTACCAGGAATGCAAGTTCTCATGTCCTACCCTAGATGTACTGAATGAGAAATTCCAGGGTGCCATTCAGCCTCTGTGATTTAAAAGGTTTCCAGACAATTCAGGTGCTGTTGAAGCTTGAGCTCTCTTGGATTTTAAGCTAATCAAACATTCTCACAGGCCCTAGTTCCTTCAACTTTTTGATCCAATTATTTAAATCCTTAAACAGGAAATATTTCAAATATACAAAGATGAAACACCAATGTGCACCCACTTTCCAAACAGGATGAACTTCAGCATGTTGTCTTATTTCCTTTGGGTGTCATTTTAATGATCAACAGAAATGAAAATATTCAGATTCTAATGACATTCCCTTCCTTCCTCAGCCCATCCTTCCTAATAGATCATCGCTGTCCTGAAATTTATTTGTTCCTCAGAGCATGGGTTCCATTCTGGCAAGTCTGACAAGGACAAGATATAGTCACATATGAGAGTTGTATTTCTCCTTCCTTACCCCACCATCCAATCCTGTGGATCTTGGACAGTCGATTTCAAAATATTTTGTGATTCAGAGCTGAGAAAGGATCTGAAAAGGAAGAGGCCCCATGTCTAGGGTGAATCAGAGTAGACTGAGAGAAACAGACAGAGAGGCAGAGGCCATGCTGGTTACATGTTGCAAATCTGCTAAGAAATGAAGTCCAGAGAACAGGGGAGGAAGGCTGTACAGTTGGAGATGCCGGTCTGAAGGTTTTTCATTTGGAAAACTATGAAGTATAAAGAATGGGAGAGTAAAGAAGTAGATGTTGAGAAGTTTTGTTCTATGTCTTGAATGTCCTTTAATGTTTGTTAAGAACCCTGAGAAAAGACTGGAATTTTTAAAATCACGAATGGGTAATGAGATTGTGCTGCTTTTAATAAGTTTCTATGAAGGCACTAGACCATCTGGAACCCCAGACTTACTAGGGTTACATTAGCTATGCCATTGGCAGAGGGTACTTAAAGAATGCAAAAGATACGTTCCAGCGTCAGGCCCTGATTTGTTTAAGTCATAATTTGCAAGCTATGGCCTGCAGCCCAGGTCTGGGCACACACATTCATTTTCTCATTATTTTTGGAGGCTTTCAGGCTACTCTGAGTCGCTGTGACAGAGATGGTGTGGCCCACACAGCCTAAGCTATTAATTAACTGGCCCTTTTCAGAATAAGTTCCTTGACCCCTGCGTTAAATTCTAAGCCAACAGTACATCCCAGGCACCTCTCTATATGGACTGGTTCATGACCATACTCTGGCTAGTTAAGGTCAATAAAATTCAGACCTGGGATTTTTGTTTACCTTGATGATTTGTCTTAAAGGAGACTCTTCATCCCGGCTGGATAAGAAAAAACAATGCTCCAGACTCCCACTGATAAGCCTTTCGTCACTGTGAGGAGTGCTTGCCTAAGAATGCGGAGGCAAAGAGCAGGCAAAGAGCAGGCAAAGACACAAAGAAACACAAGACTCTGGATCAAGCTCATCCTGAGGCCCTGGAATTTCAGGTCCATGAGGTAACATGTTCCTTTTGCTGGTTATTGTTCATCTATGTCATGACAAGATTCGTATTACTGGCAACCTGAGGTCTCCCTTCTGATTCAGACTCTATTATCTTCTTTATTCTTTTGTCCTAAATTCCTCTATAAAGAGCTATTAGTCAAGAAGTAGTTCTTGAGCTTCGATGCCTACTCACTGCTGTGTGGATTAACTCAGAAAAGCAAGAACATGTACAGGAAGGTGAATGTTCAGCAAGAGAAGCAAACACTGACAAAAAAAAAAAAAATGTCTAAAGGAAAACAGACATGAGATTATTCCCCCAGGGGATATTTTGATATTCTGGCCCTTCAGAGATGAATGTGCTGGTAGAGGGATGTCACGACATCACAAACACACAGTCATATATGGAATCATAAGTTCATGTGCTTTTACTAAGACTATAAAGAGGATGACTGGAAATGGATTTTCTTGGGGAGTCCCAGCTGAATGGTTATCAGTCACCAGAGAACAGAGTTTGGGATGAGCCCTGTGCTCTCCCCGGCTGTACTGGGGCTGAGGTCCTATAAGCCATGTACATCTGTGGAGACCATCATTATTCAATTTTTACTTATTGAGCTTATAGGGTCTGAAATTTGTTTCCCAAAAATTCATTTGTCGAAGAGGGAATGCCTAATATGACTGTAGTTGGGGAAGGTATCAGAGATAATTAGATTAAATGAAAGGAGGGGGGGCCCCAATCCAATAGAACGGTGGCCATGGCCATATAAGAAAAGGAAGACACCCCTCTCCCCCGCCCTGCTCCGTGTGTGTCGGTCTGTTTTTCTCTCTGTCTGTCTGTCTGTCTGTCTCCCTCTGCTGGGTGAGAATGTGGTCATTTGCAAGTGAGAAAGAGGGCTTTCATCAGGACCCCACTATGCTGGTACCCCAATCCCAAACTTCCAGTTTCTACATCTGTGAGAAGATTAATTTCTGTTGTTCAAGCCATCAGTCCATGTTATCACATTAAGGCAGTGCTACAGATGAGAAGTAATCTAAGTATTGACCTCAGTTTCTTCGCCTGAACAATTGTATGATCGGACTAGATGATTCCTGCAATGCCTTCCCCTGCTTATTTCTCAAGAGGATGTAGCCCTTATGCTTAGGTTCGAATCCTGGCTCTACCACTACTAGCTGTGGGAGCTTGGGGAAGTAATTTATTCTCTGTATCACCTTTCTGTAAGGTGGAAATAACGATAGCATCTCCCTCGCTGGGTAGCTGTGACATTCAAATGAATTAATTCATATAATGCATTTACAGCAATGCCCAGCATGTAGTATATGCATTAATGGTGATTGTTATGATTGTGTTAATTATAATTATTTCATCATGATTTCATAAACTATTGGGTTTGAAAATGGGAGCCACTCTATATGTTGTAATAACCACACATTCCTTCACATAGGATTGTGCTAGTCTTTCTCAGCAGAGCATTCTTTTTGGAGATAGAAAAGGGAGGATTTTTATTTATTTATTTTTAAATTTTTAATTTTTTAAAAAAGATTTATTTTATTTATTTATGCATACTAGAACTGGGGTGTAGGCCAGAGGTGTGGGGGGGTTGAGAGAACTCACCAGAGACAGAGTGGGGAACAGAACAGGTGGATCTACTGAAATACACTGCTGAGGGGAGCAGCAGGTGAGACAGGAGAGGTCTGCTGCACCATGTGGGTAGCTCCCTGGCCAGGGATCGAACTTATGCTGAAGTGGCTGCTGATAACTTCATAGTGCTAAGATTTTAACCCTTGCACCAGTAGGAAGGCCCGGAAATTTTCTTTTTCATGCCACAATGCCATCATGGTCTTCCAGATGGGAATTTCCAGGCACTTCCCCATCTGTCACGTCCATGTTCTCTGTGACTTTGTTATCCCATAAAAATAGCCCAGGCTGCCATTTATTCAGGTGTTCCCCGTGAGCCCAGCACCATGCCAACAACATGTGAAGTGGATTTTCTCCACTGTGATCCTGTGGAAACAAATTACTTGACTCACGTGAGCAAGAAGGAGACTGAAGGTCAAGCAAGACAAGAGTAGGAGTGAGTCCAGGTGTGAGTCTGGGCTCACACGTACTCTACCACCGGACCTCTCAACTCACTGTCAGGGTGAGGGGAGTGAATATAGCCCGAGTCCCAAATACCCTTTTCAGTAAATTTGGCTCAATTAACTAAATTAATTGCCTATGAAGAGGCAATGTGACCAGACATATTTACCTCTTTATAAAACAATAGATCTAGATATTCCTGCACACATTATTAGTGCACAACTTTAAGCAAACATTCATGAAGTTTGTATTCAGGGAGGAATCCCCCTTCGTCACCGAAGTGTCAGTGTCTATCTCATTCACTATTTAACAGAGGGGCTGGAATTAGAAGTCACTGCTAATGAATGATCAATCAGAGAGAAATAAAGCAACTTCAATAATATAATGGAGGTCAATGGAGAGATGGTTCGATTGGCTCAAATTTGATTGACTTGCAGTTTTCCAGGATATTCATGGCTTAGAGTGAGGTTCTCCCAGAATAGATCACGATTAACCCGAGGTGGCTTCCACTCCATTTGATGGAGTGAAACGCGACCCTTAGAGCAGCCTTCCCTCTTCCACTCACTCCTTAAATCTTGCCTCCCAGGTTAGGGAAAGATTTTTCCAGGAGTATCTACATTAGTCAAAGAATACACCTTCCTGGAAGCTTGTCTACCTTCATTAAATGGCTTTCAGAGCGCACAATGCAGCTGAAAAGCGTGCATTATTCAAATGGTTTTCAATGCGCATGAGGAAAAGGAGGCGGACTCAGATGGGAGCGATTTTCAGGAGCTCATCTGCGCCACAGGAAATTCTTTTCTTTTCTCCTTTGATTCTTCTGCTATTTCGCAGGATGTGTGTGAGCTCTGGCCCCTGTGTCATTTTGCGAGGGGGTGTGGGGGGGGTGGGGTTTGCAGCCACCAAAACCAGTCTGGTGAATAGTCATCACACTTTGGAAAACACACACCAAATGCCTTGTAATTTTCCTCGGAACAATACTTTTTATGCTTCTCCATTCTGACTCAAAGGTACAGTGAGATGTTTTTACTAAGTGGGATTATTTTCTCCCACGTGGAGTTTTAGACCCTGTGACAAATGTCATGAAATCTGTCAGTCTTTCAGCTAAACTCAGAAAACCAGGGGCAGCGTTCCTGTCTTATTTGCCAATATTAGGTGAATGGGCGGGGGTGGGGACACTTTGAAAATGACTTGTGACTTTGGAGCTGGGCTGGAAGACAAGGCTTTCGCCAGAGATGGGTAGCATGCACGTTGCAAAAAGTCCCCGGAATGCTTCTTGACAAGCGTTTTGCATGCAGTTAAATAGACAAGTGTATTCTGCTGCCAGGATTTTACAGGAATCATACTTGATATCTGTCACCAAAAAGATTCTTGGGCCCTGGTGGAGTGACAAACTATTATGCCTCAGAGCATGGGTCTCCAACTTGAGCTTGCGTCAGAATCCCCGCAGGGCTCTTGAAAATCCCAGCTCCAGCCCCTCCTGCAGTTAGTTCTGCTTTCAGTGGTCCTGGGTGGGTCCTGGGGACTGGAGCTGCTGCATTGTTAGGGGCCCAGCCTTGCAGCGATCAAAGGGCATGGGCCGGAAGATGGTGGCTTTCCCCAAGGACAGCGCCCTTGGGATTGATTGCATCTGTGCGGTCCATACACAGGAGCAGCAACGGCCCCCCAGAAGCAACCCTCTTAGGGAGAAAGCAGGTCGAAAAATGTCTTTTGCTCGCATTTGTCCACAACTCCTAGCTTCCTGGACATGTCTCATCAGCGCCACTCTTCCCACTTATTTGTGAAGCTGCCCTGGGAGCCCCCAGGTTGCTGTCCATCTGATGGAAAAGCCAGCAGCTCAGAGACCACATTACCCGAGTTAACGCTGATTCAGTGGATGAGCTGCCCCTCCATTTCTGAAACCTGTGAACATTTGCCACTCGTGCATTCTTGGTGCTGCCGACTACTAACATTTTCTCCGCATTTCAGGGATTTACATTTGACCCCCAAAGTGAGGCAGCTCTGAGCTCCCCGGATCCATTGGTAATAAACATTTACAACGCGGCGCGCACAGACCTGGCTCCATAAGGCCCATTTGCAAGAGCACAGCCGCCGCGCCTGTATTTAGGGCAGCATCTCCCCACATTAAATAGATTGGTTTGTTCTTATTACATTGCTTTGTCACTTGCATTTGCGTCTCCAATAGTTCCCACACCCCAGCACAATAGTTAGGCTTGCTGAGGTGGCCACAACTTCTCCTAGTCCTCAGAGCAAGATCCGGCCGGGAAGGAACACCTTGGCCTGCTTCCCCCACAAAGTTAGGGCAGCGAGAGTACGTGGTCTCCTTCCTGCAGCCACTCAGGGGCCTTCCTGTCTCTCCACCCGAATGTGTGTGGTCATCTTGTCCGAGTCTGAGCAGGCGGAGAAATAGGCTTGAAATCTTGGCGGTTTCCTCTCTGGTCTGCCAAGAATTGGCATCGCCTAGTTTAAATGTCGCTTGTTGTACTTCATAGTACAGAAGCCGCTCTACAAATGTAGAAAGGGTGTGTTTATGAATCTACACCCACTGTGCATTTGTCTATTTTTATATATGCATATTGCATAGTAATAGGGATTTTATGCATCGAATAAAACTATTTCCCCCAATTTCACTCGGTTTATCGTCCTGCTGAATAATTCAGCTACTACATGGACTTCATGGACTTTGGCTTGATAAATTCACTGTGCTGAGCCTTCCCTTTCATTGGAATTTTTAATCAGATCGAAACCCATCACGTTGAGATCAAAGCTGGGAATAATGATGTTACCAATCTATGTTTTAGCCAAAGGATGTTCCTTCGAACGCACGTCCTCAAATCGCTTAGTCGCTTGCTAAAGTGTAAGAGAATTTATGATGCTAAATAAAACCAGGAAAAAAAAGATGTTTTAATAAGATGAAAATCCAAATGTTAAAATAATGAGCCATCTGCATGGGTGGCCCTCTCTTGAGAGAGATGCCAAGAGCTTTGCCATCTGTGAAACATTTACCAGCTGTTTCCTTCCCTTTTCTGTGAGAACAGAAGAAATCCTTGCAGTTGGTGTTTCTAAGTGATACATCACAGGGAAGAAAACAGGTTTGCCCAACTTCAGGAAGACTGCACTGAGCTGAGTTAACCAAATCCCACTTTTGGCAGCTGCAGAGGTGTGCCCCGGGGTGACTTCCTTCTTACCAGTACCCCCCACCCCCTTTTCTGAACCTCAAGGGAGGGTACAGGCTGAGGAGAAGGAAACCGGAAATGAATAATACCCCGCGAGGTCATTGAAACCCGAATGGCTGCAGAAACAGCCTGTGTCTGCTCACCCGACTGCCTGCAGGTTGGTGCTACCTCCCGAGTCTTCAGACAAGGTTTGGGCTCCTTTGCAATCCGCTGAAACAGGGAAAGGTGTCTAAAGCAGTCCAAATATTTTTGAACATGTCTTTCCTTTTTCTTTCTCTTCTCTGATCACTGTTTCACATAGGTGCCAGTCAACCCCGTATCCCTGCTGCTTTCGTCCTGACAAGCACCTTCCCCAGGCTGCCTGGCTCAGTGCATCTCAGGATCTGAGCAGGAACCAGGCGTCGGTCCAGCTCTCCTCCAGGCCGTGTATGCAGCAATGCAATACAGTGTGAGGTGCTGATCTCTCGAGGCCTCCCCAGCTTCCCGCTTTTTTGCTTTCCTGTTCCGGCGCCAGAATCTGACAGAATTTTACTTTTTCTCTGACTGCCATCTTTTCTACTTCATTAACTGTCAAGTGCATTTCAGGGAACATAACCTAACAAGAGGTTTAGCTAATGAATGTGAAGTCTTTCAGATGCTCCCCTCAGGTGCCATTCCTGGGGATTTGGGGAAAGCTTTAGGTCATTTTTCAAAAAATAATTTTTCCAAGGCTCCTCCAATGAAAAGGGTGGGGGGGGAGGGAATGGACCTGGGGCCTGTGGTCACTCTCACCCCACCTCCCCGCGTTCAGTCAGTCCTTAGGGAGAGGGAGAGGGAGACTCACGGCTTCTTTCTGGAAAGCCCAGGAATCACAGACCAGCAGTGGCTGTGTGTGCTAGCAGGGGGTGCCCCATATCCGACGGCAGGGGTGCGCCTGTGAGAACTGCATTTCATACAAAGTCAGGGCATAAAGGAGCTTTTCTAGGTCACTCAGTGAAGTCAAGTTATCCTTGCTTTCCAGAAGAAATGTCTGAGGGCTTTGGAGAGTCGCTTGCAGTGGGTGTTGCAGAGTCGCTTATGGAGAGCTGGGCCCTTGGGGATGGGCCCCCTGGCTGAATTGGATCCCTGCGCTCGGCTGCAGGCTCCCACCCCTCAGTCAGTGAGACCTGTCTTCTGGTGGAGGCTGGGGTTCCTAGCCAGTGGTTCCCCATCAGAGGCCACGCTGCCCCCCAGGGTCATCTGGTTTTATTAGCACATGGTATCTGGTAAGTAGATGCTGGGGACGCTGGTAAACATCCTACAAGTCACAGCAGACCCCTGTCCCCAACAGCAAAGACTGATCCAGCCCAACATTTCCTGTGAGCGACCCCCTGCAAAGATGATGTCTGGAGGAAGAATGGGGGACGCAGGGGGAGGGTGGAGGGAGGGCAGGGAGATGGGGCAAGGGAAGCCAGGGGTCCTGGTCCTCCAAGGCTGGGGCTCGGCTGCGGTGCCAGAGGGCATTCTGTGGGTTTCCAGGGCCTCCACTCGGTTTCTGGTTTGGAGGAACCGGGATTGGAAGAGACTCATCCAGAGCTGGTGTCTCCACCTTGGCCCTCAGCCACCTGCTGCTTCACGCCTCACTCCCCCATCAAAGGATTTGCACTGGACTTGCTTTTTGCAACCTTCTCAATCAAAGGACTGACTCATATTGCCCCAAAACATGTGTTCTAGGTTCAATTATGTTCACTTTCCAGTTGCAGAAACAGCAGGCAGCGTGATCGTAGCTACAGAACTTTCGCCGCCACCTAAAGCGAAGCTTCCCCAGCACTTACCTGCCGACCTCCATCTCCAGGCAGGAGGACCGAGATCCATATTTATAGAAGTTTGAGTAGGTTACATACGAGTTACCTATTTATATGTAATGATACTCTTTAAATAGTACCTCTCATTGGATGTGCAGTTCTATTTTATTGTGTTTACTAATTTAAATAAGCAGTAAACTCAAAGCATCTGAAGCTATTTTTACCCCAAAACTTTTTTATCTTTGGCTGGGGAGTGCTTTCCATGCTACCACCACCCACCTCTCCCTGGAAACAGGCCTTTCTAATTAGGTTTGGTTTCCCTAGTATTTTTTTTTAAGATTTATTTTTATTTATGAATGCAAGAACTGGGGTGTAGGCCAGAGGTGTGTGGGGGTGTGTGAGAGGATTCACCAGAGCCAGAATGGAGAGCACAACAGGCAGATCTACTGAAATCCACTGCTGAGGGGAGGAGCGGGGAGACAGGAGAGGTTGGCTGTGCCATGTGGGTAGCTTCTTGGCCGGGGATCGAACTCATGTTGCAGTGGCTGCCAATAGTTTGATAGTGTTGAGACATTAACCCCTGTGCCTTCAGGGAGGACCCTGGGTTCCCTGGTATTTTTAATGCCTGCTATGGCACACCAGGTAACCACAGGGGGGACCCACCCATGTCTGCACTTGCAATAGGAATAACCCACAGACTAAGTAAGAGGAACACCTTGAGGCATTCAGAGTTGTTTCCATATTTTCCGGTCTTCTTCCTGTCCTGGCAACCAGTGGGGATTTCTTCCCGAATATGAAAAAGAAGGGAGTGAGCTTTAGGGAGAGGCAGCTAGGGGCTCACGTGGTAACTGTGCTATTGGCTGGCAAGTGCCTTAACCTCTGTGAGCTGCCTTAACCTCTGGGGCAACACTATGTTTCCCATAATTGTTTTTTTCGGAAGAGTTGGTGTGATTAGTACTGGGTGCCTGGCATACACAGAATAACTGCTTGAAAATGTTGATTATTTTCATTCATTCTCAAACTTCTCAAAAAACAATTTAGGGACTGAGATGCAGAGAGCTAACACTGAGTTAACCTCTTCAAGTGGGGGATCTTTATTCACATACTAACTTATGCAAATATTTTAATTTAATCTTTCGCAGCTATCTGGGAGAATAGTCAGTGTAGTGAAGAAAAACACAGGGGGAGGAGAACTGGAGGAAAATGTGACCTCAAATCTTGGGTCACCGTCTTGGTATTTGGGTCAGACTGGGCAACTTCAAAATGTCAGGTTCACATCAACCGAGGAAAGGAATAAATCAATATTTCTGAGTGAGTCTTTAACTCATCTTCGTAAATACAACATAAAGAAGTAATCAAGAATAAAATCAAAATTATATAGCCATGTCTAATCTCTTCATTTAAATGTTACTACACGTAATATATGCATATACATCTATATCAAGCTATAAAAGGTAATTACATGAGCTTTGATGGGAACCTGGAGTTTCTCATGAGGAAATGGTAAAATATTTAGGAAGCCATCATCCCGTGTGTAAGTTAGGATTTTGCTTAAGCGACTGCTGTGAGCCCTAAAATCATGGTGGCTTTGCAAGAGAAAAGTCTGTTTCTTTCTCTCACCACACTCAACACATGGCATCCATCTCTGACTTGCCCAAGATGGCGGCATCAACCCTTTCCTGCTGCAGTTACTAAGAAAGGAGAAAGTGGCAATGGGAAATCACACACAATTAATTATTGGGCAGGGGAATAATATGCTGACAATGGTGTACATCGCTTCTACTTACATCCCACTGACCAGATTCCACTCATGTGGTCACAACCAAGCCACTAGGGGAGTTGGGAAATGTAGTCCCCAGCTGGGCAACCACTTGCTCCATGAAAAGTTAGGGATGCCATGTAATTAAAAAACAAGAGGGTGGCAAAGCAGTGATAGTGAAGGCAAAGATCAACAGCTGGGACTACATCAAATTAAAGAGCTTCTGCACAGCAAAAGAGACACTAACAAAAACAAAGAGAAACCCCACTGACTGGGAAAACATTTTTGCATGCAACACTAATGATAAAGGACTGATCACAAAAATCTGCAAAGAGCTGATGAGACTCAACAACAGCAAAGATAATAGTCCAGTCAAAAAATGGGCAGAAGAGCTAAAAAGAAACTTCTCTGAAGAGGAAATGCAAATGGCCAACAGGCATATGAAAAAATGTTCAACATCACTTGTCATCAGGGAAACACAAATCAAAACTACCATGAGATACCATCTTACACCAGTGAGAATGGCACATATTAAAAAAAAGAGCAACAACAAATGTTGGAGAGGGTGTGGAGAAAAAGGAACTCTCCTGCACTGTTGGTGGGAGTGCAAACTGGTCCAACCACTATGGAGAGCTGTGTGGAGATTTCTGGACCTACTAAACATAGAGCTTCCATAGGATCCAGCAATTCCACTCCTAGGTATTTACCCAAAGGAAACATCAATTCCAAAGAGCACCTGCACCCCTATGTGTATAGCAGCACTGTTTACAATAGCTAAGCTTTGGAAACAACCCAAATGCCCAAAAATAGATGACTGGATCAAGAAGATGTGGTCCATATACACCAGGGAATATTACTCAGCATTCAAAAAAGATAAACACATGCCATTTGCAGCAACATGGATGGCGCTGGAAGGGATCATGCTCAGCGAAATAAGCCAGAAAGAAAAAGAAAAACACCGGATGGTCTCACTCATAGCAGGAATCTAGAAAACTTAAATAAGGGACCAGGAAAATGAATAACTATAAGAAAGTGAAAATCAAAATCAACAAAAAACTATGAACCAGAGACACTCTATGGGGGATGGGGGGTGGGGAGGGGATGGATTGGGGTCAAAATAAGGGGGTCGCAATTGTATGGGGAATATAAAAATAAAAAATATATATATAAAATAAAAAATAAATTAGTATACAATGACCACTTCAAAAAAAATAAATTTGATCAGTCTATTTAAATAAAAATAAAAAATAAAAAACAAGAGGGTGGGACAAGCCCACACTGGCATCTGGCAGTCTCTTGTTTACACCAGAAAGAAAAATACTTTGGGCTGTGATTAAGACCAATCTGGTTTCAGACCCTGACTCCACTATTTACTGGCTGTGTATTGTTTGAGATTAACCTATTTGAGCCTTAGTTTCCTTATCTGTAAAATGAGAGTAATAATAATAATTACACCCCACTCTTGACTCCCCGTTTTACAAAGTTCTGCCTACATCCCAATCATTCTCATTTAGGAGAAAAATCTAAACATTTATCTACAGCTATCATTCCAAATCCCTGTCAGTCTCTCCCAGAAACTGAGAGAGGGAATTCAAAGTTGCCCATTGCTGGTGCAAATCATCGATGCCGATGCGAGAGCAGTCCAACAACGTGACTTCATGACCCACAACAATGTGAACTATTGTCAACAGGGAGAGCAATATTTCTATTATGGAGAAGCCTTTTTAAGGACAGTCTCCATGTTTTCATAAGTAATACTATCTTCTCTGCAATGTCATTCCTTTCTCTCTTGTACAAAACGTTGCCAAACACCTGGAGTGTTTGTTTGTTTTTGCCCAATGAGGAAATAACCTCATTAGTAAATAGATCGTTGTGGGTCTCTCTCTTATTATTGTTTGCTTCATCTGTGCCTGTGGGCAAGTGCATATGTGTGTGTGAGTGTGTGTGTGTGTGAGTGTGTGTCTTATTGCAGTATTATTAACCTGGGAAGGGCCTGTGGCAATGATGTTGAAAGTGGAACAAGGAAGTGAGACCTTAGTTGAACTCTGGCTCCATTCTATCATGCTTTTTCCTTGGCTCAAACCCATTTTTGCAATCATTGGAATGTGAGTCTTGTAGCATTTCTCCCTCTTGTTTTTGTCTTTTTCTCCATAAGGTCTTAGTGACTTCAGACATTCCACTTTCAAATATTAATTTACTAATAAGGCCTAACACCTTCTCCAAAACAATAGATTTCCTCTTCAGATCAATACCTCACTTCAACACCTACCTTTGCAAGTTGTTGCAAGGATTTAATGAGGTGATGCATGTGAAGTTCTTAGCACAAGGCCTAATGCACAGTAAATGAGGGAATAACATTTGGCAATAGCACAAACAACACAGAGCGGGTCCCGATATTAACTCCCAATCCCTCCCCACTGCAGAATGGGTCCAAGCACTATCAGGATATACTTAATGGAATCATCTCAGTTCTTTCGCTTCAATTCTCCATTATCCAGTCATCCTGCTTCCAGGTCAGAGCAATCTGCATTGAAATATCAGCAGACCGATTACTAATATCAGAGAATTCCATGACTATGATTGCTCGAAAGACACGCCTTGAAGTCCTGATCAGCCCCCCAACTAAAGAAGCAGACACCCCATGACAAGCTCTGCCAAATGCCTACCACCGCTCCTTATTACACGCAAATGACTTCTCTCCGCGCGCTAGCCCAGCGCATCATCTTTCTGCCTCTCCCGGAGTATTTCCTCTCTCTGCTCAATTGCCTCTCCTAAGGTCATCAGGGGGAGCTTGATAGCCAGAGTATAAAGAAGCATCCAGATTGAGATCATCTCCCATTGGGTAAGACCACACACACGCAATGACTCACCACTGGGCCCCAATGTGCCCCCCCATCTGCAGAAGACTGGGCGCTGTGATTTCACTTGTCCGTGTCGAGGTGTTTGCACTACGTGATGACATGCTGCAAAGGTACACGAAGACTAGAGTTGCTGTTAATATTTAGGTTCTTTCCAGTGACTCCCCAAGCTAATGTTAAAGCCGCATTGCTTACTAACCTACTGGGTCTCTGGTTTAGCTAAATTCACAGGCAGCCTCTCCTTACATTTTCATTCATTTATTCACTCATTTAGTTCTTTCATTAAATGCTATTGTTTGCCAGTCACTGTGTTGCTTTTTGAAATAGAATGATGAGGGAGCAGAACAAAGGCTTTTCTTTATCACTGGAAAGTTTGTTGCAGTGCGCTAGCCTTTCCCTGCTTCTTTATTCCAGGGGTTTAGTGCAGAACAGCAGGCCCTCTGCTCCCTACCTTTGCAAGGAGGACAGAAAGCCCTCTGCTCCTTGGAGCCATCCCAAATCACTGCAGCCGCAGAGAGGAGAGCACCCCTCTGATCTCATGCCCAAGCTGATTAAAAATGTCAGGCTGCGGGTTACACACAACAGAGACCAATTCTGAATGTCTTCAGTTTCAACAATAAATGTATGTGAAGTATATCGGGGAGATTGAAAAGGTTCAAAAGTGCTTGGAGGGCCGGGTTAGAACCCTGGAAACTCAAGAGTAGCCAGGAGACAAGAATCCTAGCCTCCTTCTTTAAATAGCTAACACCACCAGCGGCTTTTGCTGTTGAACTCACGGCCCCAGAGCAGCCACTGTGAGCTGTTCAAATGTCCCCGCTGCCGGTAGACTCAAAACTGCAGATGAGTGTACACGGTTGGCCCAGCTTTCATCCTGTACTGTGGGAGGATCGGTGCAGCGAGGGTCTAGCCCTTCAACTTCCACCGTGGGATGTGGGGTGCTCCCTCTCCCGCACTCAACATGCAGTGGGAGATTTCCTCCCAAACTAGGAAGCAGGGCCACCAAATAAATGCCTGGGTCATGTCTTCCAGTCAGGACCGTAGCAACACTTTACAAAACTCCCTGTAACACGACTAACTCCATTAGGCTCTCAGAGTTGCACAATTGTTTCTTGTTAAAGGGATTTAGATTTTTGCTGCCAACTCTTCCCCCAACTAAGCCACTTCAGGGCAAGAGCATGTATTCTGTTCTGCCTCCAGCTGAGTCCCTCCCCGTGCTCCTGATGTCATCGACAGCCTCACAAATGCCAGGGGCTTCTCGTACTGGCCTGTTTTCCAGTATCTAGTGCTACCCGTGGTGGAGGACTTGAGAATTTAGAACCCAATTCAAGATATTTTATGATGATTTTAAACAATGTCTGTTTGACAACATGTTCTGTGTTTACTTTCAAACAGTAGGAGCGTGGTCTTCCTCAGAAACAATAGAACAATCCCGTGTTCAATAAATCTCACACCTGCTATTTAGCCACTTGAGAGGAAACAATTTTCTAACAAGTGGCAATGGTCAAGAAAGCTATGAAATTTAGGCCGGTTGTCACAGAAAATAACTTATTAGTTGCTAAGCTACCAGTCTTAAAAGGAATTCAATTAGGGGAGGCAAACACGTTGAACCAGACCCACTCTGCCTGAGAGGAGGAAGTTGTAGCTTGTCAGGTGGTTCTGGGGATGTGTGGCAGGCAACATGATTGACAAACTGGTCTTTGCTTGGCGTGAAATTTGGCTTTGATGGAATGACTGACTCCCAGGGCAGTGTCGTCAGAAAGTGTGGATTGGGTATTGGGAGGGCTATTTTGCAACAAAGTGATTGATTGATGTGTTATGGAAATTGTCCCATAGGTGGAGAAAATCAAAAAGAGATTTGTTTTGACAAGCGTTTCCTTTTTTACCTGTTCATTTTGTATATAGAGAAGGGAGAGGGGAGAGCCCTCACAGACACTCCATGACTCATCCAGAAGGTAACAGATGCCGGTGGCCATGTCGGTGCGTAGAAGGATCTGTAGGAAGCGGGTGGCCCTAGGAAGCGGGTGGCAGGTGGTCTCTGTCCAGATGCACCAGGACCGCGCACGCAGAGACATTGAAGAAGCTCCTTAGTACCCCTTCACCTCTGCCCAGGGGCTGCCTGGCACTAAGATTATTATTCCTTTATTCCATCCCCACCATTTCTAAGTCTTATGCAATTGCTTTTGGTGGATAGATGATATTTTGTCACGTCTTATCCCTCATCATGCAACAGGTTGGGTCTGACCGACCAGATTATTCCATTTCTAAACCACTGGAATGCAAACACAACCCAATTCATTCCAGTGGGATATGACTCTGGGACTCCCACACATTTGAATTTTAGAGACTTAGCCTCCTTTTCATTGAGGACACCCCATGAATAGAATATAATCCTAAAAGTGAAGGCAGCCATCTTTGCCACATCATCAATACGCTTGTCATAAAAAAATGTAGGATGCCCCCCGAAGGGTGGATTTCTTTTAAGCAATGAGTAACTTTTTACAATCAGTGTGTCCCAAATATTCCATGGGATATACTTAAACTAAAAAACAGCAACGACAACAACAAAAATTATTATCTAAAGTTTAAGCCATCTGGACATCCTGTATTATTTGCTGAATCTGGCAACCTTATAGAC
This sequence comes from Talpa europaea, assembly GCF_964194135.1. NCBI lineage: Eukaryota > Metazoa > Chordata > Mammalia > Eulipotyphla > Talpidae > Talpa > Talpa europaea. The sequence continues at coordinate 5,272,203 of NC_140078.1, read as the reverse complement.
AAAACTGCTTAAAAGGAAGCCGGTACTGGGAGGGCCTCCCTGGTGACTCAGGGGGTTGAGCACAGCGCTGTTAGGCTGTCTGCACCCTTTGTGGCGCCAGTTCGATACCCACATGGCGCGGCACACCTCTCCTGTCTCGCCTGCTGCTCCCCTCAGCAGTGTATTTCATCAGTCTGCCTGTTCTGCTCTCTGCTCCATCTCTGGTGAATCCTCTCACCCTCCCACACCTCTGGCCTATACCCCAGCTCTTGTATAAATAAATAAAATCTTGAAAAAAAAAAAAAAAGGAAGCTGGTACTGGCAAAGGTGGGACCAAGAGGCACAAGGAGACAGACTCTGGCACCATCATGTTTCAAGCTCCCAGATTCAGACCAAGATATTCTCACTAAGCTCCTCTCTGATCCCAAGAAATCGATGGTGCTTTTACTCTTTGAGCTCATCTGAGTGTAGCTGCTCTTGTCTCTGGCTGCCAGAGAACTGCTCTTCTCCTCGAACTCCATGCTTTCCTCCCCCACTTAGCAAGGGGTGTTATTTCCTCGAGGATCGGCGGAGTCATGTTCTATCAAAGTGGTCCCAGACCTTCTTGAATTACAGTTGGTTTTTCTGATAATTTTTAATATCCTTCCTACTCGAACTTCCTTGACCGCTACCATAATTTTTCCTAAAATTAACAGCTATAAGTTGTAAGGTAATCTTTGAAGGAAATTTGAAGCTGAGAAATCATTTAGAAATTTTTATTGTCGCTTTCGGTAAGAACATTGAACAAATAGCTCTACGCATTTCCTGCTTTTCCCCCCAAGGAAACCATCTTTCTGACTGATAAAATTATTTGCATTATTCGTAAGTTACATTGTCTCAAAAAGGTTTTAAATCTGCTCTACGCAGTTAAAAAAAAAAAAAAAGACTTATTAATCTGTGCTTTGGGAGTATAACTAACAGAAGCCAATCATTTAGCTGGTGCAAAGCACCCCATTCCTTTTTAGAGACCAGGTGTATCTCAGAGAACGCAGGAAGAGGCCAGATCAGGAATTAGAAAGTCATCCGTGTCTTCTCTCTCTCTTCTTTCCTTTCATTCATTTCCACCTCACTTTCTTTAGCCGATGATCACTGAAGAGATTTTCTTTGTGCTTCTAAGATGCCTACAACCAGTTCAGGGGGACACAGAAGAGATGCTCAGTGACTCAGATTCAGAGTCAGAAACCGACACTGGTAGCCAGTTCCTGGGAGACAGGCTGTGACTGGCTCAGCTGTTGTGGCTAAGTCCGAAGACAAACACAGATAATGCAACTATGGCCGCCAGCACCCATCCCTGGGGCTGGAGCCTCTTCCCAGAACCAAGACACCTTCTGAGGGTCACCAGCGTGCTAGTTATTAGGCTACTGTTACTCAGCCCACACTCCTCGTTGTGAAGCTGAGGGCTGGATCCTGCAATTGCATGACTCCTGGGCCACCATGACATGAAACGGTGCCTGAGCAGAATTTCGGCCCAAGTCAGGCTGGGAGTGATGATGCCTACAACCAAGAATGCTCTATGGTCCTTTAAGTGTGTAGAGTGCAAAACAGGATTCGAGTGTCTGTCCATTATGGATCAGTGGGAAAAGAGAGGGACATTCTTTAAACCTTTTCTTCAAAGAAATTTGTAAATACGAGCTCTCAAAATCATCTCAAGTTGTCTCTACTCTGTCCACATTCCGTTTCAAGAAACTCACTTGTGTAGAGCTGATCTTTACAGATTACATGGAGCAGAGGGGCGTCTACATTCGTTGCTTGGAGAGCTATAGGAGTGGAGACAGCGTAGAGGCTACAGAAGCCTCCAGTCCTCCTGGAGCAGAGGTTTCTATGTGGATTCTGGGTTCACACGTCAGCTGCCTCTCTCTTGCCCCGCAATGCTGAACACAAGGCTCATCTGTTTCTTCCGCAGCAAAGTGAAACTAATGAGGGCACCACCCTACACAGTGGTGGAAGTTGGGTAAGGTAGTGCGTCGGGGACAGTGCAGTTCCTGAGCCTGACCAAGTCTTTATGCTGAACTAAAGCAAATACTCAGCAGATCCCCAAACGCCCTCCTGATTCGCACTCACCTTTTGGGTCTTGAGTTGCTGTGACTTCCACCTCGGTGTCTGCAGGGAGTCACTGGCAGGAATCCAGCCATCGGCCCTAGCTTCCATCTGTGCACTGAGTGACGAGGACCCAGAAAGGAGAGTGCTCAGAGCTCAATACAGTGTGGTGACTTTGCCCATAAGGGCTGCTTTATAGCTGTCTGTAAAGTAGCCCGTCAAAACGCTGCTGACAGATGACCTGCTGTAATGAGCAGGAGAAGGGAGGGCACTCGGCACATTCCACCTGGTGGGGACACCCATCAGGGAAGGGCATTCCCATAAAGCACAGTGATTTTCTCTTCCTTCCTCCCAACTCCTCCTACTTGAGTTCTTGCCTCTCAGTTTTCAGCCCCTGTTCATTCACTCATTGTTTTCATTGAATTATATTTTAATTTACTCATGTATTCACTCAACCATTTATTCATGAATTTTTAATTACTCATATAGCAAATATTTATTGGGCTAATCACTGCAGTTGAGCGTTCTTGAGCCCTTTCTCTATGGTAGATTCCTGGATAAGTGTGATAAAACTAACAACCATGGCATCCGCATTTATTGAGCATTTATCCTGTGTCAAGCCCATGATAAGCGCTGAATGCGAATGATCTCATTTTATTGTCACAAAAGTTGTTTGAGATAAGTTGCTGTTATTAACAGTATTTTTGCAGGTGGAATGAGGTGTCTCAGAGTGTTTAAGTAATTGCCTAAAGTCACACACTTAGTAAATTTTCGGAGCTGGGTTTCCAAATCATGTTTATCTAATGTAACACGGGCTCTCTTAACCATTACTTGCGACCATTGCAACAGATCTAAACTCCAGTCTTTTAAATTCTTGTAGAGTCATAAATTCAGAGGGAAGGTGGTACTTGAACTGTGCTGTAAGGTATGGGTAAGGACTAGTAAAAAAGTGAATGATTTATTCATTCTGATAAAACCACCTACTAGACAAAACAGCAAAACAGAAATGCACAGCACAGTGGTGCCTCATTTTTTCCCCAGGATAGCTCATTAAAAAGGTATTAATATGTCATCAGCCATTTGACAAAACTAAATGGTGACTTAGAAATCTTTCCATTCATGGTGATGGGTCGCCCAAATTGAACTGGCTTGAAGAATAATGGAGCTGAATAATGCATCACTAGAAAGGCCAGGGCAGGAACAACTTCAGGTACAGTTCGATCCAGCATCGTCAAAGACTAGCTATGTTTCTTCCATGTTTCCTCTCTGCCTTCACAGCATCAGTTACTTCTTGGGGCTTCAAATGGGTCCCTGTTGGTGCTTCCAGGGCCTTCTGTTTCAAAAGTAAAGAAGCTGTTCCAGTGTTTGCATCTTCACTTCACACAGACCACAGAAGGAATTGCTTTCAGAGAAGACTCTTCTTTCCCCCCAGAAGACCTAGAAAACTTCTTGGGGGGTTGTTGACTGGTTCTGATTGGGTCTCTGTTCATCATCGATCAAATCATGGTAGTCAAAGGAGCTGGGTGAGGTAGGATTATTGGCTTAATCAGTCAGGATCCACACCTAAAACTGGGACAAGGGTTGATACGACAAAATGGCATGACTGAACCTACGGGAGAACCAACAGCACAAAGCGCACTCTGATCAGTGGTGCTAACTGAAAGAGGAAGACGAGCAGAAATTCACAAAAGCACCTGGACCCATAACACCAAACAATTCCTTTTCTTCGTTTAACTATCGAGTGACCAGTCTTTTCCTGAAGCACACAGCAGTGCCAGTTGGCACAGCACTCAATGGCTAATCTCACCATATTCATTACCACCTTGGAAGCATTTTCTACACTCAGGGCAATACCAGTTCTTGAACATGAGTAAATGTGGGAATTTTTCCTTCCCGTCGTGCCTCAGAAGTCCCACCTCTCAAAATCTTTTGGCGAGGATTCTGTCACTACCCCTCTTTCCATCAGGTTGGCCCCTACCTGAGCCAGAGATGTCAACAGGCAACATTTCAATTAAAATCAGATTAAATACTTTGTGGATGTCAACCGCAATTCTTTCCGTGTTGTTTATTCGACCACAATTCCTCCTGTGGTATGTCCATTGCCATTCTTTCTGGGGTATTTCGATTGCATTTGTGTTGTTTATCTGACAAATGTGTTTGGCATGTGTAAACTGCTGTGACCACGATTCTTCTTGTAACATTTTGGGAAAGGGAAAAACCTGCATGGCTCAGTGGATGACACAGTTTGCTACAAGTCGTAATATAAAAATTTGAAATTCTTAAACGATTTAGCGTTTCCCTTTCCAGCCACATTATCCATCACAGAGAAAAGATATTCTGGGAGGAAGATTCAAACCAACGAAATAATAAGAGTATAATTTTCACTAAACAAATGCATGCATAAATTATCACAGTCTTCTCCCATAAATAGTGACACTAATAGAGCCATAGCATGAGATACAGGAAGGGTTGCCATGTTCTACAACAATCCATCTTGTCTGGGAAAGGCAGAGTTGAGAAACTTGATCAGTTAAGCCACACAGCTGTACTTCGGCACTGTCCGGCGTTACTGACAGAGAGTGTGTATCTTGTTTCTTGTCTAGAGGAGGGAGATTGTGTGTGTGTGTGTATGTAAGATGGAGGCACCGGAGAGAGAGATGCTTGCAATCTTTGGCATGATCGAGTCCATACATACATGTTACTTGGTTTGCACATAATTCATAAAACAGGGAAATTTCTGCTTAAGAGTTTAGATTAACATTTTAAAAATCTAGAAGTTGTTCCTAAGGAGGGGAAACAATGGATTGAGTCTTATAGAGGTTGCCTCCTTTAGCCAGTTTGCCTGTCTGTCTCAGTGGCCACTGTCCTCTATTGCCTCAGAGTCAATATAGTCCATTTGTTTCCTCCCTGGACACACCAAGCAGTTCAGTTTGTGACCTGTAGTATGATAAAAGCCACACAGACCAATAATCTGGTGACTCTTCAATCCAATGTCCTTTTAATGATTGTCCAAAATATGTAGTCAGTGACGGTGAAGAGTTTGATTTTCTTTTAATAATTTTGTTTTCAGATCACAAATCCTTACAATTTAATTCATTGGTTGAAACAGAGTCCATGTTCTTTACAAATGTTCAACTTCCCTGCAGTCTTAATTTTTCTTTGGCAGCCTTTTGTGTGACTTTTCTGAACCAAGCGACTTCTTGGGAGGTATATTAAAAGGTTTAATATTCACAATATAAATCACATCCCTTGTAAATCACAGCACACCACACATTCTATGGTTCTGGAATGTCTGCTAACCACAACTGCCATCTTTGAATTGACTACAAATATAGTGCATGTTACTTACAAAAATCCCCAGCAAAAATATCCCAGCCTAATGAATGTTATGGTTTTGTAGCTTTGCCTATTTCACTATACAGTGGTTTGTGTTTTTTTTAATCAGAAAAGGTCAAATGTATGTTTTCCCAACTTCTTTAAATAATGTTTCTAAGCTCCTTACAGATTAACACCCTGGGCAGCTGCCTAGTGGACCCACCCATTACTTCACTTCTGTGAGGGAAAAGGAAGGTATGATAGAAAAATCACTGGGTCATAGAATGTGTGAGCAGAAAGATCTGGCATTGGGAAATCTGTGAAGCAGAATTTTGAGAATTTTCCTTTTTTTAATACATGCATTACAAGCTACTCTCAGCCTCCTGTTTTTATTGCATATTCAGTGTGGCCTCCAATTCCAAAGACAGAGAGCTCTGGCCCCCAATTCCAAAGTCAGAGAGCTGTGGCCCATGGACCGGACTGGTCAATAAAGTTTTATGGGAACAGAGCCACACCCACTCATTTACTCATGTAGTGCTCCTGTTGCACTACAGCAGCAGAGCTGAGTAGTTCGAAAGCTATGATCTGCAAATCTAATATGGCCTGCAAAGTGAAACATCTGCTGTGTGGTGCTTTAAGAAAAATGTTACCAACCTCTGATCTAATTCTCCAACATGGTAGAAAAAATATTATTGCTCGTTAAATGGATTTTTGGAATGATTTGTTCCTCCTGATCTAAACGCCCAGATTTCCTCTTCAGGACACCGTGACACTAGTAATTATCTATTCACGGGACATCTTCACAGTATAAACTGCTGGGGGAACCTCTATTGGATTTGACTGCAACAATGACTTTAACTGCAAGTAACAGGATACTTTTAACTGTGGCTTAAACAGCAAAAATCTCATTATCTCACCTAATGAGAAGCCAGGGTACCTGGGTGCAGGTTTTGGTGGAGAAGCCCAGGTCATGGTCCCAGGCTGCGTCTGGCCTGCACCACCTGCTCAGCTCACTGACTATTCACACATGTCCCCTCATGGTCAACTTATGGCCATTTTTTTTACTCTGGCTCCAGAAATTACATCCTCATAGTACGTTGCAAGCAGAATAGAAAGGACAGGAGCACTTAGCTAAAGTTCTAGCTTTCTAAACCCCATAGAAAACTACCAACAGACGCCCACCCCATTATATTTCCTAAACAGAATGGACCACATACCCTCCAATATTTTTCATTGCTCTAGTCCCAAAGCTCAGACATGATGGGGAGCTAGGAGATAGTCAATAAAAGCATGTCAAATGGTAGAAGGATGTCTCAACGAATGAATGGATGAATAGACAAAAATTTTCAAATTTATTTTCATTTGGTCCTTAGTGGGTAACAGAGAACAACTAAGGATGTTACTGGTAGTAAAAATGTTACAGACTATCACTTTCTCTCCACCTCTTCATTTTACAGACGGGGAGAATGAGACTCAAAACAGAAATTATTATGGTTTCTGATTGTCCAGCATTGATGTCCCCTCCTTTTTGGTAACAACTCCTTAATTTAATTTTGATCCTAATATGACTGTAATAGGACGAGGGCAGCCTTGCTCCAAAGAGAGAGCACGGACCCCAGAGTCAGTGGTATTCCACTTTCCTCCCCCAGCACCTGCTGCCTCCACACTGGGCCTCAGTGATGATCTGGAGTTGAGGGTAGGACACCAGAATGCATGCAAAGCTTCGCAGGTGGTACCAGGAGAAAGGTACACTGGTCTCAGGTGGCTGGGGCAGGGCTGAGAGACAAGTCCACGCACAGGGAAAACCAGGATATGAAAAGCCAGATCAGTGAGGTCGTTGATGAGCATCTGGAGGTAGCAGCTCCAGATACTCTAGCTCAAGGACTTTAAAAAGTAGCAGAAACCCCAATTCAAAAGGCTCTACACGATAAAGGGAACTGTTTTTGACGCTTAACCCTAAGTGTAGATGCAGGGAACATTTACTCAAGAGCGTGTCTACCCAGTGGATGGACCGGCTGGCTCATCAAGACCCTTGGCTTGTGTGTTTACTCCATTTCCTTTCGGGACTTCATTGTACCTCAGCCTCCTCACAGTTAGATGGTTGCCAGGAACACCTGCTCCCCTCCTGGGTGAGGAGATGCAAGGGCCATGCTGGGTGTCTGAGATTCCTCTTCCCTGGAGCTTCGCCCACCCAAGAGCCTATCACTGTGAGCAAAGCGGAACGGAAGGCTATGACTGGCTGACACCCTGGTGCAGGGGGCGGGGTCTGCTTTCCAAGAAGTACACAAATCAAATCAGAAGAGGTAGATACTCAAGTGGAAATCTGGGTTATGTCAGGAAGATGGATAGGGTGAATGCTGGGGGTGGAAAACAACAGTGGCCATTACAAGTATTAACTCCTGGACTTCTGAGTTATGTGCAGCCAAAATTTTTCCTTTTGTCTTTAGGCTAGTTTGACATAATTTTCTATTCTTTGCAACCAACGGGTATTTATTGATGGTGATAAATGTTATAGTTCAGAATGGAAATAGGCCATTTCTGAAAGACATCACCTAGCAACACACATTCACTTCCCTTCTTCACTTTTCTTCATGCCACATTCACTCCCCAGCACACGAGACAGCGGGTGATGTATGTTCTATATTGTCTTGTTCTTCTCATTAGAGAATAAGCAGGGCTTGGCGTCTGCATCCCCCTCCCAAGCGTCTCTAGTGATACTTGGTCTATAATATGTGTTCAGTAACTAGTTTTGAATAAGTGAATGAATAGATGAATAACTAGCATCATCTGATCCTCAAATATCAGCTGGCCCACTCGCCAGAGACGACACTGGAATCCAAGACAAATGAAGGCAAATCCAGCGTATTCCTAGTCCTCCATCTTTGCCCCAGCCATAGGAATTCTCTTCTTCCAGCAACCAGCTGTTGCTCCATCAAATGGTACCACTTGCTTTCCCCGGTTCATCTATTTTCTTCAAGTCCTTGCCCCTGCTGATGTATTTGTATTCCAGTTCTTCTCATTTACAGCTGCATGAGAAAGATACCAATGACCCTTTGCTGGGTCCCTTTATCCACTACAGGTCTTTGGGCTTTATCCTGGTCCTATGCCTGTAGCCCCAGGCTCCATTCATATCTCTCAATAGGAACTTCTGGAAATCTCTCTCTAACTTTCCCAAACTTTCCAGTATGGGTCAGAGAACATCCTATTTTCATTCCAGCCAATCATCCTTTTGGCTGACCAACTGGAAGAGGCTCACCTGGGCAGTGGTCTTGATATTCAGCGGAGATACCTGCAGGTATTCAGTTGGGCTGCGTTTCCCTCGTCCTCCCAGGCTGGGCCTGAGCAGACACTGCCTCACAGACGCAGATGGCATCCAGGTGTGACTTGCCCAGCTGCTGCCCTCCTAGACTCTTAATAAATTTTCCAGCTGAAGTGGGCCTTGGTCCATGTATCCTCCTGCATGCAGCACTCTCTGCAGTGACCTAGTGGGGACACCACAGGGACAGGATGGCCCTCTAAGGATCCTCCAGGGGCCCTCTCCTAGGGAGTCAGGAACTGCTTGAGCTATAAGAACATCATGGAAGAGGGTATTTGATTTGAACACATTGCTATCCAAACCTTTATGCTCTGTGAATTCAACCACTAAGCATTCATTCAAAAGCTTGATGCTATGAGCCTTTAAGTAGTATAGGCATTTGCTATAATTACATTTTTCTAATTATTTGCATTTTTTCATTTGAAAACTCACTCTGTATACCCTTTGTCAACATTGGATCAGCAACGACCACACCTGGAACTTGTCCACATTAAAATCTTGGGATTCCTCATCCCAGGTCTAGTGAATCAGCAGGGAAGGGACTCAGCACTCTGTATTTTAATAAACTCTTCACGGTTTGATGCACAGCATAGTTCGCAAACGATTGGTTTAAAGCTACCTAATCTGTTACCTTAGGTATCAAACAGGAGTCAAAATATGTGACATAAAGTTGTTGGAGGGATTAAGCTCAATAGATCTTGCAGGGAAAGCACATAGCAAAGTGGCACTTAGTATGCACTCAATATATGACAGTTACAATTAATATTATTAGTGTTAGTGTTAGTATTAGTATTGGATTTCCTTTCTGAGTGGCCAGTGTCTTAGTCTATGACTTGACATGTGGAGAGGGAAGACACTTTAACATTCATTTTTATAAAAATAACTAATTTTTTTGAGGCTCCCCTCCCTCATGCCAGACACTGGCTGAGCATGTCATGAACATTGTATTTGATCCCCATTTTAAAAAATGCTAAGAGAATGGTGCTATTACCGTCTGCCTTTTACAGGTGAGAAAACAGCTTAAGTAACTCACCCAGAATAACACAGGTAGTGAGTGAAAGAGCCAGAAAAAGAATTCAGTGTGTCTCCAAGTCCAGGTTATTAAGCATCTCACACACCACGTTTCCAAAGTGATTTGCAAAAAGGACGAGGTGGGTGTCCATTTTCATACACTGGTATCTCACACAGTGTTATTTCAGAAATCGGCTATTTGATACAACATCTGCATGAACGTCATGGCTGTTGATTAATGATATGTCTCTCAATTAAATTTGTGCCTGAAATGAGCTTTGTGAGTTGAGGTTTTGTAAGAGGCCAAGGCGAAGGGAACCCCCGGGCTGTCCTCTGTGATGCTTAATTTCTGCCCAGGCCCGCTGGCAGGACAGCCATGAAGGGGTTGGTTTGATGATGATTACACTAAAGACAGTTCAGCATCTGTGACCAGAGTGGTTGCTTCTGGGGTGCAGTTTGGGACACTGATTCCCTGGACGCAAAGGATACATGCAGGTGTCCATTACTAAGGGAATCAGCTAGAGAAAAAACTGCCTCCTTTAGGTACGGAAGGTAAATCTTCAGGCAAGGATTAGAAAAAGGAAATGTAGAAATGTGGCCTGTAATTACCATTAAGTATGTGTTAGCAGTCGTACTTATTAATATGGGTTTGAGGGCCCAGTGATGAATGCCAAATTTATACCATTTTTTTCAGTTCAACAAAAAATTCCAGCACATAAAATACCAATGACATCCTGTAAAGCAATTTAAAAAGGGGTAAGAAATGTCTATCAAAGGAATTTCAGAATGAGCTGCTGAACTTATAAAATAAATATATTTAAGCACCCATCATACGTGTGTGTGTGTGTGTGTGTGTATGTATGTATGTGTGTGTATAGGATAAAGTGTTTGCTTTATCCTAGAGAATGTTTAAAGGCACAAACAGCCCATGAACAAAACCCTGTAGCATTTCTTATTTGATTGTAGCAAATAATTGTAGCCTTTATTGGAGAGTTTCTGCCTAAATCTTAGAAGCTGGGCCTCAGAGATATGACAAGATCTTCCGTGTCATGTAAAACTTCACCGTGTCCCTAAAGTGACAGTATCAACAATTGTAAGGCTCCGCAAACACTAGTTTTGGCTTCTGCCTTTTATTTTATTTTTCCCCCTCTCTTAGCTCCACCCAGCCAGCTCTTGAAAGGCCTTCTGTTCTGTCAGCCATAATGACATCTGCTGGCGGAGACAGGAAGTCATAAATCTGTAGGTCCCCTCTCAACCAAACCTTGTTAATGCTGCCATTTATCACAGGGGCTGGGGTGCCATCTCTGGAGGGCTGGACGCAGGGAGTCCATTTTCTCCCATACCCCTTCCCCAGAGAGCAACCATTTTACAAACAGCCACTTTTTCATCTCGCATTTGCAGAGCTGAAAGTCAGGCAGATGCAAACCCCATCGTCCGTGTGAGGTTCTTGGAAAGAAGCCACGATTCCGGGCAACAATAGACTCGACTTGATGTGTGGGGGCTACAGCAAGGCAGTCCTGACCGAGTTCTGTCCTTCTTCCTTTCAAATCGGCCCCTAACTGCTTCTTGGAGTGGGATGGAGATTTCCTCCCTCTTGTTTTCTCCCTCTGTCTCAGCATATGTCTCTTTTTCCCCTCTCCTTCATTTATTTTGTTAATAATTCCTTATTAAAGTAACATTGCCTGATGACATTATAGGAGCTGCAGGTGTGTATCATTATAAACCAACATCTGTAGAGGCTACACTAAATTGCTATGAGGGTTACACTGGTTTTTAAACATTGTATAAATGTGGGTGGTGGTAGCACCCCTGTGGAACATTCCAGAAATGTCAACTGCACAGCAGTATACACCCCACAGTGCTCAAAATCTACCATCACATACCACCGACCCACTTTGTCCATTTCACTCCCCCTCCTGCCCACCAAACTCCTTCCACTGTGCTTCTTTAAGGACAAAGTTTGCTACAGGGGAGTTGAAAAGGAATATTTAAACTCAGAGTCACTTTTGTTATGAACTAATGGCGATTGCTGTTGGGGTTTTATTTGTTAGGAGCTCGCGGTGTCCCGAGCCTTGATTTCGGCTCCGTGCGTGCCAGGTACCCAAGCACTGCACAATATGAACTTGCTAATCCTTGAAACATTTTGAGGTGCTGAATTGCTTTAGTTGTCCCCTTATGAGGAAACTGAGGCACCGAGAGGCTGGTGACTCGCGTTGGAGCTTTGGCTGCTCGACCTGTGGTCCCAGGTTATCTGCTCCAGCTGTGAGACATGCGGCACGCAGATGCCAGCCTGGACCCACGCAGTCAGCGGTTGCATTTGAAACACGAGTGCCACGCGACTCCTCTGGATGGCAGAGACTGTGAAGCAGTGGGAGACACTGGGGTTTCCACCCTCCACCCCATTGGCATCTGGGGCTGGGTCATTCTTGGTTTGCAGGGTCCTGACCTGGGGGCGGCAGCACCCCCAGCTGCCACCCTCTAGATGCAAGTAGTGCCCCTGAGTTGTGACAAGCTCAGATGACTCCAGACCTTTTCTGGGGGAGAAAAATCACCCCTATTGGAACCCGAGCTGGTCAAAGTGTGTCTGAAGACTGGAAACATCCCTGCAGGAGCTCGTTAGAGACACACATCTGCAAACCTCAGCCCAGACTCCCCAGACTCACTGAGCTAGGATCTCTAACAATGGGTGCAGGAATCTGTTTCAACTCTCCAGGAGAAGATATATAGGCTAACATTTAAGAATCGTGAGACCTCAAGCTCTGAACAAGAGAAAAGTAACAGTAAATGGGCAAGCTGTGGCCGCAGCAGGGGAGGGACAGTGCCTGAGCACTGAGCGAGCCAGCCCAGGAGGCCCAGCCAGGTTCCCCCACAGGCCGCCCCCATAACCTACGGTGAGGTAGCAACCTCTGTGCCTCAGTTTCCTCATATGTGAACCCGGGACAACCAAGGCACTTCACCTCCTCGAAACGTTTCAAGGATTAACAAGTTCATAATTTCCAGTGCTTGGGACAGCGTTGGGTGCCGAGTGCTTCATAAATGTTCACTACTATTATTATCATTACTATAATTTGCCTGACTTTACCTAGATTTTTTTTTTTTTTTTTAGTTTCCTAAGAGTCAGCAGGTGCTTTATTTCCTGCCTCCTCCGCAGCTACCAGTCCAGTGCCTGCCGGGACAGGCGCTTAATGGAACATTAGTGGGGGGACAGGAGACACCTACTGAGAGTGCAGTGCTGGGAGGGGGGGGCATTGCACCATCACAAATGGCTGGGATTTGTGCTCGGTTGCCTTTGTACTTTCTGCATGAGAATCCAAGCTTCCCTGATTGGTTTCTGTAAATTGGCACCCTTGCAAATGAGCTGATGTTAGTTTGGTCTCTCTGCATGGGTCAGGTTGGACCTCAGATTTAGCTGAAAGCTCTTTACAAACAATAGTCCAGTCACCGATGCTTATAAGATAATGAAAAAGCTGAAAACCAGAGAGTATTTTCTATGTGTTAGGTGAGGTACTGCATATTTTACAGCAGTTCATACTATCCTCTCTAATCCCTAATGGAATCAGTGATATAAATGTCCCCATCTTGCATAAGGAGAAACTGAGGCTACGAGAGAGGCCAGATCACCTGCTCATGGTCATAGTCTAAGGTGGTGAAGGTATTTTTTCAATGCAGGTCTGTCAGATTCAAAACCTCCATGGACCTTTCTTGCCTGGTGGTCTCCTGGTCTACCCAGAGTGGTCTTATATCCTAGGTTTTCTAGAACAACTCTCAGATTTGAGTCTGATCACATACATGTCTTTCCTTTTAAAGCTCAATGTGTGGTAATACTGAGAATTCTGCTTTATATCCCTACTAAAGATACAACAGGGAAGAAGAGAGAGATCCTTGTCCCTAGGTGAGCACACTTGTGCAGAGAAAGGACACAGGCAAAATCAGAGACTAAAAAGGACTTAATAAGCAAGTGCTAACACATTATTATAAACAACACGGCTAGATAAGACAGAGCACCTGAAAGAGGATGGTGCTAAGAATTTGCCTCTGTTGGCTGCATTGCCTGGATAGTCACTGAAGTTCTGCTGGGCGCCTGGCACTATGAGAAGTGGATACTTTGCAATGACAAGACAGTTTTGGTTCTGGGCCTCATGAAACTCACATTTGGGGGCAATTCCAATCTAGCAGACCTTGCCTGGTGCCCTGCCCATTTCTTCACGCCCCAATTTAAGGGCCCACACTATGGCTCTTTGCCTGGAGGAAAGGACAGGAGTGGCCTGGGGCCATGACTGGCAGGAGTCAGTGGGTACATACCACAGCTCTTTTCCAGAAGGAGGGAGATCTTGGAAGCACATGATTTACATCGACCTCCAGTGTTGCCAACAGAGTTAAGCTCCGTTTGCCCATAGTAAAGACCTAGTTAATAATAAAGACCTAGTTAATAATACACATTATTAACTTTATTAACTTTTCCACTTCCCTACCAGAATTTTCTAGGATCACACCCCAAATAAACCACAGACTCTCAAATCTTTATCTTGGATTCTGCTTCTTGAGAAATCAAAAGCAAGACACACATAGCTTTCTTTCTAGAAAGAGTTCACAACAATTCTGGACTATTGGACTATTTTAAGCCTATGGATGTCTTGGTCTGATTGGCCTTCCCAGCTTTGGTTAAGGAGGAAAGACAAGCTGCATTGATAAGCAAAAACATCATCCAGGACATGTCACGTTGACATAATCCTAGCAAGCAATGGTGGAATCTCATGAAATTTTAAGGACAATAGGATGTTAATGCTTAATCATAATAGGTAAGACATGTTCCAGATAAGACAGAAAGGTATTCTCAGAGCAAATGATATCATTCTTTATTTGCTTCTGAAAGTCTAGGGTCTCCTGTGGGCACACAGTTTTAATGAGTCCAGGGAGGAGAGTTTGATGCACAGTTGAGGTGGCATAAAATATACCTGAGCCCAGAACTTAAAGGCTGCTCATCACCTGGTTTCGAGGCTGTTCCAGGGTCCTTACAGTCACTTAATGTCTTTCTGCGGTTAATGAAGCTGAGCAATGGATTACTAGGCCGGCGAATTGGTCTGGATTCTTCTTCAGCAGCAAAACACTATCACCAACTGCAAGTAGCCAACTCCATGGGAGAAATGTGATAACATGTTAAACAGAACAGCTCTCGTAGCCCCAACCTGCCCGCCAGCAATCATCCCCTTTAAAATATACATAATGCTTAATTGCTGTTGCAAAATTCGACACCTAGCCAAATCAAATAGATTGAAAATGGAGAACCCTACAACTGGTGGAGGATTTATTCCTAGCAACAAGCTTGCCAGGGGCCGCGCATCCCCTAAACTTTATTGTTACCCACCTTAACTGCTCTCAGAGAGCAAATTTCAACCAAGTAGAACAAGACATAGAGTCTTCTGTATTGGTTGAGCAAACCCATTCGATGGACTTGGTGTTTTCAGGATATAAATCAATGTGTTTGCATTTATCAAGAGCTAAAAGAATAAAATTCAAACTCAGTGTTGGAACCCACGGCAGACCCACGGTCCAGACCCCCTCTCTTTGGCTGGCTCTTTAAACCTGGGTTCCGACAGCTGCAGCCTTTGTGTCCTGGAGCCACAGAAGTTTCTTCCAAGCCCTGAGGTCGGGGCTTGGCCCTTGGTTGACTGCTGGGTGTCTCCCAGATCTCAGTTAAGATGTCACCTCCTCAGAGAGGCTTTCCTTGACCCTCATCCTAAAGTCAGCCCTGCCCCCAAACCCCTCATTCCCTTCCCAACACCCCTCCCCATTTTCTTCCTACCATGCTCCACAATCTATCTGTGATTTCCTCTTGTTTGATTCCCCCACCAACATGAAGCTGCACCAGGTATCCCTGGAGAAGAGAAAATAATCAGAGATTGCTTTCTGAAAGTTTATAAAAAATATAGTTACTGGGACGGGAGATATCACGAATGAGTTAAATGCCATAAGAGGAAGGCAATGAATTATATCCTCAAGGGCAAAATCGTATGGTACACTGGCTCTCAAACTTGGCTGCATATTGGAATCATCTGGGGGCTTTAAAAAGTATTGCTGGCTGGATCCCACCCCCGCAGACCGAGGTAATGAGTCTGGGTAAGACCCGGGCATTGGGAGTTTTTAAATCACCCCAGTTGATTATGAAATGCAGCAAAATTTGAGAAAACTGCTCTTTTAAATGGAAGCATTATGTATATGCACAGAATTGCACAAACAATAAGCATGCAGCCGAATTAATTTTCACAAACTGAATACACTGGAGTTACCAGCACCCAGTTAGGAACCACAAACCCCAGAAGTCTCCCACTTTCAAGGTAACCGGTGTCCTCCTAGTCAAGCATAGATTAGTTCCGCCTGCCCTAAATGCCTGTATTTGGGATCACACTCTACATTCAGTCTTTTGTTTTGAGGAGACATTTGAATCATGTGGGATCCCTCCAGGAAGACTTCCTGAAAGAGGCAGTATTTAAGAAGAGGATCTGAGGAGGCAATAGACCAGAGAGAGGAATGGTCGGCTGCTGGGGCAGGGAGGCCAGCTCCACGGAAAGAGGCACGTGGGCTGAATAGCTGTGTCCCCATAGTTCCTTGAAGTCTTTTGGTGGGTCTAAGAGATGTTGGAAACCATCCTTCCTTACAAGCATGCTCAGCTTGGTGTTCAGTCATTTCATAGGTTCTTTTTGCGTGCTGACATAGCGCTGTCATAGAGTTGATAGAACTTACATGTTAATAGGGGAGACAGTCAACAGGCAAATACATGAAGAAGATATTTACATGGTGCGCTAGGCGGAACCCAAGAATAGACTCCGGAGCTACTCCTGGCAAGTGATGAACTCTATGAACTTGATTCACTTGTACATCAACTTTCGCCCCAGGAGGGCTGCCATGCCTGGCACCTTATCAGAATCTCCTGGGAGCTTTTTAAATCTCAGATATTCTGACCTGCCCTGGGATCTAACACCAGTACGGCCTGTGCTTGTTTATCTGTAGGATAAAAAAAAAAAAAGAGAGAGAAAGGGAGAGGAAACCCTCCAATGATTGTGCCACTGAGCCCGGTGGAAATCAGCATGTAAGGGCTCAGGAAGAAAAGGCTGAGTCATTGCGAACTTCTCATGGCTTTAGGCATCCCAGAATCTGAATGTGGCATCCAAGGGGTCCAGATTTCCTGGGGTCCTCCCATAGTGTTATTCTAAGGCAAGAGCACTTGGATGGAGTCTCCCAAAATTTCAGCCTGTGGCTTAGCAAAGTATTTGCAAATTCTAGTATGCCTCCACCCCGTTCCTCACCCGTGACCATCTCCACATCCCACCTGAACAGTTATTTACTCTCATTGTTCCTCGAATAGTTATTTTAAAAACACAGTGAGAGGTATCCAAGCTTTAGATGGCTACCCTAAGTGGGGAGCATCGCCTTTCATCACGGAAACAGTCGGTCACCTCACTGTGCATCTGATGAAAATAAACTACTTTCTAAAAGTCTAGCTAGGCACCCCGGCCTCCCTCAAACTCTGTGCCTCATATCTGTGGTCCCTTAGAAGAAACCAGAAGTTTGCTAGCGCTTGGCGTGCAAGACAAGGGAGCCTCAAACTGAGACTTGGGCAGATTGAAAGCGACCTGACCTTTCCACCCTTCAATTCAGTTTTTCAATGTCATGTCTACACCACTGAGCACATCTGGGGACCATCATGTGGTGTCTCCCTCTGGGGTCACCAAAACGGCCCTTGCTGGTAACCAAGCCAAGCACCTACAATGATAGCAGCAGAACAATACAAATGAATGACAGAATGCTCTGGAAGTGTGGCCAAGAACACGTTGGTAAAAGTACAGGCAGAACCCCCCCCCCCTTTCAGTGATAAGTCGCCCTCCTCCAATATAGAACCAGCTCTTCAGCAAGAGAAGGGAGTAGAGCAAGGGAAGAAAATTTGAAAAATCCTGGAAAGATTCTGGGAGGAATTTTGTAGCCCAGACCTAGCAGCTCCTGCTGACGACCCTGGTTCTCTCTCCAACGTGGCTCCAGCTCTGAGTTCCCTGCTTACTAAGTCACCAGGACCTTCGATGTCCCTTTAGCAGAAGCTTCCTGAAGGTGGGTATCTCCTATATGTCCCAGCATCTCCTGTGTTGGGTGATGCTAACTGACCCGGGGGATGCGTGTTCAATGGGTGATTCATGCTAACCCCAGATCAGCTTCTACAGAACGAGGAGGCTCCATGGAGGACTTACTGGGGTCCTCTTCTTTCTGTCCAAGTCTTCGGTCTGTCCCTCCTGGTCCTATAACTGCTATGCTTTCTTATCTATGGGGCTGTGGGCTTTTACTCATAAGCTATGGTCCCTACCACGATGTGCCCTAGAGGTGAACTGGGCAGTTAGAATTCACCAGAATGGATACTGTCTTGCTGAGTTTGCCAGCAATAGGTAGGGTTTTCTCTGCCTCAGTTGCCTAAGGACTAGGCTGGGCCTGGGTGAGGCCGCTTGGGTGATTTGGGGAAGGTTAGTTAGCAACTTGCTCTGCTCCACATTCGTGAGAAGGACAATAGAGCGTTTGCCTCCCATGCGGGGCGGCTGGAAATGATTAAACAGCACTTTGCAACCCTGACAATAACATGTTGTGACTGACAAGGAGAGTGGGGAAAGTCAAGTCCAAGTGAATGGCTAAGAAAAATATTTGTGAAAAGAGTCACCCTGGGGAATTCCCCAGGTGTGAGGGCAGCGGAGGCAGGTGGGGCCTGCAGGTGGGAGGCCTGGGAGAGCCCTGGGATGAAGCCTCAACTGCACTGGGTGGGTACCTGAGGGACAGTGAGGAGGGGGCCCCCAGTGACCCCTCGGGCTCCTCAGTGACATTAATATCTAAACCTGAGTGGCTTAATAGTTAGCAATCTTAGGCGCGTCTGATTCCAACCTACACCGAAGAAGAAGAAAAGCCTCTTTAGGAGAAGTTCTCAAACTGCAGTATGCAGGGGCTGCATTGTGGGGCCGGGATGGCTTGCTCAACATGCAGTTTCCCACGTACTCATCTAGAAGTTTCTGAGCTGGGAGGTCTCGGCAGTGGTCCTCAACCAGGGGTGATTTCGCCCCCACCCCAGGGGACACAGAACAATGGAGGCCATTTGGTGGACAGGAATGGGGTGGAGGGTTTTACGTGGGTAGAGGTCAGAGAGGCGAGTCCACATCCTACACTGCACAGAACAGCAACGAATTATGGTCCCAAATGTCCATCGTGCTGGGCTTGGGCGTCCTCCAGGGGAAGGCCCAGGACGTATAAGTTCACAGGGGCCTGGCGGGACTTGATGCGAGAAGCAGAAGCGCTGACCTGGGCCTGGTGTGTCCAGGGCCCCGGGCCACGGCTCCCTTTTTGCGCAACTCCTGGTCCACACTTAGGGCCAGCTTTGACCTGACACTGCCCAGGAAGCCCTGCCTGTCACCGTCCTCCCTTCCTGCTCTCCAGACTCTGCCCCTCCTACGTGCTCTCCTGGCCCAGCAGCGCCGCTGGCCTCCCTGGTGGGCTGTGGTCTCCCTGCATTGAAACAAGCCTTCCTTGAGGTCAGGGCCCAGGCCCCCCACCAGTCCTCAGGACCTCCAAAGGGCCTGTCCTGAGCGGGGCTCAGCCATCCCTCATTGGCTTGAGGGACTCTGGGCTTGAGGGACTCCCACAGTGAACCTGGAGCGACCCCTTTCCGCCGCCTTCACAGAACCTCACTTGAACATTTTCGTGGAGTTTTTCCCTCGGAAATGATCTCATTTGTTTGTCGCCTACTTTTCATTCACTGCACCGATATTTTGTTGGGCACCTACTACATGGCTCGTCCTCTGCCGTCCCTGGTGATGCCCCGGAGAACACAAGAGGCAAAACCCCTCCTCCCATCATATTCTGGATGGGGAACTTGGATGATAAACAGAAACCTGCTTCTCATAGGTGTGACACTGATAAGCTCAGTGGAGACGGGAGTGCATGCGTGTGCATGCGTGTGCGTGCATGTGCGTGCATGTGCGCATGTGAAATCTTAAACAAGGCCACCCTTCGGGAAAAGGTGACATGTAGGCAAACATTGGATATTAGATGTCTGGGGGCGTGGGGGCAACTTGCCTGCTCCCCCATGAGAATAAAAACACCAAGCGGGCCTGCATCTTCCTTTGCGCTCCAGCTGCAGGGTGGCAGCAGCCCAGGCACATACTAGGTGCTTCCTAAGCACCACCCCAACAAGACAAAAGGGAGACTCTGTGCTCAAACTCTCCAGAATCAGGCTGCAGCAGCTCCTCTCCATGCCCAACCACCATCAGCCAAGGGGTGGTGGCTGGAGGGGATTAAACTTA
The DNA here is from genome assembly GCF_964194135.1 of Talpa europaea. Taxonomy (NCBI): domain Eukaryota; kingdom Metazoa; phylum Chordata; class Mammalia; order Eulipotyphla; family Talpidae; genus Talpa; species Talpa europaea. The sequence goes on along the minus strand of NC_140078.1, from coordinate 5,252,181 downwards.
GGGTGGGAGCCCGGAGGGCACCTCGGTGGCCCCATTAGAGGGGTGGGCCTGGCTCAGGCCTCTCCCCTTCCTGCCCCAAATCAAACCTAAGTTCTCACCCCACCCCCCAAGACACCCGCACCCCATATCCCCGAAGCGGGGTCAGCAGCCGGGCCTGCCTCTCCCGGGCCCCGCCGCAGAGTTGGCCCATCGCTCCCCGGCCCTGCGCCCCGCGCCGGCCCCCCACTCTCGGGGCGCCCCCGCCCCCCCCCCCCGCCAGGCCGCGGGACGCTGTCCCTTTAATAGACTCGCGCTGCCGGGCGCTCTGCGGCGGGGAGTAAATTTCTCCCTGTCATCAGGTCGCGGGGAGAGAGGAGAAGGAGGAGTTTGTTAATGTTCAGTTTGCTCAGCGGGATCGATGTTTGCTGGCATCGCCTCGCCCTGTCTTGTGTGTGTGTGTGCGCGTGTGAGTGTGTGTGTGCGAGTGTGTGCATCTGTGGGGGTGTGAGTGCGCGTGAGAGGCAGCGGGGTGCGTGTGTGCGCGTGTGAGTGTGTGTCTGGGTGTGTGTGAGTGCGTGTGTGTGTGTGTGAGCGCGCGGATGCCAGGTTTTCTGTCTTGCCCCGACGCGCGCCTGTCCTCTCCATATCACTCACAGACGGGGATCTGACAGCAGCCACAAACCTGCCGTGAGTGATCCCGCGCCCCCTGCTCGGAGCCGCCATCGAGCCCCGCCGGGAGCAGGAGGAGGGACCCGCCGCGCCGGCCGCCACCTGCCCGGGCCCCGCGAGCGCGCGCGGAGCGTGTGCGCCCCTCGCCCGCCGCGCGCCCGGGCTTGGATGTTTAATAAAGAAATCAAGTGTCTCCACAGTCACCAAAAAAAAAAAAAAAAAAACCAAAAAAAATTCCAAAAAGCAAAAACAAAAAGGGAGAGAGCGAGGAAAAAACATCCAAAACAAACAAACAAACAGGCGAGGCAGGACCGAGCTCCGCGGCCCGCGCGCCCGCGCCGCCCGCCCGCGCCCGCCGCCCCGCCGGGGGGCTCCGGCCCGCGGTGCAGGAGTTGCGGGGGGATCGCCGGGGGCACCGAGGCCGAGAGACGCCCCCGGAGCCGCCGGGCAGGAGGCGGACGACACCCGCGCAGGCGAGAGAGACCGCGGGCCGCGCGCGCGGCTCGGGGCTGGGGCGCCCGAAGTGGGACTGGAGCGGAGTAGAGGATGCCAAGGAGGAAACAGCAGGCACCCCGGCGGGCGGCAGGTAAGAGACACGCGCGCCCCGCGGCCGCCCGGCCCGGGGGGCCGGGGGCGCCGAGCCCCGCGCGCGCGCCCTCCCGGCGCCCGGGCCCCCAGGACGCCACCCCCCGAGCTCCGGGGAAGTTGGCTCGGGTGCCCCGCTCTGCCCCGGGAGTAACCCCATCCCCGCCCGCGGCCGCCACCTCCCAGATCCATCCCTTTCCAGGCTCAGGTTGGGGGGGTGGGGGAAGTTATCCCACCGAGCCTTCCCTCCTTAAACTTTTTTCCTCCACCCTCTACCCCACCCCTAACTTTCTCCCAGACGATTTCTCGCCTCTCAGGCCAAAGTTGGTTGAGGATTTGGGGTGCTCGCCGGGGAAGACAGCCCAGCCACCCCCGCATCCCTGCGCGTGGCGAGGGCCGGTGGCTGCCGGCTCCAGGGACAGCGGCTCCCCTCGCCGGCTTTGGGGCGCGCGGGGTGGGAGGCTCGCCCCAGCCCAGGCGGGGGACTGGCTTGGGGGGCAAGAATTAGGAGTTTAGCTTGGATCGCCACGGTGGGAGAAGCCACCCTAGGAAACGCATAGACCTTTGAATATGTTTTCTGAAAGGATCCACTTTGGGAAATCAGATCAACTCTCTTTTTTAAAAAATAAATAAAATAAATAAAGGCTGGGGGAAAAAAAAAATGCCCCCGGAACATGGAAACAGCTCTGCATTTCCTTTGCCCAGAGCAAGTTGCAAACTTTGTAAATTGATTTGTATGATAGGAACTATCCCACCTGAATACTTACCCCCCAACTCCCCAACCACCCCACCCCAAAAAAAAGAGAGGAACAGGTTAATGGATCAGTACAATAGACCTTCTAGAGGATTTTTTTTTTCTTTTGGGTTGCTTAATTGCTTTTTTAATAGTATGCTGGGGTTTTGTTTCTCGGAAGTGTAATATGAAAGTTCATTTTTCTCCTGCCAGACCCACCCACTGAAAAATCAGCTTTCCACTTGATTGCTAGTTTTGATTTGACATTTGATTGATCACCTGTCATCTCACTGCCTTTGATCTATTCATTCTTGATATATATCAATAAATCACTCACCATGGTAACTCAGAGTGCCGGTGACGCAAGCCTTGCCCTCTAGATTCAGAGCCAGACATGCACAATTATTATCTTGTTTGCCTTTTAATGTGGGCGTTTTTATTTCTTTGTGTCCTTTGGTTGAATCAGGGCTTTATCGAAAAGCTGAAGTTTGGGGTGTGTGTGTGTGTGTGTGTGTGTGTGTTTTCCTTTTCCCTCTCTGTCTTCACCCTGTGGCTTTCACCGATCTGCACCAGTTAAGGCTGGTCTTTTGCAGACTTACCACTCTGCTCCCTTCTGTTCCATCGGGAGCGAAACATGAGGGAGAAGTTCAGGGGAACACTTTCCTCAACTTTGCAGAGCCACCCTTAGAACAAATCCGAAGTTAGTTCCCAATCTGGCAACATGGGTATTTGTGTCTGAACACGCTGGATCACCAGGCTCATCCTTCATTGTGGCCTCGTTCCAGCCGGAACGCAGTACATGGGCTTTGAAATATCCACAGTTTTCTTCCCCCAGAATGCAGAATCGCCTCGGTCACCGAGTGTAGACTGGTTCGGTTCACACTGCACGCGGAAATATCACTTAAAAGCTTTGATGTGTGCATTTTCCAATTGTTTCCCTAAGAGGAAAATAATTAAAATCTATTTAGGCCCCATGTATATTTAGAACTTGCCTCGGCTGGGAGGTGTTCTTTTTCATCTCGAGGTACCTCTGGAAAACAATTCCTCCCGCCTACCCTGTCCCTTTCTACATTTAACTCATTTTTTTTGAAACTTAGCTTGCCTTGCAATCTGACAGTGTTGGGGGTGAGCCCTGGCCTTCCAGGCTCAGGAAAAGTAAGCCCTGCTCCCACTGGTTCTGGCAGCAGAAGTTTCAGTGTAGCTAGATTATTACAGATAACGTTCTTATCGTTGTCCCGAAAGAGCACCCTGGGCAAGAGTCCAGCGAGAAGTGGTACTACCCTGAAAATTATTCTTTTTTTTTTCCCCCCCTTGTTGTTCCGGTAAAGGCCATCAACAACTAGCAGTTATTTAAATTACCAGGATGACTGGACATGTCTCCTGGAGTAAGCTCATTACAAAAAGTGCATTGCTCAGAATCGCTCTACTTTGATTATAATTATCCTCCGGTCGATGAGGAGCCAGGTGTACATACTATCATGCTGTATCACATTATTTAAATTAGATCCTTTGCCTTTCGCTGGGCTCTATGGGTGCTGGCTCGATTATTTACTGTAGTGTGTGTGTGTGTGTGTGTGTGTGTGTGTGTGTGAAAGTTGGGCTGTACTTTCAGTTTTCTAGCCTGTGATAGTCCTAGTGTTTTTACATGTTTGTTTTCATGGCTTCTTATTTTCACTGGAAGATGTGAAAAATCCTTCTCAAAGTGAAAGGGGATGATTCATTTCATGCACACGAGGTCCCTCTCACAGTATTTGCTCAGATATTAATACAACAGATATCTTTGCAGGCCAAGCTTCTTTGCTCTGAGGTCGCAGAGCCAGGCTCTGTCTGCTGAGATGATTATTTACAAGGAAAGTTAGCCACTCTGTGATTCCACAGTTAATACCCAGGGCAAGGGAGAAGGTGGGATGGGAGACCATAGCCTCCTAACTTTTATCACTGCTTAAAATTAAGCATTGCACAACTGTAAGTAATTACTCCCATGGATTGATGTTGAAAGCTTGATTTCCAGCTTGATTAATGAATAATGTAAGATAGAAAAGGCCCGTGAGTGAATCAGAGCTGAGAGTCTTTCCCAAGAACTGTTCGAGGCAATTTGATTCCTTTGCATTATTAGTTTTAAGTTCCATGTTTCAAGGAATCAATTACAGAACTTTCTAATAAAGCAGGTATCCAGATAGAAGGAACAAGACGATAGCATCACTGAGGGAGCGTTGCAATCTTTATTTGTCATATTCCTCCCCCCTTGAAAGGAAGGGCTGTGAGGTAAGCAGTTCTCTTTAAGGAAACAGCCAAGTCAGAACATTTCCCTCCCAAATGTCATTCTTCCTGCCTTCTGAAGCTATGCTGTTTTACCATACTATTACTTCAGGCAAGAAAAAAGTTAAGGAAGCAGCCTCCCGCCCCCTCCCTCAGGGGTGGTGTGTGTGTGAGTGTGCGCTTGCCTCCTTGCTTGTCTATTTCACTCCCCCCTAAAACGCATGCACTTTTCCCCGAGAATCTTGCAGGATTCTGTACCAGCATTTTCTCCCTCTCCCTTTAGGGAAGAAAAGATGGCAGAGAGGTAAAATAAAGGAGTAGAGTGTTGCGATTGGTGTGTGTCTTGCAGGATGCAGAGTGGTTAAAAATGTAAAATTGTAGGCTTACTTTCCGTAAGCCGTGGCAACCTCGGAGCTCACGCACACGTCATACGCATTTTCCTTCAGCATCCTGAACTATTGTTTTAATATAATGCCAGCCAATTGTAAGAGAATGCAGAGCTGCTGGGATGACATACATGGGACTGTCTGTTCCGTGTGTAAGGGACAGGGTTCCACCCCTGCCCGCCACGAGATGACTCTTAGAAGAGGTCTGATATCCAGATCCGGAGAAAGTCTCGCAGGGAGAACAGCTCCTTCAATTTATTTTGTTTATTTAATATGGAGATGAATAATGCAGATTTTGTTTTCATGAATGTCCTTGTGTGGCAGTAAACATTAGACTATTAGCAATCATTACTTAAAAGTTGCAATTTGCACCTTAATAGCACAGGTTATTTACATGGAAGCATAGTCAGCAGGGACAATTCTGATAGCGCAGTGGAGTGGGGATGACCTGTGAGGGCTGTTCAGTCTGGAGGTAGCAGAGACAGGAGAAGGGGAAGCTTAGTCATCTCCACCCAGTCAGCAGGGGGGAGGGGGTGGGCCGCTCAGTAAATGAAAGTTTACCTTTCATTTACTGGCCAGTGGGACTGGATTCAGTAGAACAGGGACTGGGTAGAGTGGGGAGCCTGGCACTCTCACTTTATTCAAACAGACTTCAGAAAGAGAAGTTCACGTCTTGAACCTTTGAATCCCACACGCTGTGGACCCCTTCACTTACCCAAACCGTGTGATTTTAGCAGATGAACAGAGAAAATAAACACACACACACACACACACACACACACACACGTAACCCAAAGGGACTCAGCAACATACACTGCTGTGGCTGCTCTTGTTAATTAAGGCGGACTCCTGAAAAAGGAAGGACAGACACCCTGAAATACATCGTCTGCACAGCGTTCTGGAGGGAAATTGATCGCTTAAGTGGTCCTCCTGCACTGCCCTGCTTTCCAGATTCCCTTCTCCCACCTCTCACCTCACCCTGAAAGATCCAGATTGAAAGGGACATCTCAAAAGCCCATTTGTTTTAGGCATTTATTGATTTCATTTTTAATCTGCCATATCAGGACACAATACATTAACCCTAATCAGCAGATTGCAAGTGACAAGGAGCTGTGGTGAGAGCTCGGTAGGGGAGAGGGTGCTCCAAGAAACTTCTGGACAATGGAAATTTTCTGGAGACTTGGGGAAGCCTTTTTTGAGGGGGGGGGGTGCCTCCTTCCAAATTACTATGCGCGTATTTTTCTGCTGCCTTCTATTTTCCTGCTATGTGTTTCTCGGCAGTCACCTCAGTTCTGTTGCTACTGTTTGGGAAATCTCCCTCCCCAATAAATACCTCCTAGGCATCTTTAGCATCTGTCCCTGGCAGCATCTTGGCCTTTGTCACTTTCTGCAAGAGAGGCTTATGCTTTCATTTCATCCCAGCTGATTTCTCTTTCATTTGACGGAATTTCTCCAACTGGATAATACCTGGGTTGATCTATTTATCTTCCCAGTGGCTTGGGAATTGGACTCTCAACGGAGCAGGCTTTAAAGGGGACACTGGGCCTGGCATTATTTAAGGCCATTGCAATGGTGCGTTTCTGCTCACCACTGCGGCTGAGTTTAGGAAAATCAGCCAGGAAGAAAACCTAGACCCGGTTCATATGTGCGCCGGGTCTGTAATTAGCTGACACGAGGTGCATGCCCACGGTCCAGCTTCCCTGCCATCTCTGGAGAATTTGCACCATCAATTGTACTTAGGTGTGGCATGGTCTGGGAGGACTCAGCCACTATTTCCAAGGCGATGCCTGCTTCCACCCAAGTCCCCTTCATCAAATGCAGAATTGCCTAACAAATCCTATATTAAGACCAGGCAGACACAGAGTATCATTTTCGTTTGATGCAAAGTCAGTTGGAAATACATTAAACTAACAGTTAGAGAATGTCTTGCATGGCTTCCCTGAAGCAGTGCTTTTCATTACATATTTAATTACAATCAAATTGAGCGACTTTTATAAAAAAAAAGAAAGTCACCGTGGTATTAAAAGAAGCTTGGCACACAAATAATTTTATTGCTTTGCAAGTTGAGAACGCCGTGGTAGGGTTATTCGTTGGTAGAGATTTATTTTCATTTTCTAATGTTGTGATAAATACAGAATGTCTTTTCCTGTAGTCTGCATCAGGGAAATCTCATGCTTACATCTTCACAGAGCCTGCTCACCCTGGAAGGGAATTTTATATCCATTCCTCAGTCGTCTGTGACAATGTGTGCTTTTTTATTATTTTAAATTTTGTAAGTTACGGCTAAAGTTAGACATTTTCAAGTTCCTTAAGGTGACCTTTGACAGGCAGCTCTTCGATTATGAATGAGCTAAGTCATTCTGGCCACCGAAGAAATAACCTCATCTCGGGGCTTGGTTTGATTACCTGGGTATTACAGTAAGAAAAGACACGCTGGATTTACAGACCTCTATGGGTTTTTCACTGCGTTTACAATTTCTTTTATTTTTTTTTTTCCTACTAGTGACCTCTCAGTTGAAAGATGCACTCGCTGGGTCTTTTAAGAAATGATCATAAAAATGAGGGACTAAAGCTCACACATCCACTTCCGGGCTGTCTGCAAACACACAGGGATGTACCCGCCCAGGCCCATCCACCGTTTCATGTCTGACTCGGTGTTTCCTTTGGGTTGGGGTCTTTCACCTCCAGCAGTGTGGCCCTGCTGTGTGGTTCGTTGTGACGGGAGCCCCCCATGAGGGCGTGGGGCCGGGGTCCTTCCCTTCTACCCACACAGATGCTCAGACATCTGAGCTACAAGGGGGAATTGTTGTTGATGTATTTATTTCCAAAGCCAACTCCAGGGGTGAAATCATTCCACAATTCAAAGGGATCGGAAAGTCATTCAAATAGCCATGTGCAATTTCTAATTGTTGCCTCGCTCCATCCTCTGCCTTCCCTCTAAGGCCAAGGATATCCTCTGGGCATCCTCAAATATTTGAGGATGCCAAAGCAAGGCCTAAAATTGTATAAAATTTTAGAAATTAAAATTCAGGAGGCACTGCTCGGTAATCCCATTACTAACATATCAGTATTATTTAGCTATGCTTAACAACAGGGAGAGGTACAAAGCGAAAGTCTTAGAGATAATGAGCTTAGAGAAATGACAGAGAAACAAAAATACCTGGATCATATTTGAAAACATTTGTCTTGAATTGTGCTCATCTAAATGAGTGCTCTCTCTCCATCTGTGTTATTTAAAGAACAATTTCAGTGCTGCTTACCTACCACTGAAACGGGATCTGGGATGTACCGAGAGGCAGGACCCTTAAAATGTACCTCTCTTTTTGAAAAAATAGTTCTAGAAAACCAGCGCGGGCAGGCAGCCTACAAGGAAAACCTCAACACACTCTGTGATGTGGCTGTAGCCAGGTTCGAGATCGAAAACTTTGTTTGGGCGGGGTGAGGAGAAAACCGGATTGCCTTTGAGCTACACATCTCTGCTTGGCAGATGAGAAGCAGTGAAGCAGGGAAGATTTTTTAAGGAGCGTTTTAGCTCTTTTGCATCTCTCTCCAAAGACTAATTTAATTGAAAAGCTGGAGTGTCCATTTATGCTGAAGGAAAGACCTCGTGTTTTCGTAGGGCTTAGACACTTAGGTGGGTGAAAAGGAAAAAAAAAAGCCGTTTCCGTTGTGCAAAAATTAAGATCACTGGTCTTAATTAGTTGAGTGCTTTCAGAACCGAATGAATACTCTGAAATCACCCTTGAGCTTTCTTCTTAAAGCTACACCTAAGCCATTTCCATGGAAATTATACAGTTTAGATATCGAGGCGGGCCAGCACAGTTATTGTTTTTAATGAAAATAGTTACGAAGAGTGGAATGAGATAAAAACAGAGTGGGCAGTGCCTTTCTGTTTGTAGTGAAACTTCCCTGATGCTGTACTGCACCCTGGACATGGGGTGCAAGAAGGGGACCAGGGTCAAGGTCCCCCACGCAAGGAGAATGCTTGTGTCGGCAGAAACCAGCGTGGGAGTATCTTCATCCCTACTGCAAGGGGCTCCTTTAAAGCACTTCGATGGATCAGATCCTTACCTTTCTCTGTGTATTTAAAAACCCCTCTTCTGCCCCAGGGAGACAGGACAGGCTTCTTGGGCGCAGAGCATGCCTGGGAGAAGAGTTAAATCTGTTGTGTGCATTCAGTACTGTTTGGTCCAGAAGAAATGCCAAAATGAAAAGCTATTCCTGTGTCTTGTATCAGAGTTGCCTTTGGCTATTTTCCTTTATTAGAAAGTTGGGTGGCTGACTTTGTGCCTGGTCTTGTTTGCTCCCTGGAGACCAGGTCTTGGGCTGTGGGTGGGACTGTGCATCAAGAGGAAGTGCCTCGGGTCCCGGTCACAGCTGTGCCCGCACCGTGATGTGGCCCTGGGTGTGCTCCAGAGAGAAAATTTACTCAGAGGACAAGAATGTGAGTTTGAGAGTCAGGCTTTTCAATCCCGGGGTCTAGTTTTTGGCCAAGTAAACTCAGGCAAGCTGCTCGAATTTCTGCCCCCCACTTTCTAACCTAAGAGATGGGGGTGATCATGCTTCATATGCCCCAGGTTTGAGCAAAGGATTACAGGGGTGTCGTGGGATGAGAAAGTGCACTAGAACTGGCAGGGCCTGTGCTGCTTCTGTCTTTACCCTGAACGGTCAGGCCATGAAAAATGTAACCGGCAGGGAAATGCTCAGCCTCGTCACAAGACTAGCATCCAGCGCTTGGAAGAAATCAGACATGGGGTGCATTTTGATTTTTGAAACTGAGATACAGTAGCTGAGGAGAGTATGTGTTTCTTCTGAGAACAGTTCAGGCTGGGCTGGACGGAACCCAGGCCCCTGCTCACCTCCCCCCAAAAGCACTGTCTCTTTCCCCTGAAATAGGAATTTACACCCCAGATATACCTGCAGACGTCCTAGTGGTGTCTGCACCTCTGTGAGTGCTTCTTCTATACCAAGTGCTCTCTGTATGTTACTTCCCTTCATTTAAAATGCAGGGGTGTTTTGTTTGCTATTTTCTGGAGTTCCTACTACATGGCAGGGACTGTTCTGTCCCCTGGGTCCAAAGGACAAATAGGGTGCTATAGTCCCTGGGGAACTCAGCCTCCATTTTGGGGGAAGTTAGAGAACAGAGAAGTAAATTAAAAAAAAATAATTTTTATGTAGGAAAATTAAAATCTATTTCAAAAGCCAGAGGATGAGGCCAGGAGTTGGGCAACTTAAGCGTGAAGGTCAGGGGCCCTGTCAGAGAAGGGGCACCTGAGCTGAGCCTTCACCTTAGAAAGTTCCTGCACATTAGGGGCTAGTGCTGTCCCCGCCCCACTGATGGGGTCTGAGTAGAGCAGCTCACTCAGTTCAGTGGGTCTTAAGCTCCCTGTTCCCACGACCCACACGCATAGCCCCGTGTGGTAGTTTATCTAGAGTAACCACACTGATTGCCAAGGAAAGACCCCCAGCCCCTCTGGCTCCCCTGCGTCCGCTGTGTGGCTGAGCTGGAGGGGGCATGCCGAGGACTGTGACAACAGCTGCTGGCGCCTGCGGACAGGATCACGGAGCCCCAGTCTCTCTGACACGTGTGTGTGCTCCTGATCACTCACCAGGGCTGACCCTCCATCCTCTGTGTGCCAAGCTCTGCGGGGGTCCCCGGGTACCCTAGTAAGGAGAGCCCCTGCCCTCACACAGCTCGTATTCTTGCGGAGGGGGCCCAGAAGCTAATGAAGAAATGCATAGAACCTCGAGCCTGCCTGGTGAGGGTCCGAGGGGTAAGGAGGGATGGGAAGGCCGCCATTTTGTGCGGCAGGGCCTGGGCATTGTTTCCTGGCGGGCTGATCAGGAGGGTTGCCAGACATGAGCCATGGTGAGGAGCCAGCCAGGCCCAGACTTGGGGTCCAGGCAGATGAGGCATAAGGGCCAGGACCCCAAGGCCTGGATGGATGCTTGAGGACTGTGTAAGGGGCTCCATGGCTGGAGGGGCAACCTCAGCAAAGAGCTGGGTGAGGTAGGCTGGCGGGGGTGGGGGCTGAGGATTGGGGGGCAGGCCAGGAGTGGCCTCTCAGCTTGTGAACAGAGGGTGCCATCAGAGGGAAGAGATACAGATATGACTTGGAGGGCTCTTGGGGGTGCACAGATGCTTCCTTGTATTTCCAAGGTGGCGGCAGACTTGGGCACATTCACCCACCAACCCCAGGGAGGGTGAGGAGGGTGCTCGGAGTGACAGAGGTGAGGGCTAAAGATGTAAACGCATGCCCAGCCTTTATTGGGCGACTCACGGGGCTGGGACACCCTCAGCCACACTGTGGGAGGGTGTTGGGAGTCCCAGCCATGTGCTTTGAGGGGAGTTCCTTCCCCTGATCAGCCTCAGTTTCCCCATCTGTCAAGGGTTCATGAAGATCATCTCACGTTGCCTTGGTGACGGTGAGGTGCATCATGCGGCTGCACCCCTGCCCGGCCCTATGGCACTCGCATCTCCTCGGGAAAGGCTTCCTTCTCCTTCCTGCTGCTATTTTTTTCCTGGAGGATTTCCGGGAGAAATCTAGGCACTTGAATGAGTCCTTGATACTTATTAAGCCCTAAATAAATATTTCCTGGTGAATGAATAAATGAGGCTGTAAATAAATGAATGAATAAACACTTTAATTAGTGCGTTACTTTGTATAGTAATGAATTACTTTCGAGCAGAAGGATGTCTTTACACATCTAAAATTCTTTTTGGGAGACCTCAGTGCTGCACTTTGAATATGAATATATCCATGTAGGAAATCGCGATGGCAAAAAACCCTGATTTTTGTTGTAAACGTGTGTCTTGTTTAACACGACACCCTCCGCCTTCCATTGGAGCGCAACGATTTACCTTTCTGCAGTCACTATTCTTCACCCATCTTATAGATAGTGCTGGTTGATGATAAGGATTTGTCGACTTCCGGACTGAGCAACACCCCAGGTAGAGCATTGCTGCTGGGCGCAGGGGTTGGGGACCTTCTTTTCTGATCCCTGAGGCCGGCCTCTCCCTGTGGGCTCCCCCCGGATGCTGGGATCCTAGGCCAGCAGACTCCAGATGCTCCTAGTCCCCCAGGGCTCCTGAGCACCCCCTCCCCCACCCTCAGGCCTGTGCTCTCCCCTCAGGCCCAAGGCAGCCAAGTAAGGGTTGTTAAGCTCACAGGAGAAGGCCAGGCTGTTTCCTGGTAACGCCTTCTTCATGTTTTAATTGTCACCTTCAGATCAGTGGGTGGGAGAAAGCAGAAGGAACACTGTCTGGTGCTGGGGGCAGGCTCCTCTTAGGACACAGTTTGGGAATGGTGGAAGCACTGGGCATGTTCACTGCCTGCCTTTGCAATTGATTGAACTAATATTATCGAAGGCCGGCTGTGTGCCAGGTCCTGGGAAGCTGCTGGAACCGGAGCCTCGGGTCCTGGTCCCAGGAGGCCTGACTTCCTGACGCTTGTTTAGTGTGGCAGGTCACACACCAGCCAGCAGATGCAGTGTCCCCTCCTGGCAGGGAGGTGGCCTGTGCGCGGGAGCAGATGCCAGGAGGGCCAGGGGTAGAGCGAGTCTGAAGAACAGGCTCTTGAACTAGGCTGGTCCGGAGGCCTCGCCTTGGAAGTGCTGTTGAAAGTGGCTTCTGAGAGAAATGCAGGAGGAAGAGCCCAGCTGTCTGGGGACGGTCGTTCCAGGCAGGTCTGGAAGGACAGAGGGACAAAGAGAGAGGCCAGATCTCCCGGGTGGTGCCATTGTGGGAAGGAGCCAGTTCTAATAAGCTGAGGAGCCTTGACGGGTGCTGGAGCTGGGGAGAAGGCATCTGACTTCGGGTGATGACTGCTCAGGGACCAAGTAGGCCAGCCACTTGGGGGGCTCAATCCGGCAAAAAGCTGGTGATGCCTCGGACCAGGCAGGGATGGAAGAACTGGGAGACTCGGTACAAAGGTGGACAGGAAGGTATGCTGAGGCTGCAGGTGGAGGCATGAAAAGCAGAGAGGCCCTCAGAGCTGGACAGGAAACCCCTGACTGTTGATCCCTGCCATGTTCTCTAATTCTTCCTTTTATCTCTCTCCTAGTTTACATTAAGTTTGTTATAGAAAAGCGTCAGCAGGGGGAGGGATCTGGAGCTGCAGTTATTACTCTGGACTTGACTGTCCAGGGCAATTGGCTGCTCCTTGCAAGCACATTTCGTGGAGTCCTGCCAGGCCTCTTCCCCGTCTCTGCTCCATCAGATGACACAGCCCCGGGCCAGGGGGTAGTCCCCAGAGTCAGACAGACAGGGGCGGCTCCACTTCCTGCCCAGTCCTGTCCTCACTGTGACCTTGGGCACCTCTACCTCCCAGCTTCCCATTTGCTCATTAGCAAAATGGACTTAATAAAAGCTCTTACCTCATTGGGCTCCACCAGGATTAACTGAGATAGGCCAGATTCCATGCTTAGCACAGTGGTAACCGCTCAATAAATTTTGGTCATTATATTAACAAGGTAATAATCTTCACCATGCCTTGATACCCAGAGTGGTAAAATGGGGATGATAAAAAGTCCTGTGTTGCAGGGTTGAGCCAACTATGAGCACCTGCGAAGCACTTAGAACAGTGCCTCGTATACAGCAAGCGCTCAATAAATGTCTAATTGTTAAAACCATCCCCTTGATTCTGAGCTCGTGACCTAGAAAGACCCTTATGTCTCATTTGCTTTATGTCCACAAAACCTGAAGGACAGTTGGTGCTTAATTATGTTGCTGGAAAGAGTGAGTGACAGGGATGTGGTTCTTAGGAGTTAAAATGAGTAAACCCTTGGAGATGCAGGTGCATTTCTTGGGGGAAAGACTGGAGAGCACTTACCTGAATCCTCATGTCCTCCAGTAGCAACCTCTAATGGTTGTCTCCTCTGCCCAGGCCTGCTGGGCTGGGTCCATGAGAAAAGCAGGCCCTTGACCGAACATTTTTAAAGCCAGAGATGCCCATGGCAGGCCATCATGCCCAGGTGACAGATGGTTCTCGGTGACTGCCTGTCATACATGGGGAGAAGGCCACGTCTCTGTGAGCCCTCTGGCTCAATTGAGGAGTGTCTCATTGGGTGTTGGTCCGCCTTGCACACCTTCTCATGCGAGTTAACCCACAAGAGCACACCTCATTTCAGAGTCTTCAGAAGGAAAGAGTGTCCAGTGGAAAATAGTGAGACCGGGAATTCTATTTTCTGTTGTCTTCATTCATGCACGTGATGCTGGCCGGCTGCTCTCTGTCGTGACGTCAGTTTTCATTTAAAAATAATATTAAGTAAATAATAGTGGTAACCCCTGCAGAGAAATGTATAAAGGAAGCAGTAGTTGGGTTGAGGATTTTGCACAAATCGTGAGTTCAGGGCATGATGAGTAACTGTGGGGAGCCTGGGGAGGCCCAGGGTTGGCCGGGCAGGGATGCCAGGGCCAGCTGTAGGGAGGGCTTGCCAAGTCACACTCAGGTCAGAGAAACACCCGAAATACCAGCCTTCACAAAGACTTCAAAGGTCCTTCCAAGCCAGAAGGAACTTTCCTTCTCAGACATTAGAGAGAAACTCTGGAAAGTCTTTACTCACCCAGGAAATTTTGCTAATATGGGGAAACTGGTAAGAATGTTCTAATTCTGCATCTGGAATAAAGTGTTGGTTTTCAAATTTTAATTTGTTTTAGTTTACTCCTCCCTTGCAGAACTTGTTAAAATGCAAATTCACAAATTTCCAGGCCAGAGCTTAGGGGTTCCGATTCTACAGGTTGGGTTGGGGTCAGTCCTCTAAGTTTATATGTTAAGTACCCACTATGGTTTTCAATTACAGGATATAGGGAGGAAATCTAAGTTCTCTCTCTCTCTCCACCTGCCTCCCTTTCTGTCTCTCCAAAGCCAAAGCTTTTAAATATCTTACAGATTGTTACTTTTACCTTTTAATCAACAGAAAAGTAAATGATGTCTCTTCTCACTCCAACTCAGTTGTGGCTGTGGCTTATATTTTTTATAAATGGTGGGGAAACTCTCCCTGTAGTATTCGCCAGGGGAATGTCCCTTGTTGTGAATTTATCTGGCCCCAGGACCAAACATCAGGTGCCAGGGAATTTCAGTTAAGATGGAGGAAGACAGGCAATCCCGCAAATACACGACAGGGCTCTGTCTGCTTGGGTGCTGCCCAGCAGCCTGGATGCCAGTGGCAAGAGAAGAAAAAGGAGCCTCCCAGATGGGGCAACTGATTTCATTGGCTCCCTGCAATTCCAGCAACTCTCTGGGATAAGAAAGCAGAAACCTGCCTTATCCTCTGGAACCTAATTCCCTTCGTCTGCTTGTCATACTTCTCATACTTTCTCAGTGATTCTCGACCTTTTTCTTTATCGACTCCCGCCCTCTCTTTTCCTGCCTGGTGGCTCCAGGCAGCAGACTTGCAGCCCTTTCTGTCCAGCATCCGTGCTGCTGTGGGAGCATGTGACATAAATGACGGTGGCAACAGGGAAGATACTCCTGGTGGCAGAGATGTTGCCATCACCTTCGTGTGTGTGTGACTCACTGGCCTGGCCAGCATGAAACCCAAAAACCCTCACTTTCTTCACGGTTAACAGGTACAGAGTCTGGAGCCTTCCGGGCTCCTTCCATCACGTTTCTGCCCAACATCGCAGAGCTCAGATTATTTTTGCTATTGGCTTGTGATAAGGAAATTAGCTTTAGGAAATGCCACGTAGCTTGACTAAAATCACCAAAGCTTTAACATGGAATCTGGAAACCCAGGTCTGCCTATCAAGGCCGGGGCTCTCAGATACCGCGTTCTCTTGCCGCTTAGCATTTGATGCTTGACAGCAGAAGGCCTCACACGTCGTCCAGCAGAGACACGCGCAGGCCAAGGGCAGGAATGGAAATTTGGAATCTCCTCCAGGTTGAAATCAGTCAGCTGTAGCAGAGAAAAACTAAAAAGAGGACCTTCCTGCTTTTCTGAACCCAAACATACCATCTTGAAAAGTTGAGTCCAGGAAAATTAAAAAAAAAAAAAAAAGAAGTAAGATTTTTAAAACTTCTGAGCTTTCCAAAATGGCATTTGCAAGTAAGTCTATTCCTATTTTATTAAACAAAAAACTGTTTTTAAAAAAACCCACTATGAAAACCCCAACACAGTCCATCTGGGGAGACTCAGCCAGTACAGCTCACCCACTCCTACAGCACCTTTGAGGACCGAGGAGCGTCCTGAAGGGGGGCGGCATTCATCTGCTCCCCATCCATCTCTCCTGGGTGCCGAGGAGGCTCTTGCTGGTCATCAAAACTAGGGAACACAGGTGATGAAGCTGTGATGCTGCCCCTTATTTATTTTAGCACATGAAAAGTTACCCTCGCTGATTTCCTCTTTAGAGTCCTTCATAATATTTATGGTCAGGGTCTTTAAAGGTGTTTCTTACTTGTAAGTATTTAATTATAGGTGACATTTAAATGAGTACTCTGAATAATAGGAAAATAATAAGATGAGCATGAAATTCAAAGGCTTGGATCTCAGAGGAAAAGTGTTGCTTACCACAAAAATCAGAATTGTATCGTTCTCAAAAAACTATCAACAATTTTAGTTATCATTGGTAGTGGGCTTATTTTATTGAATTTTTTTAAGTCTTGGTGGCATTTTGAAACAAAGCTTTGTAATAATAGAGTCTGGCAAAATGCCTAGCCAGCTGATTTGAAGTTATTTTAATGAGAAGTGGAATGAAGTTATCATCCTATTTTTTTTCTTTAGCATAATTTTTTTCTTTTTTAATATTGGATGGCCATCATCAATCGGATGGACTAACTGAAAAAACTCAATAATAATATGAGCTTATTTCACAAGAGCAGTAAATTTTAAATATAAAGGAATCATACTTTACAAAGTCCTCTTTGAACATCAAACTTAAAAATCTCTGTGTTCAGTCTCGTCCAATGGGGATAAGAAAAGTGCTCACTTCACACACCCCAAGCACCATTGTGAACATTTAAAAAGTCGATACTTATTAAGTACTTCAAACAATGCCTAGAACATAATAAATGTTCAGCAAATATTATTTCCCCCTCTCACTGTCTCCCCAGAGACAGGTGTGTGTATTTTCCATTATTTATAATTTTACATACATGATTATATAGCTAGGAACATGACTGTTCTTTTGTAATATATTTAAATTTTTATGTAGTTTCACACTTTTTCAATGTAAAAATTCATTTTTTTAATGTTTAAGACTATTCACATTTGTATTTAGATGAAAAGGGAAAAAAGAATAAGATAAAAAAACAGCAATCCAATTCCTTCTTATATGCTGTGTAATATTTCAATATAATAATGTGTGTTATTGTTCACTTATCAACCTCTGGCCATAGACATTTAATGTATTTTAAGGTGTTTGCTATTACAGTCCTGCATCGGGTAGATATTCTTGGGAATTTTGCGTTTGTCCCATAAGTGATTTACTTCGAAAGAAACAGTTGTGAGAATTTTATTGCATTATCAAAAGAATCATCGACAAAAATAAACGTTATTGAAACATCTAATATTTCAAAATTTGAGCATTCTTACTGAAATGGAAACTTCCCCAAGCAAAAATTTAACTGGCTAATTTGCACCTAGTAGGTGCTGGCTGAGGGGCTGCTTCTGGTAAAAACTGAACTTAAATATGTCAATAATCCCAAGAATGACTGAGACTCGGCCGTCAACCTGGCTTGAATCCCGACAATATCAAGAAAACCTCCTGGCTTGTTCGGGTGGGGTAGGGAACAGGGAGCAGGAAGAAGAAAAGCATGAATAATATGAAAGAAATGGCCTTTGTGCGTCGTGATGGGTGGACCTCAGCGCCATGGGGGGAGCACGGGCAGAGTCAGGGGCCCTGGGCCCTTGGATTCTGTTACAAGTTGGATTGTTAACAAGTGTGGGTCCTGCAGATTGACATGTTGGGCATTGAAACTGCAGTTTCATGTAGTTTGGTGAATATGTATTGAGGAGGATGGCAAGGTCTCTCGAATAAGAATATTCATGAGATAGGATGCCTAGGATTTTGAGGGTCCAGGAGGTACCAGATGATTTTTACAGCCAAGACCAGCATCATTGTGTGTGTGTGTGTGTGTGTGTGCTCTGTATTTGCGGTGGGGAGACTCTAGGCCATGTCCCTGTCCAGGCTAAGCTTCTCATCGAGTCACAAAACCCTTTCAACTTTCCCATGAATATGAAGTCAACCTCCCAGCATACCCCCCAGGGCTGCCCCCCACCACTCCATGCCCTCCCGGTTAGGACCCTGGCTGAGAGGTAAACAGAACCATAGTTAACCAGCTGTCCCCTGCGCAGGAGTCGGCTCTCGTGGGGAAAAGCATGGGTGGCAGCTGACTCCAGAAGGCAGACTGCGCCCTGCTGAAATGCCTCCTCCTTGTCTGGGCACTGCCTTGTCAGAGTGGAGCCTTCAAATCGCGGGGCCATTCCATTTGCAGTGCCTGGCGCACAGTAGGTGTGCTCGTTGAATGAGTGAATGAATGAATGGCTATCCAAGGGTCCTGGAGGCTGTGAATATTGAAATACCCAGGTTATTTAAACACCCCGGGCTGATGATAGTAGAGTCTTGGTAAATGTCGTTGAGTGAATATTCCAATGTGTGCGCACCACATCTGTGAGCGCTCACGTATCTCCCAAGCAGGCTCCTAAGTCATCAGAAACCGTTCCCTGGTGGGGTTTTTATTCTTCCTCTGTTGATCCCACAAGAGCACCTTGTCTGCTGTCCCTTTGGTTTAATTATTGTTCTTGGAGAACATGGCAGTCCTTCTGTTTACTGTCAAACTGCAGTTGCAGATGGAGAAATAAAGAATGAGTGGGGAAACAATCTCCATGATCCAGGTACGGGAATATCCCCCCAAGACACTGATCTTTCAGAGAGGAGAGGGACAGGGAGGTGGAGAGTCAGGGATATGAGTTCCCAAACTTGCCAAACACATAAACCAACAAAATTGTGTGGCTGCTTCAATAAATGTTTAATAAGTTTTATCATCTTGTGACTAAGGTTAAATAAATGTGAGTCCTTTGAGGAATTATTTACTGGAAGCAAAGTTATAGCATCAACATCTGTGTTTCCAATCACTTAGATGAGGAATAGATCAAATAAATCATGAGTAAGTCCCACAAAATAACTTCTGTATTATTATTTCCAGAGAAGGGTAATGTTCAGTGACTTGTCCAGATGCCCTCTCTATTGGAATTTAGATTTTGTTGTTGGTACATTTCTCCTTTTTCATTCATTTCATTATCTTCAAAGATTACGTCTTCACTTTTTTTTTTTTTTTTTTTTTTGTGGAAAGTTACCATAAAATATCCACAAGAGAAAGACTTAGAAATTTCTCTTATGGAATCTGGCTATTTCAGCCAACATCCTCATTTGGGAATGGGCTAACAGTTCCAATATATAACATCCATATAATTTAACCTCATAAATTTCTTTCTTTTCGTAGTGATGTAATGGGGAGAGTGACCTGGAGTTTGTAAATGTTCCCTGCTCGCTGCATCCCCCCGGGCAACATAACAATCTAGACAGTGTTTTATGTGCCCTGATTAAAATATAACGGATTCTTGCATTTCCTGTGGACTGACCTGTTAGTCCTCTTCACAGAACATGGAAGGAACGCAAGATGTTTTCAAATGTGTACAATGCACTGTGTGAGGTTTTTCGCCCCCTTTTTAAAAAAAAAAAAGAAAAAAGATCTGAATTTCATTTTAGACCAGAGTCCCCTGAGTGCTCACGCCACAAGAAAAGTTCTGTGTTTAGTTTAACTTTTGAATCTGCCACGGTACTCTGACAAATAAACAGGAATACTTTGTGACTCCAATTTGAGTTCTCCAGCACGTACTTTGAACTGCTCTCCTGCAGTGAGGGAAGGAATTGGACAAGTTTATGGGGAGTCCCCCAAGATAAAACAGTAGCAATGGAAACTTACAACCTTCTTTACTGAAAGAAAATTAAAAAGGAAATCAAAAGAGGGAAAGGGTTTGCTGTAGTTTCACATCATGAAAACAACAGCAGTGACAAATAATACATTTAGCAAACCAATTTGTGAATTGAGATGCTTTAATTTTCCAAGGGAGAAAGGCAGCACAAAGATAAAAGACTTGACTTCCAGAGGAGCAAAGGGAAATTTGTGAGATGAGAACTTGAGCTTGAAACTTTGCTGGGTCAATACAGATGCTGCCGGGTAGAACTTTCTGGGGTACAAACCTTGTCCCAGGAATAATGTGAAAGAGGCATGTGAAATATCTGGGGGCCAAGCTGAGTAATGGAAGATAAGTTCTCTGAAAGGAGTGTATCTATTTGAGAGTCTTTATTTTATTTATTCAACAGATTCTTATTAATTTCTACTTTCTCGACCCTGCACACGTACCAGTGCTACAGGCCTGTACGCAGAGATCAGTGCCGAAGGCCTGGGGCACAGCTGGAAAGCGCTGGATGAGTGCCTGGGTGGGTGGGTGCATGAAGGTGAACTGTGACTCACTAGAAACTTAAATTCCCGTCTGCTTGTATGTTTCTTTCTGGGTCTAATCACTGAACTGCCCAGATTTTACCCCAGGCAGCCTGAGATGCTTCCATTAGTGATAGTTTCCTGGTTTCTCTTCTGAACCAATCCCCTGCCTCTGATGGACCTGCCTTCCCGGTGTTTGCCCCCAGAACCCCAGGAGCTAGAAGTGGTCCGGAGCATTGCCGAGTCAAGTCAAGGAGCTAGCACCACACCCAGCCAGGTGGAGGCGAGACTGGCAAAATCAGCAGCTTCAGGCTACCTGCCCTGAGGGGTTGCGGCAATTGGCTCTGAAGTCAGAGTTCACGCTCCTGCTGCTGTTTACACTCTGTTTGATCTTACACAAGCTGTTTGAACTTCTCAGCCCTAGATTCTTAATTTTGAAAAAGACTATCCTCTAATACACTTGGGGTTACTCTTGGGTTACAGATTGTATATAACCTAGATCATGCCTGCATGAGCGTAGGGAAACCGAGTTAAAAATCACCTTCCCACCGCCGGCCTCTACAGCCTCCACCTGCAGCCTTGGGAGAGTGAGTGCGGGGCACTTGCACCTTTGTGCACCCTTAGGCCTGGATGCGGGGCGGTGCGCACGGACGTGCTTGGGCCCAGAAAGGGCTGAAAGGCTGCAGCATTGGCGGTGGCAGCAGCATGGGGACGGGAGGAGACCATGCTGAGGCAAGATCACAAGACCACACCAGGCAGATCGCCAAAGGGAACAAGAGAGAAGGGCGTGGGGATGCTTTGGCAAGTTGGGAGGTGGGGCTGCCTGCCTCCCAGCCCCTGCCCGAACGGCCTGCTTCCCCGCCTGTGTGCCTGAGTCGCCATTTTATTTTATTGTTTTGTAAAGATTTAATTCTATTTATTGATGCATACAAGAGCTGGGGCTCAGGCCAGAGGCGCAGGGATGAGAGGACTCATCAGAGACAGAGTGGGGAGCAGAACAGGCGGATCTACTGAAATCCACTGCTGAGGGGAACAGCGGGCGAGACAGGAGAGGTCTGCTGCGCCATGTGGGTAGCTCCCTGGCCGGGGATGGAACTCGTGCTGCAGAGGCTGCCAATAACTTGATAGTGCTGAGACTTTTAATTCCTGCGCCACCAGGGAGGCCCCCTGGGTCACCATTTTAAAAGGCCTGTAAAATCTATTGAAGGCTCCGGGACTCCTTATCTGTCTGCAGAGGAGCGGTGCTGAAGCTGCCTGTGCTTGCTGCGCCACGGTGGCCCATGGTAAGTGCTCCATGAATGTTGGTTAACCTGATGGTTGAGGAGGTGATACCCGCAGCGGTGCGAGGCCTGCGAGGATCTCCAAGTAGAATGTCTTTGGAGAAACCTATGTTCTTGCAAGGTCTGTGCTTATCCTTTGGGCACAGAGTCTAATAAACAGGCTTCTATACAGTGGAAGTGGAGTCGAAGTGTGGCTTCTCAAATGAGCCAGCAGGATTGCAAGACCCACCCCTCAGTCTGGTTCCCTCTAGGTGAGGGCCCAACGTTCTCCACTTTCCTTTCCTTTCAGGTTTTGATTTATTTATTAATTAGGCAAAATGGGAATTGACGAGCCTGAAATGATAAAGATGCTCATGATTTAAAAAAATGTTTTTGTATGTCAGGAATGAAGGATGTGGTGAGGTTGAACAGGAGAAAAATTACCGTGTCAAAGTCAGCCGGAGAAGAAAGGTAGGAAAATATGGGCATTCGGTGGTTGCGAAAGTTGGAATGTGTCTGATTTCTTTTACTGGATTCGGATTTGCCCAGAGAGAGGTAGGCCGGGTGGCCATGTACGTAATCTCTTGTGGACAGACTGACATCGCGCTGCCTGTTGGACGTTGGAGGTTTAGAGTTTTTCTTACACTTGCTGCTTCTGCGCCGTGTCTCTGCCTGCTGACAGATGTGACGGAAATCTCCCTGCACATACGTTTGCTGTGCTCTGAGTTATATGTGTGTCCAAAGAGGTGCGTTCTGGCTGTTGATTTAGTCCCAGGCCTATAAAATGCTCCGTGGAAACCATCCCTGGTCAGGAGCCCCTCACTTACTGTGTTATACAAGCTGCTGGCAAAGGTAATTATACTTAATAGGAGCCACCTTTGATTTAAAACTGCAGAGGTGAGTAATTAAGTGGCGCTGCAAGCATGGGAGGCGGCTTGCAACCTTTGTTTGGGGACATTTGCCTGGAGCAGCTGGGATTGCTTACAGGCCAGTGTTTCTTGAGTCCATATTTGTCACCCAGATTGTCTTAGACAATTAGTAGGCCAGGCCGGGGTGCACTGAGGTCATCATGTGGGCAGCTGAGTCCTCACTTGGCCCTCCTGGATGTCGAGGCAGGAAATTCACCTCCTGCATCACCACCCTGGCCCCTGTGCTCCTCTGGTCCCACGAAGGTTCAGCGTTGCCGGGCTTGAGAGCTTCTGCAGGTCCCACCTCACCCCCCAAGTGGATTGCTCCCTCCCCGTGGACTCGCAGCCCCATGGCTTCTGGACAAGGCATCTGAGGCCGCTCAGGCTTCAGCAGCGACGCCATCCCCACCACCCAACCTCTCGCCCTTTACTGATGGATTAGAGTGAGCAAGGTTTCATTGTAGTCCTGTGTGTGGTGATGGTTGCTTTTCAGAGGGATCCGTGTACCAGAAAGCCTGGCTTGATTAAAAAGAAACACATGTGGGCTCCCCCTCCCCAGAATCCCTAAATTAGGAGACCCAAAAAGGGGGTTTCTTCTGGGCAGAGGCCACCTACAATGGGCACGGGCATAAGTGTCCACAGGCAAAACCCTCAACTCCACCTGCACCTCAGGAGCTTCCAAAGGGTCCCCAAGTTGCAGGTACAGCGTTTCCCTCAGTGCCAGCTGCAGAATGGGTCCAGAGGCACAATAGGAAAGGGCTGTCCCCCGAGTCCCTGTTCTTAGGAACCACTCACGGTGTGGACTTTGGATCGGCGCCACCTGGATCCCCGAATCACATTCAGCATTTTCACGAGATGCCTGGGGATTCATGAGCACATTATGGTTTGAGAGGACACAGCCTGCGAGCTCCTGCCCCCTTGCTGATGAAATGCCCGCCTTCCCTCTCCTGCCCGGCTCCTTCCAGGCCCCATGGCACCCAGTGGTTACAGCCTTAGTCCAGCTGCCAGCTTCCCAGAGCTCGGTTCTGAGCCTGCGTGTCACTTGCTGCCCTTGAGCCTGTGTCACATCCACCCTGCTCCCCAATATCAGCCTGAAAGTGCCACATCTCTATTTTGCTTTTTTCAACATTGATATTTTGGGCTTCTGGGTTTATTTGCTTCTTGTCCACTCAGACTCCCCAAGCAGAGAGATCCATGAAGGCAGGGCCGTGACTGGTTTTATCAACCCCTTGGCCAAGGCCCCAGCCTAGAGTCCAGTGCATGGTAGAAACTCAACAATTATCTGCCCACTGCACAGATGCATGTGACCAGCCTATCTATCAACAACAAGGGCTATTAGAGGCCTATTACTTGCTACTCAGTTTATGTAGTTGAAGGCTGTCGAATGTCTAGAACTGTCTTCTGTTGATTCAATGCCAGGTGATGAGAAGACAGCACAGCAGAGCTACTACTGATCCAATGTGTCCCACACATGGAACATCATTTCACTTAATTCTCAGACATTGTGCAAATGTTAAGGTGGTGAGAAGGGCCATGAAGAATCTAGCATGGCAAGGGGATGGAAGGTGATGAGGAGGGACTCACACTATAGGACCTTTGCCTCCTTACCTGCTGCTGTATCCCTGGCATTTAGCTCATGGCCTGGCACATAATAGATGCTCATTTAATGAAAGTTGATGACTGATTGGCAGATGAACTCTCTTACTTACCAAGGTGCTGAGCACTGGCTGTGTGCTGTGGGACCACCAAGCATAGCAGGGTCAATGGCCTGTCTGGGACTAGGATTCCCCATCCTGTTGTCCAGATTGTGCTTTTCTAAGCCACAGGTTTGTGCTTAGAATCGTTAGAGTCTAGAACTTTCACAGAAACACAAGTGCTCAGCTTATTCCTTGGGTGCATTTCTAGAGGTAGACTCAGCATTGTTTTCAACAGTAACCCCACAGTTGAGTCTGGTTTGCACAGGAACTGAGAGACTGCTGAAGCCCATTGAAAGGACATTGCCACCTAGCATTTGTTGAGTGCCTACTGTGTGCCAGGCAGAGTGCTCAGCACTACCCAGCCTCATCAAGAGAGGGTGATGATAGCCACTCTTACTGCATATTGAGCAATTGCTTTGTGCCAGGCGCCGTGCCATGCACTTATGTTTCAACTACTTCATCTCCACAACATGCTTTGGAATCAGCACGAGTTCTTTTCACTGTTATAGAAATTCCAGAGAAGCCTCAGCTCTCAGGTCATTTTGAGCTGGGATGGACTAGTTAGGCCCATGAGCAAAATCTACCCACCTCTATTTTTGCATGATTTGTGAGCTAGGGTGGCATTTACATTTGTAAATGTTGTGGGGGGAGGGAAGAGGATATGGAAATTGAGCCCTTGTGTTATATAAGTACCTATGTAACAGCCTTGACTTGGGCTCTTGGCCTGCAAAGCCTTAATTATTTACTATTTGGCCCTTTACAGGAAAATATGTGCTGGCCCCACCCTGGAGATATTATATCCCAACTTGTTTTATGCTTGAGCTCCAGTTTTGAATAGGATAAGTTTCGGTGGTATAAGCACGCGTTTTAATGGCTAGGGTTTTCTTTTTTTTTTTAAAGATTTATTTATTTATTCATACAGAGCTGGGGTACAGGCCAGAGATGCAGGAGGGTGAGAGGATTTCACCAGAGACAGAGCGGGGACTAGAACAGGCAGACTGACCGAAGTACAGTGCTGAGGGGAGCAGCCAGTGAGACAGGAGAGGTCTGCTGCGCCATGTGGATTGCTCCCTGGCTGGCTGGGGATCGAACTCGTGCTGCGGAGGCTACGAGTGCTTCATAGTGCGGTGCTTAACCCCTTGTGCCACCAGGGAGGCCCTTCATGGCTAGGGTTTTCATTTGCTGTGTAGTAGAAGGTGAAACTGTGAGTGCATGAGAATCAGCCATGGTTTCATGTGTGTGACTGCTGATTCCAATGTAAGGAAAAAAGAAAATCCATTTGAAGTCCCATTTTGAAAAAATAAGTAAGCCAGGGCACAGGTAGAGTGGACATAAAACCTAAGTCATGAAGGAGCTTGTAGGACAAACCTTGGTCCATGGGACAGGAAGCGGGAGGTGGAGAGAACGTGAACAGGACAGTCATTCAACTTGGAGAAGAAACTCCCGGAGGCCAGCCCTGACTATGGCTCTTCCCACTTTTAATACTTGGTGAGCTCATGTTTTCCGGACTTTCTGATCTCTGGAGGCTCCTCCCGCACTGATCCCGTGTGCTGTTTCCCAGGAGACACTGACACAGCGGGGCTGGCCAGGGTTCCTTCCAGCTGGGGGCACAGCCTTTCTGTGTTCTCTTGCTGCCTGACTTCAAAAGACAGATGAGCTGGCCCCAGATGGGTCCAGGGGTTTGGTGGGGAAATTTTCGCGGCTCTCCAGTTCAGCCAGGAGTGGAAGGGGGGAGGGCGAGCGATTTGATAATTGCTGTTGCTATTTTGAGACACAGATAGCAGAGATTGAGCAAAGCATGATGAAAAATCATATTAAAACAACCCAAAAGGTAACAGCAAGAAGGAACTGGCTGAAGCCTGGGGTGGGGGGCAGGTCTGCGTTTACAATGGCAGGGGTGTGTGTGTGTGAGTGTGTGTGTGTGTGTGCGCGCGCGCGCGCGTGTGCGTGCATGTGTGTGTGAGCGCACGTGTGGGTTTGCGAGGTGTGCTGCTGTTTGTTTAATACAGATCATTTTGTCCTTTGCAGTCAAAGCTTCAGTTCGGTAGCTTTGAGACAAACAGGAAAGTCTGTGTTATTCTTTACAGGAACACATCAAAGGTGGTTTTTGGCAACAGTCTAAATATCTATCCAGGATGGAGAGGGATTGTGAGGCATTCAGGACCCGTTTGAAGAAGTGGTGTTAAAAACACATTCAAGAGGGAATAATGTGGGTCAGAAGATGAAAGGGAAATGGGAACCCGGAAGGCAGTTTGCCTCCTCCGGGCCTTAAGGTGGCATCTCCTGCATTTCTGCCTGGCATGAGAATGGGGAAGCAAGAAACCACCCCGTGTCATTTGTCCTCTGGCAGAGGAGCTGACTTCTGCCTGTTGAAACTTTTCCTATTGCCTCCACCAAAATAAAGCTCTGACTTATCTTCTGTTTCATTTTGAAAAAAATAAAAAAAAAAAGAGGCAAAAGCATGCCCGGCGGCAACACTTGCTAAAAAGTGTGTGGCTTGTCAAGGTTTAGCATTTCGTGCTGTTTCCCTATCGGGGTTTCGTAAACAGTGGCTGTGGGGCCGGGTCTGCAGAGAACTGGCCCATGTGCAGCCCGCGCCCTCGGGTGACAGTCCCTGCGCTG